>NC_133334.1:54386015-55716655 GCF_042186555.1 Aquarana catesbeiana | reverse complement strand
ACAGGGGGACAGTGGGATGGATAGGGGGACAGGGGGACAGTGGGATGGATAGGGGGACAGTGGGATGGACAGGGGGACGGATAGGGGGACAGTGGGATGGATAGGGGGACAGGGGGACAGTGGGATGGATAGGGAGACAGTGGGACGGATAGGGGGACAGGGGGACGGATAGGGGAACAGTGGGATGGACAGGGGGACAGTGGGATGGAAAGGGGGATGGACAGAGGGACAGTGGGATGAACAGTGGGACAGTGGGAGGGACAGGGGGACAGTGGGATGGATAGGGGGACAGTGGGATGGATAGGGGGACAGTGGAATAGATAGGGGGACAGGGGGACAATGGGATGGATAGGGGGACAGTGGGATGGATAGGGGGGCAGTACGACAGTGGGATGCATAGGGGGACAGTGGGATGGATAGGGGGACAGTGGGATGGACAGGGGGACAGTGGGAGGGATAGGGGGACCGTGGGATGGATAGGTGGATAGTGGGAGGGACAGAGGGACAGTGGGATGGATAGGGGGAAAGTGGGATGGATAGGGGGACAGTGGAATTGATAGGGGGACAGGGGGACGGATAGGGGGACAGGGGGACGGATAGGGGGGCAGTGGGATGGATAGGGGGACAGTGGGATGGATAGGGGGACAGTGGGAGGGACAGAGGGACAGTGGGATGGATAGGGGGACAGTGGGATGGATGAGGGGACAGGGGGATGGATAGAGGGACAGTAGGACAGTGGGATGGATAGGGAGACAGTGGGATGCATAGGGGGACAGTGGGATGCATAGGGGGACAGTGGGATGCATAGTGGGACAGTGGGATGCATATGGGGACAGTGGGATGGATAGAGGGACAGTGGGATGGACAGGGGGACAGTGGGAGGGACAGGGGGACAGTGGGAGGGATAGGGGGACAATGGGATGGATAGGAGGACAGTGGGATGGATAGGGGGACAGTAGGAGGGACAGAGGGACAGTCGGATGGTTAGGGGGACAGTGGAATGTATAGGGGGACAGGGGGACAGTGGGATGGATAGGGGGACAGTGGGAGGGACAGGGGGACAGTGGGAGGGATAGGGGGACAATGGGATGGATAGGGGGACAGTGCGATGGATAGGGGGATAGTGGGAGGGACAGAGAGACAGTGGGATGGATAGGGGGATAGTGGGAGGGACAGAGGGACAGTGGGATGGATAGGAGGACAGTGGGATGGATAGGGGGACAGTGGGAGGGACAGAGGGACAGTCGGATGGTTAGGGGGACAGTGGAATGTATAGGGGGACAGGGGGACAGTGGGATGGATAGGGGGACAGTGGGATGGATAGGGGGACAGTGGGAGGGACAGAGGGACAGTGGGATGGATAGGGGGACAATGGGACAGTGGGATGAATGAGGGGACAGGGGGATGGATAGGGAGACAGTAGGACAGTGGGATGGATAGGGGGACAGTGGGATGGACAGGGGGACAGTGGGATGGACACGGGGACAGAGGGATGGATAGGGGGACAGTGGGATGGATAGGGGGACAGTGGGATGGACAGGGGGACAGTGGGATGGACAGGGGGACAGAGGGATGGACAGAGGGATGGACAGTGGGATAGATAGGGGGACAGTGGGTTGAACAGGGGGACAGTGGGAGGGACAGGGGGACATTGGGAGGTACAGGGGGACAGGTGGATGGATAGGGGGACAGTGGGATGGAAAGGGGGACAGGGGGACAATGGGATGGATAGGGGGACAGTGGGATGGATAGGGGGACAGTGGGATGGATAGGGGGATAGTAGGAGGGACAGAGGGACAGTGGGATGGATAGGGGGACAGTGGGACAGTGGGATGGATAGGGGGACAAGGGGACAGTGGGATGGATAGGGGAACAGGGGGACAGTGGGATGGATAGGGGGACAGGGGGATGGATAGGGGGACAGTGGGATGGACAGGGGGACAGTGGGATGGACAGGGGGACAGTGGGAGGGCTAGGGGGACAGTGGGAGGGATAGGGGGACAGTGGGATGGACAGGGGCACAGTGGGATGGATAGGGGGACAGGGGGATGGATAGGGGGACAGTGGGATGGACAGGGGGACAGTGGGATGGACAGGGGGACAGTGGGAGGGATAGGGGGACAGTGGGATGGACAGGGGGACAGTGGGATGGACAGGGGGACAGTAGGATGGATAGGGCGACAGTGGGATAGACAGGGGACAGGGGGACAGTGGTGTGGACAGTGGGAGGGACAGGGGGACAGTGGAATGGACAGGGGGACAATGGGATGGACAGGGGACAGGTGGACAGGGAGACAGTGGGATGGACAGGGGGACAGTATGATGGATAGGGGGACAGTAGGACAGTGGGATGGATAGGGAGACAGTGGGATGGATAGGGGGGCAGTGGGATGCATAGGGGGACAGTGGGATGCATAGGGGGACAGTGGGATGAATAGGGGGACAGTGGGATGCATAGGGGGACAGTGGGATGGATAGGGGGACAGTGGGATGGACAGGGGGACAGTGGGATGGACAGGGGGGCAGTGGGAGGGATAGGGAGACAGTGGGATAGATAGGGGGACAGTGGGATGGATAGAGGGATAGTGGGAGGGACAAAGGAACAGTGGGATGGACAGGGGGACAGTGGGATGGATAGGGGGATAGTGGGAGGGACAGAGGGACAGTGGGATGGATAGGGGGCAGTGGGAGGGACAGTGGGATGGATAGGGGGACAGTGGGATGGATAGGGGGACAGTAGGACAGTGGGATGGATAGGGGGCAGTGGGAGGGACAGTGGGATGGATAGGGGGACAGTGGGATGGATAGGGGGACAGTAGGACAGTGGGATGGATAGGGGGACAGTGGGATGGACAGGGGGACAGTGGGATGGACAGGGGGACAGAGGGATGGACAGAGGGATGGACAGTGGGATGGATAGGGGGACAGTGGGATGAACAGGGGGACAGTGGGAGGTACGGGGGGACAGTGGGATGGATAGGGGGACAGTGGGATGGATAGGGGGACAGGGGGACAATGGGATGGATAGGGGGACAGTGGGATGGATAGGTGGACAGTGGGATGGATAGGGGGACAGTGGGATGGATAGGGGGATAGTAGGAGGGACAGAGGGACAGTGGGATGGATAGGGGGACAGTGGGACAGTGGGATGGATAGGGGGACAAGGGGACAGTGGGATGGATAGGGGAACAGGGGGACAGTGGGATGGATAGGGGGACAGGGGGATGGATAAGGGGACAGTGGGATGGACAGGGGGACAGTGGGATGGACAGGGGGACAGTGGGATGGCTAGGGGGACAGTGGGATGGATAGGGGGACAGTGGGATGGGTAAGGGGGCAGTGGGATGCATAGGGGGACAGTGGGATGCATAGGGGGACAGTGGGATGGATAGGGGGACAGTGGGATGGACAGGGGGACAGTGGGAGGGATAGGGAGACAGTGGGATAGATAGGGGGACAGTGGGATGGATAGAGGGATAGTGGGAGGGACAGAGGGACAGTGGGATGGATAGGGGGACAGTGGGATGGATAGGGGGCAGTGGGAGGGACAGTGGGATGGATAGGGGGACAGTGGGATGGATAGGGGGACAGTGGGATGGACAGGGGGACAGTGGGATGGATAGGGGGACAGTGGGATGGCTAGGGGGACAGTGGGAGGGATAGGGGGACAGTGGGATGGACAGGGGGACAGTGGGAGAGATAGGGGGACAGTGGGATGGATAGGGGGACAGTAGGATGGATAGGGGGGCAGTGGGATGGACAGGGGACAGGGGGACAGTGGCATGGACAGGGGGACAGTGGGATGGACAGGGGGACAGTGGGATGGACAGGTCGACAGTAGGACAGTGGGATGGATAGGGAGACAGTGGGATGGATAGGGGGACAGTGGGATGGATAGGGGGACAGTGGGATGGATAGGGGGACAGTGGGATGGATAGGGGGACAGTAGGAGGGACAGAGGGAGAGTGGGATGGATAGGGGGACAGTGGAATGGATAGGGGGACAGGGGGACAGTGGGATGGATAGGGATACAGTGGGAGGGACAGTGGGATGGATAGGGGGACAGTGGGATGGATAGGGGGACAGTAGGACAGTGGGATGGATAGGGGGACAGTGGGATGGACAGGGGGACAGTGGGATGGATAGGGGGACAGTGGGATGGATAGGGGGATAGTGGGAGGGACAGAGGGACAGTGGGATGGATAGGGGGACAGTGGGATGGATAGGGGGACAGTGGGATGGATAGGGGGACAGTGGGATGGATAGGGGGACAGTAGGATGGATAGGGGGACAGTGGAATGGATAGGGGGACAAGGGGACAGTGGGATGGACAGGGGGACAGTGGGAGAGATAGGGGGACAGTGGGATGGACAAGGGGACAGTGGGATGGACAGGGGGGCAGTGGGATGGACAGGGGACAGGGGGACAGTGGGATGGACAAGGGGACAGTGGGAGGAACAAGGGGACATTGGGATGGACAGGGGGACAGTGGGATGGACAGGGGGACAGTGGGATGGTCAGGGGGACAGTGGGATGGATAGGGGGACAGTGGGATGGTCAGGGGGACAGTGGGATGGTCAGGGGGACAGTGGGAAGCATAGGGGGACAGTGGGATGCATAGGGGGGCAGTGGGATGAACAGGGGGACAGTGGGATGGACAGGGGGACAGTGGGATGGACAGGGGGACAGTGGGATGGATAGGGGGACAGTGGGATGCATAGGGGGACAGTGGGATGGACAGGGGGACAGTGGGATGGACAGGGGGACAGTGGAATGGATAGTGGGACAGTGGGATCCATAGGGGGACAGTGGGATGCATAGGGGGCAGTGGCATGGATAGGGGGACAGTGGGATGGACAGGGGGACAGTGTATGGACAGGGGGACAGTGGGAGGGATAGGGGGACAGTGGGATGGATAGGGGGACAGTGGGATGGATAGGGGGATAGTGGGAGGGACAGAGGGACAGTGGAATGGACAGGGGGACAGTGGGATGGACAGGGGGACAGTATGATGGATAGGGGGACAGTAGGACAGTGGGATGGATAGGGAGACAGTGGGATGGATAGGGGGACAGTGGGATGGATAGGGGGGCAGTGGGATGCATAGGGGGACAGTGGGATGCATAGGGGGACAGTGGGATGCATAGGGGGACAGTGGGATGGATAGGGGGGCAGTGGGATGGACAGGGGGACAGTGGGAGGGATAGGGAGACAGTGGGATAGATAGGGGGACAGTGGGATGGATAGAGGGATAGTGGGAGGGACAAAGGAACAGTGGGATGGACAGGGGGACAGTGGGATGGATAGGGGGATAGTGGGAGGGACAGAGGGACAGTGGGATGGATAGGGGGACAGTGGGATGGATAGGGGGCAGTGGGAGGGACAGTGGGATGGATAGGGGGACAGTGGGATGGATAGGGGGACAGTAGGACAGTGGGATGGATAGGGGGACAGTGGGATGGACAGGGGGACAGTGGGATGGACAGGGGGACAGAGGGATGGACATAGGGATGGACAGTGGGATGGATAGGGGGACAGTGGGATGAACAGGGGGACAGTGGGAGGTACAGGGGGACAGTGGGATGGATAGGGGGACAGGGGGACAATGGGATGGATAGGGGGACAGTGGGATGGATAGGGGGACAGTGGGATGGATAGGGGGATAGTAGGAGGGACAGAGGGACAGTGGGATGGATAGGGGGACAGTGGGACAGTGGGATGGATAGGGGGACAAGGGGACAGTGGGATGGATAGGGGAACAGGGGGACAGTGGGATGGATAGGGGGACAGGGGGATGGATAGGGGGACAGTGGGATGGACAGGGGGACAGTGGGATGGCTAGGGAGACAGTGGGATGGATAGGGGGACAGTGGGATGGACAGGGGGACAGTGGGATGGATAGGGGGACAGTGGGATGGCTAGGGGGACAGTGGGAGGGATAGGGGGATGGATAGGGGGACAGTGGGATGGATAGGGGGACAGTGGGATGGACAGGGGGACAGTGGGATGGATAGGGGGACAGTGGGATGGCTAGGGGGACAGTGGGAGGGATAGGGGGACAGTGGGATGGACAGGGGGACAGTGGGAGAGATAGGGGGACAGTGGGATGGATAGGGGGACAGTAGGATGGATAGGGGGGCAGTGGGATGGACAGGGGACAGGGGGACAGTGGCATGGACAGGGGGACAGTGGGATGGGCAGGGGGAGCATGGGATGAACAGGTTGACAGTGGGATGGACAGGGGGACAGTGGGATGGATAGGGAGACAGTGGGATGGATAGGGGGACAGTGGGATGGATAGGGGGACAGTGGGATGGATAGGGGGACAGTGGGATGGATAGGGGGACAGTAGGAGGGACAGAGGGAGAGTGGGATGGATAGGGGGACAGTGGAATGGATAGGGGGACAGGGGGACAGTGGGATGGATAGGGATACAGTGGGAGGGACAGTGGGATGGATAGGGGGACAGTGGGATGGATAGGGGGACAGTAGGACAGTGGGATGGATAGGGGGACAGTGGGATGGACAGGGGGACAGTGGGATGGATAGGGGGACAGTGGGATGGATAGGGGGATAGTGGGAGGGACAGAGGGACAGTGGGATGGATAGGGGGACAGTGGGAGGGATAGGGGGACAGTGGGATGGATAGGGGGACAGTAGGATGGATAGGGGGACAGTAGGATGGATAGGGGGACAGTGGAATGGATAGGGGGACAGGGGGACAGTGGGATGGACAGGGGGACAGTGGGAGAGATAGGGGGACAGTGAGATGGACAAGGGGACAGTGGGATGGACAGGGGGGCAGTGGGATGGACAAGGGGACAGTGGGAGGAACAAGGGGACATTGGGATGGACAGGGGGACAGTGGGATGGACAGGGGGACAGTGGGATGGTCAGGGGGACAGTGGGATGGATAGGGGGACAGTGGGATGGTCAGGGGGACAGTGGGATGGTCAGGGGGACAGTAGGATGGATAGGGGGACAGTGGGAAGCATAGGGGGACAGTGGGATGCATAGGGGGGCAGTGGGATGAACAGGGGGACAGTGGGATGGACAGGGGGACAGTGGGATGGACAGGGGGACAGTGGGATGGACAGGGGGACAGTGGGATGGATAGGGGGACAGTGGGATGCATAGGGGGACAGTGGGATGGACAGGGGGACAGTATGATGGATAGGGGGACAGTAGGACAGTGGGATGGATAGGGAGACAGTGGGATGGATAGGGGGACAGTGGGATGAACAGGGGGACAGTGGGATGGACAGGGGGACAGTGGGATGGATAGGGGGACAGTGGGATGCATAGGGGGACAGTGGAATGGATAGTGGGACAGTGGGATCCATAGGGGGACAGTGGGATGCATAGGGGGACAGTGGCACGGATAGGGGGACAGTGGGAGGGATAGGGGGACAGTGGGATGGATAGGGGGACAGTGGGATGGATAGGGGGATAGTGGGAGGGACAGAGGGACAGTGGAATGGACAGGGGGACAGTGGGATGGACAGGGGGACAGTATGATGGATAGGGGGACAGTAGGACAGTGGGATGGATAGGGAGACAGTGGGATGGATAGGGGGACAGTGGGATGGATAGGGGGGCAGTGGGATGCATAGGGGGGCAGTGGGATGCATAGGGGGAC
Source organism: Aquarana catesbeiana (assembly GCF_042186555.1). NCBI lineage: Eukaryota > Metazoa > Chordata > Amphibia > Anura > Ranidae > Aquarana > Aquarana catesbeiana. Next base: position 55,709,016 of record NC_133334.1, on the reverse strand, counting down.
AGTGGGATGCATAGGGGGACAGTGGGATGCATAGGGGGACAGTGGGATGGATAGGGGGACAGTGGGATGGACAGGGGGACAGTGGGAGGGATAGGGAGACAGTGGGATAGATAGGGGGACAGTGGGATGGATAGAGGGATAGTGGGAGGGACAAAGGAACAGTGGGATGGACAGGGGGACAGTGGGATGGATAGGGGGATAGTGGGAGGGACAGAGGGACAGTGGGATGGATAGGGGGACAGTGGGATGGATAGGGGGCAGTGGGAGGGACAGTGGGATGGATAGGGGGACAGTGGGATGGATAGGGGGACAGTAGGACAGTGGGATGGATAGGGGGACAGTGGGATGGACAGGGGGACAGTGGGATGGACAGGGGGACAGAGGGATGGACATAGGGATGGACAGTGGGATGGATAGGGGGACAGTGGGATGAACAGGGGGACAGTGGGAGGTACAGGGGGACAGTGGGATGGATAGGGGGACAGGGGGACAATGGGATGGATAGGGGGACAGTGGGATGGATAGGGGGACAGTGGGATGGATAGGGGGATAGTAGGAGGGACAGAGGGACAGTGGGATGGATAGGGGGACAGTGGGACAGTGGGATGGATAGGGGGACAAGGGGACAGTGGGATGGATAGGGGAACAGGGGGACAGTGGGATGGATAGGGGGACAGGGGGATGGATAGGGGGACAGTGGGATGGACAGGGGGACAGTGGGATGGCTAGGGAGACAGTGGGATGGATAGGGGGACAGTGGGATGGGTAAGGGGGCAGTGGGATGCATAGGGGGACAGTGGGATGGATAGGGGGACAGTGGGATGGACTGGGGGACAGTGGGAGGGATAGGGAGACAGTGGGATAGATAGGGGGACAGTGGGATGGATAGAGGGATAGTGGGAGGGACAAAGGGACAGTGGGATGGACAGGGGGACAGTGGGATGGACAGGGGGACAGTGGGATGGATAGGGGGATAGTGGAAGGGACAGAGGGACAGTGGGATGGATAGGGGGACAGTGGGATGGATAGGGGGCAGTGGGAGGGACAGTGGGATGGATAGGGGGACAGTGGGATGGATAGGGGGACAGTAGGATAGTGGGATGGATAGGGGGACAGTGGGATGGACAGGGGACAGTGGGATGGATAGGGGGACAGTGGGATGGCTAGGGGGACAGTGGGAGCGATAGGGGGACAGTGGGATGGACAGGGGGACAGTGGGAGAGATAGGGGGACAGTGGGATGGATAGGGGGACAGTAGGATGGATAGGGGGGCAGTGGGATGGACAGGGGACAGGGGGACAGTGGCATGGACAGGGGGACAGTGGGATGGACAGGGGGAGCATGGGATGGACAGGGGGACAGTGGGATGGACAGGGGGACAGTGGGATGGACAGGTTGACAGTGGGATGGACAGGGGGACAGTGGGATGGACAGGTCGACAGTAGGACAGTGGGATGGATAGGGAGACAGTGGGATGGATAGGGGGACAGTGGGATGGATAGGGGGACAGTGGGATGGATAGGGGGACAGTGGGATGGACAGGGGGAAAGTGGGAGAGATAGGGGGACAGTGGGATGGACAAGGGGACAGTGGGATGGACAGGGGGGCAGTGGGATGGACAGGGGGACAGTGGCATGGACAGGGGGACAGTGGGAGGAACAGGGGGACATTGGGATGGACAGGGGGACAGTGGGATGGACAGGGGGACAGTGGGATGGATAGGGGGACAGTGGGATGGTCAGGGGGACAGTGGGATGGTCAGGGGGACAGTAGGATGGATAGGGGGACAGTGGGATGCATAGGGGGACAGTGGGATGAACAGGGGGACAGTGGGATGGACAGGGGGACAGTGGAATGGATAGTGGGACAGTGGGATGCATAGGGGGACAGTGGCATGGATAGGGGGACAGTGGGATGGACAGGGGGACAGTGTATGGACAGGGGGACAGTGTATGGACAGGGGGACAGTGGGAGGGATAGGGGGACAGTGGGATGGATAGGGGGACAGTGGGATGGATAGGGGGACAGTGGGATGGATAGGGGGATAGTGGGAGGGACAGAGGGACAGTGGGATGGGTAGGGGAACAGTGGGATGGATAGGGGGACAGTAGGAGGGACAGTGGGATGGTTAGGGGGACAGTGGGATGGTTAGGGGGACAGTGGAAAGGATAGGGGGATAGGGGGACAGTGGGAGGGACAGTGGGATGGATAGGGGGACAGTGGGATGGATAGGGGGACAGTAGGACAGTGGGATGGATAGGGGGACAGTGGGATGGACAGGGGGACAGTGGGATGGACAGGGGGACAGTGGGATGGATAGGGGGACAGTGGGATGGATAGGGGGATAGTGGGAGGGACAGAGGGACAGTGGGATGGATAGGGGGACAGTGGGATGGATAGGGGGACAGTAGGATGGATAGGGGGACAGTAGGAGGGACAGAGGGACAGTGGGATGGATAGGGGGACAGTGGAATGGATAGGGGGACAGGGGGACAGTGGGATGGACAGGGGGACAGTGGGAGAGATAGGGGGACAGTGGGATGGACAAGGGGACAGTGGGATTGACAGGGGGGCAGTGGGATGGACAGGGGGACAGTGGGAGGAACAGGGGGACAGTGGGATGGACAGGGGGACAGTGGGATGGTCAGGGGGACAGTGGGATGGATAGGGGGACAGTGGGATGGTCAGGGGGACAGTGGGATGGTCAGGGGGACAGTGGGATGCATAGGGGGACAGTGGGATGCATAGGGGGACAGTGGGATGCATAGGGGGACAGTGGGATGCATAGGGGGACAGTGGGATGAACAGGGGGACAGTGGGATGGACAGGGGGACAGTGGGATGCATAGGGGGACAGTGGGATGGACAGGGGGACAGTGGGATGGACAGGGGGACAGTGGAATGGATAGTGGGACAGTGGGATCCATAGGGGGAGATTGGGATGCATAGGGGGACAGTGGCATGGATAGGGGGACAGTGGGATGGACAGGGGGACAGTGTATGGACAGGGGGACAGTGTATGGACAGGGGGACAGTGGGAGGGATAGGGGGACAGTGGGATGGATAGGGGGACAGTGGGATGGATAGGGGGACAGTGGGATGGATAGGGGGATAGTGGGAGGGACAGAGGGACAGTGGGATGGATAGGGGAACAGTGGGATGGATAGGGGGACAGTAGGAGGGACAGTGGGATGGTTAGGGGGACAGTGGGATGGTTAGGGGGACAGTGGAAAGGATAGGGGGATAGGGGGATAGGGGGACAGTGGGAGGGACAGTGGGATGGATAGGGGGACAGTGGGATGGATAGGGGGACAGTGGGATGGATAGGGGGACAGTGGGATGGACAGGGGGACAGTGGGATGGATAGGGGCATAGTGGGAGGGACAGAGGGACAGTGGGATGGATAGGGGGACAGTGGGATGGATAGGGGGACAGTAGGAGGGACAGAGGGAGAGTGGGATGGATAGGGGGACAGTGGAATGGATAGGGGGACAGGGGGACAGTGGGATGGATAGGGGGACAGTGGGAGGGACAGTGGGATGGATAGGGGGACAGTGGGATGGATAGGGGGACAGTAGGACAGTGGGATGGATAGGGGGACAGTGGGATGGACAGGGGGACAGTGGGATGGACAGGGGGACAGTGGGATGGATAGGGGGACAGTGGGATGGATAGGGGGATAGTGGGAGGGACAGAGGGACAGTGGGATGGATAGGGGGACAGTGGGATGGATAGGGGGACAGTAGGATGGATAGGGGGACAGTAGGAGGGACAGAGGGACAGTGGGATGGATAGGGGGACAGTGGAATGGATAGGGGGACAGGGGGACAGTGGGATGGACAGGGGGACAGTGGGAGAGATAGGGGGACAGTGGGATGGACAAGGGGACATTGGTATGGACAGGGGGGCAGTGGGATGGACAGGGGACAGGGGGACAGTGGCATGGACAGGGGGACAGTGGGAGGAACAGGGGGACATTGGGATGGACAGGGGGACAGTGGGATGGACAGGGGGACAGTGGGATGGTCAGGGGGACAGTGGGATGGATAGGGGGACAGTGGGATGGTCAGGGGTACAGTGGGATGGTCAGGGGGACAGTAGGATGGATAGGGGGACAGTGGGATGCATAGGGGGACAGTGGGATGGACAGGGGGACAGTGGGATGGACAGGGGGACAGTGGAATGGATAGTGGGACAGTGGGATCCATAGGGGGACAGTGGGATGCATAGGGGGACAGTGGCATGGATAGGGGGACAGTGGGATGGACAGGGGAACAGTGTATGGACATGGGGACAGTGTATGGACAGGGGGACAGTGGGAGGGATAGGGGGACAGTGGGATGGATAGGGGGACAGTGGGATGGATAGGGGGATAGTGGGAGGGACAGAGGGACAGTGGGATGGATAGGGGAACAGTGGGATGGATAGGGGGACAGTAGGAGGGACAGTGGGATGGTTAGGGGGACAGTGGGATGGTTAGGGGGACAGTGGAAAGGATAGGGGGATAGGGGGACAGTGGGAGGGACAGTGGGATGGATAGGGGGACAGTGGGATGGATAGGGGGACAGTAGGACAGTGGGATGGATAGGGGGACAGTGGGATGGACAGGGGGACAGTGGGATGGACAGGGGGACAGTGGGATGGATAGGGGGACAGTGGGATGGATAGGGGGACAGTGGGATGGATATTGGGATAGTGGGAGGGACAGAGGGACAGTGGGATGGATAGGGGGACAGTAGGATGGATAGGGGGACAGTAGGAGGGACAGAGGGACAGTGGGATGGATAGGGGGACAGTGGAATGGATAGGGGGACAGGGGGACAGGGGGACAGTGGGATGGACAGGGGGACAGTGGGAGAGATAGGGGGACAGTGGGATGGACAAGGGGACAGTGGGATGGACAGGGGGGCAGTGGGATGGACAGGGGACAGGGGGACAGTGGCATGGACAGGGGGACAGTGGGAGGAACAGGGGGACATTGGGATGGACAGGGGGACAGTGGGATGGACAGGGGGACAGTGGGATGGTCAGGGGGACAGTGGGATGGTCAGGGGGACAGTGGGATGCATAGGGGGACAGTGGGATGCATAGGGGGACAGTGGGATGAACAGGGGGACAGTGGGATGGACAGGGGGACAGTGGGATGGATAGGGGGACAGTGGGATGCATAGGGGGACAGTGGGATGGACAGGGGGACAGTGGGATGGACATGGGGACAGTGGAATGGATAGTGGGACAGTGGGATCCATAGGGGGACAGTGGGATGCATAGGGGGACAGTGGCATGGATAGGGGGACAGTGGGATGGACAGGGGGGACAGTGTATGGACAGGGGGACAGTGTATGGACAGGGGGACAGTGGGAGGGATAGGGGGACAGTGGGATGGATAGGGGGACAGTGGGATGGATAGGGGGACAGTGGGATGGATAGGGGGATAGTGGGAGGGACAGAGGGACAGTGGGATGGATAGGGGAACAGTGGGATGGATAGGGGGACAGTAGGAGGGACAGTGGGATGGTTAGGGGGACAGTGGGATGGTTAGGGGGACAGTGGAAAGGATAGGGGGATAGGGGGACAGTGGGAGGGACAGTGGGATGGATAGGGGGACAGTAGGACAGTGGGATGGATAGGGGGACAGTGGGATGGACAGGGGGACAGTGGGATGGATAGGGGGACAGTGGGATGGACAGGGGGACAGTGGGATGGATAGGGGGACAGTGGGATGGATAGGGGGATAGTGGGAGGCACAGAGGGACAGTGGGATGGATAGGGGGACAGTGGGATGGATAGGGGGACAGTAGGATGGATAGGGGGGACAGTAGGAGGGACAGAGGGACAGTGGGATTGATAGGGGGACAGTGGGAGGGACAGTGGGATGGATAGGGGGACAGTGGGATGGATAGGGGGACAGTAGGACAGTGGGATGGATAGGGGGACAGTGGGATGGACAGGGGGACAGTGGGATGGATAGGGGGACAGTGGGATGGATAGGGGGATAGTGGGAGGGACAGAGGGACAGTGGGATGGATAGGGGGACAGTAGGATGGATAGGGGGACAGTAGGAGGGACAGAGGGACAGTGGGATGGACAGGGGGACAGTGGAATGGATAGGGGGACAGGGGGACAGTGAGATGGACAGGGGGACAGTGGGAGAGATAGGGGGACAGTGGGATGGACAAGGGGACAGTGGGATGGACAGGGGGGCAGTGGGATGGACAGGGGACAGGGGGACAGTGGCATGGACAGGGGGACAGTGGGAGGAACAGGGGGACATTGGGATGGACAGGGGGACAGTGGGATGGACAGGGGGACAGTGGGATGGTCAGGGGGACAGTGGGATGGATAGGGGGACAGTGGGATGGTCAGGGGGACAGTGGGATGGTCAGGGGGACAGTGGGATGCATAGGGGGACAGTGGGATGCATAGGGGGACAGGGGGACAGTGGGATGGATAGGGAGACAGGGGGACGGATAGGGGAACAGTGGGAGGGATAAGGGGACAGTGGGAGGGACAGGGGGACAGTGGGATGGATAGAGGGACAGTAGGATCGATAGAGGGACAGTAGGATGGATAGAGGGACAGTGGAATGGATAGGGGGACAGTGGGATGGATAGGGGACAGTGGGAGGTATAGGGGGACAGTGGGAGGGATAGGGGGACAGTGGGATGGACAGGGGGACAGTGGGAGGGATAGGGGGACAGTGGGATGGACAGTGGTACAGTGGGATGGACAGGGGGACAGTGGGAGGGATAGGGGGACAGTGGGAGGGACAGGGGGACAGTGGGATGGATAGGGGGACAGTAAGATGGATAGGGGGACAGCGGGATGGACAGGGGACAGGGGGACAGTGGCATAGACAGGGGGACAGTGGGAAGGACAGGGGGACAGTGGGAGGGACAGGGGGACAGTGGGATGGACAGGGGGACAGTGGGATGGACAAAGGGACAGTAGGATGGATAGGGGGATAGTAGGACAGTGGGATGGATAGGGGGACAGTGGGATGGATAGGGGGACAGTGGGAGGGATAGGGGGACAGTGGTATGGACAGGGACACAGTTGGATGGCTAGGGGGACAGTGGGAGGGATAGGGGGCAGTGGGAGGGACAGGGGGACAGTGGGATGGATAGGGGGACAGTTAGATGGATAGGGGGACAGCGGGATGGATAGGGGGACAGCGGGATGGATAGGGGGACAGTGGGATGGATAGGGGGACAGTGGGAGGGACAGTGGGAGGGACAGGGGGACAGTGGGATGGACAGGGGGACAGTAGGATGGATAGGGAGACAGTAGGACAGTGGGATGGATAGGGGGACAGGGGGACAGTGGGATGGATAGGGGGACAGGGGGACAGTGGGATGGATAGGGGGACATTGGGATGGACAGGGGGACAGATAGGGGGACAGGGGGAGGGACAGGGGGACAGTGGGATGGATAGGGGGACAGTAGGATGGATAGGGGGACAGTGGGATGGACAGGGGGACAGTGGGAGGGATAGGGGGACAGTGGGATGGACAGGGGGACAGTGGGATGGATAGGGGGACAGTAGGATGGATAGGGGGACAGTGGGATCGACAGGGGACAGGGGGACAGTGGCATGGACAGGGGGACAGTGGGAGGGACAGGGGGACAGTGGGAGGGACAGGGGGACAATGGGATGGACAGGAGGACAGTGGGATGGACAGGGGGACAGTTGGATGGACAGGGGGACAGTGGGATGGACAGGGGGACAATGGGATGCATAGAGGGAAAAGTGGGATGCATAGGGGGACAGTGGGAAGGACAGGGGTACAGTGGGATGGATAGGGGGACAGTGGAATGGACAGTGGGACAGTGGGATGGATAGGGGGACAGGGGGTTGGATAGGGGGACAGTGGGATGGATAGGGGGACAGTGGGAAGGACAGAGGTACAGTGGGATGGATAGGAGGACAGTGGAATGGACAGTGGGATGGATAGGGGGACAGGGGGATGGATAGGGGGACAGTGGGATGGACAGGGGGACAGTGGGAGGGACAGGGGGACAGTGGGATGGACAGGGGGACAGTGGGATGGACAGGTGGCCAGTAGGATGGACAGGGGGACAGTAGGATGGACAGGGGGACAGTGGGATGGACAGGGGGACAATGGGATGCATAGAGGGAAAAGTGGGATGCATAGGGGGACAGTGGGAAGGACAGGGGTACAGTGGGATGGATAGGGGGACAGTGGAATGGACAGTGGGACAGTGGGATGGATAGGGGGACATGGGGATGGATAGGGGGACAGTGGGATGGACAGGGGGACAGTGGGAGGGACAGGGGGAAAGTGGGAGGGATAGCTGGACAGTGGAATGGACAGGGGGACAGTGGGATGGATAGGGGGACAGTGGGATGGACAGGGGGACAATGGGACAGTGGGAGGGATAGGGGGACAGTGGTATGGACAGGGACACAGTTGGATGGCTAGGGGGACAGTGGGAGGGATAGGGGGACAGTGGGAGGGACAGGGGACAATGGGAGGGACAGGGGGACAGTAGGATGGATAGGGGTACAGTAGGACAGTGGGATGGATAGGGGGACAGTGGAATGGATAGGGGGACAGTGGCATGGACAGTGGGATGGATAGGGGGACAGTGGGATGGATAGGGGGACAGTGGGATGGATAGGGGGATAGTGGGATGGATATGGGGATAGTAGGACAGTGGGATGGATAGGGAGACAGTGGGATGGATCGGGGGACAGTGGGATGGATCGGGGGACAGTGGGATGGATAGGGGGACAGTGGGATGGATAGAGGGACAGGGGGGTGGATAGTGGGACAGTGGGATGGATAGGGGGACAGTGGGATGGATAGGGGGACAGTGGCATGGACAGTGGGATGGATAGGGGGACAGTGGGATGGATAGGGGGATAGTGGGATGGATATGGGGATAGTAGGACAGTGGGATGGATAGGGAGACAGTGGGATGCATACGGGGACAGTGGGATGCATAGGGGGACAGTGGGATGGATAGGGGGACAGTGGAATGGATAGAGGGACAGGGGGGTGGATAGGGGGACAGTGGGATGGATAGGGGGACAGTGGGATGGACAGGGGGACAGTGGGATGGACAGGGGGACAGTGGGAGGGATAGGGGGACAGTGGGAGGGATAGGGGGACATTGGGATGGATAGGGGGACAGTGGGATAGACAGAGGGACAGTGGGAGGGATAGGGGGATAGTGGAATGGACATGAGGACAGTGGGATGCATTGGGGGACAGTGGGATGCATAGGGGGACAGTGGGATGGACAGGGGGACAGTGGGATGGACAGGGGGACAGTGGGATGGATAGGGGGACAGGGGGACAGTGGGATGGATAGGGGGACAGTGGGATGGACAGGGGGACAGATAGGGGGACAGTGGGATGGATAGGGGGACAGGGGGACAGTGGGATGGATAGCGAGACAGTGGGACGGATAGGGGGACAGGGGGACGGATAGGGGAACAGTGGGATGGACAGGGGGACAGTGGGATGGAAAGGGGGATGGACAGAGGGACAGTGGGATGAACAGTGGGACAGTGGGAGGGAGAGGGGGACAGTGGGATGGATAGGGGGACAGTGGGATGGATAGGGGGACAGTGGAATAGATAGGGGGACAGGGGGACAATGGGATGGATAGGGGGACAGTGGGATGGATAGGGGGGCAGTACGACAGTGGGATGCATAGGGGGGCAGTGGGATGGACAGGGGGACAGTGGGAGGCATAGGGGGACCGTGGGATGGATAGGTGGATAGTGGGAGGGACAGAGGGACAGTGGGATGGATAGGGGGAAAGTGGGATGGATAGAGGGACAGTAGGAGGGACAGAGGGACAGTGGGATGGATAGGGGGACAGTGGAATTGATAGGGGGACAGGGGGACGGATAGGGGGGCAGTGGGATGGATAGGGGGACAGTGGGATGGATAGGGGGACAGTGGGAGGGACAGAGGGACAGTGGGATGGATAGGGGGACAGTGGGATGGATGAGGGGACAGGGGGATGGATAGAGGGACAGTAGGACAGTGGGATGGATAGGGAGACAGTGGGATGGATAGGGGGACAGTGGGATGCATAGGGGGACAGTGGGATGCATAGGGGGACAGTGGGATGCATATGGGGACAGTGGGATGGATAGAGGGACAGTGGGATGGACAGGGGGACAGTGGGAGGGACAGGGGGACAGTGGGAGGGATAGGGGGACAATGGGATGGATAGGGGGACAGTGCGATGGATAGGGGGATAGTGGGAGGGACAGAGGGACAGTGGGATGGATAGGGGGATAGTGGGAGGGACAGAGGGACAGTGGGATGGATAGGGGGACAGTGGGATGGATAGGAGGACAGTGGGATGGATAGGGGGACAGTAGGAGGGACAGAGGGACAGTCGGATGGTTAGGGGGACAGTGGAATGTATAGGGGGACAGGGGGACAGTGAGATGGATAGGTGGACAGTGGGATGGATAGGGGGAGAGTGGGAGGGACAGAGGGACAGTGGGATGGATAGGGAGACAGTGGGACGGATAGGGGGACAGGAGGACGGATAGGGGAACAGTGGGATGGACAGGGGGACAGTGGGATGGAAAGGGGGATGGACAGAGGGACAGTGGGATGAACAGTGGGACAGTGGGAGGGACAGGGGGACAGTGGGATGGATAGGGGGACAGTGGGATGGATAGGGGGACAGTGGAATAGATAGGGGGACAGGGGGACAATGGGATGGATAGGGGGACAGTGGGATGGATAGGGGGGCAGTACGACAGTGGGATGCATAGGGGGACAGTGGAATAGATAGGGGGACAGGGGGACAATGGGATGGACAGGGGGACAGTGGGATGGATAGGGGGACAGTGGGATGGACAGGGGGACAGTGGGATGGACAGGGGGACAGTGGGATGGACAGGGGGACAGTAGGAGGGATAGGGGGACAGTGGGAGGGATAGGGGGACAGTGGGATGGACAGGGGGACAGTAGGATGGACAGGGGGGTCAGATAGGGGGACAGTGGGATGGACAGGGGGGTCAGATAGGGGGACAGTGGGATGGATAGGGGGACAGTGGGATGGATAGGGAGACAGGGGGACGGATAGGGGAACAGTGGGAGGGACAGGGGGACAGTGGGATGGATAGAGGGACAGTAGGATCGATAGAGGGACAGTAGGATGGATAGAGGGACAGTGGAATGGATAGGGGGACAGTGGGATGGATAGGGGACAGTGGGAGGTATAGGGGGACAGTGGGAGGGATAGGGGGACAGTGGGATGGACAGGGGGACAGTGGGAGGGATAGGGGGACAGTGGGATGGACAGGGGTACAGTGGGATGGACAGGGGGACAGTGGGAGGGATAGGGGGACAGTGGGAGGGACAGGGGGACAGTGGGATGGATAGGGGGACAGTAAGATGGATAGGGGGACAGCGGGATGGACAGGGGACAGGGGGACAGTGGCATGGACAGGGGGACAGTGGGAGGGACAGGGGGACAGTGGGAGGGACAGGGGGACAGTGGGATGGACAGGGGGACAGTGGGATGGACAGGGGGACAGTGGGATGGACAAAGGGACAGCAGGATGGATAGGGGGACAGTAGGACAGTGGGATGGATAGGGGGACAGTGGGATGGATAGGGGGACAGTGGGAGGGATAGGGGGACAGCGGGATGGATAGGGGGACAGTGGGATGGATAGGGAGACAGTAGGACAGTGGGATGGATAGGGGGACAGGGGGACAGTGGGATGGATAGGGGGACAGGGGGACAGTGGCATGGACAGGGGGACAGTGGGATGGACAGGGGGACAGCAGGATGGACAGGGGGACAGCGGGATTGACAGAGGGACAGTGGAATGTATAAGGGGATAGGGGGATGGATAGGGGGACAGTGGGATGGATAAGGGGACATTGGGATGGACAGGGGGACAGATAGGGGGACAGGGGGAGGGACAGGGGGACAGTGGGATGGACAGGGGGACAGTGGGATGGATAGGGGGACAGTAGGATGGACAGGGGGACAGTGGGATGGACAGGGGGACAGTTGGATGGCTAGGGGGCAGTGGGAGGGACAGGGGGACAGTGGGATGGATAGGGGGACAGTAAGATGGATAGGGGGACAGCGGGATGGATAGGGGGACAGTGGGATGGATAGGGGGACAGTGGGAGGGACAGGGGGACAGTGGGAGGGACAGGGGGACAGTGGGATGGACAGGGGGACAGTAGGATGGATAGGGAGACAGTAGGACAGTGGGATGGATAGAGGGACAGGGGGACAGTGGGATGGATAGGGGGACAGGGGGACAGTGGGATGGATAGGGGGACAGTGGGATGGACAGGGGGACAGCAGGATGGAAAGGGGGACAGCGGGATTGACAGAGGGACAGTGGAATGTATAAGGGGATAGGGGGATGGATAGGGGGACAGTGGGATGGATATGGGGACATTGGGATGGACAGGGGGACAGATAGGGGGACAGGGAGAGGGACAGGGGGACAGTGGGATGGACAGGGGGAGAGTGGGATGGATAGGGGGACAGTAGGATGGACAGGGGGACAGTGGGATGGACAGGGGGACAGTGGCATAGATAGGGGGACAGTGGGATGGATAGGGGGACAGTGGGATGGACAGGGGGACAGTGGGAGGGATAGGGGGACAGTGGGATGGACAGGGGGACAGTGGGATGGATAGGGGGACAGTAGGATGGATAGGGGGACAGTGGGATCGACAGGGGACAGGGGGACAGTGGCATGGACAGGGGGACAGTGGGAGGGACAGGGGGACAGTGGGAGGGACAGGGGGACAATGGGATGGACAGGAGGACAGTGGGATGGACAGGGGGACAGTTGGATGGACAGGGGGACAGTGGGATGGACAGGGGGACAATGGGATGCATAGAGGGAAAAGTGGGATGCATAGGGGGACAGTGGGAAGGACAGGGGGACAGTGGAATGGACAGTGGGACAGTGGGATGGATAGGGGGACAGGGGGATGGATAGGGGGACAGTGGGATGGACAGGGGGACAGTGGGAGGGACAGGGGGACAGTGGGATGGACAGGGGGACAGTGGGATGGACAGGTGGACAGTAGGATGGACAGGGGGACAGTAGGATGGACAGGGGGACAGTGGGATGGACAGGGGGACAATGGGATGCATAGAGGGAAAAGTGGGATGCATAGGGGGACAGTGGGAAGGACAGGGGTACAGTGGGATGGATAGGGGGACAGTGGAATGGACAGTGGGACAGTGGGATGGATAGGGGGACATGGGGATGGATAGGGGGACAGTGGGATGGACAGGGGGACAGTGGGAGGGACAGGGGGAAAGTGGGAGGGATAGGTGGACAGTGGAATGGACAGGGGGACAGTGGGATGGATAGGGGGACAGTGGGATGGACAGGGGGACAGTGGTATGGACAGGGACACAGTTGGATGGCTAGGGGGACAGTGGGAGGGATAGGGGGACAGTGGGAGGGATATGGGGATAGTAGGACAGTGGGATGGATAGGGAGACAGTGGGATGGATCGGGGGACAGTGGGATGGATCGGGGGACAGTGGGATGGATAGGGGGACAGTGGGATGCATAGGGGGACAGTAGGACAGTGGGATGGATAAGGGGACAGTGGGATGGATAGGGGGACAGTGGGATGGATAGAGGGACAGTGGGATGGATAGGGGGACAGTAGGACAGTGGGATGGATAGGGACACAGTGGGATGGATAGAGGGACAGTGGGATGGATTGGGGGACAGTGGGATGGACAGGGGGACAGTGTGATGGACAGGGGGACAGTGGGATGCATAGGGGGACAGTGGGATGCATAGGGGGACAGTGGGATGGACAGAGGGACAGTGGGATGGACAGGGGGACAGTGGGATGGACAGGGGGACAGTGGGATGGATAGGGGGACAGTGGGATGGACAGGGGACAGGGGGACAGTGTCATGGACAGGGGGATAGTGGGATTGGCAGGGGGACAGTGGTATGGATATGGGGACAGTAGGACAGTGGGATGGTTAGGGGGACAGTGGGATGGATAGGGGGACAGTGGGATGGCTTGGGGGACAGTGGGATGGACAGGGGGACAGTGGGATGGACAGGGGGACAGTGGGATGCATAGGGGGACAGTGGGATGCATAGGGGGACAGTGGGATGCATAGGGGGACACTGGGATGGACAGGGGGACAGTGGAATGGATAGAGGGACAGGGGGATGGATAGGGGGACAGTGGGATGGATAGGGGGACAGGGGGATGGATTGGGGGACGGTGGGATGGACAGGGGGACAGTGGGATGGACAGGGGGACAGTGGGATGGATAGGAGGTCAGTGGGATGGACAGGGGGATGGATAGGGGGACAGGGGGACAGTGGGATGGACAGGGGGACAGTGGGATGCATAGGGGGACAGTGGGATGGATAGGTGGACAGTGGAATGGATAGAGGGACAGGGGGGTGGATAGGGGGACAGTGGGATGGATAGGGGGACAGTGGGATGGACAGGGGGACAGTGGGATGGACAGGGGGACAGTGGGAGGGATAGGGGGACAGTGGGATGGATAGGGGGACAGTGGGATAGACAGAGGGACAGTGGGAGAGATAGGGGGATAGTGGAATGGACATGAGGACAGTGGGATGCATTGGGGGACAGTGGGATGCATAGGGGGACAGTGGGATGGACAGGGGGAAAGTGGGATGGACAGGGGGACAGTGGGATGGATAGGGGGACAGGGGGACAGTGGGATGGATAGGGGGACAGTGGGATGGACAGGGGGACGGATAGGGGGACAGTGGGATGGATAGGGGGACAGGGGGACAGTGGGATGGATAGGGAGACAGTGGGACGGATAGGGGGACAGGGGGACGGATAGGGGAACAGTGGGATGGACAGGGGGACAGTGGGATGGAAAGGGGGATGGACAGAGGGACAGTGGGATGAACAGTGGGACAGTGGGAGGGACAGGGGGACAGTGGGATGGATAGGGGGACAGTGGGATGGATAGGGGGACAGTGGAATAGATAGGGGGACAGGGGGACAATGGGATGGATAGGGGGACAGTGGGATGGATAGGGGGGCAGTACGACAGTGGGATGCATAGGGGGACAGTGGGATGGATAGGGGGACAGTGGGATGGACAGGGGGACAGTGGGAGGGATAGGGGGACCGTGGGATGGATAGGTGGATAGTGGGAGGGACAGAGGGACAGTGGGATGGATAGGGGGAAAGTGGGATGGATAGGGGGACAGTAGGAGGGACAGAGGGACAGTGGGATGGATAGGGGGACAGTGGAATTGATAGGGGGACAGGGGGACGGATAGGGGGACAGGGGGACGGATAGGGGGGCAGTGGGATGGATAGGGGGACAGTGGGATGGATAGGGGGACAGTGGGAGGGACAGAGGGACAGTGGGATGGATAGGGGGACAGTGGGATGGATGAGGGGACAGGGGGATGGATAGAGGGACAGTAGGACAGTGGGATGGATAGGGAGACAGTGGGATGCATAGGGGGACAGTGGGATGCATAGGGGGACAGTGGGATGCATAGTGGGACAGTGGGATGCATATGGGGACAGTGGGATGGATAGAGGGACAGTGGGATGGACAGGGGGACAGTGGGAGGGACAGGGGGACAGTGGGAGGGATAGGGGGACAATGGGATGGATAGGGGGACAGTGCGATGGATAGGGGGATAGTGGGAGGGACAGAGAGACAGTGGGATGGATAGGGGGATAGTGGGAGGGACAGAGGGACAGTGGGATGGATAGGGGGACAGTGGGATGGATAGGAGGACAGTGGGATGGATAGGGGGACAGTAGGAGGGACAGAGGGACAGTCGGATGGTTAGGGGGACAGTGGAATGTATAGGGGGACAGGGGGACAGTGGGATGGATAGGGGGACAGTGGGAGGGACAGGGGGACAGTGGGAGGGATAGGGGGACAATGGGATGGATAGGGGGACAGTGCGATGGATAGGGGGATAGTGGGAGGGACAGAGAGACAGTGGGATGGATAGGGGGATAGTGGGAGGGACAGAGGGACAGTGGGATGGATAGGAGGACAGTGGGATGGATAGGGGGACAGTGGGAGGGACAGAGGGACAGTCGGATGGTTAGGGGGACAGTGGAATGTATAGGGGGACAGGGGGACAGTGGGATGGATAGGGGGACAGTGGGATGGATAGGGGGACAGTGGGAGGGACAGAGGGACAGTGGGATGGATAGGGGGACAATGGGACAGTGGGATGAATGAGGGGACAGGGGGATGGATAGGGAGACAGTAGGACAGTGGGATGGATAGGGGGACAGTGGGATGGACAGGGGGACAGTGGGATGGACACGGGGACAGAGGGATGGATAGGGGGACAGTGGGATGGATAGGGGGACAGTGGGATGGACAGGGGGACAGTGGGATGGACAGGGGGACAGAGGGATGGACAGAGGGATGGACAGTGGGATAGATAGGGGGACAGTGGGTTGAACAGGGGGACAGTGGGAGGGACAGGGGGACATTGGGAGGTACAGGGGGACAGGTGGATGGATAGGGGGACAGTGGGATGGAAAGGGGGACAGGGGGACAATGGGATGGATAGGGGGACAGTGGGATGGATAGGGGGACAGTGGGATGGATAGGGGGATAGTAGGAGGGACAGAGGGACAGTGGGATGGATAGGGGGACAGTGGGACAGTGGGATGGATAGGGGGACAAGGGGACAGTGGGATGGATAGGGGAACAGGGGGACAGTGGGATGGATAGGGGGACAGGGGGATGGATAGGGGGACAGTGGGATGGACAGGGGGACAGTGGGATGGACAGGGGGACAGTGGGAGGGCTAGGGGGACAGTGGGAGGGATAGGGGGACAGTGGGATGGACAGGGGCACAGTGGGATGGATAGGGGGACAGGGGGATGGATAGGGGGACAGTGGGATGGACAGGGGGACAGTGGGATGGACAGGGGGACAGTGGGAGGGATAGGGGGACAGTGGGATGGACAGGGGGACAGTGGGATGGACAGGGGGACAGTAGGATGGATAGGGCGACAGTGGGATAGACAGGGGACAGGGGGACAGTGGTGTGGACAGTGGGAGGGACAGGGGGACAGTGGAATGGACAGGGGGACAATGGGATGGACAGGGGACAGGTGGACAGGGAGACAGTGGGATGGACAGGGGGACAGTATGATGGATAGGGGGACAGTAGGACAGTGGGATGGATAGGGAGACAGTGGGATGGATAGGGGGGCAGTGGGATGCATAGGGGGACAGTGGGATGCATAGGGGGACAGTGGGATGAATAGGGGGACAGTGGGATGCATAGGGGGACAGTGGGATGGATAGGGGGACAGTGGGATGGACAGGGGGACAGTGGGATGGACAGGGGGGCAGTGGGAGGGATAGGGAGACAGTGGGATAGATAGGGGGACAGTGGGATGGATAGAGGGATAGTGGGAGGGACAAAGGAACAGTGGGATGGACAGGGGGACAGTGGGATGGATAGGGGGATAGTGGGAGGGACAGAGGGACAGTGGGATGGATAGGGGGCAGTGGGAGGGACAGTGGGATGGATAGGGGGACAGTGGGATGGATAGGGGGACAGTAGGACAGTGGGATGGATAGGGGGCAGTGGGAGGGACAGTGGGATGGATAGGGGGACAGTGGGATGGATAGGGGGACAGTAGGACAGTGGGATGGATAGGGGGACAGTGGGATGGACAGGGGGACAGTGGGATGGACAGGGGGACAGAGGGATGGACAGAGGGATGGACAGTGGGATGGATAGGGGGACAGTGGGATGAACAGGGGGACAGTGGGAGGTACGGGGGGACAGTGGGATGGATAGGGGGACAGTGGGATGGATAGGGGGACAGGGGGACAATGGGATGGATAGGGGGACAGTGGGATGGATAGGTGGACAGTGGGATGGATAGGGGGACAGTGGGATGGATAGGGGGATAGTAGGAGGGACAGAGGGACAGTGGGATGGATAGGGGGACAGTGGGACAGTGGGATGGATAGGGGGACAAGGGGACAGTGGGATGGATAGGGGAACAGGGGGACAGTGGGATGGATAGGGGGACAGGGGGATGGATAAGGGGACAGTGGGATGGACAGGGGGACAGTGGGATGGACAGGGGGACAGTGGGATGGCTAGGGGGACAGTGGGATGGATAGGGGGACAGTGGGATGGGTAAGGGGGCAGTGGGATGCATAGGGGGACAGTGGGATGCATAGGGGGACAGTGGGATGGATAGGGGGACAGTGGGATGGACAGGGGGACAGTGGGAGGGATAGGGAGACAGTGGGATAGATAGGGGGACAGTGGGATGGATAGAGGGATAGTGGGAGGGACAGAGGGACAGTGGGATGGATAGGGGGACAGTGGGATGGATAGGGGGCAGTGGGAGGGACAGTGGGATGGATAGGGGGACAGTGGGATGGATAGGGGGACAGTGGGATGGACAGGGGGACAGTGGGATGGATAGGGGGACAGTGGGATGGCTAGGGGGACAGTGGGAGGGATAGGGGGACAGTGGGATGGACAGGGGGACAGTGGGAGAGATAGGGGGACAGTGGGATGGATAGGGGGACAGTAGGATGGATAGGGGGGCAGTGGGATGGACAGGGGACAGGGGGACAGTGGCATGGACAGGGGGACAGTGGGATGGACAGGGGGACAGTGGGATGGACAGGTCGACAGTAGGACAGTGGGATGGATAGGGAGACAGTGGGATGGATAGGGGGACAGTGGGATGGATAGGGGGACAGTGGGATGGATAGGGGGACAGTGGGATGGATAGGGGGACAGTAGGAGGGACAGAGGGAGAGTGGGATGGATAGGGGGACAGTGGAATGGATAGGGGGACAGGGGGACAGTGGGATGGATAGGGATACAGTGGGAGGGACAGTGGGATGGATAGGGGGACAGTGGGATGGATAGGGGGACAGTAGGACAGTGGGATGGATAGGGGGACAGTGGGATGGACAGGGGGACAGTGGGATGGATAGGGGGACAGTGGGATGGATAGGGGGATAGTGGGAGGGACAGAGGGACAGTGGGATGGATAGGGGGACAGTGGGATGGATAGGGGGACAGTGGGATGGATAGGGGGACAGTGGGATGGATAGGGGGACAGTAGGATGGATAGGGGGACAGTGGAATGGATAGGGGGACAAGGGGACAGTGGGATGGACAGGGGGACAGTGGGAGAGATAGGGGGACAGTGGGATGGACAAGGGGACAGTGGGATGGACAGGGGGGCAGTGGGATGGACAGGGGACAGGGGGACAGTGGGATGGACAAGGGGACAGTGGGAGGAACAAGGGGACATTGGGATGGACAGGGGGACAGTGGGATGGACAGGGGGACAGTGGGATGGTCAGGGGGACAGTGGGATGGATAGGGGGACAGTGGGATGGTCAGGGGGACAGTGGGATGGTCAGGGGGACAGTGGGAAGCATAGGGGGACAGTGGGATGCATAGGGGGGCAGTGGGATGAACAGGGGGACAGTGGGATGGACAGGGGGACAGTGGGATGGACAGGGGGACAGTGGGATGGATAGGGGGACAGTGGGATGCATAGGGGGACAGTGGGATGGACAGGGGGACAGTGGGATGGACAGGGGGACAGTGGAATGGATAGTGGGACAGTGGGATCCATAGGGGGACAGTGGGATGCATAGGGGGCAGTGGCATGGATAGGGGGACAGTGGGATGGACAGGGGGACAGTGTATGGACAGGGGGACAGTGGGAGGGATAGGGGGACAGTGGGATGGATAGGGGGACAGTGGGATGGATAGGGGGATAGTGGGAGGGACAGAGGGACAGTGGAATGGACAGGGGGACAGTGGGATGGACAGGGGGACAGTATGATGGATAGGGGGACAGTAGGACAGTGGGATGGATAGGGAGACAGTGGGATGGATAGGGGGACAGTGGGATGGATAGGGGGGCAGTGGGATGCATAGGGGGACAGTGGGATGCATAGGGGGACAGTGGGATGCATAGGGGGACAGTGGGATGGATAGGGGGGCAGTGGGATGGACAGGGGGACAGTGGGAGGGATAGGGAGACAGTGGGATAGATAGGGGGACAGTGGGATGGATAGAGGGATAGTGGGAGGGACAAAGGAACAGTGGGATGGACAGGGGGACAGTGGGATGGATAGGGGGATAGTGGGAGGGACAGAGGGACAGTGGGATGGATAGGGGGACAGTGGGATGGATAGGGGGCAGTGGGAGGGACAGTGGGATGGATAGGGGGACAGTGGGATGGATAGGGGGACAGTAGGACAGTGGGATGGATAGGGGGACAGTGGGATGGACAGGGGGACAGTGGGATGGACAGGGGGACAGAGGGATGGACATAGGGATGGACAGTGGGATGGATAGGGGGACAGTGGGATGAACAGGGGGACAGTGGGAGGTACAGGGGGACAGTGGGATGGATAGGGGGACAGGGGGACAATGGGATGGATAGGGGGACAGTGGGATGGATAGGGGGACAGTGGGATGGATAGGGGGATAGTAGGAGGGACAGAGGGACAGTGGGATGGATAGGGGGACAGTGGGACAGTGGGATGGATAGGGGGACAAGGGGACAGTGGGATGGATAGGGGAACAGGGGGACAGTGGGATGGATAGGGGGACAGGGGGATGGATAGGGGGACAGTGGGATGGACAGGGGGACAGTGGGATGGCTAGGGAGACAGTGGGATGGATAGGGGGACAGTGGGATGGACAGGGGGACAGTGGGATGGATAGGGGGACAGTGGGATGGCTAGGGGGACAGTGGGAGGGATAGGGGGATGGATAGGGGGACAGTGGGATGGATAGGGGGACAGTGGGATGGACAGGGGGACAGTGGGATGGATAGGGGGACAGTGGGATGGCTAGGGGGACAGTGGGAGGGATAGGGGGACAGTGGGATGGACAGGGGGACAGTGGGAGAGATAGGGGGACAGTGGGATGGATAGGGGGACAGTAGGATGGATAGGGGGGCAGTGGGATGGACAGGGGACAGGGGGACAGTGGCATGGACAGGGGGACAGTGGGATGGGCAGGGGGAGCATGGGATGAACAGGTTGACAGTGGGATGGACAGGGGGACAGTGGGATGGATAGGGAGACAGTGGGATGGATAGGGGGACAGTGGGATGGATAGGGGGACAGTGGGATGGATAGGGGGACAGTGGGATGGATAGGGGGACAGTAGGAGGGACAGAGGGAGAGTGGGATGGATAGGGGGACAGTGGAATGGATAGGGGGACAGGGGGACAGTGGGATGGATAGGGATACAGTGGGAGGGACAGTGGGATGGATAGGGGGACAGTGGGATGGATAGGGGGACAGTAGGACAGTGGGATGGATAGGGGGACAGTGGGATGGACAGGGGGACAGTGGGATGGATAGGGGGACAGTGGGATGGATAGGGGGATAGTGGGAGGGACAGAGGGACAGTGGGATGGATAGGGGGACAGTGGGAGGGATAGGGGGACAGTGGGATGGATAGGGGGACAGTAGGATGGATAGGGGGACAGTAGGATGGATAGGGGGACAGTGGAATGGATAGGGGGACAGGGGGACAGTGGGATGGACAGGGGGACAGTGGGAGAGATAGGGGGACAGTGAGATGGACAAGGGGACAGTGGGATGGACAGGGGGGCAGTGGGATGGACAAGGGGACAGTGGGAGGAACAAGGGGACATTGGGATGGACAGGGGGACAGTGGGATGGACAGGGGGACAGTGGGATGGTCAGGGGGACAGTGGGATGGATAGGGGGACAGTGGGATGGTCAGGGGGACAGTGGGATGGTCAGGGGGACAGTAGGATGGATAGGGGGACAGTGGGAAGCATAGGGGGACAGTGGGATGCATAGGGGGGCAGTGGGATGAACAGGGGGACAGTGGGATGGACAGGGGGACAGTGGGATGGACAGGGGGACAGTGGGATGGACAGGGGGACAGTGGGATGGATAGGGGGACAGTGGGATGCATAGGGGGACAGTGGGATGGACAGGGGGACAGTATGATGGATAGGGGGACAGTAGGACAGTGGGATGGATAGGGAGACAGTGGGATGGATAGGGGGACAGTGGGATGAACAGGGGGACAGTGGGATGGACAGGGGGACAGTGGGATGGATAGGGGGACAGTGGGATGCATAGGGGGACAGTGGAATGGATAGTGGGACAGTGGGATCCATAGGGGGACAGTGGGATGCATAGGGGGACAGTGGCATGGATAGGGGGACAGTGGGAGGGATAGGGGGACAGTGGGATGGATAGGGGGACAGTGGGATGGATAGGGGGATAGTGGGAGGGACAGAGGGACAGTGGAATGGACAGGGGGACAGTGGGATGGACAGGGGGACAGTATGATGGATAGGGGGACAGTAGGACAGTGGGATGGATAGGGAGACAGTGGGATGGATAGGGGGACAGTGGGATGGATAGGGGGGCAGTGGGATGCATAGGGGGGCAGTGGGATGCATAGGGGGACAGTGGGATGCATAGGGGGACAGTGGGATGCATAGGGGGACAGTGGGATGGATAGGGGGACAGTGGGATGGACAGGGGGACAGTGGGAGGGATAGGGAGACAGTGGGATAGATAGGGGGACAGTGGGATGGATAGAGGGATAGTGGGAGGGACAAAGGAACAGTGGGATGGACAGGGGGACAGTGGGATGGATAGGGGGATAGTGGGAGGGACAGAGGGACAGTGGGATGGATAGGGGGACAGTGGGATGGATAGGGGGCAGTGGGAGGGACAGTGGGATGGATAGGGGGACAGTGGGATGGATAGGGGGACAGTAGGACAGTGGGATGGATAGGGGGACAGTGGGATGGACAGGGGGACAGTGGGATGGACAGGGGGACAGAGGGATGGACATAGGGATGGACAGTGGGATGGATAGGGGGACAGTGGGATGAACAGGGGGACAGTGGGAGGTACAGGGGGACAGTGGGATGGATAGGGGGACAGGGGGACAATGGGATGGATAGGGGGACAGTGGGATGGATAGGGGGACAGTGGGATGGATAGGGGGATAGTAGGAGGGACAGAGGGACAGTGGGATGGATAGGGGGACAGTGGGACAGTGGGATGGATAGGGGGACAAGGGGACAGTGGGATGGATAGGGGAACAGGGGGACAGTGGGATGGATAGGGGGACAGGGGGATGGATAGGGGGACAGTGGGATGGACAGGGGGACAGTGGGATGGCTAGGGAGACAGTGGGATGGATAGGGGGACAGTGGGATGGGTAAGGGGGCAGTGGGATGCATAGGGGGACAGTGGGATGGATAGGGGGACAGTGGGATGGACTGGGGGACAGTGGGAGGGATAGGGAGACAGTGGGATAGATAGGGGGACAGTGGGATGGATAGAGGGATAGTGGGAGGGACAAAGGGACAGTGGGATGGACAGGGGGACAGTGGGATGGACAGGGGGACAGTGGGATGGATAGGGGGATAGTGGAAGGGACAGAGGGACAGTGGGATGGATAGGGGGACAGTGGGATGGATAGGGGGCAGTGGGAGGGACAGTGGGATGGATAGGGGGACAGTGGGATGGATAGGGGGACAGTAGGATAGTGGGATGGATAGGGGGACAGTGGGATGGACAGGGGACAGTGGGATGGATAGGGGGACAGTGGGATGGCTAGGGGGACAGTGGGAGCGATAGGGGGACAGTGGGATGGACAGGGGGACAGTGGGAGAGATAGGGGGACAGTGGGATGGATAGGGGGACAGTAGGATGGATAGGGGGGCAGTGGGATGGACAGGGGACAGGGGGACAGTGGCATGGACAGGGGGACAGTGGGATGGACAGGGGGAGCATGGGATGGACAGGGGGACAGTGGGATGGACAGGGGGACAGTGGGATGGACAGGTTGACAGTGGGATGGACAGGGGGACAGTGGGATGGACAGGTCGACAGTAGGACAGTGGGATGGATAGGGAGACAGTGGGATGGATAGGGGGACAGTGGGATGGATAGGGGGACAGTGGGATGGATAGGGGGACAGTGGGATGGACAGGGGGAAAGTGGGAGAGATAGGGGGACAGTGGGATGGACAAGGGGACAGTGGGATGGACAGGGGGGCAGTGGGATGGACAGGGGGACAGTGGGAGGAACAGGGGGACATTGGGATGGACAGGGGGACAGTGGGATGGACAGGGGGACAGTGGGATGGATAGGGGGACAGTGGGATGGTCAGGGGGACAGTGGGATGGTCAGGGGGACAGTAGGATGGATAGGGGGACAGTGGGATGCATAGGGGGACAGTGGGATGAACAGGGGGACAGTGGGATGGACAGGGGGACAGTGGAATGGATAGTGGGACAGTGGGATGCATAGGGGGACAGTGGCATGGATAGGGGGACAGTGGGATGGACAGGGGGACAGTGTATGGACAGGGGGACAGTGTATGGACAGGGGGACAGTGGGAGGGATAGGGGGACAGTGGCATGGATAGGGGGACAGTGGGATGGATAGGGGGACAGTGGGATGGATAGGGGGATAGTGGGAGGGACAGAGGGACAGTGGGATGGGTAGGGGAACAGTGGGATGGATAGGGGGACAGTAGGAGGGACAGTGGGATGGTTAGGGGGACAGTGGGATGGTTAGGGGGACAGTGGAAAGGATAGGGGGATAGGGGGACAGTGGGAGGGACAGTGGGATGGATAGGGGGACAGTGGGATGGATAGGGGGACAGTAGGACAGTGGGATGGATAGGGGGACAGTGGGATGGACAGGGGGACAGTGGGATGGACAGGGGGACAGTGGGATGGATAGGGGGACAGTGGGATGGATAGGGGGATAGTGGGAGGGACAGAGGGACAGTGGGATGGATAGGGGGACAGTGGGATGGATAGGGGGACAGTAGGATGGATAGGGGGACAGTAGGAGGGACAGAGGGACAGTGGGATGGATAGGGGGACAGTGGAATGGATAGGGGGACAGGGGGACAGTGGGATGGACAGGGGGACAGTGGGAGAGATAGGGGGACAGTGGGATGGACAAGGGGACAGTGGGATTGACAGGGGGGCAGTGGGATGGACAGGGGGACAGTGGGAGGAACAGGGGGACATTGGGATGGACAGGGGGACAGTGGGATGGACAGGGGGACAGTGGGATGGTCAGGGGGACAGTGGGATGGATAGGGGGACAGTGGGATGGATAGGGGGACAGTGGGATGGTCAGGGGGACAGTGGGATGGTCAGGGGGACAGTGGGATGCATAGGGGGACAGTGGGATGCATAGGGGGACAGTGGGATGCATAGGGGGACAGTGGGATGCATAGGGGGACAGTGGGATGAACAGGGGGACAGTGGGATGGACAGGGGGACAGTGGGATGCATAGGGGGACAGTGGGATGGACAGGGGGACAGTGGGATGGACAGGGGGACAGTGGAATGGATAGTGGGACAGTGGGATCCATAGGGGGAGATTGGGATGCATAGGGGGACAGTGGCATGGATAGGGGGACAGTGGGATGGACAGGGGGACAGTGTATGGACAGGGGGACAGTGTATGGACAGGGGGACAGTGGGAGGGATAGGGGGACAGTGGGATGGATAGGGGGACAGTGGGATGGATAGGGGGACAGTGGGATGGATAGGGGGATAGTGGGAGGGACAGAGGGACAGTGGGATGGATAGGGGAACAGTGGGATGGATAGGGGGACAGTAGGAGGGACAGTGGGATGGTTAGGGGGACAGTGGGATGGTTAGGGGGACAGTGGAAAGGATAGGGGGATAGGGGGATAGGGGGACAGTGGGAGGGACAGTGGGATGGATAGGGGGACAGTGGGATGGACAGGGGGACAGTGGGATGGATAGGGGCATAGTGGGAGGGACAGAGGGACAGTGGGATGGATAGGGGGACAGTGGGATGGATAGGGGGACAGTAGGAGGGACAGAGGGAGAGTGGGATGGATAGGGGGACAGTGGAATGGATAGGGGGACAGGGGGACAGTGGGATGGATAGGGGGACAGTGGGAGGGACAGTGGGATGGATAGGGGGACAGTGGGATGGATAGGGGGACAGTAGGACAGTGGGATGGATAGGGGGACAGTGGGATGGACAGGGGGACAGTGGGATGGACAGGGGGACAGTGGGATGGATAGGGGGACAGTGGGATGGATAGGGGGATAGTGGGAGGGACAGAGGGACAGTGGGATGGATAGGGGGACAGTGGGATGGATAGGGGGACAGTAGGATGGATAGGGGGACAGTAGGAGGGACAGAGGGACAGTGGGATGGATAGGGGGACAGTGGAATGGATAGGGGGACAGGGGGACAGTGGGATGGACAGGGGGACAGTGGGAGAGATAGGGGGACAGTGGGATGGACAAGGGGACATTGGTATGGACAGGGGGGCAGTGGGATGGACAGGGGACAGGGGGACAGTGGCATGGACAGGGGGACAGTGGGAGGAACAGGGGGACATTGGGATGGACAGGGGGACAGTGGGATGGACAGGGGGACAGTGGGATGGTCAGGGGGACAGTGGGATGGATAGGGGGACAGTGGGATGGTCAGGGGTACAGTGGGATGGTCAGGGGGACAGTAGGATGGATAGGGGGACAGTGGGATGCATAGGGGGACAGTGGGATGGACAGGGGGACAGTGGGATGGACAGGGGGACAGTGGAATGGATAGTGGGACAGTGGGATCCATAGGGGGACAGTGGGATGCATAGGGGGACAGTGGCATGGATAGGGGGACAGTGGGATGGACAGGGGAACAGTGTATGGACATGGGGACAGTGTATGGACAGGGGGACAGTGGGAGGGATAGGGGGACAGTGGGATGGATAGGGGGACAGTGGGATGGATAGGGGGATAGTGGGAGGGACAGAGGGACAGTGGGATGGATAGGGGAACAGTGGGATGGATAGGGGGACAGTAGGAGGGACAGTGGGATGGTTAGGGGGACAGTGGGATGGTTAGGGGGACAGTGGAAAGGATAGGGGGATAGGGGGACAGTGGGAGGGACAGTGGGATGGATAGGGGGACAGTGGGATGGATAGGGGGACAGTAGGACAGTGGGATGGATAGGGGGACAGTGGGATGGACAGGGGGACAGTGGGATGGACAGGGGGACAGTGGGATGGATAGGGGGACAGTGGGATGGATAGGGGGACAGTGGGATGGATATTGGGATAGTGGGAGGGACAGAGGGACAGTGGGATGGATAGGGGGACAGTAGGATGGATAGGGGGACAGTAGGAGGGACAGAGGGACAGTGGGATGGATAGGGGGACAGTGGAATGGATAGGGGGACAGGGGGACAGTGGGATGGACAGGGGGACAGTGGGAGAGATAGGGGGACAGTGGGATGGACAAGGGGACAGTGGGATGGACAGGGGGGCAGTGGGATGGACAGGGGACAGGGGGACAGTGGCATGGACAGGGGGACAGTGGGAGGAACAGGGGGACATTGGGATGGACAGGGGGACAGTGGGATGGACAGGGGGACAGTGGGATGGTCAGGGGGACAGTGGGATGGTCAGGGGGACAGTGGGATGCATAGGGGGACAGTGGGATGCATAGGGGGACAGTGGGATGCATAGGGGGACAGTGGGATGAACAGGGGGACAGTGGGATGGACAGGGGGACAGTGGGATGGATAGGGGGACAGTGGGATGCATAGGGGGACAGTGGGATGGACAGGGGGACAGTGGGATGGACATGGGGACAGTGGAATGGATAGTGGGACAGTGGGATCCATAGGGGGACAGTGGGATGCATAGGGGGACAGTGGCATGGATAGGGGGACAGTGGGATGGACAGGGGGGACAGTGTATGGACAGGGGGACAGTGTATGGACAGGGGGACAGTGGGAGGGATAGGGGGACAGTGGGATGGATAGGGGGACAGTGGGATGGATAGGGGGACAGTGGGATGGATAGGGGGATAGTGGGAGGGACAGAGGGACAGTGGGATGGATAGGGGAACAGTGGGATGGATAGGGGGACAGTAGGAGGGACAATGGGATGGTTAGGGGGACAGTGGGATGGTTAGGGGGACAGTGGAAAGGATAGGGGGATAGGGGGACAGTGGGAGGGACAGTGGGATGGATAGGGGGACAGTAGGACAGTGGGATGGATAGGGGGACAGTGGGATGGACAGGGGGACAGTGGGATGGATAGGGGGACAGTGGGATGGACAGGGGGACAGTGGGATGGATAGGGGGACAGTGGGATGGATAGGGGGATAGTGGGAGGCACAGAGGGACAGTGGGATGGATAGGGGGACAGTGGGATGGATAGGGGGACAGTAGGATGGATAGGGGGGACAGTAGGAGGGACAGAGGGACAGTGGGATTGATAGGGGGACAGTGGGAGGGACAGTGGGATGGATAGGGGGACAGTGGGATGGATAGGGGGACAGTAGGACAGTGGGATGGATAGGGGGACAGTGGGATGGACAGGGGGACAGTGGGATGGATAGGGGGACAGTGGGATGGATAGGGGGATAGTGGGAGGGACAGAGGGACAGTGGGATGGATAGGGGGACAGTAGGATGGATAGGGGGACAGTAGGAGGGACAGAGGGACAGTGGGATGGACAGGGGGACAGTGGAATGGATAGGGGGACAGGGGGACAGTGAGATGGACAGGGGGACAGTGGGAGAGATAGGGGGACAGTGGGATGGACAAGGGGACAGTGGGATGGACAGGGGGGCAGTGGGATGGACAGGGGACAGGGGGACAGTGGCATGGACAGGGGGACAGTGGGAGGAACAGGGGGACATTGGGATGGACAGGGGGACAGTGGGATGGACAGGGGGACAGTGGGATGGTCAGGGGGACAGTGGGATGGATAGGGGGACAGTGGGATGGTCAGGGGGACAGTGGGATGGTCAGGGGGACAGTGGGATGCATAGGGGGACAGTGGGATGCATAGGGGGACAGTGGGATGAACAGGGGGACAGTGGGATGGACAGGGGGACAGTGGGATGGATAGGGGGACAGTGGGATGCATAGGGGGACAGTGGGATGGACAGGGGGACAGTGGGATGGACAGGGGGACAGTGGAATGGATAGTGGGACAGTGGGATCCATAGGGGGACAGTGGGATGGATAGGGGGACAGTGGGATGGACAGGGGGACAGTGTATGGACAGGGGGACAGTGTATGGACAGGGGGACAGTGGGAGGGATAGGGGGACAGTGGGATGGATAGGGGGACAGTGGGATGGATAGGGGGACAGTAGGAGGGACAGTGGGATGGTTAGGGGGACAGTGGGATGGTTAGGGGGACAGTGGAAAGGATAGGGGGATAGGGGGACAGTGGGAGGGACAGTGGGATGGATAGGGGGACAGTGGGATGGATAGGGGGACAGTAGGACAGTGGGATGGATAGGGGGACAGTGGGATGGACAGGGGGACAGTGGGATGGATAGGGGGACAGTGGGATGGATAGGGGGACAGTGGGATGGATAGGGGGACAGTGGGATGGATAGGGGGACAGTAGGATGGATAGGGGGACAGTAGGAGGGACAGAGGGACAGTGGGATTGATAGGGGGACAGTGGAATGGATAGGGGGACAGGGGGACAGTGGGAGAGATAGGGGGACAGTGGGATGGACAAGGGGACAGTGGGATGGACAGGGGGGCAGTGGGATGGACAGGGGACAGGGGGACAGTGGCATGGACAGGGGGACAGTGGGAGGAACAGGGGGACATTGGGATGGACAGGGGGACAGTGGGATGGTCAGGGGGACAGTGGGATGGATAGGGGGACAGTGGGATGGTCAGGGGGACAGTAGGATGGATAGGGGGACAGTGGGATGCATAGGGGGACAGTGGGATGAACAGGGGGACAGTGGGATGGACAGGGGGACAGTGGGATGGATAGGGGGACAGTGGGATGCATAGGGGGACAGTGGGATGGACAGGGGGACAGTGGAATGGATAGTGGGACAGTGGGATTCATGGGGGGACAGTGGGATGCATAGGGGGACAGTGGCATGGATAGGGGGACAGTGGGATGGACAGGGGGACAGTGTATGGACAGGGGGACAGTGGGAGGGATAGGGGGACAGTGGGATGGATAGGGGGACAGTGGGATGGATAGGGGGACAGTGGGATGGATAGGGGGATAGTGGGAGGGACAGAGGGACAGTGGGATGGATAGGGGAACAGTGGGATGGATAGGGGGACAGTAGGAGGGACAGTGGGATGGTTAGGGGGACAGTGGAAAGGATAGGGGGATAGGGGGATAGGGGGACAGTGGGAGGGACAGTGGGATGGATAGGGGGACAGTGGGATGGATAGGGGGACAGTGGGATGGATAGGGGGACAGTGGGATGGACAGGGGGACAGTGGGATGGATAGGGGCATAGTGGGAGGGACAGAGGGACAGTGGGATGGATAGGGGGACAGTGGGATGGATAGGGGGACAGTAGGAGGGACAGAGGGAGAGTGGGATGGATAGGGGGACAGTGGAATGGATAGGGGGACAGGGGGACAGTGGGATGGATAGGGGGACAGTGGGAGGGACAGTGGGATGGATAGGGGGACAGTGGGATGGATAGGGGGACAGTAGGACAGTGGGATGGATAGGGGGACAGTGGGATGGACAGGGGGACAGTGGGATGGACAGGGGGACAGTGGGATGGATAGGGGGACAGTGGGATGGATAGGGGGATAGTGGGAGGGACAGAGGGACAGTGGGATGGATAGGGGGACAGTGGGATGGATAGGGGGACAGTAGGATGGATAGGGGGACAGTAGGAGGGACAGAGGGACAGTGGGATGGATAGGGGGACAGTGGAATGGATAGGGGGACAGGGGGACAGTGGGATGGACAGGGGGACAGTGGGAGAGATAGGGGGACAGTGGGATGGACAAGGGGACATTGGTATGGACAGGGGGGCAGTGGGATGGACAGGGGACAGGGGGACAGTGGCATGGACAGGGGGACAGTGGGAGGAACAGGGGGACATTGGGATGGACAGGGGGACAGTGGGATGGACAGGGGGACAGTGGGATGGTCAGGGGGACAGTGGGATGGATAGGGGGACAGTGGGATGGTCAGGGGGACAGTGGGATGGACAGGGGGACAGAGGGATGGACATAGGGATGGACAGTGGGATGGATAGGGGGACAGTGGGATGAACAGGGGGACAGTGGGAGGTACAGGGGGACAGTGGGATGGATAGGGGGACAGGGGGACAATGGGATGGATAGGGGGACAGTGGGATGGATAGGGGGACAGTGGGATGGATAGGGGGATAGTAGGAGGGACAGAGGGACAGTGGGATGGATAGGGGGACAGTGGGACAGTGGGATGGATAGGGGGACAAGGGGACAGTGGGATGGATAGGGGAACAGGGGGACAGTGGGATGGATAGGGGGACAGGGGGATGGATAGGGGGACAGTGGGATGGACAGGGGGACAGTGGGATGGCTAGGGAGACAGTGGGATGGATAGGGGGACAGTGGGATGGGTAAGGGGGCAGTGGGATGCATAGGGGGACAGTGGGATGGATAGGGGGACAGTGGGATGGACTGGGGGACAGTGGGAGGGATAGGGAGACAGTGGGATAGATAGGGGGACAGTGGGATGGATAGAGGGATAGTGGGAGGGACAAAGGGACAGTGGGATGGACAGGGGGACAGTGGGATGGACAGGGGGACAGTGGGATGGATAGGGGGATAGTGGAAGGGACAGAGGGACAGTGGGATGGATAGGGGGACAGTGGGATGGATAGGGGGCAGTGGGAGGGACAGTGGGATGGATAGGGGGACAGTGGGATGGATAGGGGGACAGTAGGATAGTGGGATGGATAGGGGGACAGTGGGATGGACAGGGGACAGTGGGATGGATAGGGGGACAGTGGGATGGCTAGGGGGACAGTGGGAGCGATAGGGGGACAGTGGGATGGACAGGGGGACAGTGGGAGAGATAGGGGGACAGTGGGATGGATAGGGGGACAGTAGGATGGATAGGGGGGCAGTGGGATGGACAGGGGACAGGGGGACAGTGGCATGGACAGGGGGACAGTGGGATGGACAGGGGGAGCATGGGATGGACAGGGGGACAGTGGGATGGACAGGGGGACAGTGGGATGGACAGGTTGACAGTGGGATGGACAGGGGGACAGTGGGATGGACAGGTCGACAGTAGGACAGTGGGATGGATAGGGAGACAGTGGGATGGATAGGGGGACAGTGGGATGGATAGGGGGACAGTGGGATGGATAGGGGGACAGTGGGATGGACAGGGGGAAAGTGGGAGAGATAGGGGGACAGTGGGATGGACAAGGGGACAGTGGGATGGACAGGGGGGCAGTGGGATGGACAGGGGGACAGTGGGATGGACAGGGGGACAGTGGGAGGAACAGGGGGACATTGGGATGGACAGGGGGACAGTGGGATGGACAGGGGGACAGTGGGATGGATAGGGGGACAGTGGGATGGTCAGGGGGACAGTGGGATGGTCAGGGGGACAGTAGGATGGATAGGGGGACAGTGGGATGCATAGGGGGACAGTGGGATGAACAGGGGGACAGTGGGATGGACAGGGGGACAGTGGAATGGATAGTGGGACAGTGGGATGCATAGGGGGACAGTGGCATGGATAGGGGGACAGTGGGATGGACAGGGGGACAGTGTATGGACAGGGGGACAGTGTATGGACAGGGGGACAGTGGGAGGGATAGGGGGACAGTGGGATGGATAGGGGGACAGTGGGATGGATAGGGGGACAGTGGGATGGATAGGGGGATAGTGGGAGGGACAGAGGGACAGTGGGATGGGTAGGGGAACAGTGGGATGGATAGGGGGACAGTAGGAGGGACAGTGGGATGGTTAGGGGGACAGTGGGATGGTTAGGGGGACAGTGGAAAGGATAGGGGGATAGGGGGACAGTGGGAGGGACAGTGGGATGGATAGGGGGACAGTGGGATGGATAGGGGGACAGTAGGACAGTGGGATGGATAGGGGGACAGTGGGATGGACAGGGGGACAGTGGGATGGACAGGGGGACAGTGGGATGGATAGGGGGACAGTGGGATGGATAGGGGGATAGTGGGAGGGACAGAGGGACAGTGGGATGGATAGGGGGACAGTGGGATGGATAGGGGGACAGTAGGATGGATAGGGGGACAGTAGGAGGGACAGAGGGACAGTGGGATGGATAGGGGGACAGTGGAATGGATAGGGGGACAGGGGGACAGTGGGATGGACAGGGGGACAGTGGGAGAGATAGGGGGACAGTGGGATGGACAAGGGGACAGTGGGATTGACAGGGGGGCAGTGGGATGGACAGGGGGACAGTGGGAGGAACAGGGGGACATTGGGATGGACAGGGGGACAGTGGGATGGACAGGGGGACAGTGGGATGGTCAGGGGGACAGTGGGATGGATAGGGGGACAGTGGGATGGTCAGGGGGACAGTGGGATGGTCAGGGGGACAGTGGGATGCATAGGGGGACAGTGGGATGCATAGGGGGACAGTGGGATGCATAGGGGGACAGTGGGATGCATAGGGGGACAGTGGGATGAACAGGGGGACAGTGGGATGGACAGGGGGACAGTGGGATG
Organism: Aquarana catesbeiana; assembly: GCF_042186555.1. Classification (NCBI taxonomy): domain Eukaryota; kingdom Metazoa; phylum Chordata; class Amphibia; order Anura; family Ranidae; genus Aquarana; species Aquarana catesbeiana. The sequence continues at coordinate 55,675,482 of NC_133334.1, read as the reverse complement.
CATAGGGGGACAGTGGGATGGACAGGGGGACAGTGGGATGGACAGGGGGACAGTGGAATGGATAGTGGGACAGTGGGATCCATAGGGGGAGATTGGGATGCATAGGGGGACAGTGGCATGGATAGGGGGACAGTGGGATGGACAGGGGGACAGTGTATGGACAGGGGGACAGTGTATGGACAGGGGGACAGTGGGAGGGATAGGGGGACAGTGGGATGGATAGGGGGACAGTGGGATGGATAGGGGGACAGTGGGATGGATAGGGGGATAGTGGGAGGGACAGAGGGACAGTGGGATGGATAGGGGAACAGTGGGATGGATAGGGGGACAGTAGGAGGGACAGTGGGATGGTTAGGGGGACAGTGGGATGGTTAGGGGGACAGTGGAAAGTATAGGGGGATAGGGGGATAGGGGGACAGTGGGAGGGACAGTGGGATGGATAGGGGGACAGTGGGATGGATAGGGGGACAGTGGGATGGATAGGGGGACAGTGGGATGGACAGGGGGACAGTGGGATGGATAGGGGCATAGTGGGAGGGACAGAGGGACAGTGGGATGGATAGGGGGACAGTGGGATGGATAGGGGGACAGTAGGAGGGACAGAGGGAGAGTGGGATGGATAGGGGGACAGTGGAATGGATAGGGGGACAGGGGGACAGTGGGATGGATAGGGGGACAGTGGGAGGGACAGTGGGATGGATAGGGGGACAGTGGGATGGATAGGGGGACAGTAGGACAGTGGGATGGATAGGGGGACAGTGGGATGGACAGGGGGACAGTGGGATGGACAGGGGGACAGTGGGATGGATAGGGGGACAGTGGGATGGATAGGGGGATAGTGGGAGGGACAGAGGGACAGTGGGATGGATAGGGGGACAGTGGGATGGATAGGGGGACAGTAGGATGGATAGGGGGACAGTAGGAGGGACAGAGGGACAGTGGGATGGATAGGGGGACAGTGGAATGGATAGGGGGACAGGGGGACAGTGGGATGGACAGGGGGACAGTGGGAGAGATAGGGGGACAGTGGGATGGACAAGGGGACATTGGTATGGACAGGGGGGCAGTGGGATGGACAGGGGACAGGGGGACAGTGGCATGGACAGGGGGACAGTGGGAGGAACAGGGGGACATTGGGATGGACAGGGGGACAGTGGGATGGACAGGGGGACAGTGGGATGGTCAGGGGGACAGTGGGATGGATAGGGGGACAGTGGGATGGTCAGGGGTACAGTGGGATGGTCAGGGGGACAGTAGGATGGATAGGGGGACAGTGGGATGCATAGGGGGACAGTGGGATGGACAGGGGGACAGTGGGATGGATAGGGGGACAGTGGGATGCATAGGGGGACAGTGGGATGGACAGGGGGACAGTGGGATGGACAGGGGGACAGTGGAATGGATAGTGGGACAGTGGGATCCATAGGGGGACAGTGGGATGCATAGGGGGACAGTGGCATGGATAGGGGGACAGTGGGATGGACAGGGGAACAGTGTATGGACATGGGGACAGTGTATGGACAGGGGGACAGTGGGAGGGATAGGGGGACAGTGGGATGGATAGGGGGACAGTGGGATGGATAGGGGGATAGTGGGAGGGACAGAGGGACAGTGGGATGGATAGGGGAACAGTGGGATGGATAGGGGGACAGTAGGAGGGACAGTGGGATGGTTAGGGGGACAGTGGGATGGTTAGGGGGACAGTGGAAAGGATAGGGGGATAGGGGGACAGTGGGAGGGACAGTGGGATGGATAGGGGGACAGTGGGATGGATAGGGGGACAGTAGGACAGTGGGATGGATAGGGGGACAGTGGGATGGACAGGGGGACAGTGGGATGGACAGGGGGACAGTGGGATGGATAGGGGGACAGTGGGATGGATAGGGGGACAGTGGGATGGATATTGGGATAGTGGGAGGGACAGAGGGACAGTGGGATGGATAGGGGGACAGTAGGATGGATAGGGGGACAGTAGGAGGGACAGAGGGACAGTGGGATGGATAGGGGGACAGTGGAATGGATAGGGGGACAGGGGGACAGTGGGATGGACAGGGGGACAGTGGGAGAGATAGGGGGACAGTGGGATGGACAAGGGGACAGTGGGATGGACAGGGGGGCAGTGGGATGGACAGGGGACAGGGGGACAGTGGCATGGACAGGGGGACAGTGGGAGGAACAGGGGGACATTGGGATGGACAGGGGGACAGTGGGATGGACAGGGGGACAGTGGGATGGTCAGGGGGACAGTGGGATGGTCAGGGGGACAGTGGGATGCATAGGGGGACAGTGGGATGCATAGGGGGACAGTGGGATGCATAGGGGGACAGTGGGATGAACAGGGGGACAGTGGGATGGACAGGGGGACAGTGGGATGGATAGGGGGACAGTGGGATGCATAGGGGGACAGTGGGATGGACAGGGGGACAGTGGGATGGACATGGGGACAGTGGAATGGATAGTGGGACAGTGGGATCCATAGGGGGACAGTGGGATGCATAGGGGGACAGTGGCATGGATAGGGGGACAGTGGGATGGACAGGGGGGACAGTGTATGGACAGGGGGACAGTGTATGGACAGGGGGACAGTGGGAGGGATAGGGGGACAGTGGGATGGATAGGGGGACAGTGGGATGGATAGGGGGACAGTGGGATGGATAGGGGGATAGTGGGAGGGACAGAGGGACAGTGGGATGGATAGGGGAACAGTGGGATGGATAGGGGGACAGTAGGAGGGACAGTGGGATGGTTAGGGGGACAGTGGGATGGTTAGTGGGACAGTGGAAAGGATAGGGGGATAGGGGGACAGTGGGAGGGACAGTGGGATGGATAGGGGGACAGTAGGACAGTGGGATGGATAGGGGGACAGTGGGATGGACAGGGGGACAGTGGGATGGATAGGGGGACAGTGGGATGGACAGGGGGACAGTGGGATGGATAGGGGGACAGTGGGATGGATAGGGGGATAGTGGGAGGCACAGAGGGACAGTGGGATGGATAGGGGGACAGTGGGATGGATAGGGGGACAGTAGGATGGATAGGGGGGACAGTAGGAGGGACAGAGGGACAGTGGGATTGATAGGGGGACAGTGGGAGGGACAGTGGGATGGATAGGGGGACAGTGGGATGGATAGGGGGACAGTAGGACAGTGGGATGGATAGGGGGACAGTGGGATGGACAGGGGGACAGTGGGATGGATAGGGGGACAGTGGGATGGATAGGGGGATAGTGGGAGGGACAGAGGGACAGTGGGATGGATAGGGGGACAGTAGGATGGATAGGGGGACAGTAGGAGGGACAGAGGGACAGTGGGATGGACAGGGGGACAGTGGAATGGATAGGGGGACAGGGGGACAGTGAGATGGACAGGGGGACAGTGGGAGAGATAGGGGGACAGTGGGATGGACAAGGGGACAGTGGGATGGACAGGGGGGCAGTGGGATGGACAGGGGACAGGGGGACAGTGGCATGGACAGGGGGACAGTGGGAGGAACAGGGGGACATTGGGATGGACAGGGGGACAGTGGGATGGACAGGGGGACAGTGGGATGGTCAGGGGGACAGTGGGATGGATAGGGGGACAGTGGGATGGTCAGGGGGACAGTGGGATGGTCAGGGGGACAGTGGGATGCATAGGGGGACAGTGGGATGCATAGGGGGACAGTGGGATGAACAGGGGGACAGTGGGATGGACAGGGGGACAGTGGGATGGATAGGGGGACAGTGGGATGCATAGGGGGACAGTGGGATGGACAGGGGGACAGTGGAATGGATAGTGGGACAGTGAGATCCATAGGGGGACAGTGGGATGGATAGGGAGACAGTGGGATGGACAGGGGGACAGTGTATGGACAGGGGGACAGTGTATGGACAGGGGGACAGTGGGAGGGATAGGGGGACAGTGGGATGGATAGGGGGACAGTGGGATGGATAGGGGGACAGTAGGAGGGACAGTGGGATGGTTAGGGGGACAGTGGGATGGTTAGGGGGACAGTGGAAAGGATAGGGGGATAGGGGGACAGTGGGAGGGACAGTGGGATGGATAGGGGGACAGTGGGATGGATAGGGGGACAGTAGGACAGTGGGATGGATAGGGGGACAGTGGGATGGACAGGGGGACAGTGGGATGGATAGGGGGACAGTGGGATGGATAGGGGGACAGTGGGATGGATAGGGGGACAGTAGGATGGATAGGGGGACAGTAGGAGGGACAGAGGGACAGTGGGATTGATAGGGGGACAGTGGAATGGATAGGGGGACAGGGGGACAGTGGGAGAGATAGGGGGACAGTGGGATGGACAAGGGGACAGTGGGATGGACAGGGGGGCAGTGGGATGGACAGGGGACAGGGGGACAGTGGCATGGACAGGGGGACAGTGGGAGGAACAGGGGGACATTGGGATGGACAGGGGGACAGTGGGATGGTCAGGGGGACAGTGGGATGGATAGGGGGACAGTGGGATGGTCAGGGGGACAGTAGGATGGATAGGGGGACAGTGGGATGCATAGGGGGACAGTGGGATGAACAGGGGGACAGTGGGATGGACAGGGGGACAGTGGGATGGATAGGGGGACAGTGGGATGCATAGGGGGACAGTGGGATGGACAGGGGGACAGTGGAATGGATAGTGGGACAGTGGGATTCATGGGGGGACAGTGGGATGCATAGGGGGACAGTGGCATGGATAGGGGGACAGTGGGATGGACAGGGGGACAGTGTATGGACAGGGGGACAGTGGGAGGGATAGGGGGACAGTGGGATGGATAGGGGGACAGTGGGATGGATAGGGGGACAGTGGGATGGATAGGGGGATAGTGGGAGGGACAGAGGGACAGTGGGATGGATAGGGGAACAGTGGGATGGATAGGGGGACAGTAGGAGGGACAGTGGGATGGTTAGGGGGACAGTGGAAAGGATAGGGGGATAGGGGGATAGGGGGACAGTGGGAGGGACAGTGGGATGGATAGGGGGACAGTGGGATGGATAGGGGGACAGTGGGATGGATAGGGGGACAGTGGGATGGACAGGGGGACAGTGGGATGGATAGGGGCATAGTGGGAGGGACAGAGGGACAGTGGGATGGATAGGGGGACAGTGGGATGGATAGGGGGACAGTAGGAGGGACAGAGGGAGAGTGGGATGGATAGGGGGACAGTGGAATGGATAGGGGGACAGGGGGACAGTGGGATGGATAGGGGGACAGTGGGAGGGACAGTGGGATGGATAGGGGGACAGTGGGATGGATAGGGGGACAGTAGGACAGTGGGATGGATAGGGGGACAGTGGGATGGACAGGGGGACAGTGGGATGGACAGGGGGACAGTGGGATGGATAGGGGGACAGTGGGATGGATAGGGGGATAGTGGGAGGGACAGAGGGACAGTGGGATGGATAGGGGGACAGTGGGATGGATAGGGGGACAGTAGGATGGATAGGGGGACAGTAGGAGGGACAGAGGGACAGTGGGATGGATAGGGGGACAGTGGAATGGATAGGGGGACAGGGGGACAGTGGGATGGACAGGGGGACAGTGGGAGAGATAGGGGGACAGTGGGATGGACAAGGGGACATTGGTATGGACAGGGGGGCAGTGGGATGGACAGGGGACAGGGGGACAGTGGCATGGACAGGGGGACAGTGGGAGGAACAGGGGGACATTGGGATGGACAGGGGGACAGTGGGATGGACAGGGGGACAGTGGGATGGTCAGGGGGACAGTGGGATGGATAGGGGGACAGTGGGATGGTCAGGGGTACAGTGGGATGGTCAGGGGGACAGTAGGATGGATAGGTGGACAGTGGGATGGACAGGGGGACAGTGGGATGGATAGGGGGACAGTGGGATGGATAGGGGGACAGTGGGATGCATAGGGGGACAGTGGGATGGACAGGGGGACAGTGGGATGGACAGGGGGACAGTGGAATGGATAGTGGGACAGTGGGATCCATAGGGGGACAGTGGGATGCATAGGGGGACAGTGGCATGGATAGGGGGACAGTGGGATGGACAGGGGAACAGTGTATGGACATGGGGACAGTGTATGGACAGGGGGACAGTGGGAGGGATAGGGGGACAGTGGGATGGATAGGGGGACAGTGGGATGGATAGGGGGATAGTGGGAGGGACAGAGGGACAGTGGGATGGATAGGGGAACAGTGGGATGGATAGGGGGACAGTAGGAGGGACAGTGGGATGGTTAGGGGGACAGTGGGATGGTTAGGGGGACAGTGGAAAGGATAGGGGGATAGGGGGACAGTGGGAGGGACAGTGGGATGGATAGGGGGACAGTGGGATGGATAGGGGGACAGTAGGACAGTGGGATGGATAGGGGGACAGTGGGATGGACAGGGGGACAGTGGGATGGACAGGGGGACAGTGGGATGGATAGGGGGACAGTGGGATGGATAGGGGGACAGTGGGATGGATAGGGGGATAGTGGGAGGGACAGAGGGACAGTGGGATGGATAGGGGGACAGTAGGATGGATAGGGGGACAGTAGGAGGGACAGAGGGACAGTGGGATGGATAGGGGGACAGTGGAATGGATAGGGGGACAGGGGGACAGTGGGATGGACAGGGGGACAGTGGGAGAGATAGGGGGACAGTGGGATGGACAAGGGGACAGTGGGATGGACAGGGGGGCAGTGGGATGGACAGGGGACAGGGGGACAGTGGCATGGACAGGGGGACAGTGGGAGGAACAGGGGGACATTGGGATGGACAGGGGGACAGTGGGATGGACAGGGGGACAGTGGGATGGTCAGGGGGACAGTGGGATGGTCAGGGGGACAGTGGGATGGTCAGGGGGACAGTGGGATGCATAGGGGGACAGTGGGATGCATAGGGGGACAGTGGGATGCATAGGGGGACAGTGGGATGGACAGGGGGACAGTGGGATGGACATGGGGACAGTGGAATGGATAGTGGGACAGTGGGATCCATAGGGGGACAGTGGGATGCATAGGGGGACAGTGGGATGGACAGGGGGGACAGTGTATGGACAGGGGGACAGTGTATGGACAGGGGGACAGTGGGAGGGATAGGGGGACAGTGGGATGGATAGGGGGACAGTGGGATGGATAGGGGGACAGTGGGATGGATAGGGGGATAGTGGAAGGGACAGAGGGACAGTGGGATGGATAGGGGAACAGTGGGATGGATAGGGGGACAGTAGGAGGGACAGTGGGATGGTTAGGGGGACAGTGGGATGGTTAGGGGGACAGTGGAAAGGATAGGGGGATAGGGGGACAGTGGGAGGGACAGTGGGATGGATAGGGGGACAGTAGGACAGTGGGATGGATAGGGGGACAGTGGGATGGACAGGGGGACAGTGGGATGGATAGGGGGACAGTGGGATGGACAGGGGGACAGTGGGATGGATAGGGGGACAGTGGGATGGATAGGGGGATAGTGGGAGGGACAGAGGGACAGTGGGATGGATAGGGGGACAGTGGGATGGATAGGGGGACAGTAGGATGGATAGGGGGGACAGTAGGAGGGACAGAGGGACAGTGGGATTGATAGGGGGACAGTGGGAGGGACAGTGGGATGGATAGGGGGACAGTGGGATGGATAGGGGGACAGTAGGACAGTGGGATGGATAGGGGGACAGTGGGATGGACAGGGGGACAGTGGGATGGACAGGGGGACAGTGGGATGGATAGGGGGACAGTGGGATGGATAGGGGGATAGTGGGAGGGACAGAGGGACAGTGGGATGGATAGGGGGACAGTAGGATGGATAGGGGGACAGTAGGAGGGACAGAGGGACAGTGGGATGGACAGGGGGACAGTGGAATGGATAGGGGGACAGGGGGACAGTGAGATGGACAGGGGGACAGTGGGAGAGATAGGGGGACAGTGGGATGGACAAGGGGACAGTGGGATGGACAGGGGGGCAGTGGGATGGACAGGGGACAGGGGGACAGTGGCATGGACAGGGGGACAGTGGGAGGAACAGGGGGACATTGGGATGGACAGGGGGACAGTGGGATGGACAGGGGGACAGTGGGATGGTCAGGGGGACAGTGGGATGGATAGGGGGACAGTGGGATGGTCAGGGGGACAGTGGGATGGTCAGGGGGACAGTGGGATGCATAGGGGGACAGTGGGATGCATAGGGGGACAGTGGGATGAACAGGGGGACAGTGGGATGGACAGGGGGACAGTGGGATGGATAGGGGGACAGTGGGATGCATAGGGGGACAGTGGGATGGACAGGGGGACAGTGGGATGGACAGGGGGACAGTGGAATGGATAGTGGGACAGTGGGATCCATAGGGGGACAGTGGGATGGATAGGGGGACAGTGGGATGGACAGGGGGACAGTGTATGGACAGGGGGACAGTGTATGGACAGGGGGACAGTGGGAGGGATAGGGGGACAGTGGGATGGATAGGGGGACAGTGGGATGGATAGGGGGACAGTAGGAGGGACAGTGGGATGGATAGGGGGATAGTGGGAGGGACAGAGGGACAGTGGGATGGATAGGGGGACAGTAGGATGGATAGGGGGACAGTAGGAGGGACAGAGGGACAGTGGGATGGACAGGGGGACAGTGGAATGGATAGGGGGACAGGGGGACAGTGGGATGGACAGGGGGACAGTGGGAGAGATAGGGGGACAGTGGGATGGACAAGGGGACAGTGGGATGGACAGGGGGGCAGTGGGATGGACAGGGGACAGGGGGACAGTGGCATGGACAGGGGGACAGTGGGAGGAACAGGGGGACATTGGGATGGACAGGGGGACAGTGGGATGGACAGGGGGACAGTGGGATGGTCAGGGGGACAGTGGGATGGATAGGGGGACAGTGGGATGGTCAGGGGGACAGTGGGATGGTCAGGGGGACAGTGGGATGCATAGGGGGACAGTGGGATGAACAGGGGGACAGTGGGATGGACAGGGGGACAGTGGGATGGATAGGGGGACAGTGGGATGCATAGGGGGACAGTGGGATGGACAGGGGGACAGTGGGATGGACAGGGGGACAGTGGGATGGACAGGGGGACAGTGGAATGGATAGTGGGACAGTGGGATCCATAGGGGGACAGTGGGATGGATAGGGGGACAGTGGGATGGACAGGGGGACAGTGTATGGACAGGGGGACAGTGTATGGACAGGGGGACAGTGGGAGGGATAGGGGGACAGTGGGATGGATAGGGGGACAGTGGGATGGATAGGGGGACAGTAGGAGGGACAGTGGGATGGTTAGGGGGACAGTGGGATGGTTAGGGGGACAGTGGAAAGGATAGGGGGATAGGGGGACAGTGGGAGGGATAGTGGGATGGATAGGGGGACAGTGGGATGGATAGGGGGACAGTAGGACAGTGGGATGGATAGGGGGACAGTGGGATGGACAGGGGGACAGTGGGATGGATAGGGGGACAGTGGGATGGATAGGGGGACAGTGGGATGGATAGGGGGACAGTGGGATGGATAGGGGGACAGTAGGATGGATAGGGGGACAGTAGGAGGGACAGAGGGACAGTGGGATTGATAGGGGGACAGTGGAATGGATAGGGGGACAGGGGGACAGTGGGAGAGATAGGGGGACAGTGGGATGGACAAGGGGACAGTGGGATGGACAGGGGGGCAGTGGGATGGACAGGGGACAGGGGGACAGTGGCATGGACAGGGGGACAGTGGGAGGAACAGGGGGACATTGGGATGGACAGGGGGACAGTGGGATGGTCAGGGGGACAGTGGGATGGATAGGGGGACAGTGGGATGGTCAGGGGGACAGTAGGATGGATAGGGGGACAGTGGGATGCATAGGGGGACAGTGGGATGAACAGGGGGACAGTGGGATGGACAGGGGGACAGTGGGATGCATAGGGGGACAGTGGGATGGACAGGGGGACAGTGGAATGGATAGTGGGACAGTGGGATTCATGGGGGGACAGTGGGATGCATAGGGGGACAGTGGCATGGATAGGGGGACAGTGGGATGGACAGGGGGACAGTGTATGGACAGGGGGACAGTGGGAGGGATAGGGGGACAGTGGGATGGATAGGGGGACAGTGGGATGGATAGGGGGACAGTGGGATGGATAGGGGGATAGTGGGAGGGACAGAGGGACAGTGGGATGGATAGGGGAACAGTGGGATGGATAGGGGGACAGTAGGAGGGACAGTGGGATGGTTAGGGGGACAGTGGGATGGTTAGGGGACAGTGGAAAGGATAGGGGGATAGGGGGACAGTGGGAGGGACAGAGGAACAGTGGGCTGGATGAGGGGACAGGGGGACGGATAGGGGGACAGTAGGACAGTGGGATGGATAGGGGGACAGTGGGATGGACAGGGGGACAGTGGGATGGACAGCGGGACAGAGAGATGGACAGGGGGACAGTGGGATGGACAGGGGGACAGTGGGATGGACAGGGGGACAGAGGGGTGGACAGTGGGATGGATAGGGGGACAGTGGGATGAACAGTGGGACAGTGGGAGGGACAGGGGGACAGTGGGAGGGACAGGGGGACAGTGGGAGGGATAGGGGGACAGTGGGATGGATAGGGGGACAGTGGGATGGATAGGGGGACAGGGGGACAATGGGATGGATAGGGGGACAGTGGGATGGATAGGGGGACAGTGGGATGGATAGGGGGACAGTGGGATGGACAGGGGGACAGTGGGATGGATAGGGGGACAGTGGAATGGATAGGGGGATGGATAGGGGGGCAGTGGGATGGATAGGGGGACAGTGGGATGGACAGGGGGACATTGGGGGGACAGAGGGACAGTGGGATGGATAGGGGGACAGGGGGATGGATAGGGGGACAGTAGGACAGTGGGATGGATAGGGAGACAGTGGGATGGATAGGGGGACAGTGGGGTGCATAGGGGGACAGTGGGATGGACAGGGGGACATTGGGGGGACAGAGGGACAGTGGGATGGATCGGGGGACAGTGGGATGGATAGGGGGACAGGGGGATGGATAGGGGGACAGTAGGACAGTGGGATGGATAGGGAGACAGTGGGATGCATAGGGGGACAGTGGGATGCATAAGGGGGCAGTGGGATGGACAGGGGGACAGTGGGAGGGATAGGGGGACAGTGGGATGGATAGGGGGACAGTGCGATGGTTAGGGGGATAGTGGGAGGGACAGAGGGACAGTGGGATGGATAGGGGGACAGTGGGATGGATAGGGGGACAGTGGGATGGATAGGGGGACAGTAGGAGGGACAGAGGGACTGTGGGATGGTTAGGGGGACAGTGGGATGGATAGGGGGACAGGGGGACAGTGGGATGGATAGGGGGACAGGGGGATGGACAGGGGGACAGAGGGATGGACAGGGGGACAGAGGGATGGACAGGGGGACAGTGGGATGGACAGGGGGACAGTGGGATGGACAGGGGGACAGAGGGGTGGACAGTGGGATGGACAGTGGGATGGATAGGGGGACAGTGGGATGAACAGTGGGACAGTGGGAGGGATAGGGGGACAGTGGGATGGATAGGGGGACAGTGGGATGGATAGGGGGACAGGGGGACAATGGGATGGATAGGGGGACAGTGGGATGGATAGGGGGGCAGTAGGACAGTGGGATGCATAGGGGGACAGTGGGATGGATAGGGGGACAGTGGGATGGACAGGGGGACAGTGGGATGGACAGGGGGACAGTGGGAGGGATAGGTGGATAGTGGGAGGGACAGAGGGACAGTGGGATGGATAGGGGGAAAGTGGGATGGATAGGGGGACAGTAGAAGGGACAGAGGGACAGTGGGATGGATAGGGGGACAGTGGAATTGATAGGGGGACAGGGGGATGGATAGGGGGCAGTGGGATGGATAGGGGGACAGTGGGATGGATAGGGGGACAGTGGGAGGGACAGAGGGATAGTGGGATGGATAGGGGGACAGGGGGATGGATAGAGGGACTGTAGGACAGTGGGATGGATAGGGAGACAGTGGGATGGATAGGGGGACAGTGGGATGCATAGGGGGACAGTGCGATGCATAGGGGGACAGTGGGATGCATATGGGGACAGTGGGATGGATAGAGGGACAGTGGGATGGACAGGGGGACAGTGGGAGGGACAGGGGGACAGTGGGAGGGATAGGGGGACAATGGGATGGATAGGGGGACAGTGCGATGGATAGGGGGATAATGGGAGGGACAGAGGGACAATGGGATGGATAGGGGGATAGTGGGAGGGACAGAGGGACAGTGGGATGGATAGGGGGACAGTGGGATGGATAGGAGGACAGTGGGATGGATAGGGGGACAGTAGGAGGGACAGTGGGATGGTTAGGGGGACAGTGGAATGTATAGGGGGACAGGGGGACAGTGGGATGGATAGGGGGACAGTGGGATGGATAGGGGGACAGTGGGAGGGACAGAGGGACAGTGGGATGGATAGGGGGACAATGGGACAGTGGGATGAATGAGGGGACAGGGGGATGGACACGGGGACAGAGGGATGGACAGGGGGACAGTTGGATGGATAGGGGGACAGTGGGATGGACAGGGGGACAGTGGGATGGACAGGGGGACAGAGGGATGGACAGTGGGATGGATAGGGGGACAGTGGGATGAACAGGGGGACAGTGGGAGGGACAGGGGGACAGTGGGAGGTACAGGGGTACAGTGGGATGGATAGGGGGACAGTGGGATGGATAGGGGGACAGGGGGACAATGGGATGGATAGCAGGACATTGGGATGGATAGGGGGGCAGTAGGACAGTTTGATGGATAGGGGGACAGTGGGATGGATAGGGGGACAGTGGGAGGGATAGGGGGACAGAGGGACAGTGAGATGGATAGGGGGACAGTGGGATGGATAGGGGGACAGTGGGATGGATAGGGGACAGGGGGACAGTGGGATGGACAGGGGGATGGATAGGGGGACAGTGGGATGGATAGGGGGACAGTGGGATGGACAGTGGGACAGTGAGATGGATAGGTGGACAGTGGGATAGATCGGGGGACAATGGGATGGATCGGGGGACAATGGGATGGATAGGGGGACAATGGGATGGATAGGGGGACAGTAGGACAGTGGGATGGATAGGGGGACTGTGGGATGGACAGGGGGACAGTGGGATGGACAGGGGGATGTGTTGGTCCTGGGTTCATGGTTGGGCATGAAGCATGGAAATCCAGCAGATGAGGAGCCAAGATCACTGGCGGGGGATCCCAGAAGAGGAGGTTCAGGGCCAGTCTGTGCAATATAATTGTACCCCTGATGTCTCACCTGCCCTCCAATAAAACCAACAGAGTGCAGATTGCACTTATTTCTTCCCCAGCCATACTTGCTGGGGAAGGTGAAACCAGGACGTAGAAGTGACATTTTATATGTCAATTCCAGTGTTATGGAAATGATTAAGAGCTCCAATCGAGCTCAAGGTTATCTGCTGCTGTCTCTAATTGGAAAGTGTGGATATGCATGCATATAAAAGTAAACACTCTGAGACACGCTCAGCACCGTTACTTCTTACACTTCTGATTTATTCAAGGCGGTGCTAATGTTTTATACACACAAATACGTCATTGCTATGTTAGTCTAATAGGTACATCTCATTGGTTAGGATAGAAAAGAAGATGGAGAATCTTCATAACGAGGTTTGGCTGTCCTTGGTTTTATCTTCAGTTCCGCGTTCTTCTGATGTGTGGGGTGTAGGGGGTACCCGCCATTTTGAGAAAAATATAGGAACAGAGCTAATCTGTATACTTATATAATGAGTAAGGAGAAAAATATGTATGCACATAAGAAAATAGACATTTTCAGATTATTATTATTATCTACATCACATTCCCTCACAATCCCCCCTAAAATGACTATTTTCTCTTTTCTGTCCCTAATACTAAAGGTCCCACTTTGGCCTGGCCCTTCTCCTCAGCAACTCTTTTAGGCTGTATATAGAATTGGGCAGCAACTGTTCACTTCCCTCCTCGATACAGCTGGAGAGGTGCAGTCAGGTGCTATCTATCCCTAAAACCCTATAGGATTGTGAGGTTTTGGACAAGGAGTGACTGTAGGGGAGTGAAGGGTTTGTCATCTTCCATCATACGGAGGTCCTCTTCTTCTTGGTGGAGAAATGTAGGTGTGCTATTGTCTACAGCCTTGCTCATTAACTTTTTACGAAAGGTAGAATACAGCATACAATCAGGGCTAAAAGAACCAGGATTATTAATACCCTTACCCGTATCTGGGCGAGCACCTTCTGCCACCCACTCATCCAGCTAAAATATTGGTCCCATGGGTCTGTGATACCTGAGTTCTTCTTCAACTCCAATGACAGATCTTCTAATTTCTTTATAGCTAGAGTAACCTTACCATTTGGGCCAGTATTATCAGGAATGTATGTACAACAGGTTCCTGTTTTTTTTCTATGATTTTACAAAACACCTCCTTTCCCAGCTAGCACCATGTCTAAGGCCATCCGGTCCTGGAATGTCATGTAGGAAGTGGGGGATAACTGGTCAGCAATTCCCTGGAGGGCATCTTTAGTGTAATTTACAAATCTCTGTTGGTTATAATATGTGTAGTGTCAGGTCACCTAGAGGATGGGTGACAGATGCACACCGTTGGGATCAGGAGTGCACCGCAAGGTAGTGGACCCTACGGCTGACTGCTGCGGATTGAACCCTGGGAGGTTCAGGAAGCAGGTCTACTGGATCACTGACACAGATCCCACTGGGAGCTAGAGCATAGATTCCCCAGGGTGCGGAGTCGAAGAGCCAGCAGGTGTTCACCAGAGCCTCTAGTGGTGAGGATGGACTGCGCTGCAGTCTGGCTCCAGGTCGCGGCCCCCAGGGTCTCACAGCTCACGCTCATGGTAGACTACAGGAGAAGAGGAAGGAGGCAGCAGGCTAGAACAACAAGGAAAGTAAGGGACAAGCCAAGGTTCAGGGTCACAGGCAAACAGGGATGGTCGGGAACAGGCCAAAGTCGGTAACAGGAATCAGATGTATGAAACACAGCAAGTACACACAGAGGCTAACACACAATGGTTGATCAGCACTGCTGGCTTGCGGTGCACAGGTTAATATAGGGTTCCCTGGTAGGGCCTGGGGTGGAGCCATGCTTAGAGGAGAGGTTACAAAAGCAGTCAGGTGAGGGTCAGCTGGTCTCTAGAGATGAACACATGGAGACAGGTATGCTGATCGACAAACTCTATTGCATAACCATGACATGTAGTTAATCCAATCTACATTCTTGCTGACAGTTGTTATGGGGATCAAAGACTCAAAACCAGCTTTTACCTGGTCCCTGGCTTTAAATTCATCAGGGACCCCCCTTGTAACCCTTAATACATCTATGTATACATGAGGGTCAAAGCTTCCGGAGAGAGCTGCTCGCTTTCTCCTCTGACTGTGTGCTGGGTCAGTGTATGTATCAGGGGTATCTTTGGTTAGGATATGGGGGCTTTCTATTTTCATCTTTTTTGTCTAATGCACTCTGTGGTCGCCTAGTCTGGCCCTGTGTTCCAACCCACTGGCCCCCACAGAAACCACAACTCTGTCCCCAGTAACTGTCTGTGTGGCATACATATATGTCCTTACCGTCAGGGATATCACTGTACCAATGGCATCACCATGAAGGGTCAAACGGACAAGGTACTATGTCACAGTAATCTAAGGTAAAGGTGGTCACATGTGTACCTGAAGAGTTACACCAAAACGTAATTATGTTATCATTTTTGTGATGGCCACCTCCTGGGCCCCTCCCCCCTAGATCAAACAGAAAAAGGATATGCAGCACCCGAAAACACGCTCTCCTGCAGTGATAAGCGTGCATTCAGGTGTTCTTCCTGGCCAACTTGACTGAGGTAGCTGTGGTCAGCAAAACTTGGAATGGACCATCATAACTTGGCTCAAGGATCTCCAGACAGTAGTTGGTGTGTTCCTGTATCTAATTCAGGATCTGGAATGGAAGAAAACACCTGGACATGCATTCAGGTTAATTCTCGTGATAATGTGGTTACATAATTAGTCAACACATCAGACTGCAACTGTAACTGTTGTGGAAAGTAACAACCAAGTCTGGGAACTGAACCAAACAAAATTTCATAAGGGGATAGGGCATGTTTCCCCCGGGGGTGTGTCTGACACTGAACAGGGCTATGGGCTAACTGTCTGGCCAACTCATGTTAGTCTCTTGGGCCATCTTTAACATCCTGTTTTTAGTGTCCCATTCATCCTTTCTACCTTCCCGCTACTTTGAGGGTGGTATGGGATGTGTAGTGCCAACTGAACCCCCAGTGCTGCCCAAATCTCTTTTGTAAGGGTTGCTGTTAAGGCTGGTCCCTGATCTCTCAATATCACCTCTGGGACCCCAAATCTACATACTATCTCACTCAGTAGTTTCTTAGCTGTGGTCCTGGCAGTCATGACCACTTCCACTAGGGCGTTTTCGAATCTGCCACTTCTTGGCACTTGAGAATGATCAATTTGCATCCTCTGGAATGGGGTATAAGGCTTTTGCCAGGTGCTTCTTCTGTGTTTTTCCTGTGCATCCTGGGTTACATTTGGTGCAGATAATGCATTATCTGCAGAAGTTGTCGGTCAGTGGAGTAACTCTTGGTGCAACACTTGTTGATAAGAGAGTTCATAAAAGTCTTTGTCAAGTGGGCAGCTCCATGTGCCCATTGCACCACGGCTGGGTACATACTCCTGGGTAGACAAGGCTTCTTGTTGCACTCGAATAGTCAATTTCTGAGAGTTGCTCCTCTCCGTTTCCAGCTTTCCTTCTTATCCGGACTTGTTGTTTCCTGTAGTTCTTTTAGATAAACTCTGTCCACTGGGAAAGTCTGTAAGGTAAGCACGGGGTGGTCTTCTTCTACCACCCTGCTGTCCACTTCCCGTGGACCACCAGCTGTCTGTTTGGCAGCTGAACTGGCTAGATGATTGCCTCAAGCTTCCTTTGAGTTCATTTTGTCCTGTGCTTTACTCAGAATAGTCACTTGGGTTGGGAGAAGCAAGGCATCAATTTTTCACAGGTGTTCCTGCAGCCGTCAGGAATCCTCTGTCCTAGATAACACCATAATCATGGGCAATGCTGAAAGCATATCTTGAGTCCATATGAATGTTGGCTCTTTTTCCCTCTGCCCATTTACGTGCTGTAGTAAGTGCTTACAGCTCTGCCTCCTGTGCAGACATCACCGGTGGTAAGGCTTCAGCTTGTAGAACAGTGTTTTCATTGGTGACCGCGTGTCCTGTGTGGTCATGGGGTGACAAGTCAAGACTCTACTCCTCCTCCTCCTTTCCCCCCTCGAGAAGTGGAAGAAGGGTGGTAGGGTTCAGTGTTTGACAACTTAATAGAGTAATGCTGTCCAGTAGGAGGGAAACACAGGAGTCTCAAGTGTCTGGTAGTGGACAAGTGTTTCGGCTGGATCTTGGTTGAATATGGCAACAACGTCATGGGGAGTAAGCAGAACGAGGCAGTGTCCGAGGACCAAGTTCAAAGTTTTGTCAAGCAAGGCTTGTGTAGCAAAGCCAGCTCGCAGACACAATAGGCCTCCTCTTGCTACCACATCCAGCAGACAGGAATAATATCCTATGGGGCGTAGGCTGATGCCGTTTGATTGGGTGAGTACACCTGCAGCATGTCCCAGACGTTCGGATACAAAGAGCTTGAGCGTTTTGTCGTAGTCTGGGAGCCCTAGCGCCTGAGATGGCACACTTGAGGGCCTCAAACTTAGATATTTCTTTAGGAGACATCTGGAAGGGTCTGATTGCAGAGCATCAGTAGGAAGGCTTCTGGAATCCATGCTCTGTACTAGGAAATTAGTCCAAGGAAGGCATGAAGGGATTTCTGACCTTGTGGCAGTGGGATATCAGAGATTACTTGCACCCTGTCTTCAGTGGGGTGTCTTGTCCCATGGGACAAACAGTGTCCAAGGAAAATGACAGCACCACTGCAATTTGGGCTTTGAGACTTTGCACCCCTGGTTGGCAAGATAGCACAACAGGCTTTCTGAGGTGACTTCAACAGGGGGTAAGTCAGCTACACAAAGGAGAAGGTCATCAACATGTTGGAAGAGAATCACTTCCGGGTGTTCCTCTTGTCATGTGTCAAGGATGATAGCCATAGCCTTTGCAAACTGGCTTGGAAAGTTCTGTGCCCCTTGCGGCACAACTATTTAGGTATGTTGCCGTTTCTTTCCGTGGATGAATGCGAAAAAGTACCAGCAGGAGGGGTGAGGCTGGACACTGAAGAAAACGTTTGTAAGGTCCACCTCTGTGAGGTATTTTGCAGTCAAAGGCATCCACAGCAGGTACCTGGTTCTTCTTTAGGTGTTCTCTTCTTGGGGTTATTGTGGTTTCCGGGGCAATGAAGCGCCCTCTTTTAGCTTGACTGAAACTGGTGGCACCTTTAAGTGACCGTTGTCTTCCGGTCCTGTGGACCATAGGCACACAGGGATTCTGTCAAGTACTTCCTGCAGTATTGAACTTGAAGTTTTTGCTTCATGAAGTGTCATCAGGAGAGGCAAAAAAAACACAAAGCAGATGAGTCTTCTAAACATAGGGGAGTATGTAACTTCATCCCCCCTTCAGGCGTGTCCTGATTGAGGCCTGTAGTCTGGACAACACATCAGCTCCTAGTAGATTCAAGGGACATGTAGAGGACACCACAAATCTGGCAAGCAAATCAGGAAGTGGACTGGAGCGGGGCACCCCATCCATTCCTACGCAGGAAACATCAATAGTGGAAAGGAAAGAATTATTAGGCAGGTTCACCGCCCTCAAGACACTTTTGGCTACACCCCTGTCAATGAGGAAAGTGGTAGGTTTTTCGTCTGGGACATCTTGGGGCTCTGCATTCTTTTCTAAAGTGACCCCGTTTCCCACAGTTGTAACAGGTGATCCTTTCCCTGGTATTGGGCAGTGGTGGTGGACTAGTGTAGGCGGGATGTTCGTCATGGGTTACCATGAGGGGCGTTGGTTTTTTACCTTTTTGATTTTCTATACCTCTGGTCACCAACAATAAATCAGACATTTTCATTGAATAGTATTCAGGGCGGGCCACCATCAGGCCTTTTCTGATATCGTCTCTGAGCCCTGAAACAAAAGCAGTTGATAACATGTGTGTGTGTGCCTTTATGAGTCTAGCATGATACTTCTTCAGACTCCCCTTTATCTTGGGTAATATCTTGGATTGTGGTGGTCTGATCCGTCAACTTCTCCTTTGCCCAGTCGTGGAGTTGTGCACAGAACTCCACTCCTGAGGCGTAGGAAGTGGCACTTGTCAGGCAGGCATCATTGAAGGCTGGCTGCATGACTGGCCAAAAGACATGTCCTGCTTTGATTTGGCATAGGCTGATCAAGTCTCTCCAGGCAGCTGAGTAAGTTTCTTGTATCTGCACTATCCTGTGGTAGAAGGGAATTGGCTGCTTCTCTGGGTCAGGCAGACTTGTCACTAAGGCCTCTGCTTGTGATGGAGTAAAAGCGACATACATCACTGGTGTCCCTTCTGGTAACCGAGACTGTTGTTGGGGCGGGGGCTGGCAAGGGGCACTGTTCTTTATGGTTGCCAGCATGTGTTTGAGATCCTCTCGGAACTGTGAGTCCGGAGCCGGATTGGGGGTTAAATCAGTGGGTGGCCTTGCTGCCTGCTGTTGGGCTTCCCACTCAGACGCTTCTTCATCATTAACATATCTGGCCTGGGAATGTGATGCTTCCGTATTGGGGAAGACAGATGTGTGGTACGAACCATCCTGGTTTAAAACAGGGAGGGCTGGGTACAGGCTGTTTAAGCTTACTGGGTGTACCAAGATGGCCGCCGGCAGGAAATGCACTGGGCTGGGTAGAAAGTGAAGGCATGGGTGCACTAAGATGGCCGCCGGGCTGAGTTGTCACCGTGGGTTGTGCTTGGGTGGTGAGAAAGGAGTGGTCGTTAGACTGAGGGCAGTGCTGTCCCTCCCCTCCTTTTGTTTCAAGTTCCAACATATCATCAGCTCTGTGATACACATACATAATACAATTGCCATCTTTCTTAACTTCCTTTATCCAATTTTTGGATTTTTCTCCCTGTTTCTTTAGCAACATAACTTTCGCCACTTCGTTCAACTTTGTTAACTATTTCAACATCTTCTTCTCTCCTTCTTTACAATATCACATTCTTTTCTCTCTCTGTTTCTCGGCTAACGGCTTGAGAGGAGAATACGTACAACCAAGGGGTTAATATTCTTTCTCAGTGTTCTTTATCAACAAATTCCTTGGGTGTGGGCACATAAGACTGCGCTCCTAGCTGCTACTGTCTGCTATAACCCTGTAATGTACGGTTAATCTCAGAACAAGAACAAACACATCAGGGGTAGTGAGGAGCAACGGCCCGCGACCCAACAGATCCCCCGGGCAGCCCCCCCTCCGACCTTAACCAGTCCCCAACCCCTCTCGTGTATAGCAAACAGTAAACCACAAATACACTCACGACAGGACATTACACCTGCCACTCTTCGAACTGCAAAATTTTAGCAGGCTAAGATAACCTCAGGGGCAGACAACTCCCCTTAAACCCAGTTAAAGGCCGTCATTACAGTTACTCCCAGAGGCTGACAGCTCATCTGGGGGTGAGACATCTGTAACGCTTTCAGACTGCGGGGGGCTCCAGCAGCTGAGATTTCCCTCAAAGGTCCGACAAACCAATGAGTAACCCGTCCCATAACCGACTGCCACAATAACCCATCTCACTCCAGAGGCCGACAGCTCGTCTGGAGATGAGAACACACATGTAGCTCTTTTAGACTGCTGAGTTTCGTTGCCCAAAGAATGGCAGACAGTGGACAAATACAGACAGCAGAAACCCATTGGCAGGTTCGTTAAAACAACCTCAGGCGAGGAAATACCTGCCTCTAAGACAGTCTCAGCATACCGACAGAATCCAGCGGTCAACCGAAAGATAAAAAAGTCGTACAGTGGTAAGAATATAAAGAAGACTTACCGGTACTGTTAGGGCTGCGCAAACCCCCTCTCATCTTTCAATTAACGCCTGAATGCTTATCGCGGTATGGCTTCGACTGTAGCCTGAGGTCCCGGGTTTCGGCACCATCTGTTATGGAAATGATTAAGAGCTCCAATCGTGCTCAAGGTTATCTGCTGCTGTCTCTAATTGGAAAGTGTGGATATGCATGCATATAAAAGTAAACACTCTGAGACACGCTCAGCACCGTTACTTCTTACACTTCTGATTTATTCAAGGCGGTGCTAATGTTTTATACACACAAATACGTCATTGCTATGTTAGTCTAATAGGTACATCTCATTGGTTAGGATAGAAAAGAAGATGGAGAATCTTCATAACGAGGTTTGGCTGTCCTTGGTTTTATCTTCAGTTCCGCGTTCTTCTGATGTGTGGGATGTAGGGGGTACCCGCCATTTTGAGAAAAATATAGGAACAGAGCTAATCTGTATACTTATATAATGAGTAAGGAGAAAAATATGTATGCACATAAGAAAATAGACATTTTCAGATTATTATTATTATCTACATCACATTCCCTCACACCAGGTCATTAACAGGAAAGGGAGATCAGCAAACAGGCCTTTGCCGATCTCGCTGTCCTCTACATGGTGGCACCCACCATACAAGTCCTGGGTTCACTGACAGTCCTGAAAAAAGTGGGAAGTGCTCATGTGCGAAGGGAGCGCCAGCTACCAGGGCATGTGGAAGCAATCCAGCGAAAGTGCTTGGGTGAAACTTTATTTACGCTTTTTTTAGTAAACTTTTTTTTCCATCACGGAGGGAGCAAAAGGACCTCTATGTGATTTATTTTTTGTGACAGATTCTCTTTAATAGGACAGCAGAGGTCTAAAAGACCACCAATGTCTTACCTGCACTCCAGATCACACTCCATTTGTTTCTTTCCCACCCATACTGGATGCAGAAAGAGACCAGGATCTGAAAGTATTGACTTTTACATGTCGCTTTAGGGTCATTAACAGGAAGGAGAGATCAGTAAATGGACATTCACTGATCTCCCTCCCATCTACCTGGCGGCACCCACCATGCTGGTACCTGGATTACTGATAGGCGTGATGCCTAGAAAACTACTGGAGGAAAAGCCAAGAACACCAGCGAGGGACCCCAGGAGAGGAGGTTCAGGTCCGCTCTGTCCAATACTATTATTGCACAGAGAAGGTAAGTATAACATGTTTGTTATTTTAATAAAAAAAAAGAATTTACAACCAATTTAACCGGAAAGAGAGATAAGAAAACAGACATGCTGATCTTCTTTCCCTCTACCCGGTGGCACCCACCATGTAGGTTTGGTTTCACTGATGGGCAAACAAAGCCTGAAAAAATGGCGAAGGTACGCATCAGGGAGGGAATGGCATTTTTCAGGGTATGTGGAAGTGAGTTGGCAGAAGCACTAAAGGCATACCTTTACATTTTTTATACTTTTTTTTCTAAAGTTCTTTTTCATCACGCTGGGACAAAGTCCCCTATGAAATGCATTTTTGGTGCAGGTTCTCTTTACTGAGACATCAGGGTCTAAAATAACCCTAATGTCTCACTTGCCCTCCAATGAAACTACTAAAGTGCAGATCGATTTCCATTAGGTTTCTTCCCCAGCCATACTGGCTGGGCTGAGGAAAGCGACCCCAGGACCCATTAGTGACCTTTTACATGTCACAATCATGTCATTAAAAGGAAGATGAGATCAGCAAATGGATATTCACTTATCTCCCTCCCATCTACCTGGCAGAACCCTTCATGCTGATCCCAGGTTCGCTGATTGGCGCAGAGCCTGGAAATCAGGTGGAGGAGGAGCCAAGACCGTCAGCAGGGGACCCCAGAAAAGAAGGTTTTAAACCGCTCTGTGCAATGAATGCAAGTATAACATGCTTGTTATTTTAATTAAAAAAAAAAAAAGATTTTACCGCATCAGGCTCAGTCATTTCCAGCGGGACCATAACATAAGGACATGGTGGAGGTGGACAGGGACGCCGACATCAGGACAGGCGCAAGTTGTGGTTTGAGGCAATTGCATACATATTACAGACTTGTTATACAGGTAAACTTCTGGTGACCCATATAGATGTGATCTTATCGCATGTATATTTATGGCAATCTATATGCTTGCATGTTGCTGGGATGCTTGAGGTGAGGCTTAGCTATGGAAGCATGTGGCTTCATGTAGCCATCTTACATGGGCATATCTGGTAGTGGTGCCTGGGGGGGGTGGAGTGATGTGGTTGCGCAGGTGGGAGGTTTGTAGTTTGGTTGGTTGTCTTTAGAATACTAGAGGCGACACTTATGTGGCCTGTCTGTGGATAGTTGGAGTGCCTAGTGTGTTTCCTTGTACATATGTGTATGTGTGTGAGTGTTTGAAGGTGTGTGTTTGGGTAAAGGCAGCATATGTGTGTGTGTGTCGTGTACATGTGTGTTATGCATGTGTGTGCTCCTCCACCTACAGTAAAATGCGTGCATTTGTATTGTGTGTGGCATGTGTGTAGGGGACGGTTAGTTGCCGCGATGGAGATGCACACCACCCTTTCCATGCCCCCCTTCTGTTTCCCCAACCATGCGGGAGTATGCATATGTGTGTGGTTGGTCGCCTTTGGCTGATATATGCTTTATGTCAGGTAACAATATAAATGTGTTTTCTTTAATATTACGACTCTTAGGCGAATATATGCAATATGCTAGGTCTTTTTATGTTTGCTTATGTTTGCTGGAGGTGATTCGCACCATTAGAGAACATGGATGGAAAGACATTTTTTGTCTTTTCTAGTATACACCCTTATGCCCCGTACACACGGTCGGATTTTCCGATGGAAAATGTCCAATCGGAGCGTGTTGTCGGAAATTCCGACCGTGTGTGGGCTCCATCGGACATTTTCCATCGGATTTTCCGACACACAAACTTGGAGAGCAGGAGATAAAATTTTCCGACAACAAAATCCGTTGTCGGAAATTCCGATCGTGTATACACAAATCCGACGGACAAAGTGCCACGCATGCTCAGAATAAATAAAGAGATGAAAGCTATTGGCCACTGCCCCGTTTATAGTCCCGACGTACGTGTTTTACGTCACCGCGTTCAGAACGATCGGATTTTCCGACAACTTTGTGCGACCGTGTGTAGACAAAACAAGTTTGAGCCAACATCCGTCGGAAAAAATCCTAGGATTTCGTTGTCGAAATGTCCGAACAAAGTCCGACTGTGTGTACGGGGCATTAGTGTTGAAGGTATTCGCTGGGGGAAGTCTGATCTCTCCCTAACCTCTCCTTGGTTATGGTCCGATGTCCATCAGACCAGATCAGTGGTACTGACACTATTTAATCACTTGCCAGATGACGTTTTGAGATCTGCTATGATGCTGCAGGCCACAGGAAAGTAAATTGGTGAGCAGTAAGACTAATGAAATTATACTGTATAATGAAACAATTGGAATAAAATTGCAAATGTATACAGTGTGCTATTATAATGTTGTTCTTTGCAATCTAGCTGCATGTAGAGTTGCCCAGAAGAAGCAGCCTGCGGTTCTGCAAAATGTCTCTACTTACTCCATACAGCTGCATCTGTAACAATTTTAATGATTGTAGCATTGTGATTGGCTTTGGCCACACATACTTTGATATATTGTTATATCGTTTTATGCTATTTATGAATTTTTGTAATAAACGTAATGTTTTATGATATAATTGTGTGCTCACTTTAGTGACAGTTGCACTATCCTTGAAAGTCCCATCATCATATGGGAGAGTGGTGACTTCCCAAATCTTTTTTCTCTACATATCCAATGGGGATGTGGACGTGCTATAACTGTCCCTAGAACCGGTCTAAACTATTTTCTATGTAAGATTTTACAGCTGTTTTAACAGGAAATGGAGATAAGCTGACAGATGTTCACTGATCTTCCCCTCCACTCAGTGGCACCCACCATGCATGTTCTGGGTTCTCCAGATTTATGCCATGTCTCTGCACTTCTTGTCTACCAGATTACTGTGCTCTTCTACAGTCAATATCTTGCTCCTGTCATTCCTGCTGCCATCCATATCGTCACCACCACTTGTTACTGACCTTGGCTGATCTGAAACTGCAACCATTCGTTATCGAAAAGCAGAGTACTTGACTAATCCACCACCGATTATACTACATAAATTATATGTGACCTCAGTAATATGAAATCACAATCATAAAATGTGCAAAACTGCTGAAAGGTGCAAATGACGCAAGAAGGTGCTAATATACAATCATGTAATGTGCAAAATATGCTCAATGTGCAAATAACACAAAGAGTGCTATTATAACCTTTTACAAATGCAATTGATTATATATAGACTTGTTACTCCAGGTAGGTTGGTAATGTGAGATTATTCTATGCATCCAATAACCTATAAATCCTCAAAATTATGTGCAAATGCATAACAGTGCAAATAAAATGTGCAAAAAACGCAACTTATGCAGAAAAGTGCATTAATCTGCAAATGTGCAAACATCCAATATGACTCGGATATAATGGAGTCCACTCTGGGAGGTTACCCCGGGGTTCCTCAAGCCCACAATGGAGGTATACACTCAAAGAAATATCAGAAAGCAAGCAGGAAGGGAAAAAATAGTCCCTTAATTGAACCCAGTGCTGGAGTGCTCAGATCCCAGAAGCTCCTTTCACTCTGTACAGGTAGGGCTTCCCAAATATACATGACTCCCAGTAATAGGCGGTCATAATAAAAATGTATTTAAAGTAATACTGAAAGGTTATAATATCTTGTTATGTTATTTGCACATTGAGCATATTTTGCACATTACATGATTGCATATTAGCACCTTGTTGCGTCATTTGCACCTTTCAGCAGTTTTGCACTTTTTGTGATTGTGATTTCATAGTACTAAGGCCACACATACTTGATGTAGTGTAATTGGTGGGAGGTTAGCATGGAACTCTGATTTTCTATACAGGGGGTCCCCTAGTTACAAACATCTGACTTACAAACCACTCCTACTTACAAACGGAGGGAGACAACAGGAAGTGAGAGGAAATCTACCCCTAGGAAGGGAAATTCACTCCTGTAAGAGCTATTATGGGGAAAAGGTGCCTCCACTAATGCTTTATCACCAAGGCTTGTTTCTACAACAACCCAAAATTTTCAAAATCCAATTGTCATTGGGACAGAAAGTGAGTTGAAATCTTCTGAAGAGGTGCACAGACAGCAAAACAAATGTCACAGGGGTGATAACCCTTCCCTATGGTGTCCAAAAAAGCTTAAAAATAGTTTTTTGGCTGGAGCTACATTTAAAAAATGTACCTGTTCCGACTTACAAACAGATTCAACTTAAGAACAAACCTACAGTCCCTATCTTGTTTGTAACCCGAGGACCCCCCTGTATTTGGTACCTGGTATCAGGGTATAGTGCCTGCAGCTTGTTTTGTTGCATTTAAGCCCTAGAGCAGGTTTTTTCTCTTTTTTAAACGCTCATCATCTACCTTTGGCTTATTTCTCGACTACACTTCCACTTGATCCTAACCTGCAACCACTTGTTATAGTCCTTTGGGCTAAGCTTTTACTTGATCCCTACCTGAAACATCTGTTACTGAACCCCAGCTTGCTAACCTGTTGGTGGGGCGGTCCTGAGGACCATGCCCTGGCATTAGCATGCAACAAAACCAATCTCACCTCTATAGGATCTCTGGTGAAGACCAGTTAGTGCTCAGATCTTGTGACTCGGGTGAGCCCGCATCATCTGCCAGGGTGACCTGCTCATGTACCACCTATCCAGCTGGTCGGTGGCCTGACCCCAGACTGTGACAATCCCAACCTGCAACCACTTGTTGCCGACCTTTGGCTTATTTACTGATTGTGCTTTGACCTGCTCCCTACCTGCTACATCTGCTACTAGACCTTGGCTTGCTTACCTTCTGGTAGGGTGAGCTTGAGGGCCATGACCTGGCACTAGCATGCAGCAAAACCCATCTCCACCTTGAGAAGCTCTGGTGAAGACTGGTTAGTGCTTAGTCCCCATGTCTAAGGTGAGCCTGCGTCATCCGCCAGGGTGACCTGCTTGTCTACTTATACTGCAGGTCGGTGAGAACCTCTCTACTGCTATAGCTACTGGTCCCTAGGCCTAACCCTAGACCATGACACATTCACTGATCTCCCTTCCCTTTACCCAGTGGCATCCGCCATGCAGGTCCTGGGTTCACCGATGGGCACATGGAGCCGGGAAAAATGACAAGGGCGCATGTTGGGGGGGGGGACCGTCATTTTCTGGGGTATGTGAAAGCAGAAGTGCTTGGGTGTAACTTTAATTTTTTACACTTTTTTTTTTTTTTTTTTTTAGTAAACTAATGTTTTTTCATGACATGATGTGGTGCATTTTTGGTAATTGGTTCTCCTAAATGAGAGATCAGGGGTATAAAAGATCCATTATGTCTCACCTGCCCTCCGATGAAGCTAAAAGAGTGCAGATCGCATACTGGCTGGGGAAAGAGACACCAGGACCCAGAAGCAACTTTTACATGTTCCTCCTGGGTCATTAAGAGGAAGGGGAGATCAGCAAACAAGTGTTCGCTAATCTCCCTCTCATCTACTGGCGGCACCCACCATGCTGGTTCTGGGCTTGCCAAAGGGCATGGAGCCTGGAAATCTGGTGGAGAAGGAGCAAAGATCGTCAGCGGGGGACCCCAAAAGGCGGGGTTCGGGGCCGCGCTGTGAATAACATTGCACAGAGAAGGTAAGTATAACATGTTTGTTAATTTAATCAGAAAAAAAACAGACTTTACAACTGCTTTAACATAAAAGGAGACCTCCCTCCCCTCTACCCAGCGGCACCCACTATGCTGGTTCTGGGTTTGCCAGAACCAGCATAGTGGGTGGAGGCTGGAAATACAGGTGTAATGTGTAACATGGTGCAAACAGTGAACTTAGCTTTTAAAAGGTTTGTTTATCATTCCCAAAAAACTGTGTATTTAGGTAGGAGGCACGTGTCAATAAAAAACAACCGTGCACTGTGATTAAAGGATAAGTTACCTTTTACAAAAATAAATAAATAAATACATGCACATATTTTTGCATCAAAAAAAAAAAGTGCATTTGCCACATTTAGGTATACTGAGTAAATTGCAGGTGTAAGATCAGGCTCCTGCACACTCTCTCCCCTACTTTCTGCCTGTACTGCTATATGAGCTTCCAATTAGAAAGCTGAAAGAAGGGTGAATGTACTATGAGCTCGCTAATCAGCCCGCTCATAGTCCATTGAGAACTAAAATCCGTCTACTGCTTTGTCAGATGGGACTTATAGTTTATTCATTCACAAGTCCCTGTGAATGAATGACCCGACTGAGTTGTCGGAGCCCCACACAGCTGTTCCGATTTTATATATGACAGTGGCTGTGGGGAAGAAGAACCCAAGTCCGCTGTCACAGTGAAAGGGGTTCAGGGGGAGAGGGAGCAGGAGCTGGAACATGTTCCATGTTTTAAACTAAATACGGGTGTATTATGTAACATGTTCTAAAGGTGAATTTAGCCTTTACAGTTGGATAATGCCCTGCTGTAGGTGTAGGCCATTTAGGTACCTGTCAAAGCTTGACTGAAGAACTATCAGAGATGGTCTTCCACATCCTGCCTTTTTGCTAGGGCATTGCCAACATAATCCCTGATTTTACTGGCTCACCCTCACAGAAGTTACCTCTGTCCGGTTCAAATCTGCGCTCCCTCTTCCCTGTCACAGTACCTCTGAGCTTAGCTCTGCTGTGACACAGCAGACAGCCAACCATACATGTGCATAGATCATCTTGGCAACAAGGCAGGATGGGGACACCATCTCTTGAAGTTTTTCAGCCAGACTCTGGGAGGTAGACAAATGGCATAGACCTACAACAGGGGCACTATCCAACTTTATTCAGAGTGCACAGTTGGTTTGATCTTTAAGCATCCCTTACCTGCATAGGCAGATTTTGGGAAAAATTACGTAATTCTTTAGAAACAGTTTTTCAGTTTTGGATAAAGAGTGGAGTAATTGGAACACCTGTCAGGGTTGTATTGCTATCTGTCTGCCCATTAGGACGATTAACCCCCTCTATTACACCTGGTGACCATTATTACCAAGTGAAAAATAAAGCCCTAATTTCAAGTAGTCACCAGAATAGTAATACGTGAGAAATCTTCCAATAGGAACACTAGTTTGGGTGCTATACCGGACCCCGAAGCCTCTTCTCCCTTGCACTCTAGTTGTGTAAGGTCCTCTGGTGTCATGAAGACCAATGCGGGGCCTGCAACCTTCTATCAGAAGTGAAGAGGCCAAGGAAAAGTTTACTGCCACATCATGGGAGGACACCATCTGCCTTGAGAGTGGAGGATTGGGTAAGTAAATCTTTTTTTTGTGTGTCCCCTAGACAGAAATGAACACTTAAAGTGGTTGTAAAGGCAGAAGGTTTTTTTTTATCTTAATGCATTCTTTGCATTAAGATAAAAAACCTCCTGTGGGCAACAGGCCCCCTCAGCCCCCCTTATTCTTACCTGAGCCCATCTTGATCCAGTGATGTTGCAGTGTCTCGGCTGCCCAGGACTCTCCCTCCTTATTGGCAAAGACAGCAGAGCAGTGCCATTGGCTCCCGTGGCTGTCAATCAAAGTCAGTGAGCCAATGAGGAGAGGGGGCTGTGCCAACAGCGGCTCCATGTCTGAATGGACATACAGAGTAGTGGCTCAGCTCGGGAGCCCCCATAGCCAGCTGCTAGCTGTGGGGGCACTCGTCGGGGGGGAGGGGCCAGAAGCGCCAGCGGGGAACCTGAGAAGAGGAGGATCTGGGCTCAAAGGCGTAAATAGAACTTTCAGGGCCCTGGTGCAATAAACCATAACAGGCCCCCGACTGCCGGGGCCCTGTCCATTGATCCGGGACCATTTATGCCCTTTATAAGCCTTGGTTCACCCTGCTGCAACTTGCGACACATATAATTGATATACTAAAACTGGGGAGTCCAAAATCTGGTGCAGCTGTTCATGGTAGCCCATCTGCTTCTAAATTCAGCTTGTTCAATTAAGCTTTGACAAAAAACTTTTGGGAGGTCAACTAGCCACTGTTCAAGGAACCCCTAGCAACCTCTGGAGGAACCTTATGGTTCCACAGGACCCTAGTTGAAAATAGCTGACCTAGACATGTACTCACACAACACTCATGGTATAGAATAACAGTTTAATAATTAAAACGTTAGGACGTAAAGACACCAACCAAAATATTACAAATTCACATTTTAGGATTATATTGGTCACTTCCAGGTATAAAATGTAAAGAGAATTCATAAAAACGTACAGCTGAAGTATATCTCCTGAGTTGTCCCTCACAGTGTGTCAGTATCTAGATTAATGCTACAAAGTCACTGCTGATTTCTTGGCAATAGTGGAATGTAAAAAGAAGAAGTA
Organism: Aquarana catesbeiana; assembly: GCF_042186555.1. Classification (NCBI taxonomy): domain Eukaryota; kingdom Metazoa; phylum Chordata; class Amphibia; order Anura; family Ranidae; genus Aquarana; species Aquarana catesbeiana. The sequence continues at coordinate 55,645,170 of NC_133334.1, read as the reverse complement.
ATATTTGCATTGTGCCTGACTTCTTTAAAATATGATCTTACGTCATGTGTAGCACAATGGGGTTAATTTACTAAAACTGGAGAGTACAAAATCTGGTGCAGCTATGCATAGAAACCAATCAGCTTCCATTTTTTTTTTATGTCAAAGCTTAATTGAACAAGCTGAAGTTAGAACCAGATATTGCACTCTTCAGTTTTAGTAAACCAATCTGTTTCAATGTGATCTCCAGAAAAAATGCAGATCCCTATTTTGCTTATTAACAGGTCCAACATGATCAACTCTGATAAGATACAGAGTACTCCGCTCCTGAGCTTCTTTAACTTTCTGATTTAAATCACCTGATTGTTAAGGGAATCCTCTGTTGGGAGAGACTGTGTATGTACATGCAATACCCATAGATCATAATCTATTGCAACAATGCAAGCCTAAATTACAGTACCAATGAAGTTTACTGCATATGGTTTAAAGGACTCCAACCAAAAACTGTTATTTTAGTTTTGCATGGTTACTGGCAAGTTGAATTACATACCACCTTCTTGAAGATGTCGTTGGTGGGATACCACCACAAGAATTCCCAGTTTCACCCAACTGCTGCAGTTGTTACAAAGCTAACACTTTCCTGAAAATTCTGTAACATTCAATAAATAACTGGGTCATTCTACCATGACAAGGTGACCTTTTTAATCTGGCTTGTTGGGAGGGGAAACTATCAGCTTTGGATGGAGTTGGCCTTAAGTCAACATGTGGCTATTTGCCAAATTTGAGGTATCTTTAGTATTCTCAGTTGCCAGAATTTGGTTGTTTGGCACAGTAGCACCAGTGGTTTGTTGAGTTTTTAGTAGGCGAACCTTCTGTCTTCAGGGTAGCCAAGCTTGGTCAGGTTGTCCTGACAGGCAAACTGGATCATGGGAGGAGGTCCACACATTAGCACAAGTGGGTTATCAGAAGGAGAAGGCAAGTGCTTCTTAATCATATCTGCCGTGACAAAGCCAGAGCCATACTTCCAGCCTGAAAAGAGAAAAATCATATATAATACTCTTTGAACATAAACATAGTTTGTCAACTACCATACCGTATATGCGGCCCAAAGAAATAAGGTATTCATACAGAGCTGCACTCTAGATTGAAGAGTAATTCAAAGGTTCAACAGCGGGGCAGCTCTCTATCACCCAATAAACTGATGCATGACATTGGAGGATGGGAGTGCCACTAGTTGGTTTGACAAGTCTAATTACTTTTTATTTGCCACAATCAAAAAAAAATCAGAGGAGCCTCCAATGTATTTCTGTGGCCTACCTGCAACCCTTGTCACCATCACAGGAGAAGAGAAGAACTAGGTGGTGCAATGGACCAGGATTGTTACAAAACATGTAGACTAGTGCTTCAAAAGATCCACTTGGTGTGCCACTTGGTTTTAGGTTACAACACCTTTAAAATAATCACAGCATGTCCATTTTTGATTAAATAACCTGGCTTGATCTTACCTTGAGGGGTCCGGTCCAGAGTGTACCACAGCTTAAACTGATCCGGATGACTCTTGGCTGCAGCCTCCAGTTCTGCACGCAACAGAATGTCCTCTTCAGTCTACAGGTAAACACCGGTAAATGACATAGGGACATTAACAGGTAGGCAAACAGCTAAATACAAAGATAATATATGTTTTTGTGATCTATTTTACCTGCCCAAAAAATTGTAATTCTGCCAAAACCAATCCCGTGATTTACACAGCCCCACACACCGCACAGCCAGGTGGATGACACCACTTACAATTAAAGAATACAGCTAGAGTTCAGTGCTGTCAATCCAGAAAGCAGTGGGCAGGCCTAGGTGTGTCCAAGTGCTGATTGACAAGCTACAGGCTTGAGAATCAACAATGAGAATGCAGTTAGCCACATCCCATGCAACATTTTTTCATCACACTACAATACAAGCAGGCACAGCCTACATGAGAGTGGCAACTCTGCTCTGTATTCAGAAGCAGTACAGCATTGTTGTCACATCACAAGAAGCCACATTAGGTGACTTTCACGGGCCTAATCATCAGGTATTCGTGGGATGTTGCAGGGGGGTCAACTGTAAGTACAGTGCCTTGAAAAAGTATTCACCCCCCTTGGCTTTTTACCTATTTTGTTACGTTACAGCCAATGTTTTTGTAATCTGAATTATATCTGATGAATCCGAACACAATAGTCTAAGTTGGTGAAGTAAAATTAGAAAAACAAAAATAAAAATATATATATAAAACTATTTTTCAGAAATAAAAAAATGATAATTGGCATGTGCTTATGTATTCACCCCCTTTGTTATGAAGCCCATAAAAAGCTCTGGTGTAACCAATTACCTTCAGAAGTCACATAATTAGTGAAATGATGTCCACCTGTGTGCAATCTAAGTGTCACATGATCTGTCATTACATATACACACCTTTTTGAAAGGCCCCAGAGGTTGCAACACCTAAGCAAGAGGCACCACTAACCAAAAACTGCCATGAAGACCAAGGAACTCTCCAAACAAGTAAGAGATGATGTTGTTGAGAAGTACAAGTCAGGGTTAGGTTATAAAAAAATATGTAAATCTTTGATGATCCCTAGGAGCACCATCAAATCTATCATAACCAAATGGAAAAAGAACATGGCACAACAGCAAACCTACCAAGAGATGGCCGTACGCCAAAACTCACAGACCAGGCAAGGAGGGCATTAACCAGAGAGGCAGCACAGAGACCTAAGGTAACCCTGGAGGAGCTGCAGAGTTCCACAGCAGAGACTGGAGTATCTGTACGCTCCAAAGAGTTGGGCTTTATGGCAGAGTGGCCTGAAGAAAGCCATTACTTTCAGCAAAAAACAAAATGGCACGTTTTGAGTTTGCGAAAAGGCATGTGGGAGACTCCCAAAATGTATGGAGGAAGGTGCTCTGGTCTGATGAGACTAAAATTGAACTTTTTGGCCATCAAAGAAAAACACTATATAAAGGGGGAAAAAAATGTGCTAAAATACATACAGCAATCTTATTGAAGTATTATAGATTATTAATATTGATCATAAATATAAAAAGTCCCAAGTAAAGCAGCAGCATATAGCAAAAATTGCACGTAATAATGGGAGAGCGAAGCTGCGCTATATGTAAATGCAGATCAGCAATGCGTTGTGTATTCCAAAACACTGAAGTGCAGTTCAAAAGTATGACACCCGGGTGAACTATTCCTTAACAGTGCCACCACCTAATAAAAGACTCGCTTACCAGATAGTAAGCAGAAAGGAGCGGATGGCTAAAACCCAGCCAGGGACTTTGTTAAACCAGCGGGGACGTCCAGACAGGGGTAGTCACTGGCTTAATGCGTGCTCCAATTCCTCTACGGCGTAGATACCTATAAACCTCAGCACCCTGCAGTCCCCTGAGAATCCAGATCCACTGCCTCCATAAAGTGTCATACGTTTGACACTTATGACACCGGGTGTCATACGTTTGAACTGCACTTCAGTGTTTTGAAATACACAACGCATTGCTGATCTGCATTTACATATAGCGCAGCTTCTCTCTCCCAAAGAAAAACACTATGTCTGGCGCAAACCCATCACATCACCCAAAGAACACCATCCCCACAGTGAAACATAGTGGTGGCAGCATCATGCTGTGGGAATGTTTTTCAGCAGTCGGGACTGGGAAACTGGTCAGAGTTGAGGGAAAGATGGATGGGGCTAAATACAGGGATATTCTTAAGCAAAACCTGTACCACTCTGTGTGTAATTTGATGCTAGGACGGAGGTTCACCTTCCAGCAGGACAATGACCCCAAATACACTGCTAAAGCAACAGTTGAGTGGTTTAAGGGGAAATAATGTAAATGTGTTGGAATGGCCTAGTCAAAGCCCAGACCTCAATCCCATAGAAAATCTGTGGTCAGACTTAAAGATTGCTGTTCACAAGCACAAACCATCCAACTTGAAGGAGCTGGAGCAGTTTTGCAAGGCGGAATGGGCAAAAATCCCAGTGGTAAGATGTGGCAAGCTCATAGAGACTTATCCAAAGCGACTTGGAGCTGTGATAGCTGCAAAAGGTGGCTCCAAAAAGTATTGACTTTAGAGGGGTTAATAGTTATGCACATTAACTTTTTCTGTTATTTTGTCCTATTTGTTGTTTGCTTCACAATAAAAAAAAAAAAAAATCTTCAAAGTTGTGGGCATGTTCTGTAAATGAAATGATGCAAATCCTCAAACAATCCATGTTAGTTCCAGGTTGTGAGGCAACAAAACACGAAAAATGCCAAGAGGGGTGAATACTTTTGCAAGGCACTGTACATATGCGCCAAGTCTTGCAGTATGTTTTTCTTTTATGAGAAACCATAGCTCCACTTTAAGTTACTGCTACTTGCTATTTTCAGAGAACTGGCACAATTAAAGCTGAGCTATAAGGAAGCAGCTAAACACACCGTTGAAATACATAAATACACATACTGTACATAAACTGTTGCTTTTTAAAAGATTCTTTAATTCTTTTCAGCTAATGAGATCAAGGAACCCCTACTAAACATCAGATCCAGGTCTTGACCCTCCATTGCAGTTAGAAAGATTCCGTAAACTACTGCACCAATTTATACTTGTGGGCAGTTTTCAGGGGTTTTTTTTTTTTTTTTTTATTCAATTTTTTTTTGGTTAAAGCGACGGTCACTTTAAGCAGGACAGCCTTGTTCAGGACACACCTCCAGCCTGCTCAGTGGACAGTAAGGGAGCAGCAGCATACTGCCTACTACCCTACTACTGCTCTTTTGTCATTTCAACATTTTCACAATGTTACATTGGAAGCACTGTACACTATAGCAGAGCCTGACTGACTCCTATGCCGCGTACACACGAGCGGACTTTACGGCAGACTTTGCCCGGCGGACTTTTCGACGGACTTTATGACGGACTTTCTGACTGAACGGACTTGCCTACACACAATCCACCAAAGTCCCTTGAATTCGTACGTGATGACGTACGACCGGACTAAAACAAGGAAGTTCATAGCCAGTAGCCAATAGCTGCCCTAGCGTGGCTTTTTGTCCGTTGAACTAGCATACAGACGAGCTGACTTTTCGACCGGACTCGAGTTCGACGGATTGATTTAAAACACGTTTCAAACCTAATGCCGCGTACACACGAGCAGACTTTACGGCAGACTTTGCCCGGCGGACGGGATTTCGTCAGACAATTCGATCGTGTGTGGGCTCCAGCGGACTTTGTTTTCTCAAAAGTTGGACGGACTTAGATTTGAAACATGTTTTAAATCAATCCGTCGAACTCGAGTCCGGTCGAAAAGTCCGCTCGTCTGTATGCTAGTTCGACGGACAAAAAGCCACGCTAGGGCAGCTATTGGCTACTGGCTATGAACTTGCTTGTTTTAGTCCGGTCGTACGTCATCACGTACGAATTCGACGGACTTTGGTGGATTGTGTGTAGGCAAGTCCATTCGATCAGAAAGTCTGTCATAAAGTCCGTCGAAAAGTCCGCTCGTGTGTACGCGGCATAAGTCCGTCCAACTTTTGAGAAAATAGGATTTTTTAAAACAGCTTACCTGTAAAATCCTTTTCTTTCGAAGGACATCACGGGACACAGAGCCACAGTAATTACTGATGGGTTATATAGGTATCACTGGTGATTGGACACTGGCACACCCTATCAGGAAGTTCAACCCCCTATATAATCCCTCCCCTTGCAGGGATACCTCAGTTTTGTAGCCAAGCAATATAGTGTATTAGAAGAGGGGTGGGACCTCTGTGTCCCGTGATGTCCTTCGAAAGAAAAGGATTTTACAGGTAAGCTGTTTTAAAAAATCCTATTTTCTTTCTCGAACATCACGGGACACAGAGCCACAGTAATTACTGATGGGATGTCCCAGAGCAATGCTACCTGAGGGGGGGGAACCACGACCAAGTAGGGTGCAATCAGACCTGAGGACCCTGTACTGCTGCCTGCAGCACACTACGCCCAAAGGCGATATCCTCATGCCTTCTCACATCCACCTGATAGAATCTGGTGAATGTATGAACTGAAGACCAGGTTGCGGCCTTGCAGATTTGAGCCATAGAGGCCCGGTGATGCACTGCCCAAGAAGCACCAATAGCCCTTGTGGAATGTGCCCTGATCTGAAACGGAGGAATCTTCTGTTTCAAACCGTAAGCTTGAATGATCAACTGTCGAATCCATTTAGAAATGGTAGCTTTTGACGCTGCCTGTCCTCTATTGGGACCCTCTGGCAGCACAAACAAAACATCCGTCTTGCGGATCTGAGTAGTTGCCCCTAGATAGGCCTTAACTGCTCTTACTACATCCAACGAATGTAGAGATCTCTCTTCCGGAGAACAGGGATCTGGAAAAAAGGAAGGTAGAACAATGTCTTGGTTTAAATGAAAATCAGAAACCACCTTCGGTAAAAAACTAGGATGAGGGCGTAGTACCACTCTATCCTTGTGTATAATCAAATAAGGCTCCTTACAGGAAAGGGCTGCTAATTCTGATACTCTTCTAGCAGAAGAGATGGCCACCAGAAAAATTAATTTCCTTGTCAACAAGACCAAAGGAATCTGACTTATTGGTTCAAAAGGCCGTTTCTGTAACACAGCCAGGACCAAATTCAAGTCCCAGGGGTTTAGGGGCGCTTTAACCGGAGGATTAAGACGCATCACCCCCTGCATAAAGTTTCGGACCAAAGAATGCGAAGCAAGTGGCCGCTGAAATAATACTGATAAAGCAGAGACCTGGCCCTTGATGGTACTCAAGGCCAGCTTCATCTCTAATCCCATCTGTAGAAAATCAAGGATTCTACCTATGACATATTTCCTGGGATGCCAACCTCTGGATTCACACCAGGTTATATAAGCTTTCCAGACTCTATGATAAATCATCCTGGAAGCTGGCTTCCTTGCATTAATCAAGGTAGATATGACAGGACCTGAGAGCCCACGACTCTTCAGAACGTGGGTCTCAATAGCCAAACCGTCAAATTTATCGTTTGTAAGGCAGGATGGAACACTGGACCTTGAGATAACAGGTCTGGGCGTACCGGTAGGGTCCACGGGGAACCCACCGTCATCCTTACTATTTCTGCATACCAAGTCCTTCTGGGCCAAGCGGGGGCCACCAGAAGTACCGACTTCCTTTCCTGCCTGATCCTGCGAAGGAGTCGTGGTAGTAGCAGAATAGGCGGGAATGCGTAAATCAGTGAGAACCGATGCCACGGGATCACCAACGCATCCGTCCCGCATGCAAGAGGATCTTTTGTCCTTGCCACAAATCTGTCTATCTTTTTGTTGAATCGGGATGCAAAGAGATCTACATCTGGAACCCCCCATCTTTGGCATATGGCCCAAAAGACGTCGGGATGCAGAGACCATTCCCCTGGAAGTAACTGCTGGCGACTTAGATAGTCCGCCTGCCAATTCTCTATTCCCGGGATGAAAACTGCCGATATGCATGGCACATGCATCTCTGCCCAGACTAAGATCTGGTTCACCTCTTTTTGAGCAGCTCGGCTCCGGGTGCCTCCCTGATGATTGACATAAGCCACTGCTGTGGCATTGTCGGACTGGATCCTGACCGGACAACCCTGTAGCCTGATAGTCCAGGCTTTTAGAGCTAGATGTATCGCCCGGATCTCCAGAATGTTAATGGGTAAGGTCCTCTCTGTCTTGGACCATACCCCTTGGACCGCAGCCTGTTCCAGAACTGCTCCCCAACCTGACAGACTGGCATCTGTTGTTACCACCGTCCAGGTAACCGGTAGAAAGTTATTTCCCCTTCTGCAGGTTTTCGGGTATGAGCCACCAATTGAGGCTCTGACGCACCGCATGCGACAGGTGCATCGGAAAGTCTAATGCCTGAACCTTCTTGTTCCAGGTCGACAGAATACTGTGTTGCAGCATTCTTGAGTGAAACTGAGCATAGGGAACTGCTTCGAATGAAGACACCATCTTCCCTAGTAGCCTCATACAAAGGCGGACTGAGGGACCCTTCTTGGTCCTTACTGTCAGAATCAGCTCTCTCAAAGCAGTGATCTTTGCCTGGGGTAGAAATATTTTCTCCTGGCTTGTATGTATAATCAGACCTAAATATTCCAGTCTTCTTACTGGTTTTAGGAAAGACTTTTCTAAGTTGAGGATCCAACCCAGGTGCAAATCTGTCTATCTTTTTGTTGAATCGGGACACTGGCGTAAAAACTGAGGTATCCCTGCAAGGGGGAGGGATTATATAGGGGGTTGAACTTCCTGATAGGGTGTGCCAGTGTCCAATCACCAGTGATACCTATATAACCCATCAGTAATTACTGTGGCTCTGTGTCCCGTGATGTTCGAGAAAGAAATCAAAGTCCGCTGGAGCCCACACACACGATCGAATTGTCCGACGAAATCCCGTCCGCTGGGCAAAGTCTGCCGTAAAGTCCGCTCGTGTGTACGCGGCACTAGAGCTGCCCCTCACTCTTTTACTATGAGCCTGCAGATTAATGGAATGCTCATATAAAGACATTATAAGTATTAATACATTTAATGATTTTTACCACTTCAAGACCAGGCCTATTTCTGACACTTGTTTACAAGTTAAATCAGTATTTTTTGTAGGAAAATTACTTAGAACCCTCAAAAATTATATATCATTTTTAGCAAAGACCCTAGAGAATAACACAGCGGTTGTTGCAATATTTTATGTCACACGGTATTTGCGCAGAAGCCTTTCAAGCGCAATTTTTTTGGAAAAAATAATTTTTTTGAATTAAAAAATAAAAATACAGAAAAGTTAGCCCAATTTTTTTGCATATTGTGAAAGATGATGTTACGCACTCGTGGAATGGCAACAAACTATGGTACTTAAAAATCTCCATCGGCGACGTTTAAAAAATTTTAGCGGTTACCAGTTTAGAGTTGCAGAGGAAGTCTTTTGCTAAAATTATTGCTCTCACTCTCACGATCGCAGGGATACCTCACATGTGTGATTTGAACACACAATTGCGGGCGCGACTTACGTATGTGTTTTCTTTGGTGCGCGGGGACGGGGGCACTTTAAATTTTTTTTTTTTAACACTGTCCCTTCTAAAAAGAAAAATAATCTGATCACTTTTATTGCTGTCACAAGGAATGTAAATATCCCTTGTGACGGTAATAGGCAATGACAGGTACTCTTTATGGAGGGATCTGGGGTCTAAAAGACCCCAAACCCCTCCTCTGCATTTCAAAGTATTCAAAATGCCAAAATCAGCATTTTTGAATACTGTGGATTTTTAAAAAATTGACGCTGTTTGCAGCCTAGTAAACAGGAGGTGACGTTGTGACGTCGCTTCCAGGTTACTACATCGGAGACACGATCAAAGCCGATTCCAGCTCCTGGTGGGATGGGAGACCCAGGCGGAGCAAGTCCCCTCCCGCTGCTTGTGATATCAGACGAGAGGCTCATTAGCCGCATCGGTTGTTATCAACGGTTGTTATTGTTGAAAGCCAACCGCCAGCTCTAAAAAAAAACGGTACCGGGGTGATGCCTCTGGCTGCAGGCTTCACCCCGGTACAACCACTTTAACAAAATGATGTACAGGTACATGATTTTGCGTGAAGTGGTTAAGTAACTGGTCTAAATTGTGTTTTTTTATCTGCCAGGTGTCCAGCTATAGCAGCAAATCATGCTGCCTCACATGACTGCTCAGGCTACTCCTGAAATACACTATATTGCCAAAAGTATTGGGAGGCCTGCCTTTAAAAAAAAAAAAAATGAGCTGCTAAGCCTTTAAAAATTACAATTCAGACTGATGTGATCTCACAAACACATCTACCACAAGAACATAATCACCCATCATAGCCTATAGGATTGTTTGATGCACGTATGTGTGTCTTTTGCGGATATACACTGGGCCTTGCTTTGTGCACTGGTATGCAGTCATGTTGGAACAGGAAGGGGCCGTCCTCATACTGTTCACACAAAGTTGGAAGCATGAAATTGTCCAAAATGTCTTGGTATGCTGACACCTTAAGAGTTCCCTTCACTGGAACTAAGGGGCCAAGGCAAACCCCTGAAAAACAACCCCACACCATAATCCCTCCTCCACCAAATGATTTGGACCAGAGCACAAAGCAAAGTCCACAAAGACATGGATGAGTGAGTTTGCCATGGAGGAACTTGACTGGCCTGCACAAAGTCCTGACCTCAACCCGATAGAACACCTTTGGGATGAATTAGAGGGAAGACTGCGAGCCAGGTCTTCTCGTCCAACATCAGTGACTGACCTCACAAATGCACTTCTGGAAGAATGGTCAAACACTCCCATAGACACACTCCTAAACCTTGTGGACAGCCTTCATAGAAGAGGTGAAGATGTTATAGCTGCAAAGGGCAGGCCAACTCAATATTGAACCCTACGGACTAAGAGCCCTTTCACACTGGGGCGGTTTGCAGGCGCTATTGCGCTAATAACAGCGCCTGCAAACCGACCCGAAAGTGCCGATGCTTGTATTCCAGTGTGAAATCCCCGAGGGCTTTCACACTGGAGCAATGCGCTGGCAGGACGGTAAAAAAAGTCCTGCCAGCAGCATCTTCGGAGCGGTGAAGGAGCGGTGTGTATACCGCTCCTTTACCGCTCCCGCCCATTGAAATCAATGGGGCGGCGCGGCTATACCGCCGGCAAAGCGCCTCTGCAGAGGCGCTTTGCGGTGGTATTTAACCTTTCTCGGCCGCTAGCGGGGGGTAAAACCGCCCCGCTAGCGGCCGCATACCGACGGTAAAACGCCGCTAATAATAGCGGCGTTTTACCGCTAACGCCGCCCCCCGCCCCAGTGTGAAAGGGCTCTTAGACTGGGATGCCATTAAAGTTCATGTGCGTGTAAAGGCAGGTGTCCCAATACTTTTGGCAATATAGTGTATATCTGCAAATAAGACACACATGTGAAGATACACACATCAAACAATCCTATAGGCTATGATTGTTGATTACGCTCCTGTGGTAGATGCGTTTGTGAGATCACATCAGTCTGAATTGTATTTTTTAAAAGCTTAGCAGCCCACTTTTTTTGAAAAGGCAACGCCTTACAAGTGAGAAATAAAAGCTCACACTACGATAAAGTTCACAGGCTGGTTCTTCAACATCAAAAACTGAAAAATGCTAGCCCACCTGGCTACATATCAGCAGCAATGCTGCTCTTAGTACTGGTCTGTCCCACTTCTGGCCCCCAGATAGGGTTCTCCCAGCGCCATAGGTTTTCTCACACGTCTCGGGAACTCAGACTTCCTTCAGCCCCCTCTGTGGACTCAATAGTCACCTCAGCTTTCTCAGACTCTCTGGACCCGCATAGCTGTCTTGACTTGGCCAGTCTTATGGTCAAGAAGTGCCCCCAACATAGGGTTTTGTCTCTCAAGATGTCACCCTTCCTGGCTGGAGCACACCACTATCTTCACTCCAAGGCTGTGTCTCTGAATGGCAGCAACTGCCCTGAGCTCTCACCAGGCCTTTGTTTATCGCGACCCTGCACATCTGTGCACAGACACAGGCTGCAGGCACCCAGCAAAGTCCAACGCAGGACTGAAGCTTCCATCCCACCCTGGAAACTTTGGGACCATCAAGTTCCATGCCCCAATCTAGGACTACCAAACATGAAATTTTGAGAATCCTGTGCCATCTTTACATTCCTTTCTTAATCTTACACAGTGGAAGGGCTGTGAACTGTCACAAGGTCAATGATGACCAAAGAGCAGGTGGAGAAGGACCTTTTCCTTAAAATAATCTATATGGATGTATACAGTAGGTACCTTTTAGGATAGAAGACATTTTCTATTACCTGATTAGCAAAGATAAGGTAACATTTTGTGTCATCGTTAGGATCCTGAGTAATGTGACGGATCAGCTGCAGCATTGGAGTGATACCTTGTGTAAAACAGAAAAGAAATGGTTAAATATATCTGTCCACCTTCCAAACAAGTTAAAGGAAATCTACTCATTAATATTATCAATTCTTTGTTATACAAATAAACATCTGAAGCAGAACTCCAGGCACCAAAACTTTCATTTAGGGTTAATTTATACCAGATGCCCTGGGTGTGTTTATGAACGCATTCCCAACGTATGGCCACCAAATATAATGGTTTCCTATTAAAGCAGTTCAGACCAGTGCGTTTGCCCCGTACTGAAAAAAGTACAGCATGCACTACATTTTTTCAGCCACATGTACAAATTCACGCAAATGCACACAATAAATCCAACACACTGTAAGGCAGACAAAGCAAAAACATTTTAAAAAGCCAAACACAACGCATGTAAAAATGCAAGTCAAACCATTACAGAAAACGCAACATACTGCAATGCAATGCGCATGACTAACGCATACATTGTGGTCTGAACGAGCCTTCAAGTGCCTGCATCATCCTGTTTTTAGCCCTGATGGGCGAGTACTGAGCCTCAGAAACGCATTGGATGTTACAAAAGAAAAACTTTTAAAAAGTCTGTACAAGCTGGTGTGGCGCTCCTATCCTTTCAAAACATCAACATTTGAAAAGAAAATCAGGGAAGTTAATGGAGGGCGATAGGTCCTGTTCTGACTCATTTAGGTGTGTGTGTAAACTTTAGTCAAAGTTTTTTTAACCCTATATACAGTGGGAAAAATAATTATTTAATCCCCTGCAGATTTTGTAAGTTTGCCCACTTACAAAGAAATGAAGGGCCTATAATTGTTATCATAGGTGTAAGTGCTCATGTGGTACACAGATTAGTCCTGCCAATTTAAGAAGGTGCTCTTAACGACAACTTGTTATGTGTCTAAAAGACACCTCCCCACAGAATCTATTTCTTCCATTCAAACCTCACCATCATGGGCAAGACCAAAGAGCTGTCAAAGGACTTCAGGGACAAGACTGTAGACCTGGAATGGACTACAAGGCCATCAGCAAGAAGCTTGGTGAGAAGGAGACAACTGTTGGAACAATTATTTGCAAATGAAAAAAAATGCAAAATAACCATAATTCGCCCTCAGTCTGGAGCTCCATGCAGGTGAAGGATAATCATTAGAAAAGTGAAGGATCAGCCCAGAACTACATGGGAGGAGCTTGTGAAAGATCTCAAGGCAGTTGGGACAACAGTCACCAAACAAACCATTGGTAACACAATACGCCGCCATGGATTGAATTCTGCAGCGCCCACAAGGTCCCCCCCCTCAAAAAAGACACATTTCAGGCCCGTCTAATGAACATCTAAATGATTCAGAGAAGGATTGGGAAAAAGTACTGTGGTCAGATGAGACCAAAATTGAGCTTTTTACATTAAAGGGGTTGTAAAGATAAAGTTTTTTCACCTTAATGCGTTGTATGCATTAAGGTGAAAAAACTTCCGACAATACCGCCTCCCCCAGCCCCCCCGTTTTACTTACCTGACCCCTCGAAAGTCCCGCGCTCGCTCCCGACATCCTCTTCGCCGCTCAGCCTGGCCGCTGATTGGCTACAGTGGATGGATTGAAAGCAGCGCAGCCATTGGCTCGCGCTGCTGTCAATCACATCCAATGATGCGGCGCGCCGGGGGGGCGGGGCCGAGTGATACAGTGAGCGGCTATAGCCGCCGGTTGTATCACGGGAGCGCGCCCGCAAGAACTAACCACCATGCGAGGGAGCTCGCATTAAGGTGTTGAGTCCTTGTGGGGAGGAGCTGAAACAGCCGCCGAGGGACCCCAGAAGACCAGGTTCGGGGCCACTCTGTGCAAAACGAGCTGCACAGTGAAGGTAAGTATAACATGTTTGTTATTTAAAAAAAAAAAAAAATACCTTTACAACCCCTTTAACTCAACTCGCCGTGTTTGGAGGAATAAAAATGCTGACTATGACCCTAAGAACATCATCCCTACAGTCAAGCACAGAGGTGGAAACATTGTGCTTTGGGGCTGTTTCTCTGCTAAAGGTACAGGCTGACTTTGCCGCATTGAGGGGCCAATGGATGAGGCCATGTATTGTAAAATCTTGGATGAGAATCTTCTTCCCTCAGCCAGAACACTGAAGATGGGTTGTGAATGGGCCTTCCAGCATGACAATGATCCAAAACATACCGCCAAGGCAACAAAGGAGTGGCTCAAGAAGAAGCACATTAAGGTCATAGAGTGGCCTAGCCAGTCTCCAGACTTTAATTCTATAGAAATGGAGGGAGCTGAAACTTCGAGTTGCTTAAGAAACCTTAAGGATTTGTGTGCAAACCTGGTAACCAACTACCAGAAACATCTTACATCTGTGCTTGCCAACAAGGGTTTCTCCACCAAGTCATGTTTTGCTTGGAGTTAAAATACTTATTTTACTCACTGAACTGCAACTCAGTTTATAACATTTGCATCATGTGTTTTTTCTGGGTTTTTAGTTGAGGCTGTACTGTATAATATGCCCTGTGAGGCTGAGCTGTATATTCTGTCGTATGAGGCTGCGCTGTATACTGTGTCCTGTGAGGCTGAGCTGTATACTATGTCCTGTGAGGCTGAGCTGTATATTCTGTCCTATGAGGCTGCGCTGTATACTGTGTCCTGTGAGGCTGAGCTGTATACTATGTCCTGTGAGGCTGAGCTGTATACTATGTCCTGTGAGGCTGAGCTGTATACTATGTCCTGTGAGGCTGAGCTGTATACTATGTCCTGTGAGGCTGAGCTGTATACTCCTGACACTATGGGTGGAATACAGGGGACAGAGTGGGTGTATTATATAAGGGGTGTGGTTTATTAGAAGTGGGAGTGGTGAAAAAGGAAGGGTGGGGTCTGGCGCCGCCCCAAACCCCCCCCAATATCCGAAAACTTCACCAGGCGCCACTGGTCTTCATCAGCACAGGACAGCATTTGAAGCACCCCAGGAGGGGCATCACTAGAGTACAAGGTGGAACAGAAACGTAGGGAATGCAAGCAACCATTCCCAATACAGGGAATAGACTTCTGTACCTAGAAATCCCATTATTCAACCTGGGGAATGGCTTAATTTTCAATTTTGTATGTACCTTTAAATACAGAATGTGTCTGTCTCTGCCCTTCCATGATCAGCACAGGGACTACGTGCAGCCTCGCATAAACCAGGAACCTGCTGAGCAAGACCTTTGGCCTTGTGCAAACATGAAAGTATTCTGACCTAAACTATTCACTGTGTGCTACTCAGAATCATAGACTACCTTTTGTAAATCAGCTTACGTCTTAAATCCTATACTAAAAACATTTACTAATCACCCTTCAAAAAAATGTAATTTATTAAATGTTCTGTAAATACAACATCCACATATTGCAAAGCATTTTACAGAGTACCTAGAACTGTGCACATTATTATTATTATACAGGATATACCGTATTTATCGGCATATAACACGCACAGGCGTATAACACGCACATTCATTTTAAGAGGGAAGTTTCAGGAAAAAAACTTAAATTTTAAATAAGGAACTTTGAAGCAAAATAAGGATCAGTACCCATCTGCAGCCTCGCCATAGCCATCAATGCAGCCTGATCAATGCCCATCTGCAGCCTCACAAGTGCCATCAATGCAGCCTCATCAGTCCACATCAATGCAGCCTCACCATTGCCATCAGTGCAGCCTGATCGATGCCCATCTGCAGCCCAGAGGGGACAGGGAGGGGGGCGGGACGAGCGCCGACAGATTACATACGGATTACATACAGTGAGAATCTCCTATGATAGACAGAACTGTGGTCCAATGGAGGCCCAGGAGACAGGACTTCCTATTACAGAGGCCACTAAGTAAACAGGAGATTCTCACTGTATGTAATCTGACGGTGCTCGTCCTGCCCCCCCTCCCTGTCCCCTCCGAGGCAGCTAAAACTGAAGTATTGGCGTATAACACGCACACACTATTTGCACCCAATTTTCATGGTGAAAAAGTGAGTGTTATACGCCAATAAATACAGTATATAGTGCCAACAGTTTATGCAGCGCTTTACAGTATAAATGGGAAACAATATCGTTACAATACAATAAAATACAAGAGGATTAAGAGGGCCCTGCTCTGAAGAGCTTACAATCTAATAGCATCAGTCTCTAATACTAAAAGGACTTACTAATAGTAAGATGTCAGATATGGACATATGCAGTCTATAGTCAATGTGATCTGAAATCAATAAAAGCTCAATTGAAGTCTCACTCCTTTTTATCTCCTTACAGCCCTGAAACCCTGCATGTTATGATATGTGGCTGATTTTTGTTAGAAAATGCCCTAAAATGCTGCTTCCTGCCCTCCCACTCCAGTGCTCTGTGCTGGCATAGCTGAGTAGCAGTCACACCCCTCATCACATGTATTTGCACAGACTTGTACTAAAACAAAAGTGAGGGGGGTGTCCGATCACAGAGTGAGAGGTTCAGGACAGTTCTGTTACAGATTGCTGATTACTGAGAGCGCTGTCCTTTCCACAAACAAAAAATGTCAAATAAAGTTATACTTCCGTTGTGCACTACAGTGCATATGAATTTTCACAATAAGAAACCACATTTGACGTTTTCTGATAAGAAACACAGAAAAAAAAATTCTTAGCAGCACAAGGGTCGCATCCCAACCACAGCACTAGATGCCTGGAGTTTGCATGTTCTCCCTGTGCCTGAGTGGGTTTCCTCCGGGTACTCCGGTTTCCTCCCACACTCCAAAGACATGCTGGTAGCTTAATTGGCTTCTGTCTAAACTGACCCTAGTATGTATGTGTGTGTGTATGAATGTGAGTTAGGGGCCTTAGATTGTCCTTGAGGATATGGACCGATGTGAACTTACTATATAGGGGTTGATTTACTAAGACTGGAGAGTGCAAAATCTGGTGCATGGTAGCCAATCAGCTTCTGACTTCAGCTTGTTCAATATAAGCTTTGACAATAAAACCTGGAAGCGGATTGGTTTCTAAGCAGAGTTGCACCAGTCTTTGCACTCTCCAGTTTAAGTAAATCATCTCCTAAATATTTAAAAGCGTTGCGAACACTGACAGTGCTCTATGAGTATTTGTATAAAAATAAATACATTTCCATCCTTCTTTGATTTATGGTTGAAAATCTTCATGGTCTGGAGCACGTTAAATTAAACGAACATTTCAAAAACAATCAATTTTAAACAAAATTACAACGGATGGCCAGCATTACTCTGTTGCCTATTGACCTGTGGTGACCACAACAATGGAGGTTGTTCGTACAATATCTATTTCTTTGACTTCACATGGGATTTAGCTGGTTCACACCAGTGCGATTTATCGTGCGATTTTGAACTGTCAAAGAGAAAAGATATACCTGTGCTCAAATCCCAATAGCTTGTACATGTATTTAACCACTTCCCGCCCGGCCTATAGCAAAATGACAGCCAGGCGGTGGTTCAGTTATCCTGCGGTGATCAGTGGTGTGGTGTGTCAGTCTGACACACCTCTACACCGATCTTGGTAAAGAGCCTCCGGCGGAGGCTCTTTACCACGTGATCAGCCGTGTCCAATCACGGCTGATCACGATGTCAACAGGAAAAGCCGTTGAATGGCTTTTCCTCACTCGCGTTTGACAGACGCGAGTAGAGGAGAGCCGATCGGTGGCTCTCCTGACAGGGGGGGTCTGCGCTGATTGTTTATCAGCGCAGCCCCCCCTTGGATGCCCACACTAGACCACCAGGGAAGCCGCCAGGACCACCAGGGAAGGGGGCAACATGTGGATGGCACCTATCAGTGCCACCCATAAGTACCCATCAGTGCCACCCATAAGTACCCATCAGTGCCGCCTACAAGTGCCCATCAGTGCCGCCTATGAGTGCCCATCAGTGCCACCTATGAGTGCCCATCAGTGCCACCTATGAGTGCCCATCAGTGCCACCTATGAGAGCCCATCAGTGCCACCTATGAGAGCCCATCAGTGCCACCTATCAGTGCCCATCAGTGCCGCCTATGAGTGCCCATTAGTGCCACCTATGAGTGCCCATCAGTGCCACCTATGACAGCCCATCAGTGCCACCTACCAGTGCACATCAGTGCCACCTATCAGTGCCCATCAGTGCAGCCTATGAGTGCCCATCATCAGTGCCACCTCATTGGTGCCACCTCATCGGTGCCCATCAGTGCCGCCTTACCAGTGCCCGTCAGTGCAGCCATATCAGTGCCCATCGTTGAAGAAGAAAACATACTTATTTACAAAAAAATTTTACAGAAACAAATAAAAACTTGTTTTTTTTCAAAATTTTCGGTCTTTTTTTATTTCTTGTGCAAAAAATAAAAAAACGCAGAGGTGATCAAATACCACCAAAAGAAAGCTCTATTTGTGGGAACAAAATGATAAAAAATTTGTTTGGGTACAGTGTTGTATGACCGCGCAATTGTCATTCAAATTGCGACAGCGCTGAAAGCTGAAAATTGGCCTGGGCAAGAAGGTGTCTAAGTGCCTGGTATTGAAGTGGTTTTTAAACTATCAGGTGCTAAAAGGATGTGACCACATATTAACACTAATTCTGGATGGACCCTCTGCACACTGCTACACCCATTTCTAGCAAACTATGCAATGAAAAACAGGGATCTTTAGTTCACACATATTGCAATACATGTTTAAGCTGACCAACTGCGTCAAAGTATTCCCAGGCCAGTCCTACACTGCTCTGCCACTTCAAATTCTACAGTGGACACCATGCCAACATGGGGCATAAAGACCCAAGGTAGGGGAGAGTGACTCCCTTGAGTGACTAGGCTCCCCATCTTGGGTCTTTATGCTCCACGTTGGCATGGTGTTCACCGTAGAATTTGAAGGGACTGGCCAGAAGAGAGATTACTTTGACGCAGTTGGCCAGCTTAAACATATATTGCAATATGTGTGAACTAAATATCCCTGTATTTCATTGCATAGACTGCTGAAAATGGGTGTAGCAGTGTGCAGAGGGTCCATCCAGAATTTGAACTGCCAAAGTCGCACCCCATTGCCGTCAATGTAACCGTTTAAATCATTGCAACTCCGAAAATGGTTCCTGCACTACTTTTTTGGCATTTCATTTGGACTTGCATTGACTTCTGTTAACTGAAGTCGCAAGCCGCAATGAATTTAGAGGCCCAAATCGCGCTGATGTGCGGCTTTGAAATCGCACTGAAGTCGATCGAGTGATTTCAAAGCCACACTGGTGTGAACCAGGACTTCGCCTACAGTTTTTTTTTTTTTTTTTCTTTGAAACCAAATGTCTGTAAACCGATCACTCAGAAAGTTCTCACTGAAATTGAATGCCTTGTTGCACAATGGTAAATACAGGTAATTACAGTTTAATCTATCATTCCTATGCACAATAGACTTAATTTATCAAAATGTCTACGGATCATTAGTTTTAAGTGGCAATGAATTGGCACTGCTAACGCTCATCACCAAACTGTTTTCTGCACCACTGGTTTGGGCACAGCATAAAGCTAGTATGCTGCAGAAAAGGTTAGTTTGGAATTAAGAATTAGGTTAGGGAATGGACTGGGGTAAGGAGTTACAGTACAATTAAAGGCAGCTTACATAATTTTAGTGTACTGTGAATAAAGCTCATGAAAGTGCCACATTTTAATAAGTATCATTAATAAATTCATAATTACCTCAGCATACACCTATTTGCTTGCTCTAACTACCCTATCTGTGTCTCCGCTGCTAGATCCTGATACATTGCCTTGAAAAAGTATTCATACCCCTTGAAATTTGTTGTTTGTTCACTAAGGTTCTCTAACAAACATCTGAGGGCTTCACAGAACAGCTGTATTTATACTGAGATTAAATTACACACAGGTGAACTCTATTTACTAATTAGGTGACATCTGAAGGCAATTGGTTCCACTAGATTTTAGTTAGGGGTATCAGAATAAAGGGGGGCTGAATACAAATGTACACCACACTTTTCACATATTTATTTGTAAAAAATGTTGAAAACCATTTATCATTTTCCCTCCACTTAACAATTATGTGCCATTTTGTGTTGGTCTATCACATAAAATCCCAATAAAATACATTTACGTTTTTGGTTGTAACATGACAAAATGTGAAAAATTTCAAGGGGTATGAATACTTTTTCAAGGCACTGCAGTGATGGTGGGAGGAGTTTTGCAGAGCTAGCACGTTGTTGCCTTCCTCTATGCTAGCATCTGCATCTCCCACAGTAAACTACATTTCCCATGATTCAGTGGGCAGTGGCATAGGTGGGACATAGGTGAGGCATAGGCGGGCCAGATGTGAGAAGTGGGCGGAACCTTGGCGTGTCTTTAAAGAGGAATGACACGCTATGGCTTTCTAAGTAAAGGAAGCAACGCCCCCACAATGATGTCACGGCGCCGCACGGTGTTTCCTTGAATAACGTCATAATGCAAAAAGGGGACAACTGAACCATTTGAAAAGCGAGGAAGCTGCGTTGTCCCCAGAATAAAGGAAGCTGACAAGTTGGAGGGGGAGCAGGTACATTTCTCTATATCCTTGCATATATATTACAAACAAAGACAGACATGTTTTACAGTCTACTAAGTTCTATCACAGATTGAATTTTAGTTTTTTACCTTAGTTCTTCTGTAGCCTCCCTGATGGTTTTCCCGAGTGTGGCTCGGGGTTAAATTTCAGCACCATTAGCGGTAACCCCGAGCCACACTCGGGATTACATTGCAGGATCCTGGTGCGGCGTTACTTACCTTGTCCCCAGGATCCTGTGATGTCCTCCGCTGTGTCTGCAGGCTCTGTCCTCCTCCGAAGCCTCTCTGTGCCAGGCTCCGTTCCCTGCGAGCGTCGCGACGCACGGGTGGAGCCTGGCGGCAAATTTAAAAAAATTTAAAAATCATAACACATACAGTACAGTAATCTTACAGATTACAGTACTGTATGAAATCATTTCACAACCCTTTTGTCTCTAGTGGTTTGTCCAATGCCCTGCATGCAGTTTTATATTATATATACTGTTATTTCTGCCCGGAAACTTGAGATTGTCCATATCAACCAAAAAGTGTCCCTTTACGTCAAAAGTGGCTTTAGACCAGCTAGAAAACAGCGATAGTAAATTAGAACACTTGCAGAATTGAGCGATAGTGAATAGTGGGGAAATTTATTTTATTATTATTATATTATTATTATTTTTTTAATTATTTATATTTATTTATTATATTATAATTTATGTTTTTGTGTTTCAAACTTCATCATACCCGGGATATCTACTAGACTCTTGTTTGGACAGATTTAAGTGTGTTATTGTTAAGAATTACAGGTCTACAATATAAAACGCCAAATTTCCATGCAAAATAATTGTACCGCTTTCAGCACCTAAAATCCGAGACTTAGAAAAAGGTTCCTGTACTACTTTGGGGGCGACTTGCATAGACTTCTATACAGAGGCGACCTGCAAGTCGTGCCACCCCTGTGTGAACCGGGGCTAAGGCTAAACTTCAGAGAAGCTTAAGTTTGTGTGAGTTAAATGTTAGGGTCAGGCGAAAGTTCGGCATACATGTACAGTTTTTTTTTTTCCGTTCAACCAGAGGGTTGAACAAAAAGAAAACCGACAGATCCCCACACCAACACAAGCAATGGGAATGCAGGGATCTCCCCAGCTGCGCTATTGTATTCTGACAGTGGGACTCCCCTCCCCCACAACCACCAGAATACACAGATCAGCTCTGCAGCCATTGGCTGTTGGTCGTTAGTGTTAAAGTGGTTCTAAAACCTAATTTTTTTTTACCTTAATGCAAAGAATGCAATAAGGTAAAAAATGTTTAGGCATAGTTTTTGGCCCCTCACCACCCTCATATTAGGGCGAACAGTACAGTTACAACACAATTCTATACAGGAGGAATCAGATGGTCCTGCTCGTTAGAGCTTACAATCTTAAAGACTTTTACTTACCCGAGGAAGAAGTACAAGTGCCAATCTGTGTAGTAGGTCAGGAAATTGAATACAAGTATTAATACTGGTACTCACAAAGGTAAAACATCAACAGGCATTGAGCACAGAAAATGCAAGAACGTCTGTGGGACTGGTCATCGGGGAGGCTTCTGCAGTGTGGCACTCGGGAGGACAGCGCCAGTGGGTGCAAACGCTTCCTGGAGTCCTGGAACTCACAAGGAGCCAATGATGATGTCACTATTGAGACACAATGTAGAAACAGGCGACGCGTTTGCGGAGCATGTGCTCCTTTTTCAGGCCTCACTTACCTGAGCCCTCAGATCCAGCGCTGTGCAAGTCTGCAGCTCTTCTCTTCCCTCACTTCCGGGTCTCACTGACTTTGCTGGGGCATCGAGAGCCATTGGCTCCCAGTGCTGTCAATCAAAGCCAGTGAGAAGGGAACAGGGGGCAGGGCTGAGTCCTGCTGTCCCTGTCAATGGCTCAGGAACGAGCCCACACGGGTGCCCCCATGGGAAGCAGGGTAAATGACCCGTGTCCCCCCTGCACCCAGAAGTGGTTGGATTTTTAAGCAGGGGCAGAGGGAATCAGGGCACCAGGCAACAGTGTCAAGAGTAGGTTTAGACATCAAAGGATTTGTGTATGTGTTAGGGGTAAGTGTTAAGGATCAGATGGTGATAGGGTAAGACACCATAGGGAAACATGAGCATATTTTTCTGTTGTCAGTGCTGAAATCGCCATGACCATTGTTGGTTAAACCATAAGGCACATAGACCTGCAGACAGCTTTACATATTTATCTATACATTTCAGTGTGTTCTAGGTGGGGTTTGGAGCAGTGTAATAAAAAAATGTTTTGTGCAAAAGATGTAATATTAGCAAATGGGTAAAGGAAATATGAGCATGCCCACGTCTAATTACGGCCCCAGCATCCCAACAGCAAGCCTTTTCTCTTTCATCATACATGGAAAACAGTTTTGAAATTGAAATTGTTTAAGACCCCTTTTTACACTGGAGGCAGTTTTCAGCTATTTTTAACACATTGTGTAGTTCACCACACAATATTGCGGCGATCTTTCGGAAGTGGGAGCAGATACCTGGATTTGACCCGTATCCACTCCCCCCCTCCCCCCTGAAAGGTGCCAAATGTGGCACAGGAGGGGGGGAGAAATCCGATCTGCGGAAGTTCCATTTCTGGGTGGAACTCCGCTTTAAGTGAATATAACGCCACAGTACTGCTCCAAAAACAAAAGCCATTAAACGCACTATGAAATAACTTCAGAGCATTTGGCATACACTAAAGGACAAAAAGAAAAACTGTGAAAACAACTTCAGTGAGTTGGAACGCATTGAATCACATGACAAGTGAAATAACATAATTTTCTATTGAGCCCATTCACATACATGCAGTGCGACTGCAATTAGACTTTGGGATCTTATGGAGTCATGGAGACGGGGTCTCCAAATGACGCCATGGGGCAAGTCAACCGGTGACATCACTGGTTGACCCCTGCCTCTTTGTTTACTTAATGGCGAGGTGAAGCGACACTGTTGTTCAAAGTGGGGGGGGGGGTTGCGGCCGGCATGCATAATGATTGATGATGGATTTACGTTGAGGGAGATGTTTATTTATTTTTTTTTAAAAAGGACTTGTCAAAAACAGTGTTTGTGTTTTTATGTTGACTTTTTTTTTTCGTAAATGAATAGGGGTACTATGTAGTCCATATAGGAGGGGTGGAATCTGGGGGCCTCCTTCTTAAAGGGGGCTTATAGATGCCGATAAGCTAACCCCGCACCCCACAACCTCTGGGCCAGGCTTGTGGGCAAGTGGCCATTGTCCTTGTCAACATGGGGACATTGTGCTTTGCCAGGGGGTGTCCCTCCCTGGCAAGTGTCCCCTCTTTGTTGAAGGCATGTGGCCTGGTATGGCATGTGGCCTGGTATGGACTCCCTCATCTTCCCCTTTTCTTGCTATCTGGGCTGCATGTTCAGGTAAGGGTATTGTATGGATTTTGGGGGGGCTCCATGCCATTTTTTTAGCGTAGGGTTCCCTTTAAACTCCATTACAGACCCTAGAGCAGGGATCCTCAAACTATGGTCCTCCAGCTGTTGCAGAACTACACGTCCCATGAGGCATTGTAAAACTCTGACTATCACAGACATGACTAGGCATGATGGGAATTGTAGTTCCTGAACAACTGGAGGGCCGTAGTTTGAAGACCCCTGCCCTAGAGCCTGGTATACATTTTGGGGGGTTCCCACACTTTTTTTGGGGGACCCCCTTAAATCCATTCCAGACCTGAAGGGCCTATGGGTTGGTGGGGGACCCCCATGCTGTTTTTTTTTTTTTTTGGTTTTGTTTACATTCTGCTCTTAGTGAGGACTCCCCTGCTGATAGCAGGGATGACTCATCGTTGTTAAGGAGCCGGCACCCGCCAGCTTCCTAACAACTAATAACTCAACCCCGCTTCTGACAGCTAGAATGAGACAAAGTAGTAAAAACTCACATTCGAAGCGTATCCAAATCAGCGTGCACTGCATTTGCCCCACAAAATCACATTGAAATTCATATCAAAATCACACTGCATTGATTGATTGTTCTGAGAAGTTGTCTTTTTTTGTACCTGTGACACATCTTTAAATAAAAAAAAAAATCACACTGCACTTGTGTGAACGTAGGCTAAATAATATATTTTGTGAAGGTCTCCTCACTGGGTATATATAAGGGATTATAACCACTTTAACAGTGCAGGTAAACTTTATACATGCTTTTAGAATGCAGATATGTAGGTGAAGTTGTGTTTCATTATCAGAAATA
Organism: Aquarana catesbeiana; assembly: GCF_042186555.1. NCBI lineage: Eukaryota > Metazoa > Chordata > Amphibia > Anura > Ranidae > Aquarana > Aquarana catesbeiana. Next base: position 55,620,561 of record NC_133334.1, on the reverse strand, counting down.
AATGTCACTAAACTGGTCATATCAGGGCATGGATCAGGGAAGAGGTCATCTTGGCACTCACCAGTCCCCCCAGCCAGCATCCCAATGTGTTTTGTGGTCTTTAGTCGAGGTTCAGACTTTTTGTCCGGTCGGATGGCAAATACACCTGCAAGAAAACCAGTGATTACAGAGAGCTTTGTATACAGGTACAAATCAGTTTTAAAAAGGGAAGTATAGTATATTAATAATCATCAGATACTTTGACTTGTTATTGCAGTGGTTACCTTAAAGTGTATGTAAACCCTTTATAACAAACTTCTCTTATGTGTTAACTTTTGGGAAACAAAATATATATGAAACCCTGCGAGCCACTTACGGATAAATGCCTACAAAATAATAAGTGAACAGTGGAGACCAGCTGCAAACACTCAGTCACGTTCCATATTCGTGCAAAGTATTAAAATAAAAAAACAATGTGTCTGCGCTAGAAAAAATCGCTGCACTCAAAGTGCAGTACCCCTAGGTGCCTAATCTCTATATGGCCAAATGGGAGGAAGAGGAAAACCTAAAGGATGACAATGGAGATATCGTACTATACAAGAGATTTATAGACGATCTCTTAATTATTTGGAGAGGGGATATGGAAGGTCTGATGGGTTTACTGAACTCCATGAATGTCAATGATCGAAACATCTCCCTCACCTGGAATGTTAGTACAGAAAATATACATTTTTTGGATCTAGAGATCTCCAACACCAATGAGGGTATCATCACCAAATCCTTCTTCAAAGCTACGGACCGGAATTCGTATATTCCGGTTACGAGTTGTCATCATAAACCCTGGTTAAAAAACATCCCGAGTGGACAATATATGAGGATGCGAAGGAATTGCACCAGGATGGTTGATTATGAGACCCAGTCAGAGAGGTTGGAGTACCATGTTCTTGGAGAAGGGATATCAGAAGGAGTTTTTGGAGAAAGAAAGAAGTAGAATTGGCAACATGAGTAGGGCGGATCTTCTAAAAGATGCTATCAAAGTAACCGGTAATGATGTTCATGAGGGTATTAGTGTAATACTTGATTATTCAGCACAAAGTTATGAAGTAAGGAGGATCATATGTAAATATTGGAGTGTGTTGAAACAGGACACCCAGCTCAAAGATGTTCTCCCGGATAAACCGAAATTTGTTTTCAAGAGAGCTCCTAGCTTGCGGGATAGGCTGATACATAATGTGGTAGATCCCCCCCCTCCAAAACCTAAAATGTTTTTGGACCTAGAAGGGTTCCATAGCTGCGGCAGGTGTTACAGTTGCAGGAGGATCCCGGACAACACTAGGAGGTTAAAGGAATTCTCGAACCCTAGAAACAACTTTTCATATAAGATTAGGGATTTTATATCTTGTGATACAGTAGGGGTGGTCTATGCCTTAAAGTGCCCATGTAACCTGTTGTATGTGGGGCGCACCACCAGGGCCCTTAAAGATCGCATAGAAGAACATGTGAGGCACATATGCAATGGGTCCGATAAACATGGTTTATATGTGCATTTTAAGAGGGTACACAACCAAAGTACCGTAGGCATGAAGTTTTGGGGGATTGAGGCGCCCAAACGCCACTGGAGGGGTTCGAATTTTGTCAGAGAGATAAGCAAAAGGGAATCCTGGTGGATACACCAGCTTGGGTCTTTGGTCCCTGGAGGATTGAATAGAGATTTCGATTTGAGATGTTTTCTTAGTAACTATTGATACTGTTTGCTTTGGCGATATACCTTTTACCATTTCTGTTCTTTCTCGTTTTGAGTTGAAAGGGATGCCTTATCTATTGGGCTCAGCTAGGGCATCCACTATAGATTGTATACTGTGATGTTCCCCTTGATAGTTCAATTACCTCCCCACAGTGATTCTATGTTGGGTGTATAAATTTTATCCATTTTGGAATATTTTTTTAAATAGATTTTTTAGATTAATATCTTAAAAAGAATTTTTTTATGATTTTTTATGTGATTCAAATATTTTAATAACAATTTTTTATAATAAAGTATGTCATGTTTGTTTTTAATATTTTAGTAATATTTAATTTTAAGTTGGTTGATCCAATCTTGGGGTCGATTAATCATATATGGAATGTTGTACGTTTGTTTATTATGTGATATTTTATCGTTTGCGGCGATCTAAACGTGTGTGGTGTGTGGCGGTGCTCTCTTTGCGAGACCGCTCCGTCCTGTATAATATTATTATATTAAGATAGAATACATGGTTATATATCATTGTAGATTATTTTTATGCACAACATCTGATTAGATCATTTATTGTGAGATCCTGCTATTAATAGTACACATTCTGCTATTTAGCAGATTTGTAGTCTCAGGGAAAATGGCCGCTGTAGTTACCTTTACTGCCCATTAGGATTTACATCTGTGATCCTAGGCAAAATGGCTGCCATGATTGACACGGCTGGTGTCAGCCTGATCCATGGCCTAAGGGAAAATGGCCGCTATAGACACAGATGTGTCTGCGGTCTTAGGCAAAATGGCCGCCGGAGTTATATATATTCACTCTGGAGCTCTCGTCCAATCAGATTCCCCCTGAAGAAGGCACGTGGTCCCGGTGCCGAACACGCGTAGGGGAGGGGCCTGGACGGAGCTGTCAGCAGAGAGAGAGCAGGAGATTTTCGTTACACACGCCGCACCGCACACCACACCGAGAGATTGACCGTTTTATGCTTGTTAAGGATGGTGCACTCACGCACCCACAATATGTGAGTACCCCAGTGAGGGGAGCTGATTATTTGATTAAAATCCTTTATACCTACATATTGCGCTATGGAGTTTTTTTCTCTTGCATAAACCATCTCCACTTGAGAACATTGGAAGTCTGCACAGCTGGTTCCTAATGAGCACAGGAGTGGCTCCAAGGCTTTGTTTGACATAGTCTAATCGCTGTGTCACACACAGGAAGAACATTGGAAGTCTGCACAGCTGGTTCCTAATGAGCACAGGAGTGGCTCCAAGGCTTTGTTTGACATAGTCTAATCGCTGTGTCACACACAGGAAGGTGAGCATATACACCTGTGGGGGCGGCTGGAAGACACCACAGCATGTTTTTTGGTGGCACAGTTTGGAAGATAGGATATGTGAAATTCACCAAATTTTTGGACTAATTTATTTGGGCACTTTTATATCATTGGATATACACGTTTTTGGACTTCATTTATTCACTGTTTGTTATATCCTCTTGTATTTTATTTTGATATTTTAATGGATATGTTGTTTTGTTTGATCACTCACTTGCTGTGTTTCACATAGCACTGTGCACTTTATACTTTAGCACCTAGGGGTACTGCACTTTGAGTGCAGCGATTTTTTCTAGCGCAGACACATTGTTTTTTTATTTTAATACTTTGCACGAATATGGAACGTGACTGAGTGTTTGCAGCTGGTCTCCACTGTTCACTTATTATTTTGTAGGCATTTATCCGTAAGTGGCTCGCAGGGTTTCATATATATTTTGTTTCCCAAATTTTCATATTCTTGCTAGTAGCCTGATGGATCCTTTTGCCTTTTTTGAGAACAAAGAAATTGATCTGGAGGATCTTTTCTCCATTACCAACACGAATGAGAATGATATTACGCAGCTTTTTAGGAAATTAGGACACTGCATGGATAAAAAGAGTAATATATGGTGGGACATGTCCACCATGAGAAAATATTTAAAGGATGGTCTGATCCCTAGGAAGTTACGATGGGATGTTCCCATTAATGATGGCTTACTAGGGGTGGATGATGTGGAGGAGTGGTATGCGTTTTTTGTGGGTAAGGGAAGGGAGATTATGGAATTCCTTATGAAGAGAAAACAGCGTAAACTAGATCTTTTGGAGAACCAAATTAAGGATATTAGGGATAAACTTAGCTCCCTTATTAATCACCCTGAATACACTAAACTCATGGGGGAGCTACAGAGGAGTATGCAGAAGAAAGACACGGAAAATAAAAATGTAAAGAAGAAGAAGTACCAAAGGGACTTCGAAGACTATCAAAATAAACAAGTCTTTCGTTGGCAATCAACATTGGCGTCCACCACTGTGGTTAACCCCCATTCACAGATGGGGACAGTTACCAATAGGGTACCACAACCACAGGGTCAGTCTCATTCACAGCAACAGAGCAACAGACCAGGTAACAGAGGGTTTCCACCGCAACGTCAGGAGGAGGTGTTACCTCATACGCCTTATCGCCAACCCCCTAGAAAATCGCAACAAAATCTGTCGAGGCGACCTAATAATGAGGGGAGAAATGGCCCGCCGCCCAACAATGGGAATTGGAGATATGAGGCACCCACTTATCAAGATAATGGCTATAGGGAGAGGGAGCATCTTGATTTGGATTATCCTCCGAATCCTGCCCCTCACTATAGAAATGGTCAACAGTACTCATATGGCCATCAAAGGCCATATGGATACCAACACAGTACTCCATATCATCATTATAGGAGTTATGGGAATCAGCAGAATACACCCCAGAGAGGAAATCGTGCACCTTATAGGGGCCCCTTACCGTATCAACCTCCTTTTAGGGGACACCCCACACATACAAGAGAAGATGCACGTAGAGGTGGAGTTTACTATTCCCCTAAACCGCAGAGAGTCAGATATGAAACACATCAGCAGGACCACTATGGGGTACCTGTGGCTAATAGCTTCCAGCCTTTGAGCGACAATGACAATTTTCTGGATGAATCTTTTTTAGGGGGGACCAGGGGAGGACCCTCCCGAGAAGTACGAAATCCAGGAAGAGAGGAGGGAGAGCTGGACGAAGAGTTCAACAGAAAAAGAAGGCGGGAAGACTAGGACGGGGAATCTATAATCTGAGCGGAGCAGAACTATCAAGGGAGGAACTACTAGTTTTAGATAAGGGAATCAAATATGCCCCTAAAAAAGGACTCAACAAATTCGACACCTATGTTGGTGTACAAAAATTGGTCAGGAAACTTAATATCAAAAAGTATTATGCCCTCAATCCTGTTGAGAGAGCTGTCACTGATCATAGGTTCACTAACCTAAGAAATAACTCAGTGTTTAACCCCTATATATCCAACAATAAATATGTCGATTTATTCAAAAAATTGGTTACCTCGGAGTTAGAACAGTTACCGGTTAAGAAAGTGTATGAACATATAGATATTAAAAGAGGAATGGATTCACTGGAGAAAAGGAAAGACATAGTGATTAGACCGGCGGACAAAGGGGGAGGTGTCGTCGTCCTCTCACTACAACAATATAAAGATGAGATGGGAAGGATACTGAGCGACATGGACACTTATCAACCCCTTAAGGATAACCCCTCCAAGATGTGTAAAAGTGCATTAGAGGGCATTATCAAATATGGAACCGATAAAGGCTTGTTGAACAAGCATGAAGCCAAATACCTAGTCCCTATGGTCAGTAAAATGCCTGTAATCTACTACTTACCCAAAATCCATAAGGACAGCCTAAATCCACCCGGAAGACCGATAGTGAGCGGTATTGGATCCCTTACCTCCAGATTAGGAGAGTATATAGACATCCATCTACAGCCCTTAGTGAAGAAAACCAACGCCTATCTTAGGGATACCAAGCATACTTTGCAGTTGCTTGGGGGATGTGCTACACATGAGAATATAATTATGGCCACAGGAGATGTGGCCTCATTATATACTAACATCGACCATGAGGGTGCCCTGAATGCTGTCAAATGGGCCTTGGATAAGGAAGATTCAATCGATGAGGACCTTACATTCTTTCTTTTGAAATGTTTAGATTTTTGTTTACAGAATAATTTTTTCTGGTACGATAACAAGATCTACTTACAGAAGAAAGGTGTCGCGATGGGCGCCAAATTCGCCCCGAGTGTAGCTAATCTCTATATGGCCAAATGGGAGGAAGAGGAAAACCTAAAGGATGACAATGGAGATATCGTACTATACAAGAGATTTATAGACGATCTCTTAATTATTTGGAGAGGGGATATGGAAGGTCTGATGGGTTTACTGAACTCCATGAATGTCAATGATCGAAACATCTCCCTCACCTGGAATGTTAGTACAGAAAATATACATTTTTTGGATCTAGAGATCTCCAACACCAATGAGGGTATCATCACCAAATCCTTCTTCAAAGCTACGGACCGGAATTCGTATATTCCGGTTACGAGTTGTCATCATAAACCCTGGTTAAAAAACATCCCGAGTGGACAATATATGAGGATGCGAAGGAATTGCACCAGGATGGTTGATTATGAGACCCAGTCAGAGAGGTTGAGTACCATGTTCTTGGAGAAGGGATATCAGAAGGAGTTTTTGGAGAAAGAAAGAAGTAGAATTGGCAACATGAGTAGGGCGGATCTTCTAAAAGATGCTATCAAAGTAACCGGTAATGATGTTCATGAGGGTATTAGTGTAATACTTGATTATTCAGCACAAAGTTATGAAGTAAGGAGGATCATATGTAAATATTGGAGTGTGTTGAAACAGGACACCCAGCTCAAAGATGTTCTCCCGGATAAACCGAAATTTGTTTTCAAGAGAGCTCCTAGCTTGCGGGATAGGCTGATACATAATGTGGTAGATCCCCCCCCTCCAAAACCTAAAATGTTTTTGGACCTAGAAGGGTTCCATAGCTGCGGCAGGTGTTACAGTTGCAGGAGGATCCCGGACAACACTAGGAGGTTAAAGGAATTCTCGAACCCTAGAAACAACTTTTCATATAAGATTAGGGATTTTATATCTTGTGATACAGTAGGGGTGGTCTATGCCTTAAAGTGCCCATGTAACCTGTTGTATGTGGGGCGCACCACCAGGGCCCTTAAAGATCGCATAGAAGAACATGTGAGGCACATATGCAATGGGTCCGATAAACATGGTTTATATGTGCATTTTAAGAGGGTACACAACCAAAGTACCGTAGGCATGAAGTTTTGGGGGATTGAGGCGCCCAAACGCCACTGGAGGGGTTCGAATTTTGTCAGAGAGATAAGCAAAAGGGAATCCTGGTGGATACACCAGCTTGGGTCTTTGGTCCCTGGAGGATTGAATAGAGATTTCGATTTGAGATGTTTTCTTAGTAACTATTGATACTGTTTGCTTTGGCGATATACCTTTTACCATTTCTGTTCTTTCTCGTTTTGAGTTGAAAGGGATGCCTTATCTATTGGGCTCAGCTAGGGCATCCACTATAGATTGTATACTGTGATGTTCCCCTTGATAGTTCAATTACCTCCCCACAGTGATTCTATGTTGGGTGTATAAATTTTATCCATTTTGGAATATTTTTTTAAATAGATTTTTTAGATTAATATCTTAAAAAGAATTTTTTTATGATTTTTTATGTGATTCAAATATTTTTAATAACAATTTTTTATAATAAAGTATGTCATGTTTGTTTTTAATATTTTAGTAATATTTAATTTTAAGTTGGTTGATCCAATCTTGGGGTCGATTAATCATATATGGAATGTTGTACGTTTGTTTATTATGTGATATTTTATCGTTTGCGGCGATCTAAACGTGTGTGGTGTGTGGCGGTGCTCTCTTTGCGAGACCGCTCCGTCCTGTATAATATTATTATATTAAGATAGAATACATGGTTATATATCATTGTAGATTATTTTTATGCACAACATCTGATTAGATCATTTATTGTGAGATCCTGCTATTAATAGTACACATTCTGCTATTTAGCAGATTTGTAGTCTCAGGGAAAATGGCCGCTGTAGTTACCTTTACTGCCCATTAGGATTTACATCTGTGATCCTAGGCAAAATGGCTGCCATGATTGACACGGCTGGTGTCAGCCTGATCCATGGCCTAAGGGAAAATGGCCGCTATAGACACAGATGTGTCTGCGGTCTTAGGCAAAATGGCCGCCGGAGTTATATATATTCACTCTGGAGCTCTCGTCCAATCAGATTCCCCCTGAAGAAGGCACGTGGTCCCGGTGCCGAACACGCGTAGGGGAGGGGCCTGGACGGAGCTGTCAGCAGAGAGAGAGCAGGAGATTTTCGTTACACACGCCGCACCGCACACCACACCGAGAGATTGACCGTTTTATGCTTGTTAAGGATGGTGCACTCACGCACCCACAATATGTGAGTACCCCAGTGAGGGGAGCTGATTATTTGATTAAAATCCTTTATACCTACATATTGCGCTATGGAGTTTTTTTCTCTTGCATAAACCATCTCCACTTGAGAACATTGGAAGTCTGCACAGCTGGTTCCTAATGAGCACAGGAGTGGCTCCAAGGCTTTGTTTGACATAGTCTAATCGCTGTGTCACACACAGGAAGAACATTGGAAGTCTGCACAGCTGGTTCCTAATGAGCACAGGAGTGGCTCCAAGGCTTTGTTTGACATAGTCTAATCGCTGTGTCACACACAGGAAGGTGAGCATATACACCTGTGGGGGCGGCTGGAAGACACCACAGCATGTTTTTTGGTGGCACAGTTTGGAAGATAGGATATGTGAAATTCACCAAATTTTTGGACTAATTTATTTGGGCACTTTTATATCATTGGATATACACGTTTTTGGACTTCATTTATTCACTGTTTGTTATATCCTCTTGTATTTTATTTTGATATTTTAATGGATATGTTGTTTTGTTTGATCACTCACTTGCTGTGTTTCACATAGCACTGTGCACTTTATACTTTAGCACCTAGGGGTACTGCACTTTGAGTGCAGCGATTTTTTCTAGCGCAGACACATTGTTTTTTTATTTTAATGTGTTAACTTTTGGTCCATGAAATAAAAAAACAGGAAAGATGCAGCGCTAAAAACATGTGCACACCCCAGATGGGTGTCCGGGGATAATATTTGCAGTGAGAAGTGCTATATAAAGTGCTAAATACATATGAATGCAAGGAAAAAATCCTAAAAGTGAAGCATTGTAAAACATACAAAAACCGTGGTGTAATTCAGCAGGTTTATGCCCCAGTTGAAGTACCTTTGTACGCAGGGCCAGTGCTGCCACTAGATAGCCGCCTAGGGTGTACTGCTGCCACGGGGCGCCCAGCCACTGGTGTTCCTACTCTCTTCTCTCTGCAGCAAGCAACTAAGTCTCAGCATCAGCAGGCAGCCGCTGCTCCATTCGCACATGTTGTCAGAGGCGCAACGGTGGCGGAGGACTGTTTATGTGTCCCGAATCCCGAATGAACGGAAGAAAGCAAACATTCATTGATGGGCACTGGTAGGCTGCATTGATGGGCGCTGGTGAGGCTGCATCGAGGGGCGCTGGTGAGGGTGCATCGAGGGGCGCTGGTGAGGGTGCATCGAGGGGCGCTGGTGAGGGTGCATCGAGGGGCGCTGGTGAGGGTGCATCGAGGGGCGCTGGTGAGGGTGCATCGAGGGGCGCTGGTGAGGGTGCATCGCGGGGCGCTGGTGAGGCTGCATCGCGGGGCGCTGGTGAGGCTGCATCGCGGGGCGCTGGTGAGGCTGCATCGCGGGGCGCTGGTGAGGCTGCATCGCGGGGCGCTGGTGAGGCTGCATCGCGGGGCGCTGGTGAGGCTGCATCGCGGGGCGCTGGTGAGGCTGCATCGCGGGGCGCTGGTGAGGCTGCATCGCGGGGCGCTGGTGAGGCTGCATCGAGGGACGCTGGTGAGGCTGCATCGAGGGACGCTGGTGAGGCTGCATCGAGGGGCGCTGGTGAGACTGCATCGAGGGGCGCTGGTGAGGCTGCATTGATGGGTGCTGGTGAGGCTGCATTGAGGGGCGCTGGTGAGACTGCATTGAGGGGCGCTGGTGAGGCTGCATTGATGGGCGCTTGTGAGGCTGCATTAATTGGCGCTTCAATGAAAAAGGTGGGGTATCCATGGGCAGGGCAAAGGGGTGGAGTCAGGGGTGGAGTCAAGGGGGGGGGGCGGCGAAATGAGGTTTCACCTAGGGTGTCAAAAATCTTTGCACCAGTCCTGTTTGTACGAAACAAGTCGGGTACATAGCCTGCTCAACTTTATCTACCTTGCTTGTTTTTCATCTACTTTGTGATCACGATTTGTACACATCTGATGCGATGTTTGTACTGTTTTACTTTTTTTTACTTGAATACATTTTTATACGTTTGATTCATCTGCACTATGTGGAGGCCTTCTTTTTTTCCTATGATCCATGCTGCTCCCTGGATGTAAGGAGCATCACCTCTACTGGGAACATCGCCACTGAAGTCCAGGTCTTTGGGTCACCTTTGATTTATTGGATGCAGGAGTCTGTGCATGCCAAATCTACTACAGGAGTTTGTGTCGGAGATCAAGTTCCTGATGGTCGTTTATGCCTATCTGACCCACCGCCACTGGCGTGTGTGTCCAGGACTTAGGATAAGAGTACCCATCCCATTTCCATGGTGTTGGATGTATACTCCCGGGTGTCGTGTGTGAACATCACCCTGCATGCCTCAACTTCAGTATTATATTTCATGAATTTCAGCGCCCTGCGACCATGTTCAAGGGACTGACTATGATAGTTTGAACTTTATATTTCAGGGACTTTCATGTGGCCAGTAATGTCTTCTGATTTTTCCTTTGAGTTCTCTCGCAGAAGTTACTCCATGCACAAATTTTGGCCATTATATGTCCGCATATGTTCTGTGTAGTTGTATTACCTTGAATGGTTCTTTTATTTTACCGCACACAGCACTTTGTTTTATTATTTTTGTATGTTTTACATTGCTTCACTTTTAGGATTTTTTCCTTGCATTTATATGTATTTAGCACTTTATATAGCACTTCCCACTGCAAATATTATCCCCGGACACCCATCTGGGGTGTGCACATGTTTTTAGCGCTGCATCTTTCCTGTTTTTTTATTTTATGCAATTGCTGATGCTGGCAGCTGTCCGATATTAGTAGCGCAATTTTTTTTCCTTCACTATTTTTTGGTCCATGAAATATACCATTGAAAGTATTTGGTTTTATCTGTTTTTCCGTACCTGCAAAAAATATCTGCTGATCCCATTATAAATCTAGTAAGCTAATAACTTGTGCTCTCTGTCTCTGCTGCACTGTTATCAGCCAATACTGATCACAGTTCTCTCCATGGACTACAGAACACCTCCCCTTATATTATGGCAATGAGGAGATAGGGGGGGTTCTTTAGTCCTAGTACAATTTCTGTCCTAGGTGACAACATTCTATAGACACAGAGAGAGTGTTGTCGCTCTAGGACAGGACGTGTGTTACTGAAATGATCATCAGGTAAAGAATAAAGAAAAAAATAGTTTTACAAAGCATACAACTGTTTCTATCACATCTAAGGACAGATAAGCTGAATTATATTAAATTCATTTCTGAAGTGACTCTCACATTTTTACATGATTGCTCCTCTACATTTTTTTTATTACACATTGAAGTGTATGTAATCCGAAATACTAAAATGTAATATACACTATATTGTCAGAAGTATTGGGACGCCTGCCTTTACACGCACATGAACTTTAATGGTATCCCAGTCTTAGTCCGTAGTGTTAAATATTGAGTTGGCCCACCCTTTGCAGCTATAACAGCTTCAACTCTTCTTTGAAGGCTGTCCTCAAGGTTTAGGAGTGTGTCTATGGGAATATTTGACCATTCTTCCAGAAGCACATTTGTGAGGTCAGACACTGATGTGGACGAGAAGGCCTGGCTCGCAGTCTCCGCAATAATTCATCCCAAAGGTGTTCTATCGGGTTGAGGTCAGTCAAGTTCCTCCACCCCAACCTCACTCATCCATGTCTTTATGGATCTTGCTTTGTGCACTGGTGTGCAGTCATATTGGAACAGGAAGGGGGCCATCCCCAAACTGTTCCTACAACGTTGGGAGCATAATATAGTGCAAAATGTCTTGGTATGCTGACATCTTAAGAGTTCCCTTCACTGGAACTAAGGGGTCCAGCTCAACCCCTGAAAAACAACCCCACACCATAATCCCCCCTCCACCAAATGATTTGGACCAGTGCACAAAGCAAGGTCCATAAAGACATGGATGAGCGAGTTTGGGGTGGAGGAACTTGACTGGCCTCAACCCAACCCGTGGAGACTGCGAGCCAGGCTTTCTCAGTCCTTAGATGTGGTGGGTGCATTTGTTTTTTTTTTTATAAGCTTTTAACCATTTTATTTTCACCTGGTGGCCCTCAATATAATACACATCCTGTCTCTTCAAAGTTACACTAATGTCTCCACTGTATCTATGAGGCAGCCATGGTTGTCACACAGGCTGGACTTAAAACAGGTTACCTACTATAATAAAGCTCAAACTGCTTTACAACTGCACATCAGCCACAGTGCATTGTGTTTGATAGGTAGTCCAACCCATACATTTGCTTTGTAATGTCCCTTGCACACATGACTGTCTGGCTGCTGTGCATCCCTCCTGGCATTACAGAGCACCAAGGAAAGACAGCTGCAGTGTTCAGCCCGACTGCTGGTAGCCTGCCAAAGTTTATAGTAGACTAAGGCTTAACTAGGGTGAACACTATACAGAGTGGCACTCACGATTAGGGACCTATGCCATGAGGGATGAATTACTGGAATGCAGAAGATCTGCTTTCCAAGCATTTGTCCCTGAATGCATAGGAACCTAAACATGGGTGCCACTTGCCACGGACTTTTCATAGGCTACAGGCAGTAGGACTGGATGCTGCACCTATCCCTCCCAGGTGTACTAAAACACTGGGAGGGACCCACAACAGCTAAATGTCCCTGTGTGCAAAAAAGCTTAAAGGATCACTAAAGTTAATTTTTTTTTTTAAATAACAAACATGTTATACTTACCTCCACTGTGCAGCTCGTTTTGCACAGAGTGGCCCCGAACCTGGTCTTCTGGGGTCCCTCGGCGGCTGTCTCGACTCCCCCCTGCAAGGACTCAACACTTTCATGCGAGCTCTCTCGCATGGTGTTTAGTGCTTGCGGCCCCCCCCCCCTTGATACACCCGGTGGCCATATCCGCTCTCTGTATCACTCAGCCCCGCCCCCCGGCGCTGCATCATTGGATGTGATTGACAGCAGCGGGAGTCAATGGCTGCGCTGCTTTCAATCCATCCACTGTAACCAATCAAGGGCCAGGCTGAGCGGCGAAGAGGATGTCAGGGGTGAGCGCGGGACTTTCGAGGGGTCAGGTAAGTAAAACGGGGGGGCGGTATTGTCAGATTTTTTTTCACCTTAATGCATAGAATGCATTAAGGTGAAAAAACTTTTACCTTTACAACTCCTTTAAGTAGGAGCAATAAAACACTACAACTGTATAGAACTGTAAAGCAGAGAGAAGAGTCCAAGTATGTAAAGAACAAATCACTCCTTCTGCTGATCCTCTGCCTTCAGTACTCCAAGCCATTGCCCTGGAACAAGTATGCAGATTAGGGTACTCAGAGTAAAATCAGAAGTCATTATCACTATACTTGTTCAGGGTCATCAACTCAAAGTATTGAAGACACAGGTTCAGCATGACAACCAAGTAACTACAGTTTGCAGAATGAGAATAAACCAACAACAGAATATATGGGGGGAGATTTCCAAAAACTGGAGCATTTTGAATCTGGCGCAGTTGTGCATGGTAGCCAATCAGCTTCTAACTTCAGCTTGTTCAATTAAGCTTTGACACTAAAACCTGAAAGCAGATTGGTTTCTGTGCAGAGCTGCACCAGATTTTGCACTCTCCAGTTTTAGTAAATCCCCCCCATTGTTCACTTAGGAAAGGTTTCCTTTTAACGTACCTTTTCCTTTGTAGACTAGAAGACCATTAGGCCCCCGAAAGTCAATAGTGTCCCCTATTTTTAAGTTGTCCAAGTACTGGGACATTTTTCCTCCATCTGGGAATTTGGGGTTCACATTTTTGTAATAAACCTGAAAAGGCAGAACCAACCATTGTTAGAATTTCTCAAAACCTGCAGTAGATACCAATAAGACCCGGATTCAAACACCAGATTCCAAATGGTGACGTTCACAGGAAGGTGCATCCTGGTCTATGGACAGTTTACAGGAACATTTAAAGGGGATACATGTCTCTTTTTCTGTGTAATCATCAATTGTTTTATATAATATGTAACAGAGTAACTTTTTTAGGCCAACTTAATGCAAAGGCAAACTTGACTTCCTAGCCAACTGTACTGCAAAAGCAATCATAGTATTAAAACATATCTAAGTGCACAACCTTTTATTTCATTTTTTGGGAGAATAACATCTTAAAGGAAGTTATGCCGACAACTTCCTTTCCTCTGCCAGGCTCTGTGATCACAGGTCTGACCATGGAAATAGAAGATGTTCTAAATATTTCCGATGGAACCAATTCCTATCGGGAAAACCAATCGTCTGTATGCTGTTCCGACAAACCAAAAACGAAGCATTCTCTGAAGCAAGTACAAGATGGAAGCTATTGGCTACTGGCTATTGAACTTCCTTTTTCTAGTCCCTTCGTACGTGTTGTACGTCACCGCGTTCTGGACGGTCGGACTTTGGTTTGACCGTGTGTAGGCAAGACCGCTGGAATGGAATTCCGTCGGAGAAACCTTCGAAATTTATTCAGACGGCAAAACCGGTCGTGTGTACGCGGCATAAAGCTCACCACCTATCGCTGATGGCAAATCCTGTTCTGAATGAGGTTATATTAGGGATGTATCACTATTCAGAGACACCAAGATTACATTATATATTATTTACACTAGCGTTTATCAGTTAGGATTTTGTGGTACCCTTGGGTGCCATCTGGGCTCATCAGAGGTGCCCTGCTGTGTTCCTTATTTTTGCACAGTGTTATGCTTTTCCATGGTGCAGGCAGGCCAATAGCAAGCATCATAAAGATGTGGGCAATAATTCAGGGCTGCACCAGCTTTCAGAAGGGAACTGAAGTCTGTGTTTGTCTACACATCCTCTGCCTCCTGCCAACTGGCATGCAACCGCAGCCAAAAAGTAAGACCCTGATGTGAAAGTGGGGGGGCTGAGGACTTCAATGTGAAGGACTTTGACATAAAAGTATGGGATCGAGGACTCTGATGTGGAATGGTGCGATTTCGGACACTCCTGTGAAAGCAGGAAGGGGATCCTGATTTCAGATTAGGGTGCCACGAGATTTTGCATATTTTTATAGGATCTTGTGACTGAGAAAAGATTAGGAAACACGGGTTTACACCAATGAAGAGGACAAATTTTCCCCGCCTCCCAAACCAGTACTCTCTTGTTCAGTACTACCTTTAGCTTTACTCGTATCTACATAAAATACATTTTACCTTTACAACCAGATCAACGTGACCTTTCACCTCATCACTGGACACCGGAGTGTACGCCCGAACCACCAAGCTGCCATTGACTTTAGCTGAGAGGTAGATGTGTTGTCCTTTAAAAAATGATATGTAATAAAAGTGTTATGTTCAATTAAAAAAATGCTAATTTTTTTTTAGATTTTGCTAATTCTAGAGAATTGTAGATATCTAGACGTTCAGTTGATTTACTAAAACTGCGGCATGCAAAATCTGGTGCAGCACTGCTTCTCCACTGACCCTTGCTTGGGGTCAGCCCTTGGAGCCAACCATCTGACAAGTAAGTATGGGATCACTAGTTCTGGCTTCATGCTCCTGTCCAATCATAACCTATACTCCAATATACTGTTTACTTGTTGATACAGACATCAGATATACACATGAGCCCCTGATGAAGCGAGGAGAGCTCACGAAACGCGTCGGGTTAGAGATGTATCATGTATATCTGTATTCTCAATACTTTGATTTTATGTCATTATGGCTATGTGTTTAGGACTATCCTGCTATGCTGTTGTTCTTATGAATTTGCCACTTATGTTCATGACTTGTACCAGATGATATTGATTCCAATAAACTGCGTTACTACTTTTTTACACCTTTATATCTTATTTACCTGTGATCATCATGGAAAGTTCATTCAAAGTCCCATGAGCGAATTTTTGTTTCTCCCTGCTTAGAAACCAATCAGCTTCCAGGTTTTGTTATCAAAGCTTAATTAAACAAGTTGAAGTTAGAAACTGATTGGCTACCATGAAGCTGCACTAGATTTTGCACTTTCCAGTTTTAGTAAATCAACCCCTATGTTTATGTGAACATTTTGTGGTCTATAGCTAATAGACAGACATCATGGTATAAAGTAAGTGTCAACTTTGCCACTAATTAATAAATCCTCCTATTACATTTCTGATAATATAAAAAAAAAAATCAGGAATCCAACAGGGAGATTGAGGACCCTTCATAATGGTCATAATAGGTATGAAGACCCCAGAACTCAGCTTATACTTCTCACTAGTAGGGTCTGTGAGGGTCTTTATTTATCCAGATCATAGTATAGCTAGTCTGTCCCATATAACTGGACATGTGAAGTTGAATATAACTACTAGTAGCTCTCCAATAGAGTTCCAGAGAAATATAAGAAACGGTCTAAATTTCCAGCAATTACTACATACTGAATATTAAGGTTAATATTGACAATTATTTGCTGTGGCATGTACATTGATGTTGTTTTCTCCTTTCAAAGGAGTCAATCTCATCATCTTTACCTATAGGAAGTCCCAAAATGTGCTCCGATGATGGTAGACCAAATCGGAATCTCTTGGTGTCATGACTGATTTCCTGCAAAGAGTGATAGTAATGTGTTAACAAAAAAATTCAAGCCCTCAATAAAATATATTACTGAGAGTAATAAGAAATAGGTTACAGTGCCCAGGATCCCACATGGGACCCAAGTCACATAGCTATAGATGATGCCATGACTTTTACAAGACTGCTTATCATAATTAATACTGAGACAGCCTAAGGCAATTGTGGCTGAACTCGTAGTGCCCAATAACTATTAGTAAATACTTATGCAGCGTACACACGGGAGGACTTTTCTATCGGACTGGTCCAACGGACAATCCGATCATGTGTGGGCTTCATTGGACCTTCAGGGGATTTTTCCAGTCGAAAATCTGACGCCCGTGTGTACGCGGCCTTAGGCAGGCCACACATTATTCAATTTTCTTGCCTTCAACCATGGGTTGAGGAAAAGAAAGTTGCTTGATTCCCCCATTCAATGTTGATGGGGGAATCCCTCCAGCAGTGCTATTGTGTTCTGACAGTAGGGAGTATGATGAGCCTTCCCCACCAGCAAAATACAGTGATCACTGCTGGTGGATATAGTGAAACAGCACAGCCTCTATTGTGCCTGAAAATGAACTACTTCTGCTGGGATCTCTCTAGATAACCCACAGTGCTATGGGAATCCACTGCCCCGACCTTCACATTTGTGCTCTGGCTAAAAGTATAAGAACATTCCTCAAGATTATTGAGTTCAAGTGTTTCCAGTGTAGGGTACTACACTGTAGTTATAGCATATAAAGACATGACCGCATTATAACTTCATGAGGACATTTGGTAAGGATTTGGTAAGGAGTGGTGGCGGCTGGTGTTTTTTTTTGTTTGGGGAGCGGCAAACAACCATCCCCCCTTCCTCAATCGGCCGGCACCCCCACCCTGTTGGTCGGTCGGTCCAACCCCCCCTCTGCGCAGGCGGTCGGTCATCCAGCACTTACCCCATCTAGGTCAGGGGCGGGCAGCGCTCCTGCGGGGATGCGTCTTCCATCGCCTCTCCTCCTCCTCTGTATCATGGCGGCCTCCGCCGTGCATCTCCTCCCTCCTCCTCCTAGGTGTCCAGTAAGATCGCCTGTCCTTTCAGCCAATCGGGTGACGGGTCTCAGGACCCCCTTCCTGATTGGCCGGGAGGAGGATCAGTGTGACAATAGCAAATATTCATTCGCTATTGTCACACAACTGGGTTTGCTCTGTGCCCTGAGCCCACCCTTTTTTGAAGCCTATTAGAGCCTCTGGTTTTAATCACGTGCTTCAAAAAAAAAAAACCCCATTGGAATCCACACGTCCGGCGCCCCGCATGTAGATTAGGGGGTCGGACGCATGGATGGGGGGGGAGGCGCCGTGTGCCCCTAATGGACAGGCTACCACTGGTAAGGAGGAAATGGAGTTGGAACTGCCTGCACAGAGCCCCGAGCCTATGGTGGAATTCCAGCTTAAGACTAGCTATGCTTGATCATGTTCCCATCTTCCTCCTGCTACCTATCCTGCCTAACTTGTGTAAAACAGATCTGTACACTTCCCTATTTTCAGCCCCGTCTGGTCACATGATCCCCTGTGTATCCCCTGTGTCAGTGAGCTGCAGCTGCAGGGGAAAGGAGAGAGCTGTCGATAACAGCTGGGAATTCTGGGAGCTGTGATGTTACTCATAGGCTCCTATGTTCCAGCTATTTTCAGCACCCCCTCCTTTGCCCTGCAGCAGCCGCTCACTGACACTGGGGATCCGGAGCTGCAGGATCACGTGACCAGATTGGAGCGGAATAAAATAGGCAAGTATTAGGGCTGTGGAAATTAATGATTAATTCCTCGATTAATCAATAATTTTTTTGATCGATCAAAATTCTTTTGATCGGTACTCACCTCTCCACTGGCTTCCGGGTCTTCAGGGAGTTCCGTCTGAGATCCGGTGACGTCACAGACATCGACATCACTGGACTCCTCCCCCATTCCCCAGTCATTGACGGTGTTCTGCCGAGAAAGGTCCGCCCGGTGTCCTATCGAAAATAGTCCCCCATCGGATAGTGTCCGCCCTCTACTGCGCAAGTGCAGCGCCTGTGCACTACGGAGCACAAAGGACACTCCAAAAATATCCCAAAATCAACAGCTGAGCATTACCTCTACAGGGCGCATGCGCACTTAATACCATATTATGTCACACAGCCCCGCACGCTCCCGAGGCTCGTACAACTTTGTAAGGGGTGGTGTGTGCAATTACACATGCACGGTGTAGAGTTCACTCACAGCTGTTTACGTTCGGCAATTTTTGGCATCACCATAGTAGTTTGTACTGCGCAAGCACAGCGCATGCACGGTACAATGCAAGGAGATCAGCTAAAAGTAGAACCTCTGCATTCTCACACCATTGCAGGGCTGTAGACCCTGCATTGGTTTTGATGGCATCAAGATCTTAGACTGGTGGAGCACATACACTATATTGTCAAGAGTATTGGGGTGCCTGCTTTTACACACACATGAACTTTAATGGCATCCCAGTCTTAGTCCGTAGGGTTCAATATTGAGTTGGCCCGCACTGCAGCTATAACAGCCTCAACTCTTCTGGGAACGTTGTCCACAAGGTTTAGGAGTGTGTCTATGGTAATGTTTGACCATTCTTCCAGAGGTGCATTTGTGAGGTCAGGCACTAATGTGGACAAGAAGGCCTGGCTGTAGTCTCCACTCTAATTCATCCCAAAGGTGTTCTATCAGGTTAAGGTCAGGCCAGTCAAGTTCCTCCACCCCAAACTGGCTCATCCATGTCTTTATGGACCTTGCTTTGTACACTGGTCCAAATCATTTGGTGGAGGGTGATTATGATGTGAGGTTCTTTTTCAGGGGTTGGGCTTGGCCCCTTAGTTCCAGTGAAGGCAACACTTAAGACATCAGCATACCAAGACATTTTGGACAATTTCATGCTCCCAACTTTGTGTGAACAGTTTGGTGATGGCCCCTTCCTGTTCCAACATGACTGCACACCAGTGCACAAAGCAAGGTCCAAAAAGACGTAGATGAGTGAGTTTGGGGTAGAAGAACTTGTCCTGACCTCAACCAGATAGAACACCTTTGGGATGAATTAGAGCGGAGACTGCGAGCCAGGCCTTCTCACCCACATTTGTCCGTGGAAAATCCGATAACAATTGTCCGAACATACTAATGGTCGGATTTTCCGACAACAGCCTGTCATCACACAATTCCCGTCAGATAATCCGATCGTATGTACGAGGCTTAAGATAGAACAAATATCTGGTTGCGAGGAAAATCCTGCATTGCATTGGGGTAGTTGTGCAATTTTTAATTAATAATCTACTTCATGCATATACAGTACTTACCAATTTCACTGCAATTATGTGATCACATTTAGTTTCTATTGATTGCACTACAATAAAGAGTAAAGGGAAGTTTGTAGGCTTTGTACCTGTTTTTCAATAAGAGGAAGAGGATACTTGGTGTTAGGATCCAGGAGGGTGACCGGTTCTTTCTTTTCTGGTGTTCCCATTGATTTAATCATGAATAATAAAGTGCTCACTATGACTACAGCCAGTGCTATTATCACCATGGTGTCCTGATAAGAAAGAGAGATTGTGACATTTGGGAGTTTTTATCGCCATTATGAATGATTTTATAAAATATGAACACATACAGTATAGGCTCCATTCACATCTAGGCGTTGCTATTTTTTTACCGGCGTTTTTTCGACGTTTTCTGGCGTTTTTGTACAGGCATTTGGAGTTGACAAGTGACCAATGAAAAGCAGTAAAATGCCTGTAATCTGCCAAAAAACAAGCTCATGTACTTTTTTAAGTGATGAGCATTTTGCTTAAGGCGCCAGAAGACTCAGATATGAACAGGGGCCGTTGAAATGAATGGGATTCGTCTTGTTGGGCGTTTTTAGAGCTGAGGCTTAGAGCAGAAAATCGCCTAAAAATGCCTAGATGTGAACGGAGCCTTAGACTACATTCATACTTCTGCGTTTTGAATCGCGGGCAGATTTGCCACGAATCTCCCCGCAAGTTGAAAGCGCTGATGTGTGAATGACAAATCGCGGGAGTCACACTTGAGATGCCATGCATTTGAATGACACCTAAAATCGCGGTGCGGGTCTGCCGCGATTGTCGCGAGGTAAATCGTGCTGCAACCCGCATCGCACGAAGCATGTCGCCCAAAAAAGTTCAGGAGCTACTTTTGGATGACATGCTTCATGCGCTGCAGGTTGCCACAATTGCAGGGCGATTTATTGTGGCAGACCGCGATTTTATGGCATCTTAAATGTAAGTCCTGCGATTTGTTGTTTACGCATCAGCGCTTTCAAATGGTGGTCAGAATCGCAGCAAATCTACATGCAATTCAAAACGCTGAAGTGTGAATGCAGCCTTGGGCCCTGTTCACACCTGAGTGATTTTCAGCTTGTAAAACGCTCACCTCTGAAGCTCCAAAATGCCCAACAAGCAAAATCCATTCATTTCAATGACCCCTGTTGACATCTGAATGTTCTATCGCCTGAAGCTCAAAAAAGTACATGGGCTTCTTTTTGGCAGATTACAAGCGTTTTTGGCCCTATAGCCTTCAATAGAAATGCAGAAAAACGCTTGTAAAACGCTCAACCCTAATTTCCCCTCTCTCTCTCCACCCCCTAGTGCTTTTTATTGGCTAAACAAAAATGCCTGAAGCTGTAAAACGCATGTAATACACTTCTAAAACACTTTTAAAAAGTTTGTAAAAAGCTGTAAAAAAAGCAAAACAATTTAAATAAATGCCCGAAAAAACGCCAGTAAATTGATACGCATAGGTGTGAATGGAGCCTTATGCCGCGTACACACGGTCGGACTTTTCGTCTACAAAAGTCCGACAGCCTGTCCGACAGACTTCCGGCGGACTTTCAGCGGACTTGCAGCAGACTTTCTAACGAACGGACTTGCCTACACACGACCACACAAAAGTCCGACGGATTCGTACGTGATGACGTACACCGGACTAAAATAAGGAAGTTCATAGCCGGTAGCCAATAGCTGCCCTAGCATGGGTTTTTGTCCGTCGGACTAGCATACAGACGAGCGGACTTCGGGGTCCGTCGTACTTACGACGTAAAGATTTGAAGCATGCTTCAAATCTAAAGTCCGTCGGATTTTAGGCTAAAAAAGTCCGTTGAAAGTCCGGAGAAGCCCACACACGATCGGATTACCAGCCAGCTTTAGTCCGTCAGCGTCCGTTGGACTTTTGTAGACGAAAAGTCCGACCGTGTGTACGCGGCATTAGGGATTAGTAATGCTGTCTGATGTCAAAACATTTTCATTGTATGCATAACTAAAACTATTTTCTTTTAATAGTGTACAGAGGATTTAAAACTTTCACTGCCAACAGTGTGTAAGGCTAGCCATTCATTATACAATTTTCTAGTACCAATTTCTTTTAGATTTACCAAAACCATATAGTATGAGGTCAAACCTCAACACTTTCAATTAGTATGCAATCAGGCAGGCCCTTAGGCTTGGTTCACACCTATGTGTTTCTTTAGTGCTTTTTTCAGAAACGCACTACAGTCCATTTAACATGAAACCATGTTAAATGGACTGTAGTGCGTTTCTGAAAAAAAGCACTAAAGAAACACATATAGGTCACGTTCACATCTATGCTTTTTTTCAGCTGCTAAGTTTCTGGAAAGGGTCAGAGACTTTTTGTAAATGCAAAATGGTGCGTTTGTTTGGTTCAATAGACTTCAATTGAGAAGCTGCTTAAAAAAAAAACATGTAGTGCGTTTTTTTTTCCCGCGATTTTACCGTAATGCACATTTTTTAATCTACCCAACTACAAATTGGCAAAATTTCATGCCAAGCAGCTGCCCCTCCTGCTTACTGAACACAGGAGGTCAGTTGCTTGGCATGGGCGTCATACGTGAAACGCTTTGCAACTTCTTAGTGAGTGCAAAATGTTCTCTGATTGGATGAGGTGGAGATTGTGACATCACCTTCCCGCCTCTCCACCACACCAAAGGCACATATGCCAAATGACCAACCACCTCTGTTCTGTAAGCAGCAGGGCAAGCATTCCGCATGGGACCTGGAAGCAAGTGGAGATCACTGGAGTAGCAATGTTTACTACAGTGATTTCCACGGGGATCCCACAGGTATGACACATACATACACTATATTACCAAAAGTATTGTGACGCCTGCCTTTACAAACACATGAACTTTAATGGCATCCCAGTCTTAGTCCGTAGGGTTCAATATTGAGTTGGCCCACCCTTTGCAGCTATAACAGCTTCAACTCTTCTGGGAAGGATGTCCACAAGATTTAGGAGTGTGTCTATGGGAATGTTTGACCATTATTACAGAAGCACATTTGTGAGGTCAGGCACTGATGTTGGACAAGAAGGCCTGGCTCTCAGTCTTCACTTTAATTCATCCCAAAGATGTTCTATCAGGTTGAGGTCAGGACTGTCAAGTTCCTCCACCCCAAACTCGCTCATCCATCTCTTTATGGACCTCGCTTTGTGCTCTGGTACAAATCATTTGGTGGAGGGGGGATTATGGTGTGGGGTTGTTTTTAGGGGCTTGGCCCCTTAGTTCTAGTGAAGGGAACTCTTATGCCCCGTACACACGGTCGGACATTGATCGGACATTCCGACATCAAAATCCATGGATTTTTTCCGACGGATGTTGGCTCAAACTTGTCTTGCATACACACGGCCACACAAAGTTGTCGGAAAATCCGATCATTCTGAACGCGGTGACGTAAAACACGTACGTCGGGACTATAAACGGGGCAGTAGCCAATAGCTTTCGTCTCTTAATTTATTCTGAGCATGCGTGGCACTTTGTGCATCGGATTTGTGTACACACGACCTTTTTTTTTCTAATCTAACCAATCGGATTTTGTTGTCGGAAAATTTTATAGCCTGCTCTCAAACTTTGTGTGTCGGAAATTCCGACGGAAAAAGTCCGATGGAGCCCATACACGGTCGGAATTTCCGACAACACAATCCGATCGCACTTTTTCCGTCGGAAAATCCGACCGTGTGTACAGGGCATTAGTGTCGGTTCACACAGAGGCGACCTGTCAGGTGACTTAGCCGCCTGACACGTCACACTCCATGCATTGCAATAGAACCGTTCGAATAGGAGTGACTCAAGTCGCTCCGACTTAGAAAAAGGTTCCTGAACTACTTTGGGGCTACTTCGGAGCGGTTTGCATTGACTTCTATACAGAAGTCGTTTTGCAAGCCGTGCTGAAGTCGCGCTGTATGGGGCGGCTTCAGAGTCGCACAAATTTGAAGCCGCCCCTGTGTGAACCGGCACTAGGCATCAGCATACCAAGACATTTTGGACAATTTCATGCTCCCAACTTTGTGGGAACAGTTTGGGGATAGCCCCTTCCTGTTCCAACATGACTGCGCACCAGAGCACAAAGCAAGGTCCATAAAGACATGGATGAACAAGTTTGGGGTGAAGGAACTTGACTGGTCTGCACAGAGTCCTGACCTCAACCCGATAAAACACCTTTGGGATGAATTAGAGAATGCGAACCGGGCCTTTTCGTCCAGCTGCAAAGGCTAAACCCAACTCAATATTGAACCCTACGGACTAAGACTGGGATGCCATTAAAGATAATGTATGTGTGTTTTTCTTTTTTGTTTTGATTTTTGCGCATTTTTGTGTGTTTTTGCTCCTGCATCTTTTTTGGAAGAGAGCCACGTGCATTTTTGCAATGTGCGTTTTGTCGCATGACTGCTTCCTACGTTTGCGGTGCCATTAAGAAATAATGGAATCGTAAGTGCCGATTCACACAGGGGCAACACGACTTCAGCGCGACTTTGCAAGGCGACTTCAACGCGACTTTAAGCAACTTACAACGTGACTTCAAGTCGCATTCAGGACAGGCGACTTTGGCTGTGGCCAATCACAAAATAATCAGCTCTCTGGGAGGGAGGGGTTTGCCTGGGTAAACTAATTTCTTTTCCTGTAAAGTCGCTTCAATATAGATGGAGATCCGACTTGGAGGCGACTTCCATTGAATTCTATGGGTACAGGTCGCCTAGAAGTCGCCTTGAAGTAGTACAGGAACCTTTTCTGAAGTCGGAGCGACTTCAGTAGTGTACATTAAGACGGCTCTCATTGACTATAATACAATTCCCAATGTCAAGCGACTTGGGGCGACTTGAGGGCTGACAAGTTGGATCCCAAGTCGTTGTAGTGTGAACCTTAGTGTGATTCACACCTTGCTGTGTTTTTCACATGTTTCCTGGAACTCAAAGGTGTGATTGCAGAAACCAAGTGCATCTATGGCAAACACTTGTTTAGGGAACCGATTTCAATCCTTAAAAATATTGTTCTGCATGCTAAATGCTCTCTGTAGATAAATACTAAATTAAAAAAACAGTGGGGAATAGGTGACAGGTACTCTTTGCAATGTTAAAACCTTCCTAAAAAAACTGTTTTTTTTTTTGTAATCTGAGAGGTATTTGTGCATTTTATAATTAAAAAGGTGTTCCTGCTAATCTGCCAGTCCTGGCTAGGTGATGGAATTTAATGCAATCTTCTGTAATGATTATACACAGAGAGAGAAATCAATACTATACTATTTTGTGCTGCTTTATATCTATGGAATTTCCCAGAATCCTCCCCCAGCTCTATGTGTCTGCAGACCATCCCCATGGCCTGACACCACCTCATAACCTGACAGCAGCCAATAGAAGCTCACCCTTCTCTTCCTATACATCACACCAGACACGCCCCCTCGCTCACACATGACATGTGCTGCATTCACAATGAACATGTTATACATTGATGGGGACACACTCTTCCTGGGACAGCCTGCTGGATGCACAGAACTCACTCTTCATTTGTGAATCACTTCACTCATTTTTTTTTCCATTGTATCAATCTGATCATATTAAAGATCTACATTACTGTAACAGTTGTAGCTCTCTATTATGATGATAACTGTAACCATGTATATTGCAATGATCAAAAAGCATTCCATTCCTAGAAGTATTCATCTTGCAGGCAGCAGCTAAATAAACATGCATTGCAATCACAAAAAAATGACCATGCAATAATTATTAATATAGTAATACAATTATTATTGCACTATGCAAATATGATGCAACCTGCAGACACTACAAAGAACAATGTAATTGTTTCTACTTTTTTTTTTAAAGATTATTGCAAGCATGCAAATACCATGCAATCTGCAGACATTAAATGCAGCAGGCATTGCACTACAAGTGTACAGCATGGAACTGCAGAGATATGAGATATCTGCAGTATATTAGAAGATGAAGGGTTTAATTGCAAGTAGTTAAGTATTAAAACACAAACCAGGAATGAATTAAATGAATCTCTTATTAAGTAACTCACCATTGTGTGTTCCTGCACAGTCAGATGGGCGCTTCTCACATCCAGACATCAGGCACACACTACATGAGGTTCATGATTATAAGCATGATTATAGTCCTCTGTCTGCCCCGCCTATGTACTACCAGCACCGCCCCCTGCACAGGGGAAAGGGAGCTCTGATAGTAGTCTATGTGCTGGAGAGTGACAGGTGGGAGGAGCTAAGATGACAGCTTGTGTATAGCAGGGAGGAATCTGTCTGCTGCTATCCCTTCCTATCAATAACAATAATAGTAAATAAAATAATACTATAACTTCCAAATAATAATAACACAATCGCTTCCTATTATTATTGACAATATTAGTAGCAATAGAAAATAATAATATTAATTCCTTATAGTAACAGTAACAATGATAATGTTATCTCTTCCTATCAATAAGGATAATATAAATAATAATTAATAATATCACTTTCTAAAAATAATAATAATAATAATGATGATATATCTTCCTATCATTAGTAATAATAATAATAATAATAATAATAATAATAAGATAAATATTAATAATAACACTTCTTACCAACAATAATAATAGCAATAGGAATATCACATAATAATAATAATAATAATAATAATAATAATAATAATAATAATAATAATAATAATAATATTTCTTCCTATCATTAATAATATTAGAAATAATTATAATAATAATATTATTTCTTCCTAAAGATAATAGTAGTAGTAGTAATAATAATCATAATAATATAAATAGTACTGTATTTTCCTATCAATAATATTAGTAATAATTATAATAATATTTATTCCTAACAATAATGCCCCGTACACACGGTCGGATTTTCCAACGGAAAATGTGTGATAGGACCTTGTTGTCGGAAATTCCGACCGTGTGTGGGCTCCATCACACATTTTCCATCGGATTTTCCGACACACAAAGTTTGAGAGCAGGATATAAAATTTTCCGACAACAAAATCCGTTTTTGGAAATTCCAATCGCGTGTACACAAATCCGACAGACAAAGTGCCACGCATGCTCAGAATAAATAAAGAGATAAAAGCTATTGGCCACTGCCCCGTTTATAGTCCCGACGTACGTGTTTTACGTCACCGCGTTCAGAATGATCGGATTTTCCGTCAATTTTGTGTGACCGTGTGTATGCAAGACAAGTCTGAGCCAACATCTGTCGGAAAAAATCCTAGGATTTTGTTGTCGGAATGTCCGATCAATGTCCGACCGTGTGTACGGGGCATAATAGTAGTAGTAATATTAATACCATCACTTCTCAATAACAACAATACCAATAATAACGCTATCTCTTCCCATCATTATTAATAATAATAATAATAATATTTCTTCCTAACAATAAAAGTAATATTAATATTAACAGTATCACTTCCAAATAATAACAATAATAATGCTATATCTTCTTATCATTAATAATAACAATATTAATAATAATAAAAAGCGTGATAGAACAGACTTGTATTTCTGTTTGCTATGGAACTACAAGTACCAGAACTTTTCCTGTCATTAATAATATTAATAGTAGTAGTAATAATTAAAAGTGTGATAGAACAGACTTGTTCTATTTCTGTTTGCTATGGAACTACAAGTACCAGCACTCGATTTATTCCCTGGAGGCATCTCATTGGACTAATATACTGATCTCTGCTGTTCATATGCAGGTTATGTCAGAAAGAGAGGATTCCAACCCCTTAGTATACACTCATTCAAACAGGTAGCAGCCCTTGTTGCTCCTCTGGCTTGTGGTTCACTTGAATAGATCGTTTTTAGTGGCAATATAGCTTTTGATTCTACTTTAAAGGGGGCAAAACTGTGGCTTAACTTCCTATTTTTATGCCCCCCCCCCCCCCAAACACCCATATAAATCCCGCCTAATGGAAAACAAAAAACTAGTAAATTTGGGGTCCATTGACAACAATTCTTTGCGGACATGGATGCTTATATGCTCAGTACTATGGCATAGAGATATAGTTACATAGTTACATAGTAGGTGAGGTTGAAAAAAGACACACGTCCATCAAGTCCAACCTATATGTGTGATTATGTGTCAGTATTACCTTACATATCCCTGTATGTTGCGGTCATTCAGGTGATTATCTAATAGTTTCTTGAAGCTATCAATGCTCCCCGCTGAGACCACCGCCTGTGGAAGGGAATTCCACATCCTTACCGCTGGGGGAGGTGTTCTGTAGTGCAGAGCAGAACCTGGGCTGGTCTGACAACACTGCTTGGGATTTCAGTGCGGCAAAGGGTTCCCTCTCTAGCTATAGCAGAGCTAGCCTCAGACATACTGTATGTTGAATCAAATAATTCAAGCAAATGTGGTGTTTAGGGTGCAGTGCAGCATGGTGCGGGAGCCTCCCCTCTACCCCCCCCCGGGTGACAGCTAGTGGGGAATCTTCTCTCCAGCAGCTGCTGTCACACTTAGGCTCTGCATGCACAGATGTATTATTCATTCACACAGATCTGTGAATAAATGAACTACAAGTCACATCTGCCACTACAGCAGACAGGTGTGTAGTCCTCAATGGACTACAAATGCAGTAATACTAATCAGCACACTTATTGTTGATTGATTCTTCCTTTAGATCTGTAACTGAAAGCCCGTACGGAGGTAAAGGCAGAGAGCTAGAGGAAGATTTTGCAGGAGCCTGACATTGCACCCTCCATACACTGTTCATGGGTGCAATGCTTTACAGACTCAAAAAATAAATAAATGCACCTTTTTCTGCAAAAATGTGTGCATTTATTATTCATTTTTTTATATATAAAGGTGAACCTAGCCTTTAGGATCCAATTTGAGATTGGCACGCTGCTTGTACTGTACACCCTTTAAAAATGATGCTAATGTACAAGGTATATCAGCCTTGTGTAGTCAGACTGACACTTCCTTTCACGATCTTGCTATATACTGTAAATATATATATAGCTTCATCAGTATTAGTTCTGCTTTAGTGCGGTTGCTGCCGAGTCTAAAGGGTTTGTCTTTAACCCCCATTGTTTGTGGTTTTGTTCTGTAGAGGAAAAGCTCATAAACCTAAGCTCAGTAGATGAACATGGCTGGTGCAGAGGACGCCTCCACCTTGGGGAAATCAGATTTTATCTGGAGAACTACAAGGAGGATGTTGTGTCCTGAGACTTGACCAGGTCTTAGGTTTCCGTTAAAGTGGTTGTAAACCCTTACATATAGCTAGTGAAGTGACTGGCCTCAGGTGATACACAGAGATTAAACAAATCCTCCTTCATATGTTGTACCTATTTATCTGCAGTCTTCTCTACATCCGTTCAAAGTGCTGAATTTACAAAAGGGTTCAGAAAAAAGTGGTCGGAGTGCTGAAAGTGAGGAGAGCTCTAAGAGCTGATTGGAGGGAAGGGACACACCCTCTGAAGTAAATGCTACAATAAATATTATTGTACCTATATATTAATTTGTCTATCCCTATAATTAACTAGTCTATTAAAACTCTGACCACATGTTACTGTTGATATCACAATAATACAAGGTTAGCTATGAAACCAAACACATGGTTTATAACTAATAAAGTCTTATTTATTTCCCAAGAGAATAGGAAAGCTAACATAAAATACTAGGGAAAGATATTACAAATGAAGCGCTTACCCCCAAAGGAGCGGCTAAATAATTTTTATATCCGTAATTCACGTTTACCACCCAACCCTCGCAGCCCATAGATTCGTAAAGCACAGTCCTTAAAGTGGAGTTCCACCCACTTTTACAACTCTTCAGCATCCCTCACTAAACTGTGCACTGTAAACGAATTGGATATTTTTTTCTTTTTTTTCTCAGCACCTACTGTATATCTGCTGTATTCATTTTTCACTTCCTCCTCCCTGGCCGTGGCCCATCGCATCATTTCCTGTTTGCAATGCCTTCTGGGAAGGGGCGGCAACTTCCTCTGACACTGCCGTTGCTATGGAAACCTGACCTGAAACCTATTACACTGCTTGTGCTGCACTGAGCATGTGCGAAATCTGCAAGGATGAGATCCAGGAAGAAATACAGTCTGGCTTCAAATGCCCACACTTAAGATGGCCACGGCCTGCTGTAAGTTTATAAAATAGCCAATTTATAAAATAACAAACTACTGCTATAAACTAACAAAACAGACCTTAGTTTACAGACTAACTTTACTAGAATACATTAAGCTTGTGTATTATAGGGGTATTTTTATTTAAAAAGTATAATTTTGGCCGGAACATCACTTTAATGCTTTTTCACTTGCTTTATTCATTAACATGAACTGGGATGGGAGAAGGACTTCTTTTGAGGTGCTCTTTTGTTACATTATCATCTTTCAATGGCTCTTACAGGAAAACTAGAAACAATTGCGGATAGCTGGGAAATAACTTTGTGTGATTTCTTCAATCAGGGAAGATGGAAGTAGATTTGTTAGAGAATAATTGACAAAGAGTCACTCTGAATAACTTCTTCATCTGCATGACTTTTCAAGAACAGTCCATATCTCTATATGTGTGCTTGCAGCTTCACCACTACCTTTTTACCACTACTTCCCATCTGCATGGTACTTCCAAGTTGAGCTAAAGAAAAGTCACTCTGAATAACTCCTCCCGCTTGACTGATTGGAATCCCAGGGCATTGCTGAACCCAAAGTCACAGGCCATCACTGCCCATCTCACTGACTTGCGTACCAACAACCCTCGGCCTCTGGTAGTACCCTTCCTTTGGGCTTTCACTCACGTGATCAATAGTCCATGTGCCACTCATAAACGATCAATCGCCCAGTTTCCTTCCGCTTTGTTGCTACCTCTCCCGCAATGTTTCTTAGTTCCTTTTCTCCTTTATGGCCCGCTCCCCTCCCCGCAGGGGCGGCCAACGACACCAGCGATTACATGCTGTAAGATGTTGTCTCTTCCTCCATGGAGACCGGTTCCCCACCCTTCTTGCAAGGGGGGAGCTCCGTTGGCTCCCCGGAGGGGGAAACCTCTCCCCTCCAGGAGTCAGGCTGGCTTCTCTCGCTCCTACAGGACAGGACTCGACTCCCCGGGCACCATGTGACCCTGCTTTTATATGAGAGTCCCGGGCATTACCAAGCAAATTAATGATTGGCCGAGACTAGCATACAAACTACCTGCCACTCAAATGAAAATTAAACAACAGGCCTGCTGTAATAGCACAAGCCTGTCTAAATTTACCTGACATAGAAAACTACCAGGAAAGGTCACCTACCTAAAAGTAGGTGCCCGCTACATACACCCCCCACTTGAATCACTACTGTCCCCAGTTGTGGGGAATGAATTCAAAGTATCTAGTTAGCTTTAAGGGGAAAGAGCATCTCATTACATCAATGGAATGGGGAAAAAGAAAAATAAACTTGAAAACCAATGACATCAATATCTCTGTACACAATAGCAACATAACATGTTTTCTACAATTTACATGGCCTGACTGTAGGTCCCTACAGCTAACATCCCATACAAGCAGAACCAAAGTACTGCTCTCGCAGGAGGAATACTCTGCTTACCACAGGCCTTCATCTGAAATATGAAATATGACATTAGATCATGTTGCTATCCAACATAAACCGCTTTGCGCCTAAAGGGCGCATATCACCCTTCTTCAGACTTGGCTCCTATGGAACAGTCCATAATGGTCTTAATGGGTTGTGCTTCCCAAAATGTGCCACTTTGCCACTGAGTGACACACCACCATCATTCTTCAGCGACAGCTTCCATGTCACCATTCTGTATCTTCGGTATCTTCTCCTTTTACGGTATCTTCAGGACGGGATGCAATACAGGCAAGGGGTATCCATTCACTCACCATTCACCAGCACACACTCAGAGCAACATAGTAACCAGCTTTCAGATACAGAGTCTCGAGGAGGGCCTTACTCACCCATATTACTGACCTAAAATACACATGTGTCATACTATACCATAACCTAAATCAACCCATTACCATAATATATACATAAATATGTGACCCATCTACTTATGCATCCCGCTCCTGACCTCCTATCACCCTTTACTGTAAATATGGGTTGGGATTAGGCAGGCTTGCTCACAATGGCCTTTCCTACCGCAATTTTGGCAAGTCAGCTGTATTTCAGGGCTCTGAATTGGCAGCAAAGCCTCTAACTTGTATGAAGAGACCCTACTGTCAATTCGTCTCTCAACTTGCATAGATAAATGCGAGACCTTCCTATAAAAATGTGGAGTCCAACAACACATGACAGCTTGAAACAATGACGAAACTGCAGCAATAATGACATTAGCTCATGTTGCTATCCAACACCCCCCTTCATACAGTTCACAGGAACAGAGCTAAGGTTATCAATTTGCTGGAGGTCACCATTTTTCTCTTGGTGTCAGAAAAACTTGTCAGAAGTGATTCATGCTGATAGCAGAGGATTGAAGCAGCAGAGAGAAATGACACTTAGTGCTCTTAATTGACACAAGAGAAGCAAAATAAAATAAAAGGTCTGTAGTCACCAGTGATACACCTCCATCCCTATATACATATGCAAGAAAAGAGAGAGTCGCCCTGGAACTTTAAATGAGGTGGTCACAGTTAGCCACTGAGTAACAAGAGTAATAGCAATATAAATGTTTATTAAAATTAATGTACATACATGGATAATATAGCATATTAGCTCAGCCAATGGATTTACACATAATGAAGAGAATAAATAATGTTGATACAAACGTTATACAATGCAGTATATACAAATGCACGCATCAGAAAACCCGACGCGCGTTGAGATGTATCTAAATAGACAAAAAGTGTCACAGTGGTAAATGTAAGAACAATGGCAGAGTGGGCCAGAGCAAAACGGCCCAATACTTACCAATGAACGAAACCAGAGTTTCCATCGCTGAACCCATAAATGGACGGCAGCAGCCAGAGTCTGGCACGGGAGCTGAGGGGGAGAAGACGGACACGGGTACCCCCAGGGGGGATGCTATTGAACCCGGGTGGAAGACACCCGTTTAGCCCAAAAACTGGCCTGCTGTCACCACCAGCCACTGTTTTCACAAATATATTTCATATACATGTTTTAGCCTTTGACCTTGCCTCCAACAGTGGTGGTGTTCTGTGGCCTTTGTGTCCTTTGCCGTCTCCTCTGGTGGTTTTTTACTGGCACGGGAGCTGCAATATGCAAAGGGAGATTCTTATCTCCTGCTGTCCCCCCCCCCCCCATCCCATGGACTTTGTGGAGGGGCCATCGGCATATCAGCGCCATGCTCCATTGGGTGGCTTCAGCGGTTGCGCTGTCACCCAGTGGCAGTGCAGTTTGTCATCTTGGATGGACAGGAGTCCACTGCGCATGCGTACTCCCATTGGTAGCTGACGCCCTGGGCGTCGGCACACCAATCCATCCTCGCCTGGCGTTGGGGGCAGAGAGGACCGGACCCCTTCGGGGATATAAGTCAGGGGTGAGACATGGCTGAGATCACTTCCTTCGCTCACCAATACTATGCACACCACAGAGATTTCTATTGCAATTCAGCTGTTTGCATATCAAGGTAAATACACTCTCCCCACCCTAGCACTCACCTGGTGCTTTATTTGCATTCCCTGCACTTTTTTGTTTCATTTATAACACAACCTTTTCCTTTTTTCTTTCCCAGACAAACACATTTTTTCAGGATTTACTTTCTTACCCATGGTCTCTATGTCTGCTCCATTATTGGATCAAGTTAGACCACATATGTTTCTAAACAAATAACTGTACAACTTTTGTCTACTCTGCTTTTTTTAGTAAAGCTTGACACATATACTTATGCTAGAGTATACATGCTCTCATACAAAAATATTATTACATTATATAATTTGATGTTCATCTTACTAAATTTGGCAAATCATTGACACATATACATCTATGTTTACAGCTGATATCTATCAAGCTACATACTGAGACAATAGGACCATTCACCTTCACTTATGCCATGTCTGCCGCCTGGCATCCCCCCTGGGGGTACCCGTGTCCGTCTTCTCCCCCTCAGCTCCTGTGCCAGATTCTGGCTACTGCCGTCCATTTGGGGGTTCAGCGATGGAAACTCTGGCTTCGTTCATTGGTAAGTATTGGGCCATTTTGCTCAGGCCCATTCTGCCACTGTTCTTACACTTACCACTGTGACACATCTTTTTGTCTATTTAGATACATCTCATCCGCATCCACCCTTGATGAGCGAGCAATGATCTTGCGAAACGCG
The DNA here is from genome assembly GCF_042186555.1 of Aquarana catesbeiana. Taxonomy (NCBI): domain Eukaryota; kingdom Metazoa; phylum Chordata; class Amphibia; order Anura; family Ranidae; genus Aquarana; species Aquarana catesbeiana. The sequence goes on along the minus strand of NC_133334.1, from coordinate 55,586,429 downwards.
TGTTGGGTTTTCTGATGCGTGCATTTGTATATACTGCATTGTATAACGCTTGTATCAACTTTATTTATTCTCTTCATTGTGTGTAAATCCATTGGCTGAGCTAATATGCTATATTATCCATGTATGTACATTCATTTTAATAAACATTTATATTGCTATTACTCTTGTTACTCAGTGGCTAACTGTGACCACCTCAAGTCCCAGGGCGACTCTCTCTTTTTTTGCATTAATCGAGACAAGCACTCACTATACAGGTATATGCTGTCTTCAAATTTCATGTTTACAGGTTTACACCCATTTTAAGTTGTGTGTGCATGTGCCGCTTGCACGAGGACTGGTTCAAACACTGGATGCCAATAGTGAATCAATTGCTGCTTATACTATTTTATTTTAGACATGCAGTTTTTTTGTTTCTTTATTTTTTTTATTAATAAAACAGTTTAGTTATAGAAGGATGCTTAATGAGTGACTCTAAATAAGTGCCACTAAATGAGTGAGATCTCTGTACCTGGGTTCCCATCTCTGCCTCAGTGCCATGATTGACGGGAAGCCTTACTCCTGCCACCAACATTTTCATAAAGATAATGTACAGTACAGCAGGAGTTGTAACACTCCCTTTGTTGCTATATGGTTGCTGGGGGCAGCGCTCTCACCAAAGGATATACAGTACATGAGTGGGTGAACTAAACCCACCTGTATCCAAAAACTAAAAGATCCAGTTTTGGGTGAATTGTAACTTTAAAGTTAGTCATGGGTGTACATACTAAAGTTTTAGGATATGGAGGATGTTGAGAAAATTGTTGAAAAGTTTCCAAAAACATAAACATGCTGACCAAAGTAGTGTTCAACATACCATCTTCTTAAGGTATGCCTTGTAATAACGTATTGTAATTATCAGATATGTACACTGCAAATGGATAAATCCCACAGGTGCCATTTTTTTGCCCCTTATGCCAGGAATTAAAATGTAATGCCCTCCTCCTGAACAATGTTAAAGGCCAAATCCCAACAGAAACTAAGATTTCAATTTTGCATGGTTGCTGGCACACTAAAAAACATATTGACTCCTTATACAGTATATCTGATACACAAGAATCAGAAAACATTGGGTTATAAAGCCCCCTGCCTGATGAATTGGACAATGAAAGAATGAAGGTCTGTTAGCTATGCAGACACCTGTACATACAGCATCTCAGATGTCTTGGAAGTTGAAGTGGTTTTCATTGGGTAGAAGCTAGAGGTTCACTCTCTGCCCTCCCCAGTTCATGTCCTCCAATTTGGCCATATTCCCACACAGGTTAGCAGATCTACATACAACCCTTACAAGTCTTCTATATATATGGGTTGTTACCCCATCTCCCAAAGCAGAAAGGATTCAGGGGGGCTAAACATTTCACAGTCCCTAAGGCAAAAGGGGGCATCTGCCTAAATTTTGATCTCCAGGCGCTAAATATTTTGATTCTGGTCCAAAAAATATGATATCCAACAGATATGTGCCAGCCTTCCCCCATCAGGGACACTTTCAGGCTAATATGGAGATCAAGGACGGATACTTGCTTGTCTCCATTTTTCTTTTTTAAGTATTACTGTACAAAAACAATATTAACAAAAAACAGAGGTACAACCAGCTGTCCAGGGAAGGGGGTGCGGAGGGAAGTGAAGTCAAATTTAAGAGATGGATAAAGACACATAGGTGGTGGGTCAGGAATTATGCAGGGAAGTGGAGATCTCTGTAGGAGCATCTAAGACATAAGTAGCCAAGGACTCAACCCACCAGACTTCACCTATAACTAAAACACCACTTTTGGATGGACTGGACCTTTATGTTTATCTTTCTTACTTGGGTATAGATAGAAGAAACATTAAAAGACCTCAGTTTTTTCACTGGAAAAATTCACAGACCCCAAAATTTTGTTAACAGTTTTGATTTATTGTGTGACTTTTTAATTAATTAAAATCTGCACGTCATAATACTGCATAACTAAATGACTTTTACTCACAGTGACACTCTAATTCAATGAGAATACTAGCAATGACAACCAGTTGCATGAGCAGACATTACCACCTACAGTCTTTATCACATTGTGAAGCCTGTCGGATAATTTGAGATAGTACAGACAAACTGAATTGAAATCAAAATATAAAACAGTAAACAAGACTAAGTGTGAGTATCTATGTGTGTTTGAAACCTGCTGTAAGTTGGGTGCTTGGTTTCTATGCTCTATAAGGCCCTATTTTTTGCCTGGCACCACGAGCAACTGTGGCTGTGGCTCAGTGGGTAAAGTGTCAGTTCTACAAACACAAGGGGGTTGATTTACTAAAACTGGAGAGTGCAAAATCTGGTGAAGCTGCGCATGGTAACCAATCATCTTCTAACTTCAGCTTGTTCAATTAAGCTTTGACAAAAAAAATAAAAATGGACGCTGATTGGTTTCTATGCAGAACTGAACTCGTTTTTGCACTCTCCAGTTTTAGTAAATCAACTCATGTCATGATTTTAGGCATGAGAGGCCATGTGGTCATGGTGCAGTTGGTTGCAGATAGATGGAGTGATAACTTGCTTTGGGATTACGGTCTGTCACCATGGGGCATTGCGACCCTTCTATGCTTGATTACAAGCCTAAAAAAACTGATTCTCATGTGTTGAGAGGGCCCATGGGGATAGGTAATTGGATTAGTGGTGAAGGGAAAGGCCATTAGTACCATACAGATAAGCTGACAAGCTATGATGAAGGACAAGGTTGGTCCCAGATGATGGTTCGCTATCCTGAAAGATGAAGATAGGCCCGGAAGGAGTTCTGGTAAGGCAAGTGGCTGCTCAGATGAAATGACAGGACACACAGTAGTATAAAGATGAGTTTATAGACTAGCGACGAGGCTAAAAGAGAGAGAAGATGGTGAGGCCACTATGTGTGATGTGGATCTGACAGCATGGCAGTTGTGGGAGGGATATGAGGGTGATGGCTGTTAGCTCAGCCTAGTCACATAGAAGAGAGGTTAATGAGGCAGCAGCTCTAAGATCATGGTCTGCTATCATGGCAGATGGGGAAGAGCTGTACTGATGGGACACATCAATGGTAAGGAAAGTTGAAGAGCAAAGGTTGTGATCTAATGGATACGAAGGGAGGTTATTATGATAGTAAAGACTCACAGATAGAGGGAAGTTAGTATGATGGAAAGATGGTATGGTGAGGGGGCCATAAGTGTTCTTTACAAATCAGTTTGAAGGAAAAGAGTTCATTCTGGGGACTTTATGATGGGAATACTAGGGTACCGTGGTTGCATACTAACATCAAGGAAAGGTTCATTCAGAGCTGGATTGCTAGTATTACATGGCCTCTTCTAGGAACATACTCAAACCCATGGCTCTGCTCCAGACTTGCTCCTTTCAACCCACACGGATGACCCAGGTGCTGACTATCACAGCCTTGTCTACACTCTCAGTCAAAAGTAAACATAGCTCTTCTTTATATATTTAATTTGTCAAAATATAAAATTGCATACATACATATCTTCACCCGCAACCACCTTCCTTGATGCGATTCACCACTGCTGGCTGATTTCTCCCATCCTTGTGAGCAAGCCTGCAGTGGTGAAACGCGTCAAGGAAAAAATATAGAAAGAAGAGCTACGTTTTGGAGTGTGGCTTATATTTACTCGTGGCACTTGTCTGCTACAGGGCTTTCACAAGTGAACCACTGTACTTCACAAACTATGTAAATTATATTTGCATCTTCAATAGAAGATTGCATAGTCAAACCTTCTAAAGAGGCATGAAGTAGGACACAAAAGCAGTACATGCCTAAAATACACATTTCTTTAATATTCACATTTTGTATGTAAAAAAAATCTTCTTTGCCGTACTCTTCTTTATGGGCTAATTGTGGCTATGGAAAGTGTAAGTCAGCCATAAGTGTAGCTGGGAATTGATGATACTGGTGTTGACTTCTATAAGGAGTGCTGAGCCTGTTGAGTTTATGGTCCGAGGAATGGTGTCTACTGTCAGCTGGGCTGTAACAGAGAGAAAGCTGGAGAGTTATATAAGAAAACACATAACTTGATGTCATAGCCCTTAGAAAGCAGAGCAAAGGTTACACTCATTGTTTATCTAGAGGACATAGTCCAGGAACAAACTCTTTCATACTACAAAAGGCACATAGAATTTTAAAGAGACTCTGTCACTGGGGGGGGGGGGGGTAAGGTAAAGATGCTCCATATATGAAGTGCAGGCACCTAGAGGCCCATATTTGCAGCAGCAGCCCCTAAACTCTTCCTGTCATGGCCGAAAAACAGGCAAAACTCTAACATCCTGAAGTGTCAGAGTTGGAAGCTAAGCTGCTCTCTGATACATACCTATTGGCCTATCACTATAATAAGCAACATCAATGGCCATTAGGAGTGCACAAGTGGCAGAAAGGAATGGGCAAGTAAGATTTAGGTCACAGACTATGTCTAAAGTCAGGCATCCTTTTTACATATGTGTTGCAGGTAAGGTACATACAGAAAAATATTGATACAAGAGGATAACATAACAGACAGAAAACTAGGATTTGCTAAAAAGAGAAGCAAAAAGGCTGTTGCCATTTCTCTCAGAAAAGGTGTCCTTTAAAGTAGATGTAAACCTCAACCATTCAAATTTTTTATAAGCTTTAAAGTGGAATTCCAGGCTATTGCCTAAAAACGCTTACACCTATTCCCACCGCCTTCTAAATCCTATAATAATAATTACCCTGTAGAAGAAAGATGCTTAAACTTACCTATTCTCAGGGCACTCTGGTCCAGTCATGTGATCGCCTCCCAGCAGTGGCTGCAGGGGAGAGGAGGAACAGCCAACATTGGATGTCTCATAGCAAGCCTATGGATGATGTCACTGCCCAGGCATTTCAGTCCAGTTGTTGTCTGCGATCTCTGGCCCTGATACACCAATGCTCAAGACTCCTGATTTGAACTGGGATACTCGTGATCCACTCGGCAGAAACCAGGTGCATCCCATTCTTTAGGGGACCTGCTAAGGCAAGGTCCACCCAAGTACTAGGTGGGGCTCCCCTTAAGGGAGACCCCATGAGAGCTGAAGAACCTGACCATAAGGCCATGTATGCTCCCTGACAAGACTCTCAGGGCAAGACCGAGGATCTACACCCTACTAATCAAAGGTGAGTAAAGTGAATTGGGGCGTGAAAAAAAAAAGAATGCAAATAAGTGTAAAAAATGCATGTGTCATTCCTGAGTGGCCTCTGTGGAAGCTTATAACAACTGTAGTAGTCTGATTTACTACAATGATGGCCACAGTCTTCTGGGTCCTGTGCCCCTCACAGCTGCCCTTGTGCATAGTAACCACAGGGGGTCGCTTGGCACAGCCGCCATTCAGAGAGTGCCTTGCATATTTCTCAGTGAATGCAATGTAGGACTGCAACTAACGATTATTTTCATAATCAATTTTTTGTCTGATTCGATTAGTCGACTAATCAGATAAAAACCTCAAAAAAAGGTTGGTGTATAATTTAGTTAATATTGTTAAATATCTATATGCAATGTTTAATAAAAATATCCAGCTATATAGTCTAAAAATAACAGACAGATATACGGTAATTATTATTAGAGGTTGAATCTGGTACATATCAGACTCAGATATCAAAATGTTTAAAATTTAAAAAGACCCAAAATGTTGTTTTGCAAATTTTCAGACATGATTGTAATATAATAATATACATGACAGACTCCCTTGTAATAGGCATAATCCCTGCACCTGTTGTCACTTATGCTGACCATACACAAACTAATTCTTCTATTGAAAATTTTTGTTTTAAGAACATTCATCCGACTTTCTAACCATTAGTGAGGTCAAACCAGCATTCGTTTTCGACCACAGTGACAGGAAAATTCGAAGGAGCAGAATAGAAAACTTTTCTCGATCGAACAAATTTTCAAATAGTGTATGTAGATAATCACTACTATAAGGGGTTCATTTATACTGGGAAACAGTGAAAGTAATACGGTATATCTTATATCATGTATATATATATTTAATAAATATACCCAGAAGTCGGATAAACAGGGTATTTTAACTGGGAGTCAGACATGAAGCAACATGAAGGGTGGAGGGGGCGAAATAAAACTTTTATATTACAGTAGTACTAAAAGCTGAAACTTTTTTTGCATGGATATAATAATTTTAAATTTAATGCACAATGCTGGTAAACTTTTACTTTAAATGTAATTGTAATGTCTTCTATTTCTAGGCTCTATCAGCCTCCAGCTTTTATGGGTTCAGATGCTGATCTTCCCTGCACAGAGTCTTTATAGTGATGTAAACGTTGAAATATATATATATATATATATATATATATATATATATATATATACAGTCAGGTCCATAAATATTGGGACATCGACACAATTCTAATCTTTTTGGCTCTATACACAACCACAATGGATTTGAAATGAAACAAACAAAATGTGCTTTAACTGCAGACTTTCAGCTTTAATTTGAGGGTATTTACATCCAAATCAGGTGAACGGTGTAGGGATTACAATAGTTTGTATATGTGCCTCCCACTTTTTAAGGGACCAAAAGTAATGGGACAGATTAACAATCATCCATCAAACTTTCACTTTTTAATACTTGGTTGCAAATCCTTTGCAGTCAATTACAGCCTGAAGTCTGGAATGCATAGACATCACCAGACGCTGGGTTTCATCCCTGGTGATGCTCTGCCAGGCCTCTACTGCAACTGTCTTCAGTTCCTGCTTGTTCTTGGGGCATTTTCCCTTCAGTTTTGTCTTCAGCAAGTGAAATGCATGCTCAATCGGATTCAGGTCAGGTGATTGACTTGGCCATTGCATAACATTCAACTTCTTTTCCTTAAAAAACTCTTTGGTTGCTTTCGCAGTATGCTTCGGGTCATTGTCCATCTGCACTGTGAAGTGCCGTCCAATGAGTTCTGGAGCATTTTGCTGAATATGAGCAGATAATATTGCCTGAAACACTTTAGAATTCCTCCTGCTGCTTTTTTCAGCAGTCACATCATCAATAAATACAAGAGAACCAGTTCCATTGGCAGCCATACATGCCCACGCCATGGTGGTATGCTTTAGATCATGAGCAGTTCCTTTCCTTCTCCATACTCTTCTCTTCCCATCACTCTACAAGTTGATCTTGGTCTCATCTGTCCATAGGATGTTGTTCCAGAACTGTGAAGGCTTTTTTAGATGTTGTTTGGCAAACTCTAATCTGGCCTTCCTGTTTTTGAGGCTCACCAATGGTTTACATCTTGTGGTGGACCCTCTGTATTCACTCTGGTGAAGTCTTCTCTTGATTGTTGACTTTGACACACATACACCTACCTCCTGGAGATCTGGCCAACTGTTGTGAAGGGTGTTTTCTTCACCAGGGAAAGAATTCTTCGGTCATCCACCACAGTTGTTTTCTGTGGTCTTCCAGGTCTTTTGGTGTTGCTGAGCTCACTGGTGCGTTCTTTCTTTTTAAGGATGTTCCAAACAGTTGATTTGGCCACACCTAATGTTTCTGCTATCTCTCTGATGGGTTTGTTTTGTTTTTTCAGTCTAATGATTTCTTGCTTCACTGATAGTCACAGCTCTTTGGATCTCATATTGAGAATTGACAGCAACAGATTCCAAATGCAAATAGCACACTTGAAATGAACTCTGGACCTTTTATCTGCTCCTTGTAAATGGGACAATGAGGAAATAACACACACCTGGCCATGGAACAGCTGAGCAGCCAATTGTCCCATTACTTTTGGTCCCTTAAAAAGTGGGAAGCACATATACAAACCGGTGTAATTCCTACACCGTTCACCTGATTTGGATGTAAATACCCTCAAATTAAGGCTGAAAGTCTGCAGTTAAAGCACACCTTGTTCGTTTCATTTCAAATCCATTGTGGTGGTGTATAGAGCCAAAAAGATTAGAATTGTGTCGGTGTCCCAATATTTATGGACCTGACTGTATATTGCCCCTATAGCAAGGTAAAAAAAACTTCTGTCACTTGCTTCCTTCTCTTGCCCAGGACTACATGTTCCATGAAGCATTGCTCCTCACACATTCACAAGTTCTCAAACATCTACTGACGGTGTACTGAACTGTATGTGCGTTGCACTGTATTTTCTGATGTGTAAAGAAATAATGAATTCTGTATGCAGGACAACTTATCGGCTGACCAACTAATCGATTATGAAAATAATTGACAACTATTTTTATAATCAATTATAATCGATTATGTCGATTAGTTGTTTTAGCCCTAATGGAATGCATTCTCTGACTGCACAATGTGAGGATTGTGATGTCAGCGCCCCTTGCTCTCCACCTCATCCAATCAGAAAACACTTTTCATTCATTGAGAGAAATGCAAGGCATTCTCTGACTCACAGCTATGTTAACTCCTTGGAGCCGGCGGCACGCAAATATGCGACCTCTTGGTGGGCTATTAGCCTTTTGTGCAATAGAGCAAACAGTGCTGTGCCAAAAGTGTGCACCCTGCGTGCTCCCGGCAGTTATTGATGGCTGTTTGCATTCGGGAGCTTTCCTTTCACGTGACCACCGTAATAGCCAATCACAGCGGTCACATGACCTTAAGCCCTACCTCTAAACTTCTTAAGGGACCGGCAGGCACTGGCTCCAGGGGGTTAAGCAAACAACACCCCCCCCCCCCCCTCATGGGTACTTTGCAGAAGGGCAGCGGCACCTGGAAGACCCTGGCCATAACTGTAGTAGCTTCCACAGAGGCCGATCAGGTACGTCGTTAGGTCAAGCTGGGTCAATGTAAGTTTCCAAAATATATCATCCCCGGAGTTCAGCTTTACATAGTTACATAATCAGTCAGGTTAAAAAAAAGACACAAGTCCATCTAGTTCAATCAATAGAGAACAAACCTTCATATACACAATCCTTTACCGGCAGTTGATGCAGAGGAAGGCAAAAAACTCCTACAAAGCACAATCCAATTTGCTCCAGCAGGAAAATAAATTCCCAGGAGGCAATTGGATATTCCCTGGATCAACTAACCCTAGTGTTATTATCTTTAAATGTTAGTATCAATTTGTATTTTGTGCATTTAAGAATGCATCCAGTTCTTTATTAAAACAATCTACTAAGCTGGCCAGAACTAGTTATTGGGGGAATCTATTCCACATTTCCATAGCTCATACTGTGAAGAAGCCATGTTGTGAGCCTGTAACAAAAACATACTATATATATATATATATATATATATATATATATATACACACACACACACACACACGAGGGAAAAAAGTATTTGATCCCCTGCTGATTTTGTACATTTGCCCACCGACAAAGGAATGATCAGTCTATAATTTTAATGGTCAGTTTATTTTAACAGTGAGAGACAGAATAACAACATAAAACATCCAGAAAAACGCATTTCAAATAGGTTATAAATTGATTTGCATTTTAATGAGTGAAATAAGTATTTGATCCCCTATCAATCAGCAGGGAGTGCTCCTAATCTCAGCTTTTTACCTGTATATAGAAGACACCTGTCTACAGAAGCAGTCAATCAGATTCCAATCTCTCCACCAAGACCAAGACCAATGAGCTGTCCAAGAATGTCAGGGACAAGATTGTAGATCTACACAAGGCTGGAATGGGCTACAAGACCATCGCCTAGCAGCTTGGTGAGAGGGTGACAACAGTTGGTGTGATTATTCGCAAATGAAAGAATCACAAAAAAAACTGTCAATCTCCCTCAGTTTGGGGCTCCTCGTGGCGTTTCAATGATCATGAGCACGGTGAGGAATCAGCCCAGAACTACACAGGAGAATCTTGTCAATGATCTCAAAGCAGCTGGGACCATAGTCACCAAGAAAACAATTGGTAGCACACTACGTCACGAAGGACTAAAATCCTGCAGCACCCGCAAGGTCCCCCTGCTCAAGAAAGCACATGTACAGACCCATCTGAAGTTTGCGAATGAACATCTGAATGATTCAGAGGAGAACTGGGTGAAAGTGTTGTGGTCAGATGAGACCAAAATCAAGCTCTTTGGCATCAACTCAACTCGACGTGTTTGGAGGAGGAGGAGGAATGCTGCCTATGACCCCAAGAACACCATCCCCACTGTCAAACATGGAGGTGGAAACATTATGCTTTGGGGGTGTTTTTCTGCTAATGGGACAGGACAACTTCACCGCATCAAAGGGATGGGGCCAGCAGCATCTCTAGGATTGGTGTCACCCACTGCAGAAAAACATGGTGTCACCCCTCCTCCACCAACTATAGTCCACCCTCAGTACAGACCCCCTGCACTAAGTACAGACCCCCCCTCTCTAAGTATAGACCCCCCACTAAGTACAAACCCTCCCCCCGAAGCATGGATCCCCCTACCACAGTACAGACCCCCTCTCGCAGTATAGATCCCCCTCCCTCAGTGCAGACCCCCCTCACTAAGTACAGACCCCCCTTCCTCAGTATAGACCCCCCTCCACTAAGTACAGACCCCCCTCCTGCAGTAGAGATCCCCTCACTCAGTACAGACCCGCCTCCCGCAGTATAGATCCCCCTCCCTCAGTATAGACCTTCCTCACTAAGTACAGACCCCCTCCATTAAGTACAGACACCCCTCTCTTAGTATAGACTCCCCCAATAAGTACAGACCCCCCTCCCACAGTAAATATCACCCTTTCTTAGTACAGCACCCTCCGGCAGTATAGACCCCCCCTCAGTACAGACCCCCCCTCAGTACAGACCCCCCTCACTAAGTACAGACCCCCCTTCCTCAGTATAGACCCCCTCCATCAATATAGACCTCCCCCTCAGTACAGACCCCCCTCCCTCAGTGCAGACCCCCTCAGTGCAGACCCCACTCTATCAGTATAGACCCTTCTTAGTGAAGACCCCCCTCTCCCCTCCCATAGCGCCCCCCCAGCACATGTCCCCCCCCCATTGTTTTTTCACTTGCCCCCCATCCTGGTCACTGTCCACCTCTTCTGTCCATCTGCTTTACAATATACTGTACAGAACAGCGCGGGATATGCACAGCAGTGTGTTCCTCCCGTCCTCTCTCCTCCTGTGTAGATCTAAACAGAGAGGAGGGGGAAGCAGCTTCGGTGCACTCCACTCCACGAGAAAGGGAGACAGCCGGCAACTCAGCGAGTGTAGGGATGAGGTGTTAGCAGTGCCACTGCCCACGGGTGTCATCCCTCTGGCACGTGTCACCTGGGTGTGGCCCTCACCCCCCGCCTCCCTAGCGACACCATTGGATGGGGCCATGTACCGTCAAATCTTGGGCGAGAGCCTCCTTCCCTCAACCAGGGCATTGAAAATGGGTCGTGGATGGGTATTTCAGCATGACCCAAAACACACGGCAAGGCAACAAAGGAGTGGCTCAAGAAGAAGCACATTAAGGTCCTGGAGTGGCCTAGTAAGTCTCCAGACCTTAATTCCATACAAAATAAGTGGAGGGAGCTGAAGGTTTTGAGTTACCAAACGTCAGCCTTGAAACCATAATAACTTGGAGACTGGAGAGGATCTGCAAAGAGGAGTGGGACAAAAATCCCTCCTGAGATGTGTGCAAACCTGGTGGCCAACTACAAGAAACGTCTGACCTCTGTGATTGCAAACAAGGGTTTTGCCACCAAGTCATGTTTTGCAAAGGGGTCAATTACGTATTTCACTCATTAAAATGCAAATCAATTTATAACTTTTTTGAAATGTGTTTTTCTAGATTTTTTTGTTATTCTGTCTCTCACTGTTAAAATAAACCTACCATTAAAATTATAGACTGATCATTTCATGTCAGTGGGCAAACGTACAAAATCAGCAGGGGGTCAAATCCTTTTTTCCTCACTATATAAATGGTGAGCTTTAGAGGCCCTTGTGCTGTGACCTATGGGAATCATATATATTTTTCTGTTCATTCACTGCACCATGTAAAGGAAAAAAAATTGTAGTGCAGAGATTAGGCATTTGGCCTAACCTTGGATCTCTGAAGGCCAAAGTCTTTATCAGAGGTTGTGTAACCCTTTACACACCCACAAGCAAACACAGCAGCAAGTTTACTGTTCACGACTGTCATTTGATTCATGTGATCGGTGAATGTACCTTTAAGGGTTTTATTGCTCGATGTTCCCTCGTAGATTGCGATCTGTGAATTGTGCCTGTGAGATGTATTCAAGTCTTTAACATTCAGCACTATAAAGTGGTTGGTTGGTGCTTGGACTTTAAGCTGGCAACTGAAACAAAAAATATTAAGAGATTGTAACTCTTGACCATCATGCAGTGCCCAACAACTTCTGAACTCCAGGAAAACAGCTAAATACACAGATAATATACTCATAAGGGAGCTGTGTTAAAACAATTTGTATTTCTGTTAATTCAGACCTGAGATTTACACAGCTCTGCCACTTAGCACAGTACTGTGTAGTAGAGGAGAGGACCTGCTCCTTCTAGGCTGCAGTTTTACTTTCACTCACAGGTCTCATCCCCAACCTTGTGACTGGACAGTCAAAGGAAAGCAGCCTATTAATGAGCTCATCTTTCTGTCACACTGCTCACTTCTCTTTTCAGCATTTTTTTTGCACTGCAATACACCTGATTGGCTCCTTGGGCTGATTCTCCCCCTCACAGTCTGAGCTCTGCTGTACAGTTACTGTGAGAGGCTGATACAAAGTCAGATTCAAGTATTTACACTGCTTACATTACAAAAAATACAGTTATTGATGCATTAATAAATGAATACAGGGCTGAATTAATTTCTTGCCTAGAGTTTCGCTTTAAAGTAGAATTCCAAACTGGACAGAAACTTCATTAATGTTTAAATTTCAGTCTTTTTTATTCAAAGAATGACAAAAGCTCCTGTCAGGAGTGAGCTTACAAATTATTATGTACTCTCAATATCAGATCAACACAGAAGATATACAAGAACAAAATGAGTAGTCAAACAAGCTCCATAAACCAAAAACCTGTTTGAATACCCCTGTAGGAATTGAGGAATGGTTGCCTTAGAATAAGCATAATTGGTAAAAGTGGCATACCAGTCTTAGTCCGTAGGGTTCAATATAGAGTTGGCCCACCCTTTGCAGCTAGAACAGCTTCAACTCTTCTGGGAAGGCTGTCCACAAGGTTTAGGAGTGTGTCTATGGGAATGTTTGACCATTCTTCCAGAAGAGGATTTGTGAGGTCAGGCATTGATGTTTGACTAGAAGGCCTGGCTTGGCCCCTTAGTTTCAGTGAAGGGAACTCCTAAGTCATCAACATAACAAGACATTGTGGACAATTTCATGCTTCCAACTTTTGTGGGAACAGTTTGGGGATGGCCAGTTCCTGTTCCAACATGAATTTGCACCAATGCACAAAGGGAATTCTGTATAAGGGTCCAAAGTTTTGTTAAATTTTGTTAGTTGCAATTCTAGTTGCTAGGATCATATATGAGGTTAGTCTTCTAACCTTTTGAGGGATTGCATTATCCATTTTCTAGAAGAGGGCAATATCAGGTGATCTGGGAATGTTAATTCCCACCACAAAGCAAATTGAATTGAATAGCTTAATCCAGAATCTGGATACCTTGGGGAATTGTCACCATATATGGAACATAGTTCCTATTTGACCATAACGCCTGAAACGGTTATAAAATGAGTGCCAATGTACTTTGGCCACTCTGGTAGGAACCATGTACCACCTAAGTATGGTTTTATAATTAGATTCCACTAAAGTTGTGTTGATATAGATTTTAGATTGTTTGCTATGTACTGCCATTTTGATGAGATCTCGTTCCCAATGCTGGGTATATGGCAGCCTATGGTCAAGAAGATCATACAATAATGTGGCCCCATGCCAAATTTATATTGGATGGGCAAAAAGTTTTAGTTTGGTCTTAATAAAAGATGTGATTTGGTAATATTGGCACAAATCAGTTGGAGGAAGTTAGGATTGTGTTTCAAAGTATAGAGGTCACCACTATTCATGATAACCCCTATTTATAATAAGACTTTATTTTCCCACCAGCAGAATTGCCATGGAGTGAAGCCCAGGGTGAATTCAGGATTATTAAGAATAGGGAATATGGGAGTGTCGATAGAATGCAGTTTTCTCCTAGCCCTCTGCCTGTCCCATATGGCGAGTGAAAATGATAGGGTAGGGCACAAGATAGGAGGGTGTAGCGTACTAGGAACTCACACTTCAGTAATGTTTAATCACTTCAGCCCTGGATGGATTTACACGCTTCCTGACCAGGCCATTTTTTGCGATATGGCACTGCGTCGCTTTAACTGACGATTGCGCGGTCGTGCGATGCTGTACTCAAACAAAAATGATGTCCTTTTTTCACACAAATAGAGCTTTCTTTTGGTGGTATTTGATCACCTCTGCAGTTTTTTTTTTTTTTTGCACTATAAACAAAAAACGAGCGACAATTTCCAAAAAATAAAATAATCAGTTTAGGCCCATATGTATTCTGCTACATATTTTGGTAAAAGAAAATCGCAATAAGCGTATATTGATTGGTTTGTGCAAAGGTTATTGCGTCTACAAAATAAGGGATAGATTTATGCCATTTTTATTATTATTATATTTTTTTTTTTTTTACTAGTAATGGCAGCGATCAGTGATTTTTAGCGGGACTGTGACCCGTCAACTAATTCCTATAACAAGTAACAGACGCTTCAGGAGAGCCAGCACCTCACATAACAAGGTTTCCAGGACTTTTTGCTGGTAGAATCCAGAGTTCTGGGGCTCCTGTAATTGTTATATGCCCAAAGCTTGGTCAGCAAAGTAGGTCTGACATTCACTTTAATCATTAGACCTACCATATTGTCGCAAATCCTGCACCAAATACAACAATGTCTAATCCAACCAACCACTAAAGGTGCTTGATCCTCTGTCTATACTATGAAGAACTCGATGCTGGTAGATTTCAGTGTAGAGTACTGGGCTCCTGCACTTTAATCATTAGACCTGCTTAACGGACAGGAGTCCTGTGCCAAACACAACATCTAATCCACAGCACTAAAGCCAAACTCTCCTGTGCCTGATGCTCTGCCTACAATAATGCCTGTTGGGCTTTTAAACTACTGACTCCATGCATGCCATACTACACTTCTTCTGGGAAGGTGATGTCACTGGCCATGAAGTCAAATACATTCAGCTCTCTAGCCACTGAACTAAAACAAGGCCAGAGGTCTGCCTGATTTGCATATACATGGCTGGGGCTTTAAAGCCCCTCTGCTAGGAAGAAGGGATCTCAGATGGTAACTGTACTGGTTTAGAGTGCTAAGAATATTATTAACCCTTTCCGGCCCGCGATATAGCCAAAAGACAGCTACAGCATGAGCTTAATTTGCTGGGAGGGGGTACATAGACTTCCTCCTATAAACGTGCTGCCCGCGCACCCTGTGATTACTTAGTCCTTTGGACTCAGCTATTCACAGATCAGGGTAAAAGGCCAATCACAGCGGCCCTTTACCACGTGATCATATGTGTCCAATGACAGCTGATCACGGAAGTAAACACAAGCCAGTTATTGGCTTTTCTTTCCTCACACTGACAGCGTGAGGAGAGAAAAAGTGAGATAACTGGCAAAAAATAAAAAACCTAGTGGTGATTAATTACCTAAAGAAAGCTCTATTTGTGTGAAAAAAATTATAAAAATGTCATATGTGCACAGTGTTACATGACGGCGCAATTGTCACTCAAAATGTAACAGCGCTAAAAGTTGAAAATTGGCCTGAGCAGGAAGGGGGTAAAAGTAGCCAGTAGGCAAGTGGTTGATTAAAGTGTTAGTAAAAGCCAACTGTAACTATTGTTAAAAATGTTCCACCCCCCCTTCTCCTACATATCCTGCAGACCATGAATAAAAAAGATCTGTGTGGAGCACATGCACGGCTCGTAAAGATGGGGGACGCGTAATCCACCTGCTCCGGTCCCCGTTTCCTCTTCCACAGCTCTTGCTCCGCTCCGACTGCACCTACCGCAATGGGAGCTACATCACTCACCTCCGGAAGATCCCGGGCACCTAATAAGTAACATCGGTTTCCAAAAATACATATACCGATCCTTCATTGAGTCGCAGCCTTCTCAGCACATGGAGCGGTACCTATTTAGGTCGCATACCCCTGGCCTTGGGTATTCCAGATGACCTGCCAGTACCGACTGACCCCCTAGTGTTCCCGGAAGGGCTGCCTATAGAAAGATCATCCACACCCCTGACAGGGCCTGCCGCAGCAGTCTCTGTAGAAGTTCTCGATGCTAAGCTGCAAAACCTGCTTCAAGACTTAACCCATAACATTACCAAGGAAGTAGGAAGATAGCACACTTAGAGGGGAAATTACCCACTTAGGGGAACATACAGACACCCTTGAGAATAAATTTAATGAACTGGTGCAATATGTGCATGTTTTAGAGGAAGATAATGCTGCCCTCGAACACACAGTTTCTCCGATCCAAATACAGCAGGAAGATCTAGAAAACAGGGAACGCCAGCAGAACCTACAGATCTATGGAGTCCCTGAGACCATTACTGACAAGGAGATCCGGCCCTATCTTCTGGGTCTCTTTGTCACTCTGGCCCCCCATATTCCGGATATCGACTGGTGCCTCGATCGGGCGCATAGATCTTTGGCCCCTAAACCTCCACCGGGAACCAATCCCAGGGACATTATAGTCCGATTCCATTATTATGGGAGCAAAGAAATCCTCATCCCAGCTACCTGTAAAAGAAGTCCTTTAGACTACAAGGGCACCAAGATCCAAATATTCAGTGACTTGTCCCCCATCACTTTGGCTAAACGTCGAAGTCTGCGACCCATTACCACTCATCTTCAAACCCACCAGATCACCTATCGATGGAGTTTTCCCTTCCGGTTGTCCGATACGAGATCTCTATGAAGGTGAAGCCTTCCTATGACCTCGGCCTTCCGCCGCTGCCTGAAGATGAGCTCCATCTACTCCTTCCTGCACCTTGACCGTTCTCCACCCCTGGGAAGATCTGGACCCCAGAAACCAAAGAGAGCTATTTCTACCCCACAACGGGCTGCAACTCCTCGACACCCCACCTGATGAACTTCCTTAACTATACAGGTTAAGATGTTCTATCCTTATACAGATGGATGACGTTCTGTCTGTGGGCTGCGGTTCTCAGTGCAGCGATCTAGTCTCAATACCCATGGGACTACCGCCGTGCCTATTGTTACATGTTTGGTTCTTCAATTAGTTTAGTTTGCATTGGAAGACAATGGGATCCACAAGCCTGGTCTTGTGGGCTGCCGTGCTCCTCTCCATCATCTTTGGCACAAGCCTTAGATTCCTGAGGGAAGGACCCCCCCTCAGGCCACTTACCAATGTTGTTTTTTTTTTTTTTTTTTTTTTACCGGGTCCTTTTTTGACCCGCATCCGACACCATTTTCCACTTTGCTCACTTGTTTTTTCCTGTTTGTTTTAGGGGGTTTTTTTTTGCACCTTACGGACTGTTTTTTTTCCCCATACACCATGGACTGTACTCTCCTTTTCGTATGACCAGCTTACAACAGCTTTGCTTATGTATTACCTTTTAGATAAATTACATTTAACATGCCTTGAAAATGCCTAAAAAAAACCTAGGGGCTTTACATGGAATTTAACAAGCTTAGGTGCAATGACTCGGTTACAAAGCATCCTTGGAAAATAATTTCAAATTGCTGAAACTACTTTCCTAAGATAAGTTCATCATCTGGAGCGTGTTACACATTGCAAACAAACAAAAGATTTACCAGCACACTTACCAGTCAATCTGCAAAACAATTTTGCAGGCTGGCTGATAAGTGTGCTGGGAAAATTTTGGTTTGTTTGTGATGTGCCTTGCCCTTCAATGTGCACCTTACTGCAAAGGCTAGTTATAGGCTGGGGTGGTTGCCACTTTTTTTGTACAGCATGTTACATATTACACCCATATTTAGGGTGTAACATATAACATGCTCCAGTACATGTCTTGCAGGGCTCTGCCCACACAACCATGTCATTCATTCACAGGAATCTGTGAATGAGAAAACTACAAGTCCTGTCCGCCACCTCGGCTGACGGCTTGTAGTTCTGAATAAACTGCAAGGGCACTGATGAGTGCACTGGTAATTGATTCACAAGCCCTGCAGCTTTTAAACTGACAGCCTGTACAGAGGTATGGGCTGAAAGTTGTAGGGCTTGTCTGCAGAAGCCTGACATTGCACCCGTGATCCACTGATCACAGGTGCAATGCTTTGTAGGCTCCAGCGGAAAAAAAAATTATAAATGCACATTTTTTCTGCAAAAATATGTGAATTTATTATTTTTTCCCAAATGGTGAACTTAGCCTTTAACACCAATATACTATAAAAATGTTTACTTTATGCCAGCCATTCCCAATCCAAATACTTGTCCAGAGTAGGGAAATTAAATAAATTAGGGAAATACAGTTTAGTTCAGTTTAAAAACACAGAAAGAGAAATATCTGGTTGTCTACTTTCCTATGGATTCTGCTCTTTGACCAAGGTTATGTAAACTCCAACTCAAGGCTTTTTGGTGATCTCCTATACCTTTCTAACCTCTGCTGCTGCTTTACTCCAAAAGGGAGCTTTTCCGCTCTCTGCTGGTCAAAATGGAAACTACCTTGTAAATCTTGCTTGAAACTGGAAAACTAGGGGATGTCAAAATGTCTTTTTTTCTGTGAATCAGTTAGATTGCTCAAAGACACTAAGTGTGAGATTTACTAAAACTGGTGCACACACAATCTGGTGCAGCTGTGCATAGTAACCAATCAGCTTCCAGGTTTTATTGTCAAAGCTTAATTGAACAAGCTGAAGTTAGAAGCTGATTGGTTAACCACTTAAGGACAGAGCCTCGTTTTGAGATTTGGTGTTTACTGGTTTAAAACAGTTTTTATTTTTTGATAGAAAATTACTTTGAACCCCCAAACATTATATATATTTTTTTCTAACACCCTAGAGAATAAAATGGCGGTCATTGCAATACTTTGTCAGACCGTATTTCCGCATCGGTCTTACAAGCGCACTTTTTTTGGACAAAATACACTTTTTTAAATTAAAAAATAACAAAGCAGTAAAGTTAGCCCAATTTTTTTTTATATTGTGAAAGATGATGTTACACCGAGTAAATTGATACCAAACATTTCATGCTTCAAAATTGCGCCCGCTCGTGGAATGGCTACAAACTTTTACCCTTAAAAATCTCCATAGGTGATGCTTAAAAAATTCCACAGGTTGCATGTTTTGAGTAACAGAGGAGGTCTAGGGCTAGAATTATTGCTCTCGCTCTAATGATCGTGGCGATACCTCACGTGTGGTTTGAACACTGTTTACATATGCGGGCGCTACTCACATATGCGTTCGCTTCTGCACGCAAGCTCGACGGGCGCGTTAAAAAATTTTTCTTTTTTTTTCTTATTTATTTTACTTTTTTATTTTTACACTGTTCTTGTAAACATCCCTTGTAATAGAAAAAAGCATGGCAGGACCTCTTAAACATGAGATCTGGGGTCAAAAAGACCTCAGATCTCATATTTACACTGAAATGCAAAAAAAAAAAGTAATTTGAAAAAATAAATAAAAATTGCCCTTTAAGAGCTATGGGCATAAGTGACGTTTTGACGTCACTTCTGCCCTGCAATGGTATGGAGCTGGGTGGGGGCCATCTTCCCCTCACTCAGCTCCATACCACACACGGAGAAGTATCTGATCGCCTCCGCCAGTAAGCGCCGGAGGGCACCGGAGCGCGGCGGGAGGGGGGCCCACTCCCACCACCGATAAAAGTGATCTTGCAGCGAATACGCCGCAAAGACCACTTTTATCTGAAAGCCAACTGCCCGCTCTTGAAGAGGATACCGGGGTTATGGTAGCTAGCTGCTGCCATAACAACGATACTCCTCTTCAAACAGCCGACGTATAACGACAGCGGGCAGTCGGCAAGTGGTTAATATGCACAGTTGCACCAGATTCTGTGTGCACCAGTTTTAGTAAATCTACCCCAGTATGTCCATTCTAGTAAGCCTGACACCAACTTTCAATCACCAATGGAGATAACAATAAATTCAACTCAGCTTAACGTTACTTGCTATAACATCCTGCAAAGCACTGTCTAGTTCCTACCATCGCAGTCTAGCTTTAATTATCTCTATTCCGTCTTTAGTTTTTTGTTCCCATTTAAAGTGGCTCTGTCAGCAGAAAAGTATGGGGCTGCCATGGCTGACCTCTTTTTGATCATGTTAGTTGCCAGGCTGTGTCTGACTTGAATGCTCTTGAATCACAGACACAAACCAAGCATGCCGTAAATGAGTGTCAGAAAGTTCCTTATTTTTATACATAAAACCTAACCAAAAACAACTTTTTTGAAAACACGGAAAAATTCACTTGCCTTATATTCTGATATGCAATATAAACATATGAATAGTATGGGCACTGCCTGTATACTGTAGTATACAGGCAGTGTCCATACTATTAATATTCATATGTTTATATTGCATATCAGAATATAAGGCAAGTGACTACAGTGTATACTATTTAAAGTGTTACTAAACCCACAACAGTAAAATCAATCTGTATATGCAGTAAAGCATGCTTGTTATACTCACTGTGGAACCTAAGGGGTTAATCCTCCGAATTGTGTAAAAAGGCTGTTTGATACTGTATGCACAGATCCTCCCCTTCTTGCATTGCCCCCAAAACATCTCCGGATAAGACAGAGTTAGTGGAGTCAGTCTGCACATGCTCAGTTTGGTGTGTATTGCTAGAGAGTTTTTTTTTTCTTGGGAGGGTGCATGTGATTAGCACAGGACCAATCCGTACTGTCCAGACAGAGGGTCAGGGGTCCTGCATCCTCATAGGACAGTCGGTGCAGAATGAAAACTCCTCCTACAAGCTTTAACTAGGCACTGATAGAGGTCATAAGACCGCTATACACTGCTAATAAGAAAAGGTATTTAGCAGTTTATATTTACTAAAATAATTGCATTTCCATGTTCTGTGTACTGTGAGAGACCAGATATAGTGGATGCAGGGTCCTGGGTTTAGTAACACTTTAAATGTTTATCTCTATACATGTTTTGAGTCAAAGAATCAGAAAGAATTGAAGACAAAGCATCGGTATGACTGCCAGGGAATTAGCATACCCAAAACGAGTTCAGCAGTGCCAGCCCCCTATATGTTTTTAATGACTGCCATTTTAGTTACAGAATTATATTTCATTTATAAAGTATGTGCTTCCAACTTAGTAGTGCTACATGTTGTACTTTACTTTTCCTCTTCATTAGTGCAAGCCAATGAGCTTAATGGCTTATTCCATAATTGATTTTATGATATATACAACTACTCTTACCTGAACCCTTTGGGACGATCCCGACTGTCGGCGACCAGCTTAACCTCCCCTGGTGACTGCAGTAGCACCACATCCTTGCATTCTGTGTATATAGACTGTGAAGAGCTGCCATTGGAAAGAGCACCTACCATAGAGTCATACATAAGCATGGTTAATATCAATAGGTGCATTATATTGTACTCTTCCATGATAGGAGGAAAGTTGCTTTCAGTTACACACTGTAGGCATTGTGAGTTGTTGGTTGTCAGGATTGTGGACGGTGTATACATGTCATATAAGTTTATCACCTACATACGATGAAGGGCTCCAGGGTTTGTGTTTGTTATGAAAGAAACAAACTTTGCTGTTTTCTTAGATCTTAATGAGTTTTGTTATGGGTCCTGAAGCCCAGAGACTCTGCAGCATTTTGGGTGGGATAAAGCCTCCACTCCACGTCTTAGAACGACTATACATGGATTTGAAAGCATTAATGGGCAGGCTGAATTTACCAAGTTGATCGATCAACTTGGGTAAAACCAACCTGCCGGATTTGCTTTCGATTATCGCAAATGGCTGCTATAGCCGATAGCAATAATCACGGTCTTCTCCTGGCAGGAGAAGTGGTTGCAGGAAAGAAAATTTGCACCGTCTATATGGGCTGCCTTAATTATTGGCCAGACCTAACAAATTTGTCTCATCTGTCCTTAGGCCTTTTTATAACCATGCTGACTGATTTTTCACTCTCTCTGTTGTGGGAGCCTGCTTGTAGGTGATAAAGAGTACTTAAAGGAAACTAAAAGGTACAAGCATCGGACAAGCAGGTGTTTCCTTTGTTTTATGCTATGGAATTGTTGTACAAAGCCCTGTTTATTGATGCTATGTTTATTTACTGACTTGTTGAATAAAAGTGGAGGACAAACTTGCTTGGACTGTTCCCAGGAAATCCCTGTCCCATGCAAAGTTACTGCTGCCAATACCAGTTGTGCATGTTCCCCTTACAGTAACTAGACATTCCCGCGCTTACCCTGCCTCCTTGAGCCATCAGGACAGTCTGGCGTTTGAGCAGAATGGCAGGCAATAGAGGAGGTTGCTACAAGCACTGGCTGATTACTCCTCGTCCCCACTCAGGAGCTATATCCTAACGTTAACCAATAGAAAGAGGAAATCAGTCAGGACCCCCAAACTCCATCTAAGAAGCCCTAGATAAGGAAAGCCCAACAGTGCCTTGCCACATTAGACCAGACAGCAAGGGGACAACGGGGACAGATTACAGGCAGGGTAAACACCTAGGTACAAACACAAGCGAAAGCAAGTAGATAGAGCAACCTCCAGCTTACCTGTGTCCTGCTGGTAACAAAGGCACCTGTATCTGCCTGAGCTGCAGTCTGCATTAAAGGATCCAAAATTCAGTATTAGCTCCTCTACCTGTAGCATCCTGACAGCCACTGATGAAAGGAACTGCCATTCAGGCACCAGCAGGCCCTTCTCCTGTCCCGAGAATGAGGATTGGAACCAGTGCGTCTGATGCCTAAAAATGACTTCAACCCGCCCGCAATTCGGTCAAACAGGAACACAGTCAGGCCACACACCCAACCCAGCTGCTGCATGAGTCCCCACCAAAAACTGCTCTCAAATACAGATAGAGCACGCGCCCAGACACCCGGACTTTGAACCTGTGCTGCCCATGCTGGTCCCTGTCAAAGGAGTGTGCCGCTTCCAGACATGGCCTTTGGCAGGCACCAGGGGCGGACTGACAACTCATGGGGCCCCCGGGCAATAGGAGAAGATTATGGGGCCCCCGGGCAATAGGAGATTATGGGGCCCCCGGGCAATAGGAGATTATGGGGCCCCAGGCAATAGGAGATTATGGGGCCCCCAGGCAATAGATTATGGGGCCACACAGTATACACACACAGACACACAATATACACACACAGGATACACATACACATACTGAAAAGGTACTGGAGAGGCGGGCAGCTATAATCTTGGGATTTTTAAAAAAACACAGATTTTTACATACTGTCCCTGGTTTTATTGAGGCTGGCAATCCTGATGGGGCCCCTTAGTGGCATGGGGCCCTCGGGCAGCGCCGAGTGGACAGTCCGCCCCTGGCAGGCACAGAAGGAGAAAAGGAACCAAGCCACCTCCTTTCCATACCAAAGAAGGGTCCTGGATAGCAGTCTAGCAGAAAACATACCAGCTGCTCCCAGGGTACCAGGTAGGTAAAAGGGTGGGTGGAAGAAAAGAATAGTCAAAGAAACAGATGCCTCCCTCACCCAGGTTACAGGGGATGTATCTCCTCCAACCAATGGAAACACAAAAACTGACCAGTTCAGCAGGAGGACCTCCTTTTAAAGTGTATTTGGTGATGCAGTCCTGTTCCTGTTGGAGGAGGTCCCTATATCTCATTATGCTGTCTGGAAGACGATTTGGGAAAAACAAGTCTGATCCATGGAGGCCCCACCTCAAAACTTACAGTAATTATAGGATCTGCTACTCACAGCTTGGTGCCAGATATACCACAGCATACCTTCAGAGGTCCATTGGCGTCCATGCCTTGATAGATCAGGGCTGTTTTGGCAGCAGAATGGGTGCCTACTCAATATAAGTTGGGTGGTCATAAGTTATGACTGATCGGTGTATGCTTTTACGATTACCCCTACCCCACCTGAAATATATATATATACATACACATACACACTGTATACACATATAGGTGGGATGGGAAGTAAAGAAATTCCAACTGCCTTAAATGTGATAACATATAAGAACCAATTAGAATCCATCTTGTAATGGTCTGCCATCAGCTAAAAAAAATTCTGATTTATTTCCGATTCTAGTTGCTATGGGTTTCCGAATTTAAGAAATATACGAAATGAGAATTCTTTGAATAAGCAAATAATATATTTTCAATGAAAAAGTAAGTTTGTACCTGACTGCTCTTGGGAGTTGGATATCTGATCAGGCTGATCTTCTGTACTGATCGATGGACTTTCTTCAGCAACATCATTCCGAAAGTGGCCCGTTTCTGTTGACTCTTTAATTGACATTAAATAATTTTACTAACCTGTCCCATAAAATCATAAACCTCACCTAAGTGCCACATGACGTGAAATCTGACTGTTAGAGAATCAAATTTTTAGGACCCACAGAAAGAGATTAACTGAGGGCTTCATTTTATTTAAAGCTCAGCTCTACTGACCACCACCCAGCGCAAGCTCTGCACCATTAAAAAAAAACGACATACTTACCTTTTTTTCCAGCGATCTTTGGTCTGATCTAGTGACATCACAGGTCCTCTTCACGCTCTAATGCCCCGTACACGCGGTCGGATTTTCCTACATAAAATGTGTGATAGGACCTTGTTGTCGGAAATTCCGACCGTGTGTGGGCTCCATCACACATTGGAATTTCCGACATACAAAGTTTGAGAGCTTGCTATAAAATTTTCTAACAACAAAATCCGTTGTCGGAAATTCCGATCGTGTGTACACAAATCCGACGCACAAAGTGCCACGCATGCTCAGAATAAATTAAGAGATGAAAGCTATTGGCTACTGGCCCGTTTATAGTCCTGACGTACGTGTTTTACGTCACCGCGTTTAGAACGATCGGATTTTCCGACAACTTTGTGTGACCGTGTGTATGCAAGACAAGTTTGAGCCAACATCCGTCGGAAAAAATCCATGGATTTTGTTGTCGGAATGTCCAATTAATGTCCGACCGTGTGTACAGGGCATTATTCTTCCGGCAGAAATCAGAGTAAGCAATTTCAGTACAGGAGAGGAGACCGATGGTAAGGATAGATTTCAGCTTTAGATTTCCAAACCAGATTCAAGGAATCAGTAAAAGACTTACTGGAATAAAAACGGCATGTAGTATCATGATTTTGTTGTGAAGTAGTCTAATTGCAAGATACCCCTATAGCTACATTATCAACTGTCTGACCCAAGACAATATTCAGTAGCCTTAATTGACAAAGCTTTTTTAAATCAGTAATAACGTTTATTGTAGTGCTAGATATACAATCCAGTACAACCAACAAAGATAAAAAATAAACAATCCAGTGTTTACAGCCAAACAAGTATTAAGGTGGAAGTAAACCCTCCTATAGCTTTCAACCAAGGAAGCTGCCATCTTATGCCCCATACACACGATCCGAAAATCGAACGACAGATGGTCTGTTTTTTTGCATGCTAGTTGTATATCAAACATGAAGAGTTTACTAAAGTAACGAAAATTCGCGTACGACAGAATAAAAAAATCGGAAGTGATGTCATTGTGTTATTGTGTGTGTGTAGTGTATTTGTATTGTATTTTTGGACAAATGTTCTGATTAAACGAAAATCGTACAAGAAAAATTTTCGTGTTTGTCCGATCAGATAACATTGGATGAACTTGTGATCGTCTCTCAAAAGCTCTATACTAACGTTCCAATTATCGTTGGATTTTCGGATCGTGTGAATGGGCCATTAGCCTCTGTTTAACCCTTAACTGCCATGGTGCTGCTCATGTGATCAGTTATGACACCGGCCATTGGATTGTTTGACAGTTTGGTTGAGAGCACAACCAATGTGACAGTTAGCATTTCCAGCATGCAGGGAATGTTATGTTTTTGAAACTATTAAATTGATGGTTTTACTTCTGCTTTAAAGTGGTGTTCCGGCCGAAATTATACTTTTTATATAAAAATACCCCTATAATACACAAGCTTAATGTATTCTAGTAAAGTTAGTCTGTAAACTAAGGTCTGTTTTGTTAGTTTATAGCAGTAGTTTGTTATTTTATAAACTTACAGCAGGCCGTGGCCATCTTAAGTGTGGGCATCTGAAGCCAGACTGTATTTCTTCCTGGATCTCATCCTTGCAGATCTCGCACATGCTCAGTGCAGCACAAGCAGTGTAATAGGTTTCAGGTCAGGTTTCCATAGCAATGGCAGTTTCAGAGGAAGTTGCCGCCCCTTCCCAGAAGGCATTGCAAACAGGAAATGATGCAATAGGCCGCGGCCAGGGAGGAGGAAGTGAAAAATGAATACAGCAGATATACAGTAAGTGCTGAGAAAATTTTTTTTTTAAATATCCAATTCGTTTACAGTGCACAGTTTAGTGAGGGATGCTGAAGAGTTGTAAAAGTGGGTGGAACTCCACTTTAAGTATCAATTTACAAAGCTTTACACAAGGATAAGAGCATTTATTTTTAGCCATGTGACTGTAATTTTCAAATATTTTTGGACTCAGCTAAAAATAACTGTCACTTAAAGCGGAACTAAACCCTCACAGCTTTTTCAGCAAAGCAAGCTGCCATCTTAGCCTCTGTATGATCTGTACCTGCCAGGATGCTGCACATTAGTGATTAATTATGACTCCAGACATTTGATGGTTTGACAGTTTGGTTGATATCACGAGCAAACGTGACAGTCAGCATTTCAAGAATGCCGGGAATGAAACCGTTAAATTGATGGGTTTAGTTAGCTGTAAAAACTGTATCTTTTTCAAGGTCTGTTAACTTTGTGAATTATGTTATATAGTGGGTATAGAATTGCCCCCTTTAAAAAAAAAAACACATTTTGTAGCTTTGCAGCCTGAAAGAAGACAGACACGGTTTTTGTTTTATCCAGCTGTATTTACTCAGTACAACTTATATCATCCGTGAAAGATATAACACCAACATGTCAGAAAAAAAAACTGTAAAAACAGAATCACTGAGTCGGAAAAAGGATCACCCCCCTCCTAAAAATGTGTTGTAAACTCAATCAGGTTTAGCTAATCACCATCTCAATAGCACACAAAGCCATTTGACTTTCACCTGTGATCAGCTATGGTAATTTTGATTAGCTCAGCATGAAAATGAGCTTTCCTGGAGAATTTCAGTTTCTGGTAGTGCAACTAAAGCAAACAAAGCGTTTGTTAACCCAACATTTCATATTCCTGATATGTGCCTGCTGCATCATGTACTTGTATGAGAAAGTATCCTGTTCTCTTTGCATTGCTTCCTTTGCGTGAAATCCCTGGTGTTCCTGACAGTTTCTTTGCTTTACTATTAAAAACAGACGACACTAAGCACACCGTGATCTGTTCTCTAGCTATGCGGGGAACTTGATTTCAATGGTGTATACACCGCTCCTTCCCCGCTCTGAAGATGCTGCTAGCAGGACTTTTTTTCCCGTCCTGCTAGCACACCGCTCCTGGTACCCTCGGGGCTTTCACACTGGAGAGACAGCAGCGGCTCTTTCAGGTCAGTTTGCAGGCGCTATTATTAGCGCAATAACGCCTGCAAACCGCCCCAGTGTGAAAGGGGCCTAATGCTCTTAAAATGTCAATGCTAAGCAGCGTGGAAGGAGGAATCTCCTCTGCTGTTGTATTCAGACAGCTGTAACACATGCCTAATTACCTGAACAGTGACTGCATTTGATTGGCTGCAGTCAGTGCTCGGCTTACAATTGTCCACCCAGGCCCATTTATTCCAGATTGCCAAAACTGACACCCGCAGTTTAAATTTTGCCTAATTGAGCAGGAATTGTCCCAAATTCAAGCCATGTATAGACAGCTTAAAACCTTACACACAGTGCCTTGCAAAAGTATTCACCCCCCTTGGCATTTTTCATGTTTTGTTGCCTTACAACCTGGAATTAACATGGATTGTTTGAGGATTTGCATCATTTAATTTAGAGAACATGCCGACAACTTTGAAGATTTTTTTTTTTTTTTTTGATTGTGAAGCAAACAACAAATAGGACAAAATAACAGAAAAAGTCAATATGCATAACTATTGACCCCCCTAAAGTCAATACTTTGTAGAGCAACCTTTTGCAGCTATCACAGCTCCAAGTTGCTTTGGATAAGTCTCTATGAGCCTGCCACACCTTACCACTGGGAGTTTTGCCCATTCATCCATGCAAAACTGCTCCAGCTCCTTTAAGTTGGATGGTTTGTGCTTGTGAACAGCAATCTTTAAGTCTGACCACAGATTTTCTATTGGATTGAGGTCTGGGCTTTGACTAGGTCATTCCAACACATTTACAGGTTTCCCCTAAACCACTCAAGTGTTGCTTTAGCAGTGTGTTTGGGGTCATTATCCTGCTGCAAGGTGAACCTCCGTCCTAGCCTCAAATCACACACAGTGGTACAGGTTTTGCTCAAGAATATCCCTGTATTTAGCACCATTCATCTTTCCCTCAACTCTGACCAGTTTCCCAGTCCCGACTGCTGAAAAACATCCCCACAGCATGATTCTGACACCACCATGTTTCACTTTGGGGATGGTGTTCTTTGGGTGATGTGATGTGTTGGGTTTGCGCCAGACATAGCGTTTTTCTTTGATGGCCAGAAAGTTAAATTTTAGTCTCATCAGACCAGAGCACCTTCCTCCACACATTATGGGAGTCTCCCACATGCCTTTTTGCAAACTCAAAACGTGGCATTTTGTTTTTTGCTGAAAGTAATGGCTTTCTTCTGGCCACTTTACCATAAAGCCCAACTCTATGAAGTGTACGGCTTATTGTCGTCCTATGTACAGATACTCCAGTCTCTGCTGTGGAACTCTGCAGCTCCTCCAGGGTTACCTTAGGTTTCTGTGCTGCCTCTCTGATTAATCCCGATTAATCCTTGTCCGGTTCCGTGAGTTTTGGTGTGTCTCTTGGCAGGTTTGGTGTTGTGCCATGTTCTTTCTATTTGGTTATGATAGATTTGATGGTACTTCTAGGGATCATCAAAGATTTGGATATTTTTTATAACCTAACCCTGACTTGTACTTCTCAACAACATTGTCCCTTACTTGCTTGGAGAGTTCCTTGGTCTTCATGGCAGTGTTTGGTTAGTGGTGCCTCTTGCTTAGGTGTTGCAGCCTCTGGGGCCTTTCAAAAAGGTGTGTATATGTAATGACAGATCATGTGACACTTAGATTGTACACAGGTGGACATCATTTCACTAATTATGTGACTTCTGAAGGTAATTGGTTGCACCAGAGCTTTTTATGGGCTTCATAACAAAGGGGGTGAATACATACGCATATGCCAATTATCAGTTTTTTATTTCTGAAAAATAGTTTTATGTATATATTTTCTAATTGTACTTCATCAATTTAGACTATTGTGTTCTGAACCATCACATATAATTCAGATTAAAAAAAAAACATTTAACTAAATGATGTAATGTAACAAAATAGGCAAAAAGCCAAGGGGGGTAAATACTTTTGCAAGGCACTGTAGTTGTATGTTCTGAGCAGTAAATGTCATCAGTTGTAAACTGTAGTGAGATTACAGTGACCAAGACAATTATTTTTTGCCTCCAAAGACATTTATTAAAGTAACACTAAACTCTGGTTTAAAGGGTTTAAAGAACACTTTTCAACTATGTTTTTTAAATGGGTCTAAAGGCTGAAGGTTTTTTTTACCTGGGCAGGGATCTAACTTTGGCTGAGACAGAAGTGGGAGCCCGTTGGCTCCCACTGCTGTCAATGACTACCAGTGAGCCGGTGAGGAGGGGGGGGGGGGGGCAAGCCGCAGCTCTATGTGGCTCGACAGCGAGTGGTGCCCCCAGGGCAAGCGGATTTCTCTGGGGGCACTGCCGAAGGGGGAGTAGTCAGGAGCACCAAAAAAAAAAAAGAAGAAGATCGGAGCTGCTCTGTGTAAAACCATTGCACAGAGCAGGTGAGTATGACATATTTCTTATTATATTTTATATTTCTTACTTATTTCTCAGCCTTCTACAAATACCTTTTTTTTTTTCCTGCTGGACTTCCTGTTAGAGTGTGGCTAAGTTCATTCTCCATGGTCCCACTGTGTGTAGGAATGTAGCCACCCTCTCTTGATCAATTGGACTACGGATGATGATTAATATTGTTATTATTCTTATACAGGATGTATATAGCGCCAACAGTTTACACAGCGTTTTACAATTTAAAGGGGGACATTATGATCACAATACAGTTCAATACAGAAGGAATAGGAGGGTCCTGCTTACAACCTAAAGAGAGGAGGAGGTGATACAAAAAGTTATTAGCTGCAGAGGATGATTGGATGGAGGTGACTCAAGTTCAGTTCTTAGGTGGAGGTGGGGGTAGGCTTCCCTAAATAAACAAGTTTTTAAGGATCGCCTAAAGGCAGACTATGTAGGAGCTGACCGGACACCTGGGCAGGAACTTCCAGAGGATGGGAGAGGTTCTGGAGAAGTCCTGGGGCGTGGGAGGAGGTAACAAAAGAGCTAGAGAGCAGGATCTATTGGGAGGATTAGAGAAGATGATTTGGACAATATTTGTCCAGGTGATCGGGGTTCTGTGCCATCTGGACGACTGTCTGGGTAAACATGTGTTGTGCTGCCCCGGGCTGCTAGGCCAGAGCCTGAGGCCTATCCTGGGGACATCTGGCTGCTAGGCAGTCTGAGGGCTATCCAGAAGCAAGAGAGCAGTGTAGGGTTGGGAGTGACGATTTTGCAGGCCGGAGAACCTGTCATGGTCGGAGGTAGAGGGAAAGCAGTGAGTAGCTGAAGCAAGTTCCAGAGCAGTATTCTCGCCAACTAGGGACAATGAAGAATTTGGAAACTTCAGCAGGTGGCAAGCCAGGGACCCAGCCAGCAGAGGTGACGCTTGCAGAGCAGCCTTGTGTGTCAAGCCAGGGACTGAGCAGGCCAGTGGGGTGACGCTTGATCAGTATCTTGGATGCCAAGCTAGGAACCCAACAGGGAAGCGGGGTGACGCTTGAGGAAGATACTGAGAGAGAGAAGATTGAAAGAGCTCAGGAGATCCAGTGGCAGTGGATCAGCAAGTCTAGTGAGAGAGACTAGGAGCTCAGTTGAGTGAAGATCTACAATAGGAGATTGTGGAGGAAGTAAAGAGTTCATTGTAAACTTTGTTAGAAGCGTGTCTACACATGCAGATGTGGTGCCCGGCTGGGTGCCTTTCCCTGCGTGGCTGTCCATCAATAGAATTCTCGGAGTCTGGCAATTAACATAGCAACTACTAAGGGGTGTCCTCGCCCTAAACCCTCTCTCCCACAGTTCTCTTTGAGAGACAATAAATCTCTTTGCATTTAAGAAGTGTCTGGTGCTAGAGCTGCACGATTTTGGCTAAAACGAGAATCGCTTTTTTTTGCTTAGAATAAAGATTACAATTCTGTCACGATTCTCCCGGTGTAACATCATCTTTCACATTATACAAAAAAAAATTGGGCTAACTTTACTGTTTTTTTTTTTAATAAAAGTGTATTTTAAAAAAAAAAAAATTGCGTTTGAAAGAACGCTGCGCAAATACGATGTGACATAAAATATTGCAACAACTACCATTTTATTCTGTAGGGTCTCTGCTAAAAAAAAAAAATATATCATGTTCAAGTGTTCCAAGTAATTTTCTAGCAGAAAATAATGATTTTTACTTGTAAGCAACAAATATCAGAAAAGGTTTGGCCTTTAAATGGTTAAACCTCCCTCATTTACACGCCGGAGTTCTTTCCTTTGATGAAAGAATGAAAAGATGCTTTGTTTCTACTTATTCGAGCCTTGTGATAAAACTTGTCAGGCTGCCTGGATTTATTATTTTTATTTTTTTCCAGCTGTGAGAATTCTCTTGCACTAGAAAGAATCGTGACATGCTGTTTTGAAGATCGGGAAAGGAAAAAGATTGTGATTTCGATTCTTAACGATTAATCATGCAACTCTATCTGGCGCCCATGAATCTACGTTGCATTATACCCACCATGCCTCGTAACCCACTCTACACAGAAGGATGTCAGCTGTCCCTAGCTCTGGACGTCACCATTAGGCTTCTGGAGGCCCGGGACCTTGCTACATTACAAGCTCAGTTTTAGATAGATTGAGTTTGAGGAAGTGGTGTGACATCCAAAATGATATGTCACTCAGTAAATATGTGAAATGTAAGGAGATTGAGGGGGTGAGTTGGGGAGTGGAGAGATAGATCTGGGTGCCATCGGCATAGAGGTGGTATTGGAAGCCATGGAAGGTTATCAACTGGCCCAGGGAAGAGAGAGAATAGGAGGGGCTCAAGGACGGAGCCTTGGGGTACCCAACAGAAAGGGGAATGGAAGAGATGGTGTTGCATATGACACTGAAAGTGCGCTGAGATAGGTAAGAGGAGAACCAGGAAAGAGCACGTAGGCCAAGGGAGCGGATTTATTGAGGAGGAGTGGGTGGTCAGTTGTGTCAAAGGTAGAAGAAAGGTCTAACAGTATGAGTATGGAGTACTGGCCATTGGTTTTAGCAGTTAGTAGATCATTAGTGAATTTTAGTAGGGCAGTTTTAGTGAAATTTTGTGGGCGGAAGTCAGACTGTAGGGGATCGAGAATCTTTTTGTCAGTGAGGTAGCACCTCATATGGTTGTGAACAAGGTAGTGGGCTTGTAATGTGCAAAGCGTAAGAAACTATTTAAGGAAAAAGGATATTACAGGGCCATTAAGTAATGGATGTGTATAGGCTATTTTGGAAAATAAAGGATATCTTTTAGTGTCATATCAACCGCTTCCGGACCGGCTTACGCTGATATACATCGGCACTTTGAAGAGGAGCTAGCTACCATAACCCCGGTATCCTCTTCTTCAGTGAGCGGTCCGGTTTCAGACAAAAGTGGTCTCTGTGGCGGATTCGCTGCAAGATCACTTTTATCGGTGGCGGGAGAGAGTCCCCCCCCTCCCGCCAATCTCCGATGCCCTCTGCCACTTACCGGAGCCGTAGGTATCGGCGGAGGCGATCGGGTCCTGTGTTCTGTTAGGTATGGAGACGAGTGAGGGGAAGATGGTCCCCACCCGTCTCCATACCATTGCAGGGCGGAAGCGATGTCAAAACATCAATTCCGCCCATAGCTCTTAAAGAGACATTATGTTTTTAATGAAATTTAATTTTTATTTTATTTTTTTATTGCATTTCAGTGTAAATATGAGATCTGAGGTCTTTTTGACCCCAGATCTCATATTTAAGAGGTCCTGTCATGCTTTTTTTTCTATTACAAGGGATGTTTACATTCCTTGTAATAGAAATAGAAGTGACACAATTTTTTGTGTGTAAGTGTAAAAATAAAAAGCTAAAATAAATAAGAAAAATTTTCTTTTTAAACGTGCCCTGTCCCGCCAAGCTTGCGTGCAGAAGCGAACGCATACGTGGGCAGCGCCGCATATGAAGATGGTGTTCAAACCACACGTGAGGTACCGCCACGATTGGTAGAGCGAGAGCAATAATTCTAGCCCTAGATCTCCTCTGTAACTCAAAACATGCAACCTGTAGAATTTTTAAACGTTGCCTATGGAGATTTTTAAGGGTAAAAGTTTGTCGCCAGTCCACGAGCGGGCGCAATTTTGAAGCATGACATGTTGGGTATCAATTTACTTGGCGTAACATTATCTTTCACAATATAAAAAAAATTTGGGCTAACTTTACTGTTGTCTTACTTTTTTATTCACAAAAGTGTATTTTTTCAAAAAAAACTGCACTTGTAAGACCGCTGCTCAAATACGGTGTGACAGAAAGTATTGCAACGACCGTTATTTTATTCTCTAGGGTGTTAGAAAATATATATATATATGTATATTTTTTTTACCATCTATAGCTCTTGCTGTCAGCATATGGTCCACTGACCTGCCTGTATGATGCTCTGTATCCATTCAGTGAATAAGAGGATTTTTGTATACAATCCAGGTTTGGCATCTCCTCTGCAGCCAACACCCCTGCTGGCAATTCCATAAATAAAGAAGGCTGTGGGATCG
This sequence comes from Aquarana catesbeiana, assembly GCF_042186555.1. Taxonomy (NCBI): domain Eukaryota; kingdom Metazoa; phylum Chordata; class Amphibia; order Anura; family Ranidae; genus Aquarana; species Aquarana catesbeiana. The sequence continues at coordinate 55,552,432 of NC_133334.1, read as the reverse complement.
TTGGAAGGGCAAACCAATGGACTGCCAGGCTGTCCCTGTACCAAAAAAAGGAAGAAGATGATTAGCAGATGAATGCATAGGTCCAACAGTGAAGTATAGAGGTTACACAATGGCAGAGTTATTGACCAAAGACATCAAACTGTGCCTAAAAGCGTAGACTAGGTGTAGACACAAACAAGACTGATTTTCAGAAAGCAGTGCCTTCACATATCCTTGTGAATAGAAGCCACATGTCCAGGGGTGGATAGGCAGCCACAGAATTCTCCTTGATCCATATTACCATCCCTGCATTGCCAGCAGTGTCATATTAGGCCCAGGCACTTGATGCTAGTACCCTAGCTCAGGCACACCTGCAGGCTTGCAGGTAGTTCCTGATGGGTTATTCTTCCTCTGGACATGTACTTATTAATTTCCGACAGCAATGTCATTAGGCAGAAGAAGAGTGGGCAACATGTAATTTTTCTTCAGGGGAGTACCTGCTTAATTGTACCTGTCATTGTCCTCTAACTGGCACCAAAGTATCTGCCATTGTTCCTTACAAGTGAATATCAGTGTAATGTACAGTACATTACATACTCCTGGCTTTTGAACTCTACACATTACAGTGGGGAAAATAATTATTCGATCCCCTGCAGATTTTGTAAGTTGTCCCACTTAAATTAAAGTGGTTGTAAACCCTTACAGACCACTTTTTGCTACAGGTAAGCTCTATAATAAGGCTTACCTGTAGCTACCCAGGATATCTCCTAAACCTGCACGGTCAATGGTCCTAAAAATGTGTCAAAAGTGTCCAATCTGTCTACCACAATGTTGTAGTCCCGATAAAAATCGCAGATCACCGCCATTACTAGTATAATAAAAAAAAATAATAAAAATGCCATAAATCTTTCCCATAGTTTATAGACACTATAACATAACTTTTGTGCATACCAATCAATATACGCTTATTGCGATTTTTTTACCAAAAATATGTAGAAGAATATATATTGGCCAAAACTGATGAAGAAATTTGATTTTTAAAAACATTTTTTGGGGATATTTATTATAGCAACAAGTAAAAAATGTTTTTGTTTTCAAAATTGTCACTCTTTTTTTTGTTCATAGCGCAAAAAATAAAAACCGCAGAGGTGATCAAATACCAGCAACAGAAAGCTCTATTTGTGGGAAACAAAGGACGTCAATTTGTTTGGGTACAGCATCGCATGACCACGCAATTGGCAGTTAAAGCGACGCAGTGTTGTATCGCAAAAAATGGCCTGGTCATTAAGCAGGCAAATCTTCCGATCTGTAAGTGGTTAAAGAGGAACTGCAGTCAGCTCACAGAATTTGTAATAAAAACATCTTTGCCATTCTGAAGCTTTCTTCCAACCACTTTGCATATTATTGTATATATACTGTGATTCTGTACTTGCCAAATAAGCTGCAGAAATCTCCCTCTACTAAGTGTGGCTGCATCCTTTTTAACTGTGGGCAGCTGAAGCTGCTATCTGTTCACTTCCTGGATTTACACAGAGGCACACCTCCAGCTCTGCAGCCCTCATTGGCCCTCTTATGACTCATCTCTCCTCACTTCCTGGCAAACTCTCAGGAGAGTGAAAGAGAGCTGTGCATGAGGTCAAAAGCTTTTTTTCTAGACAAGAAACAGGAAGTGGGCTGTATAAGGTATTTATTGGCAGAAAAAAAATGTTTTACCATCCAAAGTTAAAACAAGGGCAGAAGATTTAATAGATGGAAAGTTGAAAAAATGACTGAAAGTTCACTTTAACCCTGCATTAACCCTGCATTCTGAGTGCAACCCACTCCTTAACCCTGCATTCTGAGCATATTGCACTCCTTAACCCTACATTCTGAGCGCAACGCGCTCCTTAAGCTTGCATTCTGAGCGCAATGCACTCCTTAACCCTGCATTCTGAGCATATTGCACTCCTTAAGCCTGCATTCTGAGCGTAATACACTTTTTAACAATTCTGAGCGCAGAGCACTTATGATCGCTGCATTCTGACAGTAATGCACTGGTGAACCCTGCGTTCTCTGCATAACACACTGCTAAACCCTGCACTCTTTTGTAATATTTTACTTTTGTTCTGAGTAAAAATATTTTATATAAAAAAAAGTGGTTCTTACTGTCCTTTTTTTTTGGGGGGGGAGGGGGGTGATCTTTGACTTCATTAGTGTTATTCAAGTAGACCTCCATCACTCGAAGGTTGCCTACCCCTGATTTAGATGTTCACTGGCAAACTTCAGATGGGCCTGTATATGTGCCTTCTTCTCCCTTTTTTTTATCTGAGCCGATCGTTCCAGTGACGGGGATGAGAACAGCAGCTCCAGCCGCTGTCTCGGGTCCTCATTGGATAGATTGCTAGCAGCAGGAGCCATTGGCTCCTGCTGCTGTCAATCAAATCCAGTGACACGGGAGAAGAGGAGGAGCCAGGAGCGCCGTGGGGGGACCCCAAAAAGGAGGATCGGGCCACTCTATGCAAAACCCTTGCACAGAGGAGGTAAGTATAACACATTTGCTATTTAATAATAATAATAAAAAACCTTTGCAATCACTTTAATCTCATTCACTGAGCTAAGGAAAAACTGTCCTGCAAGGTGAATATTCCTTTGAAAAGTGAACAGCCTAATTGCCTTAAATTAACCTCTATCATGTAGGTCACATACCTGTGATCACTGTCTTCTATAGGGTATGTCGTACATTACATCCTCCTGACAGCTACAGTCGTAATAGTATGCTGCACTTTACATACTCTTGACTTCTGCACTCTATACAAAATGTTATAGGTTACATACCTCAGACCACTACACTCTATACACTATGTTGTACTTTACATGCTCCTGATTTATGCACTCTATACATGATGTTGTAGGTTACATACTTCTGACTACTGCCCTCTATAGGTATGTTTTACTGCTGCACTCTGTAAGCTACATTACATACATTTTACCAAAGTGTATACTATGTCATCAAGAGGTGTTTGCCAAGTAGACTCATTTATCTATTTTAAAGACATTCTTCTTTAAGATAGGCTCAGACAAAGTGTTTGCTCTATGTTTACATTCTTTGTGCGGAACAAATGTAATGGAAGAGTTTCAACAATGTAATCCATGCTGGAGATTTTAATCAAGTAAAAAACTTACACACACTTTTATGTAATCCAAAAAATAGCAGTGCAGTATAAAAATATAATCCATAAATAAGTAGCAACTATTTAAGCTGTACACCGTATGGACACACTAGGTCCCTTGCTGTGCTCTGTGGTTCCTCCCACCAACGACTACAGAATTGGCTTGGTATGCCTCACTATAATAAATTATTTTATGTGATTTATAAACAAATCTAAAACTTTAGTTACCTATTTTTTTCACAATTCTGCATGCTTATTTCATATCTGTGATGCAAAGTATTAAAGACAGAGAACTTAAATTTTCAGCAATAATTCTCTCGCTACAGGTTTTGTTTAATTATTTTAGCTATATGACATTATTTTAGCCTCCTGTGACCCTTATTGCTATCTTCTTTTCATATTACTTAAGATGCTAAAGTTTTAATGTTTAAGTATAAGATAGAACTTCTTTAAATATTACAATATTTCTTGATTAGGATATTATTAAGAACATTGCATTTTAAATGAATATAATATATTGATATATATGTAGTATTTGATTTAGAAGAAAGGAAATGGATTTTCTTGGGACTTTCCTCATCAATATGAATTATTGATATATCGTTATTAATACAGTAATAACTCAATATATTTCAATATATATACAAATTTACACACACAAAAAAAAAGAGTTAAAAAAAAGAATTTGATGAGCTAATCACCTGAATCGGTATTTTAGCCATTCATCATGGAAGCGCTGACTTGTGTTGCTTTAATGTGAAGCACTAGGTTCCATGGGAATGTAAAACACAAAAGAGCTATAAAGTGCATGAAGAAATGAAGAAAGGCAGGGATATGAGCCAGGTCATTGTGTCTCTGGAATAGAGTCCGTGGTGGCACACTGACCGTCCTCATTCATAGCAGAACAGCCAGGCATGACAAATATTAAACATCTAAAAAGCATTGCGTGTGATCTCTGAAATACACGATGGCTTACTGCTGCGTTTAAAAACAGGCCTCCAGCTAATATATATACACACACACACACATACTGTATATATACAGTATACACACTACATTGTCAAAAGCAAGGTCCATAAAGATATGAAGGAGTGAGCTTATGGTGGAAGATCTTGACTGGCCTGCACAGAGTCCTGACCTCAACCCGACAGAACACCTTTGCGTCTGGAGATTGCGAGCCAAGCCTTCTCGTCCAACATCAGTGCCTGACCTCACAAATGTGCTTCTGGAAGAATGGTCAAACATTCCCATAGACACACTCCTAAACCTTGTGGACAGCCTTCCCAGAAGAGTTGAAGCTGTTATAGCTGCAATGGGTGGGCCAACTCAATATTGAACCCTACGGACTAAGATTGGGATACCAATAAAGTTCATGTGTGTGTAAAGGCAGGCATCCCAATACTTTTGACTGAAGCTTTGTAGCCATTTCCCCTGCAATTGGTAATATTATGTTATATTTACTGTTTTTTTTTTATTGGCCTTCAGTGGGGAAAGGAAAAAAAGGTACCTTTCTTTAACTCTTACTTATCCAACCCAGCATCCCTTTAAGTGGATCTAATATGTCATTGGGACTGGACGGACTTTCCGATCACATGACCACTGTAGTTGGCTGTCACAATAGTCACATGATTAGGAGTCCATCCGATGGCCTTTCAGTCATGATGGGAGATTGAGAGCTGTCTATACAATTGGGGGCTCATAGTGAGCGTGCTCTCAGCACAGAAACCTTCCTCATCCGTGGATGCACAGTGGATATAAAAAGTCTATACATCCCTGTTAAAATGTCAGGTTTCTGTGATGTAAAAAAATGAGACAAAGATAAATCATTTCAGAACATTTTCCACCTTTATTGTGACCTATAAACTGTACAACTCAGTTGAGCAACAAACTGAAATCTTTTAGGTGGAGTGAAGTAAAAATAAAAAAATAAAATAATATGGTTGCATAAGTGTGCACACCCTTAAACTAACACTTTGTTGAAGCACCTTTTGATTTTATTACAGCACTCAGTCTTTTTGGGTATGAGTCTATCAGCATGGCACATCTTAACTTGGCAATGTTTGCCCACTCTTCTTTGCAAAAACACTCCAAATCTGTCAGATTGCGATGGGCATCTCCTGTGCACAGCCCTCTTCGGATCACCCCACAGATTTTCAATCAGATTCAGGTCTGGGCTCTGGCTGGGCCATTCCAAAATGTTAATCTTCTCCTGGTGAAGCCATTCCTTTGTTGATTTGGATGTATGCTTTGGGTGGTTGTCCTGCTGAAAGATGAAGTTCCTCTTCATGTTCAGCTTTCTAGCAGAAGCCTGAAGGTTTTGTGCCAATACTGACTTGTATTTGGAACCGTTCATAATTTCCTCCACCTTGACTAAGGCCCCTGTTCCAGCTAAAGAAAAAACAGCCCCAAAGCATGATGCTGCCACCACCATGCTTGACGGTGGGTATGGTGTTCTTTTGGTGATGTGCAGTGTTGTTGTTGCGCCAAACATATCTTTTGGAATTATGGGCAAAAAGTTCAACCTTGGTTTCATCAGACCATAACACATTTTCCCACATGCTTGGGAGACTCCAGATGTGTTTTTGCAAAATTTACCTGGGCTTGGATGTTTTTCTTCATAAACAAAGGCTTCTGTCTTGCCACTCTACCCCATAGCCCAAACATATGAAGAATATGGGAGATTGTTGTCACGTGTACCACACAGCCAGTACTTGCCAGATATTCCTGCAGCTCCTTTAATGTTGCTGTAGTCCTCTTGGCAGCCTCCCTGACCAGTTTTCTTCTTTATCCTATGGAAGAAAAGTTTATGAAGATGTGGGGGATACCGGCTGTTGACGCCGCCATTTCCTCTGTGAATAAAAGCCTGACTTGTCCTGTAGACAATGCTCAGATGCTCAGGGATCCTGTGGATAAAAAGATGGAATCCCTGTTGAAGGATGTTTTCTCCTTAGCAGGTTCGATAGCTCGACCTGCAGTGGCAGCGATCGGAGTCTGTAAATACTTAAGAGACCATGTTAAGCAGGTCATCAAAGTTCTACCTGAACAGCAGGCCCAGGGGTTGGCTAACCTTCCAGCGGCCTTATGTTTTGCTGTTGACGCCATCAGAGATTCTATCAGGCAAACCTCTCGTCTTTCACTTGGGTTGGTGCATATGCGTAGAATCTTGTGGTTGAAAAATTGGTCAGCTGAAGCACCATGTAAGAAACTTCTGACTGGGTTTCCATTTTGTGGTGAAAGGTTGTTTGGAGAAGACTTGGATAATTATATCCAAAGGATCTCTAGTGGGAAAAGCACTCTCTTACCTGTTAAGAAGAGGAGTAAGCATCCCTCTTTCAAACGGACTCTTTCCCCATTGCCAGGGGCATCAGCCTCCAGGCAGTCACGATGGCCTCCTCCATCTGGGTCAAGAAACAAGAGTCAACCCCAGGAACAAAAGAAGTCCTGGGGGAAGAGGTCTACTAGACAAGACACTAAGGCCTCTTCATGAAGGGGCGCCCCCGCTTGCTCGAGTGGGGAGAAGACTGCTACAGTTCTCAAAGCTCTGGCAGGAGGATTTCCAGGACAGATGGGTAATCTCCACAGTAACCTTAGGTTACAAACTGGAGTTCCAAGAATTTCCCTCTCCTCGTTTCCTCAGATCAAATGTCCCCAGGGATCCAGAGAAAAAGCAGTCGCTCCTTCTAGCGTTAGAGTGGCTTTTGTCGCAAGAGGTCATTATGGTGGTTTCCACGAAGGATCAAGGATTGGGTTAAGATCAAGGATTGGGATAACCTTTTTACGGTCCAAAAGCCAAATGGGGATGTCAGACCCATTTTGGATCTAAGGGATCTGAATCGATTCCTAAGGATTCAGTCCTTTCGCATGGAATCAATTCGGACAGTAGTCTCCATCCTGCAGGGAGGAGAATTTCTGGCATCGATAGACATCAGAGATGCATATCTGCATGTGCCCATTTTTCCTGCTCATCAAAGGTTCTTGCGCTTCGAGATAGGAGGGCGCCATTTCCAGTTTGTGGCTCTGCCTTTCGGGCTAGCCACTGCACCTCGAGTGTTTACAAAAATCTTGGCTCCTCCTCTGGCCAGATTAAGGGCTCAAGGTATAACTGTCATAGCATACCTAGACGACCTGCTCTTGATAGACCGGTCGGTAGCCTGTTTGAACGGAAACTTGAGGACCACAGTCAAGTATCTGGAACACCTAGGTTGAATCCTCAACCTAGAAAAATCTTTCCTAAAACCAGTAAGAAGACTGGAGTATTTGGGTCTGATCATAGATACAGCCCAGGAGAAAGTATTTTTACCTCAGGCAAAGATCACTGCCTTAAGGGAGCTGATTCTGGTAGTCAGGACCAAAAGGGTCCCTCTGTCCGCCTTTGTATGAGGCTGCTGGGAAAGATGGTAGCTTCATTCGAAGCAGTTCCCTATGCTTAGTTTCATTCAAGACTGCTGCAAGACTGCTACACAGTATCTCACATTTTTTTAAATAGTTTATTATATCTTTTCATTTGACAACACTAAAGAAATTACACTTTGCTACAATGTAAAGTAGTGAGTGTACAACTTGTATAACAGTGTAAATTTGCTGACCCCTCAAAATAACTCAACGCAATTAATGTCTAAACCACTGGGAACAAAAGTGAGTACACCCCTAAGTGAAAATGTCCAAATTGGGCCCAATTAGCCATTTTCCCTTCCCGATGTCATGTGACTCGTTAGTGTTACAAGGTCTCATGTGTGAATGGGGAGCAGGTGTGTTAAATTTGGTGTTGTCGCTCTCACTCCCTCATACTAATCACTGGCAGTTCAACATGGCACCTCGTAGCAAAGAACTTGCCTTGGTCAACCAAAGAAGTTGAGTGCACGTGCTCAGCTACAGTTCATTGAGGGAACCATGAATGCCAATATGTACTATGACATACTGAAGCACAGCATGATCCCCTCCCTTCAGAGACTGGGCTGCAGGGCAGTATTCCAACATGATAACAAACCCAAACACGCCCCCAAGGCCACCACTGCCTTGCTAAAAAAGCTGAGGGTAAAGGTGATGGACTGGCCAAGCATGTCTCCAGTTCTAAACCCTATTGAGCATCTGTGGGGCATCCTCATATGGAAGGTAGAGGAGCACAAGGTCTCTAACATCCACCACCTCCGTGATGTCGTCATGGAGGAGTGGAAGAGGACTCCAGTGGCAACCTGTCAAGCTCTGGTGAACTCCATGCCCCAGAGGGCTAAGGCAGTGCTGGAAAGTAATGGTGGCCACACAAAATATTGACACTTTGGGCCCAATTTGGATATTCTCACTTAGGGGTGTACTCACTTTTGTTACCAGTGGTTTAGACATTAATGGCTGTGTGTTGAGTTATTTTGAGGGGACAGCAAATGTACACTGTTACACAAGTTGTACACTCACTACTTTACATTGTAACAAAGTGTAATTTACAAAAATGTGAGGGGTCTACTCACTTTTGTGAGATACTGTATATATATATATATATATATATATATATAAACTGTTGGCAGCGAGTTATCACCTCTGCCAAGGGTGGTACTACACTACTCAGAGCTTGCAGCTTCCAATGTCTGCAAATGGGAAATAGCACATGGCCAATACCCCCTGTGCCCAGCTCCACTTGTAAGCCTACGCAAACATCTCCCCTATCTTAGTATGGCATCACTGTAGAAGGCACTGCATGTCAGAAACAGCTGCCATTTTTAAATTTAAATATTGTTTTCACCTTTTTTATCCTATGTATCCTACGTCCCCTCTCTGCGTGCACATCATAGTCCTCTCCTAATCTGGGAGTGTCTAATTATTGTCTGTGCTGCTACAGCTCCTCCATCTGTCCTCTCACCCCCCTATACCACCATAACTTTTTTATGTAGCTGCCAGGGGAGACACTAAGGAGAATACTATAGATCAGCCACTCAACTATGGTCCCCTAGAGTTTGCGAGGGGTTTCTAGAGTTGCGGCTAATTAACCTCCCATCTAATGATGCTTGCATAGTTCCAGGTTCAATGCCACATGGAAGAGCTAGCAGTATAACACCAATACTTTTTTTGGCTGTCTGTAAGGGTGGCATTCTGATCACCACTATAAGGAGGTTATTCTTCTCACTAACCAGCAATTAATTAATTTTAGCAGAATTTTTTTTACGGGTGACTTTGGAATAAATAGATTGAAAAAGGCTGCTATAGAGTGGCAGTTTTGAGCTTGATTGGGATGTTGACCTCGCATCCAAGATGGTGGCTCCCAGCATCAATCTCAGGTCTCTTGTAATAAAGTCACATACAGTATAACCTTATGGAAATATTTTGTTGAAATAAATGGTCTGGCTACAGGGTCTCTTTAACCACTTGCCAAACGGCTCACGCCGATATACGTCGGCAAAGTGGCACGGTTGTGCAAAACAACGAACTCGTACTTTGCTGCGTCATCTGCGGCTATGCACCACGGGAGTGTGCCCGCGGGTACTGCTGACTTGATGTCCACCAGTGTCCTGCGATCGTGGCACAGAGAGGCAGAATGGGGAGATGCCTATGTAAACAAGGCATTTCCCTGTTCTGTCTAGCAACATGACACGGATCTACTGCTCCGAGTGATCAGGAGCAGTGATCTCTGTCATGTTCTAGTGAGCCCATCCCCCCTACAGTAAGAACATTCTGAGGGAACACAGTTAACCCCTTGATCTCCCCTAGTGTTTAACCCCTTCCCTGCCAGTGACATTTACACAGTAATCAGCGCATTTTTGCATTTTGCATCATAGATCAGGCTGATTTTCAGATGAAAAGTGCTTTTGTTGTATAGTGTGTGTCTGTATACTGTATGATCATTATATAATTTTGATTATTTATTGTGCTTGATGGTCTTAAGGTGTTTATTATTCATATGTTTTTTATCTGAGTAAGTAGTGAGCACATTTGGTGTGGAAGCTCTCAAGAGTATTTTTATTTATAATGGAAAAACAGAGTGGTGGAGTGATGGGAGAGGTGGATGGACAGAGAGATGGAAAGAATAAGGAGTAAGGGATGGAGTTATAGATTGGGTGACAGAGAGACGGATAGATGAAGGGATGGTGAGGGAGACAGAGAAAAGGAGTGATGGAGCAAAGGATGGGGTGATGGAGGGATGGGGTTCTGAGTTATGGAAAGATGGAGGGAGAGCCAGAATAAAAGAGGGATGGGGTGATGGAGAATAGAAAGTGTAGAGGGATATGGGGCACAAGTATTGTTGGATGGACAGTATGGAGGGATGGTGTAAGAGATAAAAGGATGGTATGATGGAGTTATGGAAAGATGAAAGGAGAGATGGAGGCAGGGATAGAGTAACAGAGAGATGAAAGTGATGGAGGCAGGAGGTGATGGATGGAGACAGGAGGTGATGGATGGAGACAGGAGGAATGGAGATGGGAGGTGAAGGAGGGATGGAGACGGGAGGTGAAGGAGGGATGGAGACGGGAGGTGAAGGAGGGATGGAGACGGGAGGTGAAGGAGGGATGGAGACGGGAGGTGAAGGAGGGATGGAGACGGGAGGTGAAGGAGGGATGGAGACGGGAGGTGAAGGAGGGATGGAGACGGGAGGTGAAGGGGGGATGGAGACGGGAGGTGAAGGAGGGATGGAGACGGGAGGTGAAGGAGGGATGGAGGCGGGAGGTGAAGGAGGGATGGAGGCAGGAGGTGAAGGAGGGATGGAGGCAGGAGGCGAAGGAGGGATGGAGGCAGGAGGTGAAGGAGGGATGGAGGCAGGAGGTATGGAGACAGTAGGTGAAGGAGGGATGGAGACAGTAGGTGAAGGAGGGATGGAGACAAGAGATGATGGAGGTGTAGCGGCATCCCCGACCTTTAAAGGCCTAATGGTGACCTCCAGAGTCAGGGAGAGCTGACATCCTTCCTTGTAGTGTGGGTTATTAGGCATGGTGAGTGTATTGCAAGTTGAAACATGGGCGTCAGTCACTTTTTGGAATGCAAGAAAAAAGATTTATTGTCTCTTAAACAGAACTGGGGGAGAGAGGGTTAGGGCCAGGACACCCTTAGGCAGATGCAATAGTAATTGGCAGACTCCGAGACAAAATACTAGGCAGACAGCTCTACAGCTAAAGGACCTTTAAGCTGGATGCAGCAACTGTATTTGTAGAACTGCTCTCTCCTATGGCAACTGAACTTTGAACAGTCAATAGAGATCCATACACGTAACTCACAGTAACCGGTTATAGATCTTCTCTCACATCTAAGAGTATCCTACTATAGATCTTCACTCTCTCACTAGACTTCAAGATCCCAGACATCACTGGATCCCCTGAGCTCTTCCACAGCCAACCTGCTGTATACTCCTCAAGCTTCACCACCGCTAACCCGCTGGGTCCCTGGCTTGGCACTCTGCCGAAGCTTTCCCACTTCTTCACCGTCCCTGGCTGGTGAAAAGGCTGCTCTGGTACTCCTTCAGACTTCCATATACTGGCCTCTGATAACAGGAATGGTCGTACCTTGCTGGCGACTATTCCTCTTTTTACCTCTGGCCTTGATCATTACTTGCCCCTGGCGACAGGAGTGGTCGTCCCTTGTGGCAACTGCTTCTCCCTCCCCACTGGCAATGATCCAGTTCCCCAGTCCGGTGGAACCTCTGCAACTTGGTTGGGCTTCCAGCCTGAAGCCCCAACCTCATGCTGCCTCTCTCAGACCTGCATAGGCCTCAGACAGCTTAGCAGCCAGGTGCTCCGGGGATAGGGCTCAGGCTTCTGGCCTAGCAGCCTGGAGCCTTGTGACAAACGTCCACCAAGACAGCCTTTCAGGTGGCACAGAACCCCCGGTCACCTAATTCCTCCCAAATAAATAGACACTCCCAGCAGGCCAAGGTAGTCAACCTATTCACTCCTAGTCTGGATTCCCTATGCCCTTTTTCTACTGCCACAGGCAACAATGCCACCTAGTGACAAAAGAGAGAGGTGAATCAAATCAAAAGTTAGGAAAATAGCCAGTGAATCCCCTATCAATCAGCCAGGCTAGTTACCACCTAGCAAACTAAATTTGTTAGCAACCCTGCCTACTATTCAGGGTGCTACAGAGGGATAGAGACAGGAGATGGAGAGATGGAGACAGGAGGTGATGGAGGGATGGAGATATTAGGTGATGGAGACAGGAGGTGAAGGAGGGATGAAGGCAGGAGGTGAAGGAGGGATGGATGGAGACAGGAGGTGAAGGAGGGATGGATGGAGACAGGAGGTGAAGGAGGGATGGAGGGATGGATGGAGACAGGAGGTGAAGGAGGGATGGATGGAGACAGGAGGTGAAGGAGGGATGGATGGAGACAGAAGGTGAAGGAGGGATGGATGGAGACAGGAGGTGAAGGGGGATGGATGGAGACAGGAGGTGAAGGAGGGATGCATAGAGACAGGAGGTGAAGGGGGATGGATGGAGACAGGAGGTGAAGGAGGGATGGATGGAGACAGGAGCTGAAGGAAGGATGGATGGAGACAGGAGGTGAAGGAGGGATGGATGGAGACAGGAGGTGAAGGAGGGATGGATGGAGACAGGAGCTGAAGGAGGGATGGATGGAGACAGGAGGTGAAGGAGGGATGGATGGAGACAGGAGGTGAAGGAGGGATGGATGGAGACAGGGGGTGAAAGGGGGATGGATGGAGACAGGAGGTGAAGGAGGGATGGACAGAGATAGGAGGTGAAGGAGGGATGGACGGAGATAGGAGGTGAAGGAGGGATTGATGGAGACAGGAGGTGAAGGGGGGATTGATGGAGAAAGGAGATGATGGAGTGATGAAGACAGGAGGTCTTTAGAATTGGGGACATAAATTCTGATGATCTTGGTGGCTTCCTGGGATTTCCCCTAACTTTCTGTGGTGGCTATGAAACAGAAATAAAGGGGAAATTTCTCCAGTTGGACATAGGTGACAAAATCTGATGGGTTATAATAACCCACCCTTATATATCAAAAATAACATAAGAATGTTTTTTAACCTTAATATCTATCTTAAACCACATTGATAATTGCATATTGTACTTGTTTGTAGCTTAAGTACTGAAATTTGCACGTAAAACTGTAATTTTGTAACTTTTGGAAAATGCCAGTAAAAACGTGGCTGTGCCAGTAAATTTTGAGTGTCGTGTCAGTGAATTTCAGTCTGGTAGGTTGCCAATACTGCTGTACATAAAGGTAAGCCTGATTATAGGCTTACCTGTAAAAAAAAAAAAAAAGAGAATTTGACTACCGCTAAGGATGATCTAAAGAATATCAAGGATGAACCCGATTCTTCTGCTAACTAAATATTAACCCTTATAAACTCGCAGGGTTGCCCTCTCTCTCCGACCCTCTTTGCTATTGCTATGGAGCCTGTGGCGGAGGCTTTACACACCTCCCCTAATATTAAGGGATTGTGGATTGGTTGGTTGGAGGAGAGGGTAAGCCCTGTATGCAGATGACCTTTTACTATTTTTAAATGATGCTGGACCCTCTCTCCAAGGGGTTTTGAAGATATTGGACTCTTTAAATAGTCGGGCTGAAAGTAAATCAGAGCAAGTCCTTGTTGTTTCCAATAGATAGGGAGGCCTGTAGTATGGCTTCTAATGATATTCCATTGCAGTGGGTGGAGAATTTTAAATACTTAGGAGTTGTCATTTCCCGTCAAGTTTCTGAATTTATTTTCCTGAATTTGACTGATTTTGGGAGATATTGGGTCAAAATTGAAAGTCTTTGGCTCTACCATTGTCTTTATTGGGACGTATTAATCTTTTAAAAATGAAAATTATACCAAAATGTATGTACTTATTTAGACATTCTCCCCAGTGGCTTCCTATGTCCTTTTTTACAAAATAAAACCAACTTTTTTCATCTTTTTTAAGGGGATCGAAGAACCCCAGGTATAAATTAACCACCCTGAATCCTAATATATATAACTCCTCTACCCGGCTGGAAGCGGCAGTAGTAGGCTCAATGGCAGCTCTTAAGGCCCTTTTATTTAGGGGCCGTAAGGCACCATACCAGTTGACTCCTTCAATGCTCATTACTATTCGAGCCTAGGAGGCCGGTCTTAGATGTAAGCATTATCCTAAGGATGCGTTTTCTCCAAGTGCCACTTTATGGTTTCATCCTACTCTTCCTCAATTTTTTAAAGCACCAGAGCCTATTGCACGGACTTACTTTCTCAAGTGATTACTGATTGGAAAAAACAATCTACTTTTTCTACACTTACCTCAACCTATAATGTTCCAAGCTCCCATTTATTTACATATTTCCAGCTTCTTCATACTTTTCATGCACAGTTTCCACAGGATAGTTTAATGATTAGACAATCCACTTTAGAATTAGTGTTTAGGTCTGAGTGCCTGGATAAGTCTATTTCAAGATTGTATTCTCATTTTATATAAATTTCTATCCTGCCATTAGAGGTTCTTAGAGCTAGGTGGGTGCAAGATATACCAGATTTAGATATGGAGGATTGGAGGAGTGTGTGGGGTTTTCGTTTGCAATCTTTGAGAGATCGCATGATCCAATACAAACTGGTACATAGAGCATATATCACACCACACAGACTTAACAAGATAAATCCTCTGTGCTCTTCAGAGTGTTGGCGATGTGGAGCAATTCAGGGGGAATTTACACACATCCTTTGGACGTGCTCATTTATAGCTATTTTTTGAGTGGAAGTGGTGGATTTATTGAATTCCATCACTTCCGCTACTTTACCGGTTTCAATGTCTGTCTGTTTATTGGGTTTGGTAGAGACTATTTTTCCAACAGTGTCTGAGCGAGTGTTTGCTAATATAGCATTATTTTACGCAAGAAAAGCTATTGCGTTGCATTGGGAGAAACCTCGTTCCCCTACGCCCTCATATTGGAAGCAATTGGTAAATAATAATCTTCCATTGTATAGAGATACTTGCATGAATAGGGGTTGTCCTAGTAAATACGGTAAAGTGTGGGCAAAGCGGCTGGACAAATCGTATACAGCATTGAACGCCCATGGGGGCTATTGTGTATAATATGTGCGTTCCCATATGAGAAATGTTTGGGGTCATTGACGAAAGAGGGAATCAAAGTTTACTTTATTTATTTATTTTTCTTTTCTTCTTTTCCCCTTCCTCTTTGGATTAATAATTGTTATATTGGATTTTGGAAATCATATTATTATATCTTTGGTTCAATGTGTATGATGTTTTGTTATGTTTTTTATTTTGCCTGTTATTAAGAAATTTAACAAAAAGATTTGAAGAAACCTTATAAATCCCTTCCTATACCTTCAAGATAAAATATACTTACACGGCAGTTATAGTTGGCTTGGCCTTTTGCAGTCCCAGCACAGGACTTGCTTCTTGCAAGTCTGCCATAGTAACTTTCACAAACTCCATCTGTCTCCAATGGGACTTCCATCTGCTGAAGCTTTGTAGCCATTTCCCCTGCAATTGGTAGCATTATGTTATTTTTACTGTTAATTTTATTGGTCTGCAGTGGGGAGGAAAAAAAGGCATCTTTCTCTAACTCTTTCCCATCCAACCCAGCGTCCCTTTATGTGGGTCTGATATGTCCTGGAGGTTGGATGGACTTTCCGATGATGATCAGGAGTCCATCTGGTGTCCTTTCAGTCATAATGGGAGATTGAGAGCTGTCTATGACAATTGGGGCTCATAGTGAGCATGCTCTCCACACAGAAACCTTCCTCATCCATGGATGTATATGTGCAGCATTTGGGCGTTAAAGTCCACCCTCTTTGCTACTACATATATGTGTTAATATTGAAATCACCTGAATCTGTATTCCTGGAAACATATGTAGCACCCTCTAGTGTGCTAGTGTATAAAGTTGCAGTGTAGGAAAATTTGGCCTGGTTGAGAACTGGGTTGAATCTGGGTCAGGGCTGTGATTCAGGGAGGCTGGATGATTCAGCGAGCAACATCTCTGGTGACTACCCTTGCTTTCTGGAGCCTTGAAGAAGCTTCCAGAAGTAGAGGGTGGAGTCTAGGAGGAGCTGCATGGACTACTGGCCCCAACCAATCCCCAGCAAAGTGGGCTGGCAGGGGGTGGGCCACCTCATAAATACTCATGCCAGCAGGGGCAGTAGGGTGGAAGATGAAGACAGAGTGCTGAGGAGGCTGTCGGTGGCCCTTGAGGGTGCCCCCTAGTCTGGGGAGGGGAGGGGAGGGGACCTCGGGCCTGGGGCTCAGGTGCTGGGGGGACCCTCTACAACACACAGAGGAGTCCTTCCGGGAGGCACGGGAGCAAGTAGAGGACAGCGAGAGGAGGTCTCCAGAGAAGTCAGTCAGGTGGGCTGTTGAGTGATCAGTCTGGAAGAACTGTAGAGAGAGTGTAAGTCTGGGAGGACTGTGGAGAAGTAGCCAGGAGAGATAGTGAAAGGGGCAGCTGCAGCCAGGCAGGCTGGCAGTGCCTGTAGAGGTAGTGCTGGGATCAGCAGCCACAGGAGAAATGTAAGCTGGACACTGGACTTTGCTACACAATCAAAGAGCCCGTGGTCCCTGCATGTAAAGGGCTTATGCTTTGATCTTGCCTTGTCAGATCCACTAAAAGTGTCCCAGATGAGTTTTTCTGTAAGCAAGTGAGTGCTGGAGGAAGTGAGGAGTGTATATAGACTGTACAGAAGAGAAGTTGTTCCTGAAGTTGTTTAAAGTCAAGTGTAAATCCCATAAATAACCCTACTCCCTATCCAAGTTCTAATCCCTCAATAAAATAACAAAAGAAAGTGCTGAACTGTTTTCTGACTCTTGGAGACTGTGAAAATTCAGTGCCTGGCTGTGCAGGGTGGGGGATCTCATTTCACCTGCGGCTTCTTAGGGGGTGAGCTACACATATTTGCAATAATTTTAATAATATCTTTAGTAGACATATGTGAGGTTCCATTTCAAATATAGACATCACCTAGGCAATTCCTGGGTCATATTTTAAAATGGGTCACAACAACTTCTGAGGACTAGAAGGAGGAATTGAAGACCAATCTGCAAGCAGATAATAAGAGGCCAGTCCACCCAAAAGTAATATTTTGGTTACAGATGGAGCCTGGTGGGCTGAGCCGGCCCCACCTTAAAGGGGTTGTAAAGGTCATTTAAAAAAAAAAAAAAAAACAACAAACATGTTATACTTACCTTCACTGTGCAGCTCGTTTTGCACAGAGTGGCCCCGAACCTGGCCTTCTGAGGTCCCTCGGCGGCTGTTTCAGCTCCTCCCCGCAAGAACTAACCACCTTAATGCGAGCTCCCTCGCATGGTGGTTAGTTCTTGCGGGCGCGCTCTCGTGATACAGCCGGCGGCTATAGCCGCTCACTGTATCACTCGGCCCCGCCCCCCGGCGCGCCGCGTCATTGGATGTGATTGACAGCAGCGCGAGCCAATGGCTGCGCTGCTTTCAATCTATCCACTGTAGCCAATCGGCGGCCAGGCTGAGCGGCGAAATGGATGTCGGGAGCGAGCGGCTGACTTTCGAGGGGTCAGGTAAGTAAAACGGGGGGGCTGGGGGCGGCGGTATTGTCAGAAGTTTTTTCACCTTAATGCATAGAATGCATTAAGGTAAAAACATTTTTACCTTTACAACCCCTTTAATTTATCATGAATCTCTCAGCCATAACTCCACCTTTACATGTTCCAAAACTTCCTGTAGCATTTTACATACTTTAAAATACATTTAAAAATTCAACAGTTACCAAGAATACGGGTTCCATTATTTTTAATCCTCCCCAGATTATTTTACTCCGAATATCACCAGGTTCCATTAAACATGCTAAACAGGATCTCCTTAGACATTTCCTTATTGCTGCACATACCAGTATCCCTCACCACAAACACCCACCCTTTCAGAATGGGTCAAAGAATTAGACTTCATCTCAGGCCTAGCCCAGGGAAATGATAAACAGGACTATACTAAGATTTGAGTTGCTTGGATTATCCTCTGGAGCTCTCCAGAACTCCTTGACTGGTATCATCCCCCTTAACCCACATAAATCTGGACTGGGCATGGTGATGGTGCCAGGCGGACTCCTTTTTCTCCACTTCCTCTGCACCTGCCCCATCACCACATTACACCACACTCTCTCTAGTAAAACCAGCATTTTTCAAAAAAATCCAGCAGTTATGTTAGACTACATTTTGTATTACAAATTTATAGGACTTTTCTCTGGGAGACAGTGCTTTTCACATACAAAGAAGTCTATTTATAAATGTTTTCACCCAAAATCCCCATATTTTTCTAATGGCAATTAATTAAAAGTGTAAATCCTGTGTGAAATATATATACTGTTCCTTCCTTACTGTATTAGCCCCATAGACCAGGACGGGACATTACAGTACACATACCTTCCCCATTAAGATCCCATCCAGTTACCACACAGATGAAGGAAGAAGTCAACTTGTTTTTTGAACGAGAGAAACACACTGGTTGTACATTATCATTCAACTGCAATGGTTCTTTCAGCTGGAGCAGAGCAAGATCATATTCCAAAGTCAATGCATTAAATTCAGGATGAAATATGATTTCATTTATTGAACATCTCTGGAACAGAAAAAAAGATAAAGTTCTAAATTAGTTCCATTTACTGAGAAACTCATACAGAATAGTAATGGCATTTTAAAATGATCTCTTAAAGGAGCACTCTTTTGGACAAAGAAATGTCTATATTTCTTAGACGATGCAGCTGTTTGTTTTTTTTTCCAAGTGGCTATGTGAGATTTAGCTTACCTTGGAGAGTTTTACAAGGACTTTGTCCACTCAGCAGAATGTGTTTTATTATTTTTTTTAATTCATTCAAATGTCAAAGTAACAGCATTTTGCCCATGCAGGGATTGTTCAGCATAGCAACGAACACAAACGTCTTTCAGCCTCCCTGCTATTTGTTGCAAATCTATTCCTCCTAATGCAGACCTCAGCAGTTACCACCTTTGCTATGTGGTTTTCTTTTAAGCTTTTGACTTTGAATTCTTTCTCTTAAACATCTTTCCTCCCTTGGTCCTGTTTTTGGGTGGTTCCATCCCCTTACAGGACCCCACAGGAACACTTTTGCATGTGCGTTCCCTGCTGGCACCTAAAGTCACTGCATGCAATGAGTAAAAGATAGCGATAGCCACCCCCTCCTTCTTCCCCCTGCTCCATGCCCCTGTGTTATCCCTTCAGTGCATGTGTAGCACCCTCTAGTGCAGGGGTCTCAAACTGGTGGCCCTCCAGCTGTTGCAGAACTACAAGTCCCATCATGCCTCTGCCTGTGGGAGTCATGCTTGTAACTGCTAGCCTTGCAATGCCTCATGGGACTTGTAGTTTCGCAACATCTGGAGGGCCGCCAGTTTGAGACCCCTGCTCTAGTGTGTGCTAGAAGTTAATGTAGTGTGTGTTAGAAGTTAAAGTAAAACATAGTTTAGCTCAGGGCTAACCCTGAGCTATGGAATCTGGGTCAGGGTTCACTAAAGTTCAGGGCTGGGTGATTCATCCTGGCAGTTCTCTCGTGTCTGCCCCTGGTCTAGAAGGTTGGAGAATCTTCTAGAAGTAGAGGGTGGAGGTAAGAAGGAGGAGCTGCCCTGAATATTTATGGAGCCACTCCATAAATAGACATAAGCCATGCCAGCAGGGGCAGTCAGATGGAAGATGGAGATGCAGTGTTGAGGAAGCTGTCAGCGGTCCTCAGGGGTAAGAGACTTACCCCGCACATTTGCTTCAAATTGGAAAAGTGTCAAATAGAACTTGTGCTTCAAGAGCTCTGCAAGTGAAAAACTTGCCAGTGAAAATGTGCAGCAAGTTAACAGACTTACAATTCAACACTGCCACAAATTTGTGGAAAGTTATCCTTGCTATTTGGAGCATTAGGGTGTGCACCCCAAAACTCAAACACACATGCCTTTCATTGCAGCCTCAGCTTCACTGGGCAGTGAATAAATGGGAAGTGCTCTGTGCTGAGCGGCATCCTGTCCATTCACAAACTGAAGCATAGTAAACACAGACTGTAGCCATTGGAGAAGAGAGTCGTTAGCCCTGCTAGAGTTACCTGGAGCTTACAAAATTTAGCTGAATGGTGCAGTGGGAAGGATTTAGCAGCACGGAGGTGGATAGTAGCGGAGGTACCCGGGCCTGGATCAGCACAAGGGGACCCTCATTATCGGTCTATACGGAAGAAACTCATGGTGCAGTGAAGCCTAAGAGGTACAACCATCAGAGGCAGCTACCCAAAGACACCCACTCCTCTGCCTAATACCCCCTTGGGGGTGACGGAGTCTGGTGAGTGGGGGAGCACGGGGGGAGCACTTGGAGTCACCAGCTTCTACTTGCACGGAAGTCACCTCATATCACCCCTTGAGCATTTTTAAATGCATGTCAACCGACCCTGATGTTCTCAATTGTTCCTGTCTCTACATATTAGACATTTTATTCCTGCTTGAGTCCAATATAGGGACTGTTTTACCGATGGTGTATTCATACTCGCTGTCTCTAATATGAGTGTTAATTGTCTGGACTCCTATCTTTTTATATATGAAATTTGAGGAAATTTAATATACTGTAACATAGAGGTTTTTTGCACTTTGGTTTCACTTTATACACAGTGCACTTTATTCACCATATTTATTGGGGATATGTGGTAACCTCATACGGTTACCGTTAGCCCCCAAACAGTGTGCTTTCTCACGGACCCCGAATATTTTTAAAAAGGAGGCTACTCACTAATTTCAACAAAAAAATTTTTTTATATTTCTATTTTTATTATTTTTTTGTCTTGTTTGGTTTATTGCATATGCAAAGGTTCACACTGGAAGTGGAGCAAGTGTAAACTCAACCCACTTACTGAAATATTTATTTACACAATACAGAAGATGTGCACATTCACTTTTTAGGATTTTATACTATATAAATTAATTATTTCATTCATTTTTGGTGCATTTATAGGGGGACATTCACTTAAGGAACACACATTTATTCCTTTCCTTGCATATACACAATTTTTGTCACTATTTCTATATATTCACTTATTTATTTATTTTTCTGACCTCTAAGCAATACTTACTGTCAATAGGGCAGCGCCAATTCCCCACATCTCTTTATTACATACAGACTGTAGCCAGTCTCCCTTGAAGATAGAGGTTTGTTTAAGTCTTCAGCCTTTCCCTAGAGATCTCATTGAGAGTCAGCCGGGTGGGCTGGTGAAGAGTCAGTCTGGTGGACTGGTCTGGAGAGTTAACCTGGAGGTAGGGTTGCTACCTTTTCTTCAAGCCAAACCCGAACACTTTAGCGGCATTTCTTTTTTTTGAGTATATGCCATAAGATTGTAAAAGACAAGACCTGGCACACTTTGGGTTGCCTCAAGGAGAACAGTAATGTAGCACAGAGCGGGAAACAGTGGGTGTGGCCGAATTGTGAGTGTTACACATTTAATACAGCGGTCAGGAATACTTACTGTGCAAAATGCAGGGGACAGAAGTCAGGGGTGTGTAACACACAGTGTAGGGGTAAGAAGAGTGCAACCCCCCCCCCACAAGCAATACTCTCACCCACTTTATCAACAAAAATCTCAACTCCCTCTCCTGCAAAAAAAAAATCCAGCACTAATCTTTATGCTCACCCTCCACCCCACCAGCAAAAAATAATTTCTCTCCCTCCCAGAACAACCCCTCCCCCCAAAAAAAGAACAAATCCTCTACCCCCTTCCTCAGCACAAGCCCTCCACCCCTCAATTCCTCCTAATACAAATCCTCTTCCCCAACCAGTACAAACCCTTGTTCCCCCAATACCCCTCTCAGAATAAATCCTCTTTCATCACCAAATACTCCCTCCAACCCCCCCCCCCCCAAAAAAAAAGAAAAAAAAGAAAAGAAATCCCACGTCTAACGCAAACCTCTCCCCCTTACCAGCACAATATCTCCCTTCCCAGCACAAATCTTCCACCCCACAAATCCCCCTCCCAGCACAGCTCCTCATTCCAGCACAAATATCCCACCCCAACACATAAACCCCACTCCCAATACAAATTTTCTCCCCAAAATCCCCCCTTCCAGCACAACATGCTCCCCATCCTGGAACAATTCCTCTCCCCTTGTCCTCTCCAGCGCAAATCCTTTTTCCTCCAAGCCCCTCCTACACAAGCCTTCTCCCCAGTTCCATCACAAATCCTTCCACCTAAATTCCCCCTCCCAGTACAAACTCCCCACCCAAACACAAATCCCCCCCCCCCTTCTAATACAAATCCATACCTTCCAACTGTCCCAGTTTATTGTGCCTTTCCTGAGATTTGAACAAAATCTAAGTGTCCCATGAATCCAGGCTGAGTCCTGGAGCCCAGTGCATCAACAAATTCTAGCACTTTGCTCCACTAACTTACCTAGCGGGAGGGCGCTAGTTTGGGCATCCAAGACAAATTCCCTCCAGATGCCATGCCCATCCCCTCTGTGGCAGCTGGCATCTCTTTGTTTTGAGAAGGGGTGTAATAGACCTGTGCTAGGAGGTGCTTTGGAAGAGCAGAGTAATTGTGCTAGCAAGGGGGTGGGTGGTCAGATATGTCCTAGGGTGGCGCTTTGGGAGGGGAGAGGGCTAGTGCTGGGGGGGGGTCAGATGTATGCTTTGTGGTGCTTTGGGAGGGGAGAGAGCTAGTGCTGGGGGGAAGATATGTGCTGGGGGGCACTTTGGGAGGGAAGGGGGCTAGTGCTAGAAGGGGGGGTTGCACATGTGCTGGGGGCACTTTGGGAGGGGAGGGCACTAGTGCTAGACGTGGGGGTCAGATATGTTCTAAAGGGCACTTTGGGAGGGGAGGGGGCTAGTGCTAGAAGGGGGGGTTGCACATATGGTGGGGGCACTTTGGGAGGGGAGGGGGCTAGTACTAGACATGGGGGTTGGATATGTTCTGAGGGGCACTTTGGGAGGGAAGGGGGCTAGTGCTAGAAGGGGGGTTGCACATGTGCTGGGGGCACTTTGGAAGGGAAGGGGGCTAGTGCTAGACTTGGAGGTCGGATAAGTTCTGAGGGGCACTT
The DNA here is from genome assembly GCF_042186555.1 of Aquarana catesbeiana. Taxonomy (NCBI): domain Eukaryota; kingdom Metazoa; phylum Chordata; class Amphibia; order Anura; family Ranidae; genus Aquarana; species Aquarana catesbeiana. The sequence continues at coordinate 55,529,357 of NC_133334.1, read as the reverse complement.
TGGGAGGGGAGGGGCTAGTGCTAGAAGGGGCTTGCATATGTGTTGGGCGGCACTTTGGGAGGGAGAGGGCTAGTGCTAGAAGGGGTTATCAGATTTCAAATTCATCCCACTCCTCTGTCATATGTCCTCTCTCACACCAAAGCCCCCCCCCCCCCCCCAGCACATATCCTCTTAGCCCCCCAATCACTCCACCAAGTGTACATCTTTTTTTAAAGTTTATTCCTTCCCAGGCACCCTCTCCCCTCCCCTCCCCTGTCCATCGACAGAGCATAGAAAACTTTGTACAGACCTGAGATCAGCACGTGTCCCTGCTCCCCCTCCTCCTCCTGTGCGTGTATAGGCAGCTTCATTCTGCTGTGTGAATAAGACAGGCTCCCGGGACGGCGGGGAGGGGAGACAAACATCTGATGGCCAAGCAGTCATGTCATTCCCGGTGCAGTCCAATCTGAATGATGTATGCAACACAAATTCACACCGCTCTGAACAGAAACGCCAAAATGATGAGATGGATGGGGGCACACCTAGTCCAGGTGCTCTGACTCAGGATGTCCCTCCCACATCCAGAAACAAGCCACAAATGTACATAGAAGAGCTGGTGTTCTGACGAGAAAGGTCCCCCCATCGGAAAGTGTCCACCCTATACTGCGCAGGCGCAGCGCTTGCGTGGTATGGAGGACAGAGGAGACGCCAAAAGTCTCAGAACATGAAAAGCTGTTCATGAGCTCTACACGGCGCCTGCGCAATTAATAGTACATTCTGTCACACGCTCCCGATGCTCGTACAACTCTGCAAGGGGTAGAGTGCCTACAGAATGGGCAGAGCTGATTACAGAACTGAAGGAGTTTTACAACGATGGCCAGAGCTGATAAAGGCGGGTAGTTCAATGTTACAAGCATAACACAAGCAATTTCAATACTGTACTAATTTAATTTTTATTATGCTTATATCTTAACTAGTTGTGTAAACACGCCCCGCAAAGATCCGCCCATTTGAGAAATCCACCCCCACGAGCATCGGGAGCGTGTGACAGAATGTACTATTAATTGCGCAGGCGTCGTGTAGAGCTCATGAGCAGCTGTTCATGTTCGGCGACTTTCGGCGTCTCCTTTGTCCTCCGTACTGTGCAAGCGCTGCGCCTGCACAGTATAGGGCAGACACTATCCGATGAGGGACATTTCTCGACAGGACACCGGCACCACTGGAAATTCAGTCTTCAATTTTATTGTTGTTGTATGACCATGATAAAAGGAACACAGAGATGTGTTTCGGGACGCAGGCGCCTTCACAGAATGGTGTGCCCGGGTCTGAGGCAGATAGAAACCTGAACATATCATTCAAAAACCGGACTGTCTGGGAGAAACCCATACAGGTGGCAACCCTACCTGGAGGGCTAGTGAAAGGGGCAGCTGCAGACAGGTGGGATGGCAGTGCCTGAAGAGGTGGTACTGGGATCAGTGGCCACAGAGAACTTACAAGCTGTTTTACTGCAACTGTGCTACGCAAAGTGGGGCTATGAGTTCCTGTCTGTAATGAGCTATTGGTTATCTGACTGAAAGCCTGTCAGATCATCAAAGTGATTCAGGTGGAGCAAACAAGTATGTGCAGGAGGAAAGTGAAGGCGACTGTATATAGGTGTATATAGGAAGATGTCCCTGACATTTGGGCATCCCATAACCTCCCAGAAGTGGGGGAATCCAAGTTCATCTGCAGTCCCTATGGGGGTGTGCTACACATGTATGATAGTCCATATGTGCACTGCTCTACCCAAAAGCTTGGGGAAGTGGTCCTCTGTGACCTGGAGCCAGTGGTGGTGTACAGTTAGCTTGGTAAGTGTTTATACACACATACCAAGTAAATTGATTACCGCAGTATTTAATAGTTTATTAAAATGCATTATTAAAAAAATATATTTCATACTACTTTAAATCTCAACTCCAGACAACTCCTTTCCACCCCTCCTTCTCACCCTGCTATAACTCATCCTGCCAGGTGTTTATTTTTTCTTTGCTGGTGGAGCAAATTATACTCACCCCAGTCCCCCCATTTTAATGCCTGGCTGAGGGGACATCTAATCCAGCACCACAGATGCAGCCAAAGCCACTGATTCAATCACCTCAGGATAACATTGGTCCTCTTCTGGATTCTGAGAGGTAGTGATGTGGACACCTGAAGAAGGACCCCAGCAGGAAGTAAACAAAGAGGGGAAGGGCCCAACGCTAGAAGATCATGCAGCCACGGCTTTTGGTACGTGAAATAAACATTCAAAAAGTTTTTTTTTGTTTTTTTTTTTAATCTAATGCCTGCAATCAGGGATAGTAGGCTGGGAGGGATGATCATTTTATCCCAGAGTTGAGTTTTAAAGGAGCTGCTTTAGTCCCAGAGAAGATACTAATGTCATACCCTATTTATGGTCATTGACACCATTTCTTTTACATTTATGTATTTTAAAGATGAATAAAGTTGTTTTAATGGTCCTTTTGCTATTGGAGTCCTGCTATTCTTTCCATGCAAACATTTGTGTATGGGTGGATGGAGCTTACCTTGATGTAGCCTGCATAAGAAAGCACAATTTCCTCCCTGTGGTTTTCTATTGGTCCTATGATAGGATGACACCCTATTGAGCGCGTATATAGACCTCTTGTTTTTGAGGTCCACATATTTTCTTTTGCGTGGAGGTCGTGCCGATTTTCTATTTCATAATCAAGGTGTACACATCCTTAAAAAAAGACTGGACCAGTTGCCTCCTTACATACACACTGCTAATGTCTTAGTGCAGACACATTTGTCTGTCCAGACAGTAACTACCTCTGGTCCTTCACAATATCCAAATCTCATTCTTAAATGTAAGTTGTGGCTTATTTGTTTGGGTCAGATGTGTCAGGCTTTAAACTGCTTTTGCAGCCCATAGGAGCCATGAATGACTCTCTCTCTTGTGGGCAACACCCACCTATCTCCAATCAGTTTCACGCCCATGCAGGGACCCATTCCCTGCTGAAACAGGCACGATCTACATCTTTACATGGTAACAGACCATCCATCAATCACTGCTGTTAATATCATCCCCTAACATGGAAACCCTGAAAAACTGGTTATTTCTGCTAGCTTGCTTTATCATTGGGATGTACTGGGGGCTATGCTCTGTCTACATCCATTTTTAGTTGTATTACTTTATTGTTTAACCACTTGCCCACCAATGTATGTTTGTAAATGGCTGCAGCTGTTAGCTTGGTACCGTTTTTAACAACCAGAGAAGGGCTTTCAGATAAAAGTGATCCGGCTGGCCTTCCGATCACTTTTATGGTGCTCTCAAAGTTTACCTTCGCCAGCAGCACAACCTGAGCTCAAACAGCTGCACTGGAGGATAGGAGAGACATTGGGGGACCTGTCCATGCTATCCCGTAGGGAGCTTGTTAGCCCCTAGTGATAGCAATAAGGTAGCAAAGTAAAGTAGAAAAAATAAAAAGTGTAAAATAAAAACAAAATAATTTTATAAAATAAAAATAATGTAAAATTTGTAAAGCATCCCCGTACACACTCCATATAAAAAGCGCAGCATAGGGCGAGCACATGTATGTAAACATCAATTGCACCACATATGTGAGATATTTTCGCAAAGGAGAGAGAGTAATTCTTCTAGGGCCATAATTCATGGTAAACTCTCAATTGATAACCTGTAAAGGTTTTAAAACATCACGTAAGGAGAATTTGGGGTACCATATTTTTTTGCAATTGCACAGACATGTGCAATTTTAAGGCTTGACATGTTTGGTATACATTTACTCGATGCAACCCAATATTTTATATTTTTTAAAAATGGTATACTATTGTGTGTTTGCACGAAAATTAATTTTAGTGTATTTTTTTCCTAAAAATATGTGTTTGATAAAAAGCTGCACAAATATTGTGTGACATAAAAAATTGCAACTATCACTAATTTATTCTCCATGGTCTCTGCTTCATGAAATATATACTTTTTTGGGAGGTTTACATTAATTTCTAGTAATAAAATGCAGATTTTATCATATGTGCAAAAAAACCCCAACAAATAAATAAAAAATTGCCCCAGTAGAAAAGATTACTGGTGTTAGTGCTGTAAATCCCTCAGGACTGAGGTTGGAGTGAATAGCTAATTATTTAGCTATGAGGCCCCATTGCCAAAAATTGTTCTCCAATACAGAAATGTCCTTCCATATCACTGTCACAAATAGTCATAAACTTTTACTGGGAGGTCTATAAAACAATCTGACCATTTGGAAAGCACCCAAGTGGCAACCCTGTAGGCTTGCAGATAATGAGGAAACAGTCAAACCTGGGTATCTTGCAACCTCTCCAAATCATGCAGTCCAGCAACTGCCCGCAACAGTTCACGGAACCGTCTTCTGCAATACAAAACTGAGTTATAATTCAAATAATAGTCTTATTTCACTTATTGGATAAACTGACATCAACCACGCTGGCCACACACATTTCAATCATGAACTAATTGCCAAGCCTTTAAATAGTTGGGTATACTTGATAATACTACTCACTTGTGTGCAACACAGCTGGCAGCTGTTAGGACAAACCTTGTTGTCACAATCACCCCGCTGCAGAAGTGTTTACTACCAAAACTTATGCTGACGTGCCAGGGCCAAGAGTTTGGAATGGCTTCCTCCGCTGCAGTTATGCTCTGGTTAAAGAACATAGGTAGGATCGGAGCAGCTACACAACCTGTGTCTAAGACAAAATAAAAGACCCAATAAGCAAGTGTGGGGAGGGGAAATCCTTACTGTAAACATTGACTTTCTGATCATTTTCTTTAAGATGGAGTTTGATCTGCTTATATTTTGCTTTACCTTGTTCTTCCTCCCACCACCCTCACCAACATGCCAGGTAGCTACAACAAATGTGCTCAGTAGGGAGATTACCTTTCACTTCCTGTCCCGATGGCAATTGTTTTTGAGTTTGTTTTTTTTAGCCCTCAAGAAATCTATGAAGATAAATTAATTCCACTTTTTAGGACTGCTGAAACATTGTATGAGCTTTGTCTCAGACTGTTGTAGACTGGTATCCCTGATTATTTAAAGCATTGTCTAGGTGACTAGTTGTTAATTAGATCACTGTTAGTTGTTCCTTAGATGTGCTAATGAGGTTACTGTTTTGTCAAGGCTGGGCTCTCAGCCCTCCCTTCTCTGTGCTCAGGTTGCTCAGCTGTCGGTTAATTGCCAGTACTCATCGCTCCACAGTGGCTCATCTGTTGATCATCTCCTGCTCGTCAGTCAAGCCCACAGCCAGCCCCTTTTGGCTATTTAAATTGCCTGGTTCATTTTTTCAATGCCTTCGCCTTGGTCAACATATCTAGAGACTGTCTGCTGTGTTCCTGTTGAAGCCTGGCTGATGTCCCTTCTGGTTCCTGATCCGGTCTGCTGCCTCTGACTACGCTGATCTCTGGCTTCCTGATATTCTGGCTTGTTCTGACTACCCAATTTGGCTACTAAGCTATGTTTTGACTAAGTTTACTAGTTGTACAATTTTTACCATTGTATTAAAAATTGTGATTGTGTTTGCATTTTCTGTCTCCGTCTGTTTCATGGTTCTTGACAGTAGGCGAAGACCATGAATTCAGAAGATGCAGGCAATCCACCTAGTGGTAATATTTTTTTCAGGTTGAATGAGCAGGATCACCGCATGGATCAGTTTGCCATAGCGTTACAGACCTTCCTGATTCACACTGCTTACCTGGCTCCTCCCACTGTGGCTGTTCCGGTACAACCCGTGTTGCAGGCCACCCCTGCTGCTGCTCTCTGTGCAGGCACCCACCTTGAATATTACCTCTGTAAGAGGTATGTTTGGTTCTGCTCCGCTTCCCCAGGGATTTGGGGTAATCCAGTTCAATGCAGAGGGTTTCTCAACCAGATTGGCATATGCTTTGAGATGCCGCCCCAGGCGTTCCTCACAGACAGACGCAAAGCAGGCTTTAATATTTCTTTGTGAGTGTAAGTAGGTGACAAGTGATGGCGTCAGACAATAAGAATATATATGAATGAGTGAAGAGTGGATATATCACTCCAATCAGTAAATAAATGTATAAGAAAGGTATGGAGCCATCTCACATTAAACCTTCATCAATTAATATTGTGACAATTCAATGTAACCCAGCAAAAATAGAATAATAAAATGGGATAATAATTTAGTGGCTAAGAAACAATAGCAAAAATATACATCTGTGAAAAAAAATCAGTCAAGAAACAGTCCAAATTAATTAATTCTATATAGCTTCACACAAAGTAAAAGAAAAAGAGTCCAATCACCGTGATTCAGAGCAAAAAAACCTTCAATGAGTGATCCACCATAGATTATGCATATAAAATGCACACTCACCGGAACGGAACTTTAAATCAAAAAAGCCTGGGTCAGTATATGATACATCTCATTCAGCAATACAGATGGAAACTGATTCCTTTCACTTTGATGGAAATTGAGCATTCGCTCAGAAAAAAAGATACAAGCATCATTGCGCAAACATGTTTGGCAACAGTGAATCCAAGCAAACATCAAGGTAATGTGCACTTACATTAGGATGTGCTATAAGTTAGCACCGACATGTATGGCTTTGGGGTAGATAAGCACGCTGTATGTTCAGCCACGGCGTGCGTACCAAAGCAGCAGGGTAAGGAACCGGCGAAACCGGATATGACGTCAATGGTGAGTGGACATGCAGCCTCTATGCATTTCGTGTTACCCGCTCTCCACTGAAGTCATATCCGTTTTCACCAGTTCCTTACCTTGCTGCTTTGGAACGCACGCCACGGCTGAACATACAGCGTGCTTATCTACCCCAAAGCCATACATGTCGGTGCTAACTTATAGCACATCCTAATGTAAGTGCACATTACCTTGATTTTTGCTTGGATTCACTGTTGCCAAACATGTTTGCGCAATGATGTTTGTATCTTTTTTCTGAGCGGATGCTTGATTTCCATCAAAGTAAAAGGAATCGGTTTCCATCTGTGTTGCTGAATGAGATATATCATATACTGACCCAGGCTTTTTTGATTTAAAGTTCCGTTCCGGTGAGTGTGCATTTTGTATGCATAATCTATGGTGGATCACTCATTGAAGGTTTTTTTGCTCTGATTGGACTCTTTTTCGTTTACTTTGTTGAAGCTATATAGAATTAATTCATTTGGACTGTTTCTTCACTGATTTTCCACAAATATATATTTGTTATTGTTTATTAGCGACTAAATTATTATCCCATTTTATTATTCTATTTTTGCTGGGTTAAATTGAATTGTCACAATATTAATTGATGAAGGTTTAATATGAGAAAGCGCCATACCTTTCTTATGCATTTATTCATTCTTTTTTTGCTTTCTGATAGAGCCTTGGCTTGGGCAAACCCTCTATGGTAGACGCAAAAATCCATTGTACTGAGTAACCCAGAGTTTGTGGCTTCCTTTAAAAGGGTATTTGACGTTCCCACATGCTCCACTTCTGCTGCCAAGAGCCTCATGTCCATCAGAGTACGAGAACTGTTGCCGATTACACCATTGAAATCCGTACTCTGGCAGCAGAGGTCGCTTGGAACAATGAGGCCCTCGTGGCTGCTTTTTTTCATGGTCTCTCAGATAAACTCAAAGATAGCAACTCGAGACATACCTCCAGATCTGGAGAAGTTGATCACGCTTGCAATTCTCATTGACTCGACTACGAGAGAGACCTTCCTTTAAGGGATGCTTGAGGAAGCCTCCTGTACGTTTGTCTCCGTGCACTGCAGTCCCACCCTTGCCTCCCTCACCTCCCATGCCTCCTGGTACCGAGTCTGCCAGTGAAGTAGAACCCATGCAGTTGGGCTTCACATGTCTCTCTGCAGATGAGAGGGCTTTTAGGAGGAGGGAGAGATTGTGCCTTTATTGGGGCCATGCAGGTCACTTCTTGAAGTCTTGTTCTATCCTTCCGGGAAACGCTTGCACCTGAGGTCCAGTAGGGGACAGATCTTAGGTGGCATTGTTATGCCCCCAGTTACCTTGAAGGATAAGCCTCTAGTTTTGGTTACCCTTTCGTGGTCTGAGTCGTCCATCGATACTCAGGCTCTAATTGACTCTGGGGCTGCAGGCGTGTTCATAGACAGTGCCTTTGTGTCTAAGCACTCAATTCTGCTGCAGCTTCGTGCCACTCCACTTGCCATTGAGGCTATTGATGGGAGACCTCTACAGCCTGCCCATGTGAGTCATGAGACTGCTCCTTTGACCATGGCCGTAGGGGCTCTTCACCATTAGATAATCCAATTTCAAGCCACTTCCTCTCCTCATTATCCAGGGGTTATTGGTTATCTTTGGTTATAGAGGCACAACCCCTCATTTTGGTTGGCTTCATACTGAGGTTCTTTCCTGGTCGCCACAATGCAGTAAGACATGTTTTCAGAAAGTGGCTAAGGTCTTGTGCACCTGTTCCCTCTCCTCTTTGCCAGAGGAGTATTGCAAATTTAGTGATGTCTTTGACAAGGGTCAGGCCGGTAGTTCACCTCCACACCGGTTGTATGATTGCGCAATTGGCCTTCAACCTGGTGTTATGCCTCCCCATGGCCGGGTTTACCCTTTGTCTGTCTCAGAGGATAAAGCTATGGAGGACTATGTTGCTGATGCACTTTCCCAAGGTTTCATCCGCAAATCCTGCTGGAGGTGGCCTCTTCTTTGTGAAAAAGAACAATGGTGAACTGAGACTTTGTAATCGATTATAGGGGTCTCCATCGCATCCTGATTAAGAACACCTAACCGGTTCAGTTGATTACAGAATTATTTGACCGCCTCAAGGGAGCAACGGTTTTCACGAAGCTCGAACTGAGAGGGGAATACAATCTTGTGAGGATCAAGGAGGGCGACGAATGGAAAACTGCATTTAACACTAATTAACACCAAGACAGGACATTACGAATACCTCGTAATGCCATTTGGTCTTTGCAACGCTCCTGCAGTTTTTCAGGAGTTCATCAACGATGTCCTCCGAGATATATTGCAGCAATGTGTGGTGGTTTATCTCAACAATATTCTCATATATTCTAAATCCCTAGAGAGCCCCCACACAGATGTCTCCCGTGTGCTACAGAGGCTGACAGATAATAACTGTATTGTAAGTTGGAGAAGTGCGAGTTCCATCGTGAACAGGTTAAAATTTCTGGGTTAAGACATTTCTACTGCTGGTTTTTCGATGGACCCAGAGAAATTATCTGCAGTTCTACAGTGGCCTTGGCCCGTAGGTCTATGTAAATTACAACGTTTTCTTGGCTTTGCCAATTATCAGAAATTTAATCGGAACTTCTCTCTGGTCAAACCCCTGACTGATATAACCAGAAAGGACGGTAACCCACAGAATTGGTCTCCGGATACCATTAAAGCCTTTGAGTCTCTCAAGGCTGCCTTTGTTTCAGCTCCTGTGCTGGCACATCCTGATCCTACGCTACCATTCATTCTTGAGGTTGATGCATCTGAGACTGGAGTGGGGGCCCTTCTGTCTCAACATCCTACCTCAGAGTGCTATGCATCCTTGTGGCTACTTTTCTAAGAAATTGCCTCCTGCAGAATGCAAATATGAGATTGGGGACAGAGAATTGTTAGCTATCATTTTAGCTCTTAAAGAATGGAGGCATCTGCTCGAAGGTACCAATGTGCCCGTCCTCATTTTGACGGACCATAAAAATCTCACATTCTTGTCTGAGGCTAAATGCTTATCTACCAGAGGAGCGCAGTGGGCTCTTTTTCTGTCAAGCTTCAATTACATAGTCTCATTCTTACCCGGTATTAAGAATGTAAGGGCTGACGCATTGTCGTGACAGTTTTCCTCCGCTTCCAAGATTGAGTCGGTGCCTGTTCCTATATTACCTCCCGATCACATTCTGGCTACTGTACGCACCAGTCTCACCTCACCTTTGGGTGACAGAATTTGTGTCACTCAGATCCAGTCTACTCCCGAGAAACCTGGTGAACGCTGCTTTGTCCCTGAGAATCCACGCACTGCTTTGCTCCGGACTTACCATTCTGCCAAGACGGCTAGCCACCCAGGGAAGAGTCAACTCATTTGGGCTATTATCTCAACAATCCTGGTGGCCTAGTCTCCGCACTGATGTAACCACCTTTGTAGCCATTTGTTCTGTGTGTGCACAGAGTAAGACACCATGACACCTTCCAGTGGGCCTCCTATAACCCATACCAAAATGGAGAGAGTCCTTGGACCCACCTGTCTGTGGATTTTATTGTGGAGTTACCCAACTCCCAGGGCAACACAGTTATTCTTAAGGTGGTTGACCGGTTCTCAAAAATGTCACATTGTATTCCACTAAAGAAGTTGCCTACATCTTAAGAACTGGCATCCATTTTTGCTCAGGAGATCTTTCGATTACATGGGCTACCCGAGGTTATCATGTCTGACAGGGGTACCCAATTTGTCTCCAGGTTTTGGCGAGCCTTTTGTGCACAGTTAGGAATTAAGATTTCCTTCTGCGTATCACCCACAGTCCAATGGGGCCACAGAATGAGCCAAACAATCCTTGGAGCAGTTTCTATGCTGCTGTATTTCTGACCACCATAACAACTGGTCAGACCTCCTACCTTGGGCAGAGTTTGCTCACAATAGTAACGTCAATACCGCTTCCCGATTGTCTCAGTTTATGGTGAATTATGGTTTCCAACCATCCATGATGTCTGACTCATTTGTTCCTCAAAGAATTCCTGCATTAGAGGAGCATCTCCGCGATCTTCATTCCACTTGGGTGCAGGTCCAAGGGTCCTTGTAAGGTGTCAGTGAGAGATACAGATTCCATGCTGACTGCTGACGCCTACCTGCGTCTTCCTACAAGGTTGGGGAGAAGGTCTGGCTGTCATCTCGCAGCCTCTGACTCCATGTTCCCTCACTGAAACTGGCACCACGATTTATTGGGCCTTTCCGTATTCGCCGTAGGATCAACCCAGTGGCTTACGCGTTAGACCAACTTCTAACATGCGTATTTCAAATGTTTTTCATGTCTCCTTATTAAAACCTTTGATGTGCAACCACTTCACCACCTCTGTACCACGTCCTCACCAGGTGCAGGTCGAGAACCATGAGAAGTATGAGATACAATCGATCATCGACTCCCGTAGGTTCCGTGGGCGCATACAGTACCTGGTTAATTGGAAAGGGTACGGTCCGGAGGAACACTCTTGGGTCTCATCCTCGGACATACATGCTCCTGTCCTCCTCCGTGCTTTACATAGACATTTTCTCCTCAACCTGGTGGTCCTCTGAGGGGGAGGGGTCATTGAGTAGGGGGAACTGTCAGGGCTGGGCTCTCCGCCCTTCCTTCTGTGTGCTCAGGTTGCTCAGCTGTCGGTTAATTGCCAGTACTCATCGTTCCACAGTGGCTCACCTGTTGATCATCTCCTGCTCGTCAGTCAAGCCCATAGCCAGCCCCTTCTGGCTATTTAAACTGCCTGGTTAATATTTTCAATGCATTTGCCTTGGTCAACATATCTAGAGACTCTCTGCTGTGTTCCTGCTGAAGACTTGCCTGGCTGACAGCCCTTCTGGTTCCTGATCCTGTTTGCTGCCTCTGATCTCTGGCTTCCTGATTTCCTGGCTATGTTTTGACTACGTTTACTACTTGCACCATTTTTACCATTTTATTAAAAGGTGTGATTTTTACTGCATTTTCTGTCTCCGTCTGTTTCATGGTTCCTGGCATGTTTACAGTTTGCAGTGTTAGGGTAATGTGATCAGGCCCTTACCTGATCTTGTGTGCTATATATGCTGTGTGAGTTTCCAAAAAAAGAGTTCCACTGTATCTTGGCGAAAGCACCCAGGCTGGGTGCCAGGTGTTCCGTCACAACACTCTTCTCATTTCTCTTAGTACAGGTTTGTTTTAAAATGGTATTAAACCCAAAACCAACAATGTACTATATTGTAGCTTGCCAATCATTAGAAGTGGTGGCGGCATTACTTATCTATTTTAGGCTTTTTAACCCTCTGGTGAACTGGCCAGAAACACACCTTCTGTATTAAAGTGGTTGTAAACCCATTATGCACACGTCACAGTGTCCTCTCTGTTTATTAATGTAAAGTGCTCCAGTGTCTGCATTTTATAAAAAAAAAATGCAGCTATATATTTGTTTACAGAGAGCAGATCGGCGCTCACGTGACCCACCACCTCTCTCGGCCTGACAGCTGCAGCGAGCGGGGCTGAGGATCCCTTGCTGATGTCAGACAGGAGGGGAGGAGGAGAGGAGGAGAGAGGCGACGAGTCATGTGATTGTCGATCGGCGCTCTGTAAACGGGTATATAGCTGCATTTTTTTTTTATAAACAAAAGCAAAAAGGCGCCTCTAAGTGCAGAGTTAAAAACTCTTAATATCCCCAAAAAGCGTTAAAAACACTTACAGGATCTGAAGTAAAGGGAAGTAAAGGGAAGTAAAGGGAAGCATGTCATATGTTCATAGAGCAGGTGGTCCGGCATCAGGGGGGTCCCTAGTATGTTATGAATTCCCAAGGATGTCAATGTACAGCAACAGAATATCCCAGGATGGCCAGCAGGTGGACGCCTACGGCTCTAGAAACACTGGTAGAATGATTGCGCTGTCAGGATCAGTGAAAAACAGAGGATCCCGGATGCTGATTGGCTTGATGAAGGAACCAATCAGTAGTTCCGAAATGCGTCCCATTTTGATGACTATTTCCGGTTTACGGTCCACGCTGGTTGTTGTCCCCCTCTGCTGACGTAATTTCCGGGATCCTCTGTTCCTCGCTGATCCTGACAGCGCGATTGTTCTACCAGTGTCTCTAGAGCCGTAGGCGTTCATCTGCTGGCCATCCTGGGATCTTCCGCTGCTGTACACTGACATCCTTGGGAATTCATAACATACTGGGGACCCCTCTGATGCCGGACCACCTGCTTTATGAACATATGACATGCTTCCCTTTACTTCAGATCCTGTAAGTGTTTTTAACGCTTTTTAGGAGATATTAAAAGTTTTTAATTCTACATCTAGTAGTTTGTATGACCTCCATGATTTGTAAGGACAGCAAGATTGTAATACAATCAATGAAATGCAGCTCCCTGACACCAGCAGCACTTATGCAGCCCCACAGAAGGATACTGCCACTGCCATGTTTCACTGTAGGCACCGTGCATTTTTCTTTGTACTCCTCACCTTCGCGATGCCATACAGTTTTGAAGCCATCCATTCCAAAAACATCTATCTTTGTCTCGTTACTCCAGAGTACAGAGTTCCAGTAGTTTTCTTCTTTTTCAGCATGGGCCCTGGCAATCTCTAAGTGGGCTTTTTTACGTATGGGCTTTAATGGCATATGCCATTCCTTTGCAGTGTATGCCGTATTGTGTCACAGGAAACAATCACCCCAGTTTGGCTTTCTACTTTTTTAGCCAACTGCAGTGAACTTTCATGGTGATTTTCTTCAACCCTTCTCATCAGAAGACACTCCTGTGAGGTGTCAACTTCTGTAGGCGGCCTGGACACAGTGAGATGGTTGCAGTTCCATCTTTGTTACATTTTTTGTATCACTTTTGCTTCTGTATTCTGACTGATAAGTGAAGCTTTGCTGAACTTGTAGCCTTCACCATTCTTGTGTAAAGAAATGATTTTGTTTCTCAGGCCTTGTGACATTTCCCTTCCATGTGGTGCCATTGCTGACAGCATGAAATTGAAAGAGATTTTCTTTGTTAAAACGGAAGTCCCGCAAAATTTTTTTTTGTAAAAGTCAGCAGCTACAAATACTGCAGCTGCTGACTTTTAAAATAAGGACACTTACCTGTCCAGGGTGCCCGCGATGTCGGCACCCGAGGCCGAACTGTCCCTCGGTCCTCGGATGCTGCCGCCGCCATCTTCGGTAAGGGAATCAGGAAGTGAAGCCTTGAGGCTTCACAGCCTGGTTCCCTACAGTGCATGCAGGAGTCGGGCAGCGCAAACCGGATGGTCCCTGTTGTCTCTGGGATCCATGTGTTTCCCAGCAGACAGCGGGGGGGGGGGGACTCGCTATGGCAGTAGTTCCGCCACTGGAAGCCACCATCACTGCGGGAAAGGGAGGGTGCAACACAAGGGGAAGCCCAGGCAATAGGGGGAATCGGCACAGCAAGCAGTGATTAGGGTGTGCCGCATGCCTATGCACTAAAATACTCTTACAATATAAAAAATCATTTACCAGCATCTGCAAGTCTGTTTCCAGGGTTTGATTGCTTATTTGATCCTCCAAAATCTGTAGGTTTGCTCTCCGAGGCTGTAATGTTTTAAAAACATAGTAACTAGCATTTTAGTACAATGATTATATTATTAATTTATTATACAGGATTCATATAGTGCTAACAGCGTTTTTCAAAATAAAGGGAAATGGTACAGTTACAATACAATTCTTTACAAGAGGGTTAAGGGAGCCTTGATTGTTAATTGCTTTTAACATTCTTATATATTGGATTTTTTTACACACACACACACACATATATATATATATATATATATACAGTATATAATATATGGAAATAAAGAGACTGTAGATAATGGCAGCAACCAAAGCCCGACCTTACAGGTTCCATATATAAATCTTTTGTATAAACCCCTGTGCCTAGTGAAAAATATGTGTTTAAACCAATTTAAAATAAAGTGACCAGAATAAATTGAATAAAATAAATGAGAAAGCAGCAATGCACAATGTGCCTGAATACAGACACTAACAACAGATCAAATATGTGAATAATATTCAACACACTAAATCAGGTACAAAATTATATATATACACCTTTGTGAGTGAAGCAAGTCTCCTCCAACCTACTCACTGGTGCAGTAGAGGTCTATCAAAAGTAGCTGCTAAGAGGTGGTGGCCGATTTGCACTAATGCTTGGATAAACGTTTCGAGTTTGACAACTTTGGATAATTGCACAAGTCACTTTAATGGTGATTGAAGTGGTATTTTTAGCCACCTTCAGGTATACTCCTTTGTCAGAAACATATATACCCACCCACTTTTGGGATTGTGGAGAACCAGAGCTCTACCGGGATGTTTCTGTTCTACAAGCAAGTTACCAAGGTAACAAGCCAGAAACAGTCAGACAACCAATCACTCACATCCTTGGACTCCTGGCCCCACTTATAATAAACAACACCTGCAATGCAAAGAAGCATGTCAAACTAAGACAGATAGCATCTATTTTTTATAACCATGAGTTCCATATTTTACTAAACGTATTTGGGCACTCTCACCCTTTGAAGGCGATTTTGTATTTTGTTACATTATCATTGACAAGTTTATTGATGTATTGCGAGTCTGGGTTTTGCCAATGTAGCAGAATCACCTGGCATAGACCAGTAGCAGATGAAATATAATCCTACGATAATTCAAGGGGACATGGTCCTCCAGAATGCTCAATAGGAAAATATAATTTTCTTTGGAGCTATGCAATTCAAGTATTTCTTCAAATGGCATATAGCAATGACCAAGAGCTTTCAATTTTTTAACCGAATATGGGATATTTTGGCAGTTTTATCTCTGCATTGCACAAAGTTGAAATGAAGCAGAAGGCCCAGTGAACAGTCTGGAGTGTAGTAAAGTCTATGTATAAATTAGAACTGTATCATTTTCTCCACCGTCAACTGAAAACAATATGAAACAGTGTACATATTGTTGGAAGGCAACATGATGTAATACCATATTTCTGGAGTTTCTTTCTGGTTGATACAACCAAGCCTTTGCTTTTATGGGGCGGTCTGGAATGTCTTTGTAGCATATCTGAAAGAAGAGATCAGGCCTCCATCAAGGCTCCGGACTGTCTGTTGTTATAACGCAAACTTGAAAGGGACCATAGCTGACAGATGATTGATGAATGTCCTGCTACAGAAGATCAAAAGATCAAAGGCATTGAAGATTGACCAGGATACATAGACATGGACAATGCTGCCCCTAGAGGCCAATACAGCAGGATGGACAGTAATATAATATATTGAGGAGAACTGCCCCATAAATATGTGATCCGTCAAAAGTATGGATGGGATGGCAATGGGGTTGGGTCTGGATGGTGTATGATTGAAGTATAAAAGGACTGAACAAGTCAGAGAGCCTCTTCTCTCTCTACCCTTTGGCTCTTGGCTTGTGCCTGAGCCTCATGGCTCTCTCTCCACCATTTTGAGCCTCATGGCTATCTCTCTACCATTTTAAGTCCAGCCGAGGAGAGCGTGTAATAAGTATCTTTGATGTTCTTGTATTATATGTTTTGGTGTTATATGCTTTGCAATATCTTTCTTTAGTATTTTCATGTTAGCGTTTTCCTATTTTCTTGGGAAATAAATAAGACTTTGTATTATTAAGCAGTGTGCTTGGTTTCATAGCTAACCTTGTATTATTGTGATATCAACAGTAACATGTGATCAGAGTTTTAATAGACTAGCTAACTATAGGAATAGACAAGGTAATACATAGGTGCAATAGATAGAGGGAATCCGTAATCACCCTTGAATAATTTTTATTGTACCAATTACTTCACATATGCATATGTATGTATAAAAAAAGTGCACACAAATGATCTAAAAGTGAACTTAAACAATATGAACAGTGTATAGATACACATAAGTATACAAATGTAATAAACCTTTAAAGGAAAAATAATATACTAAGTGTCATATCGACAAATGTGCAGATAAAAATTATGTGAATATAGTCCAATGGTAATGTGTAGTGCAATTCCGTTTAAATCGGAAATGATTTATTTATAAAAAGGAGGAAATACACTCACATTTTTGTTGATAGAAAAGTGCTTAGAATAAAACAGTGACTTCAGCAGTGCGTTCCGATGCATTTCGTCACACAAGACATCATCTGTTTTAACGGGATTACACTATGTGCCTACTTTTTCTTCCTTTTTATAAATATAAAACCTACCCCATTGAGGTTTACTGTTGGAGTTGGTCTTCTGGTTGGAGGTCGTGTCCATTGCGACAGTTCCCCTTTAATGTGTAGCCCTACAAGCCTGATTGATCCATTGGGTGTACACCCATTTGGGTTCAATTGTTCTGGTAAGCCTTTTGATTCTCTGGTGGTGGATCACTTATCAGCAAATTAGGGCACGTTTTTCTATTTCACACACTCAGTTCAAGTGTCAACTATTTTGAACGATGTTTTGGATATTTATAATTTCATTGTTTGGTTCACTCTTCCAAACATTAAGGATTTGTTTCCCTTCACTTTGGACATTAACATTGGACATTATTCACATAATTTTTATCTGCACATTTGCCAATATGACACTTAGTATATTATTTTTCCTTTAAAGGTTTATTACATTTGTATACTTATGTGTATCTATACACTGTTCATATTGTTTAAGTTCACTATTAGATCAGTTGTTTGCACCTTTTTTATACATACATATGCATATGTACACTGTTTCATATTGTTCTTCATATTGTTTTCAGTTCACTTTGAGATCAACTTTTAGTGCTGCACTTATCTTTCACATATTTTCTAAATTTTTGCAATCGATCTACTGCTGTGCTAGCTGCTTTCTTAACATTGTTTGTAGACAGCACAGTAAATCTGTTTTATTTCTTCACATTGTTCTCCACTGTATAACATTGAGGAACCAAGTTTGCTTCATCTTCATCCAGTACTCTTGGGAAAATCTATACAGCCCATATTTTGCTAAGAGTTGATAAATGTTTGAGGTCCGGCTGCCCGAAATAGGTTTTAGATGGTAGTGGACACTTTGGACTGGGTTTGGTCATAAGTAACTTTTCTTGAGTACTAATTTAAAGAGTGATACTAAGAGATAGAAATTGAGATCTCATGGCCTGGTAATGTATCTATAAAACTATCTGTGTGAATTGCATCTGTAACTGCAATTGTTCAAAACTCTTGAAGGTACTTTAATGTGAGAAGTGAGAATATATTTAATTCCCGGGCCCACCATGTTGTACCTGGATGGACATAAATCTTTGGTTGCTCCACTAGGGTAAATTAGGTGAAAAATGGACTGGGCCATGTCAGAATATAGACAAGGCCTTTTGCCAAGCACGGAAAACCCTTCCTACATGTAATAATAGTAGTACTTAGCGTCAGATTACGTAGTAAAAAAAAAAAAGAACCAATTGTGGCTGCATCCACTGCAAATACGGTGTAGTGGGAAAAATGGGGGTGGGCCAGTCCATCATTTGCTACTGCAGCTTGGAAGACCATGCCAGGTAAGATTGGGAGCCACTCTGGATAAAGGAAGAAATAAGGGTGTTAAAACGTTCAAACCACTGTTTGGTAAGTATCGACGAGGCTTTAAACCAACAATTCTCAATCTTTTCAACATAGAGGAACCCCTGAAATAGGCTTCCAGTCTCAAGGAAACCCTGATAAAAATTACTATATCTACAACTCATTAGTGTGATAGTCAGTGGGAAGAATGGTCCTTATACTTGTGAACATTGGGAAGTATTACCCTCTTACAAATATCTAAAAAGATCATTGGTGTCAGTTGGAACTTATTTGAGAGGCAGAAATTTCTCATTGCTTAAGGAACTCCCAGCAACTTCTGGAGGAACTCTATGGTTCCAGGGAACTCTGGTTGAGGAACCCTGCTTTAAACAGAAACATGAATTTGGATAGGAAGATCATTTTAATGGGATTGATCCTGCAGATAAGGTTCAGTGGTGGGGTGTGACATACCTAGCCGGGAGAGAGACTTTTGGAGGGGACTGAATTCTAGCCTCTTACCGACCAATTATGGGCCCTGGCATTTGGCGGAACGCTGCTCTTTGTGAGCTGTATGCCTGGGGACCCTTGTGGTGGCGTTACTTTAGATTTGCGTCCATATCCCCCCAAGAGACACAGACTCTGGGGACCCTGGATTTTCCATATTAGAAATAGTGGCCGATTCATATTGCTGGGACAAATACTGTTAGGAGATGCTGATGTCAATTCCAGCCACCTGTCTGTCTGTCTGTTGCCTGCTAGAATGTGTTTATTGTAAATAAGTCCAGTATGGGATCTAAGAGTCATTAGATCCCCATTGTTGTTTGTGTTAATCAACTCTGCTATTGTGTGAAGAAGAGTTCTGTGTTGATTTGTGACAATGTTGATTGTGCTTTCTGAGCTACAAGACGGCCAGTCTGGCCTAAAGGTCATGACTGAGTCATCTAGGCTGTCTAAAGGGATTAGTTAATTAGCCCATGTTAATTAGGTTTCTGGTCACAGGTGTATGTTCAGAGTAATATGAGCAGGAGGTATGCACCTCCTCTTTTACTGTATAAAAGAGCCTGTATTCCATTCAATAAAAGAGATCCCTGTTTGAACTTACATACAGCCTGCCTGGTGTTTGTTCTGAGCTATCACAACTGGATTCGAACGGCACATAGCTGTAGTTCAAATCCCGGAGCATCGGATGACTGAACCATCAGACGTTGCGATCTGCAATCTGATTCAATAGCCGCAGAGGAGCGTCGGGAGAGTGGAACCGAGCGAGCAGGGGCTCGTTACATGGGGACCCCCATAACTGTAGCTAAGGTTCCATTTGTTGAGAAACTGGGAGGATGGTGAGGGTAGGAAAATGTGTTACTTATTGTGGATCATTGTTCCAAGGTATTATAATACTCTAAGACTCTCTAGACCCTCACCCCTTTTAAAACCATGTACCCCTGTCATTCTCCTTTACAGCACCATATTACAGGAAAGTCTACAATTACAGTGTTAAATGTCTTACATTGATCACCATGGAAGGAGATTTTTGCTCGAAACCCGATATGATTGCCACGAGAGTCAGAAGAAAATATAATCTGCATTATGTTGGAGGTGCTCTCGACTGGATCAGGAATGGATTTTCCACAAAACCTTCCTACAAATGAACACATACTTTGTAAACAAAACTTTGAATTATCTGGCTTTTTGATGTCTTAAGTCATCACACAGCAGGTCGGCCCCTAACTCACTCTCTTTTAAAGAAATGCTTTGTCCTTTTCCATGCAAGGCAAATTGACAGTGTCTCTGGAAAGTGCATCCCGTGGCCCCCATATACTTACCTAACCTGCCCTCTCCCGCAGTTCATTGCACCTTCACGGCTGGTAAGAATACCCCAAACTTTCAGGTATGGAGGAGCATGTGACCTGCAATTGTTAGGCCCAAGCACTGTCACATGACAGGAAGAGACATCGCTGCTACTCCAGGTTCCCAACACACACAATTTTACTGCCAACTGCAGAGGAGCAAGGAGATTATACAGGAAGGCTTTTAAAAGATGTCCTTTGCAGAGATACTACTGGCATGGACTAGGTAGCAGTGTCTCATTAAGTATTTTTTTTGTTGATTTAAATCTTTTTAACCATTCTTAGATAAACTGTTTTTCATTTTTGTTCATTCTTTTTTTAGCATAAAAAATACAAAATTTAAAAAACGCCTTTATTTCACTTGCAAATAAATCTTCAAGATTGTACCAAAATTTAATTTTAGTGTCATTATAAATGGCGGCATTTTACCATAAAATCAACACTTTTTATCTGTAGTAATATGTTATGGTAAATCCCGGCTTTGGGATGGAAGTAGGAACCCTTGCAGTGGCCCCTCCGCAATGCAAGAGTTAAATGCTTGTTACCCCTAGGGCAAAGGTCTCCAAACCCTAGCACATAGGCCACATCCTGCCCGCTTCCAGATTTTTTTCGACTCCCTAGCTAGGGTAAGTGGTGTATCCTCAGTGCACTGACTGAGGATTAAGCTTAGCAAAGACTGTCTATGGTCTCTGCTTCTGATGTAATTGAGCACTCTGGGACGCTAAGGTAAGGGGGCACTCTGATGGGGACAAAGATGTAAGGAGGAACTCTGATGGGGACCCTGATGTAAGAGGGCAACCTGATGGCCAGTGCCTGGACAAGGTCATCCACGCCCAGGGCAAAGTGATACATAAGCAGTATTTTATATTTACCTGTCTGGAAAAAAATTTGAAAAAATATTATATCATTTTTTTCAGTCCTGGCCATCACGGATAAAGAAAGAGAATATCTACAAAACATCTACACATTCCTTGCAAGGGAATATCCATTGCTGCCAATGTTTATCATATAGAATATAACATTTATTATTATATTACATTTCTGTAGAGATTCCCTTTCTGGGGTGCTCAAAGTACTTTATCTGCGGTTGAAACTGCCAACTTGTGAACAATCACTACAACATCATACTAGGACCAATTGACCTACTAGGTCTATGTAATGTGGAAGGAAACACAGCCTAGCACAAGGAGAACATGTAAACTCTATGCAGATAGTGTCCTGACTGGGACACTAGGGTTCTGGTGCTGCAAGGCAGAAATCCTAACCACTAAACCACAGATTATGGTTTTGATTTTTCTGGTTCAGACTTGCCCTGTAGTGACATGCTGAGTACGATAAAGAATGATTCAATGCTTCTTTCCAGATTTACAGACATGGGGATAGCAGAGACTGCGGTAGGACAGTAAACTCACCTGCCACATCAGTTTTATCCACATCATTATAAATGAGCACATAATCAAAAACACAGCCTTTACTCTGTTCAACTTCAAAGACGATAAACGTGACCTAGACAACAGAGAGTGAAAGCTGAGCAGTAAATAAAGTGCGAATATTGAACCTTCATGTAGCCAAACTGAGATAACATCTATTGTATTAAGAGCCGTCTTTAACACAGGGAAAAAGGGCAGCTGCCCCAGGCCTAGTCATTTTTGTGGGGCTCAAAGCAGCTGTCCCTTGAGCCAGCGCTGTTCGCAAATAATTTTCCCTGTGTAACCGAGCAGCCAATACCCTTTTCCCTCTGACTCATCTGCCTGACCTCACCGCTAGTATACTGTGTCTGCAGCTGGCTGTGCTGTGACAGGGGAGAAGTGAGCTGCGGATTATCTGTGTAACTTCCTGCTCACAATCCCCCCCCTCCTGTTAACAGCAGGGAGTTTAACCACAGGAGTGGGGTTTGTGTGATCCCCATTTACCGCCTGCTCTTTGTCCCACCGCTGGGATGTACACACAGAGTGGACTGTGTGTGTGGACTTCCCCCACCTCCCCTTCTTATGTCAACAGGTGGGGGGGATTAATTAAACAAAGAGAGGACGGGAGAGGAACACTGAAGAATCATGGGACATGAAGTCCCCAGCACAGAGAAAATAATGGAGGATAAACTACAGTCCCAGCCAAGCTTTGCATAAGTCAGGAGGAGAGAACCATATTTTCCCGGACAAAGTTTGCTCCTCAAGTTGACTACCCAGGCAGAGTGTGTGAGAGGACCGTGCTGGGGATGCCATTTGAGAGAGAGAAAGACTATGCCAGAAAAAGCTCACTTTCCTATTTGGGACTACAGAGTATGACCTGAGTGCAGCGGGACAAAGCTGCTTCCAAGATAAGGACCTACTGTTCTGCCAACCAGAGCCACCATGGGCAACCCAGAGTGAGTGGACACCTGATCAGAGAGATCAGTGATACTGTGCCTGCTGAGAGAGCCTTGTGGCCACTACTTGTCACCGCTGCTATAGACTGAGCCATTAGGAACTACCCACCATTGGCGGAGGAGGTCAGGAAAATGTTTGCCCAGAGTCCAATCAATATTAATGATGGTCCGGTTGTGTATTTGTTACTTCTGCCTATGTACATACCATAACTTTTAAAAAATGTAAAAGAAAATGCAGCTTAGCTTTTTTAGATGCTCATTTCTGCAATGCCAGCAAGGAAAAAGTTATTTTTATGAAGGGGCTTGGGATCTGTGTTTTTCAAAATTAAAGGAGAAGTATAGCCAAAGCTTGTTTGACTGTAATTCTATGGATCACAGGAGTGCAATTCGTTTGCACTTCTGTGACCCGTTTTCAGCAGAGAGTGGGCAGAAGTCCGCTTTCTGCTGACGTCACGGATGTCAGTCCAGGAACCGCATCATCCCAACCACAGGGTCTGGATCCGCCAGGTGCCTGGACTGACACCCCGCTCAGCCGCTCAGCGAGCCGCTGAGAGACTGAGCTGGCCACCCCCTGCCCCTCCACAGCCCAGCGCTGCAATGAATGAGGGGGGAGCAGAGCAGAGAGCAGTGACTGACAGTCTACAGCTCTCTGCTTACAGAGCTCTGAAAATCAAGCGATTGGTGGTGTTTGATCGCTCGGTTCTCAGTGCTGAGGCGCTGGGAGGCAGATGTAGCATCGGACCGAGTAAGTATGATGGGGGGGGGGGGGGGGATTCCTTTACTTCTCTTTTAATGCAACACTAGACTCTGATTAAAAAACAAAAAATTTTCTCCATGGTCCAATTGTATGTAGGAACATAGCCACATTTCTTGCTCACTCCTGAGCTGGACAGGGATTATGGGATTTGTAGTGTGCATAGAACAGTGCATGTACAGTATCTCACAAAAGTGAGTGCACCCCTCAAATTTTTGTAAATATTTTATTATATCTTTTCATGTGACAACACTGAAGAAATTACACTTTGCTACAATGTAAATTAGTGAGTGTACAGCTTGTATAACATTGTAAATTTGCTGTCCCCTCAAAATAACTCACACAGCCATTAATGTCTAAACCGCTGGCAACAAAAGTGAGTACACCCCTAAGTGAAAATGTCCAAATTGGGCCCAATTAGCCATTTTCCCTCCCCGGTGGCATGTGATTCATTAGGTCTCAGGTGTGAATGGGGAGCAGGTGTTTTAAATTTAGTGGTATCACTCTCACTCTTCCATATTGGTCACAGAGTAAAACATGGCACCTCATGGCAAAGAACTCTGAGGATCTGAAAAAAAGAATTGTTGCTCTACATAAAGATGGCCTAGGCTATAAGAAGATATCCAAGACCATGAAACTGAGCTGCAGCACGGTGGCCAAGACCATACAGCGGTTTAACAGGACAGGTTCCACTCAGAACAGGCCTCGCCATGGTCGACCAAAGAAGTTAAGTGCACATGCTCAGCATCATATGCAGAGGTTGTCTTTGGGAAATAGACGTATGAGTGCTGCCAGCATTGCTGCAGAGGTTGAAGAGGTGAAGGGTCAGCCTGTTAGTGCTCAGAACGTAGGGCGCTGCATCAAATTGGTCTACATGGCTGTCGTCACAGAAGGAAACCTCTTCTAAAGATGATGCACAAGGAAGCCTGCAAACAGTTTGCTGAAGACAAGCAGACTAAGGACATGGATTACTGGAACCATGTCCTGTGGTCTGATGAGACCAAGATAAACTTATTTGGTTCAGATGGTGTCAAGCGTGTGTGGCGGCAACCAGGTGAGGCGTACAAAGACAAGTGTTTCTTGCCTACAGTCAAGCATGGTGGTGGGGATGTCATGGTCTGGAGCTGCATGAGTGCTGCCAGCACTGGGGAGCTACAGTTCATTGAGAGAAACATGAAGGCCAACATGTACTGTGACATACTGAAGCAGAGCATGATCCCCTCCCTTTGGAGACTGGGCTGCAGGGCAGTATTCCAACATGGTAAGGACCCCAAACACACCTTCAAGACGACCACTGCCTTGCTAAAAAAGCTGAGGGTAAAGGTGATCGACCAGCCAAGCATGTCTCCAGACCTAAACCGTATTGCGCATCTGTGGGGCATCCTCAAACAGGAGGTGGAGGAGCGCAAGGTCTCTAACAACCACTAGCCCTGTGATGTCATCATGGAGGAGTGGAAGAGGATTCCAGTGGCAACCTGTGAAGCTCTGATGAACTCCATGCCCAAGAGGGTTAAGGCAATGCTGGAAAATAATAGTGGCCACACAAAATTTTGACACTTTGGGCCCAATTTGGACATTTTCACTTAGGGGTGTACTCACTTTTGTTGCCAGCAGTTTAGACATTAATGGCTGTGTGTTGAGTTATTTTGAGGGGACAGCAAATTTACACTGTTATACAAGTGGTACACTCACTACTTTACATTGTAGCAAAGTGTCATTTTTTCAGTGGTGTCACATGAAAAGATATAATAAAATATTTACAAAAATGTGAGGGGTGTACTCACTTTTGTGAGATACTGTATCTAACACGCACTGCTCATTCCTAACAAACAAAAGTGAGGTAAAAGGAGAGGTTTGAGAACTCACAGAAGACATTATCAGGAGGCAGATAAACACAGTAAGACCCCTTTCACACTGGAGTGGTTTTCAGGCGCTTTCGCGCTAGAAATAGCCTCTGCTAAGCGCCTGAAAACCACCTCCCATTCACTACAGTGTGACTTTATACACTCGGGCGGTGCGCTTGTGGGACGTTCCCAAAAGTCCTGCAAGCAGCATCTTTGGGGCGGGTTGGGTGCGCTGTATTTAGCGTTCCAAAAATGCCGTGCCCATTGTGATGAATGGGCAGCGCTTTCAAAGCGCGTTAAAAGTGCTTTGAAACGTCACACAACGGGAGTTATTAACCCTTTTTTTGGGGTTAAAACCACCCCGCTAGAGGCTGAAAAGCGCGGGTAAAACAGCGCTAAAGCGCAGCTAAAACGAGCTGGCGTTGTCAGTGTGAAAGGGGTCTAAGAAATGATGAAATGAAAAATAGATTATGGGACCATTAAGTGGTGAATGTGTATGGATTATTTTTGTGAAAATAAGGATATCGCATCAACCCTGTCTGTACTGTGGGGGCAGAATTAATCTGATCAGTTGTTAACTAGAATTCAACACTGTATGTCCTAACAAAGCGTTAAACATTTAGAGCTAAATTAATGTTAATCGTTAAATGGTAATGAGAACTGTATTTAGCCTGTCCCCAGCCACTCCCTTGAGACAGATCACAGTTACCCTTTAGATAAATTCTTGCAGTTAGCCATAATGCCTTCTTCTAAGATACATCTAAAAAGGTAAGAAACATTTAAAAAAAAAAAAAAAAAAAATTTCAGATATGCTGAAAGTTAAAGAAATGAACTTTGAAAACTGTGCCCAAAAGGCAGGCATAGGACTAGTCACAGGTGCTGCCTGTGGGTTTTCTGCATCCAATCTTTCCCCATTACTGACTTACCATGCCTTGTTCTGCATTGTTTAGAACAGTGGATAGGGGGCACTGAAACCCTGAGGTTTTTTGCAGGTTTTCCACACTGCGGTCCCTGCAGCCTCTTCTCCCCTATACTCCTCTGACATCATCATTCTCATAGCCCTGTACTGGATGTGCGGATACCAATAGACATTCCACTGCTGGAGCATAGGGGAACTGAGGAGAGTGCTGAGGGAGTGGAGGATCAGGTAGATTAAAGTGCTTTTTGGGTCCTAGACCTTAACAAGCATTTAAAATGAGACCAAAATCTGATTTAAAAGAAAAATATATTCAACCCTGTATTCCTAACGCAAAAAAACCTTCTTTTGCTCTCAGCCACCTGCGAATCGCCAAACTTTTTTTTTTGGGTTGCTGTAATCTGACTTCCTGTTAGAGGGTGGCAACGTTCGTTCCCCATGAACCCACTGCAGGTTGGAACATAGGCTCGCTCCTGAGATGGACTATGGGATTAGTATTATGTACAGAGCAGTGCACATGACTGTCACTAATGCCGCGTAGACACGAGCAGACTTTCCGGCAGAAAAGGTTTGACGGAGCGAATCCGTCGGACATTCCGATCGTGTGTGGGCTTCATCAGACCTTTTGTGTTGAAAAATCTGATGAACTTTAGAAATAGAACGTGTTTCAAATCTTTCCGACGGACTCAATCCCTATCGAAAAAAACGTTCGTCTGTATGCTAGTCCGACGGCCCGAAAAGGACGCAAGGGCAGCTATTGGCTACTAGCAATTGAACTTCCTTTTCTAGTCCGGTCATACGTCATCATGTTTGAAACGATCGGAATTGGTGGGATCGTGTGTAGGCAAGTCCGTTTCGTCGGAACTCCGTTGAAAAGTCCATCGGAGTTCAGTCCGACGAGAAGTCCGCTCGTGTGTACGCGGCATAAGGTGCACTGCTCA
Organism: Aquarana catesbeiana; assembly: GCF_042186555.1. NCBI lineage: Eukaryota > Metazoa > Chordata > Amphibia > Anura > Ranidae > Aquarana > Aquarana catesbeiana. The sequence continues at coordinate 55,502,502 of NC_133334.1, read as the reverse complement.
TTCAAACCAAAGGAAAGTGAGAAGGAAAAGTAATGGTTTACCTGTCCAGAAATCCAGCAGTGTCCTCACCCGGACCGATTTTTCAGTCGGCTATCGGGTGCTGGTGCGCCGCCATCTTAACTAAGGGAAACCAGCAGTAAAGCCTTGCAGCTTCACAGTCGGTTTCCTACTGCACATGCATGAAGCATGGGCCAGCCAAGGGGAAGGAGTGGGGGGGGGGCGAACCAGGTACCCGCTTCCCCCTCCCCCCAAAAGGTGCCAAACGTGGCAGAGAAGGCAGATAAGCAGAGCCTCCCCTTTTGGGTGGACCTCCGCTTTAATCTTGCAGTGTGGGAGCAGCTCGACTTTACTTTCCCTTAGATAGGCTTTAACAACCAAGTGCCGGTATTGCCTACCTTTATCCTTAAAGATGCTGGACAATTGATAATCCAATGGCAGTCTAAGTTGCTGCTGTATGTTTCTGGGTGATTTATTGTCTGTATTTCTCCTTCTTCAGAAATAACAGCAACAGATCCGCAGTAAGAATCTGGAAGGACAAGGATATGTTGATCTAATGCTATAAAAAACATCACCAAAGATGAAACTTCAATAATAAAGAATAAACAATGCACATCAGTGCTGGAGAGGAATAACGCTGTATTTGATATTGTCATCTGTAGCCTTGGAACTAACTCAGCCTGCATCTGCTCTGCCCCATGTGATCTCCTCTTTCTAGCAATGTAATACATTCTAAAAGAAATCAGAATATTCCTTGTCACAGAAATGTACACAGAACAGTCTCTCTCAACCTTTTGAACATGGAGGAACCCTTAAAATAACTTTCCAGGTCTCAAAGAACCCCTGCTAATAATTATTAGTAAATTAGTATGTTGGTAATGGGGAAGAATGAATATTACATTTGTGATCAATGGGAAGATTCCTCCTTTTACAAATATCTATAAAGATCTTTGGTGCCACTAGAAACTTATCTGAGAGACGGGAATTGCTCAAGGAACCTGTAGCAACCTCTGGAGGAACCTTAGGGTTTTATGGAACCTTGGTTAAAAAAGACTGACCTAAAAGGTTTGGTCCAGGCTCAAAATCTGAGAGGACATACCCTTCTATACAGAGATACGCAGGGAAATTTTGTCAGTACTTATGAAGGGATGCTTTCACAAGTGTTCACAGTGGTTGTCATGTGACCAGAGATGTCAATTCTGGTCAATACAAGGCAAAGCGTTCCTTCATTCAGTGCTTGTTATTGCACAGCTTGTTATTGTAGCACCACCAATCTACAACATCATCATCTCATTGGTAGTCTAATGACCAAGTGAGTGGGAGCTTAGTGTGACATCTAAATGACTTGTCTTAGTTGTGGCCCCCAGCTGGTTCCCTTCTTTCTCTATAGTGGCCTGTTGGCTTTTACATAGTACAATTAGTGCTTGTGCTAGCTAGCATATTGACCAGTTACAGATCTTTGATAGTCCATATCAAAGATTCATTATCTCTTCAAACTAACAGCTATCCAGTACAATAGCCACATTCTTAATGCATGGGTGAGGGCAGCTCACATAATGCAGTACCTTTAATAACTTCCTTTAAAATGATACCGGTAGAAGGACCTCACTGATCAATAGTTTATCTCTTACCTAAAAACAATAGATCTAGCATGTTGCTTTATTTATTAACTTTTATTTCTTTCTAACTGGTCATAAACAATGCCAGAGTGAAGGGCCCAAAGCTAAAGAAAAGCTTCCTTAGTGCGTAATGTAAGTATTCCTGCGCTACCCTAAAAGAAAAAAAAAAAAAAAAAGAAAAAACAATGTGCGTCTGGACGGCTGCACGCACCGAAAATGGGCCAAACAAAAACCCAAAATGCACGAAAACAGAGGGGGGAGAGGTGCTGCGCTATCCAGAACAGAGGGCTACTGTGTGTGATCTCCGTATGAACTACTATAAAATGTGGTAACCCACTAATGGGAAAATCAATCGGCTACATGCTAATACCCCATTATGAATAAAATAAATTAAATTAATTAAATATGTGTAAACACTGAAAATCTTGTGCAATGATAATAGAATCTTAAATAAGTGAATGTAAATGTGCAAAACCAGCTTGATGTAAACAAAAAAACATAGCAATAAAAACTTTCAGTCCATATACATGACAGTGAATATATATATATCCTTAATAAATGATACTTATGTGCAAAAACGGCAATAAAAGGTGCAAGTGCTAAAGTGACCTAAACGCATCTACTCCATCAAAAAACAGTGTCCCAGCAATAATAGTCCGAAAAGATCTGCTGATCAAAACAAAAACAAAAAAACAAAAAACAAAAAAACACAGTCCAAGTAACATGCAACTGAGTGCATAGGTGAAACAACTTAAAGTGTTGATATCTTCTTATAGTGCAAATGACAAAGGGTCCTATGTGCTCAAATAAACAGAGGTGAAGTGTCTGAAATACAATTCATAGTAGTTCATACGGAGATCACACACACAGTAGCCCTCTGTTCTGGATAGCGCAGCACCTCTCCCCCCTCTGTTTTCCTTAGTGCGTAGTTCATCGTGCATCTTCTTACAGGCTCATTTGTTTTACAACATATACATATAAATCATATATTGGTCACTTTTGAAAATGGTCAGGTTTGAAAATTGCAGAGGAACTAAACAATACTGACTCCATGATTAAGCTCTTGAAAGATGGAAACTCATGAAGAGGCCACATGTGGAACAGCCTCTATACCAAATACCAATAAATTGTCCCAGGCTTTTATGGTGAAGAGTGGCTTCTTTTTTCTTTGTTGGATGGTAATCATTTTTTTAAATTGGTCATGTTTGAAAATCACTATAGGCTGGAATTAAAAACACAACTTCACATTGCATTACACAGCAACGTTTGTAAAAGAAACACCTGAATATTCTTCTGGCTCTACCGCCAGGTAGGACAGCGCAAATCCAGTTCTACATTCTTGAAAATCGGAGACGAATTTCAGGTTGACTTTATTTTTTTGGATAAGTAAAGGCCGAGGACGATCTCTTCCACAGAATTTACCTAGAATGAAAACGAAATTATAAGAAACCAATTCTGTCACATGAAATAAGAGGATAGTCTTGTCGAAATGATTGGACAATGAAGAAATTGCTTTTACATTTTGAAGGAAAAGTAAAATGATTTTTGTTCATTCACTTTTAATTATTTTTTTAGTTTAAAATTTAAAGATGAATACGAGGTATGGATATTTTTTTTCTGTTTCAATCATTTTTATTAATGTTTTAAAAAGAGTAAAAGTAACAAAAGCACTTTGCAGAGCAGCGAACAATCCTCGCAAGCTCTGTATAGACAAAGGTACATGAGTGGGGGAAACAAAACATCAGAAAAACTTGGCAATTAGGTGGGTATTCGCTAGGCTCACAAGTTAGCATTTGACCACCATCAGAAGTGAACCAGAATAACATTTTGTATTATAACATGGGTATAAAACATCAAAACGATTGTGGACACTAAGAATTGTCTTCCATACAATTACCCTTTGGATTATAGTGTGGGACAACAAAACCCAAGATATCGAGGTCAAGACCATCTTAAATTGTAATCCTTGCAAGTAGGCCCAACATGAAGTAAAGCCCACGTATATGGATGCATTTTTATATTCAACTTGGACCAATATACAGTAAGTATGCATGTGATGGAGAAATTTAATTTTATTATGTCTCACTAATACATAAGCCTGGTAGAGTGGATGGTTTTATCTTGAATGACCTAATGCTACAGGAACGTCATTACTACAAACTGATCAACTGAAGGAATGTGTGCTATCTTCTATGAAAGGTAATGCTACTTTCCAAAGGGGTTACGAATGGCCAATACCATCAATTACTCCTGTATATACCACAGCCAAAAGTGGAATAAGGTAGTCCCTCACCAGGGCACGTGTCTGGTTTGATCATCTGCCAAACCTTGGAAAAACGTTTGGGACTCCTTGGCAAAAGGCATCTATAGCCAAGTTTCTTTTACATTTTTCCAATACTGTAATATTACATGTGTTTTCTTTATCTGTCAATACTTAATTAAATGTTATATACAATTTGATTTTACCTATAAGTTTTTTGTGTGATCTCTCTTTGCACATCTCAAAAAAACCCCCATAAACTATAATGTAACCATGATAAAATAGCAAGTTGCAAACCTGGCTGATCCCCCTGAAAGCAGGAAATCATTGTTGTAGGTACCGCTATTACAGTAATCTCCACTTGCTTTCAGGTCTCATGCCAAGCAGCTGCACAGGCGGTCACTCGCTTGGCAGGGGCGTCATTCAGAGAATACTTTGCATTTTCTGAATGTATGCAAAGCGTTCTCTAACTGGTTGAGGTAGAGAGGCGTAGCAGTGACATCACAATCTCCACCACGTCCAATCAGACTGCAATGCATTCTCTAAAAGGTGCACATGCTCCATGGCGGACCTCCTATGATCACTAAGCAGCAGGGCAGCTGCTTGGCACAAGCCAGCAGCAGCAGTGTCTACTGCAGTGATTTCCAGTTTTCACAGGTGTAGTATAAACATTTAATTCATTTTATTATTCAAAGCAAAAACACACATCCATCCATTACTCCATGCTTCATTTTGAGAATTTGCTTTGAAAAAAAACCCCATTAGCATTTCTAGGTGCGGCCATCTTGAGTAAGGGCAGATGATTCATGTAGCATTTACCTCCTGGAATACAGCTGCCCTTAGCTTAGGCATGCATGCAGGAGGGTGTGCTTAGCAGAGAAAACACCTCCTTCCCCTCTTCCAGATGCAAAAAATGCCAATGAAGACTCCGGGACTCCAGGGATTTATGACATCATTTTGGCCTAGGCCAGAAACCAGGAAGCAACAGAAATGTACAAAATATGTTTAAAACAAGTAAATATAATATATCTTCCTATTTACTAATGCTAGCAGCATAAGGATTAAAAATAGTCAATGCTGATTACGACAGTTTAGTTCCACTTTAACCCAAATCCATCTGTGGTAAGAATTAATATGATTGTTTCTGTGTCTTGTGTAAAGTACTGCATAATCTATTGTGCTTTATAAGTAATTATAATAACTATGCTGTTACTGAACATGTGCTCCCATAGTGTAGCCATAGCCATAAACTAATCCATGTAAATACTTGATATGATCACTGTGACTGCAAATTACAGTTACAATGAAAATACCCTTTGAGTCCCTTGCCTTCTTTTGATGCAGCAATTGGTGGCCGAGGGGCCAATAGCCAAGTCTGAGCACTGTCAAGTGGAAGCAGGGGATGGTCCTTAGTCTACTTTAAGCTCCAACCCGGTGTCATGTTTAAACTTACTGATTTTTCAGGGCTCCAGTGGGCTAATGAAGCAGCATGAAAGCTCATTCAAAGTATCTAAGTGCTCATTACCCTCCTTGCTCTAAATTAAACCTTGTCCTGAATGGCCAGTCTACACACTGATAATTCTCATTTAGGGAAGGGATATAGCAAATAAAACAGGCAATAAATGAAACAGATGTTTAAGAAATCTACAGTGTTATGTCTTTCTAGCTATCTGGTTGTTTTCGCCGTGCATGAACGCCTAACGGGTGTGTAACAGAGATACTTGCAGCTCACTATCTCTCACAGCCCATTCAGTTCCACAATGCTCATGCACTTTACAGTCTAATAGGGCGTACACACGGTCGGACTTTGTTCGGACATTCCGACAACAAAATCCTAGGATTTTTTCAGACGGATGTTGGCTCAAACTTGTTTTGCCTACACACGGTCGCACAAAGTTGTCGAAATTTCCGATCGCCAACCACGCAGTCACGTACACTACGTACGACGAGACTAGAAAAGGCCAGTTCAGAACCAAGCGCGGCACCCTTTGGGCTCCTTTTGCTAATCTCGTGTTAGTAAAAGTTTGGTGAGAGACGATTCGCGCTTTTTCAGACTCGTGGCTTTCAGATCGTTTTCTGCCGTTCAGTTTGTGCTTGTGGGTTTGTATCTGCTCTTCAGTGCGTGCAAGCAAGTTCCGCGTGACTTTAGGTAGTCATTGTATTCTTGTTCGTTCGTTACTGTTTTTCAGGTCGCTCTTCACAGGCCTTGCTGTTCTTCAGTGCGTTCTGTTACTTCGTTCTGAGCAGCCGACCGTTTTCTAGCCATGTTTCGTATACGTACTCCTCGTAGAGTTCGTGCTGTGCGGGGGCTTGGTGTTGGGGTCCTGACCTTGACACAAGTCCAGTCCATGAACAGGGTGGGGAGGAGTTCATGGACCAAGAATTGGTTGCTTCAGCGTGACCAGTTCTCTCATATGCCTTTGCTCCGTGAGATCCATGAGAATAATCCTGATGATTTCAGGAACTTTCTCAGGATGACGGAACCCGTGTTTCACCGTCTGTTGGCTTCACTGACCCCCTATATCAGCAGGCAGGATACCTGCATGAGGCAAGCCATCACTCCGGAGCAGAGGTTGGTCGCTACCCTGCGGTACTTGGCCACAGGGAGAAGCCTGCAGGACTTAAAGTTCTCGACAGGCATCTCCCCCCAGGCTCTGGGTATCATTATCCCAGAGACCTGTTCTGCCATCATCCAGGTCCTGCAGAAGGAGTATATGAAGGTAAGATTTTTATCCTTTTATATCACATTTTATTGTATTGAATGTTTGCTAATATATTGTATTTCTTTCCTCATTCCCTAATTACCATGATTATAATATGCTGTGAATGTCCCCTTTGTCCTCATGCATGCTGGATTTTTATGTAATTATTATTTTAGGTCCTTCATACATATTTGCCCTTCACTAACCTCCCCAGCATGGTGTCTCCTGCCCTATATTCACCTCATGTAGTCACTTAACAATGTATTTTATCAGCTCCATAGTAGTGCTTTACCCCAAACACCCCCTAAAATGTTTGGAAATGTTATTTTAGCTTTAAATTCAGGCAGAGTGGCAGAGGTTTTTTTTTGTGGTGTCCCCAAATAATTTTTAGTAACCCTCCCTCCCCCAACTGCTAAGACAGCTGATCCCAATTCTCTATCCTCAATCATCTATCTGCTGACTTTGCCAAACCCATACACACTATACCCACCTCTTTAGTGCTCAGATTTATGGATGAATTCCCCAAAGCATGTAGTGCAAGGGCCTGCCTGTATACTTTCCAATGGTACTGTTTACATTTTTTGTATCCTATTATTATCTTGATAGGTAATAGCAGAATGTCCAAATGTCCTCAAATGTGTACAGTGTGTATTTATATCTTTGTATTATGACACTTCTTACCTGTCCAGTGGTCTGCCAATAGTGTAACTAAGGAGGGTCTGTTCAAAGTAATACCCATTATTTAGGCATTCATCTCTCAATGAAGTGAAGAGGGTTACCTGTCCAAGATTTACACACACCCCCTATAATGTTAGAAATGGCCCATGAGAGGGGGGGAGGGGGAATATGATAGGTGTACCTTATACTTTGGTGTTGTTAAATTCCCCTTAATAAATGCTATCTGGAGGTTGCCCCATAATGTTTGTGTCTAATCTGCTTGCCATGTTTCAGAGTAAAAATAGTAATGTTTATTGTTTTTTCCTCAACAGTTTCCTTCCACGCCACAGGAATGGCAGACTGTGGCCTCCCACTTTGCCGAGCGGTGGGACTTTCCTAACTGCGGAGGGGCAATTGATGGGAAACACGTCCACATCGTCCCACCACCCAACTCGGGGTCGTACTATTATAATTACAAGGGGTTTAATAGTATAGTGATGTTGGCGGTGGTGTCAGCTAATTACGACTTCTTGTATGTGGACGTGGGGAAGAATGGCCGGATGTCCGATGGTAGAGTCATCGCCCAGACGGAGTTCTACAGGCGTCTCCAGAATGGCAGCTTGGACTTGCCAGCTCCAGAGGACAATGTGGAAGGACTCCCATTTGTGTTCGTTGCTGATGAAGCGTTTGCGCTGGGGGACCACCTGATGCGGCCATTCCCAATGAGGACCCTCACCCCGGAACAGAGGGTTTTTAATTACCGGCTGGCCAGAGCCCGAAGAGTGGTGGAGAACACATTTGGAATCCTGGCCAGCCGGTTCCGACTATTTCTGACACCCATCCATATGGCGGAGTATAAACTGAACCATATTATACTGGCGTGCTGTGTTCTCCATAACTTTTTAAGGAAACATTCGGCCAACTATGCTGGCTCAGTTGGGCCTGAGGCCGGAATCCTACATCAAACCACACTGACGGCGCTTGAAAGTGGCCGTCCTGGCTTGCCCTCCCTGAGTGCCCGTGATGTCCGGTTACGCTACCTGGAGTTCTTTGCGGGTAGGGGGGCTATCAATATGCCAGACAATATGTGAAGCCTTTTTCTAATAAAAAAAACAAAAAAATTCTTGGTGGACATTTACTGCTTGTGTTTGTTTTAGCTGACCCTGTCATAAATGTGTTGAGTCCAGAAAATGTTGTGATTGTGTAACCTTATACAAAGCACTGTTGACTGTTATTTCCTAAATGCAAAAACACATTTCACTACAAGTGCAGTTGCAACTGCACTGAAACAGCACTTGTAGTGCAAAGTGGATTTGCCCTTAGGAAATAGCCCCCATTTTCACAGAAAGCAGCAATTACATCACCACAAAAGTGTTGTAGCGTTGAGACAATAATCCACACATTCTTGATTAACAATCTTTTTAATACCTGCACAATCACATGTGCATTTACCAAAGGTCTTTCAAACAAACCAACATGTTTGTTGTATAACAATTTTTGTGGTGGCATTATCCAAAATCAAAATGTCCATTTTATAGAAAACAGGCCTGGTTAAAACCAACAAGAAAGCCAAAAAACTTGAACTTACAAAGTGCACATTAGGTAAAACCTGAAGGCTATATCAGACATCAGTATTTAGGAACTGGGTTTGATATAGCATTCAGATGGGGGGAATCACCCCTGGAAAAGCCAAATTTGGAAGATGCACACCAATTTACGAATGTCAACATGTGCTATCTGCCATCAGGGGGGATCAAGGGACGTGTTTTGGGGGAGCAAGCCCTTCCTCAACGCGACTTTATAATTGAGGAAGGGGTTGCACCCCCAAAACGCGTCCATTGATCTCCCGTGATGGCAGATAGCACATGTTGGCACGCTGTGTGCATCCTCCAAATTTGGCTTTTCAAAACATTGCAAAAAATTTAAAAGATTGGACCACAATCCAAAAAGTGATTTTGTGGGGTTTTAAATTCGCCCCAAAACATCAATGATGTTATTTTTTTTTTTAATAACATCGTTGATTTTTTGCTGGATGTTTTGCAGTTCGGCATTACACCCCATGATCTCCCCGATCAGGATCTGGGCACTTTCTGATGTGAAACGTTCTCTATCCCTCACATCACGATCACCTAAAAAGAGAGAAAGAAAAAAAAAACAGGTCTCAAAAATCTGCCACCATCCATCTCTTTTACCTGAGCCTGTGGTCGCAGACACTCACCTGTTGTGGTGCCAATCTCCACCACATCTTCTTCTTCCTCCTGCTCTTCTTGGGTTTGGGGTATTTCACCTTCTTCCAGAGGTGGGGGGTCTCTGGTCTCCTCGGATGAGGGGTGTCCTCCGAGTCTTTTCTCCCCTATGTAAAACACAAATGGTATAATTAGCACACAGATATTTGATGGCAGAACTAGAAATAGGAAACATTGCTTGGAAGTGGGGTACAATTGTCTATTTTAGCCGAGTTCCAAGATGTATATTCTTTATTGCCCTTTGTCAAGCTGCAATACTTTACCTGTTTAGTACAAGCTTCACAGATGTAGCCCCCCCTATAGTATACACTGGAGCACCTGTGTGGCCCCCTAATAAAAATGGTGTTCTGGGGTCCCACACTAGTGCTCCAGTGTCCAGATGTGAAAACAGCTGCTCAGTGTCCTCTCCTTACACACAATCTAGTTTGCATTTCATTCTAGTAACAAACCCATCTACACAAACAAATATTTGGCATCCAAGTAGGCACCAAAAAAATGTGGGAAAATGCATATGGCCTAAACAATGGTGTTTTAGAGGCCGAAAGAAAAATGTTTGATACTTATGTTTTTGTTTATTCTAATCTGAAGCAATACAACCTCAATTTTATGAGTTAACATATCTAAACAGTTACATATGAATAAAATATGTAATTGTTTACTCTAAAAGGGTTAAAATCCCAAAATAATTCAAACTATCTTCATCAATACCAAAGTTATTAACAGTACCTTTCTAACTGAATTATTTAGCCTAGGGCAAGACTAACCATATACAACCACCCTGGAATAAATAATTTCAACAAAAACTATATTCTGCACTCCAATTAATGAAACATCATTTTGATGTCTTTTGACATAGCACTTCTCTCCTGTAAGCGGAAGATCCGTGTACCCCCATTAGCCCTCCTCATTCTCCCAACCATATTATGTGGGAGTGTGACGAAGGCACTTATTCCCCTGAGAGAGATATTTATTCTCTTTCACGGGTAAATTGTGATTACTTGCAAAAAATAATTTATACAATGTATCATCTAATCTCATATGTTTTTTGTTTACTCTTTACTCCAGAATTCACTGGTTTCTTTTCTATCTATTCATCTCTTCAGTCCACACAGGTTGATCTGCGCAGTCAGCTCTGCATAACAAAAAGTAAGTCAAAACTATTTGATCTGTTGCCATGGCACCACTGAATATACTTTCCCTGAATGTTCAGGGAATAAATGTCCCTCAAAAAAGGACCAAAGCCTTCCGTACTTTCCATAACAAGAAGGCTCACATAGTATGCCTCCAAGAAACACACTTCACCAAAGATTCTACTCCAAAATATATTTCTCCTTTTTATCAACAAATTTACACGGCTTCTGCCTATACCAAGCAAAGGGGAACTCTAATTGCATTTCACCGATCCACACCATTCACCTTATCATCAGAAATTAAAGACCCAGAAGGTAGATACCTGATACTCATGGGTTATATAATGGATACAGCAATCACGGTGATTTCCTACTACGCTCCTAACAAACAACCTACACCATTCCTCTCACATATATTACAAGTGATTAATACACACAAAATAGGAACAGTGATAATGTGTGGGGATTCAAACCAGGTCCTCCTCCCATTTCTAGATAAATCACCTTTTACACCATCCAAAATAACCTCTAGATTACCTTTTTCTCAACTTCTTTCCAAATACAATCTAGTAGATTCATGGAGAGAAAGTAACCCAATGAAAAAGAAATTCACTTATTTCTCGCACCCTCATCAAACCTTCACCAGAATAGATCATATTTTTCTAACAATAGGAATGATACCAGAAATTATTGCATCAGATATAATTCCGATTCCGTGGTCTGACCATAATGCAGTATACACTACTATAGCCTCAGCCATACCAAAAGCGCATGACCCAACGTGGTACTTACCGGACATAATGCTCAAACACCCACTACATCAGATGGCCATTGAACAAGCTTTAAAGGAATACATATCAATTAATAATACAACAGACATCTCCCCAATAACACTGTGGGAAGCTCATAAGCCTGTCTTGCGTGGTACAATACAAAGACAAATGGCACTATTTAAACGGGAACGCAAAAATCTAGCAAAAAAACTAGAACTCAATTTTAATGCAGCCTACATATCATTTCAAGATAATCCATCTCAGAGTACAAAATCTCATCTGGAAAAATCTAGATTGGAATACGATCTATTTCTCACTGAGTCAGTTGATAAATCCCTCAAACGCTCCAAACACAATTTCTACATGAATACAAACAAACCAGGTACATATTTGGCTCGGGCATTAAATTCAACTAACAAATCTTTCAAACCAATACGTTTGAAATTATCAAAAAATGTTTACACTTGTAATCCAGTTAAAATAGTCCATAAATTTCACTCACATCTCGCAACTTTATACAAGACAAACAATGAATTTAATCCTACAGAAGCTGAATCCTTCTTCTCAAAAATAACCTTACCTGAGTTATCTCAGAATCAAAAAAGCAGTTTGGATGAGCCTATAACTATAGATGAAGTTGCTAACGCCATAAAAGACCTAAAACTTAACAAAAGACCAGGCCCAGACGGCTACTCGGCTTTATACTATAAAACATTCTCAGAAATACTCTCTCCCATTCTCACTGAAACTTTTAACAAACTTCTAGATGGACATTCTTTTCGGCAAGAAACACTAATGGCAATTGTTTGTATGATCCCAAAACCCCTTTCTGATGATACTTCCTGTGTGAATTATCGGCCTATCTCTCTGTTAAACCTCGATATTAAATTATTAGCAAAAATAATAGCAAAACGCCTCAATAGCATTATAGGAAAATTAATACATAGAGATCAAGTAGGCTTCATGCCAAATAGACAGGCAGGCGATAATGTACGCAGGGCAGTGTTATTGGCACATATTGCTAAAAAACGGAAAATCCCTTTATGTTTTCTATCTCTCGATATTAAGAGGGCATTTGACACAGTATCCTGGCAATATATGCAATATTCATTACAAAAATGGGGTTTTGGACCCCACTTTTTAACATGGATCAAAGCATTATATAATAAACCCAAAGCCTATATAAAATATGCTGGATACAAATCTGAAGCCTTTAATATCGAAAGAGGTACCCGACAGGGTTGCCCATTATCTCCCTTATTATTTGCCCTTATACTCGAACCCATGGCCCAATACATCAGAACAAACCAAACTATAACTGGCATTGAAGTAGGAGGTATTACACACAAATTATGTATATTTGCAGACGATATATTACTTTTTCTATCATCACCACAGGTCTCTGGTCCTAACTTAATACCAGCTCTTGATGGATTTGCAGCCCTATCCGGCCTTATGATTAATCCTAAGAAATGCCTAGTGCTTAATATTTCACTCACAAACATGGAATTGATCCCGGCTAGGGCTGCACTCCCATTCACATGGGCAGAAAAATCAATCCCATATCTTGGAATTCATTTAACAGCATCTCATTCTGACTTATTCTCAACCAATTATCCTCCTGTATTAAGACAGATCACAAATCTAATAAAACAATGGTCGCAACTTCCTTTATCCTGGATAGGGAAGATTAATGCAATCAAAATGACTATTCTACCCAAATTGCTTTATCTATTCAGAGTCCTCCCTATTCCAATTCCTTCCTATTTTTTGAGAATAGTACAAAAAAGAGCAACTTCGTTTATATGGGGCTCTTCTAAACCACGTATACCTATACACACACTACATCTTCCCAAAAATAAAGGAGGCCTGGGATACCCTAATTTTACTAACTACTACAGAGCAGCACATTTGGCCAGTCTGTCCAAATACCATGCAAAACAGGAAATCCCATTATGGGTATTTATAGAGGCTTCAGAAAATGACCCTCTATTAATATCAAATTTATTATGGCTTGATCCTAAAGACCGCTTTAAAATTCATAATCCCATAACTAAACACTTCTTATCTCTCTGGGATAAACTAAAAACCAAATATCAGTTACAATCTCCACACAATCCTCTCCTTTCTTTTATCAGAAATCCGGCCTTTTATCCGGCATGGATCTACCCAAATTCTTTTAAAGCTTGGACAACATCAGGCATTCAGACACTAAATGACTTCATAGCATCTAAATCATTCCTTTCATTCCCATCGCTTAGAGAAAAATATGATCTACCAAACTCTGAGATATTTAGATATCTCCAAATCAAAAATTTCTATACACCATTCCTAAAGGGGGATACACCATTATCCCAATTATCCATTTTTGAATCAATCTGTACAAAAGATCCATTTGCTAAAGGTACAATTTCATCACTTTATAATCAATTATATGGAGTAGCAAATCTTAATAGACCCTCTTACGTTCAGAGGTGGGAGGAGGACCTGGGACGAACTTTAGAAGACACGGACTGGTCTAATATATGGCTCACATCTAAGTCATCTTCACCCAACATCTTGGCACTAGAGACAAATTATAAAGTCCTAACTCGCTGGTACCTTGTACCCGCTAGAGTGGCAAAATATTCACCTAATACCTCAACTCTTTGTTTTCGAGGATGCCCAGAAATAGGCACGTATTTACACATATGGTGGACGTGCCCAGTAATCCAAACCTTCTGGAAGGAAGTCTTCGTGATTGCATCTAAAATATTTAAAAAAATAATACAACCAGATCCATATTTAACTTTACTTAATCTAAAACCGGAATGGTTAACACTCTCTCAATTCAAACTTATGATCCAACTAATAACGGCTGCAAAACAAACAGTGGCCAAGGCATGGAAATCTCCTACATTGGTACTAGCAGAAACAATTCACAGAATGAATAATACAATGTCCCATGCTAAGATGGTAGCCATCGATCAAAATCAAATTCCAAAATTTGAAAAACTTTGGCATCCTTGGGTAAAACAACAGTTCCTGTCAAATTTCAATGACTCTGTCCTGTTGCCATGGTAACAGATTAAATGACTTACAGAGACACCCATTCTAAGGCTTCAAAGAGAACTAAAAAGAATAATAAACTGACGAGCGGGACAACCTTGTGGACCATACCTCTACCTTTCAACCCTTTTTCTTCTTTCTCTTTCCTTTTCTCCACCTTACGATTAAAGCTCATTATCAGAACTTATTTGACCTATATACACTCTACTTGTAAACAATATGTATAGTAAGTATAAATCATTTAAATACCTACAAAAGTAACTAAGGAAATGATATATATCTTTAATTTAGGTTTACCTGAACCCAATGTTAAATATTTGAAATTTCATGATATTTACCTATATAAACCCTACTGTAAAACAATGAGCTTACTTTATAGATCCTTGTAAACTTACTTTATGTATATTTATGTATCTTTATAACATTGTATACTCAATAAACTTCTTTTGACAAGGAAAAATGTTTGATACGAACGAATAATGGGCCCATGAACATTAAAGTTGCCCTTTTAAACGTTACAATTAATAAAAGCATATGTAGCAGCACGAACGCAATAAAGACAGAAAGAATAGGAACACAGTACAACTACTTACTTTTTTGCAGCACTCTCCGGATCTTTCGGTACTGCTCTGGCTCTCTTAACTTCAGGTCCGACCACCGCTTCCTGAGCTGATCTTTCGATCTTCGTACCCCGAAATTCCTGTGAAGGCTTTTGATCACTTTCGCCATGATCTTGGCCTTTCTGATGTTGGGGTTGGGGTAAGGCCCATACTTCCCGTCATAGTCGGACTTCCTCATGATGTCGACCATCTCCAACATCTCCCCAAAGGACATATTTGTGGCCTTAAAACGTCTCCTTCTGGATTAGGACGTGTCCGGATCCGGGCTTTCCTCCTCCTCCTCCTAATTGCTATAATTAGCACACACCTGCTCTAACTCCGCCATCATGCTCTTCACCCACTGCGCCGAATGAAAAGGGGCGGGGAATAGACTAGAAAGAACGTCAGGGGCGGGCGGAGTTACACGCATGCGCAGTGTGTATAAAGCGTAACACGCGTGCGTATTACGTACGATCTGTGAGCGGAGGAAGGAGCATTGGACGCGCCGATCGTAAGAACGAAGGTAAGAGACAAACTTGTTTGTCTGACATTAGGCTTTGTCTTGTGTTGTGTCTTGCAGTGAACATGGATATCTTAATGAAAGACAATGACTTCATGTCAGTATTCATAGATATCTTAAGGGAGCTGCCCTGTCTGTGGGAGATTAAACACCCCCATTTCAAGAACCAAGCAAAGAGGAAGGCAGCACTGGTGCAATTGTGTGAAATTGTGAAGCAGGTGATCCCCACGGCAGACATCACCTATTTAAAGATTTTCATTGGTGGCCTGAGGAGCACATATCTGAGGGAGCGCAAGAAAGTCCTGGATTCACACAGATCCGGAGCAGCAGATGACATCTATGTCCCCAGGATGTTGTACTACGACAGGCTGCATTTTCTGGCAGGCCAGACTGAACCCAGGCCATCCCTCTCCAGTCTTCCTTCCACGCTTCCTTCCCCCCCGGCTGAGGCTTCTGACGGCCAACCTGCGCCTTCCAGGCCACATGTGGAGGAGCCCAGCTTGAGCCAGGTATAGCATTCCTCTAAATATTGCTGGTTGTCCAATCAATGATGTTAACTAGATGTTAGTTGGGAGTACTAATTTAGGATTGTGATTGATGAAGCAACAACTAAAACCATGTCCCTTTTTCATACACAGGGAAGTCTCAGCCAGGAGGTGGCCGGGCCGAGCCGGCTGGCTGATCTGCAGGTCCCTCCACCCCCCCTGAAAAGAGAAAGTGGCAGTAGGAGGAGTGCCCTAGAGGAGGCTACCGGAGGACTCTTTTGGAGGGCTACAGAGGTCCTGGGAGCACGACAGACCGTGGAGGAGGACATTGCTGCCGTCATTGCCTATAAAATGCAGAGGATGGAGGAGGGCCAACAAGTCTTGTGTGAGGCGCTCATATTGGAGGCTCTTAACAAAGGTATGAGGGGCCAAATGACAGCTCAGACACACCTTTGCGATGGTCCTCCTCCTCCTCCTGCAGGTCCTCCTCCTCCTTCTCCTCCAGGTCCTCACAGTCCTCCTCCAGGTCCTACTCCTCCTCCTGCCACATCTCCAACTGCACAGCCACAGCCCGGAAGGAAGCGTGAAAGGAAGACCAGAAAGTGAGGACCCTGGATCCAGTCTGGTCGGCCAAAAAATGCAGCCTCTTGTGGTACCACAGCCTGGGGACACAGATGTCATCTGCTGTTATCTGGATCTCTGCGAATTCTGGACCAGACTGCCCTCCCTTACATATGGACTCCTCAGGCCACCAATTTTGATGTTGAAGAATTGATGTCTGCCGTGGGGGTCCCAGGCTTCGCTAATTTCTCATGTTGATCCAGTGTTGCCTTCCTCTTTGTTTGGTTCTGATCCCTTAATAAAGGATTTTTGTTTTGAATTGTACTCTCCTATGTGTTTTACTTCAAAAATGACAGTTTGTTTGTGAGGATTCAGGTACATTTCAAATATACAATGTGAAATGAACAAGGGACACCAACACCAAACAATCTCCTTGAGATTAAATAATAAAAGATATCAATGTTGTTGGGGTAACTTGACACACAAAACACACACAAAAATATTCTGGAGTAAAAATAAAAATAACATTGAACAAAGATCAGCCTTTGAAAAAATACAAACATTAAATAAAAAAAAAGGCTTAAAATCCCCAAAAAAATTAAATAAAAAAAAAAAAATTCTGTCAGATGTGACAACTAATAACAATATATTCAGGGAATCCCAATAAAAAAACAAAAATAAAACTTTGTGAGAAGTGTGTGTGAATATGAGCAGCAAAACTACTTAATTCTTGTCACATTATAAAGAAGAAGAGAGTGTGCTGTATTAAACCATTTTTAACATTGCAGCGTGACGAAAGTGCTGTATCCATTGCGAACGCTAAGTTTACCAGAACGAGCTGTTCCGTCTTGGAATTTCTTCTGAGCATGCGTGGCACTTTGTGCGTCGGAACAGGCCACACACCTTCGGAATTGACGCGATCGGATTTTGTTGTCGGAAAATTTTATCTCCTGCTGTCCAACTTTGTGTGTCGGAAAATCCGATAGAAAATGTCCGATGGAGCCCACACACGGTCGGAATTTCCGACAACACGCTCCGATCGGATATTTTCCATCGGAAAATCCGACCGTGTGTACGGGGCATTACAATAGCTTTGTGTGCAAGTACTGTGGATGCATACAAAGCTTCCCTCTCTTTAAGGGGATGGTCCCAAACAACAGCACTGGAATAGCTGAAGTAGGAGTATGTACAGCGATTCATCCGCTATCAGTTATTGCTCGTAATGCTGAGCCAGTCCGGCCGTGAGTAGGGTCAACTGTTAAGTAAAGGAATATACAGTCAGGTCCATAAATATTGGGACATCGACACAATTCTAATCTTTTTGGCTCTATACACCACCACAATGAATTTGAAATGAAACAAACAAGATATGCTTTAACTCCAGACTTTCAGCTTTAATTTGAGGGTATTTACATCCAAATCAGGTGAACGGTGTAGGAATTACAACAGTTTGTATACGTGCCTCACACTTTTTAAGGGACCAAAAGTAATGGGACAATTGGCTGCTCAGCTGTTCCATGGCCAGGTGTGTATTATTCCCTCATTATTCCATTTACAAGGAGCAGATAAAAGGTCCAGAGTTAATTTCAAGTGTGCTATTTGCATTTGGAATCTGTTGCTGTCAACTCTAAATATGAGATCCAAAGAGCTGTCACTGTCAGTGAAGCAAGCCATCATTAGGCTGAAAAAACAAAACAAACCCATCAGAGAGATAGCAAAAACATTAAGTGTGGCCAAATCAATTGTTTGGAACATCCTTAAAAAGAAAGAACGCACCGGTGAGCTCAGCAACACCAAAGGACCCGGAAGACCACGGAAAACAACTGTGGTGGATGACCGAAGAATTCATTCCCTGGTGAAGAAAACACCCTTCACAACAGTTGGCCAGATCAAGAACACTCTCCGGGAGGTAGGTGTATGTGTGTCAAAGTCAACAATCAAGAGAAGACTTCACCAGAGTGAATACAGAGGGTTCACCACAAGATGTAAACCATTGGTGAGCCTCAAAAACAGGAAGGCCAGATTAGAGTTTGCCAAACAACATCTAAAAAAAAGCCTTCACAGTTCTGGAACAACATCCTATGGGCAGATGAGACCAAGATCAACTTGTACCAGAGTGATGGGAAGAGAAGAGTATGGAGAAGGAAAGGAACTGCTCATTAACCAAAGCATACCACCTCATCAGTGAAGCATGGTGGTGGTAGTGTCATGGCGTGGGCATGTATGGCTGCCAATGGAACTGGTTCTCTTGTATTTATTGATGATGTGACTGCTGACAAAAGCAGCAGGATGAATTCTGAAGTGTTTCGGATAATATTATCTGCTCATATTCAGCAAAATGCTTCAGAACTCATTGGACGGCGCTTCACAGTACAGATGGACAATGACCCGAAGCAAGCAGGGAGTTTTTTAAGGGAAAGAAGTGGAATGTTATGCAATGGCCAAGTCAATCACCTGACCTGAATCCGATTGAGCATGCATTTCACTTGCTGAAGACAAAACTGAAGGGAAAATGCCCCAAGAACAAGCAGGAACTGAAGACAGTTGCAGTAGAGGCCTGGCAGAGCATCACAAGGGATGAAACCCAGCTTCTGGTGATGTCTATGCGTTCCAGACTTCAGGCTGTAATTGACTGCAAAGGATTTGCAACCAAGTATTAAAAAGTGAAAGTGGATGGATGATTGTTAATCTGTCCCATTACTTTTGGTCCCTTAAAAAGTGGGAGGCACATATACAAACTGTTGTAATTCCTACACCGTTCACCTGATTTGGATGTAAATACCCTCAAATTAAAGCTGAAAGTCTGCAGTTAAAGCACATCTTGTTCGTTTCATTTCAAATCCATTGTGGTGGTGTATACAGCCAAAAAGATTAGAATTGTGTCGATGTCCCAATATTTATGGACCTGACTGTAGTTCCAAAAAGCTGGTTTGCATGTAACCCAAGTTATTGGTTCTCGCAGTTTATACTGTGTATCTGTTCTGAAGGGCACATTAAGCACATAATCGCTTGAACCAAGCAAGGGTGTGATAGGCAGGACTTCACCACAGCCACGGGCAATGCACGAAATCTGACAACCCCACTGTTCACTTGCTCAAAAATTGCTAGATATGATATCATATGCTTCCCTGGTGATCTTCACCAGGCTTCTCTTTTTTGTACTGATTTGGTTAAGGTGACAACACTGGATTTGGTTAGTGATTTATGGGTGTTCACCCCTATCTTTGGCGACCATTCTAATATAACCCGTTGCTTTGTCTGTGTTTAGGTCTTTAAGGGGATGTAAGCCTGATCACTCTGTTTAAGGGGATACAGTTAGCTCTGTCTAGAGTGTGTTTTTCCTGTGCAACTGTGTGGCCTCCTTGTTGCTGACCTTTTCCAACCTGGCTCTGAGTTAACTAGATAAGGACCAGAAGGATTTGCCCCCTTATTGACCAGGCCATTTTTTGTGATACGGCACCGTTGTAACTGACAATTGCGCAGTTGTGCGACACTGTACCCAAACAAAATTGACATCCTTTTTTTCCCCACAAATAGAGCTTTCTTTTGGGGGTATTTGATCACCTCTGTGGTTTTTATTTTTTGCGCTATAAACAAAGAGCAACAATTTTGAAAAATTAAATATTTTTTTTACTTTTTGCTACAATCCATATCCACAAGAAATATATATAAAAAACACAAATGTATTCGGGCCTGTTTAGGCCGATATATATCCTTCTACATATTTTTGGTAAAAAAAAAAAAAAAATCGCAATAGACGTATATTGATTGGTTTGCGCAACAGTTATTGTGTCTACAAAACTATGAGATAAATTTAGGGACTTTTATTTTTTTGTATTGTTTTTACTAGCAATGGTGGCGATCTGCGATTTTTAGCAGGACTGCGACATTGCAGCAGACAAATCTGACCCCACATGGAACTTTTTGGGAACCAGTGACATTATTACATTGATCAGTGCTATAAAAATGCACTGATAAATGTAAAAATGACACTGGCAGGAAATGGATTAACACAAGGGGTTAAGTGTGTTCCCTGGTGTGTTCTAACTGTAGGGGGGGTGGGCTGGCAGGGACATGACAGAGATCGCTGTTCCCGACCACTGGGAAAAGTAGATCTCTGTCATGTCTCCTGTCAGAATGGGGATCTGCTTGTTTACACTGGCAGATCCCCATTCCGCCTCTGTACTAGGCGATTGCGGGTCGTCGGCAGATATCCCCCCATGAAAGACTGGAGGCAGCCTCACAGGATGAGTCTGTGCCCCTGTCAGGCTTTGCAGCCTCTCCCAATGTTACAGTCCCTGTATATGTCACTGAAGACACTATGAAGGCTGCATTGGATGGTTTAAAAGGAAGGATTACTAATTTTATCACAGCTTCCTTAAGGAGTAGCAGAAAAAAGGGGTAGATCCCCTCCCTCTGCTCTGGGTTCCCTATTAGATGAGCATTCTGATAAGGATGAAATACCCCTTATCTGGGGATGGGGATCAGGAGCAGTCGGACGATTCAGGGGAAGAGGAGAAGCTCTCTTCTGCCTCCCAAGCCCTCAAGGTACAGGTGCAATATTATACTTGGTGCATACCACATATAGATTGCCCTCTGCTGAGGCTGCCATATCCTCTGTTTCCTCCTTGGGATCCCGGAAATCCCCACAGGCTGCGTATACCTTCCCAGTTCATCCCTTGCTGGAGAAATTGTTGTATGATGACTGGGGTCACCCAGATAAACCATTTTCTCCTCATAAGAGGTTTTCCGTGCTTTATCCACTGGAGGAAAAGTTTACCAAGAAATAGGGGGTGCCAGCAATAGATGCAGCTATTTCTTATGTGAATAAAAGCCAAACCTGTCCTGTGGACAATGCTCAGGGGTTCAAAGATCCAACTGATAAAAATCTGGAAACTTTATGTAAAGCCTACTTTTCTATGGCTGACGCTGTGGTCCAGCCTGCGGTCGCAGCAATCGGCATGTGCCAGTTCCTCAAGGAACAAATGAAGCAGGTGCTTAACCTCCTTTCCACTTTGGAGGTTGAGGTTCATGCAGACCTTCCTAAGGCCCTGTGCTTTGTGGTTGATGCCATTATGGATTCTGTTCAGCAAGCATCCCACCTTACTCTCCTGCTGGTACACATGCGCAGGTCCCTTTGGCTTAAGCATTGGGCAGCTGAGGCTTCATGCAAAAGATATTTGACTGGGTTCCCGTTTGGGGATGATCTGGACAAATATATCCAGAAGATTATCAGGGGTAAGACCATGTTGCTACCGGTTAAAAAGAAGAATAAACGTCCATCATTTATACGTTCTCTTTCCCCAGCCCCTGGAGCCTCGACCTCCAGGCAGTGGCGACGGCCTCCCCAGTCCAATACTAGGGGAAAGGTCCAAGGCCAAGCCCAAGGGCAAATGAAGAGGTGCCCCCGCTCAACCGAGTGGGGGGGGAGGCTGCTGCAGTTTGCAGGAGCCTGGCGGGAAGAGATTCAGGACAAATGGGTAGCCTCCACGGTGTCTCTGGGCTGCAAGCTGGAGTTCCGGGAGCTTCTGCCATCTTGTTTCCTAAGGTCAAGAGTCTCCAAAGATCCAGAAAAAAGGAGACCTTTGTTTCTGGCCTTAGAACATCTACTATCCCAAGGGGTAATTATAGAAGTGACCCCAGAAGAGCAAGGCATAGGGTTCTACTCAAACCTCTTTACGGTTCCAAAACCGAATGGGGATATCAGAATCAGTTTTTAGACATTCGTTCTTCCCGCATGGAGTGAATCCGCTCAGTAGTTTCCACCCTTCAGGGGGGAGAATTCTTAGCATCAATAGACATCAAGGATGCATATTTACATGTGCCAATATTTCCCGCTCAACAAAGATTTCTAAGGTTTGCAGTGGATCAGCGCCACTTCCAATTTGTGGCCCTACCTTTCGGTCTTGCTACAGCACCTTGAGTGTTCACGAAAATTCTAGCCCCGCCCCTGGCAAATCTAAGGGCTCAGGGCATAACAGTGACAGCTTATCTGGACGATTTGCTACTTGTAGAACAGTCCATAGTAAGCTTAGACCGCAGTGTGCTCAGCACAGTAGAGTACTTAGAGTACATAGGCTGGGTCCTCAATCTAGAAAAGTCTTCCTTACAGCCCCTAAAAAGGCTGGAATATTTGGGCATGGTCATAGACACAGTTCAAAGCAGAGTATTTTTACCCGGGTCAAAGGCCAAAGCCATAAAGGATTTGGTCCAGGTAGTCATAGCAAGGAAAAATCCCTCCATTCGACTGTATGAGACTTTTAGGAAAAATGGTGGCCTCTTTCAAGGCTGTTCCTTACGCCCAGTTTCACTCAAGGCCTGTGCAAAGCAGCATCCTCTCTGCCTGGAACAAAAGAGTACAAGCCTTGGATCTTCCAATGTGCCTATCACCATGGGTACGCCAGAGCCTCAATTGGTGGTTGCTGACCAAGAATCTACTGAAAGGAAAATCCTTTGTTCCAGTTACTTGGAAAGTCGTAATCACAGATGCAGGCCTCATAGGCTGGGGAGCGGTTCTGGAAGAAGCTTCCACCCAGGGAAGATGGTCCAGAGCCGAAAGACTCTTGCCCATCAACATTCTGGACATTCGGGCAATTCGTCTAGTCCTCAGGGTCTGAGCTTGCAGGTTGTAGGGTTGTCCTGCCCGGATACAGTCCGACAATGCTATGGCAGTGGCCTATATCAATCACCAAGGGGGCACCAGGAGTCTGGATGCCCAAAAAGAGGTGAATCACATTTTTTCATGGGCAGAGAGGCATGTTCCTTGCCTGTCTGCAGTCTTCATTGCAGGGGTAGAAAATTGGCAGGCGGATTTCCTAAGCCACCAGCAGCTGTGCCCAGGAGAATGGTCTCTACCCCCCTAACATATTTCAGGCCATATGTCGAAAATGGGGTACCCTGGATGTAGACCTGTTGGCCTCCAGGTTCAATAAGAAACTAGACAACTTTGTGTCAAGAACAAAGGATTCGCTAACACAAGGGTCAGATGCCTTAACGATTCCATGGGATCAGTATTTTCTGATTCCCTCCAGTTCCGCTTCTCCCACGATTCCTTCAGAGAGTCAAAAGGGAAGGAAAGCCGGTAATTCTGGTGGCTCCGGCTTGGCTCAGGCGACCTTGGTATGCAGAGATCATAAAGATGGCAGAAGGAAGACCTTCAGTTCTCCTGCTATGCCCAGATCTACTCTCACAGTGTCCAATATTTCATCCTGCCTTACGAAGTCTGAATTTGATGGTTTGGCGGTTGAGACCCACATTCTGAAGGGTCGTGGCCTCTCGGGGCCAGTCCTGTCCACTCTAGTTAATGCTAGTAAGCCGGCTTCCAGGCTCATTTACCACAGAATCTGGAAGGCATATGTTTCCTGGTGTGAATCCGGGGGGTGGCATCCTAGAAAGTATGCCATTAGCAGGATTCTTGCCCTTCTTCAATTAGGCGTAGAAATGAAGCTGGCCATGAGCACTATCAAGGGCCAGATCTCGGCCTTGTCGGTATTCTTTCAAAAACCGCTAGCCTCTCATTCCCTGGTCCAGGCCTTTGTTCAGGGGCCACTACACTTGAATCCGCCGGTTAAGCCTCCTTTGTGCCCATGGGATTTAAATTTGGTTTTGTCTGTTTTACAGGAACACCTTTTGAACCATTGCACCATGCTTCTTCAGTTCTTTTGCCAAAGAAGTTGTTTTTTCTGGTAGCTTTACCCTCGGCTAGAAGGGTATTGGAGTTAGCAGTTCTTTCTTGTAAAGAGCCATATTTGATTATTCACAAAGACAGGGTGGTGTTGCGTCCTCACCCAACTTTTCTGCATAAAGTGGTTTCAGGATTCAATCTGAATCAAGATGTGGTCCTACCGTCCAACGTCCATGGAGAAGTTGTTACACTCTTTAGATGTTGTAAGAGCAGTCAGAATCTATCTGCAGGCAACGGCACAGATACGAAAGACTAATTGTCTATTTATTCTGCCAAAAGGCCCCAAAAAGGGCCAGGCAGCGTCGAAATCCATTATCTCTAGATGGATCGACAGGTTATTGTTCAGGCTTATGGTGTAAAGAAGAAGATTCCTCCTTTTCAGGTTAAAGCGCACTCAACTAGAGCAGTTAGTGTTTCATGGACAGTGCATCACCGGGCCTCCATGGCTCAGATCTGCAAGGCTGCAACTTGGTCTTCAGTCCATACATTCACTAGATTCTATCAGGTGGATGTAAGAGGGCATGAGGATGCCTCTTTCGGGCGCAGTGTACTGCAGGCAGCAGTATAGATCCTCTTGTCCATTGGCAGTCAATGTATTTTTCTGATCTGTGTCTCCCTCCCCTCAATTTGGGCATTGCTATGGGACATCCCACTAAGTAATTATCAGAGCCTCTGTGTCCCGTGATGTATGAACAAGAAAATATAATTTTTTAAATACAGCTTACCTGTAAAATCCTTTTCTTTGGAATACATCACGGGACACAGAGCTCCCGCCCCTCTTCGGGATTATACTTATCGTTTTGCTACAAAACTACTCTCCATATGGGAGGGGTTATATAGGGGAGAAACTCGTCTTGTAATTAGGGTTGCCAGTGTCAAATTAGTGCCAGACTATCTAACCCACCAAGTAATTATCAAAGTCTCTGTGCCCCGTGATGTATTCCCAAGAAAAGGATTTTACAAGTAAGCTGTATTTAAAAAATCCTATTATGGTGTTAAACTGGCAGTAACGCACACAGAAGTAAATGATGTTAAACTGGCAGTAACGCAATCAAATAGTTTAACCGTCACTACACAAACTATCTGAGCTGTCCCTATTCTACACTAATGTATGTATGAATGACACAGTCTCACTACACTACAGTGAAACTATCTGAGCTGTCCCTACCCTAGATGCACACTATGAAAAGCTGAACGATGGTCCTCCTCACTACACTCACACTATCCCTAGACTGACACTAAACTATAATTCTACACTGACAATTTAAGCAAAACAGCACAGTATAGCACACTAACTAATAGCACTGAACAGAGCTCTGTTCTATCTCTCTCCACGCTGAAATCACACTGAAAATGGCTGCCATTGAAAGAATACTTTTATACTGTGGGGCAGGAATGAGCCATAATTGGATAAAGTCATGATGACAGTGTCCAATCATGACTCTGACAGTGCTCTGTGCCCTGATTGGCTGAAGCTTTCACTGCTTCAGCCAATCAGGGCTTACAATGCACTGTTCAGTGCCGCAATGCATTGTGGTCGGTTTGGGGGGCCGAACAAACGGTCAAACGACCCGTTTGTTCGGATGTTCGCCGAACGACCGGACAATGAAAGTTCGGCCCAAACTTATGCTCGGGCCGAACCATTCGCTCATCCCTATTGGGAAACAGTGACTTTGTTTAGATTCAGTAATCTAGCACAGCGCTTCTCATCAGGGGTGCAGCAGCACCCTTGAGTGCCATCTGGGCTTCTCAGGGGTGCCACGCTACATCCTGTATTTTTGTTCAGCACCACGCTTTCCATAGTATAGGTGTGCCAGCTACCAGCATCATGGAAATTCATAACACTAATCAAGAGCAGCAAGTATACAGAGCTTCCCTAGCGATCAGAAGGGGTTGGAAGTCTGACACCCTCCACATTCACATGCTGCCACAGTCAGAGGGGACTGATGACTCTGATGTGGAAGAGGGGATGATGAAAGGGGGGACTCCAGATGTAATAGGTAGGACTATGATGTGGCCCGATTTTAGACTGGGTTGCCTGGAGATTTTGCATACTTTTAAAGGGTGCTGTAACTAAAAAAAGGTTGGGAAACACTGATCTAGCACAAACGAACATGGGGTAATGAAGTATAGAGCAGAGCAGGCATATTACGCTATTCAGCAAAGTGTTTTTTTTTTTTTTTTTTAAAGGTGAACTTCTTTGCAGCAGCAGTTATTAAATGAGTGACTGACCTTTACAAGATGGTGAAGATTGTCCAATGGATGGATTATAGGTGTGAATGGAACAACATGCATAGTGCATTAGTTACTCTACAGCAGTGTTTCTCAACCTTTTTTTTTAGTCAAGGCACCCTTTAAAAATTATGGACAATCTCGAGGCTCCCCATTCTAAAATGTAATAACTAGTCTAATAGTTTTACATAATGCAGCGACATCCTGAAGTCAAAGTAGGACATCAAAAATTAGAAGCGATTTATTCTTCCAACGCAAATACACTTTTATAAACTGGTACGTACTCGTATTCCAATGTTTCTCTTGTCCCTCAGTTTTTCTCCATCACTTAGCTAATGTGACCCCAGTGCTGATGGAGAGGGGCAGGGGGAGGGTCAAACAAGGATGCTATGCAGGCAACTGACATCCTCCTTATCAACTGATGATGGCATAAGTCGTTAGGATGCTGGCAGCGAGAAGGTTGTAATGGTGCACAATGAAAATCTGTAGCTTTGTGTCACTAAAAGGTAGCCTTCATCCACACGTTGGCTTGTATACAATTTTTGGGCAATTTTTAGGCATTTTTGCCAAGGCACCCCTGAAGAAACCTCAAGGCAGCCTGGTTGAAAAAGGCTGCTCTAAAGTAACAGTGATTGAGGAATATGACATGCTTTCCTGAAGATGTGCACTTTTACAGAATGTTTGAAGTGTTCTCTATTAGAAATAAGAAATGTGCTACAAAGCCACATCTGCCCTTCTGAAAAATGTTACTTTTGACATTTTATATTTCTAATCACTGGTTGGAAACATACCAGATAATACTCACCAACTAAATATCCTTTTTCAAAATAGACAGCCAGATAATCCATGTCACAAGCGTAATCAAATTCCACATCAAAACGATCAAAAGTGAGCAAAATGTGCTTTGTTTCAGGAACCAATATTGTCCATGTACACTTCCTAGGATGAAAAGCAGTGGTCAGAACACAGACACAATAAAAGTTACGGAAACGTCTGATAAAAGTTTCCTTTCACATTTGCCCCTATTCCTGTGAGCTGAGGTAGCTCATCCTCCCCTCCAAAAGCTCTATTCCTACCTAGTAAGTTCTTACTACCAATGCCAACCACAGCCAGTGAGTCCTTCTCACTGGCTTCTTCACCCAAAGTCCATGCCTGCTCAGTAGGATCCGATATACTTCTTTCAGCCAGTCGATGGATAGTATCAGAAACTATAGAGTGTTGGTGGAGGAGCTGGGCTACCTCAGCTCAGGGGTTTGGGGGAAAGGAGTAAGGAAACGTACTCTTAAAGCCAGCCATAGAGGATTTGAATCTTAGCTAATTCAGCAGGGAATGGCCGAGATTCAAACAGTCTATGGGCAGGCTGATTGTACCCAAGTCCATTAATCGCTTTGGGTACAACCAGCATGTTGGCTTTTTCATGTGATTAGTTCAGTGGCTAGCAGTAATCACTATGTGTTCTCCCAATCAGGACAGCTTCCCGCTCCCCCACCGGGAGAACACAATAGCTCCGCGTAAGGGATTCCCCATCAACACTGGCTTTGTCGATAGGGTAATTGAGCGATTTTCTTTCCGACAACCCGTGGTTACCGAAAAGTAAGTTGCACCCTCTATGATTGGTTTTAGGAATTTAAAGAGCACCTATCATTTCAGATCCTTCATGGCAGCGCCTGTTAGTGGGCATCCACTCACCTGCTGCCGCCACGTCACTCACCTTGTTTTGCCCCTGCTGCATCACCAGCCATCCCATTAAAGTGAATGGGACGGTCCTGAGTCAACAGTGGGTCAGAGGAGAAGCTGCTGTGGGACAGAAATGACACTTGCTCTTTAAAAATTATGATTTAAATGGAGTTAATTTAAATCAAGCCTTTTTACTAGTGATTTAAATCATGATTTAAATCAAATCCACCCTGGCCCTTTCTCCCTCTTTCATTTTCTTTCCCTTTGCTTCCTTGTCTCCCCTCCTTTCCCTTGAAATACCCCTTTTTTCCCCACTTCATGGAATGAAAAGCTACTGTAGTATTTCATTTAAACTGTTCTATAAAACTAATTATCTGAGTATCTTCCTAGAATATTATTTTCTAACAATTTCTCTTTAATTAGGAAAAATTTACTTACTCATTATTTGAATAATATTTACTGGGGGGTTTGGGTAGTTTTAAAGTTCCGTTAGTTCCCTTCAGGAGCTGGTCTTTCGCACCGCAGTTTGCTGTGGGTGACAGGATAGAAGACTCAGTCAATCACATTGCTGGAGATGTTGTTAAGCAATTCAATTGCAGTATGTACTTACCTAGAGCTGTACTTGAGTTTGAACTTTCTAGTTAAATGGCAGAAAAAAAAAAGAGTTATAAAAGAATGTTGCGCTTGGCCATGAAAGTAAAGTAAGAGCGCTAACAGCAAGAGATAGAAGGTTTCTGCACTGTAAAATCCCCTATCAGAGTAAGTTTACAGACACATGGAATTGTGATGAAAATGTCCAAATTGGGCCCAAAGTGTCAATAATTGGTGTGGCCATCATCATTTTCCAGCACTGCCTTAACCCTCTTGGGCATGGAGTTCACCAGAGCTTCACAGGTTGCCACTGGAGTCCTCTTCCACTCCTCCATGACGACATCACGGATCTGGTGGATGTTAGAGACCTTGCGCTCCTCCACCTTCCTCTTTGAGGATGCCCCACAGATGCTCAATAGCGTTTAGGTCTGGAGACATGCTTGGCCAGGCCATCACCTTTACCCTCAGCTTCTTTAGCAAGGCAGCGGTTGTCTTGGAGATGTGTTTGGGGTCGTTATGTTGGACTACTGCCCTGCGGCCCAGTCTCCAAAGGGAGGGGATAATGGTCTGCTTCAGTATGTCACAGTACATGTTGGCATTCATGGTTCCCTCAATGAACTGTAGCTCTCCAGTGCCGGCAGCACTCATGCAGCCCCAGACCATGAAACTCCCACCACCATGCTTGACTGTAGGCAAGACACACTTGTCTTTGTGCTCCTCACCAGGTTGCCGCCACACACGCTTGACACCATCTGAACCAAATAAGTTTATCCTGGTCTCATCAGACCACAGAACATGGTTCAAGTCAGGGCTTTTTTTCAGCGGGAACATGGGGGAATGCAGTACCCGCATCTCCAGCACCGAATGTATGTAAAAGACAAGGGGTGCTGATAGGATCTATTGTACCTGGAGGAGGTTTATTTTTGCATGGCGGTCTATTTTTGCTGGGGAGGTCTATTATTGTTTCTGGTGGGGGATCTATTGTTACTTGGGGGGGGCTTTTGTTGCTGGGGGGTTAATTGTTGCTGGAAGAGATCTACTGCTGAGGGGGGTCATTTGTTGCTGGCTGCTGTGGGGATCTATTGTTGCTGGAGGGCATCTATTTTTGTGTGGTAGTCAATTGTTGCTAGATGGTGATCTATTGTTGCTGGTTGGGCTTATGTTGCTGGGGGGTCAATTCTTGCTGGAAGGGTTCTACTGTTGAGGAAAAAAATCGGTCTATTGTTGCTGGCAGCTGGAGAAGAGACTATTAATGCTGGGCTGGCTGCTGGGAAATCTGTTGTTGCTGCGGGGGTCTATTGCTGTTGGGATCTATTGTTGCTGGGGAAATCTATTGTTGCTGGGGGGGGGGTCTATTGCTGCTGGCTGTGGGGGATTTACTTTACTGCTTTTCTTATTGTTATTAAATTCCATACAAATTACTTATCACCACAAAATTATACTTGGTTCTGTATTCTCTAAATGGGGCGGTACTGGGAGGTGGGTAGGGGGTGGTGCTCGGAGGTGGGTAGGGCGTGGAGATAAGAAGTGACTGAAGGGGGCAGTTCCTGCGCCTATTCTTTTATGAAAAAAAGCCCTGTTTCCAGTAATCCATGTCCTTAGTCTGCTTGTCTTCAGCAAACTGTTTGCAGGCTTTCTTGTGCATCATCTTTAGAAGAGGCTTCCTTCTGGGACGACAGCCATGCAGACCAATTTGATGCAGTGTGCGGCGTATGGTCTGAGCACTGACAGGCTGACCCCCCCACCCCTTTAACCTCTGCAGCAATGCTGGCAGCACTCATATATATATATTTCCCAAAGACAACCTCTGGATATGACGCTGAGCACGTGCACTCAGCTCCTTTGGTCAACCATGGAGAGGCCTGTTCTGTGTGGAATCTGTCCTGTTAAACCGCTGTATGGTCTTGGCTGCAGCTCAGTTTCAGGGTCTTGGTAATCTTTTTATAGCCTAGGCCATTTTTATGTAGAGCAACAATTCTTTTTTTCAGATCCTCAGAGTTCTTTGCCATGAGGTGTCATGTTGAACTTCCAGTGACCAGTATGAGAGAGTGAGAGCGATAACACCAAATTTAACACACCTGCTCCCCATTCACACATGAGACCTTGTAGCACTAACGAGTCACATGACAGCAGGGAGAGAAAATGGCTAATTGGGCCCAATTTGGACATTTTCACTTAGGGGTATACTCATTTTTGTTGCCAGCGGTTTAGACATTAATGGTGTGTTGAGTTATTTTGAGGGGACAGCAAATTTACCCTGTTATATAAGCTGTACATTCACTACTTTACATTGTAGCAAAGTGTCATTTCTTCAGTGTTGTCACATGAAAAGATATAATAAAATATTTACAAAAATGTGAGGGGTGTACTCACTCTTGTGAGATACTGTATATTTAATTTTAAATTTAATGTGAAGGATGTGCCTGCACAAACAAATGGAACGGTCTCTAATATTATAATTTAATTAGACCGATCGAGTTCTCCCGAGATCTCGCACAAGTCTTACGAAAGGAACCAATGAATGACAAACTGACAGAGATTGCGTTTTTATATATGTTACTTTTTTTAACTTTTGTGACATTGATTTACCATTTAATTTTTCAATATGTTCAAGGTTTCAAATCGCTAGCAATTTTAAATATATATTAAAACTCCCACAGCACACCTGCAAATCTCATGTGGCAGACTGAATGTCTGGGGAAAAAAAGTGTAAGTACATCTTTATTATCCCCTTCCCGCCGACCGTACGCAGATATGCGTACTCGGCTTTCCGGGGTTATACCGGGATGATGCCTGCAGCTGCAGGCATCATCCCGATACCGTTGTTTACAGCGGGCGATCGGCTACCCGCTCGGTTGTTATACCGGAGGAGCGGGAGGGGACATCTCCCCCCTCCCGCCGCCTCCCGCCGCTGTTGCCGGGCCTCCCGTGCGATCGGGAGGCCCGGTGTCCATTAGGCTGCCTTCGGCGACTGGGGGCGGACTGGAACGAAGCTGTGAGCAGCCTTCTCGTTGTAAACGCGGAAGCGACGTCATGACGTCACTTCCCGTTTACTTGGCTGCCAATGGCGCCGAATTTAAAAAAGTACACAGTATTCAGAATCGCCGTTTTCGGCGATCTGAATACTTTGAAGTGTAAAGGAGGGATGGGGGGTCTTTTAGACCCCCCATCCCTCCATAAAGAGTACCTGCCACCACCTATTACTGTCACAAGGGATGTTTACATTCCTCTTGACAGCAATAAAAGTAAAAAAAAAAAAAAAAAAATTTTTAAACACAATTTATAAAGTAAAAAAAAAATAAATTTTTTTTTAAAGTGCCCCTGCCCCCGCGAGCTCGCGCAGCGAAGAAAACGCATAAGGAGGTCGCGCCCGCATATGTAAACGGTGTTCAAACCACACATGTGAGGTATCGCCACGATCGTCAGAGCGAGAGCAATAATTCTAGCCCTAGACCTCCTCTGTAGCTCAAACCTGGTAACCGTAAAATTTTTTTAAAGCATCGCCTATAGAAATTCAAAGGTCCACGAGTGCGTGCAATTATAAAGGGTGACATGTTTGGTATCTATTTACTCGGCGTAACATCATCTTTCACATTATACAAAAAAATTGGGGTAACTTTACTGTTTGGATTTTTTAAAATTCATGAAAGTGTCACTTTTCCAAAAATTTGCGTTTAAAACACTGCTGCACAAATACCGTGTGATAAAAAATATTGCAACAATCGCCATTTTATTCTCTAGATTCTCTGCTAAAAATATATATATAATATTTGGGAACTCTAAGTAATTTTCTAGCAAAAAATACGGATTTTAACTTGTAAACACCAAATTTCAAAAATAGGCTTAGTCATGAAAGGGTTAAAAATGCACATTTACTGTATAGTGTTGCTTTATAGAGTGCAGCAAGTAAAGAAAAACACCCAATGATCTGCCAGAAAATCCAGTAAGCTGACTACATAGTGTCTCTGCTGCACTGACATCCTAAGCAGTATTGCCAACACTGCCTGAGTTCTTCCCTGTTGGTCTACAGAACTTCTCTCCCTTTTCTCATCTCCATTACATAAGGGGGAAGGGAAGGGGTTCTGTAGTCCAGCAGGGAAAAACTCAGGCTGGGCTAACATCACTTCTTGTGATTTCAGAAATCCCCAAAAAAAGCAAGTAAGGAGCTCACTGGATTTTTGGAAGGATCCTCAGATATTTTTGAGAACTTGCAGAATTTTTACGTCTGTAGCGATGACAGTAGTTTGAGAGGCTTCTGAGATCATTTAGAATTTAATGACAGGTGCATTTTACCTGCAGTTGACCTCCTTCTAACCTGTTTCAAGCATTTTTTGCAATCCTTTAGACTTGCATGGGACCAAAAGCTGGTCAACACAGGCTCTTAAGGAAACAAAGCATTGGGAAATATGAATGTATTGCAGAGATGTACTGAATATGCTTTTTTTCCGCCCAGACATAAACAATGATTTTATACACAGGTGCCATCTAGTAAAATCTTCATACGAGTATACGGAGCTCACTCTAAGCTGGTAACAGGTTGGTTTTTGCATGTAGGCTTGTTTTAGTTATAGATACACTTTAATGCAGGGTGCTTCAGTGGCACTGGTTTTAAGTGTTATGAGGTTTCTCCTTCTTGGCCTTTAGGCTAAGATCAAGTGTAGTATGTGTTCTTATTAGTGTCATGTACAGGTGCTTCACCGTCATTCCGGTCCTCAGGCCGGCATGGCTGGCTGTATAGTACCCCCTGCTTATATGATGGGGGTCCCAAAAGATCCTTCTGTGAGGAACAGAAACTGGGGTAAATCACTCACAAGAGCAATTCCCTAGTGGAAGAACCACTGGGGCTATGGCAGGAATATTTGACTGTGCTGCCTTGTCTGGTCATAGGCTGAGAAGGCAGAGGGCCCCCCACGGTGCCAAGCACCCCCCCCCCCCCCCCCGGGGATGCCGGAGTAGCTCTATGGGTTCTGGATCACATTGTGTGAAACTACACTAGGCAACAACATCTCTTGCTTTTTTCTGCACAATGCATCATGGTGCTAGGCATTTTGGCCAAGATTGGGGCAATTTTTGTTGCAAAGCCTAGCCAATGCACTTGCACTGACACTTTTTTATTTTGTACATTCATTATTTTTCTCCCAATGTGTGTCACTGTCCACTTATATTTGCATTTTCCTTTCACCCAGGATAGAAGGTTTGGGACCTTGGGCCTACCCAAAAGTCTAGAGGGAGGATGTGTGGCTATCGGGTTCCTTCTTCCCCTGCCTTGGGGAGGGTATCTCTTTAGGAAAGCCCCACACCTGGTAATTGTTTGTTGGCTTTGGCTGACCATAAGGTGCGGGTTCCACTGGGCCTTTTGACTGTGTGGACCGGAGTGTGCCCTATCCCTGTCAGGAGCCTTATGTCCTGGGGTTCAGGGAAGGGTCTTTCCTCTTCATGAGGGGCCTAATAGACACACTTTTTGTATGTTCACAAAAAAAAAATAAAAATATGTAGATGCTCACTTGTGGACAGTCTCTCTCTAATTGATACTTCATACAAAGCCTTATGAATTAACACCCCTTTCACACTGAAGCATTTTGCAGGCGCTATAGCGTTAAAAATAGTGCCTGCAAATAGCCCTAAAACAGCTGCTCCATGCACTCCAGTGTGAAAGCCCGAGGGGTTTCACAAAGGAGCGGTGCACTGGCAGGGCATCAGAAAAAGTCCTGCCAGCAGCTTCTTTGGAGCGGTGAAGGAGCTGTGAACTCACCGCTCCTCCACCGCTGCTCCCCATTGAAATCAATGAGGCAGCGCTGCGATACCGGCGGCGTTTTGCGGGCGGATTTAACCCCTTTTCAGCCGCTAGCGGGGAGTAAAACCGCTACACCAGCGGCCAAATATCGCCGCTAAAACAACGGTAAAGTGCTGCTAAAAATAGCGTCACTTTACCGCTGACACCCAGGCCGGCTCGGTGTGAAAGGGGTCTAAAGGTAGGGAAAGGGGAGTGACCTCATTCTGACTTATTAAGTTACTGTGTAACAGAACAGAGATGAATATTAGAGGATCAAATTACACTAACATCTTGCAGCCACTTCTAGGTCAGCCTTTTTCAACCAGGGTGCCTCCAGGTTTCTTCAGGGGTGCCTTGGCAAAATGCCTAAAATTGTGCAAAAATTGTAAACAAGCCAGCAGGTGGATGGAGCCTGTCTTTTAGTTACACAAAGCCACAGGTTTCATTATGCACCATTATGACTTTCTAGACACTGGCATCCTAAAAATTATCTGACTGATGGAGAGAAATTGAGGGAGAAGAGAAACAAAAGAATACAAGTCAGTACCAGTGTGCAAAAGTGTATTTGCTTTGGAAGAATAAACTACCTCTAGCGATGGGTGTCCTACGTGTGGACGTTGCTGCATTATGTAAAACCATTAGAATCGTTTTTTACATTTTAGAATGGGGCGTCTTGAGACTGTCCAGAATTTTGAAGGGTGCCTTGAGATGGTCTATAATTTTAAAGAGTGCCTGAACTGAAAAAAGGTTGAGAATCACTGCTCTAGGTCTTCACCTGCTTGCGTGCCTGCTCATGGTAAATTTTAAATATTCACATGCAAAGATAGGCAAATTCTCAGGTAAAGGCATACAAAAAATGTTATGGCAAGTACCTTGGCTGAGGTTTAGACTTAGCCATTCAAGCATTTTTTGAACATCCGTGAAGATCCCTGGTGACCCTCTCTTCTCTGCGAGCTGCATCATATTGTTGGACCATTTGCGTGCACATCCCATGCCCCATGAAGTAACACCAACCAGAACCCACCTTCCATGACTTCGAGGGCAGAGGAACGGCCCCCCAGAGTCACCCTTAAAAAAAGAATAAAAAAAATAACATAAAAATACTGTAACTATTTGTCAATACCTGTTTGGCTTGATCTACTGTATATGCCTTGTTTGAAATTAGACTCGTATCTGAATAATACACTTAAGATAAAGGCTTGCAAACATTTGACTGTCAAAATATCTGCTAGATGTTGAGGTGATGTTTGGTGGGATCTTCCATAGTGCTATACACCAGTCTGAGTCTTTTGCATCCTGCCCTGCAGCCAAATAGCAAATTATGCCTTCAATACCTGGAGAGAGAACCAGGTGACTCAGCATTTTTCTGTTACCTGTTTCTGAAGGTGAAAATCCCTTGCGTGGGCAACCATCTTTCTGTTGAAATTTAAGTTTGTAGAATAAAAGTGGCCTGGAAAGCCTTAAAACCACGGTTTGGACTAGTTTGGACCCACTACAAACACTTTTACCACTGAGCTAGCAAGTAGGGATGGGCGAACGGTTCGGCCCGAGCATAAGTTCGGGCCGAACTTTCTTGTTCGGACGTTCGAAGAACATCCGAACAAACGGGTCGTTCGACCGTTTTTTCGGCTCCCCGAACCGACCACAGTGCATTGCGGCAATGAACAGTGCATTGCAAGCCCTGATTGGCTGAAGCAGTGAAAGCTTCAGCCAATCAGGGCACATAGCAGTGTCTGAGTCATGATTGGCCACTGTCATCATGACTTTATCCAATCATGGCTCATTCCCGCACCACAGTA
Organism: Aquarana catesbeiana; assembly: GCF_042186555.1. Taxonomy (NCBI): domain Eukaryota; kingdom Metazoa; phylum Chordata; class Amphibia; order Anura; family Ranidae; genus Aquarana; species Aquarana catesbeiana. The sequence continues at coordinate 55,466,149 of NC_133334.1, read as the reverse complement.
TAAAAGTATTCTTTCAATGGCATCCATTTTCAGTGTGATTTCAGTGTGGAGAGAGATAGAACAGAGCTCTGTTCAGTGCTATTAGTTAGTGTGCTATACTGTGCTGTTTTGCTTAAATTGTCAGTGTAGAATTATAGTTTAGTGTCAGTCTAGGGATAGTGTGAGTGTAGTGAGGAGGACCATCATTCAGCTTTGCATAGTGTGCAGCTAGAGTAGGGACAGCTCAGATAGTTTCACTGTAGTGTAGTTAGACGGTGTCATTCATACATAACATAAGTGTAGAGTAGGGACAGCTCAGACAGTTTCAGTGTAGTGAGACTGTGTCAGTAATCTTTACATTAGTGTATTGCTAGAGTAGGGACAGTTCAGATAGCGTCAGTGTAGTGATGGTTGAACACCGTCTATTTGCTTGCGTTACTGCCAGTTTAATGGCATTTACTTCTGTGTGCGTTACTGCCAGTTTAATGCTATTTACTTCTGTGTGTGTTACTGCCTGTTTAACGCCATATCGTTTTTTGTGCGTTACTGCCAGTCTAACTCCATATAGTTTTTTTTGCGTTGCTGCCAGTTTAACGCCATATAGTTCTGTGTGCGTTACTGCAAGTTTATTGCCATATAGTTCTGTGTGTCACTGTACGTTTGGCGCATTATATTGCAGTATATTATAGTGTATCCGTGTTGTGTGTCTGTGTAGTGTGAGTACTCAAATTAAAGTGCCCCAAACATCACTTTACATTGATTAAAGTACATCTATGTATAGATTTCCACTTCTTTGCATTTGATTATAAGCACCGCCTCCTCCCTCCCAATAATGTCTGGGAGGACAACAAGGAGAGGCAAATGTTCCCTTGGCACTGTAAGGGGGCCAGCAACAAATGTGTCCACAGGCAAAGGTGGAAGTGGTGGTCAGTCCTCAGGCAGGGCATCATTTCCTCTGTTTAGTGATTTTTTTCATGCTATCCAGCCACAGCATGCAGAGGAGGTGGTGGACCGGCTTACTAAACCTTCCTCATCCTCCTCATCCTCTGTCATGCAAGCAGACAAGTGTGCAGTCCCCTGCAGTTGCCAGAGAGGATAAACCTGCCTCCTTGTCCACATCTATTCCTGCCATAGCCTCAACATCAGCCATGGAGGAGTCAGCTGAGTTATTTAAACCACAGCGTCAGCAACTTGCTTCTTGATGATGCCCAGCCATTACTGGATTCAGATGTTAATGTTGAGGATGACAGGAATATGAGCCTAGAGAGAGGGGAGAACACTGGTAGACAAATTGGCATTCATGTTCCCACAGCCGCAGCATATTGCCAAGTTTTCCCTAGTGGTAATGATGATGAAGATGAAGGAGATGATGATGATGATGATGATGAGGAGGAGGTCACTGATGCGACTTGGGTGTCAGATAGAGCATAGGAGGAAACTGTAGGTGAGGCGCACAACCCCAAGGAGGCTGACAAATGGAAAGAGTAGAGAGCAGCCACCCTATTCCATCATTCTGCAGCTGTTATCTCTCTGCCCACTCCCCAAAGCTCAGCTGTCTGGGCCTTTTTCCGCACATCTGCAGCAGATCGCACTATTGCTATCTGCAAACTGTGTCTCAGGCACATCAAATGTGGCAAAAACACCAGCCATTTGGGTACCACATGCTTAACAAAGCATTTAACGTCCAACCACTCAGCCCGTTGGGAAGAGCACCTAAAAGCCAACTCTCTCCAACTTCTACCTTTCAGCTTGGTGGATTCTGCCCCCTTCCGTGAATTCAAACAATGCGCTGTACCACATTAGCAGGTTCCCAGTCGCTACCACTTTTCATATAAGGCCGTTCCATCTCTCTACCATCACGTGGAAGGGAACGTTCTGGCATCGTTGGGCAAGGCAGTCAGCCGTAAAATCCACCTTACTGCTGACACGTGATCCAGCAAGCTTGGGCAGGGATGATATATTTTGTTAACAGCACACTGGGTAACACTGCTTGCAACTCGAAAGGATGCAGGACAGGGCTCGGTGCTGCAGCTTGTTATGCCCTCATGTCTTTATACAGCTGGTGGGGATGATGCCAGACCTGTGAGCTCTACCCCTCCTCCTCCTCCATGCCCTCCTCTGCAGAATTGTCCTATTAACATCAGGTACCCCCTAAGCGTTCAAAGAGCTATTCCATGAGTCAGGCTAGAAGGTGCTATGCAGTGCTTCAGCTGGTGTGTTTAGGGGACGGGAACCATACCGGAGCAGAGATTCTTGCAGCTCTGCAGGGACAGGCCCAGAGGTGGTTTACACCACGCCAGCTGGAGCCAGGAATGGTGGTATGCGATAATGGCTAAAACCTCCTGTCCGCCCTTAGACAGGGAAAGTTGACACATATGCCATGCCTGGCACATGTCCTCAATTTGGTGGTGCAGTGTTTCCTAAATACGTACGCAGGGTTGCAAGATGTGCTAAAGCTTGCCAGAAGAGTCTGTAGCCAATTCAGGCGGTCATACAATCAAGATCAAGAGCACCTCTTAGGGTTACGGTGGGAAGGTGCCACCGACACCCAAAGAGTAATTTTTCTGCATCTATTTGAGAGGTGCATATCATTACAATTTTTTTTACAGCAAGGCCAATTCTTGCTTTCATCAAGAGTACCTCTAGAAGGTTACGGTGGGAAAGCGCCACCGACACCCAAAAAACAATTTTTCTGCACCCGGTTCTTCTATCCAAAGTCAAAGTAACACCAGAATATATCCAAAAAAATCTCTAATCTTGTTCCCAGTGTACTACATTGTGGCCTCATCATAAACACTGGCTCCCCAGCTGTTGCTGAGCAAAATAAAGGCAGCTTGCAGGGAAAATGTCATTTATTTTGCCTTTATAAAAGCAATTATTGCTACAGAAGATTCTAGACGTGGTACTAGACATGCCACTTTTCAAGTAGACTAAGGGGACCTCCCAGGCACTATATTTTTGAGGAATTTTTCATTTTTATGCTTTCACTTTAAAAAAAAAAAAAAAAAAATAATGCTCATTTAAAAATGAAGTTTTTCACAAACTTTTTTGTTATTGGTACATGTCCCCCAGGGCAGGACCCAGACCCCTACAACAATTGTATGCCCAATTACTTACATATAAGCCTTAAAAATGGGCACTTTAGATTTTTGAAGTTCGGGTCCCATTGACTTTAATGGGGTACGTTTTTCGGGTCCGAACTTTCGCTGTGTTCGAAAGTCCTGGTGCGAACTGAACAGGGGTCTGTACGGCCTATCCCTACTAGCAAGTAGTAAATCTGTTGCACAATCTGCTTACTGCTCCTGTTTAGTTGTGGGACAGAATTGCTTCCACTATTGTGTGCTTGCATTAAAGCTAGAGAATAGATGAGAGCTCAGGTATCCTGAACTCCTCATTATTCAATTTTTTTGGGGGATTCATGAAAAAAACTAAATTATCCTCAGCTAGGTGGATGCAGCACTGGTTCAATGCTTCATCAGTCCCCCACTGGCTCCAGACTGAGAATGGAGCGATCAAACACCGCTAATCACTCAGCTATCGATCTTCTGTGTGCAGAGGGCTGGTGACTGTCAGTCACCGGCTCGTTGCTCTGCCCCTCCAGTACTCACTGAGGCGCTGGGCTGTGCAGGGGGTGGGAACAGCTGTCTCAGTCTCCCAACAGTTCGCTGAGAGGCTGAGCCAGCTGCCGGTCCAGGCATCTGAGTGGATCCCAACTGTAAAGTCTGGATCTTTCCAAAGCCTGGGCCAGCTCTGTGACGTCAGCTGACAGCAGGCTTTAGCCGCTGTCAGCAGAAAATAGGTCACAGAAGTGCAGAACAAACCGCACTTGTGTGATTCATAGGAAAAGTGTACCCAAAATAGCTTTGGCTATACTTCTCCTATAAAATCGCACTTTTACAGTAGCTGTAGGCCAGATCATTCCTCACCCAGCAGCACATGTAAACCAACAGTTGGGATGCTAGTGACACTGTACCTTAAATGGACACATGACTATGTTTAGTCCATGCCATTGGTTTGGATTAGAATGATTTTGGAAGGTAACCAAGCTCATCTCTACTTGAGGAAAGTGTTGGAATTGTCTGTACAAACAAGAGTCCTGCAGTCAGATTCTAGTTGTTAATAGTACAATTTTCCTCCAATCTTAAATGAAGACCTCTAACAATTCTGATGGTGCTGATAATGTCATAGCTGATTCTGGGACTGGCCAGTGTAAGATGTGTGAGTGATTAGCAAAATAGGAAAAACAAAAACCTGGCATGCGTCTTTTCCTCCCTCTGGAAATCCAGCGCATACTGCAGTTTGAAATGTCGCACGTGGGCCCAAAGTCTGCATCACGCGCATACAAGTCTGATGTTCAACAATTGGCAGTGTCACCTTCTGTAAAACAGTAGCTACTGGACCATCTGCAAGATGAGACAGAAAATAAAGAAGCATAACATATCTCCATTCAACTGCCTGGGATTAAAAGGGAAACTACGCGTGGCTTGGGTTGTCAAATATTGCAGCTGTACAAGGGTGGCCATTTAAACCCTGCTGTCATGAATTGGAGCAACACTTCTGAGAATTGGGAGGTTCACATCAAAGATAAAATGGATTTCTGGGCACTGGAAGACAAAAAAAAATAAGAGGTTAATCCCTCATTTTAGGATAGTGGGTGGAGCCATGCAAATCATTCCTTTATGCTACTGTGGCCAAATATATCTTGAAACATTGTTTTACATTTACAGCTTAACATTATAGAACAATTTAAGAGAGCTCTGCTGTGTTTCTCATTAATTGCATGGTAGGCCTTTTATTTCTTTTAGCTCACATATCTATAAGATGTCTGTGTTGTTACATTGTCTTGATTAGTAAACCCCACCCCATAGAATCCAGGTGTCCTTACACTGCACTCAGTGCACCGATGATGGCCAGCTAGCCTGAAACAGCAATATGCAATTTGGAATAAATGACTCTATAATGTTAAGTGGCATCTGTACTATAAACCAGCAGTTAAGGTTGTACACTATATTGTCAAACGTATTGGGAACTTTAATGGCATCCCAGTCTTAGTCCGTAGGGTTCAGTATTACGTTGGCCCACCCTTTGCAGCTATAACAGCTTCAACTCTTCTGGGAAGGCTGTCCACAAGGTCTAGGATTGTGTCTATGGAAATGTTTGACCATTCTTCCAGAAGTGCATTTGTGATTTCAGGCGCTGATTTTGGACGAGAAGGCATGGCTCACAGTCAGGGACTTCTTTAATATTGATTGGACCCTGGGCAAACAATTTCTTTGCCCCCCCCCCCCCCCCAAGCTTCAATCAAACCCCCCCCGCTTTGAGACATACAATAAATAGCAGCTAGACTCAAATCACAATCAACAATTACGATTGGTTGCCAGAGGTTACAGCATACCATTACTGCTCATTAACTGGATGCTAGAGGTTACAGCACACCGGGCAGCGCGGGCTCCAGAGGCAGCTGCTTTGGGACCCCAACAATGGCAGGGCCCTGGGCAGATGCCCCGTTTGCCCTGCTCACAGTCTCCGCTCTACTTCATCCCAAAGGTGTTTCATCGGGTTGAGGTCAGGACTCTGTGCAGGCCAGTTTAAGTTCCTCCCCCCCAAACTCGCTAATTTAGTTCTTTATGGACTTTGCTTTGTGCACTGGTCTAAATCATTTGGTGGAGGGTGGATTATGGTGTGGGGTTGTTTTTTAGGGGTTTGGCTTAGCCCCTTAGTTCCAGTGAAGGGAACACTTAAGGTGTCAGCATACCAAGACATTTTGGATAATTTCATGCTCCCAACTTGTGGAACAGTTTGGGGACGGCCCCTTCCTGTTCCAACATGACTGCACACCAGTGCACAAAGCAAGGTCCAAAAAGCTGCAAAGGGGGAGGGGGGGGCAACTCAATATTAAACCCTACGGACTAAGACGCCATTAAAGTTCATGTGTGTGTAAAGGCTGGTGTCTCAATACATTTGACAATATAGGGTACCTTTGGCCACATGGGCATAAAGGAGTGAATTACATGGCTCCAACCACTGTCCTAAAAGGAGGGAAAGGACTCCTATTTTTTGGATCTGTGATGGAAGTGAGACAAGCAAATGCCTTCTTTTTTAGAAGTTTCTACTCTTTTTCTCACAATTTTTTTATTATTCTTTTTATTGAAAAGTTTATGAGTTATAGAGACAAAAAACAGAGCCACTGGGGCACACCCCGGCTAACTGGTGCACATAGCCATGTGCCTAACAAGCTACAACTCATGACTTAATTTACCAACTAACCAAATATCACTAAGCTCTAAACATATAAACACACACAGCTCAGGTTATCCCAGCTCCATGTAAAACCATGTACCTGTATATCTTCAGGAAGTTTAACTAGATTGATCTACTGAGGTCTGATCGTCAACCGTAGAATCCGAGTCTGTCCACAAATTCCAAACTTTTTTATAATTCTTGAGGCAGCCACGTTATAATAGGATTTTTATAACAACTTACCTGTAAAATCCTTTTCTTGGAGTATATCACAGGACACAGAGCCACAATAATAACTGTATGGGTTATATAGCACCTTTAGATGATGGACACTGGCACGCCCTAAACAGGAAGTTCAATTGCCCATATAACCCCTCCCCTTACCGGGAGTACCTCAGTTTTGTAGCAAAGCAATACACGTGTAACCAGAAAGAGGGGGGGGACCTCTGTGTCCCGTGATGTACTCCAAGAAAAGGATTTTACAGGTAAGCTGTTATAAAAATCCTATTTTCTTTATCGTACATCACAGGACACAGAGCCATAGTAATAACTGTATGGGATGTCCCAGAGCAATGCCACCTGAGGGGAGGGGACACAAACAAAAGTAGGGTGCAATCAGACCTGAGGACCTATACTGCTGCCTGAAGCACACTACGCCCAAAGGCGATATCCTCATGCCTTCTTACATCCACCTGATAGAATCTGGTAAATGTATGGACTGAAGACCAGGTGGCGGCCTTGGAGATTTGAGCCATGGAGGCTTGGTGATGCACTGCCCACGAAGCACTAACAGCCCTGGTGGAGTGTGCTTTGACCTGAAAGGGTGGAACCTTCCTCTTCAAGCCATAAGCTTGAATAATTACCTGGCAAATCCATTTGGCAATAGTGGATTTCGATGCTGCCTGACCTTTCCTAGGACCTTCCGGCAACACAAACAAAACATCTGTTTTCCGAATCTGAGCAGTCTCCTTCAAATAGATCTTGACCACTCTCACTACATCCAAAGAGTGTAGTGACTTTTCTTCCTTAGAACAGGGTTCTGGAATAAATGAAGACAATATCCTGGTTTAGGTGAAAACCTGAAACCACCTTTGGCAGAAAGCTAGGATGAGGACGCAATACTACTCTATCCTTGTGAATGATTAAATATGGCTATTTACAAGAAAGAGCCGCCAGCTCTGATACCCTTCTTGCAGAAGAAATGGACCAAAGGAACATGTCGTATCGGCTCAAAAGGCTGTTTCTGTAATGACGACAGAACTAAATTCAAGTCCCAAGGGTTCAGGGGTGCTTTAACCGGAGGATTAAGCCACGTTACCCCCTGTATAAAGCTTTGGATCAAAGAATGCGAAGCCAGCAGACGTCGAAACACTGATAAGGCCGAGACCTGGCCCTTGATATTACTCAAGGCCAGCTTCATCTCTAGCCCCATTTGCAGAAAGGCAAGAATTCTACCTATGACATACTTCCTAGGATGCCAACCCCTGGATTCACACCAACAAACATATGCCTTCCAGACTCTATAATAAATGACTCTGGAAGCTGGCTTCCTTGCATTAATCAAGGTAGGTATCACTGAGACTGAAAGCCCACGATTCCTTAGAATGTGGGTTTCAATAGTCAAACCGTTAAATTTAGCGTTTGTAAAGTAGGATGGAACACTGGTCCCTGTGATAGCAGGTCTGGACGTGGTGGTAGAGTCCATGTGTTTCCTACCGCCATCTTACTAATTCTGCATACCAAGCTCTTCTGGGCCACGCTGGGGCCACAAGAAATACCGACTTCCTTTCCCGCTTGATCCTGCGAAGAAGTTGAGGTAGCAGCAGAATAGGAGGGAACGCATAAGTCAGTGAGAACTGATCCCACAGAGTCACCAACGCATCTGTTCCACATGCAAGTGGATCCCTTGTTCTTGACACAAAGTTGTCGACTTTGTTGTTCAACCTGGATGCAAACATATCTACATCCAGGATCCCCCATCGTTGGCATATAGCCAGGAAGATGTCGGGGTGAAGGGACCATTCCCCCAGGAACAATTGCTGGCGACTTAGGTAGTCTACCTGCCAGTTCTCTACCCCTGGAATGAAGATTGGCGAAATGCACGGCACATGTTCTTCTGCCCAAGTTAGGATATGGTTTACCTCTGCCTGGGCTGCCTGACTTCTGGTGCCCCCTTTGTGATTGATATAAGCCACTGCTGTGGCATTGTCAGATTGAATCCAGACAGGAGAATTCTGCAACGTGAATGTCCAGGCCTTTAGGGCTAGACGTGCTGCCCGAATCTCTAGAATGTTGATGGGCAAGGTCTTTTCGGTTCTGGACCATTTCCCTTGGACAGACGCTTGACAGACCCTGCGGCCCCCCCACCCCAAAGCCCAATGCCTATATAAGTCATTGCACACCGTGTACATGGCATTACAGCGGGAGAGAGCATCGTGTCAACATCGGAAGAAGCGAAGAGGGAAGAAGACGTAGAAGACCAGGCCACCGCTAGCAAAAGAGCGGCAAAAGAGCAGAAGATATCGGAGGAGCCCGGCAGAAGAACCGGAGAGTGGGAGAAGAACCGGACACCGGGAGAAGAGGCCGGAGAGAGCGGAGAAGTCGGAAGAAACCCCCGAAGTCGGAAGAAGACCCCCGGAGCTGCCTAATAAATGACTTTAAAAACGTGTGTAGTGTGTTTTTTTATTGACACTTCTTTTCCCCCCGGGTGAATGGGTAGGGGTACGATGTACCCCATTCTCATTCACATAGGGTGGGGGACCAGGATCTAGGGGCCCCCTTATTAAAGGGGGCTCCCAGATTCCGATAAGCCCCCCGCCCGCAAACCCTGACAAGCAATGGCCAGGGTTGTCGGGAAGAGGCCCTTTTCCTCATCAACATGGGTACAAGGTGCTTTGGGGTGGGGGGGCCGCAGGGCGCCCCCCTTCCCCAAAGCACCCACCCCCCAATGTTGAAGGAATGCGATCTGGTACGGTTCAGGAGGGGGGATGCTCGCTCGTCCCCACCCCCTTTCCTGACAGGCCGGGCTGCGTGCTCGGCTAAGGGTCTGGTATGGATTTTGGGGGGATCCCCACACCGTTTTTTCGACATAGGGGGTTCCCCTTAAAATCCATACCAGACCTAAGGTCCTGGTATGCTCTTGGAGGGGAACCCATGCCGGTTTTTTATTTAAAATTTGGCGTGGACTTCCCCCTCATGATTCATACCAAACACATCAGTATTGCTTGCCGCTCATCGGGAAAGGAAAAAACACATTTTTCCTTTCCTGATGAGCGAGCCAGCTCGGCGCTGGCATATCGCGGTCACTCCTCCTGGGTAAATTCTTTTCTTTTTCCTGTAAAGTTGCCTCATTATGAATGGGGATCTGACTTGGAGGTGACTTCCATTGAAATCAATGGGTACAAGTCGCCTAGAAGTCAGATTGCAGTAGTACAGGAACCTTTTGTGAAGTCGGAGCGACTGCAGTAGTGTGCATTAAGACGGATCCATTAACTTACATTTTTTCATGCAGTGCGACTTGAGGCGACCTGAAGTCGGATCCAAAGTTGCCCCTGTGTGAATGGAGTCTAATTCCTGGGCCTGCTGTTCAGGGAAAACCTCGAGCACCTGTTTCAACTGGTCTCTGAAGGACTGAAATACCCCAATTGCCGCCCCTGCAGGTTGAGCCACTGAACCTGCCATGAAAAAAATGTTTTTAACAGGAATTCCAATTTTTTTTAATCAGTTGGATCCCTAAGCATTTGCGCATTGTCAACTGGACAAGTCAAACTTTTATTCACAGAGGATATAGCAGCGTCAATTGCTGGTATACTCCACATCTTCCTCCCTAGGATAAAGTGTTGAAAACTTTTTAGGAGGGAAAAAGTGCTTATCTGGGTGATCCCACTCAGAACACATAAGCTTTTCTAGTAATGGACAGACAGGAAAGGCACGCAAGGTTTGAGGAGGCTTTAGTGAACCCAAACAGGAAGTGGGCTCTTCAACCGACTCCGTTAAAGGTAGCTTAAATGTGGAGGGGACCATTTTAGTAAGCAAATGTGGCAGCAACTTCTCAGCATGTGAAGCTGAAGAAGATCCTTCCCCACTTGATTCCTCAGAAGAGGAATCATCAGCCTGTTCACGGTCCCCTGAGGGGGATTCATCTTCCCCCTCCCACAGATCCTCCGTTTGGGGATCCTGGTTGGTAGAAGGGGACCTAATGCGTTTTCTTCCACTCAGTGAAGATGTGATTAAAGCCACTAATCTTTCCTCTAAGCCACTCATTGCTGAGGAGAAAACCTGCTCAGTTATATAGACAGGGGCTGAAGTGTCGGAAGCAATTGCAGCCCCTGATGACCCTGATGGCTCACTCTGACCAGCCTCCTTAGTACGGAATGGTGTTGCAGAGGGAGGGTCCTTAGGACCTGAGGGTGACCCCTTTGTGCCCTTTGGGTCTTTGCAGCATTTGAACCACCTCTTCTAGTCATAGTGCCGAGCACAACGCAGAGGTACCACCAACAAAAGTATGAAAATTGTGCCTGTGTATAAATATACAGTGGGGACAGAAAGTATTCAGACCCCCTTAAATTTTTCACTCTTTGTTATATTGCAGCCATTTGCTAAAATCATTTCAGTTCATTTTTTCCTCATTAATGTACACACAGCACCCCATATTGACAGAAAAACACAGAATTGTTGACATTTTTGCAGATTTATTACAGAAGAAAAACTGAAATATCACATGGTCATAAGTCTTCAGACCCTTTGCTGTGACACTCATATATTTAACTCAGGTGCTGTCCATTTCTTCTGATCATCCTTGAGATGGTTCTACACCTTCATTTGAGTCCAGCTGTGTTTGATTATGCTGATTGGACTTGATTGGAAAAGCCACACACGTGTCTATATAAGACCTTACAGCTCACAGTGCATGTCAGAGCAAATGAGAATCATGAGGTCAAAGGAACTGCCTGAAGAGCTCAGAGGCAGAATTGTGGCAAGGCACAGATCTGGCCAAGGTTACAAAAAAATGTCTGCTGCACTTAAGGTTCCTAAGAGCACAGTGGCCTCCATAATCCTTAAATGGAAGAGGTTTGGGCCGACCAGAACCCTTCCTAGAGCTGGCCGTCCAGCCAAACTGAACTATCGGGGAGAGGAGCCTTGGTGAGAGAGCTAAAGAAGAACCCAAAGATCACTGTGGCTGAGCTCCAGAGATGCAGTCGGGAGATTGGAGAAAGTTGTAGAAAGTCAACCATAACTGCAGCCCTCCACCAGTCGGGGCTTTATGGCAGAGTGGCCAGACGGAAGCCTCTCCTCAGTGCAAGACACATCAAAGCCGCATTGGAGTTTGGTAAAAAACACCTGAAGGACTCCAAGATGGTGAGAAATAAGATTCTCTGGTCTGATGAGACCAAGATAGAACTTTTTGGCCTTAATTCTAAGCGGTATGTGTGGAGAAAACCAGGCACTGCTCATCACCTGTCCAATACAGTCCCAACAGTGAAGCATGGTGGTGGCAGCATCATGCTGTGGGGGTGTTTTTCAGCTGCAGGGACAGGACGACTGGTTGCAATCGAGGGAAAGATGAATGCGGCCAAGTACAGGGATATCCTGGACGAAAACCTTCTCCAGAGTGCTCAGGACCTCAGACTGGGCCGGAGGTTTACCTTCCAACAAGACAATGGCCCTAAGCACACAGCTAAAATAACGAAGGAGTGGCTTCACAACAACTCCGTGACTGTTCTTGAATGGCCCAGCTAGAGCCCTGACTTAAACCCAATTGAGCATCTCTGGAGAGACCTAAAAATGGCTGTCCACCAATGTTTACCATCCAACCTGACAGAACTGGAGAGGATCTGTAAGGAGGAATGACAGAGGATCCCCAAATCCAGGTGTGAAAAACTTGTTGCATCTTTCCCAAAAAGACTCATGGCTGTATTAGATCAAAAGGGTCCTTCTACTATATACTGAGCAAAGGGTCTGAATACTTAGGACTATGTGACATTTCAGTTTTTAATAAATCTGCAAAAATGTCAACAATCCTGTGTTTTTCTGTCAATATGGGGTGCTGTGTGTACATTAATGAGGAAAAAATGAACTTAAATGATTTTATCAAATGGCTGCAATATAACAAAGAGTGAAAAATGTAAGGGGGTCTGAATACTTTCCGTCCCCACTGTATATTGACCTAACTGTATATACAACAGTTTGTAGACGCTGCAACTTTTACACAAACCAATCAATATACACTTATTGGGATTTTTTACCAAAAACATGTAGCAGAATAAATTTTGACCACAAAGTATGAAGAGAATAGATTAATTGATTTTTTATGGGCAATGTTTTATAGCAGAAAGTAAAAAGATATATATATTTTTTCAAAATTGTCAGTCTTTTTTGTTTATATAATAAAAAACCCAGAGATCAAATACCACCAAAAGAAAGCTCTATTTGTGTGAAAAAAATTATATACATTTCGTTTGGGTACAGCATTGCATGACCACGCAATTGTCAGTTACAGTAGCGTAGTGCCGAAAAACAAAAAATGGCCTGGTCATGGAGGGGGTAAAACCTTTCCGAAGCTGAAGTGGTTAAAACAGACCTTCACCCAAAAGGGGGAAATTTGACTTTTCTGCCTCCTCCCCCCTCCTCTAACACCTTTGGACAAAAAGTATTTTTGGGGGGTGCCCGCTCCCATTTTTAAGAAAAAAAAAATGTTTGTGTCGGGAATGTCAATAACCCTGTGAAGAACTGGTTTGGGTGAGGACAGCGCTGGATACCTGGACAGGTACTGTAAGTTTCCTTATATATAGACCCCTTTCACACTGGGGCCGTGCGGGCGTTATCCATAAAGCGCTACTAGTTAGCACACAGGGCAATTTGCAAACTCTCCTGGCAGCAGCATTTTTGCAGAAAACAGGTGTCAAGTGCTTGTGCATTCATTCATTTCATTGGCTAGAATAATCAATAACACTCAAATGCTAAAAGCACCTAGCGTTTAGAAGCGTTTACAAGTGTCAAGCGTGTTTTCTACCAAAACTCTGCTGTTCCTGGACGCACTGGCAGTGAGTTTGTTCCTGCCACTAAATGCTGCTAAAAGTCTATGTATGCATGGACACACAGGCGAGTTTAGAGGCAGGAAAAAAAGCCAGAGGCCCCTAGGAGCAGCTGTAAGAACATCCAGTGTGCATGAGGTGGCCAAGGTGGACAAAATCAGCTGTTTCCTTCAGTTCAGCACAGCAAGGGAATATGGTCAGATCTCTCACAACCACTGATGTAGCTAAGTGGTCTAAACAACAAGCACCCTCAGCTTTCCCCTATTACACATTTTACTCAAGATCTGTAGTCTAGAAATGTGTGGGTTTGATACAATCAATCACTTGCAGCACCAACAACACCAGCAACCTAGGTTGACTGTTAGTATACAGGGTCAATTTACCAGAGGAGATACACTTTTTGGCCTATTCATTATGTAGTGTTAGGTCAGGATGAGAACAGTGATCTTGCAACAAAATGACCAATTCAAATTACCAAGCTCACTGAAATTCCATTGAACTTAGCCTCAAAACTATGCAGACCTCTTAAGTGAAATAAGCCTGAAAAAAAAAATTGACATGGTTTATCGACTTAGCCATGCAATCGCCATATTAGCACTGACATGGTGACTGCATGACTTTGCCGATTAACAAAATCACGTCAGTAAAAGTTGCCAATGCATTTCTTTTAATTAGAAAAGAATACCTTTCCTAAACAAGACAACACCCGGTTATGATATACACTCCCCTGCCACTTTATTAGGTATACCTTGCTAGTACCGCCTACTGTTGGACCCCCTTTTGCCCTGAGAAGAACTGCCTTAATTCTTTGTGGCATAGATTCAACAATTTTCCAAATTTCAGCAAATTTCCCGTTTCACGTCATCCCAAAGTTGAAACTCATTGTCGTGTTGAAAGAAAACCAGTTTCAGATGATTTGAGCTTCGTGACATGGTGCATTTTCCTGCTGAAAGTAGTCATCAGAAGATGGGTACACTGTAGTCATAAAGGGATAGACATGGTCAGCAACAATACTCAGGTAGGCTGTGGCATTTAAATTGGTACTAAGGGGCCCAAAGTGTGCCAATAAAATATCCCCCACACCATTAAACCACCACCACCAGGGCCGGATTTTCCACAAGGCCACCCGGGGCGGCAGTGGTGCAGGGGCGGCGCCGATCCTGCGGTGACGTCTCGGCTTTCACGGCCGAGAAGTCGTCGCCCCCCCCCCGCACTAACATAGCAGTATGGCAGGTGCGGCAGGTCCGTGCCGTCTCTAATATCACTGCACTGCCCCCTCCCCACACTGCCTGTCTTATTCACACAAAACATGAAGCGCGGCCGCTCTAGACAAAGGGCGGGACTTTTTAAGTTAAGAAGTGGGTGATTGGTTGCTAGGCAGCAGGGCGGTCCCAGCAATAAATCACTCAATTTTTACGTGAAAAGTCCCGCCCGTTGTCCAGAGCGGCCAGGCTCTATGTGTTGTGTGAATTAGGTAGGGTTCTTTGGGGAGGGAGGAGTGCTGTGCTGTAAAGGAGTTTGATATTGAGAGAGGACTGTGATAGTGGCTGTGATTTGGGGGGTCAGTCTGTGATGGGGGTCTGTGATGAGGAGTCTGTGATGGGTCAGGACCAGTTTGTGATGGGGGGGTCAGTCTGTGATGGGGGTTCGGTCTATGATGGGGGGGTCAGTCTGTAATGAGGGGTCTGTGATTTGGGGGGTCAGTCTGTGATGGGAGGGTCTGTGATTGGTCAGTCTGTGATGGGGGGTTAGTCTGTCATGGATCAGTCTGTAATGGGGGGTCCATGATGGGGGTTTGTGATGAGCAAGGCTGGACTTTCCATTGGGCTTGACTGGGCTCAAGCCCATGGGCCCTGGCCAATAGGGCGCCCCGCCGGCCCCGCATGTTCCGAAAGCCGCCGAGAGCGGCCGTAAGCGGGCGAAAGCCACCGAGAGCCACCGAGAGTGGCCGAAAGCCGCCGAGAGCAACCGAGAGTGGTCGAGAGCCGGCTCTGTATCTCGGCAGCGCCATTTTTAAAATGAAAGGCTGCAGTGACAAGGCAGCAATGACACTGGAGCAAGACTACACTGACAAGTCTGCAAATAACACTGGGGCAAGGCTACACTGACACTGAGAAGGCTACACTGACACTGAGAAGGCTGCAGATGGACACTGATAAGGCTGCATTGATGGGCATTTAAATGTAAGTTTTTTCCTTAAACTTCCCACCTAAAATTTTTTTACCTTAAAATTCCCTCCTAAACTTGGGGTGCGTGTTATACGCCGATAAATACGGTATTTATCATTTTATCCATTTTTATTGCTTTTATTAATCGTGGACTCAGGACGAATACCACTACAGTAAACCCACTTATACGCTTTTATATTATCTACATTTCGCTGTTTTGTCTTGTCCAATTAAACAGAAGTTCTTTAATACTGCACTGAGTCTGGCGCACCTTGTCCTTTTCTATTTCTGTTTTATAGAGCTGTGCATATAAATCGAAGGGTAGGGCCCGAAAGTGACTCAAGCCCAGGGGCCCCCACCACCCTAAGTCCTGCCCTGGTGATGAGGCAGGGGGGATGTGACGTAAGGGGGGGGCTAAGGACACTGATGTAAAAGAGGGTCAAAATGTAAAAGGGGGTATGTGATGTAAAGGGGGGACTGAGGACACTGATATAAAAGGGGGTCTGTGATGTGATGTGAATGGGGGGACTGAAGACACTGATGTAAAAGGGGGTCTGTGATGTGATGTGAATGGGGGGACTGAAGACACTGATGTAAAAGGGGGTCTGTGATTTCGGCACTAGCAAAACACAGGTCTCTGCAAGGGCAATGGAAAACAATTGTTTTCTATGTGTCCTGTTCACACTGTAACAGCGCCACTGCGTGCTGAGCAGTGTGGTGCAAAATGCATACTGTTTCTATGCACTGCAACTGAGCTGTGGTGCTTAAAAATGAATGAAATGTATTTGCATAAAGAACTATTTACAATCATCTTTGGG
Source organism: Aquarana catesbeiana (assembly GCF_042186555.1). Classification (NCBI taxonomy): domain Eukaryota; kingdom Metazoa; phylum Chordata; class Amphibia; order Anura; family Ranidae; genus Aquarana; species Aquarana catesbeiana. The sequence continues at coordinate 55,449,910 of NC_133334.1, read as the reverse complement.
TCAAGAAAGACTGAACAGTTTAGCTTTACTTGCCATTGAGTCAGAACTTTTAAATACTCTGTCCTACGAAGATATTATCTATGAGTTTGCCAAAAGAAAAGTTAGAACTAAAATCTTTAAAAGACATTTTCTGCATTACAGAGTATTTTCAGTCTGTACAATTAAAGCCAGTTATTTTCAGTGTTCTCGTGTGTGGAGATATGTTTTTAATTGATCTATTGTAGCAGTCATCGATAAAGGGCGAGAATGGTGGTGTGTGTGTGTGTGTGTGTGTGTGTGTGTGGCGGCATTGAAGGACCCAGCCTTGGGGTGGCAAAGGGAGTAAATCCGGGCCTGACAACCCCCAGCCTGAACCGTTGAGACAAGGCAGGATAGATCCATGCTTTCATGTTGTTTGCACTAAATTCTGACCCTACCATCTGAATGACGTGGCTGAAATCAAGACTCATCAGACCAGGCAATGTTTTTCCAATAATCTATTGTTCGATTTAGGTGAGCCTGTGTGAATTGTAGCCTCAGATTCCTGTTCTTAGCTGACAGGAGTGCCACCCAGTGTGATCTTCTGCTGCTGTAGCCCATTTGCTTCAAGGTTCGATGTGTCGTGCGTTCAGAGATGGTATTCTGCATACCTTGGTTGTAATGAGTGGTTATTTGAGTTACTGTTGCCTGTCTATCATCTCCAACCAGTCTGCCCATTCTCCTCTGATATCAACAAGGCATTTTCGTCCACGCAACGGCCACTCACTGGATATTTTCTCTTTTTTGGACCATTCTCTGTAATCCCTAGAGATGGTTGTGCAAAAATACCAGTAGATCAGCAGTTTTTGAAATACTCAGACCAGCCCGTCTGGCAACAACAACCATGCCACGTTCAAAGACACTTAAATCCCCTTTCTTCTGCATTCTGATGATCGGTTTGAACTTCAGCAAGTCGTCTTCACCACGTCTAGATGCCTAAATGCATTGAGTTGCTGCCATGTGATGTGGCTGATTAGCAATTTGTGTTACCAAGCAACTGAACAGGTGCACCTAATAAAGTAGCTGGTGAGTTTATAATATATAATGAAAAATATGAAATATCTAAGTCCGATTAGGAATGGTGGGGACACGAAATAGTCGCCTGGCCCATAAAAATTAAACAGTCTGATCATCTCAGTATAACAGAAGCTTCTCACCTTCTGATGTGCGTCCCCATCCAAGTGCAACACATAGAAAACCTGCTGGAAAAAACTCATCTGGGCTCGGCAAGCAGGCTGGCTGGATTTTAACACCTGCAAATACAAAAAGATTGAGGACATGGGAACTCAAGTGCAGATATCTCACCACTAGGCTTCCCAAAAAACAAAACTTGTTGGTCAGTTATACATACAAGCAAAGATCGATACTGGATACACTGACTTTGCGGGCAAAGACTCTTTTTGTCTGGTTAAGTATTAAAAAAATGCTAACTTCCTTTTTAAACACAAAAGTATGATTAAGCCTGTCCTTATATTATCTTCTAAGAATCTTCACTTCAATAGAACCACTATACTGGCACATTCGTAATGTATACCAAATTCAAGAGGAAAAGCTATCATCGGACTTTACTGGCACAGAAAGGAACACGCATATATATATATAAAAGAAAAATGATACATTTTTATTACAAAACAATCCATAAAAATCACATACAGACCTTTTACAGGTCATAAAATCAAATGCCAGTGTATTGCATCATCAATGAGTATAATTTTTTTAAATAATTTTTTGTAATAAATTTTTTTTTTATATTGTATGTGTTCTCCTTTCTGTGCCAGTACAGTCCAGTGATATCTTTTCCTCTTGATTCTTCTAAGAATCTCCTGAACACCAGAATGCAAACTGATAGGAAATGTACTTTAAACCAGTCAGTTTTTGTAGTATTGTATGATTTAAAGCTGAACTCCAAGCACAAAAACTTTCATTGAAATTACATTTCTTAATAGTAACAATGAATATAAATCCACTTTGTGTGCTCCAGATGTCTTTGGAAACTTAGATATTACTGTGACAAAATACTGCTGGCATCATCAGTGCATAGCCTGTGCAGAAAGCAGAGCTGTAGGAGGGTCGTAGCAGGTGCCTGCACTTCAGTCTGCCTGTGAAAATTACAGGAGGGGTGGATACAAGACCAATCACCCATACAAGGAGATACAGAAGCAGAGACCAGTCTTTATTACAGGAAACGTCTGCACCAAGTACAAGTTATATTATGCTGGATTACTGCACAGATCTGGAAGAAATACACATAAGACACCAAGATTCAAGAATATACTAGAAGAAATTTGTAACATAACGAAATCTAACCGAAATGAAACAAATTTTTCAGTTTTGGATAGATTCGTTATGTTATGAATTTCATTTCGTTATGGATTTCATTTAGTTTGGTTTCAGAATTTGTTTAGTCTGGTTTCATTAAAATTTGTTCCCTTTAATAATTTCTAACAAATTCCACCTTTTCAAGACGATTCGAATTGGGATCGGTCGAAAAACAATCAACGAATTTGAATTGTGTGGAAAGAATAGCTGGTTGTTAAGCAGCGGACCGGGAAGCCAGCCACCCGCATCCTTAACAACCATGACTCATTATCTTTTAGCTGGCTTCCCCACTGAATGTAAAGAAAAATGTTTTTAAAAACAGCGTGGGGTCCCCCCAGTCCATACCAGGCCACGGCAAAAAAAAAAAAGGGTGGGCTACCCCCTAAAATCCATAACAGACCCTTATCCGAGCATGCAGTCCGACGGGTCAGGAAAGGAGCAACCCCCGCGAACCATACCAGGCCACATGCCCTCAACGTGGGGGGGTGCCCACCCCAAAGCACCTTGTTCCCATGGGGACAAGGGCCTCATTCCCACAACCGTGGCCTGTGGTTGTGGGCGTATGCAGGCAGGGGGCTTAATGGAAATCTGCCTGCATACCCCCCCCCATATCCCAGACCCCCCCATGTGAATGGGTATCGGATACTTAGTACCCCTACCCATTCACCAAAAAAGTGTCAAAAAGTAATAAAAACACAGAGAATTTTTGACAAATCCTTTATTAAAAAATAAAAAACAGTGTCCCCCAATGTAGCTCCATCGTCAATCATTTAAGCATTTTAAGATCTTCTTTGAGTAACATTTCTTACCAAATACAATGCGCCCTTCCAACACCAAAATAGCGATATCATAGTTGATTGGCTGGTTAGCAAGAAATTTGGGGTGCAGAATCACTTTGAGTATAGAGAAAATCATCTCAGAACTTTCTTTGACACTGACATCATGGTCTCCAATACACACCTTAAAATTACTTGTAAAGTTCCTGTAAAGACAAAGAAATCACCCAGACAATTCCAGGCAAGATATGGAAATTAGTAGGACAGAGCTATTCAAAGAACAAATGTTAAAAAAACAAAAAAAAACCCTTTTCTTAAAAAAGAAAACCCAGCTCATAAAAGGTCAATGATTTGACTGGTCTAGATCTAAGCTATTGGGATCATGTCCATGGTAGGTGGCCACACTAATTTCCCCACCACCTTATTTCAGCTGTGCTCTTAAGTTTACACACCCCAGGCGGAGTTTGCCCCAATGCCACAAAAAAGCCCACTTACAATACCCCATACAGCAGAGAGAAGCCTCAAAACTCCAAGAGAAGCCTCAAAACTTGTGTAACAAATTAATTTGGCACAATGAGAAGTTTGGATATGTTATGTTTGGATAGGAGTCAACACGATTTATCAAGAAAAAACACCATCCCTACAGTGAAATGTTAAGGTGGATCTTTGCTGCATTGGGGGATGAGCTACAGCAAAACAGGGAATTAAGTAAAAATTGATAGCAAAATGAATGCAACATAACATAAAATGCTGGAGGAAACTTTGCATTATTCAGTCTCCTGTATGTGGAGCTCACTTGGACTTTCCAGCATGACAATGTGACAACAATGAGGCAATACATAGTATTAAGAACGAAGGGTATGCAAGTTTTTGAATAGGACCATTTTATTATTCCCTTGATTGTGCTATTCTGTGATGCCCAATTGTTTAAAATGAATCACATTAAAAATAAAAGAAATGTCTTTGGTGTGATTGCACACGTTTTCTTAAAAAAATGGTCCACCTACAAATTCTTAATGTGTATAAATATCCAACAAAGTTCATAAAAAGGCTGTTTATATTGATACAACATATTAAAGTGATTCTAAAGGTTCCTTTTTTTAAATAACAAACATGTTATACTTACCTGCTTGCAATAGTTTTGCACAGAGCAGCCCTGTTCCTCCTCTTTTCGGGTCCCCTGCCCATGCTCCTGACCCCTCCTCCCTGTCGAGTGCCAACCATAGCAAGCTGCTTGCTCTGTGGGCACTCATGCAGGCTCACTCCTGAGCCACCTCTGTGTGTTCATAAGACACACAGAGAGTGTCTCAACCCCGCCCCCCTCCTCACTGGCCTTGATTGAGAGCAGTGGGAGCCAATAGCTCCCGCTGCTGTGTCTGAGTCAATGAGGGGGGAGAGAGGCGGGAGAACCTCGGATCTCTCGTGCACATTGCTGGATCAAGATCTGGCTGAGGGGAGCTGCCTTTACATCCAGTTTAAGTGCCATACAGTGCAAAAAATAGAATAAAAAAGTGCCAGGATGAATTTAATGTCTGTAAGCAATAAATTGTCCAAAAATCATCCTTCAGTGTGTAATGTGTTCCATAACGTCACAAACACATCAAAGTGCCAAATAACCCCACAGCGAGCGGTTAAGCTTCACAAAGCTTCACCAAAAATCAAAAGTCAGCAGATTTGATTGACTCTCAATTAAAACGGAAGGTCAAAACATTGTTCCTATATTTACACTTGGGTCCCCCAATACAGATAAACACACCACGTAAGCAGGCCAGTTATAGCCACAGGAGGTAGGATTCTGAACTTCCACTTTACTTCAAGAGGCGCTCCAGCCCCCCACGAAGAAGTAAAGTCAGTAGCTACAAATACTGCAGCTGCTGACTTTTAATATATGGACACTTACCTGTCCAGGGAGCCCGTGATGTCGGCACCCCATCCGATCTTCAGATCAGCTAGTTTCCTACTGTGCATGCACAAAGTCCGCTGCGCTTTCTAATTGGCCCGGCGGAGGAGGAGGGAGGCTGATCTTCTGAGAGACAGCGCCGTCTCTGGAAGTGGGGAAGGGTACCTGTTAAAAACAGGTACCCGTTCCCCCCTCCCCCCTGAAAGGTGTGAAATGTGGCACCAGAGGGAGAGGAGACGGATAAGCGTAAGTTCCACTTTTGAGTGGAACTCCACTTTAAGTTCTCCTCAGGGAAACAAAGTTATGCCCACCACTATAGTATAAACAGTTTTTTTTAAAAAACTATCATTTCATCCAAATGAATGCGCAGTTTAAATCAGCCTTTCAACACTTGAAAATCAATATGAGAAGAAAAAACATTTACAACTACTGTAATAGTAAAATCAAGTTAAATGTAATGAGGCTTGTATAATCATGTAAAAGTGCAACTGGTACCATAAATTCGTGGTTGCCCTTCAGCCCCTGACACGTCTGTAATACAAGATGTCCCAAACAGAGGGGGGACCAAAGGAAAGTGGGGCTCAAAGGAAAGGCAAACCAGTTAATTATATATCCAAACTAATGTTTATTGGGGTACAGTGACATATAATACATGAGGACAGAAGAGCGTAGACCGATAATCAATAGGCCCTAATAAAAATTGATCGGTGACGTTAACCCGACCAATGCAATTGCACAGACAGAGGGGACATTAAACATATACAGAAAAACAAAACAATACAGAGAGTCCGGACGTCTAGGCAATTGATGTCTGTGCAGCCTGCTAACAATGAGGAGTATTCAGCTATGCTGAGTGAGGCTGCTGAACAGACATCAATCCCCCCGGGGGATGGCTCGCGACCTGGGTGGATAGGGGGGGTGGAAAAAGGGGGTGGGGAGGACCCGGGGGAGGGGGGTGGAATGGAGTGATGGTGGAAGGGGATGGGGTAGGACAAATGAGAGAGTATGGAGCCGTGGTGTGGGGCGCTGCGAGTGGGTCCTGTAATAAACCCTAATCAACCTAGATGGAGAAAGTGTGACTATGGATGTCTGAGGATCAAGCTGGAATGGCAGAAAGTTCAGATGCGTGTGCAGCAAGAGGTAACTTCAGTGTGCCAGATGATGTTCTGGATGTGGTCAGGTACGTACTGATACAGCAGATGGACTAGTGGCAGGCGTGTAATGTGTTAAGCAGTGAAGGTGATCATGTACATTACCACTTCCGGGTCCTGTATGGAAGTCCTCAGGTACTATCGAAGTGTGTGTCACCTGTGCTGTAATCTTCGCCGTTCGCCACTGCGTATGGAATCCGGTACTTTCTGCGGAGTTTCCGTGCTCTGAGGAGCACTCCTCAAGTAGCTGGATGGCCGGCCATCTAGATGCACCTCTTTCCTCCTACACGGTGGTTCCGTACACAGTCGTAACGCTCCCTCAGTGTATGAGCCGGCTAGCCCCTACGGTGGATGACAGCGGGCGTGACGTCCGGACGGAGTGACGTCAACGCGTTTCACAAGACAAAATTGTGTAGCTTCTTCTGGACATCTAGGTGGCGTGCGAGGACTCCTTCTTATTGCCGTCCATTCCTCAGACACGCCCACCCAGCTAATCTGTGTGAAGGAGATTTTCTCCGTCTGTGTGTGTCCACACTATCGTTCGCGGTTGGTTTGCTGCTTAGTGTGTATGGCGAGATACAGTTATATATCCATAAAGTCCACAATCTCTTAACTATGCAGCCCATGTAGATGGAGCTTTGATGAGAAAGCACATGCATATATTGAGTACAGTTGGCTTCCCTATTTCCTGCAATGTGACAACTGATCGGTGTAGGTAACATTTCAGTATGTCCTTATTTATATTTTTTCATTGTATAACAGACATCACAGTGATTATAAAATCGGGAATACATTCTGAACATCAATCAGCTCCAATGGGAAAGCAAAAGAGGAGGGGGGAGGAGGGGAAAAGAAGGAATTTGGAAAAGGAATAAAGGGGAAGAGAATAAGAAAGGGGGGGAGGGAAGAGAAGGAACAGGGGGGGAGGAGAGATGAAAGTATGCATCCACATAGTAATTGATCTTTATAAGGCCATCCCTAGTTATAATTTATCTGTGATGGCTTATATTGGACTGATATATTTTGAAAAAACTGGGCGTGACCAGGAGGTACCATCTATAACCTATGGTACGTGTCTTATACCCAGGGTAGTGAAGGGGAGTATTGTGAGGACAGAAGGATGAATAATTGACAAAATCTTCATAAAGTAAATGATCCTATTATTCATGTTGTCAAGAAGGGCTGCAAATTCAGTTCCGTGTTTAGGCCTGACGGAACCAGGGACCCCAAGCGGAAAATCCATCTTTTTTCTTTTTGTTGCAGGATTTGGTCGAAGTCCCCTCTTCTAGAGGAAAGATTCAGGGCATAAATCCCCTTCACAAGCATGCCAGACAGTTTGCCCTGATGGTATTGGGCAAAGTGTCTGGCCACCGGTTTCTCAGGATTTTTCTCCAGGATTTCCCTCATATGTTCCCTAGATGAATCCTAAACTGGCGTTTGGTCTTGCCGATGTAAATTTTTTTACATGGGCAGGTCAACATATATATGACCCTTGTAGTTGCACAGTTAATAAGGCTTTTGATCTCAAAGCTCTTTTTATTGAGAGAATCACTGAAGGTAGTTGTCCTATGTACATACGGACATACCTGACAGTGTCCGCAGGGGAACATGCCCTTGCTTCTGGGGAATTGGGATAGCCAGGAACTATCCATGCTCCTAACATGTTCAGAGTGAACTAGGCAGTCACCTAGATTTCTGATCGACGTGTACAAGGATTCCACGTCGATCCCCACTAGGAGGAGCTCTCCCTGTATGTTAATCTTAGAGATTTGTCTCAGGACATCACCCGTGTCCTTCACATAGGACTTCAGGTCCGTGACCATCTCCTTTAGTAAATTGTCTAAGTATTTCCCAACTCTCTCCAGGGGACCCTTTATCGCTGAGACAATAGGTCTCCCCGGGGGATTCTCCAACGACTTGTGTACTTTGGGGATGATATAGAATACAGGTACATTGTATTCATTGACTACAAGGTAATTTAATTCCAGTTTACTTAGTAGTCCTGCCTCCCCAGCTAGTTTGAGTTTACTGTTCAAGTTGGCGACAAGGTTAGGGAAGGGGTTATTAAGTCATTTTTTATAAGTTGTGGTATCGCCTAGCAGGCGAAACACCTCAAATCAAGGGTACATCCATGGGGGCACCCTGGGCTCCGGCATATGCCTGCCTTCACTTGGGTCTGTGGGAGGAGGATGTGGTCTACACCTCACCGATGTACCTGAGCCATGTACATACGTGGCTCAGGTACATCGATGACGTGTTTGTTGTCTGGAAGGGGGATCAGGATTCACTGGCGCTATTTATAGACTATCTGAACCTTAACGACCGAAACATTAAACTGACTTACATATGGGACCGAGAGAGAATTTCCTTTCTGGACCTATCAATTGGCAGAGGGGACCTATCTCTGGTGACCCATACTTTCCGGAAGGAGACCTCCTCAAATACATTGTTGAGGGCAGACAGTTACCACCCAAAATGGCTTAAGGACAGCATCCCTGTTGGCCAATTCCTCCGAATTAGGCGGAATTGTTCCAGCAGAGAAGACTATAGACGTGAAAGCGACGATTTATATCAACGCTTCTGGGAACGCGGATACTCCCATAAACAATTAAGGAGAACAAAGCGGAAGGCAGCAGGACGTGATTGTCCTTCTCTTCTAGATGCAAAAAAAACAACTAAAAGTTCTCAATATGCTCCTCCTTCTCCCACTGCTCCAGACCCGGTGAGAATTATCCCCGAGTTTGGGACCCAGTGGGATACGGTCAGATCCATATTGACTAAACACTGGGACATCCTCACGAATACCCCAGGTATAGCTCAAACAGTTGGACCTGCCCCAAAAATGGTGGCAAAGAGGGCCAGAAATCTAGGTGACTGCCTAGTTCACTCTGAACATGTTAGGAGCATGGATAGTTCCTGGCTATCCCAATTCCCCAGAAGCAAGGGCATGTTCCCCTGCGGACACTGTCAGGTATGTCCGTATGTACATAGGACAACTACCTTCAGTGATTCTCTCAATAAAAAGAGCTTTGAGATCAAAAGCCTTATTAACTGTGCAACTACAAGGGTCATATATATGTTGACCTGCCCATGTAAAAAAATTTACATCGGCAAGACCAAACGCCAGTTTAGGATTCGTCTAGGAGAACACATGAGGGAAATCCTGGAGAAAAATCCTGAGAAACCGGTGGCCAGACACTATTCACTCTCTTCTATCTAGTTTTAGGGTATAAGACACGTACCATAGGTTATAGATGGTACCTCCTGGTCACGCCTGTTTTTTTCAAAATATATCAGTCCAATATAAGCCATCACAGATAAATTATAACTAGGGATGGCCTTATAAAGATCAATTACTATGTGGATGCATACTTTCATCTCCCTCCCCCCCTTTCTTATTCTCTTCCCCTTTATTCCTTTTCCAAATTCCTTCTTTTCCCCTCCCCCCCCCTCCTGTTTTGCTTTCCCATTGGAGCTGATTGATGTTCAGAATGTATTCCCGATTTTATAATCACTGTGATGTCTGTTATACAATGAAAAAATATAAATAAGGACATACTGAAATGTTACCTACACCGATCAGTTGTCACATTGCAGGAAATAGGGAAGCCAACTGTACTCAATATATGCATGTGCTTTCTCATCAAAGCTCCATCTACATGGGCTGCATAGTTAAGAGATTGTGGACTTTATGGATATATAACTGTATCTCGCCATACACACTAAGCAGCAAACCAACCGCGAACGATAGTGTGGACACACACAGACGGAGAAAATCTCCTTCACACAGATCAGCTGGGTGGGTGTGTCTGAGGAATGGACGGCAATAAGAAGGAGTCCTCGCACGCCACCTAGATGTCCAGAAGAAGCTACACAATTTTGTCTTGTGAAACGCGTTGACGTCACTCCGTCCGGACGTCACGCCCGCTGTCATCCACCGTAGGGGCTAGCCGGCTCATACACTGAGGGAGCGTTACGACTGTGTACGGAACCACCGTGTAGGAGGAAAGAGGCGCATCTAGATGGCCGGCCATCCAGCTACTTGAGGAGTGCTCCTCAGAGCATGGAAACTCCGCAGAAAGTACGGGATTCCATACGCAGTGGCGAATGGCGCAGATTACAGCACAGGTGACACACACTTCGGTAGTACCTGAGGACTTCCATACATGACCCGGAAGTGGTAATGTACATGATCACCTTCACTGCTTAACACATTACACGCCCGCCAATAGTCCATCTGCTGTATCAGTACGTACCTGACCACATCCAGAACATCATCTGGCACACTGAAGTTACCTCTTGCTGCACACGCATCTGAACTTTCTGCCATTCCAGCTTGATCCTCAGACATCCATGGTCACACTTTCTCCATCTAGGTTGATTAGGGTTTATTACAGGACCCACTCGCAGCGCCCCACACCACGGCTCCATACTCTCTCATTTGTCCTACCCCATCCCCTTCCACCATCACTCCATTTCACCCCCCTCCCCCGGGTCCTCCCGCCCCCCTTTTTCCACCCCCCTATCCACCCAGGTCGCGAGCCATCCCACGGGGGGATTGATGTCTGTTCAGCAGCCTCACTCAGCATAGCTGAATACTCCTCATTGTTAGCAGGCTGCACAGACATCAATTGCCTAGACGTCCGGACGCTCTGTATTGTTTTGTTTGTCTGTATATGTTTAATGTCAACTCTGTCTGTGCAATTGCATTGGTCGGGTTAACGTCACCGATCAATTTTTATTAGGGCCTATTGATTATCGGTCTACGCTCTTCTGTCCTCATGTATTATATGTCACTGTACCCCAATAAACATTAGTTTGGATATATAATTAACTGTATATAGATAGAATCCAGGCACACTGGTGAGTATCTAATTTGAAAAGAGAATCTAAAAATTAAACTCTTTGGATATTTAGGATGGACACCTTGAAACCAAACGTTTGGAATGCTGAAACTGATTTAAACAAATTTATTTTTAATTTATGACTCTTTATGCTTTTGTATAAACTTGAGCATTAAGAGAAGTCTGGGAGATATATAAGGAGACCGGCACAATTATTTTATAACATTTTACTTATTAACTTGTTCATTTGAGTGTTTTAGGACTAACATGATTTTGTACTTGTAGTGTATGATTTTAGAATGCTAACTATTTATAGATCATTTGAAGTGTTAACCTATATGGGTAATTAAGAAAGGGTATATATGTAGTTGGAATGATAGCGCCACACCCTACGAGCTCCAGAAGAAGTCCAGATTGGAAGAAATGAAGAGAGTGTGGAGGAAATGTGATGCCATTACACTGGTTGACGCTTCTACTGGTAATGTGTATTGAAGTGTATGTTGATATTTTATCACAGCATAGGAATAAGTGAGTGGTTTTAGATCTGTTATTAAGGAGGGTTTAATAAACTGTTTATACTACACTATGGGTGGCATGTTCAGATGATGTACCACATGTGTACCACATGTGCATGCACATTGGAAGTCATTCATCCCAACCGCCGGCAAATGCCAGGATTTACACTGTGCTATACATGCGCAGCTCAGTGAACACACATAAGAAAATTGCAAGTAGAAACCTTTCAATTTGTTTTAAACAACTTTAGTTCTTCGAGGAAAGTTTGGGATTGTACCTTCCAAGGATCTAACTGGTCTGTTTTAGTAGCATGTTTATTCATATTGGAGAATTTATGTTTTAATATAAGGCTCTTCTGACCTTCCTTTTGATTGAGGGTCATCAAATCAGGTGAATTTTCTAACCATGAAATTAAAAGAAGTATGGGATTTGTTTTTTAATTATGTTTTTTTCATACTTACCCAGCTCACTGGAGCTGGGGCTATGGGGGGGTGGGAGCAGCCGGCTCAGGCTCTCAGCGGTGGTCGTGATCTTTCCCCAAGCCTGGACCAGCTCTGTTACGTCAGCAGACAGCGGGCTTCAGCCAGCTGTCTGCATTCCTGTGATCCCCAGGAGAAGTACAGCCAAACAAGCTTTGGCTGTACTTCTCCTTTATTAAAAATAGTTGAAATGAAAAGAAGATTAAAAGCCTGTGTAGATTGACTTTTATTGCTTCTGGTGGGATATGCATTCATATATACAGTAAGGCTATGACAAAGCAAAGTAGGTCAAAGGCAAGTCGTAAGGAAGTCAACTGCTGGTCAGATAAGTGTTTCAAACTGAAGCCACCAACACAAGCCCAAAGAATGTCAACTCAAGCCCAGATAATACTCATTAGTCCCTCTCCTGGTAAGTGCAGACTTCACGGTCTTTCAGAGCTACAACAGTTTAAAGTGGTTATAAATCCTCACCTTGTAAAACTACCTATTCAGTTTAAAATAGAAATGAAAGGCAAAATATTGGTGTATAGATATAAAAGCATGATAAATACCTTTTCTCCCCCTTTTTTGTTTTATAAGTGACCACATACCCTCTGTTCACAGCTGCAAAAGGAGCTCAGTGAGCTAGGAGAGGAGAAACAGCAGCACGTGGACCTTTCCAGTGAATGGCTTTACAGGGGGTGGGGGATTGTCAGCAGAAGTCTGTTTACTGGAGGAGCGCACACACAGTTCTTAGCACAGCTAAAGAACTGACCATGCTGTGCTTTCAAGGCTAGTGTAGTCAGTTTTTAATAGGAAAGCAGAGGGGCTGACAGGAACATAAGGGATTTCACACAAAAGAAGCAATACAAAGAGAACAAGATAATTTTTCATATTACAGCAGGCACATATCATAAATACGAAATGTTGGGTTTACATACTCTTTAAGAACCTTCAGCAACTAACACTTTTGGTTGTCTGGAATACCTTCATCCCTACTGTGAGTAATGGTTCCAGCAGCTGGCTGCTACATCACTACAGTGCTGCTGCAATTTCCCACCTCTCTACAAGGCTTGGGCTCACATTGTGAAGGAATGTGATGTAAATAATAATAATAATAATAGTAATCTGAAAATGTCTATTTTCTTATGTGCATACATATTTTTCTCCTTACTCATTATATAAGTATACAGGTTTGCTCTGTTCCTATATTTTCTCAAGATGGCGGGTACCCCCTGCATCCCACACATCAGAAGAACGCGGAACTGAAGATAAAACCAAGGACAGCCAGACCTCGTTATGAAGATTCTCCATTTTCTTTTTCTATCTTAACCAATGAGATGTACCTATTAGACTAACATAGCAATGACGTATTTGTGTGTATAAATCATTAGCACCGCCTTGAATAAATTAGAAGTGTAAGAAGTAACGGAGCTGAGTGTGTCTCAGAGTGTTTACTTTTATATGCATGCATATCAACACTTTCAAATTAGAGACAGCAGCAGATAACCTTGAGCTCGATTGGAGCTCTTAATCATTTCCTTAACAACATGAAATTCAGGTGAGCCTGGGAAACATGGGGGGTGGGGGTGGATTTAGGAGGGGGCAGAAGTGAATAATTTGACAGAACTCTCAATGCTTTCTAGTCTGGGAATGTTTTTAGATGTCCTAGGAAATCTTAGGCGCAAGGGCGGATCCAGAGCCTAGTCTCGGGAGGGGCACTGCCAGAAAATACGTTTTTTTTGGGGTAAATTTAACGGGGAAATGGCTGGTGTTAGCGCTTCAATCATCACGGCACCATGGTTGTTATGGTGTCAGGATGATTGAAGCGCATTATTACTATTATTACATGGTTATAAAAAATGAAATGGTTCAACTCACCATAGAATCAGTGGGAGCCCCGAGCGTGTCACTTGCCACTGTTATCTGCCACACGTTGGGGATTGTCACTTGCCACGTCACCTGTCACTAGATGCGGATTGTCACTTGCCACGTCCCATGCCACACGTTGCGGATTGTCACTTGCCACGTCCCATGCCACATGTTGCGGATTGTCACTTGCCACGTCCCATGCCACACGTTGCGGATTGTCACTTGCCACGTCCCATGCCACATGTTGCGGATTGTCACTTGCCACGTCCCATGCCACACGTTGCAGATTGTCACATGCCACGTCCCATGCCACACATTGCGGATTGTCACTTGCCACGTCCCATGCCGCACGTTGCAGATTGTCACATGCCACACGTTGCGGATTGTCACTTGCCACGTCCCATGCCACACGTTGCGGATTGTCAATTACCACGTCCCATGCCACACGTTGCAGATTGTCACTTGCTGCGTCCCATGCCACACGTTGCAGATTGTCACTTGCCACGTCCCATGCCACATGTTGCGGATTGTCACTTGCCACGTCCCATGCCACACGTTGCGGATTGTCACTTGCCACGTCCCATGCCACAAGTTGCAGATTGTCACTTGCCACGTCCCATGCCACAGGTTGCGGATTGTCACTTGCCTGCTATAATTGTCTGCTGTGTCCCAGTCAGAGTCAGGCTTATTTAACTGGTGACCCCCTGTCATCAGTGCTGGGCAGGGAGGAATGGGCTGGCTGCTGCCACTGGGAGAGCGATGGGAGCAGAGCGAACACATGGCTCATCCTGAGCGGATGTGTCAGCGCTGCATCCCGCCCCAGGGGGGGCAGCAGAGAGATGATGTAATCTCTCTGCTGCCGCGGCTGCCTGTACATTCAACAGTGTGGGCGGAACTGCAGGGATGCAGGGCGGCGCTGGGCGGTGAGAGATGATGTTATCTCTCTGCTCCCCCGCCCGCCGGCTCCCTAATTGGCCAGCAGCCGCTCACAAACTGTCACTGAGCCGCACACAGCTGTTCACGTAATGGAGCCGCCCGTGCTCTCAGCTGTGGAGCCGCCCGCCGGCTCCCTGATTGGCCAGCACTGCAGCCGCTCACAAACTGTCACTGAGCCGCACACAGCTGTTCACGTAATGGAGCCGTCCGTGCTCTCAGCTGTGGAGCCGCCCGCCGGCTCTCTCACCCACAGCGATGCCTGCCCTGCCCACCCACTCACCCACAATCTCGGAGGGGGCAATTGCCCTGTTGCCCCCCCCCCGGATCCGCCCCTGCTTAGGCGGCGATTGGACAATTGAGCAAACTCTCACTGCTCTCCAACTTGAGAATATTTTTGGATGGCGGGGGCCCATCTGAATTTTGTGGGGGCCCAGGACATCTAAGCATAAGAGGGGGTCAAAGGGGTGTTGCTACCTTCACTGCCACATAGACAGTGTTGCCAACCTACCAGATTGAAATTTACTGACATGATACCCAAAATTTACTGGCACAGCCAAGTTTTTACTGGCAGTTCCAAAAGTTACAAAATTACAGTTTTAAGTACAAATTCCAGTATTTAGGCTACAAATAAGTACAATATGCAATTAGCAACGTGATTTAAGGTAGATATTAAGGCAAAAAGCAAGAAATTAGAATGGGTGATGCATACATGAAATTGACTCTCACAGTGATACTGACAGCAGTGTGCAGCAGCACAGATCACTGTCATGACATGTCCCCTCCTAAGTCACAGTGACAATCTCTCTCCATGCCAGATGGTCCCTTCAGTCCCCTCCAGTCCAAACAGCACTGACAGTCCCGCTCCTGGCTTGCCTTAATCCCGTCCTGCAGACCTGCACATGAGGCTCTGGGCGCTCTGCTCCCTTGCACCATGACATCACATGA
The DNA here is from genome assembly GCF_042186555.1 of Aquarana catesbeiana. Classification (NCBI taxonomy): domain Eukaryota; kingdom Metazoa; phylum Chordata; class Amphibia; order Anura; family Ranidae; genus Aquarana; species Aquarana catesbeiana. Next base: position 55,434,175 of record NC_133334.1, on the reverse strand, counting down.
CATGCTCAGAACACTGCCTCAACCAGACCCGCCCCTGAACACACTTTAGCAGGCACTTGGATGATCTTGGACAGCTCCAGGCCTGAGCTGCACATGCGCAGTTCCGAGTCGAGCGTCACAGCCATATTTTTTACTGGCAACCTTTTCCTCTCACTGGCATTTACTGGCAGGAGAAAAGTACCCATTTTTTACTGGCTGCCAGTAAAAATACTGACGGTTGGCAACACTGCACATAGAAGCAATCAGGCAGTACTAAGTACACATGCAACAATCTTATCTATATAAGTACAAAGAAGATATATAGTCTTACTTGTCAGCTATGCAGTGAGCAGCTGTAACAACATGCTTGTCGCTAACAATGGTTCCTCCGCAAACATGTTGTGATTTTCGTCTTATGGATACCTGAGCAAGATTAATTGCAATTAAAAAAGATTTAAAAAAATTAGAATTCATAGACACCTGTACTTTTTATATAGTTACATACTGTAGGTTCAAAATAGATATGTCAATGTCACTCAAAGTAAAAAGCAAAACACACAATCAAATCAGAACCTGTGAAAAATTCATCATTGCGCCAATTTGTGCTCTCAATAACATGACTCAATCTTCTGTTTAAGCAGAACTACACAACATCTGAGCACCACAAACCAAAAAAGCTAATTATTTTTTAGTATTTAAAGCATATTCCCTCACCCATCTATGTCTGTATGTTTTAATTTACTGAGAAATCACTCAGTAAAAACACCCCCTAGCGTTTATGGCCACGACCATCTTTAGTGGGGGCAGATGACTCTTGTAGCATTTACTACTTGGAATCCATCTGCCCTTAGCACAGGCAGGTAGGAGAGTGTACTTAGCTGAGAAAACCCCTCCTCCCCACCTGAAGACTCCTGGGATGTATGACATCATTCGCCTACGCCAGGAAACCAGGAAGTAACTGAAGAAGTGTAATTTAAAAAGGTTTATAACAAGTAAATTTACTAAAGTTAACAGCATAAGGATTAAAATAGTTAATCTTGATTGGGAGAGTGAAGTTCCGCTTTAATGCTATGCGAACAATTTACCCAAACCAATTTTTGGCCCTGCATGCGTTCCAAGCATTAAAAGGGGAATAAACCTCTCTGAAAGTATAATGCATATGTTCACTTGCAGCTTTTATGTATTGTAGTGGAATGGTAAAGCTCAACTATAATTTTAATCAGCAGACTTTGTTAAATATATTTCGAGTAAATATATGGGGTTGTCCAAATTGCATAAACATAGTGTTGGCAAAAATAAAAACTAAGGAAATAAAAAATATATATCCAAAGTTTGCTACCAATAAACCTCTTCACAACCACGCTATAGCCGAAAGATGACTACAGTGCGGTCGCACATTTCCGGGAGGGTATCTATGGATGTCCTCCAATGATAGCTGCGGCACGCATTGACAGGGATCTGTGATCACTGTGTTCTTAGGACACAGCTGATCACAGATTGGGGTAAAGAGCCAAACACAGAGGCTCTTTACCACGTGATCATCTGTGCCTAATCACAAGGTTAACCTGGATTTGCCTGTTATCGGCATTCCTCTCCTCACGCTGACAGCACCTTGATAATCAGTGCAGCCCCAACAGTGCCCACCCCTGCTGCCAATTAGTGCTGTCAGCCAGTGCCCATCAATGTTGCCTATCAGTGCCCATCAGTGAGGCTTATCAGTGCTGCCTATCAGTGCTGCCTATCAGTGCTGCCTATCAGTGCCGCCTATCAGTGCCGCCTATCAGTGCCGCCTATCAGTGCCGCCTATCAGTGCCGCCTATCAGTGCCGCCTATCAGTGCCCATCATTTCCGCCTATCAATGCGGCCTCATCAGTGTCGCCTCATCAGTGACCATCAGTGCAGTCTAACAGTGCAGCCTATCAGCGCACATCAGTGAAGGAGAAAAATTACTTGTTTACAAAATTTTACAACAGAAACTAAGTAAAACTCTTATTTTTTTTTCAAACTTTTTTCCATTTGTTTAGCAAAAAATAAAAAACCCAGTGGTGATTTAATATCACCAAAACAAAGCTCTATCTGTCTCAAAAAAATGCTAAAAATTTTGTTTGGGTACAGTTTTTCATTCAAAGTGTGACAGCGCTGAAAGCTGAAAATTGGCCTGTGCAGGAAGGGGGTGAATGTCCCAGTAGGCAAGTGGTTAAAGCCTACCTATATGTCCTAAAAAATGACAAAAATGTATAACATGCTAGAGCAGACTAGAAATGCTAAAAGGTACAGTATGAGGAACCGAGACATTGTTGGAACCATAAAACACTCTGCGACTCAAGGGGATTTAGGGATGAAAAAACCCAAGACTCATGTGGTTAAAATAAACCTGTGCTTAAAGAACATGAAGGCTGCCATTGCTGAACCCTCCTAAAATGTCCAGTTGTTCTGCTATCATGGTGTCCTATTCTTTCAGAAGCACTGCATTGGAACAAATATGCAAGGGTAGATTGAGTTGTTACTTTAGTCCTAATCTGGCCATATATGCTTTAAATGTTTGCCAAGCAGTATGGACAAAACAGGACTGTAAGCTAACCATTTTATTTATTGACCGAAGCTTCGACCAGCTATCAGATAGCTTTAACAAAGCCTGTCCAAAGCCTTGTTTTGAAGCAAGTGTAAACTAGCTGTTAATGTGTGTTGAAGCCGAAGCAAGTGTAAATGAGCCCTTACTTTAAAACTTTACCAAACCCACTCCAAACGTTATAGTTATCTTACAAACTCAATCATATTGGCCCCTGTTAACTCTTGGGCAATCCAGTGCCAAGATTTTCCAGCTTGAACTTTCTCTTCCCAACTGCCATTGCCATTATAAAGCCATTGTTGTTATCACTCTTTCCAAAGTAGATTTTCCACAATGTACTGTATAATAACTTAAGAATCCAGCTGCAAAAGAGTGACATTTTCATTGTGGCAGATATAGCTCATCACTGGTTTCCGCAAAAATTAACTTCCTGGTGCCAACCCAAGAATAAAATATTACTTTTAAGTGAAGTTAGCCTTTAAGAATACATTTACAGCACAGAATATGAACTCACCATCCAGGGGTAATCATTTTCCTTTGCTGTCGACCCACCGACAATTCTTGAGAGAAGTTTGTAGTCATTTACTGAAGGTCGCTCTCCGCACCTGGCAGCTAAATTGACATTTGATGGAGGTTTAGAGAGTATCTTTGAGAAAAAAGCCAACCCATCTCCTGCCTTGGATGCCCATTTAAATTATACCCCTTAGAACATGGGTGCTCAATCTATGGCCCTCCAGCTGTTGTTGAACTACAAGTCTCACCATGCCTCTGCCTTTAGGAGTCATGCTTGTAACTGTCAGTGGTTTACAATGCCTCATGGGACTTGTAGTTCTGCAACAGCTGGAGGGCCACATGTTGAGAACCCATGACTTAGAAGGAGTTTTAGATATTTCTGTAAAGTACTGCACTGCCTCCGTAGGGCAGACCTATACTTAAATTCTAAAATGTGTCTGTCTTACAGAAATTCATTAGCATAGTGTTATGTGACAAAGCAAATCAGTAAAAATGTACCTTTAGCATATAATTCTTGATTAAAAACATTTTGGCACACATGACAGAACCCACACAACAACCTACACAATCTCTGCTCATTTAGCCTTATGGAAGCCAATTAGGACTTTTAACATCATCAGATATTTCCCTTCCACGCCTGCTTTCACTCCCAAAAATATGGTGGTTTCAGAATGGATATCTTAGCAAAATGAACCCTTGCAGAATGCGTACTTCAAGGCATTTACAGCTGATTTGGTTTGCACCGAGGATAAGGCTGACCCTCTTTAGGTCCACTTTAAAAAATAAACTTTTGGCTAAAGCTTATTTGAGACCTCAGGGGCTGGGCTTACACATACTTTAAAAATGACCTATTATACCCAGCTTTGGCGATTTTAACCTTAGAAATAGACAACTATACCTTGCACTTACATACAGTCATTACTCATATCTTATTAGCTTAGACTAATGATTACTAGATACTGGAAATGACAATTGGCTCCCAATCCTTCAGAAACAATTGAGTTGGTCAGTACCACTTATCTTTATGGAAAACTGCTAGCTATCAGACAAGATAGACACAGTAAAACTTTGGTTTGAGAGTAACTTGGTTTGAGAGCGTTTTGCAAGACAAGCAAAATGTTTTAATAAATTTTGCCTTGATATACAAGCAATGTCTTGATATAAGAGTAGCATCATGTCACAACTGAGTATAAAAAAGAAGAGAGGAGCCTCTAAGTGTAGCAATGAGGTTACATTTAATGAAGGTACAACATTTAGCAACTTATTGCTACACTTAGAGGTACCTCTCTTCTCTTTTATACCCTGTAAAAAAAATGCTTTGATATACAAGTGCTATGATTACAAGCATGTTTCTGGAACGAATTATGCTCGCAATCCAAGGTTTTACTGTACTTAATCTTTGAGAGAGCCTGGAAACCTTGGATTTTAAGGATGGATAAGGATTACTATTTATTATTGTTGTCATTCTTATTATCTTTTTGTGCTGCACTTCTCCTTTATATATATCTTAATTTCATGTACTACTTTCCTTTTTAATTATGGATATGTTTTGTTTCACCCATAGGCGCTGTTTGTACTCACTATCTAAAATACTTAATACAAAATTCATGTTATAAAAAAAGTACCTATTATACAGAAATGCTCCATATTAAGTCTTTGCTTGGACCTCTATAAAAGGTTATCTACACTGAGATCAAGTTATTCTAACAGATCAAAACATTTATAATGTATTAACACCATCTCCCAACAACTTGATACTCGCTGCATAAACATGTTCTAATATCTGTAGACTTGCCTGTCTTTCTGTGCTACAAATATATACTTACGTCTGTCGTTACTGTCATAGTCATATTGTCCTCCTCCAATAGTAAAGTACACTTTTAAAATGAAAACGACTGTACACAGAAATGTTCCAATTGTTCCCATGTTCTCCCATCTAACTAAACAGGAGCAAGCTGGCAGCAGGTTTATAAGAGCACCTTGGGCCTCGTGGGAGATCCCGCTTTGATGAATTAATCTCGTTGATCATTGACATTATTCTGGTGAAGCCAACCATTGTATCTTTGCAGCAACGTGGCCTTATATTCCGACTGCAATTTATTTGTAATTGAGAAAAGTATTCAAGCATAATTAAAAAATAAGATAAAGCTATAAAATAATTCTTGATGAGACAAACAAGGCTGGCACAAAGCTTTGTTTAAGGGGATGGTTTCTTTTTAAAAGAATAAGGCCTTGTTTACACTATGGTGCAGAGACGTCAGTTGTCTACACGCGTTCTGCAAAGGCACAAAAAAAAAACAAAAACAATTGTTCCCTATGTGCCCTGTTCACACCACAATACTAGTATCATGTGTGGATTTTTTATGCGCAGGAATCTGCAACCTGTATGCAGTTCTCTGTGTAGCAAAGTTCCGGCCTCCTTTAGTCTAACGAGAACTTCCAGAGCCAGAGACAGATGACATCCTTCTGTATAGAGTGGGTTGCAAGGCATAGTAGGTGTAATGTAAAGTAGATTCATGGGCGCCAGACACTTCTTGAATGCAAAGGGATTTATTTTCTCTTGAACAGAACTGTGGGAGAGAGAGTTTAGGACCAGGACACCCGTAGGAAGTTGCAATGTCAATTGGCAGACATCGAGACTTCTACAGGTAGACAGCCATGCAGGGAAAGGCACCCAGCAAGGCACCCCATGTGCATGTGTAGGAGCGCTGTCTCCTATGGCAGCAGTCTTAGAACAGTTCCTAACACAAACTGTAACAAACTTCTTTACTTTTATACAATCACTTCTTGTAGAATCTCAGCCCAATGAGCTCCCAGTCTCTCTCACTAGACTTGCCGATTCACTGCCACTGAATCCTGTGAGCTCTTCTAATCTTCTCACTTTAGTATCTTCCTCAAGCATCGCCTCCGCTTCCCTGCTGGTACCTGGCTTGGCACTCCAGATACTCCTCAAGCGTCACCCCACTAGCTGGGTCCCTGGCTTGGCACCTGCTGAAGTTTCCCGATTCTTCACCATCCCCGGTTGGTGAGAATACTGCTCCGGTACTTGCTTCAGCTACTCTCTGTGGTCCCTGGTAACAAGGTGGTTGGTCCCTTAGTGGTAACAGCTTCCCCTCTACCTCTGACCATGACAGGTTCTCTGGCTGGCAGAACCATCACTTCTGGTTGGACTGCAAGCTGCAATCCCAATCCAACACTGCTCCCTTGCTTCTAAATAGGCCCTCAGACAACCTAGCAGCCAGATGTGCCTGGGATAGGCCCAAACTCCGGCCTACCAGCCTGGGCAACACAACACAAGTCCACCCAGACAGCCATCCAGGTGGCACAAAACCCCGATCACCCGACTCCACCCAAATACATAGGCTCCCCCAGCAGGCCAAGGGGCCCAAGAACACCCCTGCCCATCAGCTGAGACACCCCATATACTCCCAATCCGTCCCTGCATTGCCCTTGTCTCATTCAATGTCACCAGGTACCCGGCCACCCAGTGACAGAAGAGAGAAGTGCAGCAACTCCAGACCCAGAGTGAAATCAATTGATTCCCAACAATTGGCCAAGGCAACTATAACTGGCAGGTAAATTTAGGGGCAACCCTGCTTAGACTTCAGGGTGCTATATCTGCATGGGAAAAAAAACCTGACATGACATCAACATTTGTGTGAACAAGACACATAACTGACGCTCATGAAAACTGATGTCAATATACATAAAAACTCACTGATACATGTATGAATACCGATGTAAGCTGATGTAAACTAATGTCTCTGCAAGTGAAATCTGCTTGTTTTTTTCCATCAGTTCCCATGTATGTATGGTGTGAAAAAGCCCTAAGGTGTGTGCTTTTATTACGTCATAAGGCCCCCTTCACACAGGCGCCTTCGCTATATGGAATCAGCTTGCTCAGCAGGGGATCTCTGTTGATCCCCACTGAGCAGGTGGATGACAGGTAATTGTCTGCTCTGCTATGCAGAGTGGATATGGACACAGTGCCGCTCTTCACTATGGGGCAATTGGATGGATTTCCTTCTGATGACATCCAATCCGCCGGACGGATGGAAAATGGGCCCACCATCTGTTTGTTTTTGGTGGACAGGATGGGATCAGATGACGTCGGGTGTCAGCAGACAGAGGACAATGCAGGGTCTGATCAGGTCCACCTGAAAAACTGACAAGCGGACCTGATTGGACAACCCGTCTGAAAGGGGCCTAAGAGATTTTGTATGTCAGGTCATTAAGGCTGGGTTCACACTATTTTAAATTGGATGCAGCTTTCTCCGCATCCAATTCGCATATCAGGAGTCTGTGTTCACACAGCTCAGGAACAGCTGCAGAGCGAATTGCACAGGTGTCATGTGCGTCTTCTGGTCCATCTCCGGTCCGAATTCAGCCAAAAATTCACACCGAAATCAGACCTGAAACGGTGAACAGGGACGTAATGGACCCCTGTTGTGAGCCGCTCCGTACAGCAGTGTGAACCCAGCCTAAAAGGATAGTTGAGCAAGTTATCCTCACTGAAGCCTGCTGTCAGTATTTCTATAATGATGTGTATATTTTGGTTACAATTAAGAGTCTAAGATACCCACACTTTGGTAGCCCAAGAGCCATACCCAAATACGAGTTTTCCACAATTTTTTTAATGCGTCTGTGGGGCTTTGTGCCAATTTTGCCAAATAAGTCTTTGTCATGTCAGATATTGATTTTGGAATGAGAACACCTGGCTCATAATCAGCATTCCAATACATCCCCAAGGTGTTCAGTAGTGTTGAGGTCAGAGCTCTGTGCAGGCCACTTAAGATACTTCATACCAAGCTCATCCAAAAAGGTCTTTATCAAGCTGGCTTTGTGCACAGGGGCACAGTAAGACCCCATACACACTATTAGATTTTCTGCAGTTTTTTGTCTATAGATTTAGCAAAACCATATAATATGAGGTCAAACCTTAATGGTGCGTACACACGGTCGGAATTTCCAACAAGTGTTCGTTGTGAGCTTGTTGTCGGAAATTCCGACCTTGTGTAGACTCCATTGGACATTTGCTGTCGGAATTTCCGACAACAAATGTTTGAGAGCCGAATCTCAAATTTTCCGACAACGAAATTCCGACGCACAAAAGTCCACGCATGCTCAGAATCAAGAAGAAGAGCTGCACTGGCTATTCAACTTCATTTTTCTTGGCTCGTGGTACGTATTGTACGTCACCGCGTTCTTGACATGCGGAATTTCCGACAACATTTGTGCGACCGTGTGTATGCAAGACAAGTTTGTCTGAAATAAATCGACGGTTTTGTTGTCGGAATGTCCGATCGTGTGTACGCGGCATTAAGTCTTTCAATTTGTATGCAATCAGGCATGCCCTTGCACTACATGGTTTTGGTAAATCTGAAGACAAAAATCTGCAGAAAATCTAATAGTGTATATGGGGTCTTATGCTGGAACAGAAAAGGAGCTTCCTCAAACTGCAGCCACATGGTTGGAAGCCTATAAATGTTAAATATATCTTTATATACTTTATGTTGTACCAATGCTGTATCCTGGCCTAGGCCGACAAGGCCCAGGCCTAGGGCAGCACTTTGCAGGGGGGCAGCACGGACAGAGCCCCCGCCGGCTTGCGCTACACTGTTAGTGTAGCGCCAGTCTTATGGGGCAGACTGGGCTGAGAGGCAGATTAGTCTAGAGCCCCCATAAAGCAGCCGCACTGCTTCCGGTATGCGGGTGGCCGACATTCTGCAACTGTGCGGGGGGGCGCTTCTAATTTTGACTGTCCTATCATCCTGGACCACAAACCTTCCTCACTGTGCTAAATGTTTTCTACTGCACCATTGGCATGGTTATATCTTCTTAGTCCTCTCCATAAAATTATCAGAAATTTGTGTTTAAAGTAGAACTAAAGCCAACATTTTTTTTTCATTTTGGATAGAATAAGGTAGGGTTATAGCCCCCGTCAGTTTATTTTTTACTGTCCCATTGCAGAGATTTCCCTTCACTTCCTGCCCCATAGCCAAACAGGAAGTGAGAGGAAATCTATGTAAATTAAGGTAATCCATTGCCCCTTCCCCCCCCCCCCAGGCCCTAGGCCCTCAGGACTAGTGTCCCCACTTGAAAATTTCAGGGCGGGTCTTAAACGGCAAGGGGTGTGGCCTTAACAGGAAGGGGTGGGTCATATTTCAATTGGGGGGTGCACGAGTTTAGTCAGGCTTAGGGCAGCACAAAACCTAAATACACTACTGTGTTGTACCCTTCACAGAAACACATGAACTCAATAATGGCCACCATTATTTTCCAGCACTGCCTTAACCCCCTTGGGCATTGCGTTTACCAGAGCTTCACAGGCTGTCAATGGAATCCTCTTCCACTTCTCCATGATGACATCACGGAGCTGGTGGATGAAAGAGACCTTGCGCTCCTCCACCTTCTGTTTGAGGATGCCCCACAGATGCTCAATAGGGTTTGGGTCTGGAGACATGCTTGGCCAGTCCATCACCTTTACCCCCAGCTTCTTTAGCAAGGCAGTGGTCATCTTGGAGGTGTGTTCGGGTTCGTTATGTTGGAATACTGCCCTGCGGCCCAGTCTCCGAAGGTAGGGGGGATCATTCTCTGCTTCAGTATGTCACAGTACATGTTGACATTCATGGTTCCCTCAATGAACTGTAGCTCCCCAGTGCCGGCAGCACTTATGCAGCCCTAGACCATGACACTTCCACCACCATGCTTGACTGTAGGCAAGACACACTTGTCTTTGTACTCCTCACCTGGTTGCCGCCACACGCGCTTGACACCATTTGAACCAAATAAGTTTATCTTGGTCTCATCAGACCACAGGACATGGTTCCAGTAATCCATGTCCTTATTTTGCTTGTCTTCAGCAAACTATTTGTGGGCTTTCTTGTGCATCATCTTTAGAAGAGGCTTCCTTCTGGGATGACAGCCATGCAGACCAATTAGATGCAGTGTGTGGCGTATGGTCTGAGAACTGACAGGCTGACCCCCCCCCCCACCCCTTCAACCTCTGCAGCAATGCTGGCAGCACTCATACGTCCATTTCCCAAAGATAACCTCTGGATAGGATGCTGAGCACGTGCACTCAACTTCTTTGGTCAACCATGGCGAGGTTCTGAGTGGAACCTGTTAAACCGCTGTATGGTCTTGGCCACTGTGCTGTAGCTCAGTTTCAGGGTCTTAGCAGTCTTCTGCTCCCCATTCACACCTGAGACCTTGTAACACTAACGAGTCACATGACACCAGGGAGAGAAAATTGCTAATTGTGCCCAATTTGGACATTTTCACTTAGGGGTGTACTCACTTTTGTTGCCAGTGGTTTAATGGCTGTGTGTTGAGTTATTTTGAGATGACAGCAAATTTACACTGTTATACAAGCTGTACACTCACTACTTTACATTGTAGAAAAGTATAATTTCTTCAGTGTTGTCACATGAAAAGATAAAATATTTACAAAAATGTGAGGGGTGTACTCACTTTTGTGAGATATTGTGTGTGTGTGTGTGTGTGTGCATATATATATATATATACACACATATATATACATACATACACAATATTAAAAAAAGTATTGGGACCCCTGCCTTTACACTCACATTAACCCACCCTTTGCAATTATAACAGTTTCAACTCTTCTGGGAAGGCTGTCCACAAGGTTTAGGAGTGTGTCTATGGGAATGCTTGACCATTCTTCCAGAAGTGCATTTGTGAGGTCATGCACTGATGTTGGACGAGAAGGCCTGGTTCGCAGTCTCCGCTTTAATTCATCCCAAAGGTTGAGGTCAGGACTTTGTGCAGGCCAGTCAAGTTCCTCCACCCCAAACTCACTCATCCATGTCTTAATGGACCTTGCTTTGTGCACTGTTCCAAATAATTTGGTGGAGGGGCGATTAGGGTGTGGGGTTGTTTTTCAGGGGTTGAGTTTGCCCCTTAGTTCCAGTGAATGGAACTCTTAAGGCGTCAGCATACCAAGATATTTTGGACAATTTCATGCTCCCAACTTTGTGGGAACATTTGGGGACAGCCCCTTCCTGTTCCAACATGACTGCGCACCAGTGCACAAAGCACAAAGCAGGGTCCATTCCATAAAGACATGGATGAGCGAATTTGGGGTGGAGGAACTTGACTGGCCTGCACAGAGTCTTGACTGCAACCCGGTAGAACATCTTTTGATGAATTAGAGTAGAGACTGCACGCCAGGCTTTCTCGTCCAAATCAGTGCCTGTCCTCATAAATGTACTTCTGGAAGAATGGTCAAACATTCCCATAGACACACTCCTAAACCTCGTGGACAGCCTTCCCAGAAGAGTTATAGCTGCAAAGGGTGAGACAACTCAATATTGAACCCTATGGACTAAGACTGGGATGTCATTAAAGTTCATGTGTGTGTAAAGGCAGGTGTCCAATACTTGGTAATATAGTGTATGTATAATATATATATATATATATATATATATATATATATATATATATACACACATATATATACACACATATATATACACACACACACAGTATGTCACAAAAGTGAGTACACCCCTCACATTTTTGGAAATCTTTTATTATATATTTTCATGTGACAACACTGAAGAAATGACACTTTGCTACAATGTAAAGTAGTGAGTGTACAGCTTGTATAACAGTGTAAATTTGCTGTCCCCTCAAAATAACTCAACACACAGCCATTAAGATGTAAACCGCTGGCAACAAAAGTGAGTACACCCCTAAGTGAAAATGTCCAAATTGGGCCCAAAGTGTCAATATTTTGTGTGGCCACCATTATTTTCCAGCACTGCTTTAACCCTCTTGGGCATGGAGTTCACCAGAGTTAACCAGGTTGCCACTGGAGTCCTCTTCCACTCCTCCATGATGACCTCACAGAGCTGGTGGATGTTAGAGACCTTCCGCTCCTCCACCTTCCGTTTGAGGATGCCCCACAGATGCTCAATAGGGTTTAGGTCTGGAGACATGCTTGGTCAGTCCATCACCTTTACCCTCAGCTTTTTTAGTAAGGCAGTGGTCGTCTTGGAGGTGTGTTTGGGGTCGTTATGTTGGGATACTGCCCTGGAGCCCAGTCTCTGAAGAGAGGGGATCATGCTCTGCTTCAGTATGTCACAGTACATGTTGGCATTCATGGTTCTCTCAATGAACTGTAGCTCCCCAGTGCCGGCAGCACTCATGCAGCCCCAGACTATGACACTCCCACCACCATGCTTGACTGTAGGCAAGATACACTTGTCTTTGTACCTGTTGGGACGACAGCTATGCAGACCTATTTGATGCTGTGTGCGGCGTATGGTCTGAGCACTGACAGGCTGACCCCCCCCCCTTCAACCTCTGCAGCAATGTTGGCAGCACTCATTTGTCTATTTCCCAAAGACAACCTCTGGATATGATGCTGAGCACATGCACTCAACTTCTTTGGTCGACCATGGCGAGGTCTGTTCTGAGTGTAACCTGTCCTGTTAAACCGCTGTATAGTCTTGGCCACCGTACTGCAGCTCAGTTTCAGGGTCTCGGCAATCTTCTTATAGCCTAGGCCATCTTTATGAAGAGCAACAATTCTTTTTTTCAGATCCTCAGAGAGTTCTTTGCCATAAGGGTGCCATGTTGAGCTTCCAGTGATCAGTATGAGAATGTGAGAGTGATAACACCAAATTTAACACACCTGTTCCTTCACACGTGAGACCTTGTAACACTAACGAGTCTCATGACACCGGGGAGGAAAAATTTAGTCACGGGGGTGCTTACTAGTCAATAATTTAAATATTGTATGTAAAATTGTATGTTTTGGGTATGTGTGTTTTATACCAAAATTAACTAAGAAAAAGTATAAAACCAAAGAGGAAAACATATACCACAATGATGTGAACTGGTGAAGGCGACAGTTAATGAACGTTAATCTGATTCTGCCCTCTAGTGGTTTTCGCTGATGTGGAAAAAAAAAAAAGAAAAAAAAAAGAATAAAAAAAAAAAAAAAAAAGAAAAATTTCTAATTGGGCCCAAATTGTACATTTTCACTTAGGGGTGTACTCACTTTTGTTGCCAGCGGTTTAGACATTAATGGCTGTGTGTTGAGTTATTTTGATGGGACAGCAAATTTACACTGTTATACAAGCTGTACACTCACTGCTTTACATTGAAGCATTTCTTCAGTGTCGTCACATTAAAAGATAGAATAAAATATTTACAAAAATGTGAGGGGTGTAATCACTTTTGTGAGATACTGTGTATGTGTATATATATTTCTCTGCACGCCTCTTCTGCACATACTGTCCACTGTTATATTCTTATATTCTCCACACTTCTCTCCTTCATATACTGCTCACTGTCATACTTTCTCTTCTGCAAATGCTGCCACGTTCATACCCCTTAAATCTATCTCCTGCACATACTACCCACCATTCTACCCCCTGCACGTTTTTCTTTTGTCGCAGATCAGCAGTAAAAGCTTCTACTGATCTATTACTTGTGGTTCCACAAAGCAGCAGGCAAGCTGTTACTTGTAGTCCTGCGGACCAGCAGGCTGGCCAATATTTTACTAGTAGTTCCACAGCTCTAATATGCAAACTGTTCTGGTTCTTGTAGTCCCACAAACATGTGCTCTGTTCTTACCTTGTTCCTGCACAGGACTAAGTGGTATAGGTGTTAGCCACTCTCACCTGCTGATTAATATAATCAGCTACATGGATAGTCCCTGCCCAGTCTGGCTATCTGTCTCTCAGTCATGGTGCAGCCAATCAGAGCAGCACCTTTCTCTTCCTGTCAGGCTGCAGCCAATCAGAAAGGCTTCTTCCTTTTGCCTTGTCTATGTAAAGCCTAAGTTATTAAAAAATAATAAAAAGTTGGCAAAAGGGACATTGCTTACCTTCTGTATGTACTAATATACAAGGTAACTACTACATACATACAGAACCACAGACTCAGCTAACTGACACTGTACATGTGAGATAACAACAATAGGACAGGAGCACTCTGTCACAAGGATTCAGTTACACACTCAAAAAATTATGGGCAGCTGCAGTTAAACTATTAGAACATAGGAATACTTGCATAATAGTCTTCTTCTGGCCCAGAGTTTGCAGCATAGACAGGACACGTGGCTGAGACCTTCTCTCTCTCTCCACTTCCTCCTTCTGGGCTTCAAAGCCAGCCTCCCAGTGAAAGCAAGTGCTAACACATAATTATACAGAATACTGTGATATTAGCAGCTAACAGTAGAGGGCAGCAGTTTCCTACATAAGTGCATAGCTAGTTAGTAAAGGTGAGTTTGGGCATCCTCCAAACTCATTTCCAGCCAAACTCCAACAAGCTGTGGGCGGGGTCATTCCTAGTGCAGCTCTTTGACATCAGCTGAGAGCGGGCAATAGCTCTCAGGGCTAATCCCCACCCCGTGGCTCACATAAACAGACGGGTTGTGGGGTGGGGATGAGCCCTGTGAGATATTGCCTGTTCTCAACTGACGTCAAAGAGCCACTCCAGGATCTGGAAGGATTCCAACAATAATGTCAGGATCTACCCGGCTGCCTGACTGACAGATGGCTCCACCTCTCAGTGCATGGCTGAGAATCAGAGCCAGTGGCACCTGCCCCTCCCTGCCAAGTGCTCCAGTGAGCACTACAGGAGCAAAGCAGAGAGCGGTGACTGATTTTTACCACTCTCCACTCAGAGCTGATCAAGAACTGCGTGATCAGAGGTCATGTTATTGCTCAGTTCTCGAGCTTAGAACCAACATGGGAAAGCTGCAGCTTCACACCAATGCTACAGCATAGAGTTGAGTATGAAGGTATTTACTTTTTTTATAATCCCAAACTTTTCAGTTAAACCTGGGTTTTCCAAACCTTTTAATACGAGGACTACATCGTAAATATTATAAATATTTGCAGACAAAAAAAAAACAACACACAATTTGATAAATTCATGAGTACTCTCAAGTCTTAAATCAGGGTCTCCATCAGAGCCCCCCCTTACATCAGAGTTCCCATCAGAGTCCCTTTACATCAGTGCCCCCTTACATAAGGAGTCCCCATTACAGTCACCCCCCCCCCCCCCCCACACACACACACACATCAGGGTCCCCATCATAGTCTCCATTATAAATGTAATGCTCACAACATGGTTGTAGCAACAAGGCAGGAACAGGGAGCAGAAGCCGGTCTGGACAGAGGAAGTTCTGTCCTCCTGTGAATACTGGGGCAAGCACATCATTGGTTGCTAGGATGCAGCAGTCCCAACAACCAATGATGACAATGTATCGGGTAGAACCTGTGATTGAGACTGTAGGGGGTGATGGGGGTGGGGGGTTGTGAGGTAGAAGTGGAGACCAAAAGAAGATTCTGCTGACCTAAATCCACAATATGTACACATTGAGCATATGTCACTGACCCTAGCTGCATGCCAGATTAAATCTTGTAGCAGGCGGGATGTGGCCTGCAGATGGTAGTTTGGAGATCCCTGTTTTAAACAATGACAGAAGCCAAGTGAAAATATACAGTATAGTCACCTTCTCCTCAGGTAGTGCCTAGCTTGGTTTGATAATAGAACAAAAATCTGAGTTCTGTGTGAGATTTTAATATATTATTGAAATGTCCATTAGGGAATTATCTAAACAGGAATATTTAATGTTCTCACGCCTAAATAATAGTGCCACTAATTCACCGGGTGCTGCGATATCTGACCGCTCTGGACCTCCGCCAGACAGATATCTTAGAAATGGTAATATATTATACTTCGAAGGCAGACTTTCCCAGGAACACTCCTCAATGAGTCCCCAGCCAGAAGGAGAGGATCAACTGCAACCACAAAGCATTCTGGGAATGAGTTAAAAAAAAAAATCAAACACTAAACCACCAGTTCAGATTCCTAATTGGAAAATAATAATGTCATGTGGGTGCAGTTAAAAAAAAAAAAAATTGTGTTCCAGATCTCTTGTTGGGTTTATTGAAGTTACTTAAAATGAAGCATTCAATTAAAATGCAAAGAGTGGCC
Organism: Aquarana catesbeiana; assembly: GCF_042186555.1. Classification (NCBI taxonomy): domain Eukaryota; kingdom Metazoa; phylum Chordata; class Amphibia; order Anura; family Ranidae; genus Aquarana; species Aquarana catesbeiana. Next base: position 55,418,130 of record NC_133334.1, on the reverse strand, counting down.
TTGCTTGTCAAAGTTCTTAAAATATGGATGTCAGGTCACCTTGAGGCTAGGTGACAGATGCACACCATTGGGATCAGGAGTGCACCGCAAGGCAGTGGACCCTACGGCTGACTGCTGCGGATGGGAGTCCGGGTATAAGGAAGGCAGGGCCGCTGGAACACCAACACGGATCCCACCGGGGTTAGAGCTTAGGATTCACTGGGCGCAGAGTCTAAGAGCCAGCAGGTGTTCACCAGAGCCTCTAGTGGTGAGGATGGACTGGGCTGCAACTGGCTCCAGGTCGCGAACCCCAGGGTCCCCCAGGGTCCCCCAGCTCACACCCACAGTAGGCAACAGAAGGATAGAGATAGTAAGGAATAAGCCAAGGTCAGGGCCACAAGCAGACAAGGACAACAGAGTACACGCCAAGGTTCAGGGTCACAGGCAAACAGGGATAGTCGGGGACATGCCAAAGGTCAGGGTCACGAGCAGACAGGAATAGTATAGAACACACCAAGGTCGGTAACAGAAATAAACGTAGAGCACACGGCAGGCAGGAACAGGAAGCCAAACACACAAAGGTTGATCAGCAGGGCTGACCTGCAGTGCAGAGGTTAATATAGAGTTCTCTGATAGGAGCTGGGGTGGAGCCGTGCTGGAGGAGAGTTAATAAAAGCAGTCAGGTGAGAGACAGCTGGTCTTTGGAGATGAACACATCCGACAAACAAACTCTATTGCATAACCATGACAATGGACTACCAAGATCACCTCACAACAGCCAGTCAGATTCAAGCGTCCATTCTCCAACCCACATTTTTCATACAAGGTTGAATTTGACAGACCGCTCTCAGTTTAAAGTGAAAAGGAGTGTGACCTCTAAGGAGTATTACCAAGGTAGGGATTGGTAGAAGCTTGTACCATCATCCAGAAATCAATGAATAGCAAAATTGGTAGCCAATCCCCAACTAGGCTGCCACAGGAATAGGGGGCAATTGGACTGTCACGGTACAGTAAAAGCAATACAAGTTTGAATGATATAACAGATATAAAAATTACAGAGGATTTTATTGATGCCAAAAAACAAATTATTTACAGATAAAAACATGGTAGCGGTACACATATATCATCAGTGGCGGGATTAACCCCAGAAGGGGAGAATTACAATAAGACAATAGATCACAGATGTCATTATCCTCGACTAGTTTCGCGGACAATAGCTGCTTCATCGGGAGGGTATCTGTGATTGGATCGATAGGACAATATAATAGTCAAAAGGCATAGAAGTAAGAGCTTGTAATATAGCATCATAATTAAAAGGGATACTAATAGGGATGCAAAAGGGGAAGGAGCAGAGCTGCTTACCCATGTTCCAACAGCCACCAAGCGCAGGGCGCCACCACCAAAGGGTGGTCTCCCGCAGCGACTCGGGGGAGCCACAAATTATGACAACCGTAATCTGGGTAAATGAGGTAAAAGGAATGGATATGCTATAGGCTTACCAAGTCAAAATTGTAAACCAGTGAGAGGGTGAATAAAAAGGTGAGGATGGATGTGAGGTTGACAAAAAGGGAAGAGTGATGGAATAATGGTGGAAATGTGCGGAGTGTACATTTGAACACGTGATAGAAAAACATTGAAAAGTGAGTGAGGAACATTGGTGAGAGTGTAAAGTAAATAAAAGAATAGATAAATAAAAATGAAGTGAAACAGGAAGTGTATTGATTGTAAGTGAGAAACATTGGTGAGAATGTAAAAAGGTGAATAAAAGTGAAGTGAAACAGGGGGTGTATTGATAGTAGATATGATGCTATATTACAAGCTCTTACTTCTATGCCTTTTGACTATTATATTGTCCTTTCGATCTAATCACAGATACCCTCCCGATGAATCAGCCATTGTCTGCGAAACTAGTCGAGGAAAATGACATCTGTGATCTATTGTCTTATTGTAATTCTCCCCTTCTGGGGTTAATCCCGCCACTGATGATATATGTGTACCGCTACCATGTTTTTATCTGTAAATGATGATTTGTTTTTTGGCTTTAATAAAATCCTCTGTAATTTTTATTTCTTTTATATCATTCAAACTTGTATTGCTTTTACTGTACCATGATAGTGTGAAGGAATGTGATGTAGATAATAATAATAGTAATCTGAAAATGTCTATTTTCTTATGTGCATACATATTTTTCTCCTTACTCATTATATAAGTATACAGATTTGCTCTGTTCCTATATTTTCTCAAAATGGCGTGTACCCCCTACCTCCCACACACAGAAGAATGCGGAACTGGAGATAAGACCAGAGAGAGCCAAACCTCGTTATGAAAATTATCCATCTTCTTTTCTATCTTAACCAATGAGATGTACCTATTAGACTGACATAGCAATGACGTATTTGTGTGTATAAAACATTAACACCGCCTTGAATAAATTAGAAGTGTAACAGTAACGAAACTGAGCGTGTCTCAGTGTGTTTACTTTTATATGCATGCATATCAACACTTTTCAAATTAGAGACAGCAGCAGATAACCTTGAGCTCGATTGGAGCTCTTAATCATTTCCTTAACAGATGGTGCCGAAACCCGGGATCTCAGGCTACGGTCGAAGTTATACCGCGACAAGCATTCGGGCGTTAACTGATTAATGAGAGTGGGGTTTGCGCAGCCCTAACAGTACCGGTGAGTTGATTGATATTCTTACCACTGTACGACTCTCTTATCTTTCGGTTGACGGCTGGATTCTGTCGGTATGCTGAGACTGTTTTAGAGGCAGGTATTTCCTCGCCTGAGGTTGTTTTAACGAACCTGCCGATGGGTTTCTGCTGACTGTATTTGTTCACTGTCTGCCATTGTTTGGGCTACGAAACTCAGCAGTCTAAAAGTGCTACATGCGTGAATGTATGGTCTCATCTCCAGACGAGCTGTCGGCCTCTGGGATGAGATAGTTTCCTTGTAGCAGTCGTTTATAGACGGGTGTACTCTAGGTTCAAGGAACCTTTGAGGGTTATCTCAGCTGCTGGCTTTGCAGTCTGAAAGCGTTACAGAGGACTCACCCCAAGAAGAGTTGTCGGCCTCTTGGTGTAGAGCTGTAGAAAAAACGTCTATAAACGGGTTTATTTTTTGCAGGGTGGTCTGCCCTTACGGTTATCTTAGCCTGCTGAGGCTTTACGGTTCAGAGAGTGGCAGGTGTAATGTCCTGTCCTGAGTGTATCTGTGGTCTATTGTTTGCTATACATGAGAGGGGGTGGGGACTGGTGAAAGTCAGAGAAGGAGGCTACCCGAAGGATCTGTTGGGTCGCGGGCCGTAGCTCCTCACTACCCCTGATGTGTTTGTTCTTGTTCTGAGATTAACTGTACATTAGTCTTATGTGCCCACACCGAAGGAATTTGCTGATAAGAACGCTGAGAAAAATATTAACTCCTTGGTTGTATGTATTCCCCTCTCAAGCCGTTAGCCGAGAAACAGAAAGTGATATTGTAATGAAAGTGATATTGTAAAGAAGGAGAGAAGAAGATGTTGAAATAGTTAACAAAGTTGAAAGAAGTGACGAAAGTTATGTTGCAGAAGAAACAGGGAGAAAAATCCTGTGTGATAAAGAAAATTGGATAAAGGAAGTTAAGAAAGATGGCGATTGTATTATGTATGTATAGCTGATGATATGTTGGAACTTTAAACAAAGGAGGGGAGGGACAGCACTGCCCTCCGTCTAACAACCACTCCTTTCTCACCACCCAAGCACAACCCACTGTGACAACTCAGCCCGGCGGCCATCTTAGTGCACCCATGCCTTCACTTTCTACCCAGTCCAGTGCACTTCCTGCCGGCGGCCATCTTGGTACACCCAGTAAGCTTAAACAGCCTGTACCCAGCCCTCCCTGTTTTAGACCAAGATGGTTCATACCACACACCTGTCTTCCCCAATACGGGAGCATCACATTCCCAGGCTGGATATGTTAATGATGAAGAAGCATCTGAGTGGGAAGCCCGACAGCAGGCAGCAAGGCCACCCACTGATTTAACCCCCAATCCGGCTCCAGACTCTCAGTTCCGAGAGGATCTCAAACACATGCTGGCAACCGTAAAGAACAGTGCCTCTTGTCAGCCCCCGCCCCAACAACAGTCTCGGTTACCAGAAGGGGCACCAGTGATGTATGTCGCTTTTACTCTATCACAAGCAGCGGCCTTAGTGACAAGTCTGCCTGACCCAGAGAAGCAGCCAATTCCCTTCTACCACAGGATAGTGCAAATACAAGAAACTTACTCAGCTGCCTGGAGAGACTTGATCAGCCTATGCCAAATCAAAGCAGGATATGTCTTTTGGCCAGTCATGCAGATGGCCTTCAATGATGCCTGCCTGACAAGTGCCACTTCCTATGCCTCAGGAGTGGAGTTCTGTGCACAACTCCACGACTGGGCAAAGGAGAAGTTGACGGATCAGACCACCACAATCCAAGATATTACTCAAGATAAAGGGGAGTCTGAAGAAGTATCATGCTAGACTCATAAAGGCACACACACACATGTTATCAACTGCTTTTGTTTCAGGGCTCAGAGAGGATATCAGAAAAGGCCTGATGGTGGCCCGCCCTGAATACCATTCAATGAAAATGTCTGATTTATTGTTGGTGGCCAGAGGTATAGAAAATCAAAAAGGTAAAAAACCAACGCCCCTCATGGTAACCCATGACGAAGATCCCACCTACACTAGTCCACCACCACTGCCCAATACCAGGGAAAGGATCACCTGTTACAACTGTGGGAAACGGGGTCACATAAGGAAAGAATGCAGAGCCCCAAGATGTCCCAGACGAAAAACCTACCACTTTCCTCATTGACAGGGGTGCAGCCAAAAGTGTGTTGAGAGCGGTGAACCTGCCTAATAATTCTTTCCTTTCCACTTCCTGATTTGCTTGCCAGATTTGTGGTGTCCTCTACATGTCCCTTGAATCTACTAGGAGCTGATGTGTTGTCCAGACTACAGGCCTCAATCAGGACACGCCTGAAGGGGGGTGAAGTTACATACTCCCCTATCTTTAGAAGACTCATCTGCTTTGTGTTCTCTGCCTCTCCTGATGACACTTAATGAAGAAAAAAAAAAAAAAAAAAAAAAAAACTTCAAGTTCAATACTGCAGGAAGTACTTGACAGAATCCCTGCGTGCCTATGGTCCACAGGACCGGGAGACAACGGTAACTTAAAGGTGCCACCAGTTTCAGTCAAGCTAAAAGAGGGCGCTTCATTGCCCCGGAAACCACAATAACCCCAAGAAGAGAATCCTAAAAAGAGAACCAGGTACCTACTGTGGATGCCTTTGACTGCAAAATACCTCACAGAGGTGGACCTTACAAACGTTTTCTTCAGTGTCCACCCTCACCCCTTCTGCTGGTACCTTTTCGCATTCATCCACGGAAAGAAACGGCAACATACCTAAACAGTTGTGCCACAAGGGGCACAGAACTTTCCAAGCCAGTTTGCAAAAGCTATGGCTATCATCCTTGACACATGACAAAAGGAACACCCGGAAGTGATTCTCTTCCAACATGTTGATGACCTTCTCTTTTGTGCAGCTGACTTACCCCCTCTTGAAGTCACCTCAGAAAGCCTGTTGTGCTATCTTGCCAACCAGGGCTGCAGAGCCTCAAAGCCCAAATTGCAGTGGTGCTCAACACCTGTCATTTTCCTTGGACTAATTTCCTAGTGCAGAGCATGGATTCCAGAAGCCTTCCTACTGATGCTCTGCAAACAGACCCTTCCAGATGTCTCCTGAAGAAATATCTAAAGTTTGAAACCCTTGAGTGCGCCACCCCCGGCGCTAGGGCTCCCAGCCTACGACAAAACGCTCAAGCTCTTTGTATCCGAACGTCTGGGACATGCTGCAGGTGTACTCACCCAATCACACGGCATCAGCCTACGCCCCATAGGATATTATTCCTGTCGGCTGGATGCGGTAGCAAGAGGAGGCCTATTGTGTCTGCGAGCTGGATTTGCTACACAAGACTTGCTTGACAAAACTGTGAACTTGGTCCTCGGACACTGCCTCGTTCTGCTTGTTCCCCATGACGTTGTTGCCATATTCAACCAAGATCCAGCCGAAACACTTGTCCACTACCAGACACTTGAGACTCCTGTGTTCCCTCCTACTGGACAGCATTACTCTATTAAGTTGTCAAACACTGAACCCTACCACCCTTCTTCCACTTCTCGAGGGGGGAAAGGAGGAGGAGGAGTAGAGTCTTGACTTGTTACCCCCGTGACCGCACAGGACACGCGGTCACCACTGAAAACACTGTTCTACAAGCTGAAGCCTTAACACCGGTGATGTCTACACAGGAGGCAGAGCTATAAGCACTTACTACAGCACGTAAATGGGCAGAGGGAAAAAGAGCCAACATTCATGGACTCAAGATATGCTTTCAGCATTGCCCATGATTATGGTGTTATCTAGGACAGAGGATTCCTGATGGCTGCAGGAACACCTGTGAAAACTTGATTGATGCCTTGCTTCTCCCAACCCAAGTGACTATTCTGACTTAAAGCACACGACAAAATGAACTCAAAAGAAGCTTAAGGCAATCATCGAGCCAATACAGCTGCCAAACAGACAGCTGGTGGTCAGCGGGAAGTGGACAGCAGGGTGGTAGAAGAAGACCACCCCGTGCTTACCTTACAGACTTTACCAGTGGACAGAGTTTATCTAAAAGAACTACAGGAAACAGCAAGTCCGGATAAGAAGGAAAGCTGGAAACGGAGAGGAACAACTCTCAGAAATGGACTATTCGAGTGCAACAAGAAGCCTTGTCTACCCAGGAGTATGTACCCAGCCGTGGTGCAATGGGCACATGGAGCTGCCCACTTGACAAAGACTTTTATGAACTCTCTTATCAACAAGTGTTGCACCAAGAGTTACTCCACTGACCGACAGCTTCTGCAGATCATGCATTATCTGCACCAAATGTAACCCAGAATGCACAGAAGAAGCACCTGGCAAAAGCCCTATACCCCATTCCAGAGGATGCAAATTGATCATTCTCAAGTGCCAAGAAGTGGCAGATTCGAATACGCCCTAGTGGAAGTGGTCATGACTGCCAGGACCACAGCTAAGAAATTACTGAGTGAGATAGTATGTAGATTTGGGGTCCCAGAGGTGATATTGAGAGATCAGGGACCAGCCCTAACAACAACCCTTACTAAAGAGATTTGGGCAGCACTGGGGGTTCAGTTGGCACTACACATCCCATACCACCCTCAAAGTAGCGGGAAGGTAGAAAGGATGAATGGGACACTAAAAACAGGATGTTAAAGATGGCCCAATAGACTAACATCAGTTGGCCCATTGCCCTGTTCAGTGTCAGACACACCCCCAGGGGAAACATGCCCTATCCCCTTATGAAATTTTGTTTGGTTCAGCTCCCAGACTTGGTTGTTACTTTCCACAACAGTTACAGTTACAGTCTGATGTGTTGACTAATTATGTAACCACATTATCACGAGAATTAACCTGAATGCATGTCCAGGTGTTTTCTTCCATTCCAGATCCTGAATTAGATGCAGGACCACACCAACTACTGTCTGGAGATCCTTGAGCCAAGTTATGATGGTCCATTCCAAGTTTTGGTGACCACAGCCCCCTCATTTAAGTTGGCCAGGAAGAACACCTGAATGCACGCTTATCACTGCAGGAGAGCGTGTTTTCGGGTGCTGCATATCCTTTTTCTGTTTGATCTAGGGGGGAGGGGCCCAGGAGGTGGCCATCACAAAAATGATAACATAATTACGTTTTGGTGTAACTCTTCAGGTACACATGTGACCACCTTTACCTTAGATTACTGTGACATAGTACCTTGTCCGTTTGACCCTTCATGGTGATGCCATTGGTACAGTGATATCCCTGACGGTAAGGACATATATGTATGCCACACAGACAGTTACTGGGGACAGAGTTGTGGTTTCTGTGGGGGCCAGTGGGTTGGAACACAGGGCCAGAATGGGCGACCACAGAGTGCATTAGACAAAAAAGATGAAAATAGAAAGCCCCCATATCCTAACCAAAGATATCCCTGATACATACACTGACCCAGCACACAGTCAGAGGAGGAAGCGAGCAGCTCTCTCCGGAAGCTTTGATCCTCATGTATACATACATGTCATAGGGGTTACAAGGGGGGTCCCTGATGAGTTTAAAGGCAGGGATCAGGTAAAAGCTGGTTTTGAGTCTTTGATCCCCATAACAACTGTCAGCAAGAATGTAGATTGAATTAACTACATGTCATGGTTATGCAATAGAGTTTGTCGATCAGCTTACCTGTCTCCATGTGTTCATCTCTAGAGACCAGCTGACCCTCACCTGACTGCTTTTGTAACCTCCCCTCTAAGCATGGCCCCACCCCAGGCCCTATCAGGGAACCCTATATTAACCTGTGCACTGCAAGCCAGCAGTGCTGATCAACCACTGTGTGTTAGCCTATGTGTGTACTTGCTATGTTTCCTACATCTGATTTCTGTTACCGACTTTGGCCTGTTCCCGGCCATCCCTGTTTGCCTGTGACCCTGATGTTCCAGCCAGCTCCCTCCTTCCTCTGCTCCTGTAGTCTACCGTGAGCGTGAGCTGTGAGACCCTGGGGGCCGCGACCTGGAGCCAGACTGCAGCGCAGTCCATCCTCACCACTAGAGGCTCTGGTGAACACCTGCTGGCTCTTAGACTCCGCGCCCTGGGGAATCTATGCTCTAGCTCCCAGTGGGATCTGTGTCAGTGATCCAGTAGACCTGCTTCCTGAACCTCCCAAGGTACAATCCGCAGCAGTCACCCGTAGGGTCCACTACCTTGCAGTGCACTCCTGATCCCAACGGTGTGCATCTGTCACCCAGCCTCTAGGTGACCTGACACTATACATATTATAACCAACAGAGATTTGTAAATTACTCTAAAGATGCCCTCCAGGGAATTTCTGATCAGTTAGCCCCCACTTCCTACATGACATTCCAGGACCGGATGGCCTTAGACATGGTGTTATCTGGGAAAGGAGGTGTTTTGTAAAATCATAGGAAAAAACGGGAACCTGTTGTACATACATTCCTGATAATATTGGCCCAAATGGTAAGGTTACTTTAGCTATAAAGAAATTAGAAGATCTGTCACTAGAGTTGAAGAAGAACTCAGGTATCACAGACCCATGGGATCAATATTTTAGCTGGATGAGTGGGTGGCAGAAGGTGTTCGCCCAGATACGGGTAACGGTATTAATAATCCTGGTCCTTTTAGCCCTGATTATATGCTGTATTCTACCTTTTGTAAAAAAGTTAATGAGCAAGGCTGTAGACAATAGCACACCTACATTTCTCCACCAAGAAGAAGAGGACCTCCTTATGATGGAAGATGACAAACCCTTCACTCCTCTACAGTCACTCCCTGTCCATAATCTCACAATCCTATAGGGTTATAGGGATAGATAGCGCCTGACTGCACCTCTCCAGCTGTATCGAGGAGGGAAGTGAACAGTTGCTGCCCAATTCTATATACAGCCTAAAAGAGTTGCTGAGGAGAAGGGCCAGGCTAAAAAGTAGGACCTTTAGTATTAGGGACAGAAAAGAGAAAATAGTCATTTTAGGGGGGATTGTGAAGGAATGTGATGTAGATAATAATAATAGTAATCTGAAAATGTCTATTTTCTTATGTGCATACATATTTTTCTCCTTACTCATTATATAAGTATACAGATTTGCTCTGTTCCTATATTTTCTCAAAATGGCGTGTACCCCCTACCTCCCACACACAGAAGAATGCGGAACTGGAGATAAGACCAGAGAGAGCCAAACCTCGTTATGAAAATTATCCATCTTCTTTTCTATCTTAACCAATGAGATGTACCTATTAGACTGACATAGCAATGACGTATTTGTGTGTATAAAACATTAACACCGCCTTGAATAAATTAGAAGTGTAACAGTAACGAAACTGAGCGTGTCTCAGTGTGTTTACTTTTATATGCATGCATATCAACACTTTTCAAATTAGAGACAGCAGCAGATAACCTTGAGCTCGATTGGAGCTCTTAACCACTTGAGCCCCGGACCATTATGCTGCCTAAGGACCAGAGGTCTTTTTCCAATTTGGCACTGCGTCGCTTTAACTGCTAATTGCGCGGTCATGCAATGCTGTACCCAAACGAAATTTGCGTCCTTTTCTTCCCACAAATAGAGCTTTCTTTTGATGGTATTTGATCACCTCTGCGGTTTTTATTTTTTGCGCTATAAACGGAAAAAGACCGAAAATTTTGAAAAAAAATGATATTTTCTACTTTTTGTTATAAAAAAAATCCAATAAACTCAATTTTAGTCATACATTTAGGCCAAAATGTATTCGGCCACATGTCTTTGGTAAAAAAAATGTCAATAAGCGTATATTTATTGGTTTGCGCAAAAGTTATAGCGTCTACAAACTAGGGTACATTTTCTGGAATTTACACAGCTTTTAGTTTATGACTGCCTATGTCATTTCTTGAGGTGCTAAAATGGCAGGGCAGTACAAAACCCCCCCAAATGACCCCATTTTGGAAAGTAGACACCCCAAGGAAATTGCTGAGAGGCATGTTGAACCCATTGAATATTTATTTTTTTTGTCCCAAGTGATTGAAAAATGACAAAAAAAAAAAAAAAAAAAAATATTTACAAAAAGTCGTCACTAAATGATATATTGCTCACACAGGCCATGGGCCTATGTGGAATTGCACCCCAAAATACATTTAGCTGCTTCTCCTGAGTATGGGGATACCACATGTGTGGGACTTTTTGGGAGCCTAGCCGCGTACGGGGCCCCGAAAACCAATCACCGCCTTCAGGATTTCTAAGGGTATAAATTTTTGCTTTCACTCTTCACTGCCTATCACAGTTTCGGAGGCCATGGAATGCCCAGGTGGCACAAAACCCCCCAAAATGACCCCATTTTGGAAAGTAGACACCCCAAGCTATTTGCTGAGAGGCATATTGAGTCCATGGAATATTTTATATTTTGACACAAGTTGCGGGAAAGTGACACTTTTTTTTTTTTTTTTTTTTTTCATAAAGTTGTCACTAAATGATATATTGCTCACACAGGCCATGGGCATATGTGGAATTGCACCCCAAAATACATTTAGCTGCTTCTCCTGAGTATGGGGATACCACATGTGTGGGACTTTTTGGGAGCCTAGCCGCGTACTGGACCCCGAAAACCAATCACTGCCTTCAGGATTTCTAAGGGTGAAAATTTTTGATTTCACTCTTTACTGCCTATCACAGTTTCGGAGGCCATGGAATGCCCAGGTGGCACAAAACCCCCCCAAATGACCCCATTTTGGAAAGTAGACACCCCAAGCTATTTGCTGAAAGGCATGGTGAGTATTTTGCAGCTCTCATTTGTTTTTGAAAATGAAGAAAGACAAGAAAAAACATTTTTTTTTTTCTTTTTTCAATTTTCAAAACTTTGTGACAAAAAGTGAGGTCTGCAAAATACTCACTATACCTCTCAGCAAATAGCTTGGGGTGTCTACTTTCCAAAATGGGGTCATTTGGGGGGGTTTTGTGCCACCTGGGCTTTCCATGGCCTCCGAAACTGTGATAGGCAGTGAAGAGTGAAATCAAAAATTCACGCCCTTAGAAAGCCTGAAGGCGGTGCTTGGTTTTCGGGGTCCCGTACGCGGCTAGGCTCCCAAAAAGTCTCACACATGTGGTATCCCCGTACTCAGGAGAAGCAGCAGAATGTATTTTGGGGTGTAATTTCACATATTTCCATGGCATGTTTGAGCAATATATCATTTAGTGACAACTTTGTGCAAAAAAAAAAAAAAAAAAAAAAATTGTCTCTTTCCCGCAACTTGTGTCGCAATATAAAATATTCCATGGACTCGACATGCCTCTCAGCAAATAGCTTGGGGTGTCTACTTTCCAAAATGGGGTCATTTGGGGGGGTTTTGAACTGTCCTGGCATTTTATGCACAACATTTAGAAGCTTATGTCACACATCACCCACTCTTCTAACCACTTGAAGACAAAGCCCTTTCTGACACTTATTGTTTACATGAAAAAGTTTTTTTTTTTTGCAAAAAAATTACTTTGAACCCCCAAACATTATATATTTTTTTTAAAGCAAATGCCCTACAGATTAAAATGGTGGGTGTTTCATTTTTTTTTTTCACACAGTAATTGCGCAGCGATTTTTCAAACGCATTTTTTGGGGAAAAAACACACTTTTTTTAATTTTAATGCACTAAAACACGCTATATTGCCCAAATGTTTGATGAAATAAAAAAGATGATCTTAGGCCGAGTACATGGATACCAAACATGACATGCTTTAAAATTGCGCACAAACGTGCAGTGGCAACAAAATAAATACATGTTTAAAAGCCTTCAAAAGCCTTTACAGGTTACCACTTTAGATTTACAGAGGAGGTCTACTGGAAAAATTACTGCACTCGATCTGGCCTTCGCGGTGATACCTCACATGCATGGTGCAATTGCTGTTTATGTTTGACGACAGACCGCCGCTTGCGTTCGCCTTAGCGCGAGAGCAGGGGGCGACAGGGGTGTTTTTTTTTTTTGTTTTTTTTTTCTTTATTATTTTTTTGCTTTTTTAATCTTACTTTTAAACTGTTCCTTTCATATTTTTTTTTTTAATCATTTTTATTGTTATCTCGGGGAATGTAAATATCCCCTATGATAGCAATAGGTAGTGACAGGTACTCTTTTTTGAAAAAATTGTGGTCTATTAGACCCTAGATCTCTCCTCTGCCCTCAAAGCATCTGACCACACCAAGATCGGTGTGATAAAATGCTTCCCCAATTTCCCAATGGCGCTATTTACATCCGGCGAAATCTAAGTCATGAAATACTCGTAGCTTCCGGTTTCTTAGGCCATAGAGATGTTTGGAGCCACTCTGGTCTCTGATCAGCTCTATGGTCAGCTGGCTGAATCACCGGCTGCATTCTCAGGTTCCCTGTTGAGACAGGAGAGCCAGAGAAAAACACGGAAGACGGTGGGGGGGGGGGCATTCCCTCCCACGGCTTGTAAAAGCAGTCTAGAGGCTAATTAGCCGCTAGGATTGCTTTTACATGAAAGCCGACCGCTGGCTGAAAAGAATGATACCAAGATGATACCTAAACCTGCAGGCATCATTCTGGTATAACCACTCAAAGTCGTGAATGGCGTACCTGAAGACAAAAAAATGGTTAACAATGGTTAACAATAAAGCACAGTAAAGTGTAAATAATTACACACCTGAAAAACAAACATGATAAAACATAATAACAATAACAATAACAATAACAATAAAACATTGCAGAATAGAATACAGTAAAAAAGAGCAGAACAATAGAGAGAGAGAATAGAGAGAGAGAGAACAATAAAACAACAACTATTTTTTTTTATTTCATATTTTTTTTTTTTTTTACACTTTTTTTGTAACTAACTTTTATAACGGTAACCGGTTCCAGGTTCGGGTCTCTCAAAATGCGATGGCATCTTGGGAGACCCTGTGAAAGTGTGCCTAGTCTGTGCAATGCTGTACCCTACGCTAATACTCAACTAGTGAATGGTAGCGTTCAAAACATTCACCAATGCAAGACCAGGATTGTCAGGACAGGAGGGACAATAATAGCGGGTGTCACGCCTATATCCGCGCTCTTACTGCAGACACAACATCTTTTTTGGGGGTTCGTTGGGTAGGGGTACTCGGGAGGACATAAAAATGCCTCTCATGCAGCCGACTGCATTTGGTTGGGGATGTGAATGGGGGAAGTACGGGCGCTGCAGAAGCGGTGGGTTCCCAATTAGGATTGGCGAATGCAGCAGGAAGGGCACTATGGGCACGATGGGCCTGTGTTTGTCTTTTTGGTGGCAGCGGGACACTACTTGTGCTTGCCACCTCACCAGCTTCAACTGCACTTATGGGACTCGCCACGTCACCACGTGTTACTGCAGTGCTGGTTTGACTACGACCGGGGTGTACTAGGCCACTGGCGCTTGCCAGTTCACCAAAACGCTACCAAAAAACGTTAGCGATCGCAGGGATCAGGCCTGACTCTGCGAACGCTGCAGTTATGCGTTTAGTGTTTTGTAAGTGTCAGTGATCGATCGATACTGCACTTGGGTGGGCTGGGCTGTGCCGGGCGGAGGGGCAAAACGCAGGTGCTAGCAGGTATCTGGGCTGATCCCGCTAACACTGCGTTTTTGGGAACCCTAAACTGCTGGTGACGCTAGTATAGATCTGATCGGATCAGATATTGATGCGATCAGATACTATACCACTAAGGGAGGTGTACGGTGCGTGCGTGGGTGTTAGCGGTACTGGCGCTAATCTGACGCTGCCTGGGGCTGGTGCTTGCCAGTTCACCAAAACGCTACAAAAAAAACTGTTAGCGATCGCAGGGATCAGGCCTGACTCTGCGAACGCTGCAGTTATGCGTTTAGTGTTTTGTAAGTGTCAGTGATCGATCGATACTGCACTTGGGTGGGCTGGGCTGGGCCGGGCGGAGGGGCAAAACGCAGGTGCTAGCAGGTATCTGGGCTGATTCCGCTAACACTGCGTTTTTGGGAACCCTAAACTGCTGGGGACGCTAGTATAGATCTGATCGGATCAGATATTGATGCGATCAGATACTATACCACTAAGGGAGGCGTATGCTGCGTGCATGGGTGTTAGCGGTACTGGCGCTAACCTGACGCCTGGGGCTGGTGCTTGCCAGTTCACCAAAATGCTACCAAAAAAACTGTTAGTGATCGCAGGGATCAGGCCTGACTCTGCGAACGCTGCAGTTATGCGTTTAGTGTTTTGTAAGTGACAGTGATCGATCGATACTGCACTTGGGTGGGCTGGGCGGAGGCACAAAACGCAGGTGCTAGCAGGTATCTGGGCTGATCCCGCTAACACTGCGTTTTTGGGAACCCTAAACTGCTGGGGACGCTAGTATAGATCTGATCGGATCAGATATTGATCCGATCAGATACTATACCACTAAGGGAGGCGTATGCTGCATGCGTGGGTGTTAGCGGTACTGGCGCTAATCTGACGCTGCCTGGGGCGACGCATATCACCGCCGGGCGATCAGGGGGCTAAACCTTTATTCGGTAATAAACGGCGGGTGCCCTGACACTATAAAAAATAAACGAACTAACCAGCGTCATCCGTAACGGTTATACGGTGATCAGTGGTGAAAGGGTTAACTAGGGGGCAATCAAGGGGTTAAAACATTTATTAGGTAGTATATGGGGGTCCCTGACGCTATAAAACGCTGACGGCGAACCTAAATATTTACCTCACTAACTAGCGTCACCAGCGACACTAATACAGCGATCAGAAAAATGATCGCTTAGTGACACTGGTGACAGGGGGTGATCAAGGGGTTAAAACTTTATTAGGGGGGGTTAGGGGGGTACCCTAGACCTAAAGGGGGGTAATACTCACTGTCCCAACACTGTAACTGTCACAAACTGACACTATGCAGTAATCAGAAAAAAAAAAAAAAAAAAAAACTGCTGGTGTCAGTTTGTGACGGGGGGGGGGGGGGGTGATTGGGGGGGGATCGGGGGGCGATCGGGGGGGGGATCGGGGTGTTTTGTGTGCCTGGCATGTTCTACTGTGTGTGTGTGTGTTGTGCACTCACATAGATGTCTTCTCTCCTCGGGCCGGAACGGAAAATACCGACCCGAGGGGAGATGACATCACTTCCTTTGCTGCTGTTTAGCATACAGCAGCAAAGGAGTGTTCTCATTGGCCGGCGGCGATCGCGAGGGGGGGGCCACGAACGGATGGTCTCCCCCTCATCACGGATCGCCGCTGGACAAAAGACGACCGCCTCGGGCACCGGGGGGGGGTCCGATCGGACCCCCCACCCGCGGAAGGCAAATCACGTACATGTACGTGATTTTGCCTGTCCGTGCCACTTTGCCGACGTACATCGGCGTGAGGCGGTCGTCAAGTGGTTAATCATTTCCTTAACAATAGTCCAATTGCCCCCTATTCCTGTGGCAGCCTAGTTGGGGACTAGGCTAGCAATTTTGCTATTCACTCAGTTTAAAGTGGTTGCAAAGGTAAAAAACCTTCTGCATTCAGCTTTCCCAGGAGCCCCCCTAAATACTTACCCGAGTCTGATCATGAGGCTCTCTCCCTCCTCATTGGCTCAGATACAGCAGCGGGAGCCACTGGTTCCTGCTACTGTCAATCACAGCCAGCGAGGAGGGAGTGCCACAGCCAGCGACAACGAGTGCCCCTGTAGCAAGCAGCTAGCTATGAGGGCACTCAGCATAGGGGAGGAGCCAAGAGCGTTAGTGGAGGACCCGGGAAGAGATCGCATTGGGGCTGCTCTGTGCAAAACCATTGCAAAGTGCAAAGAACAGTTGTATAGTACCCTCCTATTCACAGTGCCTTGAAAAAGTATTCATACCCCTTGAAATTTTCCACATATTGTCAGGTTACAACCAAAAGTGTAAATGTATTTTATTGGAATTTTATGTGATAGACCAACACAAAGTTGCACATAGTTATGAAGTAGAAGGAAAATAAATGGTTATCAATTTTTTTTTACAAATAAATATGTAAAAAAAGTGTGGCGTGCATTTGTATTCAGCCCCCCAAAGTCAATACTTTGTAGAACCACCTTTCGCTGCAATTACAGCTGCAAGTCTTTTTGGGTATGTCTCTACCACCAGCTTTGCACAGCTAGAAAGTGACATTTTTGCCAACTCTTCTTTGCAAAATATCTCAAGCTCTGTCAGATTGGATGGAGAGCGTCTGTGAACAGCAATTTTAAAGTCTTGCCAAAGAGTCTCAATTGGATTTAGGTCTGGACTTTGACTGGGCCATTCTAACATATGAATATTCTTTGATCTAAACCATTCTATTGCAGCCCTGGCTGTATGTTTAGGGTCGTTGTCCTGCTGCAAGGTTAACCTTCGCCCCACTCTCAAGTCTTTTGCAGGTTTTCTTCTAAGATTGCCCTGTATTTGGCCCCATCCATCTTCCCATCAACTATGACCAGATTCCCTGTCCCTGCTGAAGAAAAGCATTGACAACATGATGCTGGCACCACCATGTTTCACAGTGGGGATGGTGTGTTCAGGGTGATGTGCAGGGTTAGTTTTCCGCCACACATAGCGTTTTGCTTTTAGACCAAAAAGTTCCATTTTGGTCTCATCTGACGCCACATGGCTTCTCGCAAACTGCAAACTGGGCTTCTTATAGCTTTCTTTCAACAATGGCTTTCTTCTTGCCACTCTTCCATAAGGCCAGATTTGTGGAGTGCACAACTAAAAGTTGTCCTGTGGACAGATTCTCCCACCTGAGCTGTGGATCTCTGTAGCTCCTCCAGAGTTACCATGCTTCTCTGATTAATGCTCTCCTTGCCCGGTCAGTCAGTTTAGGTGGACAGCCATAGTCTTGGTAGGTTTGCAGTTATGCCATACTCTTTCCATTTTCGGATGATGTATTGAAAAGTGCTCTGTGAGATGTTCAAAGCTTTGGTAATTTTCTTTATAACATAACCCGGCTTTAAACTTCTCCACAACTTTATCCCTGACTGGTCTGGTGTGTTTCTTGGCCTTCATGATGCTGTTTTTTCACTAAAAGGTTCTCTAACATACCTCTGAGGGCTTCACAAAACAGCTGTATTTATACTGAAATTAAATTACACACAGGTACACTATTTACTAATTAAAGCGGAGTTCCACCCAAAAGTGGAACTTCCGCTCATCCGATCCCCCCCCCTTCTAGGATCCCCAATATACACCACTTCGGGCTACAAATATTAGGGAGATCAAAGTGTGTGGCGATAAATTAAGTGACTTGAGACCAGAATTGGCGAATTTTATCAAAACTCCACGCCATATGTAGAAGATCACCTTAAGCATTATGGCACTTAGAATTGTCTTTCCTCTGCATTCGGAAAAGTCGTAGTGGAGTATAGTATGTCCTATGAAAAATGTGTATCTGGATCAATCTATCTTTGGCCGAGATTGTAGTAGTAAATTAACAGTGAAGCAGCTCTTCCCAATTATCAGACAAATCAGGGATATCTGCTGTCCACTGGGCTTGTATAATATCTAGGCAGGAAGGAATACTATGAATTAGAGTACGATAATAATAACGAATTAATTTAGAGTGTTCACTGTGTAATAGTTCTTTTTCTAGTAAGGAATTATCTAAATGCACTTCGCTGAGTCCTAGTTGTACTGAGGTCACATATCTCAGCTTAAAGGTAGCGATAATACCAAGAGTTCGGGATCTGGATATCCTGTTGCAATTGGGTGAAGGATTTAAAAGGTACCATTTTCATAAAGTTGATGAATAAATTTAAGACCTTTCCTGGCCCAAGAATGGGCCTCCTGAGAGGTAATAAAAAAATGTGGGAGGGTGGGATTAAACCATAGGGGTTGATTGGGTGAGATAATTGCAGGTGATTAGGTAACATGGACTCACAGAGACTATCAATTTTGAGAGAGACTCTTAACAGGTCCGTGCCTGACGGATTTTCTATATATTAGATTTGTCAGGGTTTCATAAAAAGTCACCAGCCTCAACAGCCATTGCAGCATTGTTTAGTTGTGGGAAAAGCCACCAATGTATATACACCAGTTGGGAGGCATAATAATACAGACATAAATTAGGAAGGGCTAGCCCTCCTCGCGATGTTGGCTGCTG
This sequence comes from Aquarana catesbeiana, assembly GCF_042186555.1. Lineage (NCBI taxonomy): Eukaryota > Metazoa > Chordata > Amphibia > Anura > Ranidae > Aquarana > Aquarana catesbeiana. The sequence goes on along the minus strand of NC_133334.1, from coordinate 55,399,483 downwards.
GAGCATGGTTAATGAGAGTCTGGGCGCCATAGGGTGCCAAAAGAATGAGGAAAGAAGAGTCTATTTCTTTAAAAACCTTATTGGGAATGAATACTGGGCTATTAGATAGGATATACCTGTATAAGAATTTGGGTAGCAGAACCATTTTAAAAAGATTTATCCTCCCTGACAAGGTCAAGGGTAGATTTTTCCAACTAGCAATTTTGGTTTTAAATAAAGATATACAGGGGAAAAGATTATTTGCCACATACATTGATAAAGGTTGCTGCACCTGAATTCCCAAATATCAGAATGAAGTGGTTACCTGCAGTGGACATTCCAAAGGAAGAGAGATAGGAGACCCCGAGTCTACCGGGAAGACACTTGACTTGGACCAATTAACCTTAAAACCGCAAAACAATCCCAAAGTCTTGTATAATCTTCAACACCATCATAATCGTATTTTGAGGATCTGATAGGTAAAGCAACATGTCATCCGCGTAAAGGGAGACACGCTCTTCCAATGTACCAATCCACATACCTTGTATATCTAGGGAGTGCCTAAGAAGTTGCGTCAGGGGTTCTATAGCTATCGAAAATAGTAGTGGAGACAACAGACAACCCTGTCTTGTACCTCAATGAATATTAAATGATTTAGAAACTCTGCCATTAATATGTAAGCGAGCTTATGGATGGTTGTATAAAATACGAATTCAAGTAAGACGGAGTCAAAGGCTTTTTGTGTGTCAAGTGTCACTACAGCTCTAGATAATGAGAGAGTATTTGGATTTTGGAGAATATTAATGTGTGTAGAAGGACCCGGAATAAAACCAGTTTGGTCTGCACTATGGCTGTAATTACCCTATTCAGCCTTAGGGACAACATTTTAGAATGGATTTTAAGGTCTGTATTCATTATATATATCGGCCTGTATGAGTCACAGTGTAGTAGATCTTTATTTGGTTTGGGAATTAAGGCTATCAGGGCTTCTCTCAGTGAGTCAGGTACTTTTTGAGCCTTGAAAATGGCCTTATACATGGATAGTAAACGAGGACAAGGAGTCCTGGTGCGTTAAATACCATTCTACTGATATATAAAGATTGCTATAAAACTGCAAGAAGCAATCCATTATACCTTCCTGAGATGAATGAAGGATAGCATTATGATCATAAATGCTGATGATAGTTATAGGATCGGGGATAGGCTTTACAAGAAAGGCCAATAGGCGACCAATTCGGTCACCAGTCTCAAAGATCCTCTGTGACATATACAACAGCCTCTTCTGAGTTTTTTTCACTAAGGCCAATTTATGAGCTCTCTGGGCAGCCTTCCACAGCTGGTAATTAGCGGGATTAGGGATTAATTTATATATGACCTCCCAGCTATACCCAATTCATCTGCTAGTTCATCTATTTTTGCACTATTTGATTTTTTGAGGGCTGTGACCCCAATTATATATGCACCTCTCATCACTGCTTTAAAGGTGTCCCACCGGACAGAGTCAGAAACCCCCTGGGTGTTTTCTGTCCAATAGTGTGAGATATCATCCATAAAAGTACATAAAACCATGGGCTCCATAAGCCAGTATGGACTCATACTCCACACTTCCAGCGGCATAGGTTTAGATACCTGTAATTCCAATTCCAGGGGTGAATGATCGGCTATTGCTCTAGGCAAATAAGACACACTCTTGAGCCCAGTAAGCAAGTCTGAGGTTACAAAGAACATATCCAGCCTGGAAAATGACTTGGGAAAATGGGAATCAGAATAACAAGAGTATTCCTTACGCCCAGGGTGTTTCCACCACCATATCTCCACTAAATTATAAGTTGCAGGCCAGTCCTTCAGACCTGACAGGGGACGTGTTGCACAGTGTAACCTATCAAGTGCAGGGTCCATAACTATATTAAACGGCTCCCCCCCATAATAATGGCCCCTTGAGCAACCGAGAGATCATCTAATATACAGTCAGTTAGGCATTGTGCCTCAAAAGGTGGAGGAAGTTAAAGGTTCACAATTGTAATGAACTGATTCATATAGCGTAGCAATGAGAGATCAGTCCTGACCTCCACTATCTGCACTGGGAGAGTTTTGGTAATTAAAATGGATACTACTCTGGAGTATGATAAATATGTAGCGTGGAAGGCGTGAGTGATCTGGGGTCACTTCAATGCCATTATTCTAGAGCCAGTCAGATGGGTTACTTGCAAAAGAAGGACATTGGCCTTTCGCACGTTTGAAATAATCTAACACCAGGGACCTTTTAATCTTGGAATTTAGGCCACTAATGTTCCAAGAAAGTAGTTTAAGACTCATGACAATGCATACAAGTACAATGGCTAAAAGAGGAACCCCAACCTTCTTAAAAGAGAGACCTACAAAAGAAAAAACAGAGAACAACTAGTCCCCCCCCCACCCCCGGCTCATTGCGCAGAACTGCAACAAGCTTTATCCCAGGAACCACAACAGCAGTTGGGGACATGACTATGCCAGTCCAAAACTATTTGGGAGGGGGCATTCCCTTCATTTGAAATTGAAAAATGTCGTAAATAAAACAATGAAAAAATGAAAAAATGGAATGCAGTACGAGCGATCTGTGCACCTATTCCATGTCCATAGTTCAGCTTCTGCCCTCCAGCCGGAATCAGCAGAGTCACATAAGAGCAGGCCAAGCAAGTAGAGGCAAGCATGATAACATGGTATTCAGTAGTCAAAGTAGAAAAAGGGGTAAAAGGGGGAAAATAAGAAACATCAACTAATCGCAAAAGTAGCAGATCATCCTAAGCCATCAAGCCACTCCAAAGCCTCTGAAGGGGACAAGAAAAATGGGCTTTGCCATTATTGAGCACTCGTGGTTTGGCAGGATAGAGCATACTGTAACTAAGCTGCTTGTCTCGGAGGTGTCACCTAACAGCAGTGAAGGCAGGTCTTTGCTTCTGGGTAGTTGCCTAGAAGTCCGGAAATATGGAAATTTGGTTGCCATTAAACTTGATTTCTGAGAGGTTACAGGCAGCCCTTAGGATGTTGTCCTTATCTCTGAAGTGAAGCAGTTTTGCAGAGGTCTCAGAGGTGCCCCAGGCGGAAGAGGGCACATAGGCACCCTATGAGCTCTCTCAATGGTGAATAGGGATGAAAGATGCTCCAACCCTATTGTTGATTTCAAACAATTTTCAAGGAAATCTTCAGGGTTTTTACCCTCAGCCCCCTCTGAAAAGCCTATGAAGCGCAGATTGTTTCTGCGCATGCAATCCTCTAGAACCCCAAGCTTAGCAGAGTGATCTTTCAAATCTTGCTGCTGATTCATTTTTCAGCTGTAGAGATTCCAGATCAAATATTCTGTACATTCTGTACATCATGTTTAACAATGGAAAGATCCAGCCTGATTGTTTCTATCTGAGATGTTAAGGCAGCCTGAAAGGACTGCATGGCTTCCATTATATTCTTCAGAGTGAGATTTCCCTCCTCTGTGTCTTCTTCCCCTTCTGCAGTCTCTAGCTCCTCTCCCTGCAAAGGGTTCTCTGAGCGTTCATCCTCCTCCCAGGCCCCTTCAGCCTCCCATGGATCTGATTCTTCACATACTGCTGGGGGAGCTGGAGCAGACAGCTGTGGAGCCGCAGAGGAGTCTGCAAAGTGTTCCTTAATAGTTGCAGGGGGTTTGTGCTTGGTATTGCCTGACTTATGTTTAGGAGTTGGTATCCGGGACTCACCCTGTTTGGATCATTGCGCCTTGTCCCTGGCTGGCAGTGGACATGAAGCAGAAGAGCCAGCACCATCTTGAGAGCTCCCTGTAGCCGGCCATTGCTGGCGGGCTCCTGAGTTTTTGGGGCCAATTTTTACCATTCTGCCGGGTAGAAAATTATAGTTGGAGGTGAGCCCGAGCTGTCTGGAGTACAGAATGAGCAGAATCGCTGGCAGATCAGCCGTAGGATCTATCGATGCACACAGAGCTCTGGATTCTAGCTACTTACATCTCGGTTGCTAGCCCCCCCCCCCCAGTTCCACTAGATTTTAGCTAGGGGTGGGCAATATAAATTTTATAGATAGGCAACTCCTATCCTCATGTTAATTAATAAATAATTAATAATAACTACTGCAGTAAGGAACAGACACAAAAGATACACTCCGCATCTTTACAAATAACTGTTCTGCTTTATTATGACGCAATTGAAGGTTTTTATACACATGATTACGTAGGTATCACATTAATATTAGGTGTAATTGTACATTTATGGTAACAAGGGGCGTAACGTAGGAAAAACTCTAATCAGGACTCGAAAGAATGCAAACGAAAAATGAAAACATTATTAGTGCCGTGTGCACAGTGAGGGCAGTGTGCAATACATACAAAATAGAATACAATTATATAAAGAACTTACAAATTTCCTTTACCATGCCACACTTTTCAGATATTTACTGTATTTATTGGCGTATAACACGCACGTTTTCACCCTGAAAATTGGGTGCAAATAGCGTGTGCGTGTTATAAGCCAATACTTCAATTTTAGCTGCTTTGGTGGGGACAGAGGGGGGGGGGGGGGGGGGGGGCGGGACGAGCGCCGTCAGTTTACATACAGTGAGAATCTCCTGTTTACTTGGCGGCCTCTGTAATAGGAAGTTCCATCTTCTGGGCCGCCATTGGACCACTGTTCTGTCTATCATAGTAGATTCTCACTGTATGTAATCTGTTGGCGCATGTTCCGCCCCCTCCCTGTCCCCTCTAAGCTGCAGATGGGCATCGATCAGGCTGCTGATGGCAATGGTGAGGCTGCTGCATTAAAGGCAACGGTGAGGCTGCTGCATTAATGGCAACGGTGAGGCTGCTGCATTAATGGCAACGGTGAGGCTGCTGCATTGATGACAACGGTGAGGCTGCTGCATTGATGGCAACGGTGAGGCTGCTGCATTGATGGCAATGGTGAGGCTGCTGCATTGATGGCAATGGTGAGGCTGCTGCATTGATGGCAATGGTGAGGCTGCTGCATTGATGTAAGTGCTAGGAAAATTTAGTTTTTGGCTCACCCTGTGGTCAGAAGAGTGGGAATGTTTGCTTTTGTCTGCTGTGGCTTTCTAGGCTATGGGAGTGAATGCTTTCCCCTAGCTCTGTTGAGAAACTTCCATAGACTGGGGCGGGAAGTCTCATATCCTTATCTTGATTATTAACTACCCTTTGACCAAACCCCCTGGGGGGGGGGGGGGTTAGTGTGTGCTTAATCTGACCTATCCAAAGATGGACTGCTGACACTTCAGAGGGCTGTTTACACCTGGAGCCATCCAGGACTGGCTGCTCTACTATTCAGTGTGTAAGTGGGTTGAAATTGAGCTAGTTAGGTGCTGCCCCGGACAGGAGGGTGAGGATTAAAGTTTTTCCCAGTTTTTTTATTTGGTGGGTTATTCTTTGGCAAAAACACCACAAACAATATAGTATTTACAAAGGCTACCAAACACAAAAATTATTTGTTTGGTAGCCTTTGTGTTTTATCTTTTGTGGCATTTTTGCTACTTTGGTTTTTGAAAGCACTTTCCCTGATATTGGCTTTAGGCACCACTCACAGAACATTCCCAGGCTCTGACACATTGTGTATTGGACCCACTGATCCTGTAATATATAGAAAGACAGTGGTCCAGAGCAGAAAGCCTGAAGGGGAGAGAGTCGGAGAGCCGTACAAATGAAGAGTGAGAGAATGTAGCTACGTCTGCAACAGCCATAATGAAGGAGGTCACCGGGACCTGGGGTTAGTCCCTGAAGACACCAGCCACTTGGGAATGCCACCTAGGGACCCCCTTAATTATGCAAGGTAGGTATGCCGGAGTTAGGATTAGGGATGTAGAGAAAGGAATGTTCTTGCAATGTTGCACTTTTACAAGTACTGTACAGCTTTTGAAACCTTGTTCCCACCTTGTCTAAAGTTACTCAAGGGATGTAATGCAAATAGTCATCACATTTCTATGACTCAGGTCACTAAACACTTTGGGGTATAAAGACATTGGTACAAAGGGTTAATACAGTGTACTCTCCCATAGCATCGCGTGCAGACTCGCACCGCAGAGGTCCCCAGCCTGTACACAGGTGTCAGAAACCATGAATCAGACTGAGACAGAAGTGCAATTAAATCTCAATTGTTTAATAATAATAAAAAATGTAAACAGAGTAAACGTAGTCAAAACATACCCAGAGTTCAGGAACCAGAACGGATAGTCAGACAAGCTAAAACTGCAGGGAGCCAGAGAGGAGCGTAGAACAGCAAGCAGGATCTGGAGCCAGAAGGAATGTCAGCCAAGCAAGTCTTTAACAGGAACACAGGAGAGCGTCTCTAAAGAAATGACTTCAGCGAAGGCAGAGATCATCTAGGTTGGACGGCTTAAGTAGGCAGGATTGACGAGCAGGATATCATCAACAGGTGAGTCACTGTGGAGAGACAGGAGCTGGCAATTAGCCGACAGTGGAGCGGCTAGCTCAGAGAAGGAAGGGCTGAGCCCAGCCCTGACAACAGGTACGGAAGATTTGACTGAAGTGAAGTGCACACATGGAGTCTGTGCTGGGTGCACGGCGGGACCCCATTCCATTACTGGGAGTGAGGTAGCGGTGATACGCTGGATGGGTGGATGTGGACTAGGCTCAGCATGTTCCTCCTAAATGCAAGTGAACACAGTGTATGTTCATCTCCAAGAGTAGAGGCCCGCCTTAAAGTCAAGTATTCCCCCACGGCAGCCTCAACCATCTCCCAGGACATTGATAAAAACAGCACAGAAAGGTACCCCATGTCTAGTAAAGTGATCCTGTTACAGGTGCCTAGCACAGCCCAGAAAAACCCACCCTGGGGCAGGCCTCTCATGTGACTCTTGCTTGGCATCCAACAAGGAGGAAAACATGGAGGGGGTACCACTTGCCCTTAAAAATGCTATGGGCAGAAACCTCAAATTCTGGATCTTTCGTTTGGGTCTATGAATAGAGCATGATTCCTGAGCTGCAGTTCCCAAGATCCCCAGCTGTGGAAAGTGACTGTTCCAGTTAGCCCTAAACTTGCTCAAGTTTATCCATGGTTGTCAACTGCAGGGATTTTAGATTGTTCTGTTCTACTTTAACCACTTGCCGACCAACTGTCGTCATTATACGGCGGCAGGTCGGCTCGTTACCGCAAATCGCCATAGCTGTACGGCGGTCCGTTTAACAGCTACGGCATGGCGGGGGAGCCGATGTGCATGGTCAGTGGCCGCAATGTCTGCTGGCCACCCGCAATCGCTCCACATAGAGCCAGAACGGGGATCTGTCAAAGTAAACAAACAGATGCCTGTTATGACAGGGGAGTTCAGAGTGAGCATCTGTTCCTAGTGATTAGGAACAGCGATCTCTCTGTACTCCCAATCAGTTCCCTCCCCCCACAGTTAGAAACACCTCCCAGGAAACATTTAACCTCTTGATCACCCCCCTAGTGTTAACCCCTTCCCTGCCATTGGCATTTATACAATAATCAGTGCATTTTTTAGAACTGATCGCTGTATAAATGTCAATGCTCCCAAAAAAGTGGCAAAAGTGTCCGATCTGTCCGCTGCAATGTCGCAGCCCTGCTAAAAATTGCTGATCACCGCCATTACTAGTAAAAAAAAAAAGTAAATCTATCCCCTATTTTGTAGACGCTATACGTTTTGTGCAAACCAATCTATATACGCTTATTGCGATTTTTTTTACCAAAAAGATGTAGAAGAATACATATTGGCCTAAACTGATGAAGACATTTTTTTTTTTAAAGCAAAAAAGTAAAAAATGTTTTTTTTTCCAAAATTGTCTCTTTTTTTTGTTTATAGCGCAGGAAATAAAAACTGTAGAGGTGATCAAATACCACTAAAAGAAAGCTCTATTTGTGGGGAAAAAAAGGACAATTTTGTTTGGGTACAGCGTCGCATGACCGCACAATTGTCAGTTAAAGCGACGCAGTGCCATATCGCAAAAAATGGCCTGGTCATTAAGGGGGCAAATCTTCTGGTCTTAAACTGTGGTTAAACTGTGCTAAAACTCCCTTGCTTTGGATCATGGATTCTGGTCAGGCTCCAGAATACTTATGGGGCACTCTCCACCTACTGGCGGTCCTACCCCAGGGATTGGTAGAATCTGCCTGAATATTCATGGAGGTCTTCAACCAGGGTTGCCACCTCGTCCCTTTAAACCTGAACACATATGAATTACACAGGTTCTGAGGCTAATTTAATGCATATAAGGAAACAAGTGAGTTTAACTATCACCTTAATCAGCCACAGAACCTGTGTAATTCATATGTGTTCGGGTTTAAAGGGATGAGGTGGCAACTCTATCGCCACCCCTTCGCCCACTAAGTTCTGGAAACTTCTAGTAGCTTCCAGAAGCCAGGGGGAGGTGACTGAGACCCAACCAGTGTGCCAGCTAAACTTTACATGACCCCGAATAACCTGGCTTCACAGGCTAAAGTGAAGTCCCACTAAATTTGCCTACACTAACCAACTATGTACATAATGGGGAGCTACAGTTGTGCCAGAGAATTACTTTTTTTAAAAGGAACCTATTGCCAAAGGTTGCTAAAGGATGTGGGAGAGGCAATATACAGTTAGAGTTGCCACCTCATCCCTTTAAATCCAAACAAATATGAAATACACAGATTCTGAGGCTAATTTAATGCAGATAAGGCACCAAGTGTGTTTAATTACCACCTTAATCAGCCACAGAACTGTGTAAATTATATGTGTTTGGGTTTAAAGGGATGAGGTGGCAACCTTATATACAGTATATACTGCTACTAGACATGGAGGAGGAGGAGAGGTAGCATATATTTTACTGTCAGAGGAGGATATTAGAGTTTAATGGCCCATTTACACTGGCCTGCACAGTAGGGTTTTACTGTGTGGGAAACTTTTTACTTAAAGGGAAGGGACAATGCGATGCGTGTTTAAGCACATTGCAGTGTGCACTTTTTTCTTTCCTTCCAACTTTATTGCAATGTCAAAATTACATTTCATTTATTTCTATGCACCACCGTTCGACAGGTGAGCCCAGTGTGTATATGGCTGATGCAGCTAGAGGGGTAATCCATATCTAGCATTTGGGAGTTGGGGGGTGCACTGTGCATCAAAATGAATAGCAAGACAAACATTTGGCTAGTTTTGGACAAAGTCGTATCTCACAATTTTCTGAGATGTTTTTTCACAAAATATTAGGTCTAAGCCCAATCCCCCTTCACAGGCCCAATCATGCAAACCATGAAGAGTTTAAGAGCGAATATGATCAGCAAACCAACTTATATTTAGTTAGTGTTTGAAATTATATAAATGCAATATACTGAATGTTTGATTTAAAATATTGAGAGCAATATAAAAAAAACTTTTGGAAGTTAAATCGCTTATTTGTCTGTGTATACATCAATTAAAAAACAGGGCCATTTGAGCCTCAAAAAGGGGACAGAGGGATTTGGTTCCCAAAGAGGGACAAAGCCTCCAAATGAGGGAAAGTTGGGAGTTATGAAGAGTATGGAAGGATTACAACCACTATGGGGTTTTAACTCTTATCCTGGGATCAGTTACCAAGATTTACCCTGTCTTTCTGTTCCAGCCCTGATGACAACAATTTCACCAAACAGTAAATAAAGGAAAATCTGAAGATCAGTGGCAAATGCAATAATATAAAAAAAAGCTGACGGAGGTTCTAGCCTTCCCCTACTCTAATAAAGAGAACATTTCTATTTCTGTTTGTGTTGTTGTTTGAGAGTCATCCTCACTTCCTATCTAATAAATTGTCATCAGGACAGGAAGTAAAAGGAAATCTATCCCGGATTGTAGCATTAAATTGACAAAGGTTAGTACCCTTACCCACTTCAACCAAAACTAAGGAAAAACTTTTGATTGGACATACAGCTTAAAAGGATGCCAGTAAATTTAGATTTGCTAAAAAGCAAAAATGATGCTGTTATTTAGTGCGGTAGGCTTTTACATTTTGCATTTGTCTATAATCAGACAAAAAGGTTAAAACAAAAAACAAGAAAAAAAAAACGTGTCTCTTTCTGATCAGGTATAAAAAACTGCCCCTCCTCAGCGGTACATGTACTCTTGGATGTAACTCAATCCTCCATAGTGATTATGGCTTGCAGCAACATATTTTAAAACTGAACTTCACCCGAAAGGGGAAGTTCTGCTTTGTGTTCTCCTCTCCCCTGCCTCTACCATATGTGGCATATTACATTATTTTTAGGGAGGGGGTACCCAGGTTTGATCCTACCTCATCTGCTCCTAGGCCATTCGAGGGGTAGTTTGGCCTCCCTCTCTTTGCCCAGAGCCTTCTGGGAAACGTCACAGGTCCCAGAAGGCTGTGGGACCATTCACAAAGCACGGTGTGGCTTGCACATGCTCAGTGGAAAGCTGGCTGTGAAGGCACAAGGAGTCACAGCTGACTTCCCATAGTAAACATGGCGACAACAGGGACCCGAAGACCAGTGAAAAAAAAGCCCAGGTGAGGACAGTGCTGGATCCCTGGACAGGCAAGTGTCCTTTAATTTAAAGTCAGCAGCTACAGTAATTGCAACTGTTGACTTTCATTTTTTTTTCTCTGGCGTGAAGATCCTCTTTAAGACCCATTGCCCCCTCTCATAATGGGCCCTGGCTTTATACCAAGAGAAGGAGAAAGCTTAGCTGGCAGACAGGTATGACACAACACGCTCCAAAAAGAGGGCAGCCCTGATATAGTGAGCTCTGTTAATTTTCTATTATTCTTCTTGTGCCAGCTCAACCTAAGCTAGTCCTCAAGTTTGCTGTGCCAACAGTTGGCACAGCAAAGTCTTGTAGGCGCTGTGGTCTCACCCCAGAACTGTTGTTTAAGTAGCAATGCATAAATAAGGGTAATGTCCTGTCAGCTGAAAACATATGTTGAGCAAAAATAACTACCAAAGGACATGGATGAAAAAATACAGGCCGTCCCCTAGTTACAAACATCCGACTTACAAACGGAGGGAGACAACAGGAAGTGAGATGAAATCTACCCCTAGGAAGGCAAATTTACTCCTGTAAGAGCTATTATGGGAAAAAGGTGTCTCCGCTAAAGCTTCATCACCAGTCTGTTTCCACAACAACCCAAAATTTTCAAAATCCAATTGTCATTGGGACAGAAAGTGAGGTGAAATCTTCTGAAGAGGGGCACAGACAGCAAAACAAATGTTACAGGGGTGTTAACCCTTCCCTATGCTATCCAAAAAGGCTTAAAAATAGATTTTTTTTGGCTGGAGCTACACTTAAACGTACCTGTTCCGACTTACAAACAGATTCAACTTAAGAACAAACCTACAGTCCCTATCTTGTTTGTAACCCGGGGACTGCCTGTAACAATTACTGCCGGTTCACACAGGGCAACACGACTTGCAGGCCGACTCACCGAGGCGACCTGCACACGACTTCAGCGGCGACTTGCAAAACGACTTCTGTATAGAAGTCAATGCAAGTCGCCTGAAGTCGCCCCAAAAATAGTACAGGAACCTTTTTCTAAGTCAGAGCGACTTGCGTCGCTCCTATTAGAACGGTTTCGTAGTACAGAACGGGGCACGACTTATCAGGCGGCTAAGTCGCCTGACAAGTTGCCCCTGTGTGAACCGGGGCTTAGGGATGTAAAAAAATTCTTGATGATGCATGATTCCTAGTATATACTACAGTTAGAACACACACACAGGGAACACATTTAACCCCTTGATCTCCCCCTAGTGTTTCCTACCAATGACATTTATACAGTAATCAGTGGCAATTTAAAGCACTAATCGCTGTATAAATGTCAATGGTCCCAAAATAGTGTCAAAAGTGTCCGATCTGTCCGCCGCAATGTCGCAGTCCTGATAAAAAAACAAAAAAGCCATAAATCTATCCCTTATTTTGTAGACGCTATAACTTTTGTGCAAACCAATCAATATACGTTTATTGCGATTTTTTTTTATCGGCCTAAACTAAGGAAGATTTTTTTTTTTAATGGGGATATTTATATAGCAAAAAGTAAAAAATATTGTGTTTTTTTTCAAAATTGTCGCTCTTTTTTTTTTTTATAGCGTAAAAAATAAAAACCACAGAGGTGATCAAATACCACCAAAAGAAAGCTCTATTTGTGGGGGGAAAAAAAGAAATAAATTGTTTGGGTACCATGTCGCACGACCGTGCAATTGTCAGTTAAAGCGAAGCAGTGCCGTATCGCAAAAAATGGCCCGGTCAGGAAGGGGGCAAATCCTTCCGGAGCTGAAGTGGTTAAACTGAGTAATCTGTGTCAAAACAAACTAATTGCAATAAATATATTGACCACTAGATGGCAGCAATTGACTATTATGTAATCGATTGGTAGACAAATGCTAAGCAGGCATATAGCAATGTATGCAACTGAACCAATGAACTGTTTTAGGGCTTGTGTCTATGACATCTGTTTGACGTCTGTCCAAGAAGCTTCTGAGACCATTCAGAATTTGTTGATGGGTGCATCTGACCCGTAGCGGACCTCCTTCCAAACTGCACTGACCTGTTTCAAGCTGGTTTTTCATTCCCACAGATATGTATAGCAATGCTAAACCCTTTTGATGTGAGCAAAAATCCTGTGCACCCAGGCCCTTAGCTGTCAAACAATTTGTAATTCTGTGACACCAGCCAATGATTCAAACACCTTAGCCACAAAGCATGTCCGGGACGATGACCGCAATATCCTGGGTATTTATGCCATATCCTGGTTTAGCTTTGCAGTTGCTGAGGTCACCTACCTGCATGGATCCGACAACTGTTACGTTTACTATGGATATGGGTGGATATTTTCAAGTAGTACATACTGTAACCATGATCTCTGTAACCACACCTATATTTTAAATATACCCATTATATTTCATATGCTACAGGATGCCTTAAAGCAGTATTAAAACACCAAACCAAAAATGTAACGTAGTGCAGCTTTTTAATCATTAGATTTGGTGGCTGCGTTCATTTTTTTTTTTTTTAGACTTTTTCCATAAAAGCTGTTTATTGTAAGCACTCATGTCAGTGGTAAATGGTTTGTCTCATCCCTAAAATGGATACATCTGCAAGTGAGCAGGGATATATCTACAGGGGTCGCAATTGAGACCCGGCCTCATGCTCCAGGGGATCTGTGTGGCTGTACACACTGGATAGCAGGGGCGGTGGCATATAGAGGAATCAATGACGTTTTCCTCCTGCAGCTGCTGAAAACCTGCTTCTCCTCCTCTCTCTCCCACAGGCATTTAGTGGCTGCAGGAGGAAAATGGAAGGGATCCGTTCTTCCATATGCAACCCTGACACACCCCTCCTATTCAGGTCCTGCTGCCCACAGGCCCCTGTGTGCTCTCCAGCCCCCCTCCCCTTTCTCGCCAGCTGCTGCAGGGGATGCTGTGAGGATGGAGAGCTGGGAAGGAGCCAGTAAATATGTAATGTCCCAGCCCCTTCCTTTTCTGAATGGACAGTCAATGATTGGTACCGATCACGGACTGTCGATTCAGAATTGAAACATAGTGAACTATTTATTATGCTTCAGTTGTTGAATGACAGCTATTCCTGTTCATTCATTATGTGCAGCTGAGGCTGCAGAGATGGAATTGAGGGCTCAATCTCCTATCTTTGTCTCAAATGTGGATCATCAGAGGTCTGTTTAGACCCCTGATATCTCAACTAAAGACTCCCAACAGGGCTCCTATAATTTAAAAAAAAAATAAATACAATTGTAAAAAAAAAAAAAAAAAAAAAATGGTAAAAAGTAAATAAAAAAAAAACAAAAACTACTGACACCAGTGACAGAACTACTGTACCAAAGGTCACACTCATTTAAAAAAATAAATAAAATTTAAAAAAAAAAAAAAAAATGGTAAAAAATGAATTAAGAAAAACTAAAACTACTGACACCAGTGACAGAACTACTGTACTACCGTCGCACAAAAAGGTTACAAAGGTCGCACTTGTGACCGGGCCCTGGCATTCGCCACCATGGAGGTGGCCCCAAGACAGCAGGAAGTGGGCCCACTGTAGAACATGTGAAAGCGTCCCAATGTGGGACCATAATAAAGGGTCCCATGACATGAGTAAAGGGCCCTAGGATCAGTGGGAGGGGCCCCCGGGGGAAAAGCCATTTATGGAATGTCCTGAAAAATTGTATAATCCTTTTTATTTTTGGGATATGTGATGTATTAGGATATGTGAATGCCTTCTGTTTTAAGAAGACTCTACTGTGCTATGCAGTGATTCGGTTGGAGCGCTTTTTGACTTCTTCAGTTGTCCTTGCCATAATCATAATGATTATTCTTGCTCCTTTAAGTCCAAAGGCCATCATATTTTCTCTTTAAGTAGCTCGAAGAATCCAAGTAGCTTGCAGAATGTTTCCAGTGACCTTTTCAAATACTCCATGTGCTAAGTGCAACATTTCAGTGTCCATAAAGGACTTCTAGCTGCCGGTTCCAAACTGCGTGCACAAAAATAACTTACCATTTCATCAGCAACGAGCCTGAACAACAATGTCCCTTTATACTGAGTGATCAATCTGCAGATCTGTCTGGGGAAATGTGGTGTCAGGAGGGGGCTGGATGGAATGCCAGGCAGCTCTGGCTGGGCTGATCACAGCGTGTCCAGTGGGCAGGCTTGTCTTTTCACTGTGAACACATAGCCCAAACAGCCCAAGTCAGCAATTGTCAGCTGCACAGGAAGTAGGTCATATTCTGCTTTCATCAAAATCCCCATGGTTATTAAAATAATACTACTTAAAGGGGACCTGTCCTTGGAGAAATACATAAGCTGACCTCTGTCCAAAAATGCTAATTCCCTAGCAGTCAAGCTGATCCTTTGGCATTAGGGCTTATTTCACATCAGCTGTTGGTAGCTATTTTCAGCACAACTCCAATGCATAGATAAGGCAAAACGCTGTGTTTCCAATGGTGTCAGCTCAGATCAGAGTGTTACTGTGGAGTGCTCTGAAATAAGGACTGCATGCAGTGCTACTTTTTTCAGCGCAACTGTTTGCAACCGGAACCATCTCAATGCTGCTGCGATGAATAGAACTGCACTGAAATTGTGATTGGTGCATCTTTACTTTAGGGGAGATTTACTAAAACTGGACCACTAAAAATCTGGTGCAGCTGTGCATGGTAGCCAATCAGCTCCTAACTTCAGCTTGTTCAATTAATCTTTGACAAGAAAACTTGGAAGCTGATTGGTTTCTGTGCAGAGTTGCACCAGATTTAGCACTCTCCAGTTTTAGTAAATCACCCCCTTTGTCTTCCAGTGTACAACAATGGCTGTGCGTTCAGCGTGGCTCGCAGGTTTGAATGAGCCCTATAATACTTTTGGACTCACTGATCCAGATTAAGACCCCATTCAATCATGTGCGACTTTGCATAACAAGTCATACCCCATTTTCTCCAATGATAACCATTCAAATATGTGCGATTTAAAGTTGCTGCGACTTCAAAGTAGTTCATGCACTATCTTAGTCTGACTTTCATGCAACTTGGGGGCCATAGACTTCAATGTTAACCCTCAAAAGTTGCATGAAAGTCATATCTGAATGTTTTACACGCAACAGTGATGCAACAGTGGATCTGACTTTGCAGAGGGACAACAAGTCTCATCCAAAGTTGCGTCAAAGTTGCACTCCAATGTCAAGCTACTTTGGAGTTGTACAAGTGAATGGAGCCTGCCTAAGGGCTCTTTCACAAGAGCGGTCTGCTCGGCGGACTCTGCTTTGCTCAGTGGGGGATCGCTCCCCTGATCCCCCCTGAGTAGGTAGATGAAAGGTCCGTCTCCAGTCACTGTGCTGAGATGGACATGTCAGAGTCCCGTTCTCCTCTATGGGGAGATCAGATGAAAACAGGCTGCTTGTCCGTTTTTATACGATCCGCCAGACAGATGGAAAATAGGGTCACCATCCGCCTGGTTTTGCCGGAGAGGATTGGAACGGATAGTAGCGGGTGTCAGCGGACATGTCACTGCTGACATCTACCGCCCCATAGGGGTGAATATAGGGTCCAATCAGGTCCGCTTGAAAAACTAACAGGCGGACCTGATCGGACCGCCCATGTGAAAGGGCCCCAAGATAGGGTTCTTAATCTATGCACTGTCTCCAGGTCAGTGACCAAGTAAGTACTGACATTGACTAAGAAGTGAGGTCACCAGTGACAACCTACATATTTTCTCAAATGTTTTCCTAATCCCGTCCATTTATCGGGGTCTTTACGTTCAGGGGGCAGGAAGCACTGTCCAATCACCTGACCACTGTGGTTGGCTGCCACAGTGGTCACATGATCAGGAGTCGATCCTGGCAGCTCCAAATTATGTGACCACTGTGGTTGGCTCTCACAGTGGTCACATTATCAGGAGCAGATCCTGCCAGCTCCCAATCATAACTAGAGACCGGGAGTTGTCTGACAGCTCAGTCACTGAGCTCTGAGTGTGCTCTCAGCACAGAAAACACAGCCACCCATGGATGCACATGTGTGTCAAAGCCTGCCCTTTTTGCCACAGCAAATATGCGTTATGTGGGCGGCAACAGGTTAAAAAGTGTATCTAAAACACAAATAAAATGTAATAATTGCAGTTTACCAGTTTTTAGGTGTAGCAGCTGAATTAGTTTTCTCTTTTAAGGCTTAAGACATTTTTAGCAAGTATGGAAAATACCTGTTGATCCTGCCAGACATGCAATGCTTGTCACTTCTTGTGATCTAAAAGAACAGAAAAACAATATTATATTTTTTGTTTTAACTACTAGTGCCATCAACTACCATAGCGTAATCCTTTGCTGTCTGCCTGTCTTTTTATTTTGGGTACAGCTTACAATGTTCTGTTTCTCTGTAAGATAGCCAGCAATAGCATCCCTTGTATTTATCTCGGAACAGGGTTCCTTATTGCTCCTTAATGACAGCTGGATTGCTTTTTAAAAGCAGCGCATAAATCGGAAAATTGAATCGAGATACTTACCGTAATTTTCCTTTCCTGACAAGCTCCATGACAGCACAGCTGGGTATAGGCTCCGCGCCCAACCCCCCCCCATGCCTCCACTTAACTCATACATTTGAGCCCACCTACAGCCTTGGCGTTCTGTAACTAGTCCTACCAAGCTGGGGGGGATCTGCGCTGCCATGGAGTTCATCAGGAAAGGAAAATTATGGTAAGCATTTGAATTCATTTTTCCGTTTTCCTGACGGCTCCATGTCAACACAGCTGGGAACTAAAAAAAAAAAACAGGGGAGGAATAATGCTACGCACTCCTCAATTCTGATTAAAAAAACAGAAGCCAGGATGCCTCTGCCAAACTTAACTGTCATTAAGCCATGAATATGAATATTTTGGTGCCTACGTAGCTGCCTTGCAGATAGTTTCAGACACTCGGCCTGCTGCCACTCTCAAGGTCGAGACCTTTCTAGTGAAGAGTGCCGTGATTCTCCTGGCACAGCCAACCCTTTCAACTTGTAGGCCAAGGAGATGAGCTTTACCAACCAAGAGGCAATAAACTTGCTGGAAGCCGTAAAATCATTATGTGTTCCACCTGGAATGACAAACAGATGCTCCGACTTCCTGATGGCAGAAGTCGCCTTGATTAAACATTTTAAAGCTTGGCCCACATCCGATGGGCTAATTTCTTGAGTACTCCCCAAAAGGAACGTAGGAGGACAACCTCTTGTGTGATATGGACTCTAAAAGTCAGTTCAGGCACAAAATTTGATGCATTAACGTCCAACAGGATATTGTGTAACATGAACAATCTGCGCTATCCCCAATCAATTGTGATATCAGAAAAATGTGTTATCAAAAAAGGGTGAACAAACCTAAAATTGTGATAACCTAAAAGTGCTGCAACCTGAAAAACCTGAATATTCGGTTTTAACAAAAAATATATAAATAGGATCAGGTGCGCTACCTGTGTCAAACACACTTATAATAAAGTCAACATATGAAATTGACATACAAACGTAGCTATACTCTGGAAATGAAAATGTAAGTAAAAAAATCATGTGCAAAGTCCATCAGGAGGCTAATTAGCGTCCGTATTAAGTGATCCCCAGCGATGTGCACTTTCATTGAAACAAAAACTTTCCTTCAAATACGGAATGTGGTCTTCATTAAATGTTTTCACAATCCAAGTAATGATAGAAAAAGCTGCTTACCAGATGTGTAGGACTCCTATTACAGAGATCTTAAGGGCTCAGATATGTCAGATTTTACGAGCAGAAACGAGCAGGAACAGCTGATATTGACTTCAAGCAGAAATTCCCTCCTCCTCAGACCGTTCAGAGCGCTGTAATCCCGGTGCAGCAGGCTGCAATGTTCTCCTTACAACCTTTGTTTTAATGGGATCACTTGTGGTATATGATGGGAAATTAGAAAGAGAAAAAAAAGGTGCTCCATAGTGTAGAAGGTTAATAAAATTGCTTTATTAAAAACAATGGATGACTGACATTTATATATATATATATATATATATATATATATATATATATATATAGTCTCAGTCTCCTTTCCCAGTCGATGCCTGATACGGAGAAACGCAGCGTTGGGTGGAGCTACGGGATCTGACGTCACCACATACCAGTTGGCTAGCTTTGCCGCGGCTGTGCTGTCCGTTTGAACATTTCTGCTCTGCTATATGATGTCAGTCATCCATCGTTTTTAATAAAGGAATTTTATTAACCTTCTACACTGTGGAGCACCTTTTTTTCTTTCTAATTTCCCATCGTATACCACAAGTGATCCCATTAAAACAAAGGTTGTAAGGAGAACACTGCAGCCTGCTGCACCGGGATTACAGCGCTCTGAACGGTCTGAGGAGGGAATTTCTGCTTGAAGTCAATATCAGCTGTTCCTGCTCGTAAAATCTGACATATCTGAGCCCTTAAGAACTCTGTAATAGGGGTCCTACACATCTGGTAAGATAAACAAGAGAGACCCTGGGATTGTACGGGTGAGGGGGTCTCTCTTGTTTATCTTTCCAAATATATTGTCGGGATGTGGTGAAGGGGGTATTTACTGTACTGTATATATCTAATATTTGGCAGTGCATCACTTTAAAATTAAATTTAAATACACATCTGGTAAGCAGCTTTTTCTATCATTACTTGGATTGTGAAAACATTTAATGAAGACCACATTCCGTATTTGAAGGAAAGTTTTTGTTTCAATGAAAGTGCACATCGCTGGGGATCACTTAATATGGACGCTAATTAGCCTCCTGATGGACTTTGCACATGATTTTTTTACTTACATTTTCATTTCCAGAGTATAGCTATGTTTGTATGTCAATTTCATGTTGACTTTATTATAAGTGTGTTTGACACAGGTAGCGCACCTGATCCTATTTATATAATAACGTCCAACAGCAATGGGAGATACCATTTCGGAAACAATTTGAGGTTTCAACCAAATTGCATCATGAAAAATGAAGTATAATGAAGTGTCGGATGCCCACTGTAGGCAGGTGAAGGCAGAGATAGCCGAAATGTGTGCCTATAGCACACTTACGCATAGACCTAAATCAAGCCCCGCCTGCAGACATAAAATCCGACATAAAATCTTGATCTGCAATAATGCTGGGAATTTATGTCATATTCTACTATAGGCACGGTTAGCGATGTCCTTTGTTTTTGTAAGAGTATTCACAATCTTCACAGAGAATTCAAAATCCATTAGCCTCTCCAGACCAAGGCCATCAGCGTGAGCCTGTCGGATGCTGGATGAATGGAACTTTGGAGAAGATTTGATCTTACAGGCAGAGGGAGTCAATCCTTGACACTCATAAGGATGAGCAGAGGGTACCAAGGCCCCTTCGGCCAATCTTGGATTATCACCAGCCACTTTCCCCCGCCACAGCCGGAAGCTGAGAATCAGAGGGATACATACTGTCATGTCCATCCAGAAAATGGGCTGTTTCACCTGGTATGGCTAGGCAGCTTCTCATTGCCAGAGCAGATAACCCTTTCAAAGGGTGAGCAGAAACCACTCCTTTAGAGTATTGGCAATGTGTTTATTAAATGTGACATCCTATTAGATATCATCATCCTCATCTCTGGTTGCTTAATCCAAGCAAGATTCACACAGTCATGTTCCTCCACATCTTCCCCTTTGGGAGAGTCTGAAGAGGCTGATTTGCCTGAGAAGGCTATTACACTGGTCATTGCCAGAACATATAACCATATAAAAACAAGACTCATACAGCCATGTTTATCCACGTCTTCTTTATTGAAGAGCCTGAAGAGGGCTGTTTTGAGACTGGTAATTACCAATAGATAACCTTTCCACAGGGTTTTGCATGCCATTTAACAAACCAGCCCATACAAATACCGTATTTATCGGCATATAACAGGCACTTTTTTCCCCTTAATATCAGGGGAAAATCGCGGGTGCGTGTTATACGCCAATCCCCGCTGATTGTGAACGGAGCGGAGCGATCGCCGCCGACATACACATAGCCGAGTGTACTCGGCTCCGCTCACAGTCACACCCAGTCCCGCCATTGGACCTGTGTTATGTCCATCATAGGGCGGGACTGGGCGTGACTGTGAGCGGCGCCGAGAAGAGCCGAGTACACTCGGCTATGTTTATCTCGGCTCCGCCCAGTCCCTGTGATCTCGGCGGCATATTTAAATCTGTCCAAGCCTGTAATGGACACTATGGGCAAGGCTGCAATGGATACTGGAGCAAGGCTGCAATGGACACTGGGGCAAGGCTGCGATGGACACTGGGGCAAGGCTGCAATGGCAAGGCTGCCCTGGGGCAAAGCTGCAATGACAAGGCTGCAATGACCCCTGGGGCAAGGCTGCAATGACACTGAAAAGGCTACAATGACACTGAGAAGGCTGCAGATGGACACCGATAAGGCTGCATTGATGGGCATTTAAATGTAAGTTTTTTTCTTTAAACTTCCCTCCTAAAAGCTTTTTTCCTTAAAATTCCCTCCTAAACTTGAGGTGTGTGTTATACGCCAATAAATACGGTAATAAATGCAGTAAAATAGTTTGCTTAGTAACAAACCCTAAAGGGCTAACCACTGCTAAAGGGAGACTGAAGCCTCCATCTACAGCCCTAATTCACCAGGTGGTTAATGAGCTAAACCTTGCCCTGCTAGGAATCAGGACATAATGAAAAAGTTTGTTCAGAACAGCAACAAAAAAGGTAGGAATTTGCAACAGAATTACATTAATATTCTGCAATTCACACAAACCAAGGGAATTGTAGACATCATAAACATGCTTCTCAGCCCTTTTTTTTGGTGAAAAACTGGAGAGCACATAGAAATATTAAAGGATAACCTATATCTCAACAGGCCATAGCTGGCTCCAGTAGTCATCCACAGGTGACTCCTCTACCTTCTCTGGAAATGTGCTGGTCTTTTGAGGGGGTTGGCACAATAGTAAAGCAAACATGAGAATCCACCAACAGGTTATTGCCATGTGTGAACAAAGTATTACTTTGTGCACATGTTATGCAGAGTACTCCCCGTGTAGGAGCTCAGGCTATGCATAGTGGCTACAGGGAGCAAGGCATAGCAATGCAGCATTCATTTGGATACAAAGCATTTTTCAAATTTAGTTCACCCAAACTCCATCATCCGACCATAAACACCGGCACAGCGTGGGTGCGTGTGCATAGGGGAGACTCTGCCAACACCGCTGCCCACTTTACATGGACCCAGCAGACCCCAGACAAGGCTGTTAGCTAGTAGGACTGAAAGTAGGACTATAGACAAAACTTTTTGTCTTAATTTTGGATAGAATAGAGAAATTAGACCACTAAAGGAAAGCATAGGTTGTTGCCAACATCCTTAATAATTGAAAGTAGGCAAATAAGTACCCCCCAGGAATAATGGAACTTTAAAGGCAACTGATATATTGGACCAAAAATATATAAATTGCAAAATTGTATTTGATACATGCATACAATAGATGTATACATCACCACTGTAAAACATATCAGAACATGATATGCATGACTGATAAAAGAATAATTAATGCTGCTGTGACAATATCTTCTTTTTGGGCACAAAGAGAAGATATGGTCACAGCAGCAATGGTTTTTCTGTTATCAGTCATATCATCATGTTCTGATATGTTTTTTAGTGGTGATGTATACACTTATGTTATGCATGTATCAAATAAGATTTTACATTTTATATATTTTTGGGCCAATATACCAGTGGTCTTTAAAGTCCCATTAGTACTGGGGGGGGGGGGTACTCATTTTGGATAGGTTATAACTCCTGTCAGATTTTATTTTTGTCATCTGTGTCCCACTGTGGAGATTTCCCTTCACTTCCTGTCCCATAGTCAAACGGGAAGTTAGACAACCCAAAATTTGGGTTTTTCTTTTGCTTTCACTAATAATAATAATAATAATAATGGTGAAAAGGACAAATAGAGAGGGTGAATCTCATTAACCGGGGCACACAGAGCAATTCAAACTGACAGGTTTTCTAATCCCTCTCCATAACTAAAAAAAATAAAAACATTTTACCTTTGGTTATACTTGAAGGTATGCTGTGGTATATGGCACTACTAGCCTCAGTGGCAGATCCTTTTAAGTCCTGTAATTTGCGAGGTGGGCCCTTCATTGATCAGACTTGTTTTCCCAACACATCCCACATATGCTCGATGGATTGAGATCTGGAGAATTTGGAGGCCAAGTTAGAAATTGTTGTGTTCCTTAAATCATTCTTGAACCATTTTTGCAGTGTGGCAGGGCGCATTATCCTGCTGAAAGAGGCCATTGCCATCAGGGAGTGCGGTTTCCATGAAGGGGTGTACTTGGCCAGCAACAATGTTTCGGTAGGTGATAGGTGTCAAAGTAGCATCCACATGGATGGCAGGACCCAAGGTTTCCCAGCAGAACATTGCCCAAAGCATCAAACTGCTTCCGCCGGCTTGCCTTCTTCCCATACTGCATCCTAGTTAAATCTCTTCTGCAGTTAAGACACACACACACACACACACACACACACACGGCCATCCACATGATTTAAAAGAAAACGTTCATCAGACTAGGCCACCTTCTTCCATTGTCCTGTGGTCCAGTTCTGTTGCTCACATGCCCATTGTAGGAGCTTTTGGCTGTGGACACGGGTCAGCATGGGCACCCTGACTGGTCTGCGGCTACGCAGCCCCATACACAGCAAACTGCAATGGCCATTTTTTTCAGCTTTCAACACATCACTCGTTCATGCTCGCTCCCAAACCAGCACACAGAGCAGGGCTCAGCCCCACCTCCTGCTCCCTCCTCACTGGGAAATCCGCATCCAATTCACATAGGTTTGAACCCAGCCTTAAAGGCTTTGTAAAGCATCTTCTATGGACAATTTTGGGTATCTGTCAGGGCTGGACTCAACCCTTCCTTCTCTGAGCTGGCCGCTCAGCTGTTGGCTAATTGCCAGCTCCCATCTCTCTCCACATTGACTCACCTGTTGATGATATCCTGCTCTTCAGTCCTGCCTACTTAAACAGTCCAGCCCAGATGATCTCTACCTTCGCCTTGGTCACATCTCTTGAGACGCGCTCCTGTGTTCCTGTTAAAGACTTGCTTGGCTGACATTCCGTCTGGCTCCAGCTCCTGCTTGCTGTTCTACTACGCTCCTCTCTGGCTTCCTGACGTTTTGGCTTGTCTGACTATCTGTTCTGGTTCCTGAACTCTGGCTATGTTTTGACTACGTTTACCTTTATTATTATTAAACTATTGAGATTTAACTGTACTTCTGTCTCTGATTCATGGTTTCTAACAGTATCAAAGTTTGTGGCGTGCAAATTTAGGGCTTGACTGGTGGCTTTTTAGTTGACACAACCTCATTTTTTTCTATTTTACAAAAAAAAATATGTAATTGTGTGCCTTAAAATTGACTTCAGTGTATTTTTTACAGAAAATGTTGGATAAACGTACTCTAATCTTGTGTGACATAAAAAATTTGCAACTACAACCATTTTATTCTCCCACTTTCAAAAACTATACAATGTTTTGAAGTGGTTGACTAAATTTCAGGCCTAAAATGTGCATTTTAACGTGTGCAAATTCAGAAAAAATGCCATGGATGGAAAAATGTGCCATATCACGTATTTTGATTTTTTAACAGTTGTTCAGCAAGGTTTCTCAATTGAATGTCTACTATACAAAGAGTCATAAGAGGGGAGAATTAAATATAAATAAAGTGGATTGAAAGTCCAAAGAATTGCAAAAGGCAAATTTAAAAAGGACTTTCAGGTATAGGTTATAATACCTCAACCTGTGCTCTATTTAAATACACACTGCAGTTTCCCCTTAGACGATAGGACTAATGCTGTAATTTACCACTTATATTAGCTTAAGTGCCCTTCTTTGTCATTAAAAATGCATAGGAACCGTCTTTTGTTAAGAGAGGGTCAAAAGTGAAAGGCTATAGGTTTCTCTTTCCAAATGAAATATTTACTGGATGGAGAAACCCAGAAAAATAGCTATAAGTGATTCCCATTTTACCTGTCAGTGTAAACAAAAACAAAAGACCTAAAGCGTGAGACCCATCAAAAACACCAGTTTAATGAAAAATTAAAGATGTAGGTTAAATAGTATGCAAAGGATATTGGTTTTCCTTATAAATATTTAAGATTAAGAAAAAACTTTTTTCCTTAAAAACTCCATAGGCGATGTTTAAAAAAATTCTACACGTTGCATGTTTTGAATTAGGAGAAGGTCTAGGGCTAGACGTATTACTCTTGCTTTACTGAGCTCGGTGGTACCTCACGTAATGTAAACATCCCTTGTAATAGACCTCTTAAATATTAGATCTGGGGTAAAAAAAAAACTCAGATCTCATATTTACACTAGAATGCAAAAAAAAAAAAAAAAAAAAATAAAATACAATTTTGTCATTTGGAAAAAAAATGTAAAAATGGCCCTTAAGAGCTATGGGCGGAAGTGACGTTTTGACGTCGATTCCTCCCTGCAATGGTATGGAGACGGGTGGGGGGCATCTTCCCCTTACTCATTCTCCATACGCAGGAAGGAGAAGGAGCCGACGCCTCCGGTAAGCGGCGGAGGGCACCGGAGAGCGGCGGGAGGGAGGGGCCCCTCTCCCGCTGCCGATAAAAGTGATCTTGCGGCAAATCTGCCGCAGAGACCACTATTATCGGAAACCGAGCCGCCCGCTGAAGAAGAGGATACTGGGGTTATGGCAGCTAGCTGCTGCCATAACAAAGATATCCCTCTTCAAAGAGAGGACGTATATCGGCGTGCGGCGGTCCGGAAAGGGATTAAACTATGTGAATATGAAATATTGAATATACAAATATATATATATATATATATATATATATATATATATACACACACATATACACACAATGCTCAGCATAAATGAGTACACCCCAACCGATTTGTCCGAAAACCTTTACTTTCTTTTCAGAATCAACATTTTCTATGGGACACTATACAAAAAAAATACTCCCACAAATGCAGGCCATTGATTGCAACCGAGATTTGTTAATTTGCACACACAAAAAAGCATTTTTCCTAACAAATTCATCCATGTTGCAAAAATTACTACAACCCAATGAAAGTCTAAAGCTTTGTACACAGAGTACGACTGTTGGCAGGGGATTGTCTGTTGACAGACTGTTGTCCTAGAATCTTACCGTTAGTATGCTCTTTTTGACAACTGTTGTCCAACTTTCGGCCAAATGTTAGATGGCAGGTTAGTAAATTTACGGTGGACAACGGTTTGACGTCAGATTATGGTCAGTACACAAATCCATCACACAAAAGTCGAAAGCAAACACGCACATGCTCATCAAACACGAAATTAGCAGAAGGGGCCCAAAGGGTGGCGCTCAAGAGCTGAAATTCCTCGTAGTAGGTCACTACGTTTGTGTTTGTTGCATGACAATTGTGTACCGTTAGTATGCAGGACAAGATCCTGGCACACGCCCTTCTGACAAAAATCAGGCTCAGTTGGCCAACAATCGCACCGTGTGTACGAGGCTTTAGGAGCAAAATTAAATTTTAGACAACAAAATCCTAATTAACAAGAATTCAACTACAGGTGAGTCTAGTTAAAGGGTAAGTTCACACAGTTGCGAATTGGATGCAGGATCCCTGCATCCAATTCGCAATAGCAGGATATTTTGACAGGCTCTCTATGGAGCCGGTTCATATATCTCCGCAGCAGGTCTGGAGCGTTTTGCAGAAAAACTGTGCGTCTTTTCGTCTGTTTCAGGTCCGAATTCAGCCCAAACTTGGGCTGAAATCGGACCTAAAACGGTGAACCGGGATGCCTGCTGTGAGCCACATGCAGCTCATATGTGAACTGAGCCTCACAGAAAAATCTGTAAGGTGAACTTACACTGGACCCCCTCCCCATTCCCCCTGGTCCCGATGACCTGGAGTCTGGCGATCACCCGCTTTACCGGTCCAGGGATTAGAAATCCCCTTGGCTTAATCTCCTAAACCTACCTTGTAAAAGGTACGTATAGGAAGCATCCTAATTGGTCGGTGCCGACCAATCAGAACCCATCCTGTAGCCTATCCTGTCAGTGCTGGAGAAGAGGAGAGAAAGCCGTGGGGATTTCAAATCAAAGCATCTATCCGATGTGTCAGAACAGGTGGTCGCGGGACTCCGGATGTAATGAGGAGGGGGTCCAGTGCAAGTTCACCTTACAGATTTTTACAGAAGTTAGGTTCACCCTAGTCAATGCTTTGAAAACTGATCCATGACGGAGGCCCCTTTGCTTTGGATACCCATGATAAATTTCTCAGGGACTGGCAGCCGTGGATGACATACATCCAACCTTATAGGTTCGATAATAAGCACCTTTCAATTTGAGTGATCTTCCGCATCACACCCCGTTGGACTCCTCCCCTTCCTTCTCCTCTTGGTTCCTTTCTTTTTATTTTCCAGCTTTCGCTGTAGCTCTTTTCTATTTATGTATAAATGTCTTTATTACTCACCAGGCCACCGGGCATGGGTTTGGTGAGGATGGTTACAGTGATCACATTATTTGTATATTGTTTACTTATTTACATTAGGCAACCACTCTCTACCAGTTGAACTGTTTTGTATTCTTTACTAACAAGTTTGGGTGTCTAGGTTTTAGTCCACCACTCACTACAGTCTGGAGTGTTAAGCTCACTTTATCAAGGACTTAAAGTACAAATAAAGGCAGACCATCATTTTTTTAGTGAACCCCTAACAAAGGTCTTGGAAATGACACTAATTAATAAATATAATAAAATTTTGATCACTTTAGCATACATACAATCGTAATTGCTTGCTGTAATCTGCCCTCTGAGCCTGTGCTGCTGGATTCAGATAGTGGTGCTGGGAGGAGTCTTGCAGAGCTGACACGTCATTGCCTTCCACTCTGCATCTCTGTCAGGGAACTACAGTTCCCATGATTCAGTTGGCAGCAGAGAGTGGCATATGCAAGACATGGGCAGGGCATAGGCGGACTGAAAGTGAGAAGTGTGCGTGGAGCCTAGGCGTGTCTTCTGAGTTGACTGACACGCTAGGGCTTTCCTATGAACGAAAACAACACTCCCTAATGACGCCATCTCTTAAACAACGGCATACCGCAAAAAGGGGACATTGGAACCATTTGGAAATGAGGAAGCCAAGTTGTCTCCACAATAAAGGACGCTGACAAGCTGGAGGGGAAGCAGGTACCTATTCTTGAGTAGTTGGCATTGGCTGACCCCTTTTTGGAATATTCTAAAGTCCTAATAACCTCTAGAGAACATCCTAACTCTTGCAACCCCTGCCTTTCAATCTCCATGCCACTAAGGCCAGTCGTGATTGTTGCAGATGTAGGATATCTCCTTGTCACAGGAGATGAGGATAGGCCAGTTGCACAACCCAAGGATGGGTCAAGGCATCTGTCCCTCCACAAATGGATGAGGGTAGCGTGAGAGGAAACGGCTCACCTTGCAGTTGGTTGATGAGACAAAAACATCCAGTTGCGGACACCCCGAAACGTGGATGATCTGTCTGAACACTTTGGGCTGAAGGGACCATTCGTTGGGATCCTTGAACTGTCTGGATAGGCGTTCCTGCTTCCAAGTCCTGACAGCCTGGAAGATATATGGCCCTCAAATCTGGGAGATATTGTTGTGCCAATGTCATGATCAGTTCCACCTCTCTCAAGAGGGATTGGCTATGCATCTCGCCCGGTCGCTTTATGTAGGACACTGCTTCTGTGTTGTCCAGACAGAGCACGACTGGACGACCCTGTTGGAACTTCTCCCTGATTTTTTGAGAGTTTCTGAAGTGGCAAAGAAACTGTGGCCGCCTCAGTATTGGATTGGGCCCCTGGGTAGACCACATTCTGTGTAGGCTCCAGCTAGCTCTGGTAATGCCTGTCCCCCAACGCAAATGCGGTATGACTGAAGGATCGGGAAATGCTACTAGGCATCATGCAAGTCCACTGAAATCCTCCAGTCTCCTGGTTGAATAACCTGGATTATGGTATGGAGAGACTCCATCTTAAGTCTCTCTATCCGGATAAATTGATTCAGGCCCTTGAGGTCGTTCTGAAGGCTGCCGTTTGAACAGCCAATAATGGCCTTGTGCCACTGTCGACTGAATCCGCCGTTTTTGGCAGTGGTCTTGCCAGAACTGGGTCACTTTGAGTCGCCTGACTCCAGCTGCCTCCTCGGTGGGCCTGGCGTTAAAAGAGCTTCTGGGTATCTGAGGGAGCCGAAGTGGCCTCAGCTCTCTGCGATCTTACGAAAGTTGACTGTGTACCCCTCCAACCCCTTCTGGAGTCCTTGGATGGACAAAAGCCTCCGAAATCCCGGTACTTGTTTGGCGCTCCTCTGGATGGTTTCCCCGTCTGGTGTCTAGACCTTCGATCTTGGGGCAGAATAAAAGTGGAAAATACCACGCTGGCACCTGAAAAAATTGAATCAGCAGCCGGCACAGCAAAAGACAATTGCAATTTAAGATAATGGGTACAAGTGCATCGCTAAGTGAAAACGGTCATATGAGATGACCGTGTGGTGGCAAGAAAGTAAAAATAAATAAATTTAAGAGTGAAAAAATGTTAAAATGTATGAACATAAACATTATAAATATATGTTTATATATACTTGAAAAAGTCCACAACGTGATAACAAGTGAAATAGAGTCCACAGGTGGCAGCTGCAATATGCTTCAGATCCTGATAAGTGGATAGCCTCCTTAGGACATCAGTGAAAAAGCAATTGTGAAAAGTGGATGATAGAAGCAAAACCACCACCAACATAAGGAAGGCTTACCAGAGCTAATGGACTCAACAAGGCATACGCCTACTGAGTCATCAGGGCTTGTGGTGATACCGCACCAATACAACGGACATCCACGTCTGCAACTAATGGCACCAATGCATGATGGTCACACTGTCATTCAAATGGCTCCCAACAAAGAAGGAAAACTCAGAGGGGGGTAGACTAATGCCGCGTACACACGGTCGGACTTTTCAGCTACAAAAGTCCGACAGCCTGTCCGACAGACTTTCGACGGACTTGCGGCGGACTTTCTAACGAACAGACTTGCCTACACACGATCACACAAAAGTCCGTCGAATTCTTACGTGATGATGTACACCGGACTAAAATAAGGAAGTTGATAGCCAGTAGCCAATAGCTGCCCTAGCGTGGGTTTTTGTCCGTCAGACTAGCATACAGACGAGCGGATTTTTCGACCGGACTCGAGTCCGTCGGAAAGATTTGAAGCATGTTTCAAATCTAAAGTCCGTCGGATTTGAGGCTGAAAAAGTCAGTTGAAAGTCCGGAGAAGCCCACACACGATCGGATTACCAGCCAGCTTTAGTCCGTCAGTGTCCGTTGGACTTTTGTAGACGAAAAGTCCGACCGTGTGTACGCGGCATTATTCTTTCCTATGTGCTCACAAGATGCGGCCAGAAATGAAACAAAAGTTCCACATAGTGTAAATCACATAACAATGGATATTTATTTAAAAAAAAAAAAAAAGAGGAACAAATTTTGAGCAGATAAAAAGCTCTTGTAAAACAGACTAAGTTCACGTAATGACATCAGCAAGACTCGTCCTGATGCGTTTCATTTAAGGAGACATCATCTGGTGTGTCGACATGCCGTGGTCATTGTGTTTAAATAGATGTTGTACCCCAATAACGGAATACAAACCTGTGCTGAATTAACATTGAAATGTCATTACTTCCTGGTTCTCAAAAATGGCATCCGCGTGCGGCTCAAGCCTCGCTATGAAAAGCAGGTCGGCGCATGCGCGGACAAGGTGGTCTGACAACTGTCCTATAGAGATCAAGTGTACGTGTTAAGCCTCACTTTCAGGCGGCCAGTCTCCACCGGACATGACGCCAGCAGCGCCCAATGGACAGCCAACACTGACCCATGAGCGTCCGGCCGTCCGCTACTACATCATCAAGCCCGGAGACGTAGACATCTGCAGGCCAAACCTCACTATGGAAAGGCGGGGATGGCCCGCATCTGTCCTATTACTGGCTAGACATTGCCAATGTTTACAGTGACGCCACATATTTTTAACAACAAAAATTAGAATACATATATAGATAAAATAAAAAATAAAAGGCCACTGTCTCATTGACACAAATGTCCCATTAAAAAAAAAAACAATTACACCTGCACAGGGTTGATGCTGAAACTGGGGCACTAACAAACACATTTCAATATATAAATAGCAAGTACATGAAATATGTGGTTAATAAACAAAATCACATAATGGATGTACAATGACATGGTCTATACAAGTACACCATTAAATGAACCATTTTAGTATAAAAGAATTGAAAAATATGTTCCTTTTAAAATAATAACATTCAAACCCAGGATTCCTAAATAGCAATAAATGAGTTGCATTAAGCCTTATTGATAAAGGCATTAATGCCCCACTCCCCATTCATTCTGAATGGGGAGTGGGACTGCAACTCATAGATCCAGAAGGTTTTAAGGCGTGAAACGCCCCTGGTCATAGCACCTCCCCTCCCAGGGGGAATGTATTTATCTATGACCAGGAACTCTGTACCTCTAGGATCTCTGTTGTGAAATTGTCGATAATGTTTGGGTACGGTATGTATAGTATCACCCTTTTTAATTTTGGCTATGTATTCACTTACCCTCGCTGTAAATGTCCTAATGGTATGGGCCCACATATTGTTTACCATAAGGGCAAGTGAGCAAGCATACAACATTTTTAGTGGCGCAAGTGCAAAAATGCTTAATTGGGTACACTCGATCGGTTGTGGTTGACCTAAATACAATAGTTTTCCCTCTGCCATGTTTTCTACATTGTAATAACCAAAATTGTTGAAAAAGGATGCTCTGACTGGTGAATTGATAATATTGGGGGCAATTTTACCCTGTAAAAAAGGGGATTCCTTATAGACAACTTTAGCCTGGTCTGGCAAGAGGGCACCTAAAACTTGGTCGCTTTTTAGTACACCTCAATGTTTCTCCCTCTGCCTGGAAGGTTGGCTGTAATACTGGGTCTGGGGAATCAGCCTAATCTGCTGGGCTGGAATCACCCCTGAAGTGCCTGGTACCACTCTAGTTAGAGAGGGTTGAACGGCTTGGTTTAGACCTGGTGCAGGGCCCACTGTTGTCCCTGGTTGTCTGAGACAATCGGAAAATTCTGCCAGGGAGTCGGACTACTTTCTTGAGCAAGGTTGACACCTGCTGACTCATACTCCTGGTCTCTGACAAGCTGCCAGAAGCAGTTGCTGCAAAGTAGCTTTCCTGGCATAGGGTGATCTCCACAAGACCAACATTAGCCTTTCGGGCGTTGAGCCCTCGGAGGAGAAGCTGCGTGCTTTCTCTTAAGCATACATTTGCGCCCTTTGTACTGGGGTCTGCAAGGACTGGAGGAGTCACTTTCTGCCCTGGAAAAATAGACGATCCAGAGGGCTTCTGGACCTCCTAGAGCGGGAGTGTGAGGGGCCTGGGCTGCAATAGACAAGAAGGCACGCTCGTCCGGGCATAACACACTCTTTTTCCAGCATCTTCTTACTTACCCAAAGTTGTACCTTACCTGGTATTGAGGGAAAAAAATACATATATACCCCCCCTTTTTTCGGCAAGGAGAAACAAATTTAAATAAAACAAATCTGGGCAAACCCCCCCATCCCCTAGTAATACATTCTTCCTGGCTCCACTCCCTTCTACTCCCATTACTAGAATAGCAAGACTTACCTTGTCTTTGACTGGTCCTCAGAATGAGATGCTGTCTCTCTGGATGCCTGAATCGCAAAGGCATCCATTACCTGACCATTTGTGCCCTTTAAATAGAGAACCTGAGTGAGAGACTCAGTCATCCTCAGACTCTGTTTCAATCAAAAAAACGGCTAGAACAATTGGAGGGGAGCCAACGCGCATCCACACAAAAGGACACTTTTAAGCTGGCGACACATCATACAATCCTCTGCAGATTTTTTTCCCTCAGATTTACCAAAACCACATAATACGAGGTCAAACCTCAAGAACCTCAATTTGTATGCAATCAGGCAGGCCCCTGCATCACACCTGGAAAGAGTTCCATAGGAGAGAAGACATTATACAGTCCCAGCTGCTGGATCCGGACTCCAAAACAGGCTTGCCACAAGAGGCATATCGTCTCTGATTAGAGCGCACCTCAACTCCAAAAGACCACCAGAAAGGGTTCCCCACCTTGTTGGTGTGTTTAGCAGCCCAACATGTGGGACTGCGTGCTGGGAGAGGCTTGAACCCAGACGGACTCCGACATAGTCGGCAGGTAAGAGCTTATCCTGAGTGTAACTGTCGATCTTTGAGGACAAAAAGGAGAATGGGGGAGCTAGCTCTCAGTCAGACTTTTATAGAGCTAAACAGGTCCTGTGGGTGGACATAGGGGCGGAGCTATATTATAGGTATGCTGCCATGTGGGTGTCAGGCCAAAGCTGCAGTTTGTTTTTATCTACAGCCCCCCCCCCCCCCATCTTATCTGAACGGTCAGTTTTTTAGATAAAAGTGAACTATACCTTTAAATTCACATGCATTTTCGTGTCAATTTCGTTGAAATAAAAATGAATAAAACAGATGCTGCCCACACATGATTGGATAATTGCCGTCAGTACAGCTTTACCTTGTTCACTACGCTAAGTGAAAGTGAACATGCTCTAATACTTTAGGAAATTAACTACAGTATCTAACTCAGCTGCCTACTTCTACCTTGTTTTGTGGGCTCCCTTTATAGTGCTGCATCAGCCCCAGCGAGTGATCATTGGAAGAGGAAAGACTGAAGTAATGATTTGATCTGTCTGAATAATGACATCATTTTTCAAGATTGCCCATTACCTGTCCAGAATTCATAATAAAAAAAAGGTTTTTACATACAAGACTTCACTTCTTTACTAGACTTGTTAGGAATGTATTAAAGCGGAATTGCAAACTACAAAAAATGTATCGACAATAAACCCAAGAACAAAAATGTTATATATTGCAACTTACGGCCCCTTTCACGTGATCGGCCTGGAAAAATCCGGCTGTCCGTTTTTCAGACGGATCTAAGCGGGCCACCCATTAACTTGTATGGGTAGGCGGATGTCAGCGGAGATGTGTCCACTGACACCTGCCTGCCATCAGATCCGTCAAGATCCGCTGAAAACAGACGGATAGCGATACGTTCGCCATCCGTCCAGTGGATCGGATGAAAACGGACAGCATGTCATCATCCGATCTTCCCATAGAGAACAGCAGGGCTTTGACAGGTCCATCCCTGCACAGTAAGCAGAGACGGACCCATCATCCGCCTGCTCAGCGGGGATCAACTGAGCGATCCACGGCTGAGCTAGCGGAGTCCGCAGAGCAGATCCACCCCATGTGAAAGGGGCCCAACAGTCCTTGGATGTGGTGGCTGCATTTTCTTTTTTCCCTTTAATTTCAATTATTTAAGCCTTTCTCTAGAACTGCCAAACTCATATACTCCTAAAGGAAAAAATCTAATAACATGTTATTATTTGTGATATTAACTTGGTGCTAGTCAGTCTTTTGACTAAAATGCCATTTTAGTTTTAGTCGTATTTCTGTTGAAAAAATTAACACTGGCTGTCACCCTAGGACAATACTATGAAGCACCCCTCTCTCTTGTTCTCCATAATAAAAGGGAAAGTGTTTGCGGTCCAGGGTGATATCTATGCAAAGAATAGGGTGCATAGGATGTTATGAGATCACAGAATTTCTGGCAATATCAAAAACATATACAGTACAGCGGGTAAAATAAGTACTGGACACTTCCACCATTTTTCTAGGTAAATATATTTCTAAAAATTGCTATTGACATGAAATTTTCACCACATCCCAGTAACAACCTATGCAATCCATAAATACACATAAACAAAAACAAATACGTTTAAAAATTAAGTTATGTGTAACAAAATGGAATAACAGAAAGTATTAAAACACGCTAACTGAAATATTGAATACTTGGTACAAAATCCTTTGTTGGTAATGACAGTTTCAAGAAGCAGGCTCCCGTATTAAGAAACTAGTCGCATGCATTGCTCAGTTGTGATTTTGACCCATTTTTTTGTCTTCAAATCTTGAAGGTTTCGTGGGCCTCTTCTATGAACTCTGATGTTTAGTTCCTTCCATAGATTTTCTATTGGATTCAAGTCAGGTGATTGGCCGGGCCATTCTAGCAGCTTTATGTTGTTTCTTTGAAACCAATTTTGAGTTTGCTTGGCTTTATGTTTGGGATCATTGTCCTGCTGAAATGTCCACCCTCGTTTTATCTTCATCATCCTGGTAGATGGCAGCAGATTTTTTTTTTATTAGATTTTTCCATTCATCCTTCCTTCAATGACATGAAGTTTGCCAGTAACGAATGCTGAAAAACAGCCCCACATCATGATGTTCCCACCTCCAATATTCACTGTTGGTATGGAGGTGTTTTTGGGGTGATTTTCTGTGCCATTTGACCTCTAAACGTGGTGTGTATTATGACATCCAAAGAGTTCAACTTTAGTCTCATTTGACCAGACTACATTCTCCCAGTATTTTACAGGCTTGTCTAAATGTTGTGCAGCAAACCTTAAAAGAGCTTCAACATGCTTTTTCTTCAGCAATGAAGTCTTACATGGTGAGCCTGCATACAGGCCGGTTGAGTGCATTACTTGTGGTTTTCTTTAAAAAAAAAATTGTACTTCCAGGCCTTTCTAAAGCTCTCCACAAGTGGTCCTTGGCTCTAGGACAACTCTTTTTTATAATTATTTTCACTCTTGCGAGGAGCACCTGGTCGTGGCCGGTTTATGGTGAAATGATGTTCTTTCC
Source organism: Aquarana catesbeiana (assembly GCF_042186555.1). NCBI lineage: Eukaryota > Metazoa > Chordata > Amphibia > Anura > Ranidae > Aquarana > Aquarana catesbeiana. The sequence goes on along the minus strand of NC_133334.1, from coordinate 55,364,263 downwards.
ACCTCAACAGTGCTCACTGGAACATTCAGAAGTTTAGAAATCCTTCTGTAAACAATGTCATCAGTATGTTTTGAAACAATAGGGATGTGAAGGTCTTGAGAGAGCTCTTTGCTTTTACCCAACAGGAGATGTTTGTTTGACACCTTGGTAATGAGACACCTCTTTATAGGCCATCAGTTGAGACTGAACCAGCCGATATTAATTATCACTGACAAGGGGCAGGATTGCTTTCTAATTACTGATTTCAGCTGTTGTCCTGGCTTTCCGTGCTTTTTTGCACCTCCCTTTCGTCATGTGTTCAATAAGTTTTCCCTTTGTCATTCCATATTATTACACATAATTTCTGAACTGATTGTTTTGGAGTCTTTGTATGGATTGCATGGGTTGTTACCGACGTGGTGAAAATTTCATGTCAATAGCACCTTTAGAAATATATTTACCTAGAAAAAATTGTGACATGTTCAATACTTATTTGACCCGGTGTATAGATATATTTTTACATTTAACAGATAACAAACCGCTTTAAATTGCACATTTTACAGTGCAAAATAGAGCAAATAAAGTTAATTGCTGGGATTTATATACCCTTCAATTTTAATTTAAACGTTATACAATAATCAAGTGACATAAAAATCAATGTATACTGTTGTAAATATAAAATAGTTGAAATAAAAATCAACTGAAAATGGATTGCTCTTTAAGCAACAGCTGACTTATATAAAGTTTTTTAAAATTCAAGAGTCAGATAAATGTCCTCAGAGAAAGTGCAGCGTACGCTCTTTAAGCTCCTTTTTTTTTTTTTTTGAATGATGCAGAGCTTCAGTTTTTATTATCTGCTTGTGGGTTGCCACCATACAAACTGTTACAGTGAATTGACCAGCTTGTGTCACTAATCCGAGGTCAGGCAAACAGATTACTGCAGTATGGAACTAAAAGTATCACAAGCTTGACACAAATTATTGCCATCAAATCAGTAAATCTGCTGTGCAAGAGAGACAGTCCAGTCCATTAGGGAAAGATTTATCTAACAGGACCATTAGCACCATATGGTCTAACAGTCCTATGAAGCAATATATTCTACCCTCTACATGACTTGTTGTGCAATGTAGCCAATAATTAGGTTGCATTACCACCATGTTCTCCCCAGGTCAGCATTACCCATATATGCACACACTGAGCTAATACCTGGTATGGAGACCCATTTAATAGGAACGCTGCCATTAGACTTCTATTGTGTATATGCCAAGTCAGTGAGTCACTTAATAGAGGATAAAGGATTAGGATGACAACCCTGGAACTTGCAGCAAGCAAGTCAGCATTGGCAGCCTCCATATTCCCCAGTATGGTCTTGTTTACTTATATAGGCGGATTTGAGGATTTTTTTTTTTTTAAGACAAAGATCTTTCTTATGGTGGTATTTAACCACTTGACTGCCAAAAGGTTGTACCCCCTTCATAACCAGACATCTTTATACTATTCAGCACTGCCATACTTTAACCACTTCCATACGGGGGCCTTATCTGGCACTCCTCTCCTACATGTAAAAATCTATTTTTTTGCTAGAAAATTACTCAGAACCCCCCAAACATTACATACTTTTTAGCAGAGACCCTAGGGAATAAAATGCCTGTTGTTGCAACTTTTTACATCACACAGTATTTGCGCAGCAATTTTTCAATGGCGTTTAAAAAAAAAAAAAAGTTTCATGAATTAAAAAAAAAAAACAAAAAAAAAAAACGTAACGTTAGACCAATTCATTTGTATAATGTGAAAGACGATGTTACGCAGAGTAAATAGATACCCAACATGTCACGCTTTAAAATTGTGCACACTTGTGGAATGGCGCCAAACTTTGATACTTAAAAATCTCCATAGGCAACGCGTTAACATTTTTTTACAGGTTATCAGATTAGAGTTACAGAGGAGGTCTTGGGCTAAAATTGTTGCTCTATCGCTTGTGGCGATACCTCACGTGTGATTTGAACGCCGTTTACATAATTGGGCACGATTTAAGTATGCGCTTGCTTCTGTGCACGAGCATGCTTTAAAAAATTTGTTATAAAACATATTCAATAAAGCCAATCAAATTTCTTCATAAATTTAGGCCAAAATATATTCTGCTACATGTCTTTAGTAAAAAAAAATCCCAATAAGTGTATATTGATTGGTTTGTGTGAGCTAGAGACTACAAATTATGGTATATAGATTTGAAAATTGAACAATCCTGATATCCATCTCAATTATTTGAGACCCTAAAATGCCAGGATAGTACAATACCCCCAAATTACCCCTTTTTGGAAAGTAGGCAGTCCAAGGTATTTAGTAAGAGGCATGGTAAGTTTTTTGAAGTTGTATTTTTTTTCTGTTACTTTTTTGGAAAATGAAGCAATAAAATAAAATGTTTTTTTTTTTTTTTTACATACAGTCACCAGAGCAGTACATTGCCATATGACTGGTGTGCCAGTGGGGAGGTGGTCAGGAACTTTTTTTTTTTTTTTAACACTGATTTCTTATAAAACAGTGATGAGCACGGTTATAAGCAAACATTTTTATGAAAGGCATCCTTTCATTGCCAGTGTGTGCTATTGCAATAGCTATGATTGGCCACAGCTATCACATAACAGAGGTGTGTGGTGATTGGCCCTGTCTATACCATGTGATCACTGTGACCAGATGTCATCACAATAGTACACAATAAATAGCTATGAATGAAAGCCATTCATTGAGTACAACTGACGTAAATCACTGTGATCACATAGTATAGTGCCAGCCTGGTACAGGGATCTGTCATCTGCTGTGTCCGGTGGAGAAAGGAGGCACGAAACTGGGGAGGACGTCATATGATGTCCACCCAGGATGGGAAAGCTCCCGCTCAGCTGTTATTTAGCTAGAGCCCGGGTAGGAAGCAATTAACCACTGAAAGCCTGCCGCACTGCAACTGTGTGGATTACATGTGGTCACAGCATGGTCCCATTCACTTAAATGGGTTGTGCTTGGCAGCGGTTCTGCCTGCTGAACAGGACATATCAATGTTACCACATCATGACTGCATCAATGTGAACCAACATGGCCATGTTAACTTTCAGCTTGGCGATCAGTAAAACATGGATCAACCACGTTTTAACTGACTATTCAGCCACATGTGTAAACAAGGCCTATAGATTTTCAGATGTGCTAGTGTCAATGGGCAGCTTTTGAGAACAGTTTGAGAAACTTCTGAGATCAGAGTTCATCAGCACGTGTAGTCGTCCTTCTAGTCTGCTTCAAGCTGCTGCTCCTGCTTTCCGATTAACATGTATGAGAAAAGAAGCAGTTCTGACCTGCACAAAAAAAGTAGACAGACCCTTAAACTGTAATTGCAGCTATAAACTCTCTCAACTATCTGATGACATTTGAGTGCAATGACGATCCTTAGATGCAGACAAGTCCAAACTGTGTGCCAATAACAATTAGTCTGCCAGGCCCATGGGGAACAGAACCAAATCCTCCAACGTTAGCCCATTAACCAAGATGGTTATCAAATATGGAAGTCGCAGCTTAGAAATGCCGGAATTAAATGGGTTGTGTGTAGTCCATAAGGGAGGAAGCTCAGAATAAGAAAATCTTTTAAAACTAGTTGTGCCTTCAGCTGATTGAGACTGCGGAAAGCTGAATTATAAAAGTATCCTGGCTTCTATATGAACAATTCCTCATCCAGCATGGCATGTGGTAATGGCGGCATTTCTAAGCTACGACTTCCATACTAACCATCTTGGTTAATGGGCTAACGTTGGAGGATTCAGTTCTGTTCCCCACGGGCCTGGCAGACTTGTTATTGGCGCTCCATGCAATTTTCATACAGTAGGATCTAAGGCCCTGATAAAGCGGGGTAACCTGTGAAACGCATTGGCCAATCAACTGGATCCCAAGGCCAAGACAGATCTATGTGGCTGCTAAAATTGCTATATTTTTATATTTCATGAGCTGGTGTTCAATATACCCTGGAATGTACATTTACAGTCCCATATAGATTTTTTTGGTTTTGAATACTTGACTCTGAGAACGGTATTTTCTAAGAGTAGTTTATATATTACACTCCACCCCCACACCCCATATTCTAATGCACCCATTAACAAAATGATCTCAGAAGTATCTCAAACTAATAGCATTATCACAAGCTCAAAGCTGTCAGTGCAGGCCTTATATCTTCCTGGAGTTTAGCTTGAAATCTTCACTTTACTTTGCCATAAATACAAAAAGGAAAAAACACACATTTAAAAAACATTACAAAAAGGAACTCCAGAGATGTCACAAAAGTCATAATTTATTGAATGTTTAGTAGCAGCCAGCAGTCTCTCACTCCCTTGTGTGGTCCTAGACCTTGGCAGCTAGTAGAGATTTGAATGCTATACAGTTCTGAAAAAGACCAATTACATTTTGCGGTATTACTGAAAACCACTGAGCTTCGACACAGAAGCATTTGAAATGTGTCCTAGATCAGATTCACACCTAGAGAGAAAAAAATAAATAGGTGCCCTCTGTGAATTAGCATTGCACAACAGGTAAGCACATTAATGGTTTTAGAGACAAACGAGAGTTGGCGAGGTCGTCGTCGGCACATTTTGTATACCAGCATTTTGCGTTTTACAGAACATCTTTTAAGATAAAAGGCGCTGCAGTTAAGTGCTTTGTAAACGAACAAACCAAGAACTGTGAATGAGAGTCATGGGTTACAAAAAAAAAAAAAAATCTAACTAAGAATAACAATTTCCTTTAATACTAGCAACTCCATATTGCTTGTTAATTCAAATATAATTGTCAAGTCAAAAATAAGGGCTTGCAGTCATCTGTGTGTAGGAAGATCACACACGCTTCAGTGTTGTGAAACAACCAACTGCAGTCCCTGGTTATACAAGAGGCCTTATTAAGGGGAACTCCATCCAATTCAACACATGGCTCCTAACAGCAACCCATTTACTCTGTCATATCTGGTAATGAAATGAGAATTACATTGATTGTATCTGTAGAAATGCTGAGAAAATAAAAACAAAATCTAAGGTGACTGAGAATACCAATATTCACTTTGGGCAAACTAAAAGATATATATATTTTTAGTGCAGCATCTGGAAATCTGCCAGGTATCAATGACAAATAACACACGGTCACTACTAAAAGCAGAAGGAATTACTACATCACAGGTACTGTGGATGTATAAAGCAGTACCAAAGTGCTACATCCTAATAAATCCGAATAGTGTATAGTGAAAGAACCATGGACTTTTTGGGCACCAAAACAACCAAAAATTTCGAGAAAATTCACAAAATTACTATTGAAAGCAACTTTCTCCATCAGGGAAGCCTGATACAGCACACACGAAAAAGGGCACAACACCAGTCACTTGGGGTCAGGAACACCTTCAGGGGGTTATGTAGAACAGTCTTTACTGGTGGAAGACAGCAAGAGGTTTTCCAATTTGTTTTTTTTTTATTTACCCATCTTCTTTCCTGTTAATAAAGCTACTTCACTAACATGCTGGGAGAAAGCAAAGATGCAGGGACATTAGCCTGATGTAAACCCTAAGCCAGTGCCTGACCTGAGCCTAACAGCAGCCCTCACATTTTAATCACACTAAGCCCACACATGCAACCACTGCCAAACTGTCTAAGCCTTAGGAGCCAATGAAGCCAAGTACAAAGCGGCACTGGGTTCTGCTGTATATTATAACTGAGCTGACACTCTGACTGGTCAAAAGAAAAAAAAAAAAACTTGCAGCAGCCCAAAGATACCCTCTGAAATACCAACTTTCTGGTAAATGTTAGACTGCTTGTGTGGGCCATACCCAGGTAGGTCACTTTTAATAACGTGATCGAAAATGGAATTTCATGGCTGGAGTTCTCCTTAAGCTTGCATCTGTGCAAACAGTAACGGGGTGCAGTAACCCATAGCAGCTCAGCAGACATCTTTTATATGTAACCGTATTCTTCAAGCTGGCAAAACAAGTACCTCTGATTGCATGCTATGGGTTACCTCACTGTGCCTGCACTATGCTGTGTAAAGGCTGGGTGTGGTGTGACGGTAAGAAACAGTTCATTAAACAGTTGCAATACAAAGACAATGAAAAGGTACAGATACAAACAACTGGCTTTGGATCCATTAACTATAACAAAACGGAAGACTGTTACCAGCCTGTAGGTAATTGAACAACTTGAAAATAAAGAGTTCTTTTATTGTACAAGCACAACAAAAACAGGACTTGTAGCCGACCAGTGACAAGTAGATAAATCAGTGGTTACTGGGTTTAGCCACACTTACGTGAACAGATACAGACCAAAGAGTTTATTCCCTGTGTATAATAAACAAAAACAAAAAACTGAAAAAAAAAAAAAACAGCCTTCATAATCATTTCATGAGTGTTTGGTTAAACTGACACAGTACAAAGAATTTAAAGGTGAAAAGGAGGAAAAGCATGAAAATATAAAAAACAAAAAACATAAAGAAGCTGGGTTGGGGAGTGTGCAAAACAAGCAAAAAAAAAAAAAAAAAAGGCAGGAGACAAAATAAAAAAAAAAATAGGCTTAGTGGCAGAGGCACAATCCAATAAGCAAACTGTAAACGGATAAAGTATAATGCCATTTTCCAGTAAAAAGATATTTAGATTCAGAGCAGTACAAACTGACCTTACAAAATTGCACATTGTCAATTTTGCCCATGCAGGCTTTTTAACCATCTACTGTACTCTGACAAAAGATCTGCTTTTGTGTGCTGCTGTAAGGGTTTGACCTCAATGACGGAAGAATCGACTTGGGCACTCCTTGCGACTACAGTTCTCTAAGAACGCAAAAAAGTAGACGATTCCCCATTCTATTGTAACTGGCAATGATGTGTTTATAAAGTTGATTACTTGGCTGTATAAAGCTAGCATTATACTTTAACGGTACAATTCAGCACCAATTAGACCCAACACAGGAGGCTTAACATCAGACTTCATGAAAACCTGTGCATTGTTCAGAAGTGAAGAAAGGAGAGCTGCTTCTAAAAACAGCACATATTTCAAATGGAATTGACATTTGAAATTTGCAAGTGAAGTTTGGGAAACTATTCTCCTTGATGCTGGTTCAGTCTGACTGGTGTGGTTCATTACTAAGGTACACTTGAGTTACTGTATTCATGTTATCCTGGACCTAGGATGGCAGAATGGCTGTATAAGACATTAAAAAACAAACAAACAGTGACACAGATCGGGTAACGAGAGTCTGTGCAGGTCGCCGCTGTGTGCATAGATGTCCAAACTGATCAGTGTCCAGTGTCTTCAGTATCTCATGGTGCTGGATGCTCGGAAATAAGACAGGAACTTGAAACACAGGCTAACGACAAAGTACCAGATGTTTCTTGCCATCTGCGATCTTGCAATAAAGACGCGCCAGATCAGAACCACCAGGATGGTGTTGAATCCATAGCGAATGTTCCGTAACCTGAAGTGCAAAAATAATATTGAAATTTTGTCACATGTGATGCAAGTGTATTGTGTTGTAGAAATCACAGCAATGCAGCTGTGATCAGTAATGAATCCTTATTGGCCAAGAAAGCTGCATGGAGAATTTAACAGAATTTGTAAAAAGGAAATTGAGGCCGCAAAAATTGCAAGAGAGAGGACAAACCCCCAAAAAATTCCTCAAATATATTCATAGTAAAAAGGTCAGGTCTGAGCATGTAGGCCCTTTACAAAATAATCTAGAGTGGGTGACCGGGGACAAAGAGAAGGCAAATGTATTAAATACTTTCTTCAGCTCTGTGTATACAAAGGAGCATGGGGCAGTTTATGTACACAATGGGGATGGTATTGACACAAATGATCCACTATGGCTCAAAATTGATATGGCCCAGAAATATTTAGACAGAATAAAGGTGGATAAAGCACCTGGACCAGATGGCATCCACCCATGGATCCTAAAAGAATTGAGCTCTGTAATTTCAAAGCCATCATTTCTAATTTTTAGGGACTCGTTAATGACTGGAATGGTACCAGTGGATTGGCGTAGGGCCAATATGGTGCCCATATTTAAAAAGGGATCAAAGTCTTTACCACATAACTATAGACCTATTAGTTCAACTTCTACAGTCAGGAAGATACTGGAGAGTTTAATAAAAGACAACATAGACGAGTTCTTGCTGGAAAAAAATATTTTAAGCAATTGACAGCATGGACTCATGAAAGACAGAAGTTGTCCAACAAATCTGATTTCTTTTTATAAGGAAGCAAGTAAAACCTTGGACAGAGGGGTGGTGGTGGAACTTGGATTTTGGAAAAGCATTTGACATGTTCTCCCTGTGCCTGCATGGGTTTCCTCTGGGTACTCCAGTTTCCTCCCACACTCTAAAAGACATGCTGGTAGGTTAATTGGTTTCTGTCCAAAATTGGCCCTAGTATATGAATGTGAGTTGGGGACCTTGAATTGTGGGCTCCTTGAGGGTAGGGACCGATGTGAGTGTGCGATGTATGTGTGGAGCGCTGCTTAAATGGTCAGCGCTATATGGGTACCTTAAATAAATAATATAATAGATGAGCATCTTAATGAGACACAATGTACAGGGATAGGGTCAATTGTAGACACGCACCCACACTCACTCAGGTTGAACTGGATGGACTGGTGTCTTTATTCAACCTTACTAACTATGTAACTATGACACAGTTCCCCACACACGGCTCATGTGTAAAGTAAAGTCTACAGGCTTGGAAAGATCAGTTTGTAAATGAATAGAAAACTGGGTAAGAGACAGAATTCTGAATAGTGGTTAATGATTCTTACTCCGAATAGTCAAAGGTTATTGGTGCTGTACCCCAAGGTTCAGTGTTGGGACCCTTACCTGTTAATATATTTATAAACAATATGGAGTCTGGGATTACAAGTACCATTTCAGTGTTTGCAAATGACACCAAGCTAGGCAGGGGAATAATGTCCTTACATGATGTCTCCAACTTACAAGCCAACCTCAATGCACTGTTTATTTGGGAAACTGTGTGCCATATGAGGTTTATGTTGATAAATGTAAAGTTATGCACTTGGGGGCTAGGAATATTCATGCATCATACATACTAGGGGGAGTACAACTGGGGGAATTAATGGTGGAGAAGCATCTGGGGGTTCTGGTAGATCATAAGCTTAATTATAGCATGCAATGGCCAAGCTGCAGTTTATTCTCTCTTGAAAAGAGGAGATTAAGGGAAGATAATCAACATGTATAAATACATAGGTGGTCTATATAGTGAACTTATTGTTAAGTTGTTCATTTTAAAAGGTTATCATAGAGGACAAGGGGGGAAACGTCACATCTAGAGGAAAAAAGATTTAATGGCCAAATACGGAAAGGTTTCTTCACAGTAAGAGCTGTGAAAATGTGGAACAGATTCCCTCAAGAGCTGGTTCTGGCCAGCTCAGTAGATTGATTTAAAAAAAGGCCTGGATTCTTTCCCAAATGTATAGAATATTACTGGATACAAACATTTCTAGGTAAAAGTTGCTCTAGGGAATATTTGATTGCCTCATAGGGGATCAGGTAGGATTTTTTTCCCCTGCTGGAGCAAATGGGTTCATGCTTTTGCTAGGGTTTTTTTTTTTTTTTTTCCCTTCTTCTGGATCAACTGTGGGTATAGGATTGTACGATTTATTTATACCCCCCTTTTTATTGGTTGAAATAGATGGACTTGTATCTTTTTTCAACCAGACAACCTATGTAACTATGCAATAGCTATAAACACTACATACACTATATTACCAAAAGTATTGGGACATTCTCTGTGAATGGGAAACTACAAGTCCCGACAGCCTTTGCGGCTGTTGGCTTGGCATTTTCAATGAACTACCAGGGCGCTGTTGAGAGCTGTGGTAATTCATTCATTCTTTCTGTCAGTAAGTATCCGCTTGCTTGTACAAGGTACAATCAAACAGATACACTGACAAATCTGCAGGATACCTGCAAAGCATCAGCGATCTGCTGATCCCTGGTGCAATGCTTTACAGGCTCCCGAAACAAAAAATGCCCATTTTTTAACCTGCAAAAAAAATGTGCATTTATTATTTTTGTTAAAAGGTGAACTTATCCTTCAAAGGACATCTACAATGAAGGAAATATGATGGTTGCCTCAACGGACATCCTTCTGCAACAGAGCTACAGGACTAACTTTTAGAATTACAGGACTAAGCCCCACCGTTCCCCCTCCCTTTACAACGAGAGAACTGCTCCTGACCACTGGGGTGATCTCATTGGACAGGGGGTTTATGGGATTATGGCATTAATCAAATTAAGTTGCTATTTTCTTCAAAGTGGTGGTGTCCCAAGATTCTAGTACAAATCATGCAGTATGCTCCCTAAAGCATCTGGTCCAGGCAGCTGTCAACAGACGACCCCATAGTCTTCTATAGTTTCCTGCTACCTTGTGATACCTGTGGTGAGGACAACACTACTACGTGCACATCTCACACTTTGGTAAACTTTCTGCTAAATTAAACATGAATACAAAAATATAATGCAAGCTTATGGCCCCTTTCACACTGACTGACCAATTGGGTCCACCTGTCAGTTTTTCAAAAGGATCCGGTTGGACAATTCATTACTCTCTATGGAGCGGTGGATGTCAACAGACATGTGTCCGTTGACACTTCTCCAACATCCGATCCAATCCTGTCTGCAAAAAACAGATGGCTGGGGATCTGGTCCCCATCTGTCCGGCAGATCAGATGACAGTCGGATGGAAACGGACAGGTGGTCCATTTCCATCCGACAACCCATAGAGAACAGCAAGCAGGCCCTATATTGCATAGGAGACATGTAATATCTCTTCTACAATAAAACAAATTGATCTGCCTGTTCACAGTCTTCTTAAAAATGTACACTGAGCTGTACATGCACAGCTCATTTTACATTCCCAGCACAGTGCATGTGTACCAGGATGACTGGACTCCTGCGCATGTGTGGGAGTTTTGTCATCCCACTCTAGCCATTCGAGACAGTAAAGACCGGCACCTGGAAGAGGCCGGGGAGAAAATGCCAGTGCAGAATCTTACAGTAATTGGCCTGCTGGATGATACTAGAAGTATTGCAGAGCTCTGCTTTACATCAATACTGATGGATTTAAAAGAACTTTGCCACTTACTTGTTTAAGTGCTTCCTGGCTGCTGGGAGTCCTGACATTTCCTCATTCAGAACATATTTTTTGGTTCCCATGCAATAATTTTCCATATATTCTGCCCAGTGCAATTGCCGGACATCGAAGTTAAATACCTGCAAATTAAACAGAGTTTTTAGACATCATTGTATAGATTAGAGCAGAGGTGGTCAATGGGAGGCCTAGGACACAGTGCTTAACATGGAAAGAAAACAAGTGCACAATTTTTTAAACTAAACTGCAGTCACATCTAACACTTCCCTCCCAAAATGCTGTTGTCCAAATGTGCTTCCTGTGCTCTTTCATCCAGAGGGGGCACCACATTTAATGATTGGTAAGCTGTCTTATGTTAAATGTTTTGGTTTTATTACCACTTTAACTTATAGTAAGAATGTACAGTGCAAGGAAAGATGAAGTACTGCACTGAAGGGCGCTTACTTTTTTGTCGTCAGAGCTGAGTTGGTTCATTAGCATGTTGGTGTTCTCATTGTTCCACACCCAGGAGTTACTTGTAAAGTATTCCAGCAACATCATGGCCTTATGCAAACGTGTGATAGTCTTCATCATCCTTAATGGAAAAAGGGACCAGAATGATTACCAGAAGTGAAACGCAACATGGCAGCTAGGGGGCTGCCTGAGATGCTGCAGACCTTTATGTTGGCCACACATAATACAATCTGACTGTTCAATCTCCTTAAGATGTACAAGCAGCTATGTAATTGTAAAGGCCTATCTAAATAATTTAGGCCTCTGCCCCACATAGCTGGCTAATCTAATGGAGACGGTGCTATCAGATTGTGGCCGACTGTTACTACACTGCAAAATGTACACTCAGCTCCCTTAGTTTATTTCTGTGTCAAACAGCAAATTTATACATATAACCAAAATGCACTTCCCATTACATGTCAAAAAACACCATTCTGCAGTGTGATAACAAATGAAGCTTTTTTTTTTTTTTTTGCTGGCAATTCAAATAAATAAATGAATTTAAAAAAAAAGCAGTTTAACTTGCATAAGTGAAAGATCAAGGAGAGACAGGCAGAACAAGAAAATGAATCAGCTTTATAGCTAGATAAAGAAGGGTTATGGAGTTAATTTTCCATACAAAGTTTTCCAGAAGACGGAGGAAACAAAGTTGAGTGCATACCTGGATAATTAACTATTGTGGAGGAAAAGAACACCACTATCCTCAACGTGAATGGTTGATAAATTCTCATCTGCTTTAAATAAATTTATAAAAAAAATAATTCTAGTTTGCTGTACTCTACTAAATCTAGTAAACCCCAAAACTATGACTTCAAGGATAAGCACACTCTCAGAATTCACCTGCTCTGTGTAATACATTTCCAAAGAGAAAGCTGAACTCCAAAACAGATAAATGCACAGTCAGCATATATGTGAATATTTACACTGGCAACACTTTTGTTTTAGATATGATTTGAGATGGATTAGAACACCTGTCATGTTTTTATTGCCATCTGGGTCCCACTTCGAGGGATTACCCTCTCTATTTGTCCTGGTGACCATTATCCCCAATAGTGGACGTAAAAGAAAGCACAATAGTCAACAGTGTAGGATTAGAGGGAAAATCTTTAGCTCCGGTGACTTTGGTGATTATCTGGGACAGCCCTTCATCTGAGTTCTTGTTGCTATGGAACAGGACGTGAAGGGAAATCTCCCCAATGGGACACCGACGGCAAAAAAAAAAAAAAAAAGGACAGGTGTTTTAAGCTCCCTTTCACTATCCAAAAATAAGCTTTACATTTTGAGCCTCTTGAACAAAGCAACATTAAAGGAGAAGTTCACCTTTGGGAACATGTTACATGTTCCACCTGTTTTTAGGCAACATGTTCCCACTCCTGCAGCCTTTCCCCGATCCCCCTTTTAATTGTGATAGCAGGCTGGAGATCTTCTCCCTGCACCCACTGTCACAATTTAAAAAGAACATGGCCGTGAGCGGCTCCACCCACATGGCTACGTCATTCATTCACAGGGTTCTGTGAAGGAATGAATTACAAGTACCGATAAGCCTTTGTGGCTGATGGCTTGTAGTTCTCAATGAGCTACCAGGGCACTGGCGAGTGCTTTAGGTAGTTCATTGATGCTTCCTGACATTTAGTAACTGCCTGCCTATACAAGGTACGAGCAGACAGCTACACAGTCTGCAGGAGCCTGAGATTGCACCTGTGATCTGATTACAGGTGCAATGCTTTCCAGGGTTCTAAAAAATATATGTATTAATAAATGCACTTTTTTTCACCTGCAAAAAAATGTGCATTTTTTTTTTTTAATAGAAAGGTGAACTTATCCTTTAACCACTTGGCGTCCGCGCTATAGCCGAATGATGGTTACAGCGTAGACCTGAATTTCCGAGAAGCCGTCATAGGACGTCCTCCCCGCGTGCCCCCTGCAAGGCGCGCGCTGTGATCACCGAGTCACCGAAACTCGGGTGATCACCGATCCAAGCAAGGGGCTGATCTCGCCCCTTACCACGTGATCAGCTGTCAGCCAATGACAGCTGATCATGTGTGTAAACAAAAGCTTGGTAATCTTTTTTTTATTTTTCTCCTCACGCTGACAGCGTGAGAAGAAAAAGCCGATCACCGGCTTATGTTCAAGGGACATCAGTCCCGAAGAGGAAGGAGGCACATCTGCCTCCTCTTCTGTGCCAATCAGTACCCCCTGCCAGTGCCCACCAGTGCCACCTATCAATGCCCACAAGTGCCACCTATCAATGCCCATCAGTGCCACCTAGCAGTGCTGCCTTTCAGTGTAGCCTACCAGTGCCCATCACTGCCACCCATCAGTGCCCATCACTGCCAGCTATCAGTGCCACCTATCAGTGCCCACCAATGCCACCTATGAATGCCCTTCAGTGCCACCTCTCAGTGCCCATCAATGCAGCCTCATCAGTGTACATCAATGAAGGAGAAAAATTACCTATTTGCAAAATTTTATAACAAAATATAAAAAAAAATATATATATATATATATATATATATATATATTTTTTTTTTAAATTCGGTCTATTAAAAACATTTTGTAACAAAAAATAAAAACCGCAGAGGTGATCAAATACCACCAAAAGAAAGCTCTATTTGTGGGGAAAAAATGATAAAATTTTCATTTGGGTACAGTGTTGTATGACCGCGCAATTGTCATTCAAAGTGCGACAGCGCTGAAAGCTGATCTGGACAGGAGGGGGCTTAAAGTGCCCAGTAAGCAAGTGGTTAAGGAGTTTATTTATAACAGAGAGCTGATAGAATCACCTGCTTTCTGTTATACTCTGCATAGCAACACACACTGCAGCCCCAATTCAACAGCCCATTCATAAAATCTAGGTTGTGGGATTAAGCCGGCAGTGCATTACTGAGTTCTCTCTGCTATACGCAGCAGAGAGAGCTTCATGGTTGTAAGAAAGCTGGTCACATGGCCAGGCTCTCTGCCTGCCTTTTTACCCACCATCCAACCCATTCACTTTCACTGCACTACAAAGGATTCAGATTTCTGAAGCCAGCGGTACGTAATGCTCATTTGTAAATATGTGGCTTTTTACTTTACCCACAAAGTCAATAACCTAATTTTTCTATGCTACAATTGTGCAATACAGCTTGGTAAAGCAACTACCCCCAGCTGGATGACTGGATCGTGCATAGATGGGAGATCACCATGCTGTTCTAGCCCATCCCACAACTGTCCCTCCCTGGGGGATTGCAAGAAGCCAATCTATAGAAGTAATTAGACAATGAAACCATATTTCTACTAGATAACTGGACATTTATTTTTTGTATTTTACACCGGTCTGAAACTCAATGTTATGTTCGACACATGTGCAAGGCAGAGCGGTTATCCTCTAGGGCAAATGTGTCAAACACCATGCGAGGGGACCGAACCCGCCTGCCAAGCCATTTCATGTGGCCCTCACATCTCTCCTGTAGCAGTTGCAACCGGCCCTTTGAGGGTAACCATAATGCTGATGTGGCTCACGATTAAATGGAGTTTGATGCTCCTGCTTTAGGGCTTCTCCAGACACATGGGCCAGATTTCAAACCAGAATGGGGCACCAAGGACTTGAATAGGGTGCTGACCCAGGGAGAAAAAATTACATGTGTGCAAAATTTTATAACAAAATATAAAAAAAATATACATTTTTTTTTTTTTTAATTCAGTTGTTTTAATTTTTTTTTAAAAAAAAAAATAAAAACGGCAGGTGGTGATCAAATACCACCAAAAGAAAGCTCTATTTGTGGGAAAAAAATAATAAAAATTTCATTTGGGTACAGTGTTGTATGACCGCACAATTGTCATCAGTGCAGTGCATTACAAAAAGTATAAATTATATCTCCCGCCCGGGACTACACAAATCTTTGGTTTCTCCCTGGTATACCTGCAATTACTTATTTAAGGCATTGTTTGTTCTGCTGTTGTGGCCACACACTGGATAGTGCATCCTATTGGCTAAATATAAAGCTACATCTGCCAATCGTGTTTGCGGGGTTTATACTACCCTCCATCCAGAGCACGTGTATCAAATACAACCCGGTTTGCATGGTTATCTACCTTTGCTTTCTCTATAGACCATTTAATCACTGAACATTATTTCAATTATTGGGGACTTTATATCAATCTGATCCCCATCTTGTATTATACATGGGAAAACTATATACTATATTTATAATCTCCTGAAGAAGTGTAGTGATGCGCGCAACATGTAGAGCAAACTCTTTCCTGTGACCCTATATGTGACTCCATTACTCCGTGCACCCCATTACCTGAGGATATTGCCATCGATCATATTATACCACATTGTTATTATCCCAGTGGATTGGTTTTATTAAGCGGAGGTGTTATCTGAGTCTCTGTGGTCTTATTTGTTGTATCCAATTTTAACGCGATATGTGTTTTTTATGTTTTGTACTTTTTTTTTATCCAATTAAAAAAACATTTTTTTTTTTTATATCATGTGCCTACAAAGTCCATTTTTGTAAATTTCTATTTTTTCTTCCAAATCATTTTGGGACGTTGGCACATTGCTACTAGTGTATCCACAGTGTCACCCTGTGGGGATACACGTTAAATTTAATTTTTTGTCATATCTTCTAAGAATATGAAGTATATTTGCAAAGTACCTGCCGCATGTGCATATTTAGAGCACACTTAGAAAGGCACATGTACTCTTTTTACAGGGAATATCCTGCAGAACATATGACTTGTATAGGAGGCCTTAGAAGAAGCCCGCAATACTCAGACTTCCTAGCTGTACATAAGATGAGGCCAAAAAGCTGATTTTTTTTTTTTGTGTCACAACACTGCCCAGGAACTAGCTAGCTTGCGAGTTATGAAACGACACCCTTCAACCTAAGGTTTCTCATACAAGCTGTATACTTAGCTAAAAATTCCTTTTACCAGCTTAGACATGTGACCTATGTAAAAATCACCTCTCAACTATGAATCCGATGCAGTCAGAAGCCCAAATTAGATTGACTGTTTAGCTTCTATTAGCTGGAGGTGATGAAGCACAGCCTGCAAAATCACAGACCAATCATTGGTGTTAATTCGGTGTTTGGTGTTAAAACAAAGAGCTTATATTCTACACATACACCATACTGGTGGGAGAGCTCATTGCGCTGGTTTTATTGAAGATGGGAAAAAGAATGCTGATAGTATAGCACTTAATGCCTTTTCTGTTTGTGGAGATTACAAACACATTGCTTGGCAAGATTGGTCAGTAACCAATATACATGGGACTTAAAAATACCAGTAGAGGAAATGTCAGTTCTCTCTGAATGTAATTGCATTTCTTCTACCTGCTAGATTTAAAAAAAAAGGATTCTATGTACTGCCTAGGGTCACAAGCTCAAGTTCTAGTTACTATCCCGCTGCAGAAAATGATCACCAGGAATCTTTCTCAATCTCATCTGGCTGTCCACTACTTTTCTCTGAAGCCATTATTATAAATGAGCTTAAAAATAACCTGTGCACTAAGCAGAATAAAAGCAAAAATGTAATCAAAATGTATGTCTGACCACTTGAAGATGATGCCATTAAATATTTGCAGGAGCATCATACAGCCCAGTCAACAGAAAACCCCCCCATTACCTAAAAATGTAAAATAAAAAAAGAAATTGCTGAAGGCTTCAATAAACAGGGGACAAAGCTGTTTGGGTTCAAACTTAGCACATGCTACCACAAATAAAAAAAATACATGAAGGGTGCGAACTCCAGATGAGGCCCCATAAACCAGTGGTTCTCAACCTTAGTCCTCCTGTACAGGCCATGTTTGCAGGTTTTCCTTTATCTTGCACAGGTGCTTTAAATCAGAGTCAATGGCCTGGTATTTTGGACAGCTATTTTATCTAAGGGAAATTCCCAAAACATGGCCTGTTAGGGGTACTTAAGGACTGAGGTTGAGAATCACTGCCATAAACAATATTTAGTTACCATGATTAATAAACTCATTACTCATATTACTTGGTGCACACTTTTCTGGGTATCAAAAATAATGAGTGCACCCATGAGCATCTCTGACCTCCTAGAATGACAAATCCCTGAGGTACCAATATGATCACTAAACAAGGCTGCTGGTAGTGACACTGTCAGAAAGAGAGGGAAAAAAAATCTTGCAATAGGGACACTTGAGCCAGTAAAAGCTTCCTAAGAGCTCATTTCCCCTTATTTTGTAGTTTTCTTTTACATTGCGTCTATGGGACAGGAAGTGAAGGTCAAGTTTTGTCTTTAAGATACACAGTACTTTAACCCCCTTCCCGCTGACCGTACGCATATATGCGGCCTCACGGATGTTGGTCTTTTTCTGTGGGGCCACATATATATGCATCTCTTCTTGTGCTAGAAGTGCACCGCACAGTGACCGGGCTCTCAATGAGAGCTCAGGGTCTAGTACTAAGGACTGGGACGCCCGTTCTGGGTCCCCTGATCGCTATTATAGCCTATGACTGGCTATCATGGTGATCAGTTACTATGAGCCCACCCCTGTGTTTATGTCTTATTCTGAGTCCTGGTTCTAGGACCCAAAAGTATCAAAGCCAGACAGCCAGGTAACTAGCATTATAAGAAGGTAGCCATCAATGGCAGCCCCATACTATTACAGGACACATGTACTGTGGAAGTATGGAAGCTGGCATTGCTGACGACTTAAGAAAATATACTTTCCTTTCTGTAACACTGATTCAATAGCTTTAGTTCTGTCAAAGTCATTGATCTAGAACAAGTACGCATGTCAGGACAGGACCCATTGCTCCTTCATTTAGCTGCATGCTTGCTCTGGGTCCAATTCAGAAAGTATTTGGTTAGCATGACAGTAAGGAACATTCTCAGAAGCAGGTTAGCAACCGCCAAATTCCTCGCAGTACAGGTTTCCTTTATGACATCTGTCTGCCATCCTACAACAGCACCTACCAAGCTGCTGAATCAAGCTAGGGAAAGAAAGATGCTGATTAGCGTGTGACCTGCAGCGTTGTATTACCTCACAGTGACCCAAATACTGAAAGAGCCTCACTGCAGTGAAAAGGAGAAAGAACAGTTTACAGAAGGAAAAAAAAATAGCTTGATCAGCTCTATACTGCAAATATCAGGCAATGAATCAGCTTCTATTACCAGCTGACTATTTAGAGAACCTATTAAAAGCTTTCATAAAGGGGCTCAAGAAGCAATTTTAAAAAGGTAGGTTTGCTAAATTCCAGAATTAAATGACAGATAAAGAGAGAAGGGAATGTATTTACTTTTGCAAGCAGAGCAAGGGAAAAAAAAAAAGAAGGAGTTGAGATTGGGACAGCGATACCAGGACACCATTAGAATGCACCACTAGAAATCTATGTTTCTCAGGCTTAGTCGTCAAGAACACGCAAAGCATTCTAAAGGCAGGAACTGGCACTCTACAGGTCTAGAGCCATTGAGGAGCTACTAGTCTCAGCCATGCCCTGCTGCACGTTTGGACTGAATTCCTCAACAACTATAGACCCTCTGTTTTAAGAGAGTGTGTGAAGTCATATACATTACACTATACCTGCAACAGAGCTATGGAAAGAATAAAAAAAAGGTTAATTCTTATCCACTTCAATCAAGTATTTTCAGCCATTCTATATTTGCAGAACAATGATGATACTGATAAAAGCTTCACGCCTTAAACTCATTATATACACACACACACAAGCTCTTGACTCCAAAAGAGACAACTTTTACTATCTGTTCAGAAATATGAAAATGGCTGAACATAACAAAATAATAAAATAAAAATAAACTGCAAACTTTAATAGTTGCAGCATCTTAATGCAGAGAAATGTGACAGGCTTGATGGCAATTACAGAACAGACACAGCAATGAGAAAGTTAATCTGTTGAGACACTAACAATGGGCTGTAAGGGTTGAATAGTAAACACTCAAACAAATAAACGAAATAGAAACAGATCAGAAAAATGAAAAGTTGTAAGGGTGACAGACCTGGCTTTAGAGCGAACGCTGGATATGTTTTAAGAGTAAGAAAAACATATGAAATCTGACTGAAGCTATCACGCATTTTTACTTCGCCCTAGAGCTTGGTCTGTCTGTGGATCCATCAAACTGCAGTCTGCTGTCTTTCTACAGTGCTGCAAAAGGCTACAATTTGAAGGGTGAGTAAATGAGCAAAACAGATTAGGATAAAACAAAAAGATTGGGAGGGGAAGAGTGATAGACCTCTCTCTAGAGCCAATAATAGCCCAAATACTTAAGTCTGATTGGAATCACAAGTCCTATCTTCCATTAGCTAAACAGCCCTAGAGCTGGGTCTATCTGTGGATACAGCAAACAACCTGCTGCCTTGAGAACAGTCACAGGAGACAACAGTTTGAGGGATGAGAAACAGGAAGGGGATGCAAAAAAACTATGGTGCGATTTAGTAAGGGTTTAGTAAATGTCAGTCCCCCTAAAATTGATATTACAGCAATGTGTAGATGCTGGTGGGCTGATTCACACATTGGCTTCTTATCGCTCTTGTGGAGGATCTCTATTGAAAAATTACAATCCTTCTGCTGTAATCTACAAAATGTATTTTTATTTAATCTTCAATAAGTAGAAGTGAAAATGTGATCCAATCCATGAGCATGTACACAAAAATGATCTCCGAAGGTGACCAAGCCAGTGCTTCTGGAGTCCAGGAGGGTCCAGCCCAATCCCATACATGCTCAATTGTTCTAATGCCCAGCACTATAGCCATTCTGGTGTGGTCACTGCTCAAAGACTCAGACCAGCAGGCATTCGCTCTCTGAAAATTCCACAAAAGGGCTCTCCAAGAACAGCCTGGCCCCTTGTTAAAGTGTTACTAAACCCACAGCAGTAAAATCAGTTTGTATATGCAGTAAAGCATGCTTGTTATATTCATTGTGGAACCTAAGGGGTTAAACCTCTGTACTGTGTAAAAAGACTGTTTGAGCCTGTCTTCTCTGATCCTCCCCTTCTTTTACCGTTCCCAATCCATTTCCTGATAGAACAGAGCCTTGGAGGCACTCTCTGCGCATGCTCAGTTTGGTGTGTATTGCTAGAGTTTTTTTGGGGGGAAGTGCATGTGATCAGCACAAGGCCAATCATCACTGTCCAGACAGAGGGTCAGGGGTCCTGCAGCCTCATAGGACAGTCAGGGGAGAATGAAAACTCCTCCTAAAGCTTTATTCAGACTCTGATAGATCTCACAAAACTGCTATATACTGCTGGAGAGAAAAGGTATTTAGCAGTTTATATTTACTAAAATAATTGCATTTCCATGTTCTGTGTACTGTGGGAGACCAGATGTAGTGAATGCAGGGTTCTGGGTTTAGTAACACTTTAACATAGTAAATATTTGTCCTCAGAACTGTACTGTAATGCCATAGTTTTCTGATTCTAAGATTCACCACAATGGCTAAGCACTTCCTATTTGGCCCATGAGTGATTCTTTTAAAATAGGTTTGGTGCCATATTTAAAGTGTAAGCTCATTGGCTCTGGGGACTTATCCAGCATTGTTCTACAGTAGATCAAAAAGAGACTTGTGAGCATGGGATACACTAATCCACCTCCATGGAAACCAGAAATGACCATCTAGTGGTAAATTCTTTTTGGGGTCCAGGTGCCTCTTTGAGGGCTTCAAGCCGTGTATGGATAAGATTTCATTAGCTCTTCCACCTCATTGGGTTTTTTTAAGCAGGTTCAAAGAGAACTCACACCCTTAGGTAAATCAATGATGAATCAATGAACATGGCATTAAAACATGCAAAAAAAAAAAGTAAAAAGTGGAGGCAACATAAAAAAAAGGGCAACCATGTAAAAATGGGGGGGGGGGAGAGGGGTTACCCTTTACATTAACTTTAAAATTGTATATGGGGAGTAAAAAGGCTATGAGGGCAGTAAAATAAGCCAACTATTACAATTTAGCATGGTTTGCCTTGCCATTGAGCCTGCATCTTCTCAGCATACCTCCACCAGGTTAACCGAACCTCCTAATGTTTTTCATCGTGACCTCCTTACCAGGGTTTCTGACCTGTCAACCTGAGAATAGCATCATACAACACTGCAGGTACTATATGACTGACAGCCGTCCAGTAATGATGCAAAAGGGGGTTGTTTCGAAGATTAACATTGGGGCGCCTGAGAGCCTGTTCTAAAGGATTCATCTTGAAGGATACATTTACATAATATTCTGTAGGAAAAATAAGGATCAGATGCAGTGAGAAAAAAAAAATGTACACACACTGGGACGCAACACAGAGAGAAACCATAAACAAGGAGGCAATTTTTTTTAAACGTCTGCAAAGAGAATGACCTCATTAACAATGGAAACCTTGTTTAATTCTAGCTCATGTCTGAGAAAGTCTCATTTGAAGTTTTAGTGTTTCCCAGATCCAATGTGTTATAAGTAATCTCGATTGCTCAATAGAGTGGCTTGCTGGCAGTAGTGTTGATGAAGTTTTCACTATTCTCTAAAGAATTATTGAATTTTGTCTTGAACTTTTTAATTGTCAAAAAAAATGCAAATGCCAAAAACTATTAAAGTGTCACTAAAACCACATCATTAAAAAACTATCAATAAATGCCGAATTATATGCTGTTCGCACTCAGTCACTATGAGAATTGTTTTCTGTATTTTGAAAAAAAAAAAAAAAAAACAAACCTGGTTGATCCTGCTGCTCTCTGATCACCCCTCCCCCCCTTTCCATGTCCCCGCTGCAGTTGGGGATTTTGCAAACAGTGTTGGCAGCTAGTGCACATGCTCGGTTTTCAGTGTATTTCTACCCTGAGCATTTCATCCATCACATTTGAGCAGCCCATGTGACTATAGAGTCACACATGTGGGTGTATATAGAGTGGTAAATGACAGCCCACTACCTCTCTCCTCCTCCATGCCCACTAACCAGCTAAATACAAATGTGGGCAGGATATTACATCTTAATTGATGGAGGCTTCACCTCCCTCTTATTGCTTGTGACTTGTAGAAATACGCTCATACCATGTTATTGCAAAAAATAAAAGAAGATTTAAATATTTTTATTTATATATATATATATATATATATATATATATATATATATATATATATATATATATATATATATATATATATATGTTTATATTTATATTAATATGGTTTATCGGTATTTATTTTTATTCCAAAAGCAGTTTTTTTTGTATTATGAACATGTCACCAGCAGCAGAGGACTAGAAGCTTCTCCTGCTTTTTCCTGCAGACAGGCTGGGAAAGATCTGGTTCATGTGACAGCTGTATATCAGATAGGAAAAAATAGTACTTAGATTTTTTTTTTTTTCGTATTAAAATAATTACAGTGCCAACATCCACATGCATAAAGAGAAGGTATAATGTAAATTAAACTGTGTGTGTTTAGTATCACTTTAATGTTTTCAAGCTACATGCCATACTAAATTGGTCTATAGCACATTAGCATCTCAACAGATTGAAACACCTAAATCTTATTTCAAACGTATGTGTTAGATGCTAGAGTGTTACACCACTTTTTGCTAAGTTTTTGGAAAAAACGTACTAAAAAAAAATAAAAATATGGAATTAAAAAAAAAAAGAACAAAGAAGAAAAAAAAAGACAGCAAGACATCTATTTTGGTGAACAGAGTCTAATGTTTGACTAAAAAAAAAAAAAAAAAAAAAAAAATGCTTTATCTGCAGTCTCTTATAATGAGAGCACCCGAACAACCATGAATCTCCAGTTACAAATCATTTGAGCTAGTTTAAATAGGAGCTCAGGAGAAGCAGGCTTTTAGTCATGGCAAGCAAAGGGTGCTTTTATTTTTTTCACACATACAGACTGTTAATCCTGACACTTGTCTTTTTAATAAATGTGAAGTGTGAATGTATAAAATTGGGTCCATTTTAAAAGATTATATAACTGCCAGCATATAGGTAAATGATCTGCCCAGGAGGAAAAACATGCAAATCCTTCCAATGATAACACAGTCATCAGTCAATGAACCAGAATAAAAGTTGACTTCCAGTTTTAAATATGATGATACATTCCCTTTAGCTGACAAATAGTCCACAGACTGAGACAACTTTTACTGGACCAGCATAAAAACCTTGATATGAACACCTACAAAAATGGAATGATAACAAGGTTTATACCCATAATATTTTTGTCCTTTAAACCATTTCTAGTTGTAAGTAGCCTACAATTTTTAAGGATTCAAGGATAAATGAGGTGGAGAGGGTGTTTAGGTATGGAAAGGTATACATAAACACTAACAGTTTGATAAATATATGGTCATGGTATTGTGAATAAATGTTATCAATATGTACAATTTTTTTTAATATGCGTATATAAATTTATGAAAATGTCTGTACAAAGTATTATGTGCTTGTTACACACACAGTTACTGCTCCCTGGTTAGCTCAACCTTAAGGCCTCATGCACACTGGATGTTATAAAAATACCAGTAGCGTTAGCTGTAGAATGCTGAGCTAGAAACATGAGTTTTGCAATGTTTCTGCATTAGCGGTTTCCCGCGTTTGCGGTATTTAGCAAAACTATACTACCACAGTAGCTGGAGGTTCAAAACTGCAGGATAGGCATGTTTTGCCATGTTTTTTAGAGTTACAGCATTTTAACAGCTTAAAAACTCTTCTTCAAACACAGTGGTTCTTGGGGGGTATTTCCAGCCTGAAAATGCCCCTGCCAAAAAACGCTGATATGCCAGGGAGTTTACTGGGAAGTCACTGACAGTCCAGCATCGCAACAATTACTTTTTTTTAAAACTACAAATGTAACTGCAGTATGTTTAAAACCACACCAAGCAGTAAAATGGCTAAAGTGGAGTACCAAGCAAACTGTTAAACACATTGTTAAAATATAAATTTGATCCTCTCCAAAAATTTTTCTTTGAGTCCTTTGTAAAAAGTTCTGATTAAACCAGTGTTCTCTGAAAAAAATACACCTTGGAGAGCAAACATCAGCAAGTACATTTTATGTTGGTGCAGTAAACAAGGAACTCAACCTGCAGGCCAGCCATTCCTGCCTACTGTGTAGTGGTTAGTAATGGGTTAGGTGGACACATGCTTAAGGACAACAGCGGATGACCCATCACCATGAGTGCTTGGTTACAAACATGGGCTGTTTTGACATGTAAGAGGAACAGAAAAATTACAGAGCTAGTCACAATTACCTTGGGCTTCTTCCAGTAATCCTGAGGTAGATATCATACAGGAATGCTGGGGCCTTATGGCTTACAGCAATCCAATAGTGATATAATAGGTGATTGGAGGTTAGATTTACATTGGGCCGTCTGAAGGCCTGTTCGAGAGGATTCCTCTTGAAAGTAGAAATTACATGGTATTCTAAGAAAGAAAAGTTCAATGGCTTAACCATGTAATGAATGGCAAGAAATAGTGCACAGATTTTCTAATCATAAAACCATAAAACATCAGCGCTACAACTGGAACATTCTGGGCCTGCCAACTAAAAAAAACATGGGACAACAGCCTGCAATGGTCATGTCTACATGCCCAACGCTATGGGTGAATAGCTTAGCTTGGTTTATGTCTGACTTCCCTTTGATCCCATCTGTAGCTTCTCTTTTTCTGTTCCTCTTATCTACTTTCCAGATCATTTTCTTCTCTAAATAACCACCAGCAATAATTACTTAAGCTGGCAATACACTAGTAGATTTATAAATGTTCATATGAACATTATCAGTACACTTGACGAATGTTGTTGAAAAGTACTTAGCTGTCAACATTCAATTTTGGTATAAAAGTGTCATTTCCAGAATGAAAATCACATTCACTGTTAGAGTGAAAAAAACAGAGTTAGGTACCTGGTAACTCTTTTTCTAAGAAGTCTTCCAGGGCAGCATCCGAGAGATAGGCTCCTCCTCCCTAAAACAGGAAACACATTAGTCCACCATTATAAATTTCACACTCTTACCTGTGTGCCTCAGTTATGTTAAAGCACCGAAGGAATTCCCTGTAAGCTGCAAGCTCCCCCTCTGTACCTGGTTTTTGTTGTTTCAAGGGTGGGAACTAGTGCTGCCCTGGAAGACTTCTTAGAAAAAGAGTTACCAGGTACCTAACTCTGTTTTCTCGAATCGTCTTCCAGGGCAGCATCCGAGAGGATATATCAAGCAATACTTACTAGGGTGGGGTTAGAGACTGGAGCACTTTACGACCAAATGCTTGGTCTTGGTCAGACAGCTGGTCTATGCGGTAGTGCTTAGCGAAAGTACTAAAGCTCGACCATGTCGCTGCCCTGCAGATCTGCTCCGGAGTTGCCCCTGCTTTCTCTGCGGCCGAGGTTGCCCAGGCTCTAGTTGAGTGCGCTCTGATTTCACTAGGTGGAGTGAGATTCTGTGCCTTATAGGTAATCTGTATGGCCATCCTTATCCATCTGCTGATGGTGCTTTTTGAAGCTTGTTTCCCTCTGTTGATTCCTGCATAGAGGATGAAGAGGGAGGTCGTTCTACGCCATTCTTTTGTTCTTTCGAGATACGCTATGAGCGTGTTCCTTACATCAAGTTTGCTGTAAATGTTTCTTTTCCTACTATCCATGGTTGTTGGAAGTGAGGGTATGACGATGTTTTGGGTTCTGTGAAATGTAGAAGAGACCTTGGGTAGAAAGGCCGGATCTGGAGAGAGAATTATCTTGTCCAGATGTATTAGACAGTATGGTTCTATTGAAGATAGAGCTTGGATCTCACTCACTCTTCTGGCGGATACTAAGGCCAGAAGGAGCGCAGTTTTTAACGTGAGGTTTTTGTCTGAGCTGTCCTCGATAGGTTCAAACGGAGGGGAAAGAAAGCCCTTAAGTACTGTGCCCATGTCCCAGGTGGGAGTTTTGTACAATTTGGCTGGTTTGGATCTTTTAAGAGCTATGAGGAATCGTCTTATCAGCGGGTCTTCCGCTAGTCTAGTATCCATGACCGAGGAAAGTGCTGCAACTTGTACTTTCAGGGTACTTGGTGATATGTTTTTGTCTGCACCATCTTGTAGGAAGTCCAAAACTATTGGAATTATCCCACCGTTGGAGATTGGTCTGTCTTCGTACCAAGAAACAAATTTTTTCCTTATTTTCTCATAGATGGCTCTCGTTACCGGCTTTCTGCTGTTTAAGATGGTGTTGATTACTCTGTCTGACAGGCCTTTGTTCTGGAGTTTTACCCTCTCAGTAACCAAGCCGAGAGCTTCAAGATTTTGTGGTTCGGATGGTTGACTGGGCCTTGTGACAGTAGATCCGGGCGGTCCGTCAGTGTCAGCTGAGGTTGTATGCTGAGATTTTTTAAATGACTGAACCATGCTCTCTGGGGCCAGTGTGGTGCTATTAGTATTACTGTTGTTTTCTCTGCCTTGATTTTTTGGATTACTTTTGGGATTATGGCAGTTGGAGGGAATGCATAGCACAGATGCCATTTCCAGTTTTGGTTGAAAGCATCCACCCCGCTGTTGCCATCTGTAGGGTCCAGGGAGAAAAATATCGGAGATTTTGCGTTCGCCCTGGAAGCAAATAGGTCTACTTCGGGTATTCCCCACTTCTGGGTGATTTGAGTGAAGGTTGTTTGGTTTAGCGACCATTCCGTGTGTTTTATCGTTTTCCGGCTCAGGAAATCTGCCACTGTATTGTCTGTTCCTTTTAGATGAATACCAGATATCGATCTTATGTTCACTTCTGTCCACAGTAGGATAGATTGTGTCAGTCTCATCAGTTTTTGGGATTTTGTGCCCCCTTGTCTGTTTAGGTATGCGACTGTCGTTGCGTTGTCTGATTGTATCTTTACATCCTTCCCCTGTAATGCTGGCTTGAACGTTTTTAGCGCTTCCCCCACAGCTTTCAGCTCTCTCAAGTTTGAGGAGGCTTGTGCCCATTTGGGTGTCCATTTCCCTTGCGAGAACCGCCCTTCCATGTGGGCTCCCCATCCTAGGGCGCTTGCATCGGTGGTGATGCTGACTGGATTGACTTGAGCCCATCTGCGCCCCTCGATGACCCGAAGTGGGTTGAGCCACCAGTAGAGTGTTTGTTTGACTGTGGCGGGGACGGGAATGGATTTTTCTAGGGATGCTTGCCTGCCATCCCATTGGGACAGAATGTAGTTCTGTAAGGGTCGCATGTGAATTTGTGCCCAGGTGATGGCTGGAATGGAAGACGTCATCAGTCCTAGTACGGACATTCCGTGCCTGATCGTTGTGGAATGGTTCCTTAGCAGGGACGTAATTGCTTGTGTCATTTTTACGTCTTTTTCCTTTGTTAGGAAAATTTTTGACAGTCTGGAGTCCAGCACGTATCCCAGGTACACTACTCTCTGGCTTGGGATCATTTGCGATTTCTCTGCGTTTATTAACCATCCCAGGTTTTGCAGATAGATCATACTCTTGCGCAGGTTGTTTTCTAGGATTGCTGCTGAGTCCGCAAAGAACAGGAGGTCGTCTAAGTATGGTATTATTCCAATACCCTCCTGTCTTAGACCTTTTAGCGCTTCCGCCATTATTTTTGAGAATATTCTTGGAGCTGAGGAGATTCCGAAGGGGAGAGCTGTGTACTGTAGGTGCAGCGTAGCTGCTGGCCCCTGGATTGCGAACCTTAGAAACTTTTGGTGATCCTTCCTTATGGGGACATGTAGGTAGGCATCCTGCAAGTCTAGTGTTGCCATGAATGTCTCCTGCGGTAGGATGTTCCTGATTGAATAGATAGATTCCATTCTGAATCTCTTGTATCTTATTCCTCGGTTGAGTGGTTTGAGGTTTAGTATCAGCCTTAGTTTGCCTGATGGTTTTCTTTTTGCGAAGATGTGTGAGTAGAAGCCCTTTTGTTCCTCCTCTTGGGGAACGTGACAAATCACCTTCTGATCTAATAGTTTCTGTAGGGATTCTAGAAACACCTTTGCTTGATTGCTGTCCTTGGGTAGCATGGTCGCTAAGTATTTGGTTGGGGGGCGGTTGGAGAATTCTATTGCGTAACCGTCCGCTATGGTGCGCAGTATGAATTTGTTTTCTGTTATCTCCTCCCCCCACCTGAAGGCAGTCATTGTTTTTTGTTCTTTTGGGTATTAGGCTTGAGGATGAATTCACCTTTGCCTTTCTTGTTTTGTTGACCCCAGTGCTTTTTTGCCCCTGGCTTATTGAATTTCTTGAAATGCCGAAAGGGCGCCTTCCCTTGTCTCTTCTTGGTTTGAGGGAACCCCTTATTTTTTGCTGCAGTCCTATCCAGGACTGTTTCTAGTTCGGGACCAAACAGTAGGTCTCCAGTGAATGGTATGCCACATAAACGGTTCTTGGAAGGTGCATCCCCCCCCCCAGGATTTTAACCACAGGGCTCTGCGGGCCGAGTTTAGTAGTGCCGTGGTCCTAGAGGATATTCTGACAGTTTCTGCTGAAGCATCTGCCAAGAAAGCTGCCGCTCTAGTTAGTGTGGGGATGGTTTTAATTAGTTCCTCCCTGGGTGTGTCGTTCTCCAATAGATCTTGCAGCTGGGTTAGCCAGATTAGCAAGGTTCGGGCTGTGCAGGTGGAAGCAATAGCCGGATTTAGGTTTGCCGCCCCTGCTTCCCATGCCCTTTTCAGGAGAGCTTCTATTTTCTTGTCCATGGGGTCGCTGAGGGTACCTGCGTCATCAAAAGCCAAGTCCGATTTGTTCGTGATTTTTGCCAGAGAGGCATCCACCTTGGGGCATTTAGCCCAGGTTTTGGTGTCTGCTTCCGCAAACGGGTATCTGCGTTTGATTGTGGCGGGGATGAAAAGCTTTTTCTCTGGGTCTTCCCATTCCTTTTTGACTATGTCTTTAAGTGTTTGGTGTACCGGGAACGTTCTTGGCTTCTTGGGCTGGAGCCCTTTGTACATTCTGTCATGCATAGTGAGTTCTGCGGTTTTCTGTTCTTTAATGCCTAGAGTGTCAGTGATGGCTTTGAGAAGACTGTCTGTGTCCTCAGAAGGAAACAGGTTGCAGTCTGTCGTGTCATCTTCCTCCTCTGAGTCTGAACAGATACCGTCTTCTGATTCAGATTGTTCAGATTCATCTGAATCCACCTCTTGTTCTGCCTGTACCTTGTTCTCCCTTGGAATGTGTGTTCCGCTGGTAGATGGGATACTGGCCTGAGCGACACTTGCTGGCGTTTCTAATTTCTCTATAGCTGAGCGTAGTGGTGCCATGGCGCTCTGAATTTCTTTCTTAAAAGAATTGAGCAGGTCTTTCAAAAATCCCTGTGATTCTTTTGCCACCATTTTGTCTAAGCATTTCTGACACAGGGGCTTTTTCCAATCTGGGGAAAGCCTGTGGCTGCATGAGGCACATGTTTTGCCTTTAGCCTTCCTTTCCTCAGGGGTCTTTGCCTGCAAGCGAGCATAGAGAACAAAAAAACCCCGTGAGTTTAGGTGGTCAAAGGAACTGCCTGTAGATAGGCAGTAAAGAGGTTAAGACAGAGATAATTCAAGAATATTCTGGCTTACCTTGGAGCTGTCCTGATTTGCAGGATCTGCAGGGCAGGGTGGGGAAGCGTCAGACATGATCAGCCACCAGGATCCTCTGCTTAGAGGCCTTTTTATCTGCTTCCTGCATAAGCTCCGGCCCCGCCCCCGGCTGACCCCGTGCAGGTTGGTGGACACACCTGCACATGCCGCTGTATTGTAGAGTAACTGTGCTGGTAGTGAAGGGTAGCATTGAACAAATTTGCTATTTGTATTCTGTTTTCTCTTTTTTTTTTTTTTTTTAAACTTCCCGCCCCTAGGTGTCCCTGCTGTATCTCCGCAGTAGATAGACTATGGGAAAATGGCCGCCAACCCGGAAGCGGAACTTCCTCGGCGCCATCTTGGTACACCCCCGACTTCCTGTAGCGGCCTGTGGCGGTGAGGACGCTGCTGCGCCGCCCGGAGAGCGGCGGATTCGTTTGGGGGGACAGCCGCAGCCACCAGGGACCTAATTTAGAGGGTGCAAAACCCTCCCTGCTAGACCCTCTGCTGCTGAGGTTTTCGGCAGCGGTCGTCGTCGGCGGCGGCGGCGGGGGGGGGGCGCCCATCTATGCATGTATCCATCCCCCCTGGCGGGCTCCAGATTCTGCGGAAAGCCAGAGGGGGGTGCTTGCGGAAGCATACACAGGCCTAAACAGCGGCATGGGGTGGGGATGACAGAGTCCTCCTGCAGCCTGGGGGGATGATTGCAGACCCCTCAGTAGGGGCGAAATCTCAGGCTTTGAGCAATGTTGCCCAGTGCTGCGCCTGCTCGCCCTCCCAAAGCCCCTTGGGCTGTATGGGATGCTGGCAGGGGGTCTCCTGCAACAAGCACAGAGACAGGTGAAAATAAAATAACAAACGTTCTTGCAGCTCCTGTGGGTCCGGAGGAAACACAAACAACTGAGGCACACAGGTAAGAGTGTGAAATTTATAATGGTGGACTAATGTGTTTCCTGTTTTAGGGAGGAGGAGCCTATCTCTCGGATGCTGCCCTGGAAGACGATTCGAGAAAAATTCCATACAGCTCTTTTGAACTTTCTCTTCACCGCCATCAAAAATGAACACTGGTTTGACCCCACCAATGATTTAAAAATCAAAACGAATGTTCCTGAAACTTTTGAAAACCACATTATACTAGTGTATGGCTAGCTTTATTCTCCAAAAGGGTGCCAGTTAATTGGACCAATATTTAAACTTTATTCTGGTGACCCCCAATATAATATAACCCAAGAGATACAAATTTTTTGCTTGTGCCACGTGAGAAAATAAATTTTCAGAATGAAGATGTAATACCATTTACCACCCCAAGCAAAGATTTATCCCATACCAAGTTAAGATTTTTGCTTTAGACAAATGAATCTTTTATTGTGCACAGATATGAGGCCCATCTGTCATTTTATAAAATGAGATGGCTTGTTAAAGTAACTGTATCAGTAAAAGGTTTCAGAGCAAAGTCAGGGGTGATTGTTGGTCTTTTTCTTTATTTTATATTCTTCAGGCTGGCAGGTGAGCAGTATAAGTGAATGAGTCAAAGCCAAGCAAACTAAAAGGTGGCTAATACAGTGCTGCCTCAGTATAACAGATAATGATCTGGGATTTGTCATGTATTAAGTGTTTTTGTAAAGTGAAAAAATAAGTAATAAAACCTATAACCATTAAAGTTGTCCTTTGATTCGCCTCTTTCTCAAAACAGACCTCAATGCTATTAGGCTAGTAATAAACGTTACCCAGCATAAACCCCTAATGATAAATGTGCAGTGTCCCTACAGGTGTAGAGATCAATACAGAATATCGACTACATGACTGTATAGAGAACTGACGCAAGGTGCCTTGGACCTACAAACAACAACCTGAAAAGGACCATGGACTACCTATGGTCAATCTCTGGTAAAGACCTTCCAGCAGTAATTTTATTTTTTTGGCAGCCATGAAGAGCAAATCACATCTGACATTGCACTTAGACGGTGGTCACTTTAGAGGGGGCTGAAGACTTAGCCATGCACAAGTAAAAGATGTATTCTTTTCATAGCTTGATTAAATTATTTAAATGTCATCCCTGTGCATAAACTGAAGAGAATAGAAAAACATGCTGAACTAAAGTAAGCTTAAAAAAATGAAATGTGGAAATAAAACACTAGCACATTCAGCAGTGCATTCCATAACTGAGGGCTGCAAAATTTCTGCAAATTAAGATCTATAAAATCAGCAAATCTTCCCCAGGAAACTACCCTTTCATTAACATTAAAGATTCTAAAGCATATCATTTCAAGACAAAATGAAGAGGTCATACCAACTTCACCCCAGTGGAAAGGATTTGTGCCTCCGGTCGTACAATTGTACACTATAATATTTTTAGGCCTAAAAGAAAGATATGGAGAGAAGACAATTGGCATTAGAGAGAAATTACACAAGGTGGTTTCAAGACAGAGGTCAGTGCTGAATCTTTGACAAGCTCTGTACCTATTAACTCCAGAATACCAGGCAGCAGCTACCGTTGTGTTCACAACTACGTCTACTGGAATCAGATCTGCCACAGCATTGTTGGAAGCTCTCATGGTGCGCAGGATTCCCTTTCCTGCCTGTAAATTATATAGAAGAAAACATATGTTAAAACTAAAATTGTGTTGCACATACATTGCTCACAAACGAAATTACCGTATTTATCGGCGTATAACACGCACTTTTTTCCCCTTAAAATCAGGGGAAAATCGTGGGTGCGTGTTATACGCCGATCCCCGCTATTTTGTGATCTATCGAATCGATCGCCGCCATTCACATAGCGTGTAGTTTTAAATATGGCGCCGCGGAGTTCGGAGGGACTCGGCGGCGCTGAACAAGCCCCGCCGAGCACAGTGACTGGGTGGAGCCGAGATATACATAGCCGAGGGTTGTCGGCTCTTCTCGGCGCCGTTCAGTCACGCCCAGTCCCGCCATTGGACCTGTGTTATGTCC
Organism: Aquarana catesbeiana; assembly: GCF_042186555.1. NCBI lineage: Eukaryota > Metazoa > Chordata > Amphibia > Anura > Ranidae > Aquarana > Aquarana catesbeiana. The sequence continues at coordinate 55,331,249 of NC_133334.1, read as the reverse complement.
ATCATAGGGACTGGGCGTGACTGTGAACGGCGCCGAGAACCCTCGGCTATGTGTATCTCGGCTCCGCCCAGTCACTGTGTTCTCGGCGGCGCTCGTTCAGCTCCGCCGAGTCCCTCCGAACTCCGCGGTGCCATATTTAAAACTACACACTAAACTTGTGTATGTCGGCGGCGATCATGTAATGTACACTGGGGGCAAGGCTGCACTGACCACTGGGGCAAGGCTGCACTGACAAGGCTGCACTGGACACTGGGGCAAGGCTGCACTGACAAGGCTGCAGATGGACACGATAACGTTGCATTGATGGGCATTTAAATGTAAGTTTTTTTTCCTTAAACTTCCCTCCTAAAAGTTTTTTTCCTCAAAATTCCCTCCTAAACTTGGGGTGCGTGTTATACGCGATAAATACAGTAAACATCAAGATTTACTTTAGTTGGTTTGGAACAGGTAAAGTTAAAAGGAAACCCTTCATGAAAAAAAAACCATGGAAGCGGTCATTGTTGACCCATTCTTCTGAAATTGCTCACTGCCTGGACCTCACAGAGCTTGTGTTGGAGACCGCGCTGCACCGGCTGGATAGGTCACTAGTCCTGAGTGGGTAGTCATGTGGGCAAAAAGAAGGAAATGTCTTCGGGTGGATAGTACCCAGTGATAGATGTGGCAAAGAAAACCCTTCTTGAAAAATAAAAACATGGAAGCGGTCATTGTTGACCCATTCTTCTGAAATTGCTCACTGCCTGGACCTCACAGAGCTTGTGTTGGAGACCGTACTGGACCGGCCGGATAGATCACTGGTCCCGAGTGGGTAGTTGTGCAGGCAAAAAAAAAGGAAATGTTTTCGGGTGGATAGTGCCCAGTGATAGATAGTGGCAATGGGCCCTCTCGGGGATTGGGCTGCTACCTTTTCTGTGCGACCTTAAAAGGTCATTTCAGCATATAGACTTAGATAAAAAAAAAAAGCAGCACCTGGTGTCCAGAGAAATGTGATTTCTAAAATATGGTTCTTGGACATTTAATAAAAATTAGCAACATGCACATCAATCCAATGCATTTCGGGGGAATATATGCCCCCTTTTTCAGGGCTGGTGCTGTATACCATTTGGTGGGAAAGATTGCAACGAGTGGTCAGGTTGAATCAAGGTTTCTGAATGGCAGATTGACAGCTTTCTTGGTATAGGCAGCAAATTTGCATGAAATGCGTTGGCTTGATGTACATGTTGTTCATTTTTATTAAAGGTCCATGAATCAGATTTTAGAAGTCACATTTCTCTGGACACCAGGTGCTCCTTTCTTTTGGTACTCACAAAGAGAAAACACTGCAAATGTGTGGCCAGAAAGAACAGGATAGTGCGCATTCCCATAGCACTAGGAGGCGCTGGTCCCAATGGCTGCTCTGCTCTTCGGACAGGGCCATTACAGGCTTCAGAATTTTAGGTCAACTTCTTTTTAAACACAGTTTTGGACTACAAAACTTTAAATGGAAAGAGATTCCTGCCTGGAAGGTAGGTGTAGCACACTATACTGCTGTACCCATATGGGACAGCATAGTGTGCTTTTTGATGAAGGTCAATTTACACTTTAAGGGCCAGTTCACACCACATATAGTTTTTTTCTGCAACAAAAACGCAAGGAAAGTAGGTTATATGGTTTTCAATGGCATAGTTCACACCAGTGCTTGCAGTTCCAGTTAAAGTAGAACATGCTGCATTTTTCCTGGACTGGAATGCTGTAAAACGCATCAAAAATGCACCAAATATGCGCTGGAACACGTTCTTATTTAAGGTTAATAAAAAATGCACTACACCAAAAATGCACTGGAACGCATCAAAAACGCACATGCAGAAAAGCATCTGGAACACATCCAGACTACTGAGTTTCTATGGTGTGAACTGGCCCTAAATGCTTTTGAAATGCATTTGATTTTATGATTACATAACTTTATTATTTGGTACTTGTTACATCAAGTTGGAGTTTGGCTTTACGAAAGCAGGCTCATTATTGACAAAATCTTTAAAATGGATAGATCTAAAACGATTCTACTTACCGCAATGAACAAACCACTTGGGCCATTGAAATTATCAATCCATCCCTGTTGAAAAGAAAGGAACAAACATCATCTTCAATTATTATAAGTCTGCATCAGAGCATGGATGCATTGTAACCTGATAACACTATGATCAAACCTTGAGTCAAATACCACACATTATTATTACTATACAGGATTTATATAGCACCAACAGTTTGCGCAGTGCTTTCAATGTTAGGGCAGTACAATTACAATACAATTCAATACAGGAGAAATCAGATGGCCCTGCTCATTAGAGCTTACAATCTAAAAGGGAGGGTCAAGTGATACAAAAAGGTAATAACTGTAGGGGATGAGCTGATGAAAAAAATAAAGGAACAGTTGTTAGACGAGGGCAGGTTAGGCTTCTCTGAAGAGAAAAGTTCAGGGATAGCCTAAAACTGGATAGAGTTGGAGATAGTCAGACGTAGGGAATGTCAAAGGATGGGAGAGGCTTGGGAGAAGTCCCGGAGGCGAGTGTGGGATGAGGTGACGAGTGAGCTACAGCGCAGGAGGTCTTGGGAGGAACAGAGGGCAATTTGGTTGGTATTTTGAGATTAGATTAGTGATGTAGCTGGGGGCAGAGTTGGATGGCTTTGTAAGTTGTCAGTATTTTGAATTTAATTAGTCGGGTGAGTGGAAGCCAATGGAGGGATTAGCAGAGAGGGGTAGCAGAAGCTGAGCGGTTTGTAAGGTGGATGAGTCTGGCAGCAGCATTCATGATGGAGTGGGGGGGGGGGTAGTCTATTTAAAAAGGTAAGCAGAGGAGGAGGGAGTTACAGTAGTCAAGGCGAGAGATAACCAGGAAGTGAATCAGGAGCTTTGTGGTTTCATTGGTTAGGGGTGTATTTTAGAGGTTGCAGAGGTTGAGGCGGCAACAAAAGTGAATGGATATGGGGCTGAAAGGAGAGTTCTCAGTCCAGGAGAACACCTGAACCCTGGCATGCGGGGATGGGTGGATGGTTGTGCCATTGCTCTTTACAGAGAAGTCAGGGGAAGAGGCACGTGGGGGAGGAAATATTATGAGCTCGGTTTTGGACAAGTTTGATGAAGTGGTTGACATCCAGACAACTATGTCTGTTAGAGATGCGCGAGGAGACTGATGGAGTGAGCTGATTTTATGGAGCAAAGAACAGTGCAGCCGTTACCAAACTCCTTTATGTCTTCCTGAAGATTAAATGACCGCAGGTGACCCTTGTCTGGTTGATTTGGGCAGAAGCACCATTCCCTTTGCTTAAGTTGTCACACAATATGCAAAAATGAAATGCCAAGTTAGAATGTTATCTCAAAACTTCCTTTTGTGTATTTTAGTCTGCCACCAAAAGACATTTTTCTAATTCATAGTGTTATTGCTGTATTGAGAACTTTGGGCGTTTTCCAAATTGATGAACAGGGAAATCTGTTAAAGAAAGCTCCTTTCTCTAGAAAGGACAACGGCAAGTATCTGTTAATTACACTTACCTCCATGGCAGAAACAAAACTTTCCTGAAAGTGTGCCTGGGTCACAGCTCTACTGCTAGGGCAAGACTTCTGGTCTTTGGGCAATCTACTTCCTGTCCCTGCTATTTTCTCATAGAATTAGTCGCTGCCAGTTGCAGCCACATAGATTTTTGCTGCCATTCTACTCTGCCAATTTAATAAAAAAAATTGCAGAGAAGGAAAACATTGAGCTAATGGGATTGCTGCGCTCCAGGCATAGTTTTAAAAGCAGGATATTGAAAAGCACAGCATGGAGGTAAATGTAATTAACACATTACACGTCCCTCCCACAGACCTTTTCAGAGAGATTTCCTGGAGCTATTCATTAAACATGAAGAGTTTGAACTGTACACATAACTTAAAACAATGACAATCATTGATTTGAAATGATAAAAAATTATGCTCTTTATCTCGGGACTGTTTACACTACGATACCTTAGCCAAGGAAAACTGGAGGGTGGAGTAGGTCTCCTACATCTTGACCTTTACCTTACAGCAGCAGCCCAAAGCCAGATTGCCAACTGGTTTTTCCACATGCAAGCTAAATGTTGGGTTATTATCGAGCAGCATACTACTCCTTTACCACTAACATCCCTTCTCTGGGTCTGACCAACACATCACTTGCCCACATAGAACTTCCCTCCCTCTATTATTATTATTATAATAATAATAATAATAAACACAAACACAGCAGGATTTCGATTCAAACAGTATACCACATAAAAGCCTTATAGGTCCTCAATAATAGTTAGGTATGCAAATTAGTCAGAGTTGTTGTCAAATTAGCCAACACTGCTAAATTGTCCAGAGAAGGGCAAGGGACTGGAGGACCTCAGTTACGAGGAACGACTACAATCATTAAACATATTCTCTCTGGAGAAGAGACGCTTGAGAGGAGATGTGATGGCGATATATAAATATTTATATTACTTTATTTACCCAATATGTGTTTATGCATTTTTCAATGTATCAATGTTTATAGCAATTTTATAGCACAAGAGTCTTTTATTGTTGAATGATTGATTGTTCACTATTGGGCGGCGCTATCACAACTTTTTCCGTTACCGATATACAAATACCTCAATGGCGATTCTGGCATAGGAAATGAACTATTTCGTCTTAGGGAGTGTAAGAAGACACAGGGGCAACTCAATAAATCTGAAGGAGAAGCGGTTTAACCTTAAAGTGATTGTAAAGTCAGAAGGTTTTTATTCTTAATACATTCTATGCATTAAGATAAAAGGCCTACTGTGTGTAGCAGCCTCCCTCAGCCCCCCTAATACTTACCTGAGCCCCATGGGCGTGGCATCAGGGGTTGCAGGGGTCACAATCGCAACCCCGCCCCTAGCTCCAGGGGGCCCCTGCAGCCTCCCTGTCATATCATATCCTCCACGAAATCCAGCTCCGATCTACCCTAGGGCCCCACAGCCACGCTCCAGTACTGGGCTTCTACTTTGCCTTCCACGGTCCACACCCTTCTGTTCCCACTGACTGGGGAGAAGCTGTGAGCCATTTCCTGAATGAGGAGGAGCAAGAGGTGAGAACAGCCCAGGATGGGGAAGTGTCTGTGCTGTGTGCTGGCAACATTGAATGGTAACTGAGCTCAGCGAGGCAAGAGGAGGAGAGTGCCGTCCTGTAGCCACGATGGGACCGATGTCACTGGTGAAGTATGACACTGCTCAGTGTCTCCTAGTCACCAGCTGGGGTTCTCTGTACCTCCCCACCTGGGGATATCTACTTACCCCACTTCCCTGACAACTGGGGAAAAGACACACCTCCAGGAGGTGACCTTCCCCCAACACCTGCCAACACTGACAGACACCTTCAGAAATTGCTAAAACAAAACCCTTAACACCTCCTTGGGGGGTCCCTGAAGGGCTGCAGGTTCCAGATTTTGTGTAACATGGCTTTCCCCTCCCAGATCTAAGTTGCCCCCCCAAAGCCCCCTGACCACCCCCTCCACCCTGAATGCTATGCCCGGCTGCTGAGCTCCTTTCCAATTACAGCACTCTATACTGTTCCTCCTGCGCAGGACTGAAATCACATTCCTTTACAACACAGCCAGTTAGCCATGATCTGCACAGGGTGTATCTGCCTACTGCAACTACACTGCCGTTCCGACCACAGAATTTCACAGGTCAGAAGGGCAACATAAAAGCCAGATACACCCTGTGAAGACTGACAGACCGTGTGTAAAGAAATGTGATTTCAGCCTTGTATAGTGTGTGGGGGGGAGCTGTATACAGTGCTGGGATGGGAAAGGAGCTCTGCCAAGTGACCTGCCAGGGGTCCCTGTCCTCTGATTCTCCAGCGGTGATCCCTGGCCTCTGATGTAAAAGGAGGAACTCTGGGAACTCAAAACTCTTAAGCCACTTTGAGTATCTTGGCATGCGGTGGATGTATCTGTACACACGTTGGAAGTAGTTGGGGGGGGGGGGGGGGGGGGGGGGGCAGGTCGACTTTTGCATTGGGGCCCACAAGCTTCAAGCTACGCCTCTGCTGAGCCCCATCTATATCCAGCGATGTTGCAGGAGTATCTTATTTGCCACGGACTCCCTTTCTCCCCTCCTCATTTGTGCAAATCCACTACACAGAGCAGGCAAGTATAACATTTTTTTTTTTTTTTTTTTTTTTTAGTTAAAAATAACAAACAAGACTGCAATCATTTTACACTGCGTAGGGGGTTTTTCACTGTCAAGGCGGTAAGGATGTGGAATCCACTTCCACAATTGGTAGTGTCAGCGAGAAGTATTGATAGTTTCAAAAAACTCTTGGACATGTATCTTAGAGAACACAGTATACAGGGATACGGGAAAGAATTATGAACACACGCCTACACAGGTTGAACTGGATGGACTGGTGTCTCTATTCAACCTTACCAACTATGTACCTGTGTAAATTTGGCCTGGGCATGTAGATATCAATGATCTACCTTATTGGTAGAGCAGATTATAACATTTTAAAAATCTGTTTCACCAAGTCAGTAGAGTTTACTTAAAGTAGAACTAAAGGCAAAACTTTTGTTTAGTTTTGGACAGTGGAGAGGGATTAGAACACCTGTCAGTGTTTATTACAGTCTGTGCCCCCCATTAGGGAGATTCGCCCTCTCTATTTGTCCTGTTTACCATTATCATTGAAAGTGAAAATAAAAGAAAATCCCAAATTTTGGGAATACTAGTTCTGGTGACCTGGGGACCCCCAAGGAATTCCCTTAATTTTCAGGGATTTCCTCTCACGTCCTGTTTGGATATGGGACAGGAAGTGAAGGGAAATCTCCCCAATGGGAAAAAAAACCTGACAGGCGTTATAACCCTTACTTTATCCAAAATGAAATAAAAAAAAAAAAAAAAAAAGTTTTGCCTGTAGTTCTACTTTAAAAGTGTTTGTGGCCTAAAGCAGTGGTCATCAACCCTGTCTTCAGGGCCCACTAACAGGCCAGGTTTTATGTATTACCTTGGGGAGATGCAGACTAGAATACTGAAACCACTGAGCAGCAAATGATATCACCTGTGATGTATTTCAGTTATTTTGCAAACCTGGCCTGTTAGTGGGTCCTGAGGATGGGGTTGATGACCACTGCTTTAAACACTTTTAAAGTAGAACTATAGGCAAAACTTTTTTCTTTTTTTTTTTTCCATTTTACAGGGTTGATGACCACTGGCCCAAAGTACTGCCACAACTTATTTTTTGTGCTTTACCTTTTAATGTCTAAGACCATAACATGTTTATATATATATATATATATATATATATATATATATATATATATATATATATATATATATATATATATATATATATATATACACACACACACACACACACACACACACATATACACATACACTCTGAAATCGTTTACATGGATTTTGGATGAGGATATCAGCCATAACCCCGGTATCGTTTTTGCACCTGGCTTTCTCATGAAAGCATTCCAAGCGGCTCATAAGCCACTGTAATACTTTAAGAAGCACCAGGAGGGGACATTCCCCCCACTCCCGCTGCTATTTCTCGGGCTTACAGTTTCCACCAGTTCCCCCTTGAAACAATCTGACGGTGCGGCCGGCTAGTCCCATAGGCGATCAAAAAGTAAATCCTCTTATCGCCTCTATGGCCTTGGAGGACCAGAGCGACACCGTGATGCTATTTCTGGTCCAAGCTGGAAACAATTATTTTTTTCAAAAGCAAAAAAGGTAAGGAAGAAATTTGGGGTCTTTTTGACCCCAGATCTCTTCATAAAGAGGACCTGTCATCCTTATTTCTATTACAAGGGATATTTACATTCCTTGTAATAGGAATAAAAGTGATTAAAAAAAAAAAAAATTAAAGGGGAAGCGTAAAAATAAAAAAGTAAAATAAATAAGAACCCCCCTCCCCCTAGGCTTACGTGCAGAAGCGAACACATATGTAAGTCGCAAACACATTAGTCAACGGTATTTGCACCACATGTGAAGTATTACTGTGAAGGTTACAGCGAGAGCGATAATTCTAACTCTAAACAGGTAACTGGTAAAGGCATTTAAAGCGTCACCTATGGAGATTGTTTTTAAGTACCGTAGTTTGTCACCATTCCATTACTCGGCATAACATCATCTTTCACATTATACAAAAAGATTGGGGTATATATTCTGTTTTGTTTTTTAAATGAAAGTGTATTTTCTCCCCAAAAAATTGCAAAACTGCTGTGTGACATTAACTTATTCTCTAGGGTTTCTGCTAAAAAAAAAAAAAAAAAAATATGTATAATGTTTGGGGGTTAGAAGTAATTTTCTAGCAAAAAATGCTGATTTGAGCTAGTAAACAAAAAGTGCCAGAAGAAACCTGGTTTTAAAGTGGTTAAAGCTGTACTACGGGCAATACAAATAATGTCTAAATGAAAGCAGCATATGTGTGTTAGTTGAAACTGTGTCCTTTGTGTATTTCCTCCACATATGTGCTGTAACCTAGTATGAAACAACTCCCCTACGCTGGAGTTTTTTCTTTGTATAAAAGACTGGTCAGTGCTGCTCCCTCTCCTAGTGCAGGGTGACTGGTATTGTCTCCATCCCCTCCTGTAGTATTCTGTAGGCAGCCTGTCATGGGAAGACCTGCTGGGACCTACTCACAGCTCTGCTCTCTGTACAGGCCATGTACAGCACATCAGAAACGGTCACTTCTACTTTTACAAAGAAATATCCGGGTTTGCAAAGGCATTTGGTGTAAACAAACTGGATTTATATCCTTTGTGGCTATTGAGGGATATATTTAAATGAATTTCAATTTTTGCCCCTGGAATTTAGATTAAACAAAATATTGTAAAAACAAAGGCAATGTTGCAAGATAGATTAGACAACTTGAGCTTAAAAAAAAAAAAATGTTTATATTTTCTTTAATAACCGATCATAAAACCTAAACAAAAACATTTGTCAATGTACTTTAGCTTTCTGAACCCGAATGAGGGTTAACACAAGTATGCAATTCTCTACTTCAATTTAAAAGCAAAGCTGCAAGTCAATCATTTACAAAATACACCAATAGAGAAAGAAGAATGTGAACTGTAAGAAAACAGGACAGACAAGATAATTACTTACAGGGAACGGTTCCTTCCAGCTGGCTCCAACAATGGATGGTCTGACAATGGCTATATTCAGCTTATGCCCCTCCTGTTGCACTATATACTCTGCCAGGGCTTTTGTGTATGTGTACGTGTTCGGCCTGTCCCCTATGAGTTTCGGGGTTATGTCGTTCACCAGGCCGTCCTCCATCCATCTATAAAATGGAAGCAAATTTGGCTTTAGCTTTGTTACAGAACAGCTAAGTGATTGTATAATCGAACACACAATTCTTTGTACTGTGAAGTGAGAACATTCAATCAAAATATCCAAACTGTTCTGTCATTTGAAAGAGGTTATTGCAGTCATATGAGGACAGTGCAAGGTAAATGATCATTACTTCTCATCACATGGACTCCTCAGCAGACTGTCCTCTATAGCAGAGTTCAGCTTTACCTCCACTGTCAGCAGGTCTCAGTCATCCAACTGTATTCTTTTCATTTCTATCCTTATTAATTTAAGAGAGAAACTTTCTGTTTTTGCTCCTGGAGCTTTTGCCCGTGTTTCCTGTGAGTAGTAAGTGTACACAGCAGAGCCCAAATCTAAGTGATCAGCTCTGAACAGCTGCTGACGGCACGTGGGGACTCTCAGACCTGACTTTCTGCCCACAAGATATTCATAAACATACTACTTTAGATACATACATTTGATTTTGGACTATTGATGGTTTATTTTTTCCTGGTAACCTGATCTCCTTTAAAGCAAAGGATAGTGTACACATCACTGGTCATAACAGTACCCTTAGGCAGACATAATATACAGTATTACTAAACCCAGGACCCTGCATCCACTATATCTGGTCTCCCACAGTACATGGAAATGCAATTATTTTTGTAAATATAAACTACTAAATAGCTTTTCTCGTCAGCGGTATATAGCAGTCTTGTGACTTCTATCAGTGTTTGGTTAAAGCTTGTAGGAGGAGTTTTCATTCTACTCTGACTGTCCTATGAAGCTGCATGACCCCTGACCCTCTGTCTGGACAGTGCTGATGGACCCTGTACTAAGAAAAAAAAAACGCTCTAGCAATACACACCAAACTGAGCATGTGCAGATTGCCCCCAAAGCTCTGTACTATCAGGAGATGGATTGGGGACAGTAAAAGGGGAGGATCAGAGAAGACAGGATCAAACAGCCTTTTTACACAATGCAGAGGATTAACCCCTTAGGTTTGACAGCGAGTATAACAAGCACGCTTTACTGCATGTACAGACTGATTTTACGGTTGTGGGTTTTGTAACTCTTTAAGGGCTCACCAATATACGTTACAACAGAGGTCACCAACCTTCGAGCCCCAGACCAGTACTGGTCCGTGACCTGTAAGTTATCACAGCAGGAAGTGAGTGGCAGGTGAGTGAGCAAAGCTTTATCTGTATTTACAGACGCTGCCATTGCTTGCATTACCACCTGAGCTCTGCCTCCTGTCACCCCAGCTATGGCATTAGACTCTCTCATAGGAGTATGAACCCCACTATAAACTGCACATGTGAGGGATCTAGGTTGTGTGCTCTTCTGAATCGAATGCCTGGTGATCTGAGGTGGAATTGAGGCAGCTGCAAATACAGATTATTATTAGTGAATAAGTCAAGTAAATCGTCTTTGTCCATACTAGAAGAGGATCAACTGCTTGAGATCGCAAAGTATGGTGGCCTTAAAAGTATGTTTGAGACACCTTCAAATATCCCGAGATTGCCACAAAAGCCCTGCTTCCATTTTCAACATCCTATCTTTGGGTGGCTGGGTTTTCTGCAGTGACAGCTAACAAAACAAGATAACAAAGAAGACTGATCAAATGCAACACACTTGTTACTGTCGTCCCCCCCCCCATTGCCAAAGACTGTCTAGTTGTAGGAAAACAAGCTCAGGGCTCCAACTGATTCTGCATTATAGTGAGTTGCATAAAATTATTTTATACTTGGCTGAGTTGCGTGTAGTTCCACACTGTGCCGGTGAGTGTTGTTGTCACCATGGGCTGGTGTTGGAAAGGCAACGTGTTGAAGCGTATGAGTGCTCCTCTGTCCCGGAGACAACTCGGTGGAGGTGGTCCTCCGAGTTGCATTCTGGGAGAGGGTATTTATGGGACAGACGCCATGTTTAGGGGTTCATTTTTAGCCACCTGCTGACCCTCCTGGCCAACAGGTATGCGTTAAGAATACCACCTCATGGTCCTCCATTCCGGAGGCCCACGTCGCTGCGGCGTGTGGGCCCAGAGGCCTGTCTGGGGCCTACCACAGCTGCAAAGGAATGGTCCTGAGCTGTCTATCCTGAGTGAAGAAGCTGGACAACCGAGGAGATCCCAGGGGAGGACCCATCATGGAAGGATCATGCATAGTGCTGGTCTGGAGAGGGGCCTGGTGACTCGGTTGGAGGACGTATCCTGAAGTAACCTTACTGCATAGTACTGCCGGGTTGGCTTAAAGGTTCAAGTACTGTGTCTGACATTCATCGCAAACCAATACATCCTGTGGCAGAGGATTATACGGGTTCTATTCCAAACAAGTCTGTGGCAGAGACTTTTGTTCGTGCTACGTACTGGCTGCTAGGCAAGTGAGAGAGGCCTATCCAGGCGGGCAAAGATTGAATCCCACAAGGGGAGCGCATTCAACTACAAGTGTTCAATTCCAAAGAATGTTCTAAAAAATACTAAGGAACAGTATTTGAGCTTCCCTACAACTTTCCTTCTGCCTCTTTCCTGCTACTTCCTTTATTACTTGTTCATTAAAGCATTGGAAAATATACTCAAGTGTTTGGTGCTTATATCATCCAGAGGTAAAATCAATGGGACCCTAGACCCGGTGAAACAGAGGTATCGAGAGTGAAGGTAACAGCCCGCTTTAAACCAGCAGCTCCACCGAGAGTTAGTGCTACACACACATACACACACACATACACACAATGTAATCATAATAAAAATCAAGTGCACATTAAGTGCCGGTTCACACTACAATGAAATTCCATTGAAGTAAATGAGAGCCGTCTTAATGTACACTACTGAAGTTGCTCCGACTTCAGAAAAGGTTCCTGTACTACTTCAAGGCAACTTGTACCCATAGATATCAATGGAAGTTGCCTTCAAGACGGATCTCCATCTATATTGAAGCAACTTTACAGGAAAAAGAAAATAATTTACATAGGTACCTCCCATGTTTACCCAGGCAACCCCCTCCCTCCCACAGAGCTGATTATTCTGTAATTGGCCACAGCCAAAGTCGCCTGTCCTAAAGGCAACTTTAAGTCGTGTTGTAAGTTGCACAAAGTCTCGCTGAAGTCGCCTCCAAATCGCCTTGCAAAGTTCCGCTGTAAGTCGGTTGCCCCTGTGTGAACCGAGCCTTAAAGTAGTGCGTTAAAATCATCCTGAAACCACTGTCACCAACCCACCAGGTCTGTCTTCCACAAGGAAAAAAAAAAACCCAAAAAAGGGTCCCTGATGAGAAAAAAAGTTTGGGGAGCGCTGTGTTACAACATAATTACCAATAAATTCTCCATGAATGTATCTAAAAGTTGTGCGACCATCTAACTGGGTAGAAAACATTTAATGTCAACTTTACACAGAAGAAATAGAGAGGTTTATAGTCGACAATTCTCACAAAAGCTACGCTTTATAGTAGATTTTCAATATATCATTGTAAATCGGTTTTAAAAGACCCACAGTGGAGTTTTTAAAGGGATCAAATACTGTTTTCCAGTATGAAAGAGTATAAATATACAATACAAATTAAATTGTACAGCATTTTATCCTCTCATACATTACAAGGTTAAAATATAACAATTCTTCTTTGTATTACATATCTATGGAAACAAGAAAAAAAAAACACAGCTAATTGCGTTCATGTGGAACACCACCCAGCCTTCCACACACACTTATCTGACACATGCAGTATTTGTTTTACAGGTAGAGTATAGAGGTCAAGTAACAGGTAAAAGGAGGGCGGGCTGAAAGGAGGGAATGTGGTATTCCAAAGCCGTGAGTGGAAAATGTTGCATTACAACTTTTAAAATGGGTCTTGAAGCTCTGAAATTCCAACCAATAAGTACATACAAAGCATGTAGAGTGTGCATGTCGTCATCATGACTTGGAGCAACAAAACGAAATATCTCAACACTTAACTTTGTAGTGCATCCCACAGAGGCTGCATGTTACATAACAGTAGTTCTGTAAAAGCAGAGGATTTTTTACCGGTAGACAAGTGCAAACCTTTTCAGTTTTCTTTTCAATATTTCAATCACAGCTAGATAAAATATAATACAGTACACATTGACTGGAAGACCTTCCTACCATCCAAGATAACTTTTACTGCATGGAGTCATCATTCCCACTGCAGTTTCGATCTTCCCGATGGGCAACTCTCTCAAGTTCAACCACTTTCCGACCGCTGGCCGTCATATGACGTCCTGGGCTTTCAGTGGCGATATCTGAATGATGCCTGCAGCTACAGGCATCATTCAGATATCAATCTTTTCTGCCAGTGTTCTATCAATTTTTGCCCTCCACCGAAAAGTGCCTGCGCATGCGCAGAAAAGAAGGGCACTCCAGCTGATTTGCCAATCAACTGGAGTGACCCTCTCTCTGCTATCTTCTCACTCTTTTGCTGGGTCTTCTCCGCTGTCTTCTCCCTCTGTTCTTCTTCCGATGTTGACTCGATGCTCTCTCCAGCTCTAATGCCGGGTGCGCCACTACTTATATAGGCATGGGGCGGGGTCGCCAGAAACCTGCCCCTTATGACGTTGCCCCCCATCATGCCCTGTGTGGTGACCCCGCCTAATGCCTATATAAGTAGTGGCACACTGCACACCCGGCATTAGAGCGGGAGAGAGCATCGAGTCAACATCGGAAGAAGAACAGAGGGAGAAGACAGCGGAGAAAACCCAGCAAAAGAGCATGAAGATAGCGGAGAAGACTTAGCAGAGGCAGAAGACAGTGCACAGAAGGAGAAGAATTGGAGAGAGAGCAGAGAAGAACCAGAGATGGGAGAAAAAGTCGGAAGAGATGCCAGAGCTGCCTTAATAAATTACTTTAACACCCTGTGTGCTGCGTTTTATTTTTGAGACTTTTTTTTTCAGGCGAATGGGTAGGGTTACAATGTACCCCATACTCATTCACATAGGGTGGGGGGCCGGGATCTGGGGGTCCCCTTGTTAAAGGGGGCTTCCAGATTCTGATAAGCCCGCAGACCCCGAAACCAAGGGCCAGGGTTGTCGAGAAGAGGCCCCTGTCCTCATCAACATGAGCACAAGGTGCTTTGGGGTGGGCGCAGGGCCCCCCCCCCGCCCCAAAGCACCAACCCCCCCCATGTTGAGGGCATGTGGCCTGGTACGGTTCAGGAGGGGACGCTCGCTTGTCCCCACCCCCTTTCCTGTGTACTCAGATAAGGGTTTGGTATGGATTTGGGGAGACGACTTCCACAACTTTTTTTCGGCGTGAGGGGGTTCCCCTTAAAAAACTCATGCCAGACCAAAGGGCCTGGTATGCTCTTGGAGGGGAAACCCATGCAGTTTTTTTTTTTTAATTTGGCATGGAGTTCCTCCTAAAGATTCATACCAGACACAGTGCCTTGCATTGTCGGGGATCAAAGTCGGATCCCTGTTCATTGAACTCGGATGCATGTCGGACTTAAAGTCGCAGGGCAAAATCGGATCCAAAGTGGTATGACCGTCCTGTCATACCAGTGTGAACCCAGCCTAAAGGGATGCAGACCCTGACACTTTCCTCAGGGCCCTGCAGGCGCAGCAGCTGATAATTATAAAACCACTCCCTTTAGATTCACTCTGTACATGGGCTCAAATGGCTATTTCTTCTGGAATAATATAATGTAGGAACCTGCAATAAAGTGTGTTAAAAATCCCTGTAATGTAAATCGATTACCCAGAGGGGAATGTTTTGATTATTACAACAAAAGTGGAGTTACTCTTTAAGGACAGTGCTGGGGAAGCCTGAAATTTAACCTCCATTCCACTGAGAAGGGCAATGAGTCAGTCACTGAAACAGCAAATTTGATTTCTGGGGGTTCTATAGAAGTGATATAAGCATGGTCACAACTTTATTTTTTTGACATTTTTAGAAAAACTTACTAGCTGCAGACTAAAAAGGAAAGATATTTGAAAAAGACATTAAGAGTTTTTATGGCAATTTTAATGCTTATATAAAAAAAAATATTTCAAAGTGGATCTTTACTTTAATTGGCTAGAAGGAGCACAATATAAAACGAAGTAGTCCCAGCTTGCCATCCCTCTGATATCAACACTGACAAGAGCTGCATTTGATGACTGACTACAGATATCAGACTGCTGTGGGTGATCTCTTGAACTGACCCCTCTGCCCAGTTTCAGTGGACTATTTTTACACCTAGTGCTAAAGAGTATGAAACAGAGGAGTAATTATAGAAGGCTTGGCCTTGCCGTTTGATTCCCTCCCGTCAACAGTCCTTGTATTAATTCCCTCTGGCATCATGAAAAGAAGCCAAGAAAGGCATAGCATGCAATTACCTTGCTAAGTCACCTTTGTTCTAAGGCTGAGGCACTTGTAAAAGGCTTTATGAAAATGATATTGAGAGCAAAGAAAGCACTGTTTTTTTTTCTGGATATGCACTGCTGTGCCAGAGAGGGTTGGCACAATGCTATATCCTTTATGCAAGAGTTAAAACTGGGGCTTAACGTACGAAGGATGTATTGTGGGGACTGAGCTGCACTGTATCACATTGACAGAAGAATAGCAAACTTGAAAAAAAAGATCATGAAGGCAGAGCTGATAAAGACTAGAACTGCATAACCAATTTACTATGTAATGCACTAATTTAAACAAACCACCAAAATGAATGCAATGTTAAAAACCTAAGTTACTTGAAGCATACTGCATGCAACGTGTATAAATAAATCAAAATGAAGACAGCTTTATGATAAACGAAGCATGCATCACTTCTCTGCTTATTAGATAAAATCACAACTCCATGCCTCAAGGAATTCTTTTGTGACAGCCGACACCAACAATGCACCAGAAAAACAGCCTGTTTGATGAAAAGAAGGTCAGAAAATGCTGTTTAGATTCCTCAGGAGAGCAGCAGTGAAATGGCAATGCTGTTTGAAGCCTTAAGGCCTGGTTCACATCTATGTGGTTTCTGGCAGCTGCCTTTGCTCCGGCACAGTAGCCCATTATTATTATACAGGATTTATATCAACAGTTTACGCAGCGCTTTACAATATAAAAAGGGGGACAGTAAAGTTACAATACAATGACATACAAGAGGGTTAAGAGGACTCTACCTTTTGTACATGTAAGTGGTACAAAAGGTTATATAGTGAGGGGAAAAAAGTATCTGATCCCCTGCAGATTTTGTACGTTTTCCCACTGACAAAGAAATGATCAGTCTATAATTTTAATAGTAAGCTTGTTTTAACAGTGAGAGAGACAGAAGAACAACAAAAATATCCAGAAAAACGCACCTTGCCGGGAAGAAGACTCCAGTGCGCTTGTGCGGGAGTGACGTCATTGCGGCTCCGGCCACTCACAGCATCAGAGCCGCAAACCCAGAAGAAACGCAGAGGTCAAGATGTCAGCTCCCTCCGCATGGACCAGGCTGCAATACAGGGACCTCCTTCTAAGGTAAGTATTTCATAATGAGCTAGTATGCAGTGCATACTAGCTCATTATGCCTTTGCCTTACAGGGCTTTTTTTTTCCCTTTTTACATGTGCGGGTATACAACCGCTTTAAAATGGTTGTAAAGCCTAAACATTTTTAGCCTTAATGCATTCCTTGTATTAAGGTAAAAAAAATGTTTAGGTATCAGCTTCCCCCTCACCCCCCTTTTACCTAATTGAGCCCTCATTTGATCCGGCACTGTGCAAGTCTGCAGCTCTTCTCTGCCCTCACTTCCGAGTCTTGCTGGGTTTGCTGGGGCACTGGGAGCCACTGGTTCCCAGTGCTGTCAAGCAAATCCAGCGATGAGAGAGCAGGAGCGGGCCAGTGGACGCAGCAGCGGGGCTCGGGTGTGAGCACACACGAGTGTCCCCATAGGAACCGGCTTCCCATGGGGACACTGGACAGAGGGGAGGGGCCATGAGCACAAGCAGGGGACTCAAATAGAGGAGGTTCACGGCCGATCTGTGCAATTCCATTGGACAGAGCAGGTAAGTATAGACCTCTTTGTTATTTTTTTTTTAAAAAACAATTACCTTTACAAATCATTTTTTTGGCACTCCTATGCATGTCGTAATCAGCAGTGCATTTTTCCCTGCGGGTGCAGGAAGGAGTGGAATTACATGAACCTAGCCTGACAAGCAGATAGATCCTATTTTTAAATACTTTCACAGTTTTTGTCTTTTTACATCACCGTGTTGCTGATCTCCTGCAGTCACTTTCTGCCTATATGCATGCATTTCAGCAGAAGTTGCAAGTTAGCGCTTGGAGGAGCAGGATTGTGAAATAAAGATGGGCAGAGCTGCCTAGACACCACTGGATGCATATGTAATAGTATGGCAATGCAGGAGAGCATTTGGGAAGCCTAGACGAAGCGTTGTCAGCCTATAAGGAATGCCTGAGCAAGGATTTTCATGGCGGGAGCAATCAGTATTATTTTAAAGCTAAACTTTACCGGAAAAAAATATCTATTTATTTAGAGACCTAACTTAACAGTAATAAAGCATGCCCCATGTTGTGCAGGCAGTTGGATCCTGTAGAAATCTTCTGTGCAGGTCCTCGTACTGCTGCTGAACGTCTGGGGCTGCTGGAAATAATAGCTCTGAGTCTTCTGTGAAGCTGAAGTGAACAAGCGCCTGACAGGGGACCCCTCTTCTCCATTGGGAAAAGTCAAAGTAACAAGATCTCTGAATGGGGGACAGAATCCTGCAATTCAGACTCTCTCCAATTGAGAGATCTGTTACACAAAGTGTACGCTATAAAACAACTATTCTCAATCGAGGAAGAAGGAGGAGAGGAGGGAAGGAGTGAGGAGGAGGAGGAGAGGAGGGAAGGAGTGAGGAGGAGGAGAGGATGGAAGGAGTGAGTAGGAGGAGGAGGAGAGGAGGGGAGGAGGGAAGGAGTGAGGAGGAGAGGAGGGGAGGAGGGAAGGAGTGAGGAGGAGGAGGAGAGGAGGGAAGGAGTGAGGAGGAGGAGGAGGAGAGGAGGGAAGGAGTGAGGAGGGAAGGAGTGAGGAGGAGGAGGAGGAGGAGGAGGAGGAGAGGAGGGAAGGAGTGAGGAGGAGGAGGAGGAGGAGAAGGAGAGGAGGAGAGGAGGAGAGGAGGAGAGGAGGAGAGGAGGAGAGGAGGAGAGGAGGGAAGGAGTGAGGAGGAGGAGGAGGAGGAGGAGGAGGAGGAGGAGGAGGAGGAGGAGGAGGAGGAGGAGGAGGAGGAGGAGGAGGAGGAGGAGGAGGAAAGGAGTGAGGAGGAGGAGGAGGAGGAGGAGGAGGAGAGGAGGGAAGGAGTGAGGAGGAGGGAAGGAGTGAGGAGGAGGAGGGAAGGAGGGAAGGAGTGAGGAGGAGGAGGGAAGGAGTGAGGAGGAGGAGGAGAGGAGGGAAGGAGTGAGGAGGAGAGGAGGAGGAGGAGGAGGAGGAGGAGGAGGAGGAGGAGGAGGAGGAGGAGGAGGAGAAGGAGGAGAAGGAGGAGGAGGAGGAGGAGGAGAAGGAGGAGAAGGAGAAGGAGGAGGAGGAGGAAAGGAAAGGAAAAAAATAGGAGGAAAGGAAAGGAAAAGAGAGGAGGAAAGGAAAGGAAAGGAAAAGAAAAGAGATGAGGAAAGGAAAGGAAAAGAAAAGAGAGGAGGAAAGGAAAAGAAAAGAGAGGAGGAAAGGAAAGGAAAAGAGAGGAGGAAAGGAGAGGAGAGGAGGAAAGGAGAGGAGGAAAGGAGAGGAGAGGAGAGGAGGAAAGGAGAGGAGAGGAGGAGAGGAGAGGAAAGGACCCTGTCGGGAGTGTGTTCACTGCTGCTTTACAGAAGACTCTGAGCTATTAACCCCTGCAGTGCTAGACATTCAGCAGCAGCAAGAGGACAAGGCTTCCCTGCACTGATGATTCCTGCAGGAACCTGCTACTATTGCTGAACTCTTCCTTGTTATAATGGGTCAGATTCTCTATTGAACTGCAGTGTAATGTGGATAGTAGTAAAAACAGAATTCCCTTAGCTTGTTGCACATAGACTTATGATTCAGTCTAGTACATGAACATGCGCTGCAAGATAATTTATATTGTATACAAAAGAAAACTATGTAGGCATTTGGTGCGAAACATTTCAAAAATGAGATGGGGTTGAGCCCAAAACTGCCCGATAATGATTACTGGAATGGGAATAAAAGAACGTCTGCATGTTTGATATACACACACACGGTTCAAGGTACTTGGGTTACGCTTATTTTTTATAGAAATGTATCCTAACCATCTACTCTGGTGTACCACATAATACATTTGCAACCCGTTTAAGAGCCAGTTCTCCTCCCACTCCTCTCTTATAAGAGATCTTCAAGCTTAAGTCCAAATTTCTTTGTACCTGACCTTAATGGAATGATCAATCCTATCATAGCTCTGTATCATGTTTCTCTGTTGTCTGCAGATCCCCTGATATTCTAGGTTTAGTTGTGGTTTTGTATCATGTGACACCCTGTATATCCCGCTGATAGACTCTGTCCCTTCCACAGCCACTTACTGCAGCAGCTAGCGTCTATAACACTCCCCCCCTTTGTAGTCTTTATGTAATTTCCTCTCACAGCTTTGATGGTGGGTGGGATTGAATAAATTCTAATTAACATTTGATCCCACCCAGTCACACCTACAGAAGGAGTCCAAACCTCCCATGTCCCACCTCACAGGTCACAGCATTATTCAAGAAGAAAACCCCTTCAATACACAGCCTGTTCTGAAAGCTAGCTGTGGTGCTGCTGGGCAGGATTGAATGGATAACAATTAGAATTAAATTCTGACCAGTTAAATATGCCGGGGGGCATATGTGTGAACGGGGAGAGTCCCACCCCTCAGACCTCGCTCTCTGTGAAGTGATTCATGTACACGTTAAGGAAACCCCATTCATATTAACCTCAAATAGCCCTTTCTCTGAAATCTTACAGAAAGTCATTCTTTGGCATGCTGCAAGACCGGAATAACACAGGAGGAGGTATGACACATTTACACCTTTCACCACCCACATGATTGCCCAGAGTAACCCATAGTAACCCAAGGAGCCACCCACATCAACTTCCTGACCTGGTACAAGTCCCATAGCCCGCCCTGAAGCTACAGAGGCTTAAAGGATGATGGGACAGGACTGGAAAAGGACGGAAACAGGAAGTCAGAGAACGCCGAAATTCAGCCAGGAGGAGGAATGACAGACACATAAACCTGCTGTATACAGCTAAAGGAGGCAAGTTACACACAAACTCTGACAGTGGGGATGTGATTCATTTACATGCACAATGTATCTGTAGTTTTGGAGAGAAAAAGCTCAAGTTTCTCTTTAAGTCTGATGAATTAGGCAGTGGTATCACATATTTCATGCAAACGCTGCATGTTAAAGTACACGTATAATCTATTCCACATTTTTAGGGGAGTTCACTCTTTTTATCCTGTTCTACACCAGAACTTTATCACCACAAGTGAAGTGGTCCTGGACAGATGCCACAATCATTGAGTGCAACTCAGTTCTATAAAAGGCCTACATAAGGACAGATAGTGGGGCACCAAGCTAAGTGCAGTATCACAGATTTAATGGCAAAAGCAAATTAAAAAAACTCACATAGTAGCAGGATCAGATGAGCTTGTGTAATAATTGCCAGCCCTGGAGTCTGTTGACAGCGTCTGATTGGCTAGGAGCCACCACGAGAGCCGATGGTGAATGTGAACATTCACCATCGGCTCTCGTGACGGCTCCTAGCCATTCAGGACTGGCGATTATCATTACACATTAAACATAAGCTCATCTGATTCTGCTACTATGCGAGTTAATTTGCTTTTGCCATTAAATCTGCGATACTGCACTTAGCCTGGTGCCCCTCTGTTCCTTCATATCTACAGAGTCCAGTGCTTCACTCATAGGGAGCTGCTTTCAGGTGCTCAAAGGAACATACTATGGACTATACATCTAGTATATTTTATACACTTGATTTTTTTATAATTTATGTGTGTACATTTACATCCAGGTTATACATTAGCATTGGTCTAGCGCCACTGTTCATCTTTGTTTTTTTTTTATAGAGACAGATAGCGCCTACCTTTATATTACCTTTGTTCTTTAGTGTTGTTCACACTTAAAGGTGCAGCTACACTCAAATCTTTGAGTTGGCACCCTCTTATCGTATACATCATTTTTTCTTGTTTTATAGACAGCTATATTCTCCACACCACCCAAGGTTGAAGATTCCTTTGTTTCTAGCAGCCTTCAAATGTAGGTTGAAGCTGGGTACACACAGATCGAAATCCAGCCGGTTCAGTAGGAACTTATCGAATTTCAACTGATGTGTAACCCTCTGTTCCACAAAAGATTGTTAGATTGGCTTCTGTCGAACAGTCCTAATGGAAACCTTTCATCGATCAGCAGCTTACAGCCAATGTCTGCAGATCTGACAGCTGAGGAGCCCCCACTGTCAGAATACAATATGGCAGCGAGGGGATGTCTGCATTCACCTTGCTTGTGTGGATGCAGGAATTTTTTTTTCCTTGTTCAGTCCACTGGTTGAACAAAAAAAAAAAACGAACAATGTGAACTTCATTCCTTTAAACCCCCCCCAAAAAAACTATGAATTAGGCATAACAGTGAAAACATACTCTAAAGATTCGATTAGTTTCCTTGGGTCTACAGGTGGTGGGTACACAACTTCTTCGATATGCTTCCGGTTACAGTTGGCATATGCAGTTGATACGTGTATGAAAACTTCCAGTTTCTTCATCCTTTGTGCTAAGTGTACCAGCTGCTGTGTTGCTATAACATTTAACTGCATGGCATCTCTGCAAAAACAAAATCAGGGAGAAGGACATTAATAAATGCAATAAGGCAAAGCAAACTGAATATTACAAAATTGAAGAATCTGCGGTCATAATAAGGCAGATCTTTAGGTCTTAGATTAACTTTTCCCAATGTCAACCCTTCCTCCTCCTCTTTTTTTTTTTTTTTTTTTTTTTTTTAAAGAGAAGAAAACTATGGGGGGGGGGGTGATTTAAAAAGGAACTGCAATCTGCTCACATAATTTGTAATAAAAACATCTTTGCCATTCTGAAGCTTTCCTCCAACCACTTTGCATATTATTTTATATATACTGTGATTCTGTACTTGCCAAATATGCTGCAGAAATCTCCCTCCACTGAGTCTGGCTGCAATCATTTTACTGTGGGCAGCTGAAGCTGCTGCCTGTTCATTTCCAGGATTTACACAGGCACACTGTCAGCTCTGCAGCTTTCATTGGCCCTCTTATCTTATGACTCATCCCCCCTCCCTTCCTGGCAAACTTTCATGAGAGAGAGCTGTGCATGTCATAAGCCTAGGCTAATAACCAGACAAGAAACAGGAAGTGGGCTGTATAAGGTTTTTACTGGCAGAAAAAAAATGTTTTACTATCCAAATTTAAAACAAGGGCAGAAGATTTAATATATGGGTGCTCAACCTGTGGCCCTCCAGCTGTTGCGGAACTACAGCCTTGCCACAGTGCCTCAGGGGACTTGTAGTTCCGCAACAGCTGGAGGGCCACAGGTTGAGCACCCATGATTTAATAGAAAGTTGAAAAAAAATGACCACTTTAAGCTTTTAAGGCAAAATATTTACAGCCACTTGCATACCTGCAGCAAGCAAAAAAAAAAATGATAGTATTGTCTCTCTGCTCTCCCATCTCCACAGTTATTCTACACCACTGTTTCCCTGTCTCGAGAAATTCATTTCTCTTGTTTGGGTGTCATGGGGGGGGGGTGTAATGTCGGTATGCGCTTGTGATGGTTTTTGTTCGTGTGCAACATAATTGTATGCGTGCATGCTACAATGACAGATACACACACACACACACATATTCTGACAGATAAACACACAATCACAAATTAACACAATGACACCCGCACAATCCCAAACACACACACTTGCAGACACACAAATACCCCAAAAATCCCAAATAACAGATTGGCAGACACACATATTGCCAAATTAGGCGGCACTGATAGGAGGCACTAATAGGCACCGACGAGGCTGCACTGATGGGGGGGGGGCACTGATTTTCAGTGTAAATGTGCCCATCACAGGAAAGCTACTTGACTTTCCTCTCCTCAGACACTGACAGCGCTGAGGAAAGAAAATGCAGATAACCAGCATTTGTTTGCATGTAATCAGCTGTGATTGGACACAGCTGATCACATGTTAAAGAGCCATGGTAAAGAGCCTGTCCTGGATGAAATTAGATTGGAGCGGGAGATGGGAGGACATAGGGCTGCCTACTGACCCTGATCAATCAAGTCCTGGCCGGGGAAAGATCTTGCGGGTAGCACGATGGACTCCATTACAATGACAGGACCATTTGGCAGTTGCCGCCGGCCTGACGGACCGCCACGTGCCCCTGTTGGTACACCTCTGCCTCCCCCCACCTGGACAAGTATGCTCCATACTGCCCATAAGTGCCATGCCACAGCCCCCCAGGGGTACGCCTACCACAGGTTGAGAAACACTGCTCTACACCATAGCCTGAATTTTATATCCCATTCATAAAATGTGGGCTTCAGTATGCAGCCTACACTGTTTAACAGAATTCGCTCACCTTAAAGTGGTTCCAAAGCCGGAACACTTTTTACCCTAATGCAGGGATCTCCAAACTACGGCTCTCCAGCTGTTGCGGAACTACAAGTCCCATGAGGCTTTGTAAAACTATGACATTCACAGACATGACTAGGCATGATGGGAATTGTAGTTCCTGAACAACTGGAGGGCCATAATTTGGAGACCCCTGCTCTAATGCATTCAAGGGATTGTAAAGCTTTACCGTTAAAAAACAAAAACAAAGTTCCCCCATAGAACCATAGAAAGCCTCTTCCTATGGGGGCATTCGTGAGTGTGTGATCCCGAGCGTCGCTGTCCGAGTCTACAGCCGCGGTCAAAAGTTTTGAGAATGACACAAATATTACATTTTTACAAACTCTGCTGCTTCATTTTTTATGATGGCAATTTGCATATACAGTAATACCTCGGATTGCGAGTAACACGGTTGACGAGCGTTTCGCAATACAAGCTATTATTTTTTTAAAATCCTGACTCTGTTTGCGAGCGCTGTCTGAAAAAACGAGCAGGATTCAAGCCTCTACGGTGTGCAGTACCGCATTTGGCCAGAGGTGCGGGGTGCCAGTGAAATTCTGAGCCGCTCGGATGCACTCAAACACTAGGTTCCCGAGCCTTTCCAAGTGCATCCGAGCGGTTTCCGAGTGTCTCCGGCGCCCCTCCCCCCCCCACCTCTGGTCACATGCAGTACTGCATACCAAAGAAGTTACTGTGGAACGAATTATCTGCGTTTCCATTAACTTCTATGGGGAAACTCACTTTGATACACTAGTGCTTTGGATTAAAAGCATTCTTTTGGAATTAATTATGATCATACTCCAAGGTTCCACTGTACTCCAGAATATTATGAAGAGCGATCAGATGAATTGAAGTTAATTGCAAAGTCCCTCTTTGCGATGAAAATTAATTTAATCTCATAGAAAACATTCCTACTGCATTTGTGAAGAAGACTTCAGGACGCCCATAAAAAGTCCAGCAAGCGCCAGGACCGTCTCCTACAGTTTATTCAGCTGCGGGATCGGGGCACCACCAGTGCAGAGCTTGCTCAGAAATGGCAGCAGGCAGGTGTGAGTACATCTGCACGCATAGCGAGGAGAAGACTTTTGGAGGATGGCCTGGTATCAAGAAGGGCAGCAAAGCCGCCACTTCTTTCCAGGAAAAACATTAGGGACAGACTGATATTCTGCAAAAGGTACAGGGATTGGACTGCTGAGGACTGGGGTAAAGTCATTTTCTCTGATGAATCCCCTTGCTGATTGTTTGGGGCATCCAGAAAAAAACCTTGTCTGGAGGAAAAAAGGTGAGCACTACCATCAGTCCTGTTTCATGCCAACAGTAAAGCATCCTGAGACCATTCACGTGTGGGGTTGCTTCTCAGCCAAGGAAGTGGGCTCACTCACAGTTTTGCCTAAGAACACAGCCATGAATAAATAATGGTACAAAAACATTCTCTGAGAAGAGCAACTTCTCCCAACATTCCGAGAACAGTTTGGTGAGGAACAATGCCCTTTCCAGCATGATGGAGCATCTTGCCATGAGGCAAAATTGATAACAAAATGGCTTGGAGAACAAAATATCAAAATGTTGGGTCCATGGCCAGGAAACTCCCCAGGTCTTAATCTCATTGAAAACTTGTAGTCCACCTGCAAGAGGCAGGTGAAAAAAAAACAAAAAAAAAACGACAAATTCTGACAAACTCCAAGCATTATGTGCAAGAATGAGCTGTCATCAGTCAGGATGTGGCTCAGAAGAAAAAAAGAAGGGTCAACACTGCAAATATTGATTCTTTAAATAAACCTAATGTAATTGTCAATAAAAGCCTTTGACACTTATGAAATGTGATATAACATATGATAAAAAGATCTAAAAACACTGAAGCAGAAAACATTGTGAAAATGAATATTTGTGTCATTCTCAAAACTCTTTGGCCACGGCTGTATTGACACACAGCAGGACTCGGCCCTGCCTCCCACTCACAGCTTTTGATTGCCGGTAACAGAAGCCAATGGTTCCCTCTGCTCTCAGCCAAAACCTATGTGACGGGAGGGGCTTTTACAGACGAACACAGCGCTGGATGGAGACAGAGCTCAGGTGAGAATTTAAGGGGGCATTGGGAAATTGGGAGGGGGGGGGGGGGCACTAGTAAAAGGTTTTTCACCTTAATGTAAAGAATGCATGAAGGTAAAAAAACTTTTACCTTTACAACCACTTTAAAGGTAAAAAACATGTCTCAGTAGCAGTATCACCCCCTAAATACTCAGTCATCACTGGGTCCAGCGCTGTGTCGATCTGCGGCTCAGGAACCCGAACATCTGCCTCTGGAGCAAGTAATTTTCTATGGCGACAGACACAGAAGAGGAGATGCTGAGAGCACCAGTGGGGGATCCTAGAAGAAGTGTGGGGCTGATCTATGCAATTCCATGGTTCCAGGCAAGTATAACAAGGTTTGTTATTTTAAGAAAAAAAAAAAAAAAACAACACAACACTTTAAAGCGGAGTTCCACCCAAAAATGGAACTTCCACTTTTTGGATTCCTCCCCCCTTCGGTGTCACATTTGGCACCTTTTGGGGGGGGAGGGGCGAGCATATACCTGCATAATCCAGGTATTTGCTCCCACTTCCGGGCATAGATCACTGCAGGCTCAGTGGTGATCTCCGTCATGTCCGGCCTCTCCTCCGTCCCCCCCGCTGTCTTCTGTGAGACACACAGGTCCCAGAAGACAGCAGGGACCAGTGAAGACTCGCAGTGCGACCCGTGCATGCACAGTAGGGAACCAGGCTGTGAAGCCGCAAAGGCTTCACTTCCCGATTCCCTTACTGAAGATGGCGGCGCCTCCACCAGAGAGCCGAGGGACAGATCGGCTTCGGGTGAGGACATCACGAGCGCCCTGGACAGGTAAGTGTCCATAATTTAAAAGTCAGCAGCTGCAGTATTTAATGCTGCAGAACGAGCTCTGTAATTGAAGGCTGGTTATAGGACTTTCACATGTCACATGACGTGGTTTTCTCAAGAAAACAAACACCTGCATAAAGTAGCTCTGAAAATAGTGATTTTTGGCAGCCAACATATAATAGAATATTTCATTAACTGCATCGAACTAAAAAAAATTATTAGGCTATTTCAACAGTGGTAGGAAAGAGATTAGACAGGAACTATCTGCCAGTCACACCATCTGCATTCTATTTTTCCATTACTTGTATGTGTTGATCCTATTTATAGTATGGCATTATCCCTCAAACGATGAGATCCAAGCACTATTAATGTAGGAACTCAGGAATGTATGTGACCCCTACAACTATCTGTGGGCTACAGGCTAATCCATGTGACATGGTAGAAAGCTAAGTGATAACATTTAAGGAAGGTGTTTTTATTTGTTGTTTTACATGTTCATTAAATGCAGGGCTAATTTAGCTTGATAAGTGAGCCAGAAAAATGTAGGTTTTGACTATGTGTACACATAGAAATACCGGTTGGGCGTGTGCAAAACTCTTAAAATGGACCTGAGCTCAAAAAGTGAAGATCTGCTGAGTTATAGGAAACCTCTAGAAATGTTTATGGTGCCTAAGCAGTATGCCGATGAAAAGTCCCAGTTACATTCCTCATGCAAAATATCAGTGCACTTCCTGGGCTTTAAAGTGATTGTAAATGTTATTTATTTTTTTTTAAAAAAAAAACAAACATGTCATGCTAAACTGCTTTGTGTAATGGTTTTACACAGAGCGGCCCCAAACCTCCACTTCTGGGGGCCCCCATCGGCAATCTTGGATCCCCTCTTCTCTAAGTTCCGCTTGCTATGGGGCCACTTGTACAGGCTCATTCCTGAGCTGGGCTGTGTGCATTTATAGACACACAAAGTGCAGAACGGGCCTGGCCCCACCTCACAGGATTTGACAGAGCAGCAGGAAAAAGGAGAGAGAAAAAGAGAAAGAGAAAAAGAGAAAGAGAAAACAGAAGAGGGGGGGGGGAGAGAAAAAGAGAGAGCGCGAGAGGGAGGGAGGGAGGGAAGGAAGGAAGGAAGGAAGGAAGGAAGGAAGGAAGGAAGGAAGGAAGGAAGGAAGGAAGGAAGGAAGGAAGGAAGGAAGGAAGGAAGGAAGGAAGGAAGGAAGGAAGGAAGGAAGGAAGGAAGGAAGGAAGGAAGGAAGGAAGGAAAGAAAGAAAGAAAGAAAGAAAGAAAGAAAGAAAGAAAGAAAGAAAGAAAGAAAGAAAGAAAGAAAGAAAGAAAAAAGAGAGAGAAAGAGCAGCTGTAAACACGCACAGCACTGGATCAAGATTGTTTATGGAGGGGTGGAGGGGCAACACTCAAAAGTTTTTTGTTTTTTTTTTTTACCTTGAAGAGGAGCTCCAGGCTCCTTCATAAAAAAAATTCGAAGTCAGCAGCTACAAATACTGTAGCTGCTGACTTTTTACATTAGGACACTTACCTGTCCAGGGATCCCGCGGTGTCTTCACCCCAGCTGATTTTTCAATCGGCTCTCAGGTGCTGCCATCGCCATTTGTTGTAAGGAAAACTGGCATTGAAGTCTTGCGGCTTCACAGCCAGTACCCTACTGTGCATGTGCAAAGCGGGCTGTGCTTTGCGAGTGGCCCGGCAGCAAGGAAAGGAGGAGGGGGGCTTGAAATTCAGGGCGACTTCGTCGTGGCGAAGTCACCAGGAAGTCAAAACCAGGTACCCACTCCTACCAACCCCCCCGCCCCTCAAAGGGACCAAATCTGGCAGCGGAGAAGGGGGAGGAAGCAAAGAGCTGGAGCTTCCCCTTTTGGGTAGAGCTCCGCTTTAATGCAGAGGATGCATTATGGTACAAAAACTTTTTTGCCTTTATAACCACTTTGAAGCAGAACTAAAGACAACTGTGTGGAGAGTGGGCAGCCCTGTCTCTTCCAAGGTGCCCCGCCTCTTCCAAGATGGCTGCAACCACCTAGAAACCCAGTGCAGCCTGGTTAGTGAGTTGTGAAGAAAAGGTCAGCAGCAGAAATACTAGAATTATCACGGCTGAAGGACAGCTAATGTGAAAGATCATTTTGTATATGACATCTCTGTAAAATGTTAGGAGACAGGATGAGAATTCTCAATTCATCATGACGTAAAACATGTTTTGTAATCTCCCATCTCTAATTATGTGGTAGGTATTCTCAATACATTCCCTATGGCAGCGCGGCTAGGAAAAGTGTGTGTGTGTGTGTGTGTGTGTGTGTGTGTGTGTGTGTGTGTGTGTGTGTGTGTGTGTGTGTGTGTGTGTGTGTGTGTGTGTGTGTGTGTGTGTGTGTGTGTGTGTGTGTGTGTCCTCTGTGATGTGCCTGTGTGAGCAGACAGATGGAGCTGTGCAGGATGCTTAGAGAGGCACATCTAGCTGCAGATAAGTGTATACTTGCAATCTCTGAAATTACAGGAGGGAGCCAAATAATGCCTGCCATTTCTAAGCTTGAGAGCGCACTCTTATCTACATCTAAATGTGTTCTTGAGCCCATTTCAACATCTTGCACAGCTTCTAGCTGTCTGCGTCAGTCTGCCCCACCTCCCCTGGTGTTCCCGCACATGGTGTCACTTCCTAGCTGTGTACTTATGAGAAACAGGCACAGCAGAGAGTGAAACACCCAGCCATTAACGGATACCCGACAAGTTCTAAGGAGACACATACTCATTGTGTCAGAGTGTGGAAGTGAAAGGTGTGAGAAAAGCTTTACCCATTTTTTTAAATGCAAAATAGTTTCTGACGCCAGACTGCTGATGTAAGTGATTCAGAGCTTGTGTGCACACTAATTTATGTCATAAACTTAGTCAGGTTGAAAAAAAAAAAAAAAAAGGGAAAAAAAAAAGACACCCCATGTCCATCTAGTTCAACCAAAAAAAAAAAAACCACAACCAAACAATCCCATATACACAGTCCTATACCCACAACGGAAGGCGAAAAAACCCCAGCAAAGCCTAATCCAAATTGCAGCAGCAGGGGGAAGAAATTCCTTCCTGATCCCCCGAGAGGCAATCGGATATTCCCTGGATCAACTTTACCTATAAATGTCAGTACCCAGTTATATTATGTACATTTAGGAAAGAATCCAGGCCTTTTTTTTACCACTTACGGACCGCAGTTTTACGTGGGCTGTTTGAAGGAGGATATTGTTGCTATGGCAGCAGCTAGCTGCCATAACCCCGGTAACCTCTCCAGTGGGTGGTCAGCTACAAGATAAAAGTGGTCTCTGTGGCGCATTTGCCGCAAGATCACTTTCATCGGCAGCGGGAGAGGGCCCCCTCCTCCCGCCGGGATATGGTGCCCTTCGCTGCTTGCCGGAGCCAATTGCGCCCTTCTCGTGGCCTGACATGGAGATGAGTGAGGGGGAAGATGGCCCCCACCTGTCTCCATATCATTGCAGGGCGGAAGCAACATCAATGTCACTTCTGCCCATAGCTCTTAAAAGGACCTTTTTTTTTTTTCATTTTTTTTATAGACAATTTTTTTTTTAATTGCATTTTAATGTAAATATGAGATCTGAGGTCTTTTTGTTTACATTCCTTGTAATAGGAATAAAAGTGACATTTTTTTTTTTTAAACGGTGTAAAAAAAAAAAAAAAAAAAAAAAAAAAAAAGTAAAATAAATAAGAAAAAAAATTTTTTTATTTTTAAACACGCCCCATCCCGACGAGCTCGCGTGCAGAAGCGAACGCATACATGACTAGCGCCCGCATATGAAAACTATGTTCAAACCATACATGTGAGGTATCGCCGTGATCGGTAGAGCGAGAGCAATAATTCCTCCTCTGTGACTTAAAACATGCAACCTATAGAATTTTTTAAACGTCGCCTATGGAAATTTTTAAGGGTAAAAGTTTGTCTCCATTCCACGAGCGGACGCAATTTTGAAGCGTGACATGTTGGGTATCAATTTACTCGGCGTAACATTATCTTTCACAATATAAAAAAAAAATTGGCTAACTTTACTGTTGTCTTATTTTTTAATTCAAAAAAGTGTATTTTTTCTAAAAAAAAAAAAGTGCGCTTGCAACGACCGCCATTTTATTCTCTAGGGTGTTAGAAAAAAAAAAAATGTATAAGGTTTGTGGGTTCCAAGTAATTTTCTAGCAAAAAAAACAGTTTTT
Source organism: Aquarana catesbeiana (assembly GCF_042186555.1). Lineage (NCBI taxonomy): Eukaryota > Metazoa > Chordata > Amphibia > Anura > Ranidae > Aquarana > Aquarana catesbeiana. The sequence continues at coordinate 55,300,308 of NC_133334.1, read as the reverse complement.
AACTTGTAAACAACAAATCTCAGAAAGAGGCTCGGGTCTATTCCACATTTTCACAGCATTTACTGCGAAGAAACCTTTCCGTATTTGGAGATGAAAACTCTTTTCCTCCAGACGGAAAGAGTGTCCCCTTGTCCGTTGTGATGACTTTAAAGTGAATAATTAGACACCAAGTTCACTATATGGATCCCTTGTGTATTTGTACATTCTGATCATATCCCACCTTATCTCCTCTTCTCAAGAGAAAATAAACTTCTTTCCTCTAATCTTTCCTCATAGCTGAGCTCCTCAATGCCTCTTCAATTTGCTTGCCCTTCTCTGCACTTTCTCCAGTCCCCCCAATATTATTTTTGTGAATTGATGGCAAATACTGAACTGTAGATTCCAGATGAGGTACAGGGACAAAATGATATCGCTCTCTGGAGTCCATACCTCTCATAATACAAAAAGGACCTTATAGTCCTTATCTGTCATGATATGAAATTAAGAATACTGTCTCTAATTATTGCATATACAGGGCTGTGGACACTCCCCCCATTTGATAGGCTCTGATGTTTACTGCCATCACATGATGTCAGTCACATGGTACTCCATGCCCAGACATATACTGTAGAATACATGCTTTTCTCCCAGTAGCTGAACAGAGCAGTGGTGGAGCAAAGGAAATGGGGGTATATTCTGCTAGGAAGATGGATAATTAAAGCAAACATGTTACTTTTCTCAACAAGAGCAAAACTGTGAAAATTATCAAAAGAAATATTCGGATAACACAAATGTTGGGCAGGAACATTCTCAGCTTCTTAGTTGGAATCTTAACCCTTTCATGACTAAGCCTATTTTTGAAATTTGGTGTTTACAAGTTAAAATCCGTATTTTTTGCTAGAAAATTACTTAGAGTTCCCAAACATTATATATATATTTTTTAGCAGAGAATCTAGAGAATAAAATGGCGATTGTTGCAATATTTTTTATCACACGGTATTTGTGCAGCGGTGTTTTAAACGCAAATTTTTGGAAAAGGGACACTTTCATGAATTTAAAAAAATCCAAACAGTAAAGTTACCCCAATTTTTTTGTATAATGTGAAAGATGATGTTACGCCGAGTAAATAGATACCAAACATGTCACCCTTTATAATTGCACGCACTCATGGAATGGCGACAAACTACAGTACCTATGAATTTCCATAGGTAACGCTTTAAAAATTTTTTTACGGTTACCAGGTTTGAGCTACAGAGGAGGTCTAGGGCTAGAATTATTGCTCTCGCTCTGACGATCGCGGCGATACCTCACATGTGTGGTTTGAACACCGTTTACATATGCGGGCGCGACTTCTGTATGCGTTTTCTTCGCTGCGCGAGCTCGCGGGGACAGGGGCACTTTAAAAAATATATTTTTTTTTTTATTTATTTTTTTACTTTATAAATTGTGTTTAAAAATTTTTTTTTTTTTTTTTTTTTTTACTTTTATTGCTGTCACAAGGAATGTAAACATCCCTTGTGACAGTAATAGGTGGTGACAGGTACTCTTTATGGAGGGATGGGGGGTCTAAAAGACCCCCCATCCCTCCTTTACACTTCAAAGTATTCAGATCGCCGAAAACGGCGATTCTGAATACTGTGTACTTTTTAAAATTCGGCGCCATTGGCAGCCGAGTAAACGGGAAGTGACGTCATGACGTCGCTTCCGCGTTTACAACGAGAAGGCTGGAACGAAGCCGCTCACAGCTTCGTTCCAGCCCGCCCCCAGCCGCCGAAGGCAGCCGAATGGACACCGGGCCTCCCGATCGCACGGGAGGCCCGGTAACAGCGGCGGGAGGCGGCGGGAGGGGGGGGGATGTCCCCTCCCGCTCCTTCGGTATAACAACCGAGCGGCTTTAAGCCGCATCGGTTGTTATACACGGGTAGCCAATCGCACGCTGTAAACAACGGTACCGGGATGATGCCTACAGCTGCAGGAAAGCCGAATACGCATATCTGCGTACGGTCGGCGGGAAGGGGTTAATATAGCAGAAAAATAGTGCCGTGGGTCAAATTTTACAGGGACCTGGCTGACAAATACTGAATTGTGGATGTTTCCTGTATATACAGTGCCTTGAAAAAGTATTCACACCCCTTGAAATTTTTTTCACATCTTCTCATGTTACAACCAAAAATGTAAATGTATTTTATGTGATAGACCAACACAAAGTGGCACATATTTGTGAAGTGGAAGAAAAATGATAAATCGTTTACAATTTTTTTTTTTTTACAAATAAAATGTGTGCAAAGTGTGGCGTGCATTTGCAAACTCTTTTGCCACGTACACACGACTGGCCTTTACGGCATACTTTGTCCGGCGGACTTTGACGGACTTTACAACGGACTTTCCGAATGAACGGACTTGCCTACACACGATCAACCAAAGTCCGACGGATACGTACGTGATGACGTACGACCGGACTAAAACAAGGAAGTTCATAACCAGTAGCCAATAGCTGCCCTAGCGTCGGTTTTTGTCCGTCGGACTAGCATACAGACGAGCAGACCTTTCGACCGGACTCGAGTCCATCAAAAAGATTTGAAACATGTTTCATTTCTAGGTCCGTCAAACTTTTGGGGAAAAAAAGTCCGCTGCAGCCCACACACGGTCGAATTGTCCGACGGACTCCGGTTCTCCGAACCAAGTATGCCGTAAAGTCCGGTCGTGTGTACGCGGCATAACAGGTTTTCTTCTAAGATTGCCTTGTATTTGGCTCCATCCATCTTCCTTCCCATCCACTCTGACCAGCTTCCTTGTCACTGCTGAAGAAAAGCATCCCCACAACATGATTCTGCCTCCACCATGTTTCACGGTGGGGATGGTGTGTTCAGGGTGATGTGCAGTGTTAGTTTTACCCCACAGAGAGTTTTGCTTTTAGGCCAAAATTTTTTCATCTGACCAAAAATAAACTCTGGATGGTTTAATGGCACTCTTACTTTACTAAAGCAGGAACGCAGAAGAGCTGAAAGAGCCTGGAGAAGAAATTCCACAAAGGAAAACCACACAAACTACAAAGCAATCACGGAGAAATATCACAAAGCAATCTTCAAAGTAAAAAAGAAAATTTCTCAAACACCATTTCAACAGCCCTAAACCGCCCTCGGGAACTTTTCAAAATAGTCGCCAAGACTATGAACCCTACCTACCTAGGGCCTCCAGGAAACGAAACCCAAGAATTCTGCAATGAGTTATCGGATTTTTTTATCAACAAAATCGACAACAACCGAGAAAAAAACAGAAAAAACAACCAACCTCATTCAACTAAAGCAAAAAGAAGAAAATCGATACGAACGTCACACAATCACCAAATTTTTTGCTGATCCCAATCACCACTGACATCACCAAAAACATCATCAGAAGCCTCAGACAGCACATCACCAAACGACATCATTCCCACAAAACTCCGACATCTTGGCTCCTACTATAAACACACCTCATAAATCAGTCGTTCAAAGAAGGGACTGTTCCGATCGCCCTCAAGCATGGTATCGTCAAACCCCTGCTAAAGAAGCCCAACCTCGACCCTAAGGACCCCAACTACTGCAGACCGATAAAAAGCCTTAACACCATCTCCAAGATTATGGAGAAAGCAGTAGTACAACAGCTACAAACACCACCTTGACACACACAAACTCTTGGACCCTCTGCAATCAGGCTTCCGCCCAGGCCATGGCACAGAAACGGCACTTCTCAAAATATGGGATGACGCCCTCGAAGCAGCTGATGACGGAGAATCATGTCTCCTAGTACTGTTGGACCTCAGTGCAGTGTTCGATACAATGGACCACAATACTCTACTCATCTGCCTCACAGTCACAGATTCAGATCTACAATGGTTCGCATCCTTCTTAGGAAATCGTTCTCAGAGAGTCAAACTAGGAGCATTCACCTCTGAAACCCACGCAATCTCTTGTGGAGTCCCTCAGGGTTAACCCTTGTCACCAGTGCTCTTCAACATCTACATCCGCCCACTCCTCATATCATCAGAAAACCGGACCTCTGCTTCCACTCATACGCTGATGACACGCAACTCTATTTTCGCATCACCGGACAAAACCATCATCAGTGACTAGAAAAATGTCTGACTTTGATAGACGACTGGATGACCACTAGCTCCCTCAAACTCAACGGATCAAAAACAGAGCTTCTTCTCCTACACGCAAACCAAAACTCCAAAACTAAGACCCCATGGACACCTCCCACCATCTTTGGACAGACCATCTCTCCAAGCACCAAAGCCAAGAGTCTCTGAGTCATTTTTGATTCAGAAATGTCAATGGATGCACAAATAGGATCAGTAGTTAGCGGATCTCACCATCTCCTCTGCCTGCTACGTAGACTCATCCCCTTCGTTCCAGAAGAGGACAAAGCAGCAGTAGTTGGAACAGTCATTAATTCCAGACTCGACTACGCAAATTACCTCTACATAGGACTACCCCAATATCAGCTTGCGCGCTTACAACTCATCCAAAACACGGCGGCAAGACTGCTAACAGGAAAAAAACCCTGGGAATCCCTTCCCTGAGGAGCCTACATTGGCTAACCGTAAAGAATCTAATCACTTTCAAGACCCTCTGCCTCACCCACAAATGCATACAAGGAAACGCTCCTCAATACCTATGCGAGAAAATAAAACTCTACACACCCAATCGCAGTCTTCGATCTTCTAACCAAAACCTCCTCCTTATTCCCAAACCCCGCTACAAAACAAAGGGAGAACGAAGATTTGCAGTCCAAAGGACCACAGCTATGGAACGCTCTACCGACTTACATCTGCATGGAAGAAAACCATCAGGCCTTCTGAAAAAAACTCAAGACCTACCTCTTCTGAGAAGCTGGATAACACAGGACAGATCTAGTGCCTTGAGGCGATTCAGTTCGCATTTGCAGCACTATACAAATCATTCATTCAGAGCACCTTCTTCCTTTGCTGTGTCCCCCACATGGCTTCTTGCAAACTGGTAACATGACTTTTTATGGCTTTCTTTTTAATCAATGGCTTTTTCTTCTTGCCACTCTTCCATAAAGGCCAGATTTGTTGAGTGCACGACTAATAGCTGTCCTGTGGACAGATTTTCTCACCTGAGCTGTGGATCTCTGCAGCTCCTCCAGAGTTACCATGGGCCTCTTGGCTGCTTCTCCGATTAATGCTCTCCTTGCCCGGCCTGTCAGTTTACGTGGACGGCCATGACTTGGTAGGTTTGCAGTTGTGCCATACTCTTTCCATTTTCGGATGGATTGAACAGTGCTCCCTGAGATGTTCAAAGCTTGGGATATTCTTTTATAACCTAACCCTGCTTTAAAAAACTTCTCTACAACTTTATCCCTGACCTGTCTGGTGTGTTCTTTGGCCTTCATGATGCTGTTTGTTCACCAAGGTTCTCTAAAAGACCCCTGAGGGTTTCACAGAACAGCTGTATTCATACTGAAATTAAATTACACACAGGTGAACTCTATTTACTAATTAGGTGACTTCTGAAGGCAATTTGTTCCACGAGATTTTAGTTTGGGGTATCAGAGTAAAGGGGGCTGAATTTTCAGATATTTATTTGAAAAAATATATTCAAAACCATTTATCATTTTCCTTCCACTTCACAATTATGTGCCACTTTGTGTTGGTCCATCAAATAAAATCCCAATAAAATAAAATTTATGTTTTTTGTTGCAACATGACAAAATGTGGAAAATGTCAAGGGGTGTGAATACTTTTTCAAGGTACTGTATAAGGCAGGGCAGAGACTTTTACAGCTTGATCATGCCAGAAGAATGCTGTATTGTGCAGGCACCAGTACTTTTTCTCATTTGAATCCTCCTGATCTAGCAAATGTCTCCAATGCCAAGAATTTGCTCATTAACTTCCTCCAAGTGAGGCCAGACATATAGACATGATCTGAAGTGATGTCTCCAACAGGGCGCCATCTGAAAGCCAAGCATTTGCCATTCAGCTCGGCAAGATTAGCTCACATGCGCAAGTAGGAGAAAAGAAGACGACTATGAAGAGAGATAGGGAGGCCATTAACTTTATTACTTAGCGGAACAAGCAAAATGCCAACAGACGGCAAGTGAGAGGGAAAGCAAGTATGGAAATAAATCTGTTGAAGGTAACAACTAAAAGATCAGCCCAACGGGAATTACAGCTTCTACTAATTTGCAAACATCTAGCTAGTCTACAGATAGGACAGGCAAGGACTTTTAGTTCCTCATTACCGTAAAGTGATATTAACCACTTCAATACCAGGCACTTACACCCCCCTTCCTGCCCAAGAAAATTTTCAGCTTTCAGTGGTCACTTTTTAAATGACAATTGTGCGGTCATGCTACACTGTACCCAAACAACATTTTATCATTTTGTTCCCACAAATAGAGCTTTCTTTTGGTGGTGTTTGATCACCTCTGCGTTTTTTATTTTTTGCTAATCAAATTTAAAAAAAAACAAAATTTTTGAAAAATAAAAAACATTTTTCTTTGTTTCTGTTATAAAATTTTGTAAAAAAAAAAATTTTGTTTTCTCCTTCACTGATAAGCTGCACTGACGGGCACTGATAAGGCGGCACCGAATAGGTGGCACCAATAAGTTGGCACTGATAGGAGGCACGGATGGGTGGCACTAATATGAAGCACTGATGGGCATTGATAGGCGGCACTGAAAGGGTGCACTGATGAGTACTTATGAGTGGCACTGATAGGCGGCACTGCTGGGCACTGATGGGTGGCACTAATATGCAGCACTGATGGGCATTGATAGGCGGCACTGATGGGCACTCATAGGTGGCACTGGTGGGCACTGAAAGGGTGCACTGATGAGTACTTATGGGTGGCACTGTGGGCACTGATAGGAAGCACTGCTGGGCACTGATAGGTGGCACCGATAGATTGCACCAATAGGCATCACTGATGGCAGGCAAAAATAATGGGCACTAATTGGCAGCTGCCTGGGCATCGATTGGCATATCCCTGGTGGTCTAAAGTGGCATACCTGTTGGGGTTCCTTTGTGGGCATCCGTGGTGGTTGGTCCTGTCAGCATCCCTGGTAGTCCTGGGCGGGCATCCACGGGAGGGGGGGGGGGGGGGGGGGGGGGCTGCACTGATAAACATTCAGCCTGTCAGGAGAGCCGCCGATCGGCTCTCCTCTACTTACGTCTGAAAGACGCGAGTGAGGAAAAGCTGATAAACGGCTCTTCCTGTTTACATTGTCATCAGCCGTGATTGGACACGGCTGATCATGTGGTAAAGCACTTCCGTCAGAGGCTCTTTACTGAGATCGGTGATGCGGTGTGTCAAACTGACACACCACACCACCGATCACCGCGCTGCGCGCCTCCACAGGCGCACAATCGCGGCTTATTCTGCTGGACATCATATGATGCCCAGTCAGGATAACTGAACCACTTCCCGGCCGTCATTCTGCTATAGGCTGGGCGGGAAGTGGTTAAACCTTTATTTTTTAAAAAAACATGTTATACTTACCTGATATATGAAGGGTTCAGAGCACAGAGCGGCCCCGATCCGCGTCTTCTGGGGTCCCCTGCCAGCACTCCCGACTCCTCCCCCCTTCAATGTAAACCCCCCCCTCCAGAAAACCTCTTGCCAAGGGGAGTGTGCTCGTGTAGGCTCGCTCCCGATCCCCACTGCCCACACCCATTGACGCAGGCAGAAGGGCTTTGCGCCGCCACCTACTTATTATAGGGTTTGATTGACAGCAGCAGGAACCAATGGTTCCCACTGCTATCAATCTGCCGTGTGTGGAGGAAGAGAGGAACAACACAGAAGGTTTTTTGATAAGAAAACAAAGTAGGTATGTCGCTGTTCTCCTGCTAACACATAGTGGTGTAAAAATACATAAGCTGCTTCCTTTGGAAAAATCCTAAAGACTAAGAAGATATTACACTGTGTAAATTATGAGTGTTACCAATGTGTATCAATTGTGTCTTGCCAAATAAAACCAAACCAAAAAATACTTATACAGTGTGGTCTTGCATTAAAACTAAAATCAAACAAAGTGTGTAGTCCTTGGTGTGGAAAGTCAATATATATAATACCCGTTAGGATAAAATAAAGCACTATAAAAACGATTGTGCATAGAAACAATTAAGGTGCAATTACAATTGATATGCTTGTATATGATACCCGTTGGGATAAAAATAAAAATAAAACACTAAATGAAATTGTTGTGCATACTGAAACAATCTAAGGTGAAATTGCAATTAATATGCTTACATGAGACTTTCTGAAGTGCTATTTTTATTGTTTTAAACCAACAACAGGCAGATTTTCTATGTCTACATTTCTATATTGTCCATTTCAAATAAAACTAATAAAAAAATTAATGAAAAATCTTCAAGAAAACACCAAAGTTACTCAATAATAAAAATAGATTATGAATTATAAAGTGCTCTTGTGCCCGTGAAAAAATACTCTTTCTAGTCTGATGGACTTTTCAGTGAGTGAACACACCGTGCATGTCTTAGTTCGTGTTCTTATTACGGCTGCAATCACCAGATTCTTCTTCCCCGCCTGGGGTTAAACGCATCCACAGTATGTGCCACTATGTAGCAATATAGGAAGACCATCGTCCTTAGTACTGTCTCCTGTCAGAATGTTCCCAGTCATCATATATGCACTTCAGCAGAGCCTCTGTTCTGTTTCAAGCATTTGACATATCTCCTTTACACCTCGGTCCATTCAGCCAGTATAGCCACCGACTCAAGAAGCACCCTCCACAGGCAACTCAACTCTCCATTAAGACATGGCAGTTTAATCCAATGTAGTTTTACTTCTTAAAATGCATTACACTGGATATTCGCCCGTCATTTATAGTGTAAAGAGAGGCTCTGAAGACTGCAGCATACTAAGGTACTTAAGGTAAGCATGCATGAGCGAAGTCATCTTGGCGCAGCCAACGACAGAGGCTGGCGATTGAAAAACGCAATGGAGTTCCAGAATGGTGTATTGAAAGGGAGTATAGTTCCACTTTAAAAGAGACGTTTGGGGTTTTTTTTTAATTTTTTTTTTTTTTTAAATCTTACTTACCTAGGTGGATACAGCATCTGCCTGATGTTACATCTGTCCACCCCACCTCAGGCTTCAAGACGGAGAGCTGGTGGCTTACTGAAGTGCTGGGCTGCGGAGGGGGAGGCAGTGGCTGGCTCAGGCTCACCGAGGGGTTGAGCCAGGTTCTGATCCAGGCTCCTGGGTAGATCCAGACCATATGTTTGCAAACCTTCCCCAGCCTGGACTGGCTCTTTATCAATGACACACACTGCAGGGGAGAAGGTGCTATTTATGAATGGCACACACACTGCAGGGGAGAAGGTGGTAATTAACAGTAGCACACGGTCTGTAGGTTTATAGCGATATAGCAGCAATAGATTGTTGGGATGCAGTTTGTATTATTTGACAGTGCACCTATACAATCACCTAGGGTTTATTCTTTAAAACAGACTTTTTTTTCCCTAAACAGGTTTCTCTACTCTATTTGATGAGTAGCAATTCATTGCTTCACTTTTGAAATGCTCACTGGTTTTATTTCACAGATAGGTGTGGGTATTATCCATCCAACGCCACAATATATTCCACGTTCTTATAGTACAGTCTTGCAGAGCAACGCCTGCAGATGAGAACAGCGGCTCTGATCTGATCAAAGCTAGGACTGGGTTGCCACAACTGAGCACCTGGAAGTCTTTGGCTATTGTCTCCCTTCTCGACTGACAGGTCACATACCTTGAAGCACAAAGTCACAAGGGAAATCGTAGGTGGAACAAGCTGCCTGTACAATGCTAAAAGTGAGTAGGGAGTGGGATAGTGTCACTGATCCACAGTTTCTGTTTACAGTGGGTCATGCTCCATACTAAAAGGGGGAGCAGCACACTGGTTTCCATGCATGCTTTGAGGAATGTACCAGTGTAACAGTAGCTTGATAGACCAAAGAGGCATACTGCGCATGTGCGGGATTTGGAAAGATGTGGGGAATGGACAAATTAAGCTATCAGAAAGTAAAGAGCAGGCCTCCTTTACAAAAGGGCTTGACGAACGGTTTAATTTTGGTTTCTATTTTATATTCAAATAGGGAATTATTATTTTTGGGTACATTTACATGTAATGATTGATGGTGATGAATGGAGATATGTGGTTGGGTTTAGCTACTCTTTAAAAGTGAGTTCTGGAAACAGCAAACTCCTGTCAGTTTATTTCCTTGAATCCTGGTGGGGGACATCTCTCTTTAATTCCTGTCCTGGTGATATTTGTCACCAGGACAAATAGAGGGGGCAAGTCTACCAAGCAGGGACATAGACAGCAAAAATATTGTATGTATGTACAGTTGTGCTCAAAAGTTCACATACCCTGGCAGAATTTATGATTTCTTGGCCATTTATCAGAGAATATATGACATGAGAATGATAACACAAAAACTTTTCTTTCACTCATGGTTAGTGTTTGGCTGAAGCCATTTATCATCAATCAACTGTGTTTACTCTTTTAAATCATAAACACAAACTACCCAAATGACCCTGATCAAAAGTTTACATACCCTGGTGATTTTGGCCTGATAACATGCACACAAGTTGACACAAAGGGGTCTGAATGGCTATTAAAAAGGTAATTCTCCTCCCCTGTGATCTGTTTGCTTGTAATTATGTGTGTGTATAAAAGGTCAATGAGTTTCTGGACTCCTGACAGACCCTTGCATATTTCTTCCAGTGCTGCACTGTGTTTCTGGATTCTGAGTCATGGGGAAAGCAAAAGAACCGTCAAAGGATCTGCGGGAAAAGGTAATTGAACTGTATAAAACAGGAAAGGGATATAAAAAGATATCCAAGGAATTAAGAATGCCAATCAGCAGTGTTCAAACTCTAACCAAGAAGTGGAAAATGAAGGGTTCTGTTGAAACCAAACCACGGTCAGGTAGACCAACTAAAATTTCAGCCACAACTGCCAGGAAAATTGTTCGGGATGCAAAGAAAACCCACAAATAACTTCAGGTGAAATACAGGACTCTCCGAAAACATGTGGTGTGGCTGTTTCAAGATGCACAATAAGGAGGCACTTGAAGAAAGATGGGCTGCATGGCCGAGTCGCCAGAAGAAAGCAATTACTAAGCAAATGCCACAAAGTATCCCTCTTACAATACGTCAAACAGCACAGAGACAAGCCTCAAACCTTCTGGCACAAAGTCAGAGTGATGAGACCGAAATTGAGCTTTTTGGACACAACCATAAATGCTTAATTTGGAGAGGAGTAAACAAGGCCTATGATGAAAGTTACACCATTCCTACTGTGAAACACGGAGGTGGATCGCTGATGTTTTCGGGATGTGTGAACTACAAAAGGCACGCATGCGCCTGCCGCTAGCTCACTTCCGCTTTGATTACACAGAGCGGAAGTCAATTGGCGGGTACACGGTACCTGATGTCGCACGCCACCCACCGATCGTTCAGCACAGAGGCAGAATGGCAGTCTGCCTATTCAAACAAAGCAGATTGCCAATCTGACAGGAGGGAAGGAATTTGTATCCCTGCAAAGCAGGAATTAAATGCCATCTCTTCCCCTAGTAAAAGCAGCACACATAGCGTGGTAAAACACAGGCTAGGCACACAGTTAACCCTTTAATCGCCCCTGATGTTATCCCCTTCCTAGCCAGTGTCATTAGTACAGTGACAGTGCAAATTTTTAGCACTGGTCCCCAAAAAAAGTGCCAAAAGTGTCAGAATATCTGCCGCAATATTGAAGTCCCACTTTAAGTCGATGATCGCCACCATTACTAGTAATAAATAAAATAAAAATATCCCATAGTTTGTACACTATAAAACTTTTACTCAAACCAATCAATAACAACCAATCAGCCAGCAATATGCTTATTGGGATATTTTTTTTACCAAAAAATATTTAGCAGAATACATAATGGCCTAAATTCATGAAGAAATTAGATTTTTTCAATTTTTTTTATTGGATGGGTTTTATAGCAGAAAGTGAAAAAAATGTGTTTTTTTCTCAAAATTGTTGTTTTTTTTTGTTTATAGCACAAAGAATAAAAAAACACCAAAAGAAAGCTCCATTTGTGTGTGTTTGTGTGTGTGTGTGTGTGTGTGTGTGTGTGGTACACGGACACATACATTTTATAAGGATACAGCGTTGTGAATTAAAGCAACGCATTACGGTATCGCAAAAAATGGCCTGGTCATGAAGGTAGCTAAATTTTCCGGAGGTCAAGTGGTTAATGAAGCTAAAAAATTATGAACATCTACAAAGATTCAGACTCACCGAAGTGATTCATTAAAGCGGACTGTGGCTGCACAGTGGAACAAGATATCAATGCACTCTATTAACATGTCTCGGTCTTCCTTCTTCATGTCCAGCTCCGGCTGGGTGAGCTCGCTGCTCACGGCAATCAGCTTCTCTGCACATTGTGGTTGCTCTTCTCTCACTCTGTCAAACAACTGCAGGCAGAAAAGAGAACATTAATTTACCAATACCGTTAATTTAGTCAAATCCTTCATAATGTTTACAGACACAAGAGAAAGCATTTCATATTTTGATAAAAGGTCACAACACAACACTTTCTTTGTTGGGTTCTTTTTTCTGTTACTGGATTTCAAACACCTACAGCTCAAGAGGAGAAGACACCGCTTAGGCTGGATTTACACCACACGGTTCTATAGGGCTCCAATGCACTCGCAGGGGGAGAGGACCTATGGCACTGTATGTCAACAAGCACAGGAGGACGCAGTTGTCAAATTGACAAATTTGCATTTGCAGAAGAGAACAGTGGGATCTGTTGGCTATGTGCAGAGGTACAGACCTGCCTAAAGTGGAGTTCCACCCACTTTTACAACTCTTCAGCATCCCTCACTAAACTGTGCACTGTAAACGAATTGGATATTTTTACATTTTTTTTCTCAGCACTTACTGTAAATCAGCTGTATTCATTTTTCACTTCCTCCTCCCTGGCCGCGGCCCATCGCATCATTTCCTGTTTGCAGTGCCTTCTGGGAAGGGGCGGCAACTGCCTCTGACACTGCTGTTGCTATGGAAACCTGACCTGAGACCTATTACACTGCTTGTGCTGCACTGAGCATGTGCGAGATCTGCAAGGATGAGATCCAGGAAGAAATACAGTCTGGCTTCAGATGCCCAGACTTAAGATGGCCACGGCCTGCTGTAAGTTTATAAAATAACAAACTACTGCTATAAACTAACAAAACAGACCTTAGTTTACAGACTAACTTACTAGAATACATTAAGCTTGTGTATTATAGGTGTATTTTTATTTAAAAAGTATAATTTTGGCTGGAACACCACTTTAAAGCAGTTGTATACCGCTGGACATTTTTTTTTCTTTTCTTTCTGCAAGGTAGTCATAATGTGCTAGTATGCATTGCATTATGTGAAACTTAACTTAAAATGAAGCTGTTCCAGCGCTATAGCCTCTTCCATTTTCACCCATCCTGCTTCCAGGTTTGGGGGGCTGAGGCTCTGTAATTGACTGGAGCCGCCATGACGTCACTCCCGCGTGGAAGCCGCTGTTTACGGCACAGGGCTCGGAAGGAACGGCACTCGTGACCATTCCTTCAGAACACATGTGCCAGTGATGTCACTGGCTGCATGTAATGTAAATATCTCCTAAACGGTACACGTTTAGGAGATATTTAAACTACCTATAGGTAAATGTTAGCAGAGGAAATTTACTTCCCCTTTAAACTTTTATTCCCACATATACAGTGAGGGAAGAAAGTATTTGATCCCCTACTGATTTTGTACTTTTGCCCACTGACAAAGAAATGATTAGTCTATAATTTTAATGGTAGGTTTATTTTAACAGTGAGAGACAGAATAACAACAAAAATGCATTTAAAAAAAAAGTTATAAATTGATTTGCATTTTAATGAGTGAAATAAGTATTTGATCCCCTATCAATCAGCAAGATTTATGGCCCCCAAAACGAGCTGGGATTAGGAGCACTTTTAAAAGGGAGTGCTCCTAATCTCATCTTGTTACCTGTATAAAAGACACCTGTCCACAGAAGCAATCAGATTCCAATCTCTCCAAAATGGCCAAGACCAAAAAGAGCTGTCCAAAGATGTCGGGGACAAAGATGGTAGATCTACACAAGGCTGGAATGGGCTACAAGACCATCGCCAAGCAGTTTGGTGAGAGGGTGACAACAGTTGGTGCGATTATTCACAAAATGGAAGAAACACAAAAAACTGTCAATCTTCCTCGGCCTGGGGCTCAAATCAAGATCTCACCTCGTGGAGTTTCAATGATCATGAGAATATTGAGGAATCAGACCACAACAACACAGGAGAATCTTGTCAATGATCTCAAGGCAGCTGGGACCACAGTCACCAAGAAAACAATTGGTAACACACTACGCCGTGAAGGACTGAAATCCTGCAGCACTCGCAAGGTCCGCCTGCTCAAGAAAGCACATGTACAGACCTGTCTTAAGTTTGCTAATGAACAGCTAAATGATTTAGAGGAGAACTGGGTGAAAGTGTTGTGGTCAGGGGAGACCAAAATCAAGCTCTTTGGCATTAACTCAATTCGCCGTGTTTGGAGGAGGAGGAATGCTGCCTATGACCCCAAGAACACCATCCCCACTGTCAAAAATGGTGGAAACATTATGCTTTGGAGGTGTTTTTCTACTAAGGGGACAAGACAACTTCATTGCATTAAAGGGACGACAGACAGGGAAGGAGGTTCTTGGGTGAGAACCTCCTTCCCTCAGCCAGGTCACTGAAAATGGGTCATGGATGGGTATTCCAGCATGACAATGACCCAAAACACACAGCCAAGGCAACAAATGAGTGGCTCAAGAAGAAGCGCATTGAGGCCCTGGAGTGGCCTAGCCAGTCTCCAGACCTTAATCCCATAGAAAATATGTGGAGGGAGCTGAAGGTTCGAGTTACCAAACGTCAGCCTAGAAATCATATTGACTTGGAGAGGATCTGCAAAGAGGAGTGGGACAAAATCCCTCCTGGGATGTGTGCAAATCTGGTGGCCAACTACAAGAAACGTCTGACCTCTGATTGCCAACAAGGGTTTTGCCACCAAGTACTAAGTCATGTTTTGAGAAGGGGTAAAATACTTATTTTACACATTAAAATGCAAAATGAATTTATAAAATTTCTGAAATGCGTTTCTGGATATTTTTGTTGTTATTCTGTCTCTCGCTGTTAAAATAATACCATTAAAATTATAGACTGATTACTTCATTGTCAGTGTGCAAACGTACAAAAATCAGCAGGGGGGTGAAAATATTTTTTTCCTCTCACTGTACAAACATACGCTTGGTAAAAGCATTCGGTATCATCAGTCTAACCCCCGTCTCCCGGGCGAGTGCACGACATAACGTCACGGGCTCGGCTCCTCCCTATATGCGTTGCGGCCTTGTGATTGGGCTTCCTCAGAAGGCCTACTGATACTGAATGCTTTTACCAAGCTCTGTTTTTAGAAAGTGTATGTCTGTATATGCGGAAATAAAAGTTTGTTCAGCGGGAGTACACCATGTCTGTGCCGCTTGTATCTTACATAATACCTGTGGGGGAAGTGTGACTTATACTGGTGGAGTTGGAGGGAAGAGCCATCGGGAGTTCAATTAAGAGGACTAAGGAGCTGGTCTCTGCCGACTTGTACCCGGAACATAGTAAAACACAGGCAATTTCTTTTCATGTTTGAGGTGAGCAGGTTTTTCAGCTGGTGAAGGATGAGCACTATAAGATGAAATATATCTGAAGACTCTCTGGGTGTTTCTCTTACTTTGATCTATCTTGCTATGGATTATTGGACTTTGTATAGATCGTATGTTGGACTATTATGCATTTTGAATGAACTGTATTGCACTTTGTCATATGCAATTATTTTCATTGCACTTAATGAAGTTAAATATATTTGTTAAGAAGAAGTTGCGCTACACTATATTATTCAATTGATGGTTATAAATAGCAGTGAGTGGAGCACTGTAAGTGTTTGAGCTAGCAACTTGACACATATTTACACTTAAATTTTGTTAGTCTCACTTTTATCTATTTTATTTAGATAGCGCCAATTTTCTTTATTTTGCGGTTATTTTTTTATTTATTTATTTTAACATTTCCCGCGGGTGTTTACCGTATATACTTGAGTATAAGCCGACCCGCCTAGTTTTACCACAAAAAAAAAAAATGGGAAAATTTATTGACTCAAGAATAAGACGAGGGTGAGAAATGCAGCAGCTACTGTAAGTGGAAAAGAAGGTCAACAATGCCCATCTGCAGCTTCACTGTGTCCATCTGCATGCCTCGGCCTCATGCCTCTGTCTCAAGTACCTTGATTGACATTATCTCCTGGCGCTGTGCCCATCTGCAGTCTAATCCCCCGGCGCTGTAATACATTCAGTCTAATCGGCGGCCATCCAGTGTAACCAAGCGCCGCTGCCTCCTCCTCGTTGTCCTCCATGACGAAACACTGACTCGGTTTCCCAGCAGTGAGTCAGTGTTCAGCCTATCACGGACGAGGAGGAGGCGGTGCTTGGTTACACATGGCCGCTGATTAGACTGAATGTATCACAGCGCCGGGGGATAAGACTGCAGATGGGCACAGCGCCAGGAGATAATGCCGATCAAGGGGCATGAGGCAGAGGCATGGCATGCGATAAGACTGAATGTATCACAGCACCGGGGGATTAGGCTGCAGAGGAGGACTTGAGTTTAAGCCGAGGGGGGCATTTTCAGCACAAAAAAAATGTGCTGAAAAACTCGGCTTATACTCGAGTATATACGGTAAATTGGAAAAGAATGTGGTGATCTGAGGAGAGAAGACCAATATAATTATCAGACCTTACATTTTGGTGCGAGGTGGACTTAAGTGTATGTCAGGGCAAAGAAAACATGTGCAGGACATATGGTGCAATACATGTACATTTCCCTGTGTTTTAACCGTTTCAGGATCCTGTATGGGAAAAATATTTGTTGGCCTGCTGAAAATGCACCCTGCTCCCAAATTCTGTTGTGGGCTCGCAAGACAGAGAAATTTTGTGGACTGAGAGGTGTCAGCCCTGCCTAGCTGTCCTTTGATTAGTAGAGCAGGTGGGTCTATGCAGTATATCATTCTATAGTCCCATGATAAGAACTGGAAGGGCTAATTAGACTCAAAGGCAGGGAACACAGGACAGCTCTAAATTTCTGACAAGATCGGCAGGTATTTTTTGCACAGATATAACAAAGTTTTTAATGGTATGTGCAACAGAACAAAAGGAAGCAAATAAGAGACATTTGTTTCTAGGGTTTACATACACTAAGAAAAGTATATAAATTTACATGAGCAGAGTTTCCCCTTTAAGAAAATAATTATTATACCAATTATCACCACACAGCAAATTGCTCAGCCCTCAAACCTACAGCAATCCGGCACACACTGTGAATCATGCAAGTATAAAACTGTGCAGTGCTAATAAACAATCCCTAACCTAATTTTACACATGTCATAAAAACCTGGAAATCAATGTGAAATATATATGAAAAATTAAGTTAGGGATTGTTTATTAGCACTGCAGTGTTTTATACTCCTATTTAGGAGATAGATTAATTCCAAAAAAGCCAAACATGCAAATTAACAATCTGTGAAACGTTTAACTGTCATTTTTCAACAGCATATACCTGGAAAGACAAAGGAGTTCATTTCATAACAAGTGAAGCACCTGTTAATCCAGGTCATACATTTCTACAGGTAGAGCTCTGTGGGAAGAGACTGTCAAAGGCTGACGTGGAAGAAAAAAGACTAACCACATTGATCCGTGTCAATTATCATAAAGCAATTTCAGAGCAAAAAAAAACAAAAACACACAACTAATCCCTATGGCCACACTCATGTATAACAACTAAATTTAAAATCAGACACTCGTAGGTCATATCTCCAACAGCAGAAAACCACCACCACCTACAGCTAAAGGAACAGTAAGCTTGGCAAAAAGGTGGTAAGGTGGTGCAGAACTGTGGAAGTAGTAAGGCCCCTTTCATACAGGCATCTCCATGAAGTGGGATCTGCTTGCTCAGCGAGGGATCTCTCCGCTGAGCACGTAGATGACAGGTCTGTGTCCGCTCCGCTATGAAGAGCATAGACCGACACAGTCCGCTCTCATCTATGGGGCAATCAGATGAAAACAGATTGCCTGTCTGTTTCCATCCGATCCAACAGACAGACAGATGGGGAATTGGTCCCAAACCCTTCTGTTTGACGGACAGGATCGGATGGCGGCGGGTGTCAGCAGACATGTGTCCGCTGACCTTCGCCACTCAATAGAAGAGACGGGATGGTCCAATCAGGTCCACCTGAAAAACTGACAGGTCGATCTGATCGTCCATGTGAAAGCGGCTTTTGAATTTAAGGCAACTAACTTCACCTGCATCTTTAGGCCTACATGAATATCTGCCAAGTATGTGGTTTGGCAACACTCTTTTACAACAAACTAAACCAGACGCTCAATGCTTGTAGATCATCCCTCCAACAACAGACAACCACCACCTACAGATGAGGAAACCGTAAGCCTGGCAAGAAGTTGGTAAAGAAGTGCAGAACTGTGGAAGGTGTAAACAATTAATGAACTCCAGAAATGTGTTGGCTTATAAAAAAAAGTTGTGTGACAGTAGCAAATATCTACTATTGTCTTCCGGATTCCCCTCCCAGCCAATCAGGAAGCGGGTCTCAAGACCCGATTGGCCGAGAGGAGAAGTGACCATATTGGCTGCCAAGGAGGAAGCCGCTGAGACGCAAGGGAAGCTGCCAAAGGAGAAGGATATGCAGGAAGGAGCTGAAGCTGCCCGGGACCCTAGATGGGGCAAGTGCGGGGCTGGTGGGCGGACGAGCCAGCGACGGGGGGAGGGATTTGACTGAACGGTAGGGGGAGGCAGCTTGTGGTTTGTTTGCCAGGCGCGCCCCCCCCCCCCCCCCCAAAAAAAAAAAAATTTGCTCACCAGCCGCCACTGGATGTGATTGAAAGGTATGTTAAAAGTGCCGTAAAAGTTGCTGTCACTATATCAATATGAAACATTGGGAAGAGGGAGGGGGAATCGCAAGTATACCACTAGTATTCAGTCAAATTCATTAAACGACCAATGTTAAATCCTTTACCCCTTTGGGTTTTGTTGCTGTAACCATTGGCATATAAATAAAAAGGAAGAAATGGGAAGAGGGGGATTTAGCCCAATAGGGGAGGGCTAAAAAAGGGGTTACAATTAGCAACAAGTATCAATCATAGGATTATACAAAAAAATTATATCAATACTTGTAACAAATAAGAGGTCCAAATCATTTAATGTGCCACAGCTTTCACCTAAAAATCTCCTTTAAATGAGAAATTAGATATTACATTTGCCAACAAATGTTGAAGATGAGTTATCAAGGGAAAATAAGATTTCCATTTTAACACAAACTCGTGCTGCAGTGCTGATCACATGTAAATAATGCACAGCTAATTAACACATTATACAGAATCCAAATCAACCAGGGAACACTCCGGTTTGTTGCACCAATTTTTATTTTTATCACTAGATTCTATTTGTGTTAGGAGTTATTAATGTAGGTCATGCCATCTAGGAGAAGCATTTCTGCCACCTGGAGAGACTAACCATTACTGATAAAAAGAAGAATGGATCGCGAAAGAAAACAAGCTAATTATTCCTCAACACCTTTCAGAGTAAAAATAACTCTTGCTAACAGTTAGTGGTCATTTCGATCCATGTAGGACACGGAGAGGTTATCTAATCTGTAGGTACATGGTAAATTCTTGTGTTGGAGAGCATACAGCCCACAGAAAATTGAACAATCGAAGAACTAAAGGGGGTCACATGGTCCTACCATCACAGAGAACATTACAACCCTAAACTTCTGAGTGCAATGAACAGCAGTGAGAGATACTCTTCAAAAATCAATTGTGATACAGCTTCTACTAGTGGTTAGGAACAGGGTTCCTTTAAAGTGGTTGTAAATCCTTACATATACCCAGTAAAAGTGACTATTCTCAAGCAATAGAGATGAAAAAATCCTGCTACGCAAGTTGTACCCATTTATCTGCAGTCCTCCCTTCCCTACAGTCATTCAAAATACAGAATTTATAACGCTTGTCTGAACTGTCAGAAAAAAGGGGGCAGAGAGCTAAAGTTACACTATGCAGAGCCCAGTGAGGAGAGCTGGTTGGAGGGAAAGGAAAGGAAGGGAATGGGCAACCCCCCCCCTTTTCACACAGCTGAGGCTGTCAAACACAGGCTGTGTGCTGGAGCTCCTTCCCCGTCACCATTTTTTCTCTTGGTGTCAGGAAAACTTGTCAGAAGTGATTCATGCTGATAGAAGAACAAAGCAGCAGACAGATATTATACTTAAAAGGGGTTGTAAAGGCTCGTGATTTTTCACCTCAATGCATCTTATGGCAGTCACCAGCCCCCTAGCGCATAACCCCCCCCACCCCCGTTTTACTTACCTGAGCCCCTTCATCTTCTCGGTGGGGACGCACCGTCCTTCTCTCCACGGAGTCCCGGCTTTGACTGGATAGATTGATAGCAGCGCAGCCATTGGCTTCCGCTGCTGTCAATCAAATCCAATGATCCGGGCGCCAGCCCGAGTCATACATTCGGCTTCTATGGATGCCGAATATATGACTCGGGAGCGCGCCCGCAAGGTAACCCCCTTGGGAGAGTGCTTCTCCTAGGGGGTTATCTAATGCAGGGAGGAGCCACGAGAGCCGCGAGGGACCCCAGAAGAGGATGTTCGGGGCCACTCTGTGCAAAACGAGCTGCACAGTGGAGGTAAGTATGACATGTTTGTTTGTTATTTAAACAAACAAACAAAAAAAAAAAAACGAAGCTTTAGTATCACCCACTTTCCGACCGCCGCACGACTATATACATCCTAACTTTGAAGAGGGATATCTCGGTAATGGCAGCAGCTGCTGCCACAACCGAGGTATCCATCCCTTCAAGCCGCGGTTGGGTTAACGATAATGGTGGTCTCTGAGGTGGATTCACTGCAAGATCACCATTATCGGCGGCGGGAGAGGGGGCCCCCCCTTCCTCCGCTCTCCCACGCCCACCGCCGCTTACCGGAGCCTTTGGTAGTGGCGGAGGCGATCGGGTCCTATCCGTGGCTGGGTATGGAGATGAGTGAGGCTAACATGGCCCCACCCGTCTCCATACCATAGCAGGGCGGAAGCGACGTCAAAACGTCACTTCCGCCCATATGTCTTAAAAGCAACTTTTTTTTTGTTGTCATTTTTTTTTAAATAACAAATTTTTTTTTTTCTTCTTTTATTGCATTTAAGTCCAAATATGAGATCTGAGGACTTTTTGACCCCAGATCTCATATTTAAGGACCTGTCATGCTTTTTTCTATTACAAGGGATGTTTACATTCCTTGTAATAGGAATATGAGTGACCCCTTTTTTTTTTTTTAAACAGTGTAAAAATAAATAAAATCAAATTAAATAAAAAAGAAAATTTTTTTTTTTTTTTTAAAAGCGCCCCGTCCCAATGAGCTTATGCGCAGAAGTGAACGCATATGTGATTAGCGCCCGCATATGAAAACGGTGGTCAAACCACACATGCGAGGTATCGCTGCGATCGTTACAGCGAGAGCAATAATTCTAGCCCTAGAGCTCCTCTGGAACTCAAAACATGCAACCTGTAGAATTTTTTAAACGTCGCCTATGGAGATTAAGGGTAAAAGTTTGACACCATTCCGCAATTTTAAAGCGTGACATGTTGGGTATCAA
The DNA here is from genome assembly GCF_042186555.1 of Aquarana catesbeiana. Taxonomy (NCBI): domain Eukaryota; kingdom Metazoa; phylum Chordata; class Amphibia; order Anura; family Ranidae; genus Aquarana; species Aquarana catesbeiana. The sequence goes on along the minus strand of NC_133334.1, from coordinate 55,278,554 downwards.
TTTACTCGGCGTAACATTATCTTTCACAATATAAAAAAATTGGGCTAACTTTACTGTCTTATTTTTTTATTCAAAAAGTGAATTTTTTCAAAAAAAAGTGCTCTTGTAAGACCGCTGCACAAATACGGTGTGACAAAAAGTATTGCAATGACCGCCATTTTATTCTCTAGGGTGTTAGAAAAAAAAAAAGTATAATGTTTGGGGGTTCCAAGTAATTTTCTAGCAAAAAAAAAAAAAAAAAAAAATGTGTTTTTAACTTGTAAACGACAAGTCTGAAAAAGAGGCCTGGTCTTTAAGTGGTTAATGCTCTTAATTGAGACAGGTACACAGGGATATGCTTTATTCATATTTCATGTCTGAGGTTGACAACCACTTCAAATTATGGGTTGGGACCCAAACGGAGTCTGAAGTATTAGTGATGGGTCACCACATGACTGTGTAATAAACGTAGCATAGTTTGTCCAAACATTAAAGCAGCGGTGAATGATATACTTTTATTTCAAATTGCATACTACCATGAACTGAACTTATAAGCAATGCAGTTAATGTACAACAGAGATCATTCCTTTCTATGGGATGAAATTGTAATAAATATTCCTGCCCAGGACACCACCACTCCTTCCAAAAGGAATTTGATTAACAGCACAGACCCATATTGGGGAAGGAACTACACAGACAGGCAAGGTTGTGAGGTGAAGACACCCCAGCTATAGTTGAACATGGAAAAAAGAAAATAGAATGACCTTATTTCTCTTAAGTTAAAGAGGACGTAAACTTCATCTGCTAACATTTACCTATAGGCAAGTCTATAATAAGGCTTACCTATAGGTAGTGTAAATATCTCCTAAAACATGTACAGTTTAGAAGATATTTACATTACATGCAGCCTGTGACATCACTGGTGCATGCGCTCTGAAGGAACGGGCACGGGTGCCATTCCTTCCGAGCCCCGTGGCGTGAACGGCGGCTCCCACGCGCATGCGCAGGAGCGACATCATTGCGGCTCCGGCCAATCCGGAGCCCACGAATCCGGAAGAAACTCTGGGGAAAATGTCAGCCGTGTGCAGGCGCCGCTACAACAGCTTCGTTTTAAGGTAAGTATTTCATTATGACTTTGTCTTGCAGGGCTTTTGTTTGTTTTTACAACCTTTTTAAGTTCATAGAAATGGTGAGAGGGGCTTACAAGTGCTTAATTAAAACCATTGACTTTTTACTGCTACTAAACTGTAACAAAGACCTGGAAATCATCAATACTAATACTTATCTCAATACCCATGATGTCAAATCCAGTCTCCTGGATGATGCCTAAAGCAGAACTTTAGGTTGGGGTCACACTGGTTCAAACACAGACATTGCATGCGTCTCGCACCGAATTGCTGAGCAGATCACATTCGGACCAAAATGGTACAGGACCTTTTTTTTTGGTCAGCACTGGAATCGGACCGCAGCGCACCCATGGATTCCTGCCTGATTTCACAGTTTACACTGCAAACAGATTTGGGGGTGTCATTAACTTTGTAATGACACCCGCAGCAGTTTGCAGAGAGCAGTGCCTGCAAATTAGCACAGGAATCGCTGGTTCCCACATCGCCTATGTGTGTGAACCCAGCCTCACTATAATTTAGCTCCTTTCTGCACTCCACCCTCTCTGCAAAATATTCAATTCTTTTATATTCTTTTTCTTGTATTCTGGCCTGCCTCACCCCCCACTGCCATTCTCACCCTGCTCCTAGGGAATGGGGGGGGGGGGGGGGGGGGGGGGGCAGTAATGACTGCCATGATAAAATGACAGACTAGCCTTCTTTGAAAAAATGTGGTCTCCTTGGATCTGGTGTTAATTACCCCTTACACTTTGGCAGCTGTCTACTCTACCTCCAAATTGGCGAGACCACAAGCACATTGATAGCACCTCAGGACATGAACTGTCCCCCTAACTGCAGACCCCCCCCCCCCCCCCATCTCTTTTCTTTCACACCCACTATTCCCCATTTGCCTGTACTCCATCTTTCTCTTCCCATTTCTACATCTCTGACGAAGCATTTTCAGGCAAAGTAGTAAAGTAAATAAGTGCCTTAGAAGATGTTGACCATCTGCACCATCAATGCTTTGGTGTTAAACACATATATAGAATGTGTGTGACCAGAGTACAGCTTAGATATCTGTCTACACATCTACATATGCAAAATGTCCCTATAAATTTTGAGAATTTAATAAAAATGAACAAACAGAAAAGCTTTCAGAGATGGTGAAGACTGCCAGCAATATGTTATACAATTATTGTTAATTATCTCTTATTAGATCTGCTGACACTTTGGTAAAAATTTTTGGTAATGCCTCTCATCTTAGGTCCCAGTACGGTAACTTTTTTTTCTTAATTGCGTCCATGGATTAAAATGCTTAAAAACCCCTGGTCTAGAAGGTTTAACAAGCAGATACATGATTAGCCGTCTTCTATTACTGTTCTTTCCGTTATACTAAAATCAGACTTCAACAATCTGTTTCCTTTTAGTTTTGTTTTGAGTTGGGAAATGATCCAAAATTAAAGCTGTGGCCCCATCGGCACAACCTGGCTGGATAAAAAGTTGATTAAAGTTAAAGGAGCTGGATGGAAATCAGTCAGCCGGTGACTGCATCCCACTTCATACAATCAATGTTAAGGTTTCTGATAGCAATGACTGCTGCAGCTGTGTGAATAGGATAACTGAGAGGGGAGATTCCTCCTTCCACCTACACCAGGGATATGCAATTAGCGGACCTCCAGCTGTTGCAGAACTACAAGTCCCATGAGGCATAGCAAGACTCTGACAGCCACAGGCATTACACCCAGAGGCAGAGGCATAATGGGACTTGTAGTTTTGCAACAGCTGGAGGTCCGCTAATTGCATATCCCTGATCTACACTGTTTAGCCTGGATTGGGGAAATCAACTGCTTTCTAACCTGGGGCCTGAACTAGAGAAATCTAACAGTGTATAGCTTTCAAACTTCCATTAGGTTTTTACTGCAGTCTGTGTCCCCATCTGAAAACAACAAACAGAAATTCCCAGCTCACATACCAGCCAACCTGAAACAAACCGAATGACCTTGTCTAACAGTTCACGTTAAAGCGAAGGGGTTTAGCTTGCACACATTTGCAATAAATGCGTAAGTTGCAGCGGCCACGTCACGGCACCCGAGCACTGCTGAGAGTGTCCATTGCAGGAGTACATATATGATAATGGATAGATTAAAGGGCAGGTATGCCTGAAAGGAGCCCACCCCTCTTTAACCACTTGCCGCCCGCCCACCGTCAAATGATGGCTGGGCGGTGCAGCTCTCGTTTTGGGTGGATATCATATGACGGCCTCCCAGAACGGGCGCGCAGCGCGGCGGCCGCGTTGCTGGTACACGACGTGTTCCTGATCTGTGTAAAGAGCCGCCACTGCGGCTCTTTAACCATGTGATCGGCTATGTCCAATCAGAGCCGGTCACACGTAAAACTCGGAGATGCCAGTAATTGGCGCTCCTCGCCTCACACTGACAGAGTGTGAGGAGAGCTGATCAGTGGCATCTCCTCACAGGGTACAGCTAGGTATGTAATCAGTGCTCTAATTACAATTAAGTGCCTACCCATGCCAGCAACGATTGCCCACCACTGCCACCAATCAGTGGCCACTAGGGCCACCAATCAATGGCCCTTAGTGATGCCAGTCTGTGCTGGATATCACTGCTGCCCATCAATGCCACCCACCAGTGCGGCATATTCGTGCCTCCCCATCAGTGCCACCTAGTCAGTGCCCATAAGTGCCACCTCATCAGCACCCATCAGTGAAGGAGGAAAATTATTTATTTACAAAATTTACTGACAGAAACTAAGAAAAACATTTTTTTATTTTTTTTTTCTCAACATTTGTGGACTTTTTTTTTTTCCCCAGGAAAAAATAAAAAATCCAGGAGTGATTAAATACCACCAAAAGAAAGCTCTATTTGTGTGAAGAAAATAACGATTTCACATGGTTACAGTGTTGTATGACCGCACAATTGTCATTCAAAGTGTAACAGCGCTGAAAACTGAAAAATGGCCTGGGCAGGAAGGGGGTGTAAGAGCCCTGTATTGAGGTGGTTAGAAGGTATAGGGATGCACCGGACACCCAGCAATAGCACAATGGCAGTGACGGCATCCAGTGTGTCCCCATCCGACAGATTTCCTTTTTCTGTAAATATGCAGCAACACTGGCTAGAACACCAGTATAGGCAATTGCTACACATCCTGAACGCGCCGCCACCCCCCCTGAACTTATTTTTTTTTTTAACTCAATTAAGTACTGACCTACAAAAAAAAGAGGACATTGTTTTTTGTTTTTTTGTATAATCAGTATTTATCATGATTTTTCAGAGAATTACACAATATGAACTGAGGCCAAAACATAAAGGATTTACAATATATATGGGGGGAAAAAAAAAAAAACTTATAGTGCCCGAATTGCAATCAACATACAAAAAAACAATACCGATGACCATAGGCAGCATACTAAGAGTTGTAAGCCTGACAAGCATTCCTGACAATGAGTGTAAGCATACAAAGGTAAATGCTGTAATGGGAGGCAAGAAATATCAATAATTTAACTAGTATAAGGAGTTACCTGCAAACATTGGGAAAGAGAAGAAAAGCCTCCCTGTACATCAGGGGTCTCCAAACTGCGGCCCACGGGCTGGATGTGGTCCTTTTTCTTGTCTTTATCTGGCCCTTGGGGTACTATTCCTTCCACTGACAATGATGGGGCATCATTCCTTCCACTGACACCAATGATGGGGGCACTATTCCTCCCACTGACAACAAAAGTATCAATTTTTTTACTCCCACTGACGGCTAAGCCTATGGCATCGTTTACTCCCATCAATGCCAGGACCTTTTCTACCCCCAGTGTCCACAGTCTGGCCTCCTTAAAGTCTGAAGGACAGTAAACTGGCTCCTTGTTTAAAACATTTTGAGACCCCGGCTGTACATAATGCCCTACCAGGACAAATTGCAGGAGAAAGTGGAGCCTCCGAATGTGTTATACAAGGAGAGCCTCTCAGCCAGAGGGGAGGGCCTATCCGCTCAATACACAATCATGGGCCAATGACCGAAAGGAAACCATAGAACCAAAAACAAACGAAAAATTAAAAGGAAAAGAAAATATAATCAACCTATCAGGATCACACTAGGAAACCCTAGGTAGTGCATCTGTCTCTCTCTCCAACGCTTGCAGGACAAAAAAGGTATCACTGCAGGGGTCCTGGCGGATTCACGGCCTTCAGAACCTAAAACATGGTGAGGGGCAGAATAGTGGGGAATGACCCTGTCAGTGGTGTGAGAACAGCCTAGCCAGCACTGTAAAGTGAATACACAACCATACCCGGTAGACCCCCTGTATTAAGTAGGGCTGGTTACTTGTCAATCTCCAGGGAGTAATACATCCAACCCGACCAGATGTCCAGAAACTGTTCTTTTTGTTTACCAAGATAAAAACCCATCTTTCTGGCTCCATAATCCTTTCTACTTCTATCCGCCAGTCTCAGAGGGTCGGGGTATCTACTCTTCAATATCTAGGAATGAGACTCTTGGCTGCATTCAATAGATGCGAAGTGATGCTATTTTTCTAGGAATTTAAGGAGGAGAGAGAAGAATGAAATAGGTAGTGGAGTGGGGTGAATTCAAGAGGTCCGGGTGTTGGTTTCTGAATCCAGGGAGAGATTTCCTGCCAGATTTTTTTTTTTTTTTTTTTTTTTTTTAATTTCGGGGCAGTTCCACCAGATGATATGTAGACAGGTGCCCTCCTGGGTACAGCCTCTCCAACATTTGGAATCCACTCATTAAAACATTTCAGCTAGACGGTGGGGCATACGTTATCATCTAGAGAGAGAAACTTCTAGCAGGTTGCCTGAGTTAGGCTTAATGTACATGGGACGTTTTTACAACCTCTCCTGAACGATTTAACTTGACAGATAGTAACCCACGTTTAAAAACGTCAGTATTGCCGCATTTGCGTTTAGAAGCGTTTGAAAAAAAAACATTTTTTTTTTTTTTTTCAAAATAGCTAAAAATGAAAAACGCCTGTAAAAGAAACGCGGCTAAACGCGAGTTACCGCGTTTAGAAGCATTTGGCGCTTGAAATGCCTCTAAACTCAGCATCTGAACTCTTTTTTTGGAAAGCAAAAAAAAAAAAAAAATGGCCCCTAAACTCAACTGCCTAAAAGCGACATTAAACGAACCTCTGTACATGTACACAAAAGATAACATTGGATGAGTTCAGGGGCGGCTGAAAAAAAAGCGGCCAACTGCCTCTGAACGTCCGTTTACCAGCAGCAGTGTACATGAGGCCTTATAGTACTAATAGAAGGGGCGTGGAAAAGTATGATCATTTTTTTGTAATTGAGGTGTCGTGAAACTGATCCCCCAATTCTGCCTCCCATTCCCTGATGTAATATGGGTCAGATTGTGACTGCACACCCCAGCAATAGTTTATACCCTTCTACATAACAAAATGAGTGGTATCAATCTGACGAGCACAGAACTTTTCAAACTCTGTAAGAGAAGCAGCTGCATGAAGTTTAGGGCAGAGTTTACAAAAAAAAGTTCTGCATCTGCTGATGAAGGGGACGTCGCTGTGATCATATTGACTGCGGACATTCTCTTAGGTTTGGATTATAATGGCAAAAGGTAAAAGCTGTACATGTGACAATTCTTATCAGAAGGAATTATAAGCCAAAAGGAATGAGAGTGACGCGGGTGCTATGCTGACTGCTGTATATGATTCATGACAGTCCAGGGCAGAATCTGTACCCAATGACAACCAAGGGTAAAGGGTATTATACACACAGCATACATCCCTGCAGGGATAACAAGACTTCACTAAAAGCAGGTTTGTCACTTTTAAAATTGTAGCAAAGAGGACAAAGCAGCTTATATAAAATTAATTATAAAATCCTAAAAGAACAGAAATTGATGCAGTTAGCCTGCATACTTAAGCCTGCACTGGGAAAGCAAAGGGTTCATTTTTAGAAACTGAAGGAAAAGTTTAGCTGTTACCCACACACCGACCAATCAGACATTAGCTTGTATTCTCTAACCTGCGCTAAAAAAAGTAACATGTAGAGGCCGATTTGTGAAAAGTGACGCATACACAGGTTCTCTTGTTTTATTTTTACCATTGCTGAACTGAAAACAGATTGGAATGGGAAACTTAATTGGTTGCTACGGGCAACACTTTAGCTTCTTTTACCTCTCGTTATTATAATTCAGCTACGGTGTTGGCTGCCAGGCAGAAAACAAATGCTTGTTCCGATCCCTGTCCCTCTGGTAACCAGAGCACAACAACTTAACCAAGGGAACACGCTGCTGTATCATCCATCCCACGAGGAATAGCACTACTGTATTGTGTAACATAACAATTAGAAAACAAAGCCCTAGAGCTAGACAAGTTTAGAGAGGAACTCCCAGTCATTACCAGTTCAGCGCTCGTACCCTGCATACCCCTAAACCATCTAGAGGAATTTTTACATATCTGTTATAGTACCAATGATTCATCATTACTTATATGTGAGTTTTTTCAGGTTTCTTTGACCAATATTGTTTTGCACAAATATAAATTTATATAAATATACATTTCTTTGTACTCTACAAGCAAACATGTCAAAGCCCAACTCCATGTTTAGAGTCTCATTTGGGCCAAGCTGGCACAAATTAACTATTTAGCACATTAATAGTTGCGCTTGCTGGGCACACTGTATAAACTGTACATAGCGTCAGCTACCTACTTTATACAGAGCTTTGTTCCAGCAGTGAGACTTCCATCCCGTTCCAGAACAAAGCAAAGTAGGGCTGAGCACTGCTAAGCCATTCACAGGAAGCTTTGCTTTCTCTGAATGAATGCAAAGCTTCTTTTGATTGGCTGAGGTGAAATCCGCAACATTATCCACCAGCCTCTCTGCCTCAGCCAATCAGAAGATGCTTTGTATTAATTCTAAGAATACAAAGCTTTCAGTGAATGGCCAAGCAGTGCCCAGTCCAACTTTATTTTGTTTCGGTAGAGGGAAGGGAAGCTCCTGTCCCATTGCTGCAACACAGTGCTGTACACTGCATGTAGTGGAGGCAACACAGTCCCCTTACACACAGGGCAGGCTCCACTGGAGTCCGCCTGCCCAGCGGTAAATCTGTCTGCCGATTCCCCATTGAGCAGACTGATGCCTTTTCTGTGTCTGCACCGCTTATGCCTGTCCGTTTACACCCGACTGCCATCTGATCCGATCTGCCAGACAGATGGGGAACGGATCCCCATTTGTCCGTTTTAGCAGACCGGATCGGATGTCAAATGACACATGTCCGTTGACACCCATCGCTCCATAGAGACTAGATAGTCTGATTGAATTCACCTAAAAAACTGACAGGTGGACGCGATCGGTCCGCCCATGTGAAAGGGCCCATACAGTTAACACACTGTGCCCAACAAGAACACCAGTAAGTGCAGTATATAGTTGGTTTGGGCCAGCTTGGCCCAAATGAACCATTTCTGAAAAAAAAGGGGACAATAAAAATATATCTCCACCCACTGTCACAATGAGGGATCAGGTGATGCTGCTTAGTAACATGCTACACTCTGAACATGTTACTAAAGGTTAACTTATCCTTTAAAGCTCATTTACTGCTGACAAAGAACATGCAAATACTTCAAAGCCCATAGCTGGGTCACAGTTTCACAAATTGGTCATTTTTTCATAAAACAGTCATTGTGGTAAAATTAAAGCATATGAAATGAAAAGATGCCCGCTGACAGAAATTTATAGCCAATAAACAGCCCATGAAATACATGCTTGTACTTCTTACTGCTGGGACTGCCTCAACTACCCCGGCCAACATTCAGATGTTGTACACATCTGGTGAGAAGATTTTCTTTTCTATGGTAAAATGAACAACATCTGAAGGAACAAACCGTGTCAAACTAATTTTAGGGCTCTTGCACACAGGCCGACTGAGCCCATTCAGTGTAACCAAAACAGAAAAATTATTATGTCTGAGTGGAAGAAATTCTAATATTTGCAAAGGCTCGTACTTTGTACTCGTGTTTACGATAGCACTGTCATATACGCGAGTACAGAAGAGCACAGCCATTCTTTTCAGAGACAGGCTATTTGCTGTACCTGGGCTGCCTGAGCTGAGAATAATCGGTTTATAACAGACGGGCTCAGGAAGCCTGTGTGCAAGAGCCAATAAATTTAATGTATGCATTAACAATAAGCGGTCTGAATTTTATATCTCTGACGCTCCATTAATGAGCTTTCCTAGCAAAAATCTGTCTGTCCTCCCCAGCCCACAAAGTAATAACCATGGATGAGTTCCCAGTTGCTTGTTCCCTCTATAGAGAATTTGTCAGTCAATCTGCTACTTTATCTGGTTTTCAAATGGATGTGGCAATCGGACAGCACTAGGAATTATAGCAACTATATCAGCCAGTCAGCTTGCTAGCAATGACGCAAACCTCATTTTTCAGTTTATTGCAGTGCAATGAACAAGATTCTTTGTGAAATCCAACATATAATCTTTCCCACCAACAACAAAGAACAAGATGGTGAAAAAAACATTACAGGCAACACAAAGCACACTGCTAAAGGTGCTATAAATATGGGCAAATAAAACCAAATTAAAAATGTAGGACTAGTATTTTAATAGCAGCAATGATTATTATTTTTTTCAGCATCCATATTCTCACTTTTGTTCAGTGCTTATATTCTCAATTTTGTGTAATTATTCTGACACTCTCATTACTATTGACTGATTTTAATTATGACGCCGTGGAGGGGATATTGTATCGATATCAGATTAATATGAAAATTTTCTTATGCTTTTTCTAGCCCTGATGAAAGGGGGCACTTAGACCCCCGAAACATGTTAGCTACTTTTTGAATTGTACCCCTGGCCTTTAATGGAATAAAGTTCTATCTGGACCTAATGGCAGTGGTGTGGTGTTTCAATTTCAACTCTTTCTACTAGGAAAATGACTTAACAGAATACACCTTATTGGAGGAAAGACCAGCAGATCTAGGGTAATCGTCCAAGTGGCTCCCCTGAAGAGACCAAAACAGGGTAGAGGGGAGCTTGGTGATGCCTGCTCACTAGTCCTTCTGCCAGCCATTATAAACCAGGGTTTAATTTAACCAGCCATTGAATATGGTCACTTGTACAACTTTCAGGTTTGATAAATTATTTGGTAACGCAGGACAATTATCAAGGTCATAATTCAGTCAAGAACTTTGTAGGAAACTCTGTGACCACTTCAATATTTGACGGCTAGAAAGGATAAGTTGACTTTTGGGGGGGGGGGGGGGGGGGGGGAGCACTTTTTTTGCTGGTAAAAAAAGATGTGCAATTATTATTTTTTTTGGAGGCTGTAAAAGCACGCTGGTGCCATGCAGATCTCCTGCAGATCTGCCAGTGTATCTGCCTCGCCATATGGGTAAGCAGATACAACCTGACTGGAAGCATGAACTACTACGGCGCGCCACAATGCCATGCTAGTTCATTGAAAACTACAAGCCAACCGCCGCAGCCAGATCTTGTAGCTTTCAAATGCACATACTGTAGCCCTGTCAATCAGTAACGTGGCCGGGCGGGGGCAGAGCCCCGCTCAGCCACTTTTTTTGTTAAATTGTGACAGCTACCGAGGAGGGAGAAGAACCACGCTAGCTGTCACAGCGGGGATCGGGGAGGAGCGGGGGCGGTCCATTCGTAACAGGTTACATGTTACACCCTAAATATGAGGGCAACGTGTTACGAAAGGTGAACTTATCCTTTAAGTGTTCAACAAATTTCTAAAAGACATCCTCTGTCTTCCACAATGTAGCCCATCATTCAACAATTGGTGTTAAACTCACATCTGCTTATTTCAGTAGGCAAAAGTACCCCAAAAGTCATTTCCTGTAAGCATTATTACAAATTGTTTCCATCAGGTTACAATGCAGCATTCATTTTATGACTCACCTTACAGCTCATCATTTCAGCAACCCTTTCCCGAGGCTCCTGGCCTGCTTTGGGTCTGACTAGAACATAAACCTTCTTGATGCCTGGACAAGACCTAAGCAGCTTCTCAAGGAGAACCTTTCCCATGAAGCCGGTAGCTCCTGTGATGAGGACATTTTTCCCTTTGTAGTATTCTGGAATGGATGTCATCTTGAACAAAGTCCTAAAATGAAAAGCAAAGAGGCAGGTTTTGTTAGAAATTAACACTTTGGCCAGTTTGCACAAGATACCATGCAGACTTGTAATATATATATATATATATATATATATATATATATATATATACATACATACACATATATATATACACACACACATACACACACACACACACACACACACACACATATATATATATACACACAGATATAGATATATATATACACACACATCCTGCTCTACCCAGTTCCCAGTTTGTCAATAAGCAGATCAACAGTAGTCATCAGTCCCCAGAAGAAGTACTCCTTTAATATATTACCTCTTTGGATTTTTTTTTTTTTATAGCTACCTGGAACTCACAATAGACTATAAGCAAGAGAAAGCAATATACACTATGTACGTAAATGCATATGGAGATTTTATCATATTAATTGGTGATTTTTAGCCAGTGATGATCCAAACGTAACATGTAATCATAGGCTAGCCTAACAGAAAATTCACAAGTCCTTCATCATTTCTTTTCATCAAGCCATCATTAAAATCACTCATGAACTTCTTTATAATAATATTATTTTCGGTCACATGACAGGCAATCCCTTACATCCTCTTCTTTCTGTCCAGACAGTGGGTAGGCTCCATTGACTGCCCTACACCAACGTCTCTTGGCTGACAACATCGGTCTAATCAGGGATGAGATGCCGTGATGACATCATTGCTTAGCCAAATAGGGAAACAAATGGAATGGGCCAACAATGGTACAAATCCAGCGATGGGACTGGAGTGTTGCTAACAGGGAGAGAGAACACCAGGAGAACTGGCAGGATTAGCAGGTATAACCTTCAAAAAGAAGGGGACAATGAAAATAATAAAATTTAGAAGACATATCAAAGGCATTTTGTTCATTTAAACATTGCATTTAGCCTGGAGCTCCAACTTTTCAAAGTCGCATGACAAGTCATACCCTATGATTTCCAATGAGTACCGTTCATATCTGTGAGACTACTAGGCACAGCAACATCAAAATAGTCCCTGCACTACTTTGGTCCGACTTTGAAGCGACTTGAGGTCCACAGACCTCAAGATTACACAGGCATTGCTTCAAGGCATAGCAAAGGGGAGGGAGGGAGAGAAGGGACACCCCCCTTTCATACAGCACACAGGAACAGAGCCCAGACTGTCAATCAGCTGGAGATCCATTTTTCTCTTGGTATCAGGAAAAACTTGTCAGAAGTGAGCAGCAGACAGAAATGACACTTGGTGCTCTGGATTGAGACAAGTACACACTGCAAAGGGATGTGCTTCGTTCAGATTTTTGCTTTGTTCCGATTATATACACACACACACACTATACTGAACCTATGACCTGACCACTGAACAAAAGCATAAACCTATGTATATCCATTAAAATTGATCATGGAGTAAAGCCAAAACCAAGAAATATTTAGATAAAAAGGAAAGCAACAAAATTATAATGCTAACATTAAGGCTGGATTCACACCTTTTCTGTTGCATTTAGTGCATTATGTTCATGCATAAAGCATTGTGCTACTGGACATTTTCTTAAAATGCTGCATTTTTTTTTTATTATAGCAGGAGCCAAAATACATTATTTTTCTTTTCTTTGTGTGTGTTGCGATGTGCAGGTTCAATTTTCACCCAGCGCACATCAATTCAACACATTGGTGTGAACTGAGCCTTCTCAGCCAATCGTTGCACTGGGCATGCAGTGAGCAATACAGCCCAACGCACCGGGCATTAATAGATTCTTAGTACTGCCAATATAAAAATAAAAGCTTCCAAAATCTGTGTCCAAGAATTTGAGGCATAAAATCTGTACCAACCCCCAACGAGTGCATTAAAATTAATACCATCCATTGACTATGGCAAGCCTCAGACAACCTGTTGTCTACAGGACACGGTAAAGCATTATGGCTTCTATTTGGGATGGAACAGAACAAGACATAAAATAAAATACAAAATATAGAAAGACAATAAAACACCTAAAATATTACCTACAACTCAATTTAAAAATATTTACAGAGCACCCAGAACTAAGCAGAAGAAATAAGATGTAGGAAGGAATTTACAGTGGAACTTTAGTTGGAAATTAAGTCCTGCTAGATCACTTCAGGCTGGCCCCTTTTGCAGGCATAGCTATGTAAAACATTAAGACCCCTTTCACACTGGGGCGGAGCCGGCGTTAGCGGTAAAGCACTGCTAGTTTTAGCGGCACTTCACCGCTGTTATAGATGCACTTTTTGGCCGCTAGCGGGGCGCTTTTAAACCCCACCAGCGGCTGAAGAAAGGGTTAATAGCGCCCGTGTTGTGGTGCTGCTGAATCACTTTGCAGGAGCTTCGGCAGCGCTGCCCATTCATTTCAATGGGCAGGGCATATTGGGAGCGGTGTATACACCACTCCCAAACCACCCTGAAGATGCTGCTTGCAGGACTTTTTTTCCGGTCCTGTAAGCGCACCGTCCCAGTGCGAAAGCACTTGTGCTTTCAGGATGGGGTGGCTTGAGAGGTGCTTTTCAGGTGCTATTTTTAGTGCTAAAGCGCCTGAAAACTGCCCCAGTGTGAAAGGGGTCTTAAAATAAATGCCTATACTGTTTAAGGCGGAGGTTCGCTGAAAAAAAAAAATATTAAAAGCCAGCAGCTACAAATACTGCAGCTGCTGACTTTTAATATATGGACACTTACCTGTCCAGGGAGCCCGCGATGTCGGCAGCCGAAGCCAATCCTTCCTTCAGCTCACGGCTGCTGCCGCCGCCATCCTCGGTAAGGGGATAAGAAAGTGAAGCCGTGCGGCTTCACTTCCAGGTTCCCTACTGCGCATGCGCGAGTCACACTGCGCATGCGCGAGTCACACTGCGCATGCGCGAGTCACACTGCGCGTCTTCTCTGGTCCCTGCTGTGTTCTGTGTCTCACAGAGGAGAGCGTAGGCGCCGGAGAGCAGAGGCGCCGGAAGTGACGTAGGTCACCGCAAGCGCAGCGGTGATCTATGCCAGGAAGTGGGAGCAAATACCTGTATTAGACAGATATCTGCTCCCTCCTCCCCCCTGAAAGGTGCCAAATGTGACACCGGAGGGGGGGAAGAATCCAAAAAGTGGAAGTTCCATTATTGGGTGGAACTCCACTTTACAAACCAGTAATACTCTGTCTCACCCTGCTCAGTTGCTCTCCATTTTTAGTATGGTGCCAATATGAGCAACTAGAGGCTGTTCTGCTGACGACCTAATGATTTACAGCTGTTCAGGGGCTCTGGAATTCAGCAAAATGGCAGAAACAGGAACAATGCTGGGGACAATTTACAGCACACACTCATTTTGATAGCATAATTATTAATGTGGAATGTAGGTTCCTTGCTAAAGAACTTTTTTTATTATTAAAGCAGAGCACCGCTTAAAAAAAAAAAAAAAATTAAAAGTCAGCAGCTACAAATACTGCAGCTGCTGACTTAATAATCAGACACTAAGCTGTCCCAAGGGTCCAGCGATGCGGGGGTTCGAAGCCCTGCTCGTCTCCCCCTCCCCTCGACAGCGCCGGCATTGTAAATGTGGGCGCCCGGCTGTGGCACCCACTGCACATGCACAAGCCGTGACTGGCCGCACAATCATCTGGGACCTGTGATGTGTCCCGGATGATTGCCTAGATGCAGGGGGTAGAGGTGATCTTCCTTCCAGCGCGGAGGGTGCGCCAGAAAGGAGTGGGAGCTGGGACCCTCTGAAAAGAGGGTATCCACTCCCCCCACATGTGGCATGTCAGGGGGTCACCTTCTCTTAAAGCGGAAGTTCCATTTTTGGGTGGAACTCCGCTTTAAATTGTTATGAGTAAAGTTCCGCTTTTAACTCTGGCAAAATCATTTCCTCATCTGTTCCAGTAAAGCACATTCACCACAAACATCCTGAGTAGCTAGGATTCCTATATGCAGGATGTGACAACACTTCTATGTACTAAATATTTTAGTACTACAATCCAGGCAAAGAAACGCTACAAAAGTCCCTGGTTTGCTCTGGCACTAGTCGTCATTAGCCAAAGTGACCACTTTCCAGAGTGATGGAGTGTTGATAAAGATTTTCCTACGATGGGACAACAAAGTATTTCTTATTTTCACTGTTACTCATATACAACACTTTGAGCCATTTAGGAACAGTATGTTCCCACTGATGCACATCACACCAGGTGTTCAGAGGCTACAGGAAAAGAAGGAGATACAGGAAATACCTCAGTCCGATGTGCCAAAAGCTCCACAAGTCATATAAAAGATGTATTGTTTAATTATTGTTTAATTTCTGAGCAGTGTGCAAATACAAAGTAGTGCTGGGATCCCTCCTACCTCTGTTACCAAATGATGGTGTTCATCTATTAAAAAGTGGTTGTAAGCCACTCTAACCTGTATACACCATCAGCACTGCCTCCTATTGAAGTATCCCCCTCTGAGCGATAATTTATAAAAAAAAAAAAAAAAATGCTGCAAATACCTAATTTCACTCCTGAGATTGCGATCACATGACTGGCCAGCTTTTCCTTTTCTCCCCTGAGAGATGCAGCGTGTGGGGGGGCCAAGATTCCTCTGCTGATGTCAGTCTGAAGGGGAGGAGGAGTTTGCTGGCTGGTCATGTGATCGCAATCTCGGCTCTTAAATTAGGCAATTACAGCATTTATATTTATAAATCACACACAGAGGGGGGACACTGCAATAGGAGGTAGTGCTGATGAGGTATACAGGCGAGTGTTATGAGAGCAGCAAGAGGGGAGAGGGGCGGCTCACACACAGAGCGGGGAGGGGGAAGCGGGACACAGGAGCAGAGAGGAGAACAGATAGCAGGTTGCTGATGACAGAGGCACGTAAACTGACCACGGTGTCTGGTCTCAGCAGCCATGATACACCGTGGTCAGAAACTGGCAGGATCAGACAGGTTTTTAGGTGTTACAGGGGGCCAAATGACACAGGACAAGCACTGTCATATAACATGCTTTAAAAAGGAGCAGGATCCATTTTTTTTATTTTTTTGGGTTAACAAATGCTTTAAAAACTTTTACCATTCTATCACCAATCCAGTGAACAATGTGTTAATTTAAAACAAAACAAAGTAAATTCATGTTTATTAAGGTAAATGTACGATTAAAAAAAATAAAATCAAAGAAAATTCTCCAAATCAACATGCGTCTATTCCTCCAGCACTGCGCAGTAACACAACATTCGCTGTGAGACCTCCAAGAAGGTCTAAATGCACACAGCTATTAATAATCCGTCATGGTCAGTGGAACCATGTACAGTGGGGAAAATAATTATTTGATTTCCTGCAGATTTTGTACATTTGCCCACTTACAAAGAAATGAAGGGTCTAGAATTTTTATCATAGGTGTTTTTTAAATGATAGACAGAATATCTACCAAAAATTCAGGAAAAAAAAAAAAAAAAAAAAAAACACGATACAAATGTTATAAATTGATTTGCAGTTCAGTGAGTAACAGAAGTATTTGATCGCCTACCAACCAACAATAATTCTGGCTCCCACAGACTGACTACAGTATTTGCTCATGTGGTACACAGATTAGTCCTGTCAATTTAAGGCGGTGCTCCTAAGGCTGGATTCACACCTATGCATTTTTAGTGCTTTTTGCATTTTGCAGATTTGCACTACAGAACATGTTCCATAGGAAACCATGTTAAATGGATTGTAGTGCAAATCTGCAAAATGCAAAAAGCACTAAAACTGCATAGGTGTGAATCCAGCCCAACACCTGTCCACAGAATCTTTTTCTTCAAACCTTTAGACCTGCACAAGGCTGGAATGGGCTTCAAAACCATCAGTAAGGCTACTTTCAGACTGGGGCGGGCGTCGGTGGTAAAACGGCGCTATTTTTAGCACCGCTATACCGTCGCTATTCGGCCGATAGCGGGGCAGTTTTAACCCCGTCTAGCGGCCCAAAAAGGGTTAAAACCGCCATAGATAGATTCTTACTCCAGAAGCATTTTATTCAAATAAATTTGATACAAATAAAAAAAAAAAGGATTTGAATTAAAAAAAAAATCAGATTTTTTTAGAAAAAAAATCATTGATTTATATCCACCCTGGCATCTCTGCAAATGGAGTTGGAGATTTGGTCAGATCAATGGAGTTCTCAATGCTGAGAAATACAGGCAGATACTTATCCATCATGCCATATCATCAGGGAGGCGTGTGATTGGCCCCATTCTTATGGTCCAAATGTATTCTGCAGCAGGACAACACCAAACAGAGCCAATGTCATTAAGAACTATCTTCAGTGTAAAGAACAAGGAGTCCTGGAAGTGATGGTTTGGCCCTCACAGAGCCCCGAGATCAACATCATGGAGTCTGTCTGGGATTACATGAAGAGACAGAAGGATTTGAGGCAGCTTACAGCCACAGAAGATCTGTGGTTAGTTCTCCAAGATATTTGGAACAACCTCCCTGCCGAGTTCCTTCAAAGAATTGATGCCGTTTTGAAGGGAAAGAGTGGACACACCAAATATTGATTTGATTTGGATTTCTCTTCTGTTCATTTACTTTTTGTTAACTGATAAAACTAGCCTGAATCTGTGCAGGCCAGGCAAGTTCCTCCACCTCAAACTCACTCATCCAGAGCACAAAGCAAGGTCCATAGAAAACATGAATGAGCAAGTTTGGGGTGGAGAAACTTGACTGGCCTGCACCTCAACCCAATGGAAGACCTTTGAGATGAATTAGCGTGGAGACTGTGAGCCAGGCCTCCCCGTCCACGTCAGTGCCTGACCTCACAAATGCTCTTCTGGAAGAATGGTCAAACATTGCCATAGACACACTCCCAAACCTTGTGGACAGCTTTCCCAGAAGAGTTGAAGCCGTTATAGCTGCAAAGGGAGGGCAACTCAATATTGAACCCTACGGACTAAGACTGGGATGCCATTAAAATTCATGCGCCTGTAAAGGCAGGCGTCCCAATGTAGTGTATATCCCAGAGATTTTTTCACATAAAAGCCACTTAACATTGCTATTAAGGCAAGCCAGACAAATCAATAGAAATGACAGCTACTTCAACTAGTAAAAGTAAGATAAGCGGAAGCATTCTTATCAGAGTAAACTGCAATCTATTGATTAGCACAAGCAATATGCCTGGCCAGCAGGTGCCCACATTAAAGCATGAAGCCATAAAGCACTGATTAAGTAAACACTCCATAAAATACTTTCACTGATAGGAGGTATGGAATCGTTATAAAATACTTCCTCTGATAGGAGGCTTAGAGTAGTCTGCGTACATACAGACAGACTTGGCAGAAGCAGTATAGGAGGATGTATGTATGAAGTACGACACACGCTGGTACCGCAACAAAAATTCAAATCACAGCTGAAACTTCCAGTAGATGCAGTGTAGAGATCTTTTGGTCTAAAAAGGGTGATTTTGTCTTGCAGCAAGGTTTAAAATATAGATAATTTACATATTTAGAAGGCAGATCTGTTACAGATCTTAATACAGTTGCATAATTGAAAAGTTAAAAAAAAAAAAAACACGCGCACACACACACTGGACAGCAGCAATCACCCCATGAATGCTTTACTTGAATAAAACAGCTGCTAACATGCAAAAGCAGAGTATGAGATTCCCTTACACAGTGGGGGTTATTTACGCAAGGCAAATCCACTTTGCACTACAAGTGCACTTGAAATTGCACTGAAAAATCGCTGTAGATCCGAGGGGGACATGCAAGGAAAAGAAAAAAACAGCATTTTATCTTGCACATGATTGGATGATAAAATCAGCAGAGCTTCCCCTCATTTCAGATCTACCCCTTAGATTTAGAGCGACTGCACTTGTAGTGCAAAGTGGATTCGCCTTTCGTAAATAACCCCCACTATGTATTTGTCCATATCTACCCCCTGCAATAAGATAAATTACATTAGAGCTCACCTAATTGTGAAAGTGAAGGAGCCCGTTGTATTATGGAGGCTGAGCTTCTCAACTCAGATCTGCTTAGCTAAGTCAGCAGAAAATAGGCAACCGAAGAGATAAATCTTAAAGTTTAACTAAAACATATTTTTAGTTTTGGACAGAGTGGAGAGGGATTAGGACACCTGTCAGTTTTTTTTGCTGTCTGTGACCATTGGCAAAATCCACTCTCTCATGTTTACGGTTATTGCTAGAAGTGAAAATAAATCCAAATTTTGGGTTGTCACCAAAACATGAATAGAGGGGAAAGGTTCACGTGGGGACACTAGTAGGTCTGACGACAAGAGATTCCCTCACTTTGGAAATATTTCCTCTTCTTTCCCATTCTGGCTATGGACTGGAAGTGGAGGGAAATCTCTGCAATGGGACACAGATGGCAAAAAAAACAAACAGACAAACAGGGGTTATTTACCCTCTCACTCTACCCAAAATGAAAAAAAAGTTTTACCTTTAGTTTTATTTTAAAGCGACTCTGAGCCATTAAAAAAAAAAAATATTAAAAAGGTAAAAAATATCCAACTCTGGCCAAAAACCATAATCTAACTGTATATTGCCAAGAAGTACCTTTATCATCTGTGCCTTCTGCAAACATACAATCAGGACACATACAGCCATCTCTCTCTAATAAATGCCTGGTGCCTGTCATCCTTATTTCCTGTCCCAGGGGCCAGGCACATTTGTCTGATGGTAATCTTAAAGTGGTTAACACACAGGGTTAAATTTACATGGAAAGCTGAATATTAAGGCTATGGGGGTACCTCATCCTTACTAAACTTTACATAAATAGAGAACCAACATGATGGATTATTGCGGTACCAGAGAGGAACTTTTTCACAGAATGATTAAGAATAAATTTATTGTAACATCATTCATATTCTCTGAAAAATGGCCAAGAAATCATAAATTCTGCCAGGGTATGTAAACTTATGAGCACAACTGTATATTGTGTAGCAGAGGGGCTGCAGTGAATTGGCATCCCATCTGTTCATCCATCAATTCCCCCCTTTTTTGACATGGGCGGATCGATTCGTCTAAATTTGAGTAAGTGAAGCTATCTTGTGTTTTAATATGAGGTTATAAATTTATTCTTAATCATTCTGTGAAAAAGTTCCTCTCTGGTACCGCAATAATCCATCATGTTGGTTCTCTATTTATGTAAGGGTTAAATTTACATTATCCTCTAGGTTGATTCATGTAATGTCCCTCTGACTGTGCTTTATAAAAAAAATGCAGCTACCGGTATATACCAGTTTACAGAGCGCCAATCGGCACTCACGTAACCCGCCAGCTCTCTTCACTCTCGGCCTGACAGCTGCAGTGGGCGGGGCCGAGGATCCCCCGCTGACATCAGTCAGGAGGGGAGGAGAAGAGAGGAAGCTCCACCCGCTGCAGCTGTCATGCAAGAGAGGAGAGAGGTGAGGGGTCACATGAGCGTCGATCTGTGCTCCGAAATAGGTATATAGCTGCATTTTTTTTTTTTTGTAAATCACAGTCACTGGGGAACATTACATGAATCAATCGAGGATAATGTAAATTTAACCTTAATTTGAGCAGCAGGAAGGGAGAAGAGGGGGCGGGCATGGAGCTTACAGGCAGGGAAGGGGGAGAGGAAGGAGGAGCGCACAGAGGAGACACAGAGACACAAACTGACCAGGGTGTCAGGGCTCTGCAGCCATGATATACCGTGGTCAGTTTACAAAGGGAAGGGTAGAAACTTTTAACGCCTTCGGCCGCTAGCAAACAGCTTGCTGTGGGAGCACTCGTGCAGGCTTAATCCCGAGACGGTCCATTTGCACCCATAGCCACACAGAGCGCAGTTTGGCCCCACCCCCACAGGATTTGACTAATAGTAAAGCTTGATAATGCAGGAAAAAAGCAGGAGCGAGGCTGCTGGCAGGGACACACTGGATCAAGAGTGATGTCAGGTAAGTGTTTATGGGTGGGAGAGCACAGACACAGTTTTTTTTACCTTAATGCATTAAAGTGGAACTATACTTCATCTGAGCACCACAAACCAAAAAGGCCAACTCACCCAACCATCCATGTCTCCATGTTTTATTTTGTTGAGAAACCACTTTGAAAACCACCCCCCAGCATTTCTGGTTGTGGTTATCTCGAGTAAGGGCATATGGTTCATGTAGCATTTACGTCTTGGAATCCACTTGCTCATAGCTCGGGCATGCAAGCAGGAGCGTGTGCTTAGCACAGAAAACCCCTCCTCCCCCTACTGAAGACTCCTGGGATGTATGGCATAATTTGTCTAGGAAAAGAAACCAGGAAGAACTGAAGAAATGTTTATTAAAAAAAAAAAAACAACCAAAACAACAAAAAAAACGGACAATCATTCGTTAGATAATCGGATCGTGTGTATGGGGCTTAATGCTAGCAGTATAACAAATACATTTTGAGTGAGAGAGTGAAGTTTTGCTTCAGTGCCGGTTCACACTTATGCAAATTCTATGCGAATCAGATGAGAAAAGAAAAGCATAGATTCGCATTTCATGTAAAGAAAAAAGCATAATTTCCAATAAAGGCTGTTCACATATGCAGTGCGAATTTCAGCCCCACAGACTGAATTCTATGAATTGGAATTGCAGTCCAGTGTTCACATCACTGCAAATGGTTTTTTTTGCCTAGATTTTATAGAGAAAAAAAAATTGCATTTGTGACCACTCCTCTCACAAATTCACACTAAATTTGCATTAAAATTGCACATGGCAAGCAGAAATCACAATGTGAATTTGCACTGTGTACTGCTTTCAATTGACACCGAATTTGCAGGGTATAGGCAACCTTAGGCCCCTTTCACACTGGGGCGGTGGGGGCGTCGGCGGTAAAACAGCGCTGTTTTACCGTCGTTTTTGCGGCTGTATTCGGCCGCTAGCGGTGCGGTTTTAACCCCCGCTGGCGGTCGAAAAAGGGTTAAAACTGCTTGTACAGCGCGGCTATAGCCACGGTATTGCCACGGTATAGCCGCGCTGTCCCATTGATTTCAATGGGCAGGAGTTGTTTAGGGTCGGTGAACACACCGCTCCAAAGATGCGGCTCGCAGGACTTTTTTTACCGTCCTGCCAGCGCACCGCTTCAGTGTGAAAGCCCTCGGGCTTTCACACTGAACAAACAGCAGAGGCTGTTTAGGGGCGGTTTGCAGGCGGTATTTTTAGCGCGATAACGCCTGCAAACCGCCCCAGTGTGAAAGGGGCCTTATTGCCTTTAGAACCACTTTAAAGAGTAACCACTTTTTTTTTTTTTCCTTTCTCTCTCCCCCTCAACAAAAAACATTGTCTCTGGGTGATCCATGTACATTACTAGGATTATAAGAAACTTTGTTGCAGATTCCTACCTTTTGTTATTCTGAAGAAATCCCTGTTTGTTCCTCTGTGCTGAGTGAATCTAATTGGAGTGGTTTCATAATTATCAACCAGCTTCTGCACCTGCAGCCCTCCAATGAGGAAAACTGCAGGGTCTGCATCCCTTTAGACAAGATTTCCTATTGGGAGTATCTCATCAAAAATGAATTTGTTGTTGCAGGGAACACCAAAAATTGGACTTGTATGTTAGTGCAGACTTCTGGGAAATCAGTGAGCCAATCACACAAGCAGTACATTATATTTCTAGGGAGGAGTTCTCCTCCAGGTAGCCATATTGCATTTTACAGAAAATTACAGCGGCTGCAGTTTGAAGAGGAAACTTAATTTTTAATAACGTTGAATTACTATAGGACTTGTGTCGCAATTGTATATGTATATTTTGGTTAAATTTGCTATTTTTTTCCACCTGGAAGTGGAGTTACCCTTTAAATTACAACTTATACCTCTTTCAGCTGTATTCGAGAGATGTGATTATAATGAGGAGAAATTTAAAGTCTTAGGCTACTTTTGCACTGGAGCGACGCAGGCGCTGGCGGTAAAGCGGCGCTATATTTTGCCTGCTTTACCATCGTTCTAGCGGCGCAATTCGGCCGCTAGCGGGGTGGTTTTAACCCCTGCTAACGGCCGAAAAAGGTTTAAAACCGCCCGCAAAGCACCGCTGCGTGGGTTTTTAGTGCTGCCCCATTGTTTTCAATGGGAAGGGGCACTTTAGGAGTGGTAAATACACCGCTCCAAAGATGCGCCTTGTAGGACTTTTTTGACCGTCCTGCAAGCGCACCGCTCTAGTGTGAAAGCCCTGGGGGCTTTCACATTGGAGACACAGCAGCGGCTGTTTCAGGGTGCTTTGCAGGCACTATTTTTAGCGCTGTAGCACCTGCAATGCCCCCCAGTGTGAAAGGGGCCTTAGGCCTTTTACACACACTGGACATTTTTAAAGCAGCTGTTTTTGGCTTCAGACATTTTTTTCTACAGTCAATAAACTCCCCATCATGTTATCCTATGTGTCCATGCACACATAGGCTGTTATCAGCAGTTTTTGGCTGGGGTGTTTTTTTTGGTTAAAAAAAATAAATAAATAAATAAATAACCCCAAAACTAGTAGGTTCTGAGAGGTTTTCAGCTGTAAAAACGCTGTGTCAAAAAACGCCGATAAACGCATTTAAAAACGCAGCTCACCAGCGTTTTTTTTTGATCCAGTGAAAAATAAAATAATTTGTCAAAAAACGCTAACGCGGAAAAACGCTAAAAAAACGATATTGCAAAAATGTTGAAAAACTCACTGCAAAGCTGCTGGCGTTTTTTATAACGTTGTTTTAACGTCCAGTGTGCATGGGGCCTTACACTGGGAAAAGGCTGCGGCGACAATTACTCACTGCAGGCAGATAACAGGAACAGAAAATCACACCCTGCTGGCTTGCCACATTATAAATGATCTCGGTTTTAGATCTAAACTAGATTAGGAAGCATAACCGCAAGAGGCAAGTGAACACAACACTGTTAAATCTATGAAAATCAATAGCCATAAAATAAGACTTGTCTACAAGTGGCGAAATACATAAATCCTTAAGAAAATGTTTCAACTAAACTTTGAACTAATGTTCTCTGATTATACTTGTATGTCTTGTCCTCACTGGCCAGGCTGCACACACCACCTCCAATGTTATTTACCTTTCAGGCTACGCAAAATGCCCGATCAATGACACAGGAGGGCATCATTTTATGGACTTCACAAAGAATCAGCATCAAGTAAAAAAAAAAAAAAAAAGGAAGAAAAAAAATGAAATGTGGTTTCAGAATTTATGGCGATAAAGCATTTGATGTTTATCTGGCTCGGAGGCTCGGTTCTGCACATACTTTGTGTACAGAAATGCACATTATGAAACATGGAGAGAATATCCTTTGCCAGGCTCTGGCAGGCCCTCGCTCACACAATAGGCCGCTTCACTGAAATCAGGACTGGACAAATCCCAGAAGGAGGGAAGCCAGATTACTTAATTAATAACAGCCAAAAGGCTATCTTTTAATGCAAATGCCCATTCCCTGGCTCTGAGACGACTGGCTCCTGAGTTTCTACCTTTGTTTTGTATAGAGAAGGCAGACTTGCTGTCTGGTTTATTAGAGGACAGGACACAAAATAGGGCACAGCTTTCCAAACATGTCCACAGGGAACACTAAGGCATTGTGCTATAATTTACCATAAGCAGTACGGCAGAATGTTCTTGTTGCCCAAGGCAGGGGGGGGGGGGGGGGCACTAAAATTCATCTTTCATATGAAAACATGTATACAAAGGACAGATTCTACGTAGAAAAAAACATCATAGCACCACCTCTGAATCAAATCCTCACACTCTGATTAAACTTCATTATATAATCTTTAACATCCAACACTGAGGCTGGGTTCACGCTATTACGAACGGGATGTGGATTTCGCCGCATCCAATTCGCATGTCAGGAGATTGTGTCCAGCTCTCTATGGAGCCGGTTCACACATCTCCGGAGCGGCTCTGTTGTGAATTGGACAGGAGTCCTGTGCGTCTTCTAGTCTGTTTCAGGTCCGAATTCCGCCAAAAATTCAGACTGAAATCGGACCTGAAACAAAGAATGGAGACGAACCGGATCCCTGCTGTAAATCACTCCGTGCTGCAGTGTGGACCCAACCTAATGGTTTATCCACAAAAAGTAAGGCTGGGTTCACACTGATGCAAATTGGATGCAGTTTCCCCCGCATCCAAGTCGCATGACAGGAGACTGACCGGATCTCTATGGAGCCAGTTCACACAGCTTTGGGGCGGCTGCAGAGCGCATTGCACGGGAGTCCTGTGTATCTTTGGCTCCGTTTCAGGTCCAAAATCAGGCAAAAATTGGGGCCTGATTTGCCCCCGAAATGGAAAACAGGGACACACTTGACCCCTGCTGAGAGCCACGTGCGCATACAGTGTGAATAATTATAATATATTATATATAAAAAATATAATATAATATATGTGTATATGTGTATATATATGTGTGTGTGTGTGTAAATTATTTTTAATTTATCAATCACTGCAGCAACTCAATGCATTTAGGCATCTAGACTTGCTAAAGTTCAAATGGAGCATCAGAATGGGGAAGAAAGGGGATTTAAGTGACTTTGAACGTGGCATGGTTGTTGGTGCCAGA
Organism: Aquarana catesbeiana; assembly: GCF_042186555.1. NCBI lineage: Eukaryota > Metazoa > Chordata > Amphibia > Anura > Ranidae > Aquarana > Aquarana catesbeiana. Next base: position 55,252,878 of record NC_133334.1, on the reverse strand, counting down.
CGGGCTGGTCTGAGTATTTCAAAAACTGCTGATCTCCTGGGATTTATACACATAACCATCTCTAGAGATTACAGAGAATGGTCCGAAAAAGAAAAAAAAATATCCAGTGAGCGGCAGTTGTGTAGATGAAATGCCTTGATGGCAGAGGAGAATGGGCAGACTGGATCGAGATGATAGAAAGGTTACAGTAACACAAATAACCACTACAATCATGGTATGCAGAGTATCATTTCTGAATGTACAACACATCAATCCTTGAAGCAGATGGGCTACAGCAGAAGACCAAACCGGGGGGGGGGCACTCCTGTCAGCTAAGAACAGGAAACTGAGGCTACAAATCGCACAGGATCACCAAAATTGGACAACAGAAGATTGGAAATACGTTGCCTGGTGTGACGAGTCTCGATTTCAGAGACATTCAGATGGTAGGATCTGTCAGATCAGTAATCTCTGCTCTTGTGCTCAGGCATGGTTTGCACACTGAACTGAACCACTCCTGACTACAAGTGAACTGCACCTATTTCAAGTGGTTCCGGGCATGCTGTGCTTAACTGTACCCGCACAAAGTTGGCAGCAATCACACTTCACCAATGAATGAGATGAAGGGGGTGAACCCGTGCCTGGGTAATGGTTAAACTGCCAGTCTGAGTATACCCCTAGTCACCTAAAAAGCTGCTTCACAAAGTTCTCTTTTTGGGAGCCCTGCAGCGATCTGAAGAACCATGTTAAGCATTTTTTACAACTCAGCTTAAGAAGCCAAAGATGTGTGCCAGTCAGTGCCTGGCAACTGTCCACAGAAGCCTTCGACTTACACTTAAGCTCTTTGCCTGCCAAGTGCATTTAAAACACATCCGCAACTTTTGGGAAAAGCAAATAATTAGAAAGTAGTATTTACCAGTAACAGATTAGTGTACTGTGTTTGCATTCTGCTACCAGTGCAACTGATGTTCGTAATGGGCAGTGATCCAAATGTTGTACAACATGCGATCAGGCAGCAAGTGCTCAGTGATTAAACTACATGAAAAATGCTGTGTATTCAGAGGAAAGCATTAACATCAGATGACTGTAATGTAATCTTCCCAAGAGACTGCAAGACAGGACAGGCTTGTACTTTCATATGCTCCTAAAACCTCTGCTACAGGCGAGTACACTAAAATACTCTACTATAGGCAACTACACATCTGTGCAAATCTAACAAAATAAATTCAAAGATTACACAAGGGCAGAACATTGTGGATGTGGGATAATACACAGTGCAGGTCTAAAGTGAAACTAAAAATACATACAAATAGAAAAACATGCACTCTGCCTCTAGCATTAAAGTACAACTAAAGGCAAAAGCTTTTTTTTTTTTTTGGACAGAGTGGAGATAGATTAGAACCCCTGTCTGTTTTGTTTGCCTCCGTTAAGGAGATTCACCCTCTCTATGTGTCCTGTTTACCATTATCATTGAAAGTGAGTTGTCCCCAGAAAAGTAGTAGAGGGGAAATCATCTAATGGGGACACTAGTTCAGGTGACCCGAGGGTCCCCAAGGAATTCCCTTAATTTGCACAGATTTCCTCACACTTTCTGTTTTGGCTATGGGACAGGAAGTGAAGAGAAATCCCCCCCCCAATGAGACAAGGATGGCAAAAAAGAAACTGGCAGGGGTTATAATGCTGCCTTCCCCAATCCAAAATCCCTATAGTTCTACTTTAAGACCCCTTTCACACTGGGGCAATTTTCAGGCACTTTAGCATTAAGAAAAGCGCCTGAAAGAAGCCTAATCTGCAATCCCAATATGAAAGCCCGAGCCCTTTCAGACTGCCAGTGCCCGAAAAACGCTGGTAAAGCGCCGCTTACAACCCATTTCACACTGGGGAGTTTTTCAGGTGTTTTTCGGGCGCTGGCAGTGTGAAAGGGATCGGTCCATCGGCGCACCCAGCTCGGTGGCAAAAACATGAGAGCGCTGCAAAGAAGCTGCTCGCAGGACTTTTTTTTGACACCCTGCCAGCGCAGCGCCCCAGTGTGAAAGCACCCGGGCTTTCACATTGGGATTGCAAATGAGGCTTCTTTCAGGCGCTTAACAGGTGCTTTTTTTAACGCTAAGGCCCCTTTCACACTGGGGCGGTTTGCAGGCGGTATTGCGCTAAAAATAGCACCTGCAAACCGACCTGAAACTGCCGCTGCTGTGTCTCCAGTGTGAAAGCCCCGAGGTTTTTCACACTGGAGTGGTGCGCTGGCAGGAGGGAAAAAAAACTCCTGCAAACAGCATCTTTGGAGCGGTGAAGGAGCGGTGTATTCACCGCTCCTGCCCACTGAAATCAATGGGGCAGCGCAGCTACACTGCCAGCATAGCACTGCTATAGCGGCGCTTTGCGGGCGGTTTTAACCCTTTTTCGGCTGCTAGCGGGGGTTAAAACCGCCCCGCTATCGGCCGAATACCGCCGCTAAAACGACGGTAAAGCGCTGCTATTAATCTATCCAAGAGCCGAGACAATAGGCAAAGGGGAAGTATATAGTATACAGATACCTGTATTATACAGGTATCCCCCCTGAAAAATGCCAAATGCGACACCGGAGGGGGGGAGGGTTCCGAAATGCTGAGGTTCCATTTTTGTGTGAACCTCCGCTTTAAAAGTGGTATTAAAGTGATTGTAAAAGGCAGAAGGTTTTTTATTTTAATGCATTCTATGCATCAAGGTAAAAAACATTGTGTGTGTAGCAGCCCCCCTCATACTTACCCCGAGCCCCATCTCAGTCCAGCAAAGTGCACGAGAGCCTCGGCTGCCAGGGACTCTCCCTCCTAATTGGCTGGAAACACAGCAGCGGCCTCATCGGCTAATTGACTTTGACAGCAGCGAAAGCCAATCAGGAGAGAGAGGGGGCGGGCCCGCACTGCGGCTCAGTGTCCGAATGGACACACAGAGCTGCGGCTCGAATGCCTCCATAGCAAGCTGGCACTCGATGGGAGGGAGGGGCCAGTGGCCGCACTGAGGGACCCAAGAAGGAGGAGGATCGGGGCTGCTCTGTGCAAAACCAACTGCACAGAGCAGGTAAGTATAACATGTTTTTTTTTTTCTTTAAAAATAACAAACAAGGACTTTAGTATCACTTTAAACCCAAAACCAAGAATGTACTATATTGTAGCTCACCAATCATTAGATGTGGTGGTGGCATTCATTTTTCAAGGCTTACTCCCTCTGTTTTCACCTGGTGATCTGACCAGTAACACCTCCTGTATTAGAGTGCACCCACTCTGGATGAAGGAGCACAGGGAGACAGTCTGAGGGGAGTGTAATGTTAAATGTACCAGCGGATTTAAATACATTAACAAACTGAAGCCAAACTCCAGCTCACATTTTATAAGCAGTTACAATAATAGTTTTTGACTTTTGGGATAAAAGTTTTATATACGTAAACAAAAGCTGACCACTGCAAAAACCCCTGTTAGTGTTAAATAGTTTGTCTCAACCCCATAACTCCCACATCTGTAGGACAGCTTGTTCTTTTGAAAAACAAAACTTACTTACTGTCTGGATCACCAAATGAAAATAGAAGAAAAAAAGCGAATACAGCAAGCACATCAAGAATTGGTAAGCTGCAATATAATAAATGCTGGAGTTTTATATCACTTTACCAACTGAGCCAGTGGTCTCCAAATTGCGGCCCCGAGGTTAAATGTGGCCCTTGGTCTGCCTTTATCCGGCCCTTGGGACACTGCTCCTCCCTAAACACACTATTTTGCAACTGACACCAACAACGAAGCACAATATCTCCCACTTACACCAATAAAGGGGCGCAATTCCTCCCAATGATAGGGCACTGCTCCTCTCCCTAATACCAAATGTGGTGATGTTTATGCCCACTAATACAAGGAAAATTTCCACTTCCACCGGCCAAAATCCAAACCCCCTAAGTCTGAAGGACAATAAACAGGCCCTTTGTTTAGAAAGTTTGGAGACCCCTGGAATAAGCTGAAGACAGGAGCTGATTAGTGTCTATGCACAGTCGCTCCAGTTTTGATAAATTCCACCCTGAAAGTTTTGGGTTCTCTGCAGTCACATTTCAAATAGCTCCTCACATGTGTGAAAAGGTTTGTTTTCACATTAGTAAACCTTATGTGGCAATGTGCTCATACAAAGATGGTTCTCCCCAGCCACCAATAAAAGCCGAGCCTGGCTTGGAAGTTGGAATTGGTCTGACAATAAAGCAAGCAGAGAGATGTGGTTAGAACACCCAAGCTTGGGTGTCCTAACCACATCTCTCTGCTTGCTGTATTGTCAGACCAATGCCAACTTCCAAGGCAGACTTGGCTTTTAATGGTGGTTGGGGAGAACCATCTTTGTATGAGCACATTGCCACATAAGGTTTTATAGTATGAGATTTAGCAATGGGCTTAAAAAGGTGTGACTGGGAAGATCCATTCTGTATTAGAAAGACAGGTAAGAAAAATGGGTTCCCACAGCACTAGATTACAGACAACAGGGGCTGGAGCAGCCTGGGGCAGTACAGCAGTGACTGGGTGAAAAACGTAACCCCAGGGCCGCTAGGGAGCACCCTCAGTTCTCATCTCATGGCATAAATGTTCGGTTCTCACTAAGGTGTACAATAATGTGATTCTAAAGATTTGTTTTTTGTTTTAAATAACATCTCACACTTACCTGCTCTGTGCAATGGTTTTGCACAAAGCAGCCCAGATCCTTCTCTTCTCAGGTCCCCCGCCATCACTCCTGGCTCCTCCCCCTTGACCAATGCCCCCATTAGCATGCCATTTGCTATGGGGGCACTGGTGTGCGCTCGCACACAAACCCCGCTCTATGCGTCTATAAGATAGAGCTGCAGGTGGAGCCAATAGGTCTTGCTGCTGTGTCTCAGCCAATGAGGAGAGACACACGCCCAGTGTGGGGGGGGGGGGCAAAACTCGAGATCACCTCAAGCTGTCATTGATGTTAAAAGGGGGCAATACACGGTATTAAGAGCTGGGGTATGTACACTTTTGATCAGGGTCATTTGGGTAGTTTCTGTTGCCATTGCGATTTAAAAAGAGTAAACACAGTTGATTAATAATAAATGGCTTCAGCCAAACACTAATCATGAGTGAAAAACGTTTTTGCGTTATCATTCATTTCTAGTATTCAACTTTTTAATGTGAATTTAAACGAATATGATCTTATTGTTGTCCAGTATTGGCACCTTTTTGGCGCAAGAAAAATGCATCCCTTTAAAAATTCTATGTATGTCTTCACACTGGTCCGTTGTGTTAAAAATCTTGCTGCATTTTTGGTCGGTTAAGAAAAAAAAGGCACCAAAAACACACCCCATTGAAATGCATTGGAAACGCAACAATAACGCATCAACGCACTTGTGTTAAGTTTTTGATGCAGTTTTTGAGTCAAACAACATACGAAAAACGCACTATAAGCACAGTAAAAGTGCGTGCATTTCCGGCACAATTCTCGGCATCTTTCTCTTTTTGCAAAATGCCAAAAACAAACATATTGGCCGCCAAAATTTAGGTGCATCTCTAGTTTTAAATGCTACGGTAAGGGGTGTTTTTGGGCCCTTTTTTTTTTTTTTTTTTTTTGGTGTGTGTCCATGCACAGGTGTTTTAGAGGAAGGAAAAAAAAAAAACACTGCCAGCGCGTCCAGGAGCAGCATTTAAATGAATTATCTGTTCAGTGAAATTAATGCCCAAGTGCTTATGTTAATTTTACCAAAATGGATTAAATTCATTATTTTCCTCAAAATTCTACAAACAATACCTCATAATGACAATGTGAAAGAAGTTTGAAATCTTTGCACATTTATTAAAAATAAAAAAAATAAAAAATCCTATGTACATAAGTATTCATGGCCTTTGCCAAGACACTCAAAATTGAGCTCCGGTGCATCCTGTTTCCACTGATAATCCTTGAGATGTTTCTACAACTTGATTGGAGTCCACCTGTGGTAAATTATGTTGATTGGACATGATTTGGAAAGGCACACACCTGTCTATAGAAGGTCCCACAGTTAACAGTGCATGTCAGAGCACAAACCAAGCCATGAAGTCCAAGGAATGGCCTTTAGACCTCCGAGACAGGACTGTATCGAGGCACAGATCTGGGGAAGGGTAAAGAAAAATTTCTGCGGCATTGAAGGTTCCAATGAGCACAGTGGCCTCCATCAACCAAAGTTGGAAGAAGTTTGGAACCACCAGGACTCTTCCTAAAGCGGGCCTCCCGGCCCAAACTGACTGATCGGGGGAGAGGGGCCTTAGTCAGGGAGGTGACCAAGAACCCCATGGTCACTCTGACAGAGCTCCAGCATTTCTCTGTGTAGAGAGGAGAACCTTCCAGAAGAACAACCATCTCTGCAGCTCTCCACCAATCAGGCCTGTATGGAAGAGTGGCCAGATGGAAGCCACTCCTCAGTAAAAGGCACATGACAGTCTGTCTGGAGTTTGCCAAAAGGCACCTGAAGGACTCTCAGACCATGAGAAACAAAATTCTCTGGTCTGATGAAACAAAGATTGAACTCTTTGGCTTGAATGGCAAGCGCCATGTCTGGAGGAAACCAGGCACAGCTCATTAACTGGTCATTACCATCCCTACAGTGAAGCATGGTGGCAGCATCATGCTGTGGGGATGTTTTTCAGCGGCAGGAACTGGGAGACTAGTCAGGATTGAGGGAAAGATGAATGCAGCAATGTACAGAGGCATCCTTGGTGAAAACCTGCTCCAGAGCGCTCTGTACCTCAGACTGGGGCGAAGGTTGATCTTCCAACAGGACAACGACCCTAAGCACACAACCAAGATAACAAAGGAGTGGCTACGGGACAACTCTGTGAATGTCCTTGAGTGGCCCAGCCAGAGCCCACACTTGAACCCGATTGAACATCTCTGGAGAGATCTGAAAATGGCTGTGCACCATTGCTCCCCATCCAACCTGATGGAGCTTGAGAGGTCCTGCAGAGAAGAATGGAAGAAACTGCCCAAAAATGGGTGTGCCAAGCTTGTAGCATCATACTCACAAAGACTTTAGGAGTGTAATTGGTGCCAAAGGTGCAACAAAGTATTGAGCAAAGGCTGTGAATTCTTATATACATGTGTTTTATTACAAATGAGAAAAAAAAAAAAAAAAAATGTACAAAGGTTACAAAAACCACTTTCTTTCACGTGGTCATTATGGGGCATGGTTTGTAAAATTTTGAGGAAAACCATGATATTGATCCATTGTGGAATAGGGCTGCAACTAGGGGTGCAACGGATCAAAAATCTCACGGTGCGGATCGTTCCTTGGCTCAGGATCGGATCATTTTTGGATCAACAAAAAAAAAAAAAAAAAAATTGAATGTACAAAAACCTGTGAAAATTCCACCACCATATAGTCCCCACTGTAATATCCACAATCTCCGTCCCCACAATCTCCTCCCCCACTGTAATATCCACGTCTTCTCCCCCACATCTCCCCCACTGCAATATCCACATCTCCCCTAGGATTGTCTGCTTGCAGTTGGGGCGGGTGATTATGACGTTAGCGAGCAGCTCACCTAGGCCGCCGCCGGGTGTACTAAGATGGCCACCGCTCCGGAGCTAGGCCAAGGCCGCGGCCTTTCCTTAAGGCCGAGGCAGCGGAGCGCTCCGCGGATCGCGGGTGTGCTGATCCGAACAGGTTGAACCATTCGGATCATGGATTGGTGACGATCCGTTGCACCCCTAGCTGCAACATAACAAAATGTGGAAATAGTTACATAGTCAGGTTGAAAAAGGACACAAGTCCATTTAGTTCAACCAAAGAAAAGTGAAGCGCTGTGAATACTTTCTGGATGCACTGTAAATATGTCGGCCAGCATGTGGTTAAACCAGCAGGATGACTTTAAATGAGGTAGGTGTGTTTTTGTTTCTGACTAGTCCTGTTGGTTAGAACAGGCCTGCGGGTTCTGTACTCTTTGGCCGCTCCTTGCACCAGAATGTCATGTAGAGAAGTTAAAGGCTAGTTGACTTGCTGGGAGCGTATTCAGTGGGTAGAATGACAAATATGTGTAGGACTTCTTTGTTAAAAGAAATATGAAGCTCTTGAGTTGTGTGCACACTCAGAAAGAATACTCCTCCAGCTGTCGGGTCCAGGCTCTGCACTTCTATTTTATAAACTATTAACAATAAAAAAAGTTTTGGTTCATTAATATTTTTACATCTTTAATATATAGTTACATGTTTCACATTGAAAAAAGTACTGGCAGCTAAAGTGTGTGTAAACAAAACTGTTGCGGTAGGTATCGGTAATTGGTATCGGCGAGTACGAAAAAAAGAAGAAAAAAATAAAGAAAAAATGTATTGGATACTCGTAAAAAAGAATGGTATCGATGTTTTTATCTGTGTGTATCACCTGAGGCCAGTCACTTCATTGGATATATTACAACCACTCTAAAAAAACATTTTTCCATTTTAAAGTGAATGCTCAAAATCCGATCGTGTGAACGAGGGGCGTTTGCCAACAGAGCGTCAGACTTTTGTCCGAAGGGTGTGTGCCGTGAACTTGTCTTGCATACAAACGGTACACAATTGTCAACCAACACGAACGTAGTGGCGTACTACGTGGAATTTCAGCTCTTGAGCGCCACCCTTTGGGCACCTTCTGCTAATGTGGTGTTTTGGTGAGCATTGATTCCAAGCATGCGTGTTAGTACTTTGGACTTTTGTGTGACGGACTTGTGTACACACGATACAAAAAATATGACAACAGACTGTTGTCAGCCAAAAAATTTACTAGCCTGCCATGCAATATTTGCTGGCGGAAAGTTGGACAACAATTGTCTGAAGGAGCGTACTAACGGTCGGATTTTAGGCAGTCTGTCTTCGCACAATTCCCTGCCGAAAATCCGATCGTGTGTACGAGGCTTGATGAGAATTGGATAATTCGCATGACAGGAGACTGTGACCGGCTCTCAATAGAGCTGGTTCACACATCTCCAGGGCTGCCATTGTGCGTCTTTGGCTCCAATTCAGCTCCTAATTCTGTCCCGATTCGCCCCTGAAGCGGAGAAAAGGGACACTCCGGCCTCCTGCTCTGAGCTGCTCAGCATATAGTGTGAACCCAGCCTTAAATTGTAAAGTCTCATTTTTTCCTTATAAAAATAACAAACATGTTTATACTTGCTCTGTTGCAGTGGATTTGCACAGAGCAGCCCAGGTCCTCCTCTTCTCGGATCCCTCTTCGGTACTCCTGTCCCCTCCTTCCTGTTCAGTGCCCCCACAGCTCTGTGTACCCATTCAGATGCCCCTGACTGGCTAGCTGACTTTGACAGCAGCAGGAGCCAATGGCGCAGCCAATCAGGAAGGAGAATCTCGGTCAGCTAAGACATTAGCGAACATCTCTGGACAGAGATGGGGCTCAGGTAAGTATTAGGGGGCTGAGGGCGGCTGCTGCACACAGAAAACTTTTATCTTAATCAATAGAATGCATTAAGATAAATAAAACCTTCTGACTTTGCAACCGCTTTAAAGTATAACTAAAGGCAAAACTTTTTTTTCTGTTTAGTTTTGGATAGAGCGGACATGGATTAGAATGCCTGTCAGGTTTTTATTGATGTCTGTGCCTCCATTGAGAAGATTCACCCTCTCTATTTGTCCTGTTTACTATTATCATTGAAAGTAAAAGAAACAATTCCCAAATTTTGGGTTGCCCCCAGAAAAGTAATAGAGGGGAACACTATGTTAATGGGGACACTAGTTCTGATGACTTGGGGGGGGGCGCCAAGGAATTCCCTCACTTCCTGTTTTGGCGATGAGACAGGAAGTGAATGTAAAGCTCTCCAATGGGACGGGGACACACACACACACACACACACACACACTGATCTTGGCAGTAATGCACCCCCTGTATAATGCCTGGTTCACACTAGTGCGATTGAGTCACACAGAAGCATGTGACAAGGTAAATCATGTTTTCAATGGTGTCCGTTAACATCAATACGACTCAGCATGGAGCGATTTTGGAAAAGGTTCCTGTACTACTTTTTGTGCGAATTTACAATATACAAACCTTTTAAAAATTGCATTCAAGTAACACTACATAATCGCTCTGAAAGATCAAAACTGCATTGCAGCAGTGTAAACGAGCCTTCGAGTGCCCCCACTCTGGATGAAGGAACACAGGGGGCACCTTTGGACAGCAATTTTGTCAGTCTGGGGGAGGGAATGTGAGATGTACTAGAAGATTTAGATACACTAACAAATTGTAGCCAAACTCCAGCTAACAATTTATAAGCAGTTACAGCAACAGTTTGTTTTTGTATTTTTTTTTCCTTTTGGGATAAACATTTTACATAAATGTTGATCTTTGTAAGCACCCCTGTCAGTGGGTTTGTGGCACCAGATCACCCATCCCAGGATTGGACAGGTGATCTGTCTATCAAAGTGCCTGGACAAGGGGGAGGGGCTGTATGTGACGGCGTGCAGCGGGGAACACACAGCTATTGAAATGAATGCTGTGATGTTTCCGGCGCTGTAATCAAACAAGCGGCGGCTCTCCTCTCCTACAATATAGGAAGCCCCCGATAGGCAGCACCAGGGGCGGGGCGGAGCCCAGCCCCATTTTCGGTGCCAGTATCGGCAAGAATTCTTTCGGCTTTTTGCCAAAAGGGCCATTTTCGGCCGATATGTTTCAGTGGACGAAATTTCGGTGCATCCCTACTTCTAAGAATTGGTAAGCTGCAATATAATAAATGGTTTGCTTTTGGGTTTAATGACGCTGTCCACACAGGCAGTAAAAACGCTACTTTTCGAGGCTTTATTAAAAAAAAAAAAAAATTATGGTAATGCCTTTTGAAAAGAGCTCTATTTTATGTGTCCATTGTGGTGTTTTAGTCTGTATGCTAGAGCAGTGTTCAGAGGCATAAAAAAATCCTCAATCCTGTGTTCATAGGGGCTCTGGCATCATTTACGCACATACATTCAATAAATACACATAAACATAAGTTTGTGAGCAAAAATTAATTACACTTGTCAAAATAAATGAATATTCTAGCCAATGGAATGAGTTTACGCACATCTGCTTCCAATAAGTGAACGCACACAATTACACACATAAGCAAGCAATTTTGCACTGTATTTTTCTGCCAGCTCCTGCCAAAAAGATCCAGCGCAGAGGAGAGTATTTTATTATGCCTGTGTGCATGAAGTCTTTACCTAAAATACAATAAAAAGTTTTACTGTGTTCACGTAAGTTTGTTTGCTTTCTAGGAAACACAGAGGCCGTCTAACCTGTGACACCGGTTGTCAAACCTGCTTACCAGTAGCAACTGGCTGCATGTGGCTGGCCTGGAGCATATGTGTGCTACACTGTGCACCGCTTAGAAGTCAGTTCTGTTACCAGCTTGGCACACAATGCGTCTACTATCCCGAGCAGCTGAGAGCGAGGCGGGCATTTCTTCATTGCTTGATGAGTAATCCAAGCAGTCCGTCATGGAACCATTTAGAAGTGCAGGCTTCTGCAGACAAGCCTTGCAGCATTCTATTCTATCGTCTGCTGAAAGCTGCAGGGCTTGTGAATGAACAAGAGCACTCTTCATCGCCGTCACCCGCTGTGGACGATGGTACTTGTAGTTCATTCATTCAGCTTGCTCCTAAACAGTCTGGTGCTGAGGTAGGTCTTCAAACCTTCAATAAAGGTCCATTGTCAACCACCAGCTCCACAAGACTTTTGGATGCAAAGCACAGTCTAGAACAGCTCTACAAGCCTCTTAAAGAAGCAGGTCATCCTGCAAAACCTGTCATGAAGTGTTTTTGCCTCTAGCCCCTCTAATAATGCACTTCTACTGAGCTCTCCAGTAATTATTTACTTTGGGCAAAATACATATTTGTTAAAGCTAAAGCTTATTATTGTTTGTTTTTTCAGTATTAAATTTTTATCTAATGTTTGGCACCTGAAAAATCCCAGTTCCTTTTTTTCGTTAAGCCATTTAAAATGAATAGCACACTGCTGACCGTACAATGATCCACATTTTTAAATTAAAGGAAAAAAAAAAAAAAAAAAAAACGCACCACTTGACACCACAATTTTTTTCGTCTGTAATAAAAAAAAAATTTAAATCTCAGAACAAGATTATGTTACAATTCCCAAACTGGAAAAATGCCATGTGTTACCGATAGTTTCATAATCAACTACAGCAATCTTCTTCCTCCTTATATAAGATGAAATAATGGCTGTCTGACTTCTGCATTTAGCATATTATGGTGTAGAAGACGTCACTATTCTTGGCAGGAGTCCACTACACTCACAAAACATTTTTCACAGCCAACCTTCATGAGTTACCTTTATATCTGTATGTACACAGGAACCACACACCTACTGTTTCCTGCCATCATAATTGTGTTTAAGCTCCAAAAAAAAAAAAAAAATAAAAAAAAAAAAACGACATGCAATAAAATAAAGCTTTGTACTTTGAAACAAGCTTGTACTGTTGCGAATTACATATCTAAGGCCGGCCATAGACAGTTCAAATCTTGGCCGGTTCAGCAGGAACCATGATGGGCAGGACTATGTATGGGTAAGATGAACATATCTATTGATCAACGTGGGTACAACCAGAATGCCAGATTTTACTTGGGATTATCGCTAGCGGCTGCTAATACAATGCCTCGGCAGGAGGGATTCCCCTGTCAGAATGGTCTGTGTTGATGGGGGAATCAAGCAAAGAAGTTTGCACCGTCTATGGCCTGCATAAGGCTGCATTCACACAGGTATTTAACCACACTACAAATCCCAGTGGAAAAGTGCATCCAGCCACGATCTCTACAGGTAATTTCTGGCTATGTGAACAGTCACGAATAGGTGCAGCAGCTGTCATTGCACTAAAGGTTCAGCGTCCGCAGCTATCCACTTGTCAATTCCAGGTGCAGGAATCAGTAGTTTCTTGCCAAATTGAGAATTTCTGGAAAAACTAAAATGCATCATGACCACCAGGTGGCGCTAACAATATTGGAACTACATATATTAGAGAAACTACATGGATTTTTTTTTTTTTCTAAAATGTGTGGATTTCTGCCACATCTGCTCAAATGAACGTTTTTTTACATAGCCCCCCCCATGTGTAAGGCCTAATGGTCATACCAAATCAGAAGGGCATTCAGTAGGATGAAAAGTTTTGGCTAGTACCTCTTTAGCGTCCACTGTAATATATTCCTCGTTGGCACTGGTCATACCTGAGCAAAAAGCTCCCAAAGACTTCAATAAAGGCACAGTCTGAGTGTCTTCAGTCTTGAAGTAAGGCGTAATTGGGGCCTATTATGGGCTTTATAGGTTACAAGTTCTAGAGAGCGTGGACTACTGCCCTTTTAAAGCACACATATCCTTTACAAAAATGACTAATTCCTGTAGAACAGTCAGGCAACCTGCATTTTCTAAAAGGAATCAGTAATTGCAGCTCTGTATCTCTCTCTCTCACGGCAGGTTTATTTTAGGCTTTTTGTTCTCAAGCCAACAGATTCAAAACACCAAAATGGCTACTCCTACTGTGTATACATGGATACAGGATTGTAAAGAAGTGTTGATTTTAACCACATCTGACAAGGAAAAAGTATAAGCAATCAACATGAAGTACATTTATTAAGACTGACAGTTTACCATTGTAATAAGATTCTCACAAAAGCAATAATGTTTAAACCTGTACAAACACAGATAGCACCGCAGCTAACGAGCTTTGAATTCAGACGTGACACCACAGCAAGTGAGCAGCACTGAGCCCGCGCCTTGGTATACGCACGGATATTCAGGCAGTGATAGAGCGAGAAACAAAAACACAGCAAAGTCAGCAAGAATTAAATTAATGTTATATACACAGTGTGCAAGAGAGTGACAGAGCAGCACAATCACTGGAATACTCGGTCTAGGATTGCCAGAGAGAAACTCTGAGCTCTCCACAAAGCAGAAGGGTTAAAGCACAACTACCCATGAAAAAGTAAAATATATTACATAACATTCACAAAGCCAGACTTCATGAAAACACAAGGATATATATATATATATATATATATATATATTAGAATATATATATATATATATATATATATATATATATATATATTAGAATATATATATATATATATATATATATTAGAATATATATATATATATATATATATATATATATATATATATATATATATATATATATATATATATATATTAGAATATATATATATATATATATATATATATTAGAATATATATATATATATATATATATATATATATATATATATTTTTTTTTTTTATTAATATTTCGAAACACTGAAAAATGAGTACAGATTCCTGAAAAAAAAAAATAGGGAAGACATCGTAATAGAAACTAAAAAAAAAAAATAAAAAACTCACTTTCAGGGCAACAAGTCACTAGTTGTAAAACCCAAGGCAAGCCACATCCTGTATACCTCCAGTAAAAGGTGTCAGCCCCATACAAGTCTCAAACTAAAGCCTCGTACACACGATTGGAATTTCCGACGGGAAATGTGTGATGACAGGCTGTTGGCGGAAAATCTGACCGTTTGTACGCTCCATCGGACAATTGTTGTCGGATTTTCCGCGGACAAGTGTTGGATGGCAGGCTTTAAAATTTTCCGGACAAATGTCTGTTGTCGGATTTTCCGATCGTGTGTACACAAGTCCGTCAGACAAAAGTCCAAAGTACAAACACGCATGATTGGAAGCAAGGACGAGCCAGAAGCGGTCAGTCCTGTAAACTAGCGGATGGAGTGGAGAATTAAACATTCGTGACGTGGCAAATTATGAAATCTCGAAATGCAGTGCACAATTCTCCTCTTCTTTAATGGGTTAATAATGAAGTTGCTTTGCTGGTGATACTAATGGAGTTATTGCAAACTAATTTTCAAAGGCTTTTTTTTCTAGCGATATCAAGATTATTATTATGCTTATTTTTTTGGGGGCAAGTTACCACAACACCATTATCCCGCAGTTTTTAAATTCAAAGATACAACTATGTTGGTGTCCCTTGTCAATTTTAAATTGTAATTTTTAAAATGTAACTGTCTACTCCCAAACTGTCATCTGAAGTAAAACACATAACCAAGTATTATTCTACACAATTTTTTTTATTGTGCATTAAAGAAAATAAAATTAGACATGCTATCTGCCAACAGAACTTAACCAAAAAGTGCATTCTATGCATCCAAAAAATATATCAAATCAAATCATTATTATTCAACCAAAAAATAAAATAAAAGCCTCATGCATGTGTCCTGCTTCTTAATATAGGGGGTCAACAATGCCAAGAGTTGGTAAAAACAGGGGTCCGTCATCCGGAGATAATTCCAAAAATCATCCAATTATTCTCCTGGAGCTCCCGCAGCAAAGGCATATGACATAATTGGTCACGATTAATAAAGCAACCAATTTTTTCGGCCCAAGAAATCCTCCTTCTCCAGTTCCTGGACTGGACTTGGGTCAAAGCAATAGCTCCAAGGCCAATAATAAATAATACGTTATTTCCTCCGATTCCGCAACATGGCTGGTTGACGAACGGCCGTTCAGAAATGAACTGAAAAGCGCGAAATGAAAAGCGTGAATCAACACTCAAACTTCTACCAACACGAAATTTTCAGAAGGAGCCCAAAGGGTGGCGCTAAAGAGCTAAAAAACCACAGAGTACATCACTACATTCGTGCTTGTTGGCCAACAATTCCTTGCCATTTGTATGCAAGACATGTTCCTGGCAAACGCCCTTCGGACAAAAGTCTGAGGTTTTGTCTGCGGAAAATCTGATTGTGTGTACGAGGCTTAAAACTAGTAGCACTAGGAAAGATCTTATGTTGGGTATGGCCAATAAAAAAGAACCCTAAAAAGGAAAACACACACACACACAACTTAAAAAGGAGAAGTACAGCCAAAGCTCGTTTGGCTGTACTTCTCTTGTGGATCACAGGAGTGCAGATCGTTTTGCACTCCTGTGACATGTTTTTCAGCAGCTCCACCCACCTGCCTGGACCAACACCTGGCTCAGCCTCTCGCTGCTCCTGCCCCCTCCACAGCCCAGCCCAGCACTCCAGTGAGCATGGAGGGGGGGCCTCCGAGAACCCAGCGATCCACAGTGTTTGATCGCTCGGTTCTCAGCCTTAGAGCTGGCGGGGGACAGATACATCATTGGACTAATGCTGCATCCAACTAGGTAAGTAGGAAGAAAAAAAAAATCCCATACAGCTCTGCTATATTAGAAGTCGAATAACTATATAGGATAAAAGGTTCTCTGTCCTAAATGCCCACATCCTCAAATACATGAAAAACAGAAAACTCTAGTAGTAATGGACTTTTTCTGAGCAGACAGAAAATGGTACCACAAAGTAAATTCATAAAATCAAAGGGGTGGATTCAGCTTACATATTTTATATTTAAAGTGGCAGCTCCAATTGGGTCGTCTTTTATTCGGTCAAGTGCAGAAGTGGTAGTGCGGGTTTGGGCGGTTTTTACCTGTTTACCTACAGTTTATAACTTTACTGTTGTCTTATTTTTTTAATTCAAAAGAGTGTATTCTTTCCTAAAAAAAAAAAAAAAAAAAAAAAAAAAAGAAAAAAAAGAAGAGCACTTGTAAGACCGCTGCACAAATACGGTGTGACAGAAAGTATTGCAACGACCGACATTTTATTCTTTAGGGTCTTAGAAAAAAAATGTATAATGTTTGGGGGTTCTAAGTAATTTTCTAGTAAAACAAAACAAAAACCTGTTTTTAACTTGTAAACAACACATCTCAGAAAGAGGCTTGGTCCTTCAGTGGTTAACAGACTTTGTTGCAGATTCCTATCTTTTGTTATTCTGAAGAAATCCCCGTTTGTTCCTCAAACCCAGTATAATGGGAGTGGTTTCATAATTATCAACCAGCTACTGCACCTGCAGGCCTCCAATGAGGAAAATTGCAGGGTCTGCATCCCTTTAGTCGTGATTTCCTATTGGGAGTATCTTCTCACTAAAAATGACATTTTGTTGCAGGGGATGCCAAAAATCTGACTTATCTTAGTGTAAACTTCTGGGAAAAAATCAGTGAGCCAATCACACAAGCAGGAAATGATGTTTCTGGGGGGCGTTCTGTACACATTCTCTGTACAGAACGCGAGGTTGCCATATCGCATTATGTATAATCCTATAACATTAAGGTGAAAAAACTTCTGACACTGACCAGCCCCCCGTTTTACTCACCGGAGCCCTTTGTTCCCTCGGCGGAAACGCGATTTTACTCTCTGCCTGTGGTTTCTCGGCTCTTGTTTGGATAGATTGATAGCAACGCAGCCATTGGCTCCCGTTGCTGTGAATCAAATCCAATGACATGGGCGCCGAGGGGGGGGGGGGCGGGGCCGAGGCTGGCATTCTGTGTCTATAGACGCAAATGCTGGAGTTGGGAGCGCAAGGTAACCCCCTGGGAGAGTGCTTCTCCTAGGGGGTTTACCGATGCGAGGAGGAGTTGCAAGAGCCGCCACGGGACCCCAGAAGACGAGGCTCAAGGCCACACTGTGCAAAACGAACTGCACAGCGGAGGCAAGTATGACATGTTTGTTATTTAAAAAAATATTTATAAAAAAAAAAAAAAAAAAAACCCACACACGAGGGTTTACAAACCCTTTAATAAGCAGAGGCTGCAGATTATATTTGCTACTAGTAAACTATATTAAAGCATATCACTAAAACTGTGAATAGATACTATAACCTCATGACACAATAGTGTAACAGAAATGATTATAGTTACTATGGTCACAATGACTTTAATCTGCGAGACCAAAGCAGGTGTAGATTCTCTGAGATTTCTCACCATGTGTGCAAAAAAAAAAAAAAAAAATGTAAAACCAGTCTTATTTACACCACTACTTAGTGCATTTACAGAACAAACTCTGAGGCTCCATGCACACTGGACTTAAAAAAAACGTTGATTCTACAGGCGTCTGACGTTTTTTTTCTCCTGCTTCTAGAAGCACTTCTATTGTGTTCTATGTGTCTTTGCACATTAATGACTACTACAGGCGTTTTCTGTCAGGGACGTTCAGAGGCAGGAAAAAAAAAAAAAAAATCTTCTCTGTCGCATTTTCTGGAGAAGTTTAGGAGCTGTAAAAATGTAAGTCTCTCCTAAACTCCTCTTATCTCTTCTGAACGTCAAGTTTCAACATTTTTTTAGTAAAAAAAAGAAAAGAAAAAAAAAAAAAAAAAAAAAGGATGTGTTGTCACTGTACATCATTTCCTGGCTTTTGCAAAGGGGCCAGTAGTGCAAAAAACGCCTATAAACAAAATGCTCTTAAACTCTCATAGACTCGTCTAAACTTTGTACAATATGCTTTCAATTTGCATCTTTTATGCCACGTTTTTAAAGCTAAAAACGTTGACGTTTTTTCTGCTCCTAGTGTGCATGGAGCCTGAAGGTCACACCTATACAATTTTCTACATGGTCTTCAGTCTTCAGACTTTCACCTTTATGCCATTCTTAAACACGTAGCGTGACATTTTAGTGGGTTTTTTTTTATATACTATTAAACGAAAGAAAAAAAGAAGAGTTTCATGGTAGCCACATTAAAGAACTTTCTAGGAATAGAAATGTATTCTCAAGTGAAGCTCAAGACAAATTAAATCTATAAAACACATTTATGGGTTTGTGCCAAACAGCAAAGCTTTCGGAGGGAAAAGAAAAAAAATAAAATAATACACACCCTAAGGATAAACAAAAATGTTCCATCTAAAAAACTGCAGAGGACACATATACTGGATGATTTGCCATTTGCAACATAATCCCAAAAATGCATTAGGAGTGTTGTAGAGAAATCGGCCTTGTGCTAGTACAAACGATGAAGCTTGTAACAGACTGATGCACATGTCGGTAAGATGTATATAGATCTGTCTGTAAGAGTCTGTCCTGTGAAGTGGTGGAGAGGATACTTGGAGAGGCTGGGCGAGTAATGGAATGCTTCAAATCTCAGTTGCAGAGGATCTTTAAGAGGTTCTTCAGGCAGGTTTTTAAAAATTCAGCAGCTACAAAAACTGTCTTGGGGGGAATCGGACTTCTTCTTGGATTGCCTATGCCCCCCCCCCCCCCAAAAAAAAAAAAACTATTGTGCCAAAACTTGAAGAGGAAGAGCTTTTAAGACAAAAGGGTGGATTTACTAAAGGCAAATAGAGTTGCACTAATTTTCCCCAGAACTTAGTTAGGCCTGTTTCATTTGGGCTTCATCTTGTATAAAGCTCCATTCACACTTGTAGAACTCCAAAGTTGCACAACTTTGACAGAACTTTGGATGGGTGCGATTTGGATAGGACTTTGATAATGGCCAACTGTTGTGCTGTAGAACATTCAGGTTTGACTTTCATCAAGTTGCATGAAAGTCAGACTAAAGTAGTGCATGCGACTTTAACTCGCACACATATGAATGGTTATTTCAAAACAAGGGGAACGGCTTGTCATGCCACTTCGATGTCCAAATTCGCATGACAAGTCGCACAACTGTGAATGGTGAACAGCAACTAGTTTGTAAATGTTAAAACACAGATGGGAGTGTCGATTGTTGCTTTAGGCAAGCTGCCAGCAGGCTTCAGCACTTCTTGAAAGCCCCTGCTGACGCCCTTCTAGAAGCTTGCTTAAAGCGGAATTCCACTCGTTTTTGTGTTTATTAGAAGTCAGCAGCTACAAAAAAGTGTGGCTGCTGACCTAAACACACACTCACCTGTTCTACGATCCAGCGATGTGCTCACCCCAGCAGTTTTCACCCTCGGCGGTGCCAGCATCTACTATGGGCACCTGGCTGTGACAGCTTGCGGCTCCACAGCCGGGTGCCGATTGCGCATGCGCGAGCGGCGCTGGGATCTGTAACTGGTCTCGTAGTCCTCTAGGACCTGTCATGTGTCCCAGAAGACTTTGGGAGGGAGGGGGAAGAACCGCTTCCGATCACCTAGGGCAACTGGAACGGAAGTGGGAGTGGGTACCTGTCAAAATAGAGTACCCGCTCCCCCCTCCTCCCCAAAAACTCAGTTTCACAGGATGCCTTAAAGTGGAACTTCCCCTTTTGTGTGGAACAAAATCCGCTTTAACCCCTTGCCTGCCTAGCCAATTCTGACACTTCTCTCCTACATGTAAAAATGATATTTTTTTTGCTAGAAAATTAGTCAGAACCCCCAAACATTATATATGTTTTTTTTAGCAGAGACCCTAGGGAATAAAATGTGGGTCGTTGCAACTTTTTATGTCACACGGTATTTGCGCAGCAATTTTTCAAACGTGTTTTTTGGAAAAAAAAAAAACCCACACTAAAGTAAGCCTGATTTTTTTTTGCATAATGGTAAAGATGATGAACATGTCACGCTTTAAAATTGCGCACACTCATGGAATGGCGCCAAACTTCGGTACTAAAAAATCTCCATAGGCGATGCTTTAAAAAATATTTACAGGTTACCTGTTTAGAGTTAGAGAGGAGGTCTAGTGCTAGAAATATTGCACAATTTTTTTTTATAATTGTTTATTTTACTGTTATCTTTATATTTTAACACTTTCCCTACTTTTTTTTTTGGTCACTCTTTTTCCTATTACAAGGAATGTAAACATCCCTTGAAATAGAAATAGGGCATGACAGGTCCTCCTTACAGCGAGATCTGGAGTCTATAATTCCCCAGATCTCACCTCTAGGCTGAAAAGCCTGACAATAAAAAAAAAAAAAAACACGCACCAAAACACACACAATCTCGGCTTCCCAGCCAAATACACGTCAGTGTTTACATCTGCCGAGGCCCCCTCCGAAGGTCAGAGATAACCGGGACCATCTTGCCAATTCATTCTCCGGCCGGTGGGCAGTTGACATCTGTGATGCTGTTTTGATGGTACACTTTGAAAGAAGCTGGACTCCAGCAGTATGAAGGTGGTGGAGGCCATGTTGGTACACCCAGCACTGCTCAGCGCTAAACCTTTAGGCTTTCAAAATTAAACATCCAAACAGCATCACAGATGTTAATATTCTATATTTATTCATATATATATATACGCTCACTTTATTGCTAAAATTACTCTGAAATTCAAGATGTAGCTGGGTGTAGTAAGATATCCGCTGCCGCCTTCTTCTGATTGCAGGTGTTCTGTCAGATTAGCAAACCTGGTAGCGGTAGAACGCATGCGCAGCCGACAGAACGTCACTTCCGTTACCTAATCTGATGGGTTCGCTATTCTGACAGAACACCCCCTTTGGAAGATTTTCCCTCTATTACTTTTCTGGGGACAACCCAAAATTTGTGATTTTCTTTTACTTTCACTAATAAAGGTAAACAGGACAAATAGAAAAAAGGTAAACAGGGGGACAGGCAGCAATAAAAACTGGCAGGTGTTCTAATCCCTATCCATTCTATCCAAAACTAAAAAAAAATAAAAAGTTTTGCCTTTAGTTATACTGTAACCTGGCCATAAACAGGGTGATCAAAATAAAAAAAAAAAAAAAAAAAAAAAAAAAAAAAAAGGAAGAAGGATTTCTCCATCCACACAATCAAGGTTCAATTCCGACAGCGTGACTCCATAATACACGGATCAGAGGCTTCCAACATTTCCCTTCAACAAAAAAGTCGATCAGGAGCAACCATAATTTGGCCGATCCCTACTGAACCGGCTGAATTTCGATCCATCTATGGCCTGCTTTAGTGTCCAGTCGAAGGGGGCAGTGTGTGATCTTCATGGACAACTGCTGACAGAACAGTCTTATGGAACTGACCGTCCAGTATCAGGAATATCCAGCAAAGAGCATACATAAAAATGCACACTCAGCCGGCCACAGCTTACATGTTTATGTACAGATTGTTCCAAACAAGCACCTGATGTTGCCTATTGCTGATTTACAATTAAACACCCACAACATTGTAGATATACACCGCATTTTAAACAACCAATTCAGGGGACATGAGGAAATACATTAAAAAGAACAATGAAAGGATGTGATGATACAACAGGAAATTAAAGCCAGTCTTGCGCATAAGATAGAAGCTAGAGATTGTACACAAACATTTCATCTGCTGGATGATTTCTTTCTAGATATGTGCAGACATACAGGACTGCCTCACCCATGTAGGGGTGCACCGAATGGGTTTTTTGGTGCCAAACCGATATCGAAAATGAAAAATACACTAGGCCAAAAACCGAAAATGACGGTTTTTAAAAAATATTTTTATACAGGAGATGGTCAGAGACTGGGGACGTGGTACAGGAGAAGGTCAGAGACTGCAGACGTGGTACAGGAGAAGGTCAGAGACTGCAGACGTGGTACAGGAGAAGGTCAGAGACTGCAGACGTGGTACAGGAGAAGGTCAGAGACTGCAGACGTGGTACAGGAGAAGGTCAGAGACTGCAGACGTGGTACAGGAGAAGGTCAGAGACTGCGGACGTGGTACAGGAGAAGGTCAGAGACTGCGGACGTGGTACAGGAGAAGGTCAGAGACTGCAGACGTGGTACAGGAGAAGGTCAGAGACTGCAGACGTGGTACAGGAGAAGGTCAGAGACTGCAGACGTGGTACAGGAGAAGGTCAGAGACTGCAGACGTGGTACAGGAGAAGGTCAGAGACTGCAGACGTGGTACAGGAGAAGGTCAGAGACTGCAGACGTGGTACAGGAGAAGGTCAGAGACTGCAGACGTGGTACAGGAGAAGGTCAGAGACTGCAGACGTGGTACAGGAGAAGGTCAGAGACTGCAGACGTGGTACAGGAGAAGGTCAGAGACTGCAGACGTGGTACAGGAGAAGGTCAGAGACTGCAGACGTGGTACAGGAGAAGGTCAGAGACTGCAGACGTGGTACAGGAGAAGGTCAGAGACTGCAGACGTGGTACAGGAGAAGGTCAGAGACTGCAGACGTGGTACAGGAGAAGGTCAGAGACTGCAGACGTGGTACAGGAGAAGGTCAGAGACTGCAGACGTGGTACAGGAGAAGGTCAGAGACTGCAGACGTGGTACAGGAGAAGGTCAGAGACTGCAGACGTGGTACAGGAGAAGGTCAGAGACTGCAGACGTGGTACAGGAGAAGGTCAGAGACTGCAGACGTGGTACAGGAGAAGGTCAGAGACTGCAGACGTGGTACAGGAGAAGGTCAGAGACTGCAGACGTGGTACAGGAGAAGGTCAGAGACTGCAGACGTGATACAGGAAATGGTCAGAGACTGCAGACGTGATACAGGAAATGGTCAGAGACTGCAGACCTGGTACAGGAAATGGTCAGAGACTGCAGACCTGGTACAGGAGATTAATGCAGCCTCACCAGGTTCCTTTAACTGCAGCCTGCCATTGTCCATCATTTGCAGCCTACCAGTGCCCATCATGCAGTCTGCCTTAGTATGTCAGACAGGATCAGGACAGGGCAGTGTTAGCAAGGCAAAGCCAAGAACAGTGCTCTATCTATGGAGGAAAGCTTTCAGCACACCGCGGTAAGGTGCAGCTTGTCGGTATGATCAGCGGGAGGAGCATTATCAGTGTGCAGCGCTTCACCGAGCGGGCTCACTGTTTCTAACAGCATGTCAAACAACAAGTCCTGCACTCTTAACCCCCGCAGCGCTGCACACTGATAATGATCCTCCCCACTGATCATACCGACAAGCTGTTCCTTAATGCTGTATGCTGACAGCTTTCCTCCATAGATAGAGCACTGTTTTTGCCTTTAGCCGCCTCGTCAAGGAGGGAGGGAGGGAGGGGACTGGACTGGGGCTGGACGGGGATGCTCCAGAACGACACCCCCGTATTGGATGGCACCAGGGGCGGGGCCCCGCCCCATTTTCAGCGCCGTTATCAGTGTGATTTCCTTTTCGGCAAAATGCTGAAAAGGCCATTTTCGTCCGATATATTTCGGCGGCCGAAATTTCAGTGCATCCCTAGACCCCAGTGCTATCCTCATCTAGGAAAAGGAAGGTACCATATTGTTCATGAAAAAGGTGACAAAGCCATTTGACTATTCTTCTAGAAGTTTCTGCTCTACTCTAAGGCCGTCTACGGGTTGCAGGAAAAAAATTTGCTTGATTCCCCCATCAACACTGACCGTATTTGATGTGGGAATCCCTCCTACTGGGCCATGGTCTTCTCCCGCCATCACTGCTGGGAGAAGACAGCGATTATATACTATAGCAGCCGCTAGCGATAATCACAGGTAAAACCGGGCATGCTGGTTGTACCCAAGTTGATCGGTTGATAAACTTGGTACATTCAGCCTGCCCATACATGGTTCGAATCGCAGCCGGTTCCTGCTGAACTGCCTGAGATTTGAACCATGTATGGCCTGCCTAAGGCAACTAACTGCTTCCGGACCGCCCCACGCATGTATACTGCAGCAAGGCGGCCCTTTAGCGCTAAAAATCACATACCTGTATGTGATATTGTTTCCTAAATCAGGGGCGCATGCGCCGGCAGTGACCAGCTCCCGCTGTGATTGGACACAGCAGGAGCCAATCAGCGGGTCCGATGTCCGCTGGGACCTGCCGATCGTTCCCAAAGCAAACAGAACGGCGGTCTGCCTATGTAAACAAGGCAGATCATCATTCTGTGACAGGAGAAGACAGAGATCTTGTGTTTCTGCTAAGCAGGAGCACAGATCTATGTCTTCTTACTGTACAAGCACTCCCCCCCCCCCCCTACAGTTATTAAGAACCCCATAGGGACACATTTAACCCTTTGATTGCCCCTGATGTTAACCCCTTCCCTGCCAGTGTTATTAGTACAGTGACAGTGCAATTTTTTTTTTAGCACTGATCACTGTATTGGTGTCACTGGTCCCCAAAGAAGTGTCAAAAATGCCATTTAGTGTCCAATTTGTCCGTCGCAATCCCGCTGTAAGTCGCTGATTGCTGCCATTACTAAAATAAACAAATAAAAATTCCATAAATATATCCCATAGTTTGTTGACCCAATAACTTTTACGGAGCAGAAGAGGTTAAAGAAAAGGCCTTCCACACAATCCTGCTCAAAAAAAAAAAAAAAAAAAAAATCACCAAAATTAGCTGAGATTCTTTGACTACATAAGCCTCAAGATAACACAAAGGGCAGGTAAAGGAAGTTGTAAAACAGCCAGACAGCCATTTGTAGGAGAAAAAGTTATAGGAGGGAAGGGCATCTTGATATACAAAAAAAAGCTGAAACTGTGAATGGGAACACACAGCAACTTTTAGTGATAAGGTAGAAGCACAAAACATGCAGATAAGGGAGGGGGAAGGAATACAAGAGCATTATGAATGGCAAGGGACTAGACTGAAATGTTAATGGAATCTTGACAAACAAGAAAAAGGCGAACAAAGAAAAAAAACTAAGGTTATAAAAAGGCACTGGGTGGATTAAATGAAAGAACACGTAGCAAATTAAACCTCTAGACAGGAATATAAAATGATAACCTATAGCAAACTATAGTGCCTCATATATCAAATTGGAAGTAGAATATAGCAAGCTGTAAAAATATTTGAGGGGGGGGGGGGGGGTTGAATGGAAGTGAACAGTCACTATTCAGGTTTATGTAGGTTGTGAGAAGGGTAAAGTGAGTGACAATGCTGAGTGTGGGAGCGGAGAACAAATAGTAAAGTCACTGAGGTGTGGCAGAGCAGTTGGAAAGAAATTAAGAGTCGGTGATAAAGTAGTTGTAGGAAAGGATTGTAGGTAAAGAGTGCAGTGTGTTTAAAGATATCACAATCTGAAGGAGTGCAGGGCAGGTAGCAACAAAGATCTCAATCAAATGTGTGCACTTAATGCAGAACTCCTGGTACGGGTAAGATGAACCTTTCACAAAATACAAGGTGTTCTGTGAATGGACAAGGGGAGATGAGGGGCAGATAAAACAGCAAGGTCACTTCCCTGTATGAAAGCTACAGTGACTGAAGCACTAGCTGTACTATCCAGCATATACAGATATATAAAATTCACATTAAATAACTGTGCAGATCACTTCCATCACACCTGCCCAGAGGTAACTTTTTTTATAAATAATAATTAGTATTGTGTGGCTGGAGTTCCACTTTAGGCCTCATGTACACTGCTGCTGGTAAACGGACGTTTAGGAGAAGTTGGGCGTTTTTTTTCAGCTGCTCCTGAACTCTCCTCTATGTTATCTTATCAGTACATGTACACAGGAATGTTTATAGTCATTTCTACGCAGTTGAGTTTAGAGGCTTTTTTTGGAAAGCAAAAAAAAATGAGCTCAGACGCTGAGTTTAGAGGCATTTCAAGCACCAAGTGCGGCTAAACGCGGTAACTCGCGTTTAGCCGAGTTTCGTTTACAGTCGTTTTTCATTTTTGGCTATTTTGAAAAAATAATGTTTTTTTTTTTTTTCAAACGCTTGTAAACGCAAACGAGGCAAAACGTGGGTAAACGTGGCATGTAAACGTGGGTTGCTATCTGTCACATTAAATCGTTCAGGAAAGGTTGTAAAAACATCCGTGTACATCAAGTCTAACAAGACCATGTTGAGGAAGTCACAAGTACATTATTACCTGTTTGCTGACCGTATACAGTAAATATATGGTGGCAAAAGCAGCTCCCCTGTGCAGGATCATGTACCTGTATGTGATCCTGCACTTCTGAGCCTGGGGCATGCATCGCCAGTGAATCGCTCCCACTGCGATTGGACACAGCAGGAGCCAATCATTCAGGAGACAAGCAGAACCGCCGTTCTGTAAGTAGGAAAGGCTGTGATCCTGCTTCTCTGCCATTCCACAGTACAAGCGCCCCCCCCCCCCCCTCCCACCCCAGTTAGTACGCACTCCCTAGGAACACATTTAACCCTTTGATCACCCCTGATGTTAACCCATTCCCTGCCAGTGTCATTAGTACAGTGACAGTGCATATTTTAGCACTGACCACTGTATTGTGTCACTGGTCCCCAAAAAGTGTCACTTCGTGTCAGATTGGTCTGCCGCAAAATTGCAGTCCCGCTGCAAGTCGCTGATCATCGCCATTACTAATAAAAATTCCATAAATCGATCACATAGTGGAGACGCTATAACTTTTGCGCAAACCAATCAATATACGCCATTGGCTCCCGCTGCTGTCAAAGTCAGTGAGCCAATGAGGAAAGAGGGGCGGGGCCAAGCACAGCTCCAGGTCTGAATGGACACAGAGCAGCGGCTCAGCTTGGGTGCCCCCCATAGCAAGCTGTTTGTTGTTGGGGGCACTCAGCAGGAGTGCCGGTGAGGGACCCAAGAAGAGGATCGGGGCTGCTCTCTGCAAAACCACTGCACAGAGCAGATAAGTATAACACATATGTTGTTTTTTTTTTGTTTTTTTGTTTTTTTTAAATAAGACTTTAATATCACATTAAAGGCTATTTCCACACTGAGGTGCTTTACAGGCGCTACAGCGCTAAAAATAGCGCCTGTAAAGAGCCTCTCCTGTGTCTCCAGTGTGAAAGCCCGAGTGCTTTCACACTGGAGTGGTGCGCTGGCAGGACGGTAAAAAAAAAGTCCTGCAAGCAGCATCTTTGCAGCACTGTAGGAGCCCCTACCCACTGAAATCAATGGGGCAGCGCCCCCAAACCGTTTTTAACCCTTTTTCGGTCGCTTGCGGGGGTTAAAAGCGCCCCACTAGCGGCCCTTTACCACCAACACCCACCCGCCCCAGTGTGAAAGTAGCCCAAGGCTCACACTTATGAGATGCGGGAACCAGCGCCATTCCTGTGCAGGTTCCCGCATTGCACCTAAAATTGCCAGCCGTTCAAACTGACATCTGCGAACCAATGTGGGTGTGAATGAAAAGTTATTGACACCCCAGATCGGTTCGCAGCTCGCAGTGCAAACTGTGAAATGGTGCAGGAATCGGATCGCATAGGTGCGATCACCCATGCGATCCGATTCCATTGCACACCAAAAAAAGGGTCCTGTACAATTTTGGTGCGAATGCGATTTCAGCCATACAGTTTGCATGGCTGAATTAGTTTCACACAGACATCACATGTGATCTGCACAGCAATGCAGTGCGAATCAAATGTGATGCCCGTGACTGCACAAGTGTGAACCCAGCCTAAACCAGAAGTCTGGGAAAAACTTGTGCCCAACCTGTGCCCACACTGCACAGGTTAATTGCATAGGGGATTGCAGAGAGGAGATATACTTGCCTAATCTACCAATCCACCCAGCGCAAGACTTGCCCCTGCCCTGCCCCCCCACCCACGGTCTAGTGCAGTGGACTGTTCCTGGTGTTATGCCCATAGAGCAGCCCCGGAACGTGAAGACGGCATGAACAGGCCACCATTGGACATGGGGGGAGGGTGTGCAGTTTTTCAGAGGATCGGCGGATCAGGAGAGTTAAAACTTTCTGCTCACCCCTAGACAAAATGATCTGATAACCCATGGAGTGCGGGCACCACACCACTGCATGGGAAACGTGTTCTTCCTTAACGTAGAACTATTGGCAAAATGTCTTTTTTCATTTTGGATAGAGTAATGGAGAGTTAAATCCCATGCTGGTTTATTTTTTGCCACCTGTGTCCCCGATGGCGAGATTTCCCTTCAGTTCCTGTCCCATAGTCAAAAGAGAAAAGCGCGCAGAAATGCTTGTGAATTAAGGAAATCCCTTGGAGGACCCCCAGATCACCAGAACTAGTGTCTCCATTGGCATTTCCCCTCTATTATTTGTCTGGATACAACTCAAAATGTGGGACTCTCTTTACTTTCAATGTTAAACATGACAAACAGAGAGGTTGAATCTCCCTAGCAGGGGCACAGACAGCAGCCCCTAGCTAAAATGAAAAACAGAAGTTCAAAGACTAGATCTTAAAGGGTAGCACTAGCAGGGGACAGAAGCACAAGCCTTGTACATGACTTTAGCCGGAAGAAGAGCAATGTTTATAGGAAACTTTGCAAAAGCATTTGGAAATCATTCTGCAAGCTCCGATTAGCTTTGTTGAAGATGTTAAAGAACTCTTTAGACCCAGTTTGAGGAGGTTAAACACAGATAAATGGGAGTGCTGACTGTCACAAGCTGCTAAAGGTTGTGCAGAAGCTTACTGAAGCCTGCTAGTAGCCTATTTAAAGTGACAGTCAGCACTCTCAATAAGTTATGTTTTGATCCAAGTCCTCTTTAAATAGTGCTGGCTACTTGGTTCCCAAGAATTGTGGTTAATGAATGAGATATTGGATCCGGTTTCAAAAAAAGCTGAAGAAATAATGATGTACTGTTGGCAACAACATACATGGTGATGTGCAGTGCAGTTGGTTAAGTAGAAAGTAATAGACATAGGCAGTGCAATAAATATGTAAGTGGCTAGAGGAAGCAGCAGAAGACAATACACCTGTCGGTAAACAGAAGAAGAATGAATAATAAAGTAATTAGGCAATATATGAATTGAGTATCTGACACGAAGGTGCAAATATGTAAAATGACACAAGTACTGGAGTATTGCTTAGCAGTACGAGTACATGGGTAGGCCGGGGAAGGTCGTACTGGAGAAATATCAATGACAGGTGTAGAAACAGGTGGTGAAGAGCCCAGTGGAAGACAATACCATCATGTTAGTGGCAAGGTGATCAATATTCATTAGAGCGGAGATAGACAATCTGTGACATCCCAACTGCTGGGGAGCTAAGAGACCCAATACACAATGACAGGACACCATAGTGTTTGTAAAAACACCACACTGATAAATGACACGGAGAGTTAAAAACATCACTTTTAGGAGTGTTTGACCTTTTTTTCGTTCCCCAATGTCAGGCTGGCCACACACACAATTTACCCTTAGATTTAACAAAACCAAATAATATGAAGTCAAATACTATATACTTTCAATTTTTTATGCAATCAGGTAGAGCTGCGCGATTCTGGCAAAAATGAGAATCACGATTTTTTGCTTAGAGTAAAAAGATCACGATTTTCGCAGCGTAAAATCTTTCACATTATACGAAGAAAAAAAAAATTGGGCTAACTTTACTGGTTAGTTTTTTTTTTTTTTAATTCATTAAAGTGTAATTTTTTCCCAAAAAATTGAATTTGAATGACTGCTGCCCAAATACAGTATGACATAAAATATTGCAACAACCACCATTTTATTATCTAGGGTCTCTACTAAAAGAAAAAAAATATATATGTTTGGGAGTTTTAAGTCATTTTCTAGCAAAAAAAAAAATGATTTTAACTTGAAACCAACAAATGTCAGAAAAAGTTGTAGTGTTTAAGTGGTTAAACTTCCCTCATTTTCACACCAAAGTGTATTCCTTTTATCTAAGACCCCTTTCACACTGAGGCGCCCCGGGTGTCAGCGGTAAAGCGGCGCTATTTTTAGTGGCGCTATTCAGCCGCTAGTGAGGCGGTTTCAACCGCCGCCAGCGGCCGAAAAGGGGATAAATCCGTCCGCAAAACGCTGCTGCAGCAGCGCTTTGCCGGCGGTATAGCAGCGCTGCTCCATTGTTTTCAATGGGGAGGAGCGGTGTATTCACCGCTCCAAAGAAGCTGCTGGCAGAACTTTTTGTGACGTCCTGCCAGCGCAGCGCCCCAGTGTGAAAGCACTTGGGCTTTCACACTGGGTTTGCAGCTGAGGCTTTTTTTCAGGCACTATTTTTAGCGCTGTAGCGCCTGAAAAACGCCTCAGTGTGAAAGGGGTCTTAAGGACAATGTTTATACTTCAGTTTCACTGCTAAAGAATGCTGTGATTCTTGGTAGACTGCCCTTTTTTTTCCCCTTTCTTTTAACGGCTGTCGGCTTTAGCAGAGCAGAGAGAATTCTCTACATAGAAAGAATTGGGAAATACTTTTTTCAAAGTGTTTCCCATGCATTAAGGTGAAAAACCTTCTGTGCTGCAGTTGCCCCCAGAGCCCCCTCCCTGTTCCAGCGATGCGGTGCGACTCCAGCTGCTGTCTCGATCCTCATTGGATAGATCGATAGTAGTAGTCAAATGCTGTGACACGGGAGGGGGGTCGGGGCTAAGTCCTGTTGTCTGTGTCAATGAAAACACCAGCGGGACTCGTAAGTGCGCCCACACGGATGCCCCCAGGGAAAGAAGTTCTATGTGGGGGCACCGATAAAGAGGAGGAGCCAGGAGCGTCGCCAGGGCACCCCAGAGGAAGAGGATCGGGGGTGCTCTGTTCAAAACCCTTGCACAGAGCAGGCAAGTATAACATGTTTGTTAGATAAATAAAAAAAACAAATAACCTTTACAATCACTTTAAGGCGTGTTTTTGGTGCTGCTTTTATCCTGCCAGAATAAAGGCATTCAGGAGAGCTAGGCTAACACCCTGTATGCATGAGGCCTAATGGTTGTAGAACAGCCACAAAAAATACATAGCCAAGTGACAATTCTTGCATGCTAGGACTTGCAGCTCCAGAGCCAGTAGGGATCACAATGTCCGAGTGCTTTCACGCAACATTATAGAATTAGACAGCATTCCAAGACCTGTAGTACCAAAGCAACAAGTGACATTTGTATTCCACAGTTACATCTCCACAGCAGCTACCATGACACGTGACTTGCAGTTTTATGGTCCCCACAGAAATATACAGAATGCATGCTGGGTCTACTATTTTTTTTTTTTAACTCAAGATAGCACAAGACAAGCTTGGGATTTGAGTGACACAGTGGGGTTTATTTACTAAAGGCAAATCCACTTTGCACTGGAAGTGCAGTCGCTGTCGATCTGAGGTGAAGCTCTGAAATGAGGGGAAGCTCTGCTGATTTTATCATCCAATCATGTGTAAGCAAAAATGCTGTTTTTTATTTTCCTTGCATGTCCCCCTCAGATCTACAGTGACTTTACTTACAAGTGCACTTGTAGTGCAAAGTGAATTTGCCTTTAGTAAATAACCCCCCCGGTGTATCGTATTAAAATAGACATGCTGGGATTTGTAACGCCACAGCAGATATAGAAGAATGTAGAATACCAGGACACACGCCACTGAAAATAGACACAGCGCGTAGTTAGAGAAGAGTCAATAAAAGAGGATGTAGGTTGTGAAATAAGCTGGTGGTTGGAGGAAGTGGACATGCAATAAATAAGAAAACGGAGGAGCAAACGAACTGGGTAAAAAGTAAATGAAAAGGGCAGCATAGTTCAAGCTAGGAGGTGAAAAGAGAAGAAAGAAAATACTTACAATTACAGGACAGGGAGGAAGAGCAGATGAACTAAACTGCTAGATATCAGAGCAGGGAGGAACATGGAAGATAAGCGATCGAACGTGGGGAAGCCCCATGACGAGTAGTGCCGTGTTTTGTGCATAGTTGGATTGGTCCAGCTTAGACCAATGTAAATATACACATATTAGGGGTGATGTGCTAAAACTGGAGAGTGCACAAACTTGTGCAACTTTGCATAGAAACCAATCAGGTTCCAAGTTTTATTGACAAGCTGAAGTTAGAAGCTGATTGGTTACTATGCACAGTACCAGATTCTGAGTGCTCCAGTTTTAGTAAATCTCCCCCAGTATGTCATAGCTGTGGTACTGCTGTGGAAACGGAGAATCACTGTAATAACTGCTGCCACTAGAGCGATTGTCTTCAGGGTGCTGTGCGGAGTGTGCCTCTGTTTCGTCAGATTAGAGGACCCGTCAGATTTTGTAACGGAAGTGACATTCCGTCGCCGCCATCTTGCTACACCCCACACTCATCCACAGTAAGGATACAGTGAGAAGGCGGCAAGCGGACATCTTGTTATTCATGCATTTCACACTTTTTAACAGTAAGCTGAGTATATATAGTGACATACACGATTTAAAAATCTGTCTGACTGTTTTGATGTTGAATTTTAAAAGCAGCGGTGTTCTGTCAGATCAGCAGGCTCGCCGCTGCTTTTATAATTCAACATCTAAACCAGGGGTCTTCAAACTATGGCCATCCAGTTGTTCAGAAACTAAAATTCCCATCATGCCTAGTCATGTCTGTGAATGTCAGGGTTTTACAATGCCTCATGGGACGCGTAGTTCAACAACAGCTGGAGGGCCGTAGTTTGAGGATCCCTGATCTAAACAGTCAGATGGATTTTTAAAACCTGTATTTCACTATTTAAGCTCAGATTACTGTTAAAGAGAATTGTGAAATGCAAGACTCTGGTGGGTGTAACAAGATGTCCGCTTGCCGCCTTCTCACTGTACCCTTACTGTGGGGACAAGTGCGGGATGTAGAAAGATGGCGCCGACGGAACGTCACTTCCGTTACAAAATCTGACGGGTCACCAAATATGAGGAAACACCTGCTCTGCTGCATAGTAACCACACAGGGCGCTCACATGGCATGGGTGCCATTCACAGAATGCCTTGTATTTCTCTCAAACCATTTCCTGATTGAGCAAAGTGACATCACTGCCACACCTAGTC
The DNA here is from genome assembly GCF_042186555.1 of Aquarana catesbeiana. NCBI lineage: Eukaryota > Metazoa > Chordata > Amphibia > Anura > Ranidae > Aquarana > Aquarana catesbeiana. The sequence continues at coordinate 55,219,652 of NC_133334.1, read as the reverse complement.
CAATCATGACTCAGAACAGTGGCAATCACTGTAGAAGTGGATACTACTACAGTTACACGGGTATGACATAAGTATACTCACATCGGTCCAAACTGGAACAATGTAACTATGCAAAAAAATAAAATCCATTCCTGGAATTGAGCTCTAGCCCTGGTACAAACTGTTGTGATTGTCATGAGACTTGAGCGTTCAAAGACGCATGACAAGTTGCGCCCCATTAACTGCAATGGAACCGTTCTAATCTGTGCAACTCAAGTCGATCAGACTTAGAAAAAGGTTCCTGCACTACTTTTGGCAGGACTTGCATTGAGAGCCCTTTCACACTGAGCCGCCCCAGGCGTCGACGGTAAAACTCCGCTATTTTTAGCGGCGCTTTACCGTAATTTTTGCGGCACCATTCGGCCGCTTTTAACCTCCGCTAGCGGCTGAAAAGGGTTAAAACCGTCGGCAAAGCGCTGCTACAGCGGCGCTTCCTATTGATTTCAATGGGCAGGGGTACTTTAGGAGCGGTGAGTTCACCGCTCCAAAGAAGCTGCTGGCAGAACTTTTTCTGACGCCCTGCCAGCGCACCACTCCCTCGGGCTTTCACACTGGAGTGAATGGAGCCGCTGTTTCAGGGCGCTTTGCAGGCGCTATTTTTAAAGCTATAGCGCCTGCAAAGCGCCTCAGTGTGAAAGGGGTCTGACTTCTATTAAAAGAAGCCGTATGCAAGCCGCAGTGAAATCACGCTGGGATGTCGGATTCGATGCTGCGGCAGTGTGAACCGGGGCTTAAAGTATCTGCAAATTCAAGCTATACTAAGCATATAAAAGGGTAATGATTAACCATTATGTTGGCATGGACTTTATGTGAAAAGGAGAAAAAAAAAAAAAAATGACTCATATCCCATTTTTTGTGAATATGATTGGCAGTGTCACATTACTGCCTGGTCTCCTCTTCTTACCCCAGCTCCTAAGGCTGGAGTCTCAGAGATACCGCCATTCTGAAAAATCTGGCTGTGTTGACAGCAATACTCCTTACAGGAGCCGCTGTCCACCTACAGCAAGGGGCGGGTCAGGAGACATGGCTGTAAACTCACATGTGCGTAGAGAATGTGATACATTATCCTGTACATTCATACAGGGGAACCAGGAAGGAAGCTGGACTTCTTTTTGTCGGGACAATTCAGGAAGAAAATTCTGCTGGCAGAATTACCAGGCAATTGAGGAATATTGCAAAATGTATTTCAAGGAAAGTATGATATTAAACCTGCAGCTTTCATGAAATAATACCCGACGATCCTACCATGAAGATCCTTACTCATGCACCTCCTGTTCTGTTACAGGGTAATCCATACTCTGTCCTTTATTATTTTTTTTTTACAGTTGTGCTCCTGTATTGTCACCATCACACAGGCTTTTAGCAAAAAACTACAAGATGCTGCTCTAACACACATTACACAGGCATAGTGTGCGGCTGTCACCATCAGGGAACCCGCCCTGAGCATTACCATGCATCAACGCTGGAGAAGGTGGCGAAAAACAGGCTGCAGAAAATCAGCCGCCCTGAAATGCAACACATGATATAAATACATGAAAAAAAGCATTTTATTTCCAAAAAAAGAATTGCTGTTGTTTACGATACACAGCGTTTTAGCAAACTAAGCATTTCCATCTACTTTATTGGTAGGTGTACCACATCTATTATAGTATAGCATTATAATAAGAACATGCTGGACATTGGCAGACCATGAAATAAACTGGTGGCTCCTGCATGCAAAGTGTAAGATATCTCAGAGTTAAAAGTCCCAGTATACATGGTGGGGGAGTTAGAAGTCCCAGCATACAACATGGCGGAGCTACAAGTCCCAGCATACAAGGTAGGGGCTATGGAGAGAACTATGGGGAAGTTATAAGTCCCAGCATATAAGGTGGGGGGATATGGGAGGAGCTACAAGTCCCAGCATATAAGGTGGGGGGATATGGGAGGAGCTACAAGTCCCAGCATATAAGGTGGGGGGATATGGGAGGAGCTACAAGTCCCAGCATATAAGGTGGGGGGATATGGGAGGAGCTACAAGTCCCAGCATATAAGGTGGGGGGATATGGGAGGAGCTACAAGTCCCAGCATATAAGGTGGGGGGATATGGGAGGAGCTACAAGTCCCAGCATATAAGGTGGGGGGATATGGGAGGAGCTACAAGTCCCAGCATATAAGGTGGGGGGATATGGGAGGAGCTACAAGTCCCAGCATATAAGGTGGGGGGATATGGGAGGAGCTACAAGTCCCAGCATATAAGGTGGGGGGATATGGGAGGAGCTACAAGTCCCAGCATATAAGGTGGGGGGATATGGGAGGAGCTACAAGTCCCAGCATATAAGGTGGGGGGATATGGGAGGAGCTACAAGTCCCAGCATATAAGGAGGGGGGATATGGGAGGAGCTACAAGTCCCAGCATATAAGGTGGGGGGATATGGGAGGAGCTACAAGTCCCAGCATATAAGGTGGGGGGATATGGGAGGAGCTACAAGTCCCAGCATATAAGGTGGGGGGATATGGGAGGAGCTACAAGTCCCAGCATATAAGGTGGGGGGATATGGGAGGAGCTACAAGTCCCAGCATATAAGGTGGGGGGATATGGGAGGAGCTACAAGTCCCAGCATATAAGGTGGGGGGATATGGGAGGAGCTACAAGTCCCAGCATATAAGGTGGGGGGATATGGGAGGAGCTACATGTCCCAGCATACAAGGTGGGGGATATGGGAGGAGCTACATGTCCCAGCATACAAGGTGGGGGATATGGGAGGAGCTACAAGTCCCAGCATACAAGGTGGGGAGCTACAAGTCCCAGCATACAAGGTGGGGAGCTACAAGTCCCAGCATACAGGGGGGGGGAGCTACAAGTCCCAGCATACAGGGGGGGAGCTACAAGTCCCAGCATACAGGGGGGGGAGCTACAAGTCCCAGCATACAGGGGGGGTGGCGGCTTATGGGGGAACTCAGAAATCCCAGTATGCCACGTGGTGGATATGGGGGGGAGCTGGAAGTCCCAGTATGCCAGGTGGGGGATGGGGGGGGGGCTGGAAGTCCCAGTATGCCAGGTGGGGGATAGGGGCTGGAAGTCCCAGTATGCCAGGTGGGGGATGGGGGGGGGGCTGGAAGTCCCAGTATGCCAGGTGGGGGATGGGGGGGGGGGCTGGAAGTCCCAGTATGCCAGGTGGGGGATGGGGGGGGCTGGAAGTCCCAGTATGCCAGGTGGGGGATGGGGGGGGGCTGGAAGTCCCAGTATGCCAGGTGGGGGATGGGGGGGGGGGCTGGAAGTCCCAGTATGCCAGGTGGGGGATGGGGGGCTGGAAGTCCCAGTATGCCAGGTGGGGGATGGGGGGGGGCTGGAAGTCCCAGTATGCCAGGTGGGGGATATGGGGGGGGGGTCTGGAAGTCCATGTATGCCAATGCCAGGTAGGGTTATGGGGGGGGGGGGGGCTGGAAGTCCCAGTATGCCAGGTGGGGGATATGGGGGGGGGGGATCTGGAAGTCCATGTATGCCAATGCCAGGTGGGGTTATGGGGGGGAGCTGCAAGTCCCAGTATGCCAGGTGGGTGATATGGGGGGGGGGGAGATGGAAGTCCCAGTATGCCTGGTGGGGGATGGGGGGGGGGGCTGGAAGTCCCAGTATGCCAGGTGGGGGATATGGGGGGGGGGGGCTGGAAGTCCCAGCATGCCAGGTGGGGGGGGGATATGGAAGTCCCAGCATGCCAGGTGGGGGGGGATATGGAAGTCCCAGCATGCCAGGTGGGGGGGGATATGGAAGTCCCAGCATGCCAGGTGGGGGGGGGGATATGGAAGTCCCAGCATGCCAGGTGAGGGGGATATGGAAGTCCCAGCATGCCAGGTGAGGGGGATATGGGGGAGGAGGATGTGGAGTGACTGGAAGCACAGGGGTGTGCTGGGTGAATGCAGTAAATGAAATGAGAGCGGATGTGGGTGGTGAAGTGACATGAAGCACACGGAAACGTGTCGATGGAGAAATACATGAAATAAGTGAAGTGTGGGGGGGGGGGGGGAGCTCAGCCGTGTTCATGTTATAGACACACACAGAGAGGAGGATAGGAAAGGAGATGGAGGAGGAGAAGGTCGGGTGTGAAGTAGAGGAAAGATGATTGGTTGGAGGGAAGACACACGGAGAGGAATGTTACTGGAAAGGTGAACAACATTCATCATAGTCGTCTCCACTACAGCTACACAATTGTACAGCATGCTGGGACTTGTAGTCCCCCACCTGGCACACCGGTCTTTACAGACACACCTATACGTCACGCTGGGACTTGTAGTGACACAGGATACATTATTATTATTGGTCTCATATCTATCCAGCATGCTGGGATTAGTAGTCCCCCACCTGGCAGAGGACCTCTGTGTCCTCCATATTATAGGTCATGCTGGGTACAGGTTCATATAGACCAACAGGTCACTGCAATACTCATATACTGGGACTTGTAGTCCCTCACCTGGCTCTGGATCATACAGACCACATGGTGTTATTCTGGGTCATACTACAGGATCACATGACCCACCATGTCACCTCTACAAGTAAAGAGCATGCTGGGACTTGTAGTCCCACCTCCTGCACAGGATCATACATCCCCCTGGTTCTATGTCATGCTCACACACATCACCGGCGCCCCCGGGTATTGATTTCTATAGCTACAGGTCATGCTGGGCCTTGTAGTCCCCTGTCATAGAGAGACCAGAGGACAGATATCCGGGGCCCGCTGTACACAATGATGACAGGGAGGTGTCACCGCCGGAGGAGAGGACATGATGGAGGATGATGGAGACATGAGAGAGCCATAGAGATGTATAGAGACAGCCCTTCCCCTCCCCCCGCTCCCGGTTCTCCTCACCTCAGGCCGGCTCTCCTCTCCCCTCACACTGTCACCAGCAGCACTCAGGCCGCGCCGCGCGCTCCCCACACACCCTCAGCCGGCAGCCCGCTTTGCGCCGCGCTCATTGGCCGCCGCTCTCCGACGTCACGGAACAGCTATGTCAGCGCGCCTCGCCATTGGCCGCAACTCCAGCGATGGAAGAAGGGTGGGGGGAGAAGAGACCCGCCCGTCACTGGGGACCGAGCAGGGAAGGCGGCGAGGGATGCCGGGAGAGGGGATGGCGGCACAGAGCCGGGTGGAGGAGAAAGAGAAGGGAGGGGTTCTTGGGTAACGTGACCGGTTGCCATAGAGATCCTAATGAGCATCAGCAGCTAGCCTGAGGGGACTACAAGGAGCAGCATGTCCGGGGGGGCAAGAGTCAGCCAATCACCACAGGAGGCGCACTGCTGAATAAGGGGGGGGGGGAGACTACAAGTCCCAGCATGCCATGTGAGGGGATATTGGGGAACTAGAAGTGCCAGCATTCTGTAATGGGGAGCAGGAAGTCCCAGCATAACAGATGTGAGATATAGAGGGACTAGAAGTCCCAGCATGCCATGTGAAGGGATATGGGGAACTACAAGTCCCAGCATGTTATAATGGAGATCTGTGGAGCAGGAAGTCCCAGCATGCAAAGTTCTCTCCATGCTCAGTGTATTGCAGTAAAATGCACATATTACTATCATGTGATGGGGGGCGCCCCTGATGGAATCCTATGATGGAAGAAGAATGAAGAACGCCATGGCTGAGCTCTCCATAATAGAAATGTAAATTGCTGGGCTGTTGTTTTTCATTGTACAAATGCCGGCGCTACAGCACTAAAAGTAGCGCCTCTCCTGTGTCTCCAGTGGGAAAGTCCCGAGGGCTTTCACACTGGAGCGGTGCGCTTGCAGGACGGTCAAAAAAGTCCTGCAAGCCGCATCTTTGCAGCGCTATAGGAGCAGTGTATTCACCGCTCCTAAAGCGCCCCTTCCCATTGAAAACAATGGGGCAGCGCCGCTGCAGCGGTGTATTCACCGCTCCTAAAGCGCCCCTTCCCATTGAAAACAATGGGGCAGCGCCGCTGCAGCGGTGTATTCACCGCTCCTAAAGCGCCCCTTCCCATTGAAAACAATGGGGCAGCGCCGCTGCAGCGGTGTATTCACCGCTCCTAAAGCGCCCCTTCCCATTGAAAACAATGGGGCAGCGCCGCTGCAGCGGTTTATTCACCGCCCCGTAAAGCGCCCCTACCCATTGAAAACAAGCAGCGGCGCTTTGCGGGCGGCTTTAACCCCTTTTCGCCCGCTAGTGGGGGTTAAAACCGCTAAAAATAGCACCGCTTTACCGCCCCAGTGTGAAAGTAGCCTTATTGATCATTGTGATCCTATTGTTCCCTTTTCCTTAAAAAAAAAAAACACGATAAAAACATTTGAAACATAAAAAATTTGCTCGGTTGTCATTCTGTCCTTTCTGTTGTAATACTGAAGCCGGTGGATCAGAGGGTTGTACACAGCTAGGTGGTGTTTTTCTGGAAGTCTGCGTCTCTCTTGGAGATTCCCCTCTTCTCCTGTCCTGGTAATACCATTATCCTCGTCAGTGTTGCCAACTGTCAGTATTTTTACTGGCAGCCAGTAAAAAATGGGCACTTTTCTGTTGCCAGTAAGAGGAAAAGTTTGCCAGTAAAAAAAAATATGGCTGTGACGCTCGGCTCGGAACTGCGCATGTGCAGCTCGGGCCTCGTAGGGCAACAACATCTGTGCACTATAAGAGAAATATCTCCTAAATGGTGCACGTTTAGGAGATATTTCCACTACCTATAGGTAAGCCTTATTCTAGGCTTACCTATAGGTAAAAGTAAAACAAAAACTGTATACAACCACTTTTAAGGTAGATATTAAAGTAAGATGAGACCCAGTTACATTCCATTGTTCCAAAGTACAATACATACAGTGCATCTGTATAAATGGAAGGAACTTCCGGCAAGTCCATATAGTATGGAAATAAGGCGCAGCCTTATCCTATGCTTCTCTGCAAACCATGCCCTCTGATGTGTTCAACCCACCCATTGGTGCTTATCCATAAAGCCTCGATGGGCAGGACGAAACGCGTCAGTGGCATGGTTTGCAGAGAACCATAGGAGAGCAGCTTTCCTTCCATGTACATGTCTGTCTTTATCCAGTTACCATATTATTTTGTGATCCTGTGTCTACAGGAGTAAAGGCTTGTTCAGCCATGCGGCAAGGACTGCAGCTCCATGAAAAGCGATTCACGCCCCAATCGCTTGTCAGGGACATTTGACAGACGATGAGGAAACAATATTTTGCCTCTCCACCACATGATTTAACCCTATAAATGCTGCACTACTGCACCGTAATTGCCTGCATTGCACACGATTGCAGGGCGGCCCCACAGACCTGCATTAGTCAGATGCGGTGGCAGCAATATCTACCGAAAGCAACATGCTGTTTCATTTTTACCGCAGCTGTGAAGCACGGCATAGTGGCATGTGTATGGTCGTAAGCGGCTGCAAGCCACCATTCAGGCGAGCGCTCGGGAGGCAGTAAGTGCGAGCCCTTAGAATAAGAGGAACACAATTCTGGTTCTTTTTCCCATTAAATAATTAGGTGGGGGATTTGCAAAGCAGGTGTAGGATGGGTGGGGCGTTAGGAGGAGGAGATGAGTGGGGAGGTAAGGAAGGGTATTCAAGGACATCAGGGTACACGCCTGACATGGTTCACACTGGAAAGTGCTTTAAAAGATACGTATGTATTTATTTACAGTATTTTTTCCGAATTATACTTACCTCGGTCAAATGCTACAGCTGTCTGCCGTCGGCTCTAACTCTGAGAACGGAGCGATCTAACACCACCGATCACTGGGTTCTCAGAGCTCCCCGAGCAGAGAGCTGGTGACTGTCAGTCACCGCTCTCTGCTCGGCCCCCCCCCTCTCGCTCACTGGAGCCCTGGGCTGTAGAGGGGATGGGAGCGGCAAACTCAGGCTCTCAGCAGCTCACTAAAAGGCTGATCCCGACTTAATTGTCATGATCTTGCCTGATCCTGGACCGGCTCTGTGACGTCAGCCGACAGCGGGCTTCAGCAGAACCAAGTATCCCACTATGGCCCACCGCCGGGCCACAGCCTCTCCTCATGAGCCTTTACCCACTTGCAGGCCAATTAACCTCCCACAGCACTTGCCAGTCCCCATGGTACCACCCAACCTTCATCAGTTTCCTGCCCAGCCGAAGGTGAATGGGGCCTTGACAGCTCTGGCATTGACAGACCACTTTTGGGTTCATACTATTCACATGTCGTAGCTGCCACCACCATCATTGTTATGACAGCAGCAGCAAAAAAAGTCCAACTCCCCTCCCTGAAGTCTTCACTTTTTTAATCCCATGATATACAGTACACCTTAAAGCAGTAGTAAACCGTCAGGCATTTTTTTTGTACCCTTTAAGGTAAAGCCATAATGTGCCAGTGTGCATCGCATACTAGCACATTATGTTAAACTTACTAGCTAGGAGTACAGCCTGCCCATCCTCCAATAGCCAAGACTTGTGCTGACACGCCCTTCTGCACAGCCATTCACTAGGAAAACCAGTGTTCTGCTGTTTCTCCTCCTCCAGCTCTCTAAGCTCTTTATGCAGCTGAGAACAGAAGTCATGTGATCACTTTTAAAAAAGGGGAAAAAAGGTATTTATAATGTTTTTATACTGTATCTACATACAATTGCTTTGACTTTTATTTCTATTTTAAACTGAATAGGTTATTTTACAAGCTAAGGGCTCAGAAATGTCTTAAGAGTCATTGGAGTGTACTGCGATTATTATATTTATAGAAATGGACACACAAAACATTTTGGGACAGGTTCTCTTTCTGTAGTCTCATTTCCCTAAGCAGTGCTTGGCTTTGTCTCCTGTCTTATATACACTGACACCTCCCTGTTCTCCAGGGGTTTCCATTTCTCTGTATTCATCACTATTTACAGAACTTCCATGTTAACAATCTGTGCTGACAAACTGCTTCTCTATCGAGGGCATGACATTAGTAGAGCTGGGATCTTTACAGCAATAATGTATAGAAGTGCTCCCTGGGGACTGGTTAGGTTGGCAAGGGAATCAATTTTTCGGAGGGAGGGGGTGGATTGTCCCTGCTTTGAAGAGCCTCATCTGAATTAAGGTGAACTCTGGCCTTACATTCCATTGTACACAGTTGTAGAGGATCCTCTGCTGTACTGAAAATGATTTCTCTGCACAGTTGTTGTCCCCACTGGGGAGAAGTACCTGTATGTGTCCTGTGACCATTGATGGGAATTACCTGTATGTGTCCTGGTGACCATTGATGGGAATTACCTGTATGTGTCCTGGTGACCATTGATGGGAATTACCTGTATGTGTCCTGTGACCATTGATGGGAATTACCTGTATGTGTCCTGGTGACCATTGATGGGAATTACCTGTATGTGTCCTGGTGACCATTGATGGGAATTACCTGTATGTGTCCTGTGACCATTGATGGGAATTACCTGTATGTGTCCTGTGACCATTGATGGGAATTACCTGTATGTGTCCTGGTGACCATTGATGGGAATTACCTGTATGTGTCCTGTGACCATTGATGGGAATTACCTGTATGTGTCCTGGTGACCATTTACGGGAATTACCTGCATGTGTCCCGGCAACTATTGACGAGAATTACCTGTATGTGTCCTGTGACCATTGATGGGAATTACCTGTATGTGTCCTGGTGACCATTGATAAGATTTACCTGTATGTGTCCTGGTGACCATTGATGGGGATTACCTGTATGTGTCCTGGTGACCATTGATGGGAATTACCTGTATGTGTCCTGGTGACCATTGATGGGAATTACCTGTATGTGTCCTGGTGACCATTGATGGGAATTACCTGTATGTGTCCTGGTGACCATTGATGGGAATTACCTGTATGTGTCCTGGTGACCATTGATGGGAATTACCTGTAGGTGTCTTAGTGACCATTGGCGGGAAACCTAAAATTTTACAGTGGTTACCAGTAAAGGTGGAGAGAGAAAATCTGTATAAAATGAGATTTCCTCTCACTTTGTATAAACTTCTCACTTCCTCTTGTGATTTCAGGACGAGAAATCTGCTGGTACCTCCTTAACGTTGCGCATGTAATGTGATGGGTTGCAATGTAAAGGACATCACACAGCATTGAAAATTTGATCTGTGCAAAACTGCCACTAAAACAGCAGTGCGTAATGAGGGGGCGGGGTTATGCATTGCCCTCTTCCCCTCACTGGCTACAGGCAGCTGGCAGGTGGGCAAACTAAAACCTCTATGCTGCGACCAGTAAGAGAGAGGCCACAGCATTAGGGAACGGAATATTTAAAAATTCCGGGGCTACCCCTGGTATGCCCCTGGCAGGGAAGAGAATGGACTATCTCGGTACCCAGGAAGTGACAATAACTGTTCTAAAAAAAAAATTCCTTTCTTTTTTTTCACAAAATTTGTTAAAAGAGAAAGACGCATATCCATATATATATGCAGGGGCGTTGCTAGGTCTGCAAAAGATCTGGGGCTAGAGCCCATAGCAGCAGTCACCAACCTTTTTGCATGCCTGCGGGGGGGGGAGACAGGGTGATTGAAGTGCATTATTTCTATTGTTACATTCTAATATATAATGAAGTGGTTCAACACACTACACTGCAGAATCAGTGGGAGCCCTGGGCGTGTCACTTGCCACATCTCCTGTCACCAGATGCAGTGTGTCACTTGCCACCATCACCTGCCACCATTTGCAGATTGTCACTTGCCTGTTCTCCTACCATCATTTGCAGATTGTCACTTGCCACGTCTCCTACCACCATTTACAGATTGTCACTTGCCACGTCTCCTGCCCCCATTTGCAGATTGTCACTTGCCACATCTCTTGCCACCATTTGCAGATTGTCACTTGCCACGTCTCCTACCACCATTTACAGATTGTCACTTGCCACGTCTCCTGCCCCCATTTGCAGATTGTCACTTGCAAAATCTCTTGCCACCATTTGCAGATTGGAGGTGCTTTGACTAGGGAAAGGTAAAGATCCGTGTTCCAGCAGGAACACAGGATAAGTACATTCCCCTTCCACAGAACGGCGATCTCCCTTGTTTACATAGGCAGACTGCTGTTCTGCCTGTGTCCCGAATGAGTCGAGAGGACTTGGAGAGACGCCGAGGCTGCAGTTTCATGTGACACCTGGCGCTCGTGGCGAACAACACAGGATCCACCGGCGGCTTCTCCAGCCTCTGCACCTGGCAACCCTTCACCTACAGAGCACTATGTGAGTGCAATTTATACCGCACTTTACACTGTTATCCATTTTTAACCGTTATTAAAAGGATGCTGCACTAAGATCGGCTTGGCACTTCTCTCCCATTCCTTTCCAACACGGATGCTAACTGCTGTTTTTTTTAAATTCCTACCCAGAATATACAGACCCTGAGCTTTTACCCTTACCTTGACCTTTGACCCTAACACTAACCCTGATACTAACCTAGACCAAGCCTTGATCTAGGTTTTTTTTTTCTTATTTTTTACACACTTGTTTGTTTACTTCTTTCTCCCCTGGAAAGGAGAGAAAGTGCCAATGTATCTTTCTCTCCATTCACAGGAAAGAGAAAAAACATGGACGAATCACAGCAATCAGGTGATCAGGAACTGTGAAACCCAGTTCCTGATCATTAGTACGAAAGATAGCCCGGCACAAATACTGTATGGAATTTATGCAGCCTCACAGAAGAAGACCCACTTCAGTGAGGCCGATTATACATGTACATCCGGTGGTAAGGGGTTAAAAATCTAAGTCCCAATCTGGGGATTCAGTTTTGTGGCCCCCCCCCCAATTATGTTGTCCTAAGGCGGCTGCCTAAGCAGCCTTATGCTGGCACTGGCCCTGTTACTTATGATACCAAAGTGATACACATTTTTGGGGCGATAGCTAAAGAGGCAATAAGTCTCTTTTGGTGGTATTCAAAAAGTAATTTATTTTCGGTATTTTAACAAGTTTTGCGGCAGTACATTAATTAGAATCTGCTGGCAATGCACCAGACCAGACTGAAAATCAGACATGCACTGCTTTTTGCAGCACAGCACACGGCAGTACCGTTAGATTTGAATGGAAATTAAACGTTACTGCTCCGCCCCAGTGTGAATGGGCCCTTAGGCTAGGGCTGCTGAGATATAAGACTCTGTTGGCAGTATTTGCGGCGCACTGAAATCAATGCAATTCTAATGAGTCAACAGTCAGGTAAATCTCTCGGCAGCGAAGATATTTAATAGTCTATGTAGCCCTTGGCTCAGTGCCACTAAAGATAAAGGGGACTTATTTTTACTACTGCTTATTCTGTTTGACACAACATTGGAACCATGTTCCTGGTACTAAACCGACATTATTTACTAACTTTTTTCTCTTTTTTGCTGTATTTCTCTCAATACAGCACTACACAAAAGGTGAGAGCCGGTTCATACCATAAATCAGCACGTTCCTGTGCAATTCACATGCGATCCAGGTGCAGTGCAATTTCATCCCATTCCTTTGAATTGGCTAAAAAACTCAACGGACAACACCAGAAGTAGTGCATGCAGTATTTTACTAAATGCACAGCAACTGGATCGCATGGTACCACTGTACCATGCGATCTGGTGCAGGCAAATGCATTACGTTTGTGGTGTTGTTTAGTTAATACTGACAGTAACTGCAGATCGCAAGTGCAGTGCGTTCTGAAACACACACCACGTTCTGGTGTGAACTGGCCCTAAAAGGAACTGAACTCTGAAAATGGTTTCCATGCAGAGGTCAAAGAACTAATCAGCAGTATTACCTGTGGCCTCCCAGCAGCTGATCTTGCTCCACTGCTAACTTACCATGCCTTGCTCTTCACTTTGTGGAAGTGGACATCTTTGTAGAGACGGGGTTTTTCGTCCTCATTTCAGACCCTCCAGCAAGGAGAACAGTGAACGGCACAGTAGTGACATCACTAAATTTCACTCCAAATATCTTGAGGACTAGCAGTCAGATGCAGCAGTGCCTTGGATCAGTGGTCTCCACACTGCGGCCCTGGGGCCAAATGCAGCCCTTTGCTTGCTTTTATCCAGCCTTTGAGGCATCCTTCCTGCCACTGACACCAATAGTGGGGCATAATTCCTGCCACTGACACCAACAATGGGACACCATTATTTCCACTCACACCAATGATGATTTTTTTATAAGGACACTTTAGGTTTCTATAAAGGCGCTTCAGGTTTCCGATTTCAGTGTCTTTTTAATTCCAGTTCCAAAGTTTTGTCATTGAATCATCTGAATTTGTGACTATCTGTAACATCTTTCAGACAACGACTACTTAAGATGTATACTGTATTCACGGTGCCGAAATATTCTCCCAATTTCATTTAATTTAATTTGGTATGCCCACATTTGAGTGTTTTTTCCACTGTATTCTCTCACTACTTCCTACTCTGCTACTTCTATATTAGTTATTTTATTAATATTGATGCGAGATATCCTATACAGTCACAGTTTACTGTTTACAGCCAGCCTTCTTTTAAGCCTTTTATGCTCCGCAAACGATATTGAACTGCCTTTAGGATGTTCATGTTTAAGCTAATGTGAATATATATGTATCTTTTTCCATATGTGTTTCTCACCGTGGGGATGCTTTTGGTGTATGTGATGTTCCACAAGTGTGTCCTTTTAATTGATAATTGTTTATTGATTTAATTGATTGTTTTACCACCAGTTTTTCATTGGTGGTTTTTTATTCTTCTGTTCTATTTATTTGTGACTGCATTAATTCACACTTTAGCTATGAGTAAGCATCTTTGTATGTGAAACGCGTTAGCTATTGCTATCTATCCGTATCTGATGACTTTTGTTGGATTTTAATTCCTGAAATAAAGATGACCGTTTTCAGAGTGCAGCAGTCTGGGATTTTCTTGCTACCACACCAATGATGGGGCATAATTCCTTCCACTGACAACAAAAATGGGGCACTATTCCCCCCACTAGCACCAACTTTTTCTCCCCCAATACCAAAGATCAGACATTGTTTACTCCCACTGGACACAGTCTGGTCCCCTAAAGTCTGAAGCACAGTAAACTGGCCCTTTCTTTAGAATGTTTGGAGACCCCTGCTTTAGATCTCACACTGTAGATATATAGCTATAAGGCTACAAAGCAGAGTTCTGAGGAAAGAAACAAACAGAAGGCGCATCTAAGTACAGAAAGATTAATCATATGGATAAGTCCAAGAAGTCCAGCAATGGTGGTAGGCTCCTTCTTCATTATCATTGGTATGAAGAAGGAGTCTATCAGACGCTCCGAAATGCGTCCCACCCCTTTTGACATCACTTCCAGCCTTCTGTGCTTGACGCTGGTTCCAGGCGCTTTTCCGCTGACGTCACACCCAGGTCCAATGTTCTACGCTGATCCCCACAGCGCAGTCTGTCTTTCCTGGTTTCTTTTCTCCGTGGCTTCCCTCTGCTGGATGGTTGGAACCTTTGCCATCAAGCTGCAGACCAGACCACCACTGCTGGAAAATGGCGGCTGGTGCTCAAAATTTTCAGGGGGGTGCAAACAAACTGAAAAATTCTGAAAAAAACCTCATCAATTGCAACCTCACTGTACCATCAATGGCAGCCACCGTGCCCATCAATTGCCGCCACTGTGCCATCAAACGCAGCCAGTGTGCCAATAATCGCAGCCTCTGTGCCCATTAATTGCCGCCACTGTGCCATCAAATGCAGCCACTGTGCCCCATAAAATGCAGCCACTGTGCCCATCAATTGCCGCCACTGTGCCCATCAATTGCTCCCACTGTGCCCCATCAACCGCAGCAACTGTGCCATATCAAATCTGCACTTACCAGTCTCGGTGGGACAGCTCCTCAATGTCTTCTCCCGTGCTCTCTGCCCGTCCTCTGCTATGATTGGACGCCTGGTGTCCAATCACAGCAACTGTCATTTCAGCCAATCAGGCGACGGGTAACAGATCCGAGCACCTTATTGGCAGAGGGGCGGTTTAGTGTTAGGAAAGCGAATAATTATTCAGCTCAGCATGGCGCTCGCGGGTCACCTTTTTTGAGGCCTATGGCTCTAAACAGGTGCTTCAAAAACACCCCCACTGTTGCCGCTGTAATTCAAGTGTCCTGTGCCCAAAAAGGGGCCGGAATAGGGGGTTGCTGTGGCAGCTATAGATAGATTCATGCAATGCATGAATCTATCTATTGGTGCTAGAGGGGGTGGCAGGAGAGAGGAGGCGGCGCCACTGCTGCTGGACTTCTTGGACTTATCCATATGATGAATCTTTTTTCACCTTTAGCTAGTAAGCAGTGGTGGCTGGTGCTCAAATTTTTTTGGGGGGGCGCAAAAATTTTTTGAAAAAAAATCATCAATTCCAGCCACTGTGCCATCAAACGCAGCCA
The DNA here is from genome assembly GCF_042186555.1 of Aquarana catesbeiana. Taxonomy (NCBI): domain Eukaryota; kingdom Metazoa; phylum Chordata; class Amphibia; order Anura; family Ranidae; genus Aquarana; species Aquarana catesbeiana. The sequence goes on along the minus strand of NC_133334.1, from coordinate 55,204,325 downwards.
CTGTGCCATCAAACGCAGCTACTGTGCCATCAAACGCAGCTACTGTGCCATCAAGCGCTGCCACCGTGCCCATCAAACACTGCCACTGTGCCATCAAATGCTGCCACTATGTCAGCAAATGCTGCCCATGTGCCATCAATTGCAGCCACTGGGCCCATCAAACGCTGCCAGTGTACCCATCAAATGCTGCCAGTGTGCCCATCAAATGCTGCCAGTGTGACCTCCGCCCGCTCGCCGTCTGCCCGGCACTTACCCTGTCTTGGTGGGGCAGTGGGCGACGGCGATGAGTGGGTCCTTCGTGCGTCTCCTGCCATCCTCATCTACCATTCTCTCCTCCTGATAGGCGTTCAATATCGGCGCCTGTTGTTTCAGTCAATCAGGTGACAGGTAACAGACCCGAGCACCTGATTGGTGGAGAGACAGTTCAGTGTTAGGAAAGTGAATATTCATTCGCTTTTCTAACACAGCTGAGTGAACTGCAAGCGTCTAGCATGGTGCTCACTGTTTACCTTTTGACGCCTATTAGAGCCTATGACTCTAATCAGGTGCTTAAAAAAAAAATACCTCGCCGCTGTAATTCAAGCGCCCGACGCCCGAAAAGGGGCTGGGCGCTTGAATAGGGGGTGGCAGCGGTGGCCATAGATAGATTCATGCAATGCATGAATCTATCCATTGGTGATAGAGGGGGTGGCAGGAGAGAGGAGGCGGTGCCCATGCGCCCTTATGGACGCACCGCCACTGCTAGTGAGTGTTTTTAATCCTTTGGCATTAAAAGTCTTTGTGTTTCTGCACTTAGAGGTCGCCTTCTGTTTGTTTCTTTTCCTCAGAGCATTGCTTCTCTCTTGGAGTACTGCCCAAGTGCTATGTGAGACATCTGTTTGCCAGGCCTACGCCTATTTTCACTATGGAAATCCTTTCTGGCCAGATTCTGTTATCCAGAGCGCTCTTCATTCCCTTGCCCTACAAAACAGAGTGCCTAGGCACATTGACATACACTATATTGTCAAAAGTATTGGGACGCCTGCCTTTACATGCACATGAACTTTCATGGCATCCCAGTCTTAGTCCGTAGGGTTCAATGTTGAGTTGGCGCCCACCAAAAGTTATATCATCCCTTTGACTCAAAGCCCAATTTAGCGCAAGTAAAGCGTCATCATGCTGAATAATGGTGTACAATGATGACACATCACCTGTCACCATATAGACTTTCGCCTTCCCTGATAAATTAACTTCCTTGATTAGCTGTAAAAAGTTTTTTGTGTCCTTCAAATAGGCTTTCATCTGAAGTTTGAATACAATAAAACTTTTAAATGAGATTATGCTATGGAGTGGTATCTCTTTCTCTCTTGATGAGCTCATCAGCATATGATCCACCCTCCTGCCTGCAGTCTGATCCGGGGAGAGATGGTCCAATCAAAGATTTGTTGTGTATGCTTTTGACCCAGCTAGATCTGGTAAGAGTTCAATCTAGACGGGGTGGCTTTTTTTACTTGTGGAGGTGTTGGTGACAGCTTTCCTTCATAGCGGTGGAATTGAACCCTGTTTGGACTGATCTCACTTATAACGGTGCTGTTAAACAGTGCAGGACTGCGGCATATTTGGACTTAATCATCTTCATTGAACCTTTTTATTTTATTTTTTCATTCATCAATGCACACCTGTTATTTGGTATTGTCTTTTTTTTTTAGCGCTGATTTATGTTGTGTGTTTAAGCAGAATAGAGTGTGTTTGAAGTCCATGGGACTGTGGCAGAACACGAGAGTCGTGCTTGGCTCATATTATTAGGGTTAAAGTGACCCTGTCTCCAAAAAACAAAGTCTGTACAAGAAGAGGCAATATAGTGTACATACCTTTTCTGTGGCTTCTCTGCTGCAGCACCACAGCTTCCCTGTTCCCCAGCCGCAGAAAAGTTCAATCCTTCAGGTAGGTCAAATACCTATTATCCCCAGTATGTCCAGTCAGCCCCTACCCTGTCCACCTTTAGGCGACTCCTGAAAACTCATTTATTCAGGGAAGCCTATCCCACATCCATCTAAGGACTGTACCCGAGCCACCTTCATCAGATCACCCCCTGCATCTCCCCCTCCTGTCCCTTCTGTATTGAACTGTATTCTAATTGTACTGGGGGGTCCAATCGGGTCTGTCTAAAAAATGGAGAGACAGACCCTATCAGTCCACTCGTGTGAAAAGGGCCTTACGATAACTGAAGCAGTAACCCTGCAGTAACCACGCTGACAGCTGATGACTCATTGGTTGTTAAGGACACAGCGGCCGCCTGCTCCTTAACAACCATGATGTTTGCTGGTTGAGGAGCGAGTGGCCATCATCTCCTTAACAACCAGTACAGATTCCACACATACTGCATGCCTGGACCACTACTTCATTTTTGCATGCATTTTATTATTTATTTCCTTCTGTGAATGAATTTTAACACCTTTTCATGCATATTTACCTAGCGTTTCTCAATAAATACAGCAAAACGGTCTAGTGAATTGACAGTTTCAGGATCGCAGACGATATTTAGGCAAATTGTGTCCTTACACCCAAATATCTTATGCAAGTTCATTCTGTGAATGGAGACCATGATGGTTTATGCAGCAGTTGTATTAGCTATATCACATTGTGTTAAAAGTGGAGTTTTTCTATAAGCAAAGTCCTCCAGCATGTTTGTAAAATGTACCAGTAATCAGTTTGGTAATCATTTGCCATCAGGACACATCTGGGTCTTCCTTAGTATTAATCAAATGCTTCTGCCAACAAAATTTGCTCATAAGCTCAGACTGGGTCACATTTATGCTCACTTTTCTATGACTAAAGACCCCCAGTGGAATGGGCAATATGTCTCCATACCTCTTCCCCGTAATTTTAAAATCATCATCATTACCAGTTATACTAGGTGGCGGTGCCAGTCAAGCCGCGTACACACGAGCGGAATGTCCGACAGAAAAAGTCAGACAGAAGCTTTTCATCATCTATTCCGATCGTGTGTGAACCTCATTGGACTTTTTTTTTTCGAAAATTCTGACGGACCTAGAAATGGAACATGTTCTATCGGGAAAACCGCTCGTCTGTATGCTGTTCCGACGGACCAAAAACAACGCATGCTCTGAAGCAAGTATGAGACGTAAGCTATTGGGGCTATTGAACTTCCTTTTTCTAGTCCCGTCGTACGTGTTGTACGTCACCTCGTTCTGGACGGTCGGACTTTGGTGTGATCGTGTGTAGGCAAGACCGCATGAGTGGAATTCCGTCGGAGAAACCTTCGGAGTTTATTCCGACGTCAAAACCGGTCGTGTGTACACGGCATAAGGCTTCCAAAGATGTCAATAGCTTGGCTTTTCCTTATACGTATATATGGATAGCTAGGTTCAGAATAGCAGAAAGAAAATCATGAGGATTTTATCATTTTTATTTATTTAAAGATGGCAAATGTCAAATACCCAAATTAGCTACACCTAGGTAGATTTTCAATGTTCTTTTTGTGCAATACACATATGTGATTAAAAAAAACCCTCGAGATGTATTTTAACCTCACCCATCTAAAATATTCTAAAACCTTTCCAAGAAGAGGCAAGGCATTGCCTATTTTACCTACTGTCTCGTTACTTCTATGAAATATATATATATATATTTTTGCAGACAATGACAGGTGTAATTAAAGGATCATGTTGCCAGTTTCATTATTTTTTGCTGCTGTGAAATTCAACCTCCCTCAGCAAACAAAAAGAACAGGTGATTTTCCTAGACAGTCATTCTTTTACAGAATCTATTCTATAACATTTGTTTGATGGCCAGTTGAACAGTTTGAATACAGATTTCGTTAACTATAAACTGCAAAGTGTGATCAATTTTCAACATGATTTCCCTGCACAGTCCATTTTGCACATTTTTCTTTTCTAAAAAGATAGGAAAATATGTTTAATCCCATCTGTTAGTGACCCTGTACGTGTATAATTGTAATATGCATTACTGATCCTGGAAAACTAGCAGATAATACCGTGAGGTATGCCTATATAATATTGCAGAAATTTGGAAAAGGATTTGATGTTCAGTAGATATTTTCCTTATCTACTAGTCATGGGGACCATTCGTAATTCTTAAGGCTCATACACACATAGGACTTTTTGACAACAAACATGCAAATTAGCTGTTTTAAGGCAACATCCTACCGTGTGTACGCTCTATCGGACAAACTTTTTCGGTTTTCATCGGACAAATGTTGGCTGCCTTTGGAAGCTCTCTTGCCTCCCAGGCTTTGCTCAATGAGGGCATATGTGTATAGCTGTCCCTGACCCCCTAGGCTTGCTGTCTGGGGAAGACACATGGGGTTGAGAAAGGTAGGCCCAGTCGGGGCCAGAAGCTTGTACACCTTGGGTGGTGTAGTTAGGTTGCATCCTAGATAGGAGAACCAGGGGTGAACTTCTGCTGCAGAAGGAGTGTCATGAGAAGCTGGGTACAAACTTGGACCTCTCAAGAAGTCTAGTGGCTCCAGTGAGTTGAGTGGCCATATTGCTTTACAGTTAGGAGAATACATTGCCGGTCTAGCTTAACCAGTTCAGATCCGCGCTATTGCCGAATGACAGGAACAGCGCGGACCTGCTTTGCCGGGACGACGTCTATTGACGTTGTCCCGTGCACGAGCGGCCTGCGCGCCCGGTGATCAGCGAGTCTATGAGACTCGCCTGATCACAGATCGGAGTAGAGGGTCGGTCCCGACCCCTTACCGCGTGATCAGCTGTCAGCCAATGACAGCTGATCATGTGATGTAAACAGAGCCGGTAATCGGCTATTTTTTCTCCTCGCGCTGACAGCGTGAGGAGGTAAAAAAAAGCCGATCACCGGAGGCCGTGAGAGGGACATCAGTCCCGATCACGGCGATCATCTGTGCCCCTGCCAGTGACACCTAGCAATAGGTAGCAGTGCCACCTACCAGTGCCCACAGTGCCACCCATCAGTGCCCACAGTGCCACCCATCAGCGCCCACAGTGCCACCCATCAGCACCCACAATCAGTGCCACAACAACAGTGCTGCACATCAGTGCCACCTATCAGTGCCCATCAGTGTCACCTACCAGTGCCCCCCATCACTGCCCATCAGTGCCACCCATCAGTGCCGCCCATCAGTGCCCCCCAATTGTGGTACCTATCAGTGCCACCCATCCGTACCACCCATCAGCGCCCATCAGTGGCCATCAGTGCTGCCTTATCTGTGCCCATCAGTACCGCCTTATCTGTCCCCATCAGTGCCGCCTTATCTGTGCCTATCAGTGCTGCCTTAACTGTGCCTATCAGTGCTGCCTTAACTGTGCCTATCTGTGCCCATCAGTGCAGCCTATCAGTGCCCACCAGTGCCGCCTCATCAGCGCATATCAATGAAGGAGAAAAATTACCTGTTTGCAAAATTTTATAACAAACTAGGAAACATGATATTTTTTTTTTTCAAAATTGTCCATCTTTTTTTGTTTGTTTAGCAAAAAATAAAAATCCCAGCTGTGATTAAATACCACCAAAAGAAAGCTCTATTTGTGGGAAAAAAATGATAAAAATTTCATTTGGGTACAGTGTTGTATGACCAGGCAATTCATTCAAAGTGCGACAGCGCTGAAAGCTGAAAATTGGTCTGGGCAGGAGGGGGGTTTAAGTGCCCAGTAAGCAAGAGGTTAAATTACCCTTTTCTGTATTGGCTGTGAGTAGGTTTTTGGAGTCTACGTATTGTTCTTTAGGGTGCTCTGTGCCCTAACCCTCTCTCCCTGGAGTTTGACCTGAGTAGCATCTGTTAACTATCCAAAAGTTAACCCCTCCCCCATCTGTTCAAACCCTTGCCACAAGTCAAGAACCCAACCCTAAGATGGAATGTCAGCCCATCTGACATTTGGGGGTCCCTTATAGTCTCTAGGAAGTAGGGGGGTGCTACACAAAACTTAGCTTATATCTAAAAGAGAGTATTCTGGCAGGCACCCAGCATACTGCGGGGATACCAGTGGGCAGGCATCTTGTATCTAGCACATTTTGTGATGTGGCTTTTCTCAGACCTATCCTGCCATTTTCTAACAAACATTTAGTTTTATACATTATTGATGTAATCAAGCAGAACATTAGTGAAAAAGTATCCAGAGCCTAGAATTCATTTTTTAGGTTTAAAATATATTTTTCTGCCTGTCAGAAAAGGCTAGGTAGGGTTTTGGCAAAGATGTAAGTAATGACAAAAAAAGCTGTCCCCCGGTATGTAATTCATATAATATAATCTTGACATTAAAGTGTAACTAAAGGCAAAACTTTTTTTTTTAGTTTTGGATAAAGGGGAGAGGGATTAGAACTCCTGTCAGTTTTTATTGCTGTCTGTGACCCCATTAAGGAGATTTACCTTCTTTATTTCTATCTCGATTACCCTCCTGTTTACCATTATCATTGAAAGTAAAAGTAAAAGAAAATCCTAAATTTTGGGTTGTCCCCAGAAAAGTAATAGAGGGGAAATCTTCCAATGGGGACACTAGTTCTGGTGACCTGGGTATCCCCAATGGATTCCCTTAATTTGCAGGGATTTCTTCTCACTTCCTTTTTGGCTATGGGACAGGAAGTGAAGGGAAATCTCAGAAATGGGACACAGATGGCAAAAAAAAAAAAAAATCTGACAGGAGTTATAACTAGGGTTGTCCCAATACCACTTTTTTAAGACCGAGTACATGTACCGATACTTTTTTCAAGTACTCGCCAATACCGATTACCGATACTTTTTTTTAATGTCATGTGACAGTTTGACTGATGGGCACGGATAGGTGGCACTGACTAATGGCTGGCACTGATAGATGGCACTGACTGATGGGCACTGAGAGGTGGCACTGACAGGTGGCTGGCACTGATAGGCCTCACTTATGGGCGGCACTGATAGGTGGCACTGACAGGTGACTGGCACTGATAGATGGCACTGATAGGCGGCACTTATGGACACTGATAGAAGGCACTGACAGATGGCACTGTTAAGCGGCACTTTTGGGCACTGATGGGCAGGCACTGAAATGCAGCAATAAATGACATGAGAGAAAAGGTTTTTTTTTGCAATGTTATGCTGCGACGCCCATCTTGGTACACCTTACATTCAGCCGCAGTAAGCAGCAGCGGACATCTTGTTACATCCAGCCCAAACTATATGGGCTGGGTGTAACAAGATGTCCGCTGCTGGCTGTCCGGGCGTCAAAATGTTCAACCGCTGACGGCGACTGAATGTGATGGCTCCGGTCACCGATCCTGATGGAAAAGGCTGCTGCGCCTTGCACCCCTGCCAGCTTACCTAGTTCCACTGCTGAGGACTCGCTCTCTGCTCCGCCCTCTCCGCCCGCTGACTCCGCCTGCCTTCTCTGCCTGCTGACTTTTGGTTGCGCACAGCCTCTGACTCCACCCACTGACTTCCGGTTGCGCGCAGCCTCTGACTCCACCCACCTCTCCCAGGTATCGGATTAGGCATCGGGAGCATTTCTTTGTGCGAGTACAAGTACTCGGGCAAATGCTCGGTATCAGTCCTAGTATCGGTATCAGGACAACCCTAGTTATAACCCTGCCTTGCTCTATCCAAAATTAAAAAAAAATAAGTTTTGCATATAGTTCTACATTAATTTGGGTAGTTAACATACTGTATGTTAGATTGTGGTAGTGTTCACAAGCGTAAAGAAGAGACTCATTAGAGGGATGACTTTATCAGTGTGTTGCTGTTCCCTTATTATCCTATCAGTAAAATGGGACGGTGTTAGTGGTGTTATACTGGGGAGTGGGGAGTCAGACTTATCTATGCTGTGCCGCCATTTATAGAAGTCAACCGTGGTTTGAATGTACCTCTCTCTGTACCATTCCAAAAAAAAAGCCTGAACTTGTGTTTCTGTTTGTCTTTGTAGCTTTGGTAACTCCAATGCAGTAGTAGTTTCCTTATGATGTGCTTTTACTTGTTTATGCAAATTGTTGCATAAGTTAAATGTTTCTTCAGAACCAAAGAGACACAGGACACAGAGTTCAGACAAAGATTTTTTTATTAACTTTTATTCTACAGATCAGGAAACTGATTCATATTGTGAGTGTAAAGCCTCATTCACACAGGGTGTACTATACCATGCACCCATGCAGGGCCATGTTTACCCGCACGAGGGTTGCACAGGTGTTTTGTGCATGCCTGTGCAGGCAGTCCTATTGATGGCAAATGGGACACAGCGCAGCATGGACATGGTTGCTGTGTCCCAATATGACATCCACATACCTCCCAACTTTTTGAGACGGGAATGAGGGACACCTACTTGCAAAAGCATGTAGGCATAGGACACACCCCCTGCCACACCCCCTTAAAGGAGAATTAACCTAAAAAAAGATTAGTTAAACCCACAAGTGCTTTTTTTTTTTTTTACTACTACTATTCCTTTATATTGGCTTTTGAAATTTACAAATGCAGCAATTTAGATTTTGGATGAAAGGTTTAGCGCTGGGAAACACTTTTTTATAGATAAAAAGTGCATTTTATATACATCTATATAGATCAGACCAAAATGAGGGACAAATGAGGAGGAAAGAGGGACAGAGGGACATTGCTCCAAATCAGGGACAGTCCCTCGAAATCAGGGACAGTTGGGAGCTATGCATCCATATTGGTGCGTGTCCCTGAGCTCACACTGTCTGCATTTGGAGGGGGGGCTATTGGGAGACACTATTCCTTTGTCATAAACGGGCAGGTGACAGTGCCTCAATAAAACACTGCTATTGCACATTGATAACATTAGTTAATTCAAACTGGTCTTTTGTACAGATGTTTCTAAAACATAGCAAAGGATATACAGTATACGTATTTCCTTTAAAATTTTTAGATTGTAAGCTCTAACGAGCAGGGCTCTCTGATTTCTCTTGTATCAAATTGTAATGTAACTGTACTGTCTGCCCTCATGTTGTAAAGCGCTGCACAAACTGTTGGCGCTATATAAAACCTGTATAATAATAATAAATCATTACTGTAGACAGTCAACACATCAAAAATAATTGTTTGCAGCCAGTCTTATGATTCGCACACTTCTTTCACACCAGATTGGCAGAATGGTGACTACTACATTTTGTAGCAGCTTTCTGGGTCACCTCTTTGCTTACTAGAGTATGAATCAGTATCATCACATTGCTGGTTCATTGTACAGTTAGCTGTTAGGTGATACATGTTACTTCAAAACTGGAAACAGTGATGTCACCTTGCTGGCTCTGTAGTCGCATATCTGCATGAATCACAAGACTGGCACCAAGGGTTGATGCGTCATCTTGTGTGGAGTTGTCTGCGATGGCCCGAATCCAACCTCCCAATTTTCATCCCACCCTACCTCCCTCCCATAGTTTCTCTTCCTGTTTATATTTTTGTCCTATGTAGCGGTACCCCCTTAGGGGCTTCTGAGTGTAGTAGTCAATTTGTCACCCTGCTCAGCCAGGCAAACACTTTTTAAGCATCCAGAGACATGAAAGCAGTCTTTGCACTTGTTTTTTTTTTGTGTGTTTTAATGAGGGGAATTTAACTTGGATTGGGATATGGGAATTTATGAGATGCCCAGATAATTGACAGTCAATATTGGGACCAACTATATACACCAAGGTATATACAATCTCTTCTTCACCTCCTGCACTTCCTTGCTTGCAGACTATCACTCCTGCTCCTCCAGCACATCACTTGCTTGTACTTTCTGGATCACGTAGCACTGATTTGGTAGGGCTGACACTGGCTCAGCAGGGCCTAAAGCAGATGCCCTTTGCAGGCAGGGACCACGGGCCCCTATGGTGTAGCCAAAAACATAGAAAATTGCAGTGCTAGCTGTCCCTGTGGCTACTGCTCCCAGTACCACCTCTTCAGGCACTGCCAGCCCTCCTGGCTGCAGCTGCCTCTTTCAACTACCCATGTCACCACAATCCTCCAGACTGGCTCTGCACCCATCCCAGACTGCTCCATCTCAGTTCTCTCAGGCGTGCCTCCTAGTCCTCCTGACTGTGTGAACACTCACCAGCCCTCTTGGCTGCCTCTGTGGAACTCCTGGAGACTTGCCCGGCAGTGTTTTCTCACTGTCCTCTCTTGCTCCTCCTGGTCAGGACACCTCTGTGGGTTGTAAGAGGGTCCCGTCCGCACCCGAGCCCAGGCCAAAGGTCACCCCCCAGACTGGGGATCTTGTTTGGTCCAGAACCAGGAACCCTGACAAACTGGCATATAAAGCTTGGAAACAGGGAGTACACCTATACAGAAAATATTTTCCTAGATATGATTGCTGCCAGAAATGATAGTGCAGCCACGGAAAGAAAAAAAAAACAAAACTGTGCTTTGGGCTGTGAGATTAACACTGATAACATGGCATGTTTTACACTGGAGAGAAAGAACACAGAAAACATTATCTCTGCATGTGATGAAAGAGTCATACGCCAGTTGACCAACATTTGATGATAAACTGATTTGTAACATCCGAAAACTGATAATCTAGCACAAGACTGGAAATTGGTAAACCGACTAAATAAAAGAAGAATTTGCAAATTATTACCTGTCATCGGTTGTAATCTTTAACCTGCAATCACATAGTGAACTGCACAAGCGTGCTTTCGAGAGGTTTTTTGCCACTGATTAAAAAATTATATATATATACACTGAGCAAAATTATAAACACAACACTTTTGTGTTTGCCCCTACTTATCATCAGATGAGCTTAAAGATCTACGACTTTTTCTATGTACACAAAAGACCTATTTCTCTCAAATATTGTTCACAAATCTGTCTTAATCTGTGTTAGTGAGCACTTCTCCTTTGCCGAGAAAATCTATCCACCTCACAGGTGTGGCATGTCCAGATGCTGATTAGACAGCATGATTATTGCACAGGTGCCACAAAAAAAGGCCAAATGTGCAGTTTTATCACACAGCACAAAGCCACAGATGTCGCAAGTTTTTAGGGAGCGTGCAATTGGCATGCTGACTGCAGCAATGTCCACCAGAGCTGTTGCCCTTGAATTGAATGTTAATTTCTCTTCTATAAGCCGTCTTCAAAGGCGTTTCAGAGAATTTGGCAGTACATCCAACTGGCCTCACAACCGCAGACCACGTGTAACCACACCAATCCAGGATCTCCACATCCAGCATCTTCACCTCCAAGATCGTCTGAGACCAGCCACTCGGACAGGTGCTGCAACAATCGGCTTGCAAAACCAAAGAATTTCTGCGCAAACTGTCAGAAACCGTCTCAGGGAAGCTCATCTGCATGCTCATCGTCCTCATCAGAGTCTCGACCTGCCTGCAGTTCGTCGTCGTAACCGACTTGAGTGGGCAAATGCTCACATTCGATGGTGTCTGGCACTTTGGAGAGGTGTTCTCTTCACAGATGAATCCCAGTTTTCACTGTACAGGGCAGATGGCAGACAGCGTGTATGGCGTTGTGTGGGTGAGTGGTCTGCTGATGTCAACGTTCTGGATTGAGTGGCCCGCGGTGGCGGTGGGGTTATGGTATGGGCAGGCGTAAGCTATGGACAACAAACAAAGGTGCATTTTATTGATGGCATTTTGAATGCACAGTGATACCATGACGAGATCCTGAGGCCCATTGTTGTGCCATTCATTCACGGCCATCACTTCATGTTGCAGCATGATAATGCACGGCCCCATGTTGCAAGGTCCTATACACAATTCCTGGAAGCTGAAAACATCCCAGTTCTTGCATGGCCAGCATACTCACAGGACATGTCACCCATTGAGCATGTTTGGGATGCTCTGGATCGGCGTATACGACAGCATGTTCCAGTTCCTGCCAATATCCAGCAACTTCGCACAGCTATTGAAGAGGAATGGACCAACATTCCACAGGCCACAATCAGCAACCTGATCAAATCTATGCGAAGGAGATGTGCTGCACTGTGTAAGGCAAATGATGATCACACCAGATACTGACTGGACCCCCCGGACCCCCCCCAAACAGTAAAACTGCACATAGAGTGGCCTTTTATTGTGGCCAGCCTAAGGCACACCTGTGCAATAATCATGCTGTCTAATCAGCATCTGGATATGCCACACCTGTGAGGTGGATGGATTATCTCGGCAACGGATAAGTGCTCACTAAAACAGATTTAGACAGATTTGTGAACAATATTTGATAGAAATAGGCCTTTTGTGTACATAGAAAAAGTCGTAGATCTTTAAGTTCATCTGATGATAAATAGGGGTAAACACAAAAGTGTTGTGTTTATAATTTTGCTCCGTGTGTGTATATATATATATATATATATATATATATATATATATATATATATATATATATATATATATATACTGTATATATAAATATATATATTTATTATCCAATGGTTGTCACCGCACACAAATCAGAGAAAAAAATGGGCCCGGGTGCACAGCAAAGACTGTTGTGCATATAAACCAAAAAAGAGAGCGGCACTCGCGGGTCTTGAAAAGTGAATGCACGATGGCGGTTTAATTTGAGGTTTTGATGAGGCACAAGCATCCTGAGGAAGACAAGCTTGTGCCTCGTTGGAAAGGTCGAATTAAACTGCTATCATGCATTCACCTTTCAAGACCCGCAAATGCTGCTCTCTTTTTTGGTATATATATATATATATATATATATATATATATATATATATATATATATATATATATATATATATATACACACTAGGGATGAGCTTCGTGTTCGAGTCGAACCCATGTTCGACTCGAACATCGGCTGTTCGATCGTTCGCCGAATTGCGAACGTTATGGGCCGTTCGCGCTAAATTCGTGTGGCGCGTCACGGCCCATAATTCACTGCGGCATCGCAGTGCATTGCTGGCTGATGATTGGCCAAGCATGCACTATGACCCGCATGCTTGGCCAATCACAGCGCCGTCAGTAGAGAGAGCTGTAATTGGCCAAAGCCAGGGTGGCTTTGGCCAATTATGGCTCAGGGGATTTAGTACACACCCCACACTATATAAGGCCGCCTGCACGGCGGCCCTGTGTAGTGTGTGTTCCGGTGTGCTGAGAGATAGAGAGAGAGAGAGACAGTGTCATTTGATTTGAGTTAGATAGATTAGGCAGAACAGTCAGTCAGTTAGCTGCACTTACAGTGTATTGTGTATATATATGCATCCCAGGTGTTGCATATATATATATACACTGTATTCAGTTTAGCTAGATCCGTTCCTGTTATCTTCTATCTAGACTATTTACATTTAATGCAGTGCGTCCTGCTCACAGTGTTCAGCTAGATCCGTTCCTGCTATTTACATTTAGTGCAGTGCGTCCTGCTCACAGTGTTCAGCTAGATCCGTTCCTGTTATCTTCTAGACTATTTACATTTAGTGCAGTGCGTCCTGCTCACAGTGTTCAGCTAGATCCGTTCCTGCAATTTACATTTAGTGCAGTGCGTCCTGCTCACAGTGTTCAGCTAGATCCGTTCCTGCTATTTACATTTAGTGCAGTGCGTCCTGCTCACAGTGTTCAGCTAGATCCGTTCCTGCAATTTACATTTAGTGCAGTGCGTCCTGCTCACAGTGTTCAGCTAGATCCGTTCCTGCTATTTACATTTAGTGCAGTGCGTCCTGCTCACAGTGTTCAGCTAGATCCGTTCCTGCTATTTACATTTAGTGCAGTGCGTCCTGCTCACAGTGTTCAGCTAGATCCGTTCCTGCTATTTACATTTAGTGCAGTGCGTCCTGCTCACAGTGTTCAGCTAGATCCGTTCCTGCTATTTACATTTAGTGCAGTGCGTCCTGCTCACAGTGTTCAGCTAGATCCGTTCCTGTTATCTTCCTACTGACAGGCAGGCTTGTCTGGTTACAGTATATAAAGCTACCTGAAGAAAATTACAGGTGTTCTATTTGATCCTATTAGTACCACGGTCAGGCAGCTAGACTATTTACATTTAGTACAGTGCGTCCTGCTCACAGTGTACAGCTAGATCCGTTCCTGTTATCTTCCTACTGACAGGCAGGCTTGTCTGGTTACAGTATATAAAGCTACCTGAAGAAAATTACAGGTGTTCTATTTGATCCTATTAGTACCACGGTCAGGCAGCTAGACTATTTACATTTAGTACAGTGCGTCCTGCTCACAGTGTACAGCTAGATCCGTTCCTGTTATCTTCCTACTGACAGGCAGGCTTGTCTGGTTACAGTATATAAAGCTACCTGAAGAAAATTACAGGTGTTCTATTTGATCCTATTAGTACCACGGTCAGGCAGCTAGACTATTTACATTTAGTACAGTGCGTCCTGCTCACAGTGTTCAGCTAGATCCGTTCCTGTTATCTTCCTACTGACAGGCAGGCTTGTCTGGTTACAGTATATAAAGCTACTTGAAGAAAATTACAGGTGTTCTATCCCAGCTTAGTGCAGCTACAGGCCATTAGTATGTCTGGAAGGCCAAGAAGGAGAGGCAGACAGTCACAAGCCAATAAGAGAGGGCAAGCAGGCTCTGTGTCTAGTGCTGGTCGTGGAGACGGTGCATCCTCATCAGCACGTGGCCATGGGACACGCTTGGCCTTTTTTTCGGCAGCTGGCCATGTTGAGCCGCAACATGCGGAAGACTTGGTCGAGTGGATGACCAAGCCGTCCTCATCCTCCTCATCCTCTCTCACCCATGCCCAGGGTGCTTTGTCTGGCAAAGCAGCGGCCTCTTCCCTCAGCTCAATGTCATCAGTGACTCCTTCCCTAGCTCCACCATGTCCTCATGAGGATTCCCTCGAACTGTTTGACCACAGTGTTGGGTACATGCTCCAGGAGGATGCCCAGCGTTTGGAAGGCTCTGATGACGATACTGAGCTCGATGAAGGCAGTAACATGAGCGCGGACAGAGGGGGTGCCCAAGAAGGACAGCAATCTGGCAGTCATGCTCCCCCTGCTGCAGCATACTGCCAGGTTTGCTCCAGTGATGAGGAGGGAGGGGATGATGAGGTCACTGACTCAACGTGGGTGCCTGATAGGAGAGAGGAGGAGGAGGAGGAGGAGGAGGAGGAGGAGGAGGAGGCGGCAGCACATCACCAACGAGGCAGGATGCCCTCCAGGGGCCAGCCTAAGGGCAGCACATTGACTGCATCACACCCCAAAGCTCCACATGTGCAGGGCGCTGCAGTCTCTGCGCGTTATTCAAAAAGTTCTTTGGTGTGGGCCTTTTTTGAGACGAGTGCATCAGATCGCACTGCTGCTATTTGCAACATATGTCTCAAGCGTATCTCGCGTGGCCAAAATATCTCCCGCTTGGGTACCACATGCTTGACCAGACATATGTTGACCTGCCATGCAGTTCGTTGGCAAGCGTATCTAAAAGACCCACACCAAAGAACAAAGAGGATCTCTCCTTGCTCCTCATCAGCTGAGATTTCCAACCCCACTAGACCTTCAGTCCTCTCTGAGACCTGCAGTGAGAGGAATGAAGGTGTAGAATTAGGTGTGTCACAGCCAAGTACTTGTGGGCAATCTGCTTTTGGTACACCGACGTCAGATTGTACCAGGCAAATTTCCCTGCCCCAGCTGCTGCACCGCCGAAAGAAGTTTGCTCCCAGCCATCCACATGCCCAGCGGTTGAATGCTAGCTTGGCAAAATTGCTAGCACTTCAACTGCTGCCTTTTCAGTTGGTAGACTCTGCCCCCTTCCGTGAGTTTGTGGAATGTGCGGTTCCTCAGTGGCAGGTACCCAAACGCCACTTTTTCTCACGGAAGGCGATTCCGGCTCTCTACCGGCATGTGGAAGGCAATGTCCATGCCTCGCTGGACAGGGCGGTCAGCGGTAAGGTGCATATTACCGCTGACTCATGGTCCAGCAGGCATGGACAGGGACGTTACCTAAGTTTCACGGCGCATTGGGTGACTCTGCTGGCAGCTGGGAAGGATGCAGGACAAGGTGCAGTAGTGTTGGAGGTTGTTCCGCCACCACGCCTCCAAAATGCTGATTGTGACACACCTCTCTCCTCCACCCCCTCCTCTTCTTCTTCCTCCATGGCCTCTTCCTCGGAACCAGCGGTGCTCCGTAGGCGTTCAAGGGGCTACGCAAGTACGCAGGCCAAAAGATGCCATGCGGTGCTTGAGCTGGTGTGCTTGGGGGACAGGAGCCACACTGGGGCAGAGGTTCTGTCAGCTCTGCAGGGGCAGGTTCAGAGGTGGTTGACGCCACGCCAACTTAAGGCAGGAATGGTGGTTTGCGACAATGGCACCAACCTCCTCTCTGCCCTCCGACAGGGACAAATGACCCATGTGCCCTGTTTGGCTCACGTCCTTAACTTGGTGGTGCAGCGGTTCTTGGGCAGGTACCCGGGCTTACAGGATGTCCTGAGGCAGGCCAGGAAAGTCTGTGTGCATTTCCGCCGGTCATATAATGCCAGTGCTCGGCTGACGGACCTCCAAAAGGAGTTTAACCTGCCCAAGAACCGCCTAATCTGTGACATGCCCACCAGGTGGAACTCAACGTTGGCCATGCTGCAGCGGCTGCACACGCAGCAGAGGGCCATCAATGAGTACCTGTGCGACTATGGCACCAGGACAGGGTCAGGGGAGCTTGGTTTTTTTTCCCCACGCCAGTGGGCCATGATCAGGGATGCATGCACTGTCCTGTCACCATTCGAGGAGGCCACGAGGATGGTGAGCAGTGACAGTGCATGCATCAGTGACACTGTCCCCCTTGTCCACCTGTTGGAGCACACGCTGCGTGGAATAATGGACAGGGCACTTGAGGCAGAACAGAGGCAGGAAGAGGAGGACTTCCTTAGCTCTCAAGGCCCCCTTTATCCAGACAGTGTTCCTGCGTGCCCGCCGATCACACAGGAAGAGGACGAGGAGGAAGAGGAGGAGGAGGAAGATTGTGTCAGTATGGAGGTGGAGCCTGGCACTCAGCATCAGCAGCAGTCTTTAAGGGATCAGTCCCAAGAAACACATGGACTTGTACGTGGCTGGGAGGAGGTGGCTGCGGACCATGTCGTTCTTAGTGACCCAGAGGACTCCGGACCGAATGCCTCAGCAAACCTACGCTGCATGGCCTCCCTGATCCTGCAAAGCCTGCGTAAGGATCCTCGTATTCGTGGTATCAAGGAGAAGGACCAATACTGGCTGGCAACCCTCCTTGATCCACGTTACAAGGGTAAGGTTGCGGACCTTATCTTGCCATCGCAGAGGGAGCAGAGGATGAAACATCTTCGGGAGGCCTTGCAGAAAGGTCTGTGCAACGCGTTCCCAGAGACTGGGAGGTTACAAACTCCTGTTTCTGGACAACGTGTTGCTGAGGCTTCGGTCAGTCAAAGAAGGAGCGGTGGAGAAGGTGGCCGTCTGACCGATGCGTTCAGACAATTTTTTGGTCCGCAGCCCCAAGGTATGATCGGTTCCAGCAACCATCGCCAGCGTCTGTTTTACATGGTGCAGGAATACCTAGGGGCAAGATCAGACTTGGACACCTTTCCCACCGAAAATCCTCTGGGTTACTGGGTCTTGAGGATGGATCACTGGCCAGAGCTTGCACAGTATGCAATTGAGCTACTGGCCTGTCCTGCATCCAGCGTTCTTTCGGAACGCACATTCAGTGCTGCTGGAGGCGTGGTAACCGATCACAGGGTGCGTCTGTCCACCGACTCGGTCGATCGGCTGACCTTCATAAAAATGAATGAGTCTTGGATCACCACCAGCTACCAAGCACCTGATGCTGATGTAACCGAATAATTTTTTTTGAAATCTCAGATCCCTTCAAAGACTGCCTATGCTGATGCTGAGTGACTATCCCTGAGTAATTATCCTCTTCCTCCTCAATCATCACGCTGATAGCTTGTAAGAACATTTTTGGTTCTGGGCGCCACCACCAGTGCCTAAGGCACAATTTTTCAGCCCCTGTTTAACAGGGGCGTGTAATTACAATTTTTGATGTAATACTTTGCAGCAGGGCTCGTTCCTGCATTCCAACTAGAGTGTCTGTGAGGGGTTGCAGTGTTGTGGCACCAGCACCAGTGCCTAAGGCCCAATTTTTCTGCCCCTGTCTAACAGGGGCGTGTAATTACAATTTTTGAAGCAATAATTTGCAGCAGGGCTCGTTCCTGCGTTCCAACTAGAGTGTCTGTGAGGGGTTGCAGTGTTGTGGCACCAGCACCAGTGCCTAAGGCCTAATTTTTCAGCTCCTGTTCAACAGGGGCATGTAATTACAATTCTTGATCTAATATTTCACAGCAGGGCCCTGTGAGGGCTTACAGTGTTGTGGCCACAGCAACACCTAAGGCCCAAATTTCTGCTGAGTATATAGGGCAGGACCCTACTTTCAAACATCTAACTTACAAACGACTCCTACTTGCAAACGGAAGGAGACAACAGGAAGTGAGATGAAATCTACCCCTAGGAAGGGAAATTCTCTCCTGTAAGAGTTAATATGGGAAAACAATTTCTCCTTTCCACTGATGCTTTCCAATCCTTGTTCCACAAAAAAACCCAAATTTTCAAAAAACATTTTTCATTGGGACAAAAAAGTGAGGTGAAATCTTCTGAAGAGGAGGAAAGACAGCAAAACAAATGTCACAGGGGTGATAACCCTTCCCTATGTTTTCCAAAAAGCTTAGAAAAGATTTTTTGGCTGGAGCTAAACACGTTAAAAATGTTCAAAATTACAAACAGATTCTACTTAACAACAAACCTACAGTCCCTGTCTTGTTTGCACCGCCTGTATACTGCTGTTCAGAGTATATAGGGCCTGGTGGCCCCACACCTTTCCTTATTTTAATTTGGGTGCGGGGTTCCCCTTAATATCCATACAAGACCCAAAGGGCCTGGTAATGGACTGGGGGGTACCCATGCCGTTTGTCTCACTGATTTTCATCCATATTGCCATGACCCGACATGACATTAAACCCGCAAGCAGTTTTAAATGAGATTTTTTCCTTTAAAAATGACATTTGGTGCAGGGACTGTTCTAAACATGGGAAACACGCGTCACTTTACAGGCATACTATAGACACCCCCCAGGTACGATATTTAAAGGAATATTTCACTTTTTTTTTTTTACTTTAAGCATCATTAAAATCACTGCTCCCGAAAAAACGGCCGTTTTTAAAAGTTTTTTTTGCATTGATACATGTCCCCTGGGGTAGGACCCGGGTCCCCAAACCCTTTTTAGGACAATACCATGCAAATTAGCCTTTAAAATGAGCACTTTTGATTTCGAACGTTCGAGTCCCATAGACGTCAATGGGGTTCTAACGTTCGTGCGAACTTTCGGTCCGTTCGCGGGTTCTGGTGCGAACCGAACCAGGGGGTGTTCGGCTCATCCCTAATACACACATACACAGTATATAGTAATGGCCATATTTGATGAAGTGAACATGTGTGAGGGCCGACCATTTTTTGAACCATTAAAATTCGGTCTAAGTGTGTTCGTCTGAGTGCTCTTAACTCTGGTCCTGACGTTGCATATAGATATTTCTGCCCCTTCAGTTTCCAGGGCAGCAGGATCCCGTTGGGGCTCCCACGCCGAAGGGGTGGGCAGACACACAAATGTCAGTATTATATTGGACTCATCTTGTCATGGACACCTTTTCCAGTCACCTTTATGTATGTAATAGAATGCACTATTTTGATGTTTACACATTTCATTTTTACTGGATCGGTACACCCTCTGTTTGGGGTCTGATCTAGTTCTTGTTCTTGTTCTTTTAAGTTGAAACATGCTAAAACAATAAAAATTTATTGAACGTAAGTGTGTTCGTCTGAGCACTTATACACTGCCCAACAAGAATTCTCTTGCCTTTGTGGCTGTGTGTGGTGAAAAGATGAGCTTGGGTGTGTTATTTTGATATATATATATACACAGTTGTGCTCATTAGTGTACATACCCTGGCAGAATTTATGATTTCTTGTCCATTTTTCAGAGAATATGAATGATAACACAAAAACTTTTCTTTCACTCATGGTTAGTGTTTGGCTGAAGCCATTTATTATCAATCAACTGTGTTTACTCTTTTTAAATCATAATGACAACAGATATGACCAAAATGACCCTGATCAAAAGTTTACATACCTCAGTTCTTAATACTGTGTATTGCCCCCTTTAACATCAATGACAGCTTGAAGTCTTTTGTGGTATTTGTGGATGAGGCTCTTTATCTTCTCAGATAGTAAAGCTGCCCATTCCTCTTGGCAAAAAGCCTCCAGTTCCTGTAAATTCTTGGGCTATACGTTTGAGATCTCCCCAGAGTGGCTCAATGATATTGAGGTCAGGAGACTGAGATGGCCACTCCAGAACCTTCACTGTCGACTTGGCCTTGTGTTTTGGATCATTGTCATGTTGGAATGTCCAAGTACGTCCCATGCGCAGCTTCCTGGCTGAGGAATGCAAATGTTCCTCCAGTATTTTTTGATAACATACTGCATTCATCTTGCCAACATGAATAGTCTCAGGATGCTTTACTGTTGGCATGACACTGATGGTAGCACTCATCTTTTCTTCTCCAGACAAAGTTTTTTCCAGATGCACCAAAAAAATCAGAAAGGGAATTCATCAGAGAAAATGACAAAATGACTTTACCCCAGTCCTCAGCAGTCCAATCCCTGTAACTTTTGCAGAATATCAGTCGGTCCCTGATGTTTTTCTTGGAGAGAAGTGGCTTCTTTGCTGCCCTTCTTGACACCAGGCTATTCTCCAAAAGTCTTCGCCTTACAGTGCTTGTAGATGCTCTCACACCTGCCTGCTGCCATTCCTGAGCAAGCTTTGCACTGGTGATGTCCCGATCCTGCAGCTGAATCAACTGTAGGAGACAGTCCTGGCCAGTGGCAGCTGGTGCTCAATCTTCTTTTAGGGGCTGCCCACAGCCCCCTAGCCAGCCTACCACATAACCCCCCCCCCCTCGGCGCTCGCTCGATCGCCGCTCTTGGGCCCTGGCGGTCACTTCTCCTCCAAGCCAATCAGGAGTTAGGACTCCAGACCAATCAGGTCTTAGAACTCCCAGTGAATCGGGACTCAGGACCCACTTCCTGATTGGCTGGGAGGAGAAACAGGAAGACATTAGCAAATAATAATTTGCTATTTTATAAACATAAAGAAAGAAAAAACACCTAATTTTGATAAAACACCCTGTTAAGGGTAAATCCAAGTTATTATTATTATTATAATACAGGATTTATATAGCGCCAACAGTTTACGCAGTGCTTTACAACATGAGGGCAGACAGTACACTTACAATACAAATCAATACAGGAGGGATCAGAGGGCCCTGCTCGTTAGAGCTTACAATCTAGAGGGGAGGGTCAAGTGGAAACAAAAAGCTGCTGGAGAAAATGAAAATACAGTTGTTAGTTGTGGGTAGGCTTCTCTGAAGAGAAGGGTTTTCAGGGATCGTCTAAAAGCTAATAAGGTAGGAGATAAGCGGACAGATTGGGGTAGGGCATTCCAAAGGGTTGGAGAGGCTTTGGAAAAGTCCTGGAGGCGAGCATGGGAGGAGGTGACGAGGGAGCTAGAGAGCAGGAGGTCTTGAGAGGAACAAAGAGAATGAGTAGGTTGGTATTTAGAGACTAAGCTAGTGATGTAGCTGGGAGCGAAAATGTGGATGGCTTTGTACATAGTTGTTAGTATTTTGAATTTAATTCTTTGGCCGAGCAGAAGCCAGTGGAGGGATTGACAGAGAGGAGTGGCAGACGCAGAGCGATTGGTAAGGTGGATGAGTCTGGTAGCAGAATTCATGATGGATTGAAGAGGTGATAGACTATGTAGAGGTAAGCCAATGAGAAATAAAATAAACTCCTAAAACATTTTCATTGGGGGAGGGCTTGTCAGATGATTATTAGGCACCTGAACCACACGTGATTTCGCTCCCCTCAAATTCAACACGCACCCCGAGCCCACCCTTTTTGAAGCCAATTAGCCTCTGACTCTAATCATGTGGTTGGAAAAAAAAATAAAAAACTGGAATCTATGAGTCCGGGGCCCTGCATGTAGATTAGGGGCTGGACACTTGGATTAGGGGGGCGGCACCCCTAATGGTTGGGCCACCACTGGTCCTGGCGCTTGCTGCACTTTCTTGGGCACCCTGAAGCCTTCTTCACAAGTGCAGTGGAAATGTTTTATAGGGTTATGTTAATTTTCATGGCAGAGGGACTTTGCAATTAATTGCAATTCATCTGATCGCTCTTCATAACGTTCTGGAGTATGTGCAAATTGCCATCATAAAAACTGAGACAGCAGACTTTGTTAAACTTTATATTTGTGTCATTCTCAAAACTTTTGGCCACGGCTGTATATGTACGGTAGGCGATCTGCAAGTGGTTAAGCTTTGAAAAAAAAAAACCTGGAAGCTGATTGGTTTCTATGCAGAGCTGCACCAGATTTTGCACTCTCTAGTAAATCAACCCTATTATGTACTACAGGTTATGAACATTATGTACTATGGGTTATATACACATAGGGGTTGATTTACTAAAGGCAAATTGGCTGTTCACTTTGCAAGAGAAGTTTCCCCAGAGCTTAGTAAGTGAGGTTAAATTTCATTTTGCAAAGAAAATCCAATCATGTGCAAGGAAAAAAACAAAACATAACTTTTGCTTGCACATGATTGGATGACGGAAATCAGCAGAGCTTCACCTCATTCACTAAACTCTGGGGAAAATTTCCTTGCAAAGTAAACAATCTTTTTTTCTTTAGTTAATGAACCCCATAGGGAGAGTCCATAGCAGTCTCTGTTTCTACCAACTCCGCTGTCATATACAACATAAGCAGTTTGTCCACAGCAAGCACTAACATATTCTCTTTCTACCAAGAAAACTGACCTAATGCTGAGATCCACTAAAAACAAAAGTTCATCAAAGCTGCCACTGCACAATGGGGTTAATTTTCTATAGGCAAAAAGGTTGTTCACTTTGCATGGGAATTTTCCCTAGAGTTTAGTGAATGCAGTGAAATTTCACTTTGAAAAGATTACCTTATCATGGGTAAGAAAAGTAAAAAAAAAAACATTTTTTTTTTGCTTGAACATGATTGGATAATGGAAATCAGCAGAGCTATACCGCATTCACGAAGCTCTGGGGAACGTTTCCATGCAAAGTGCAACTTACCTTGCAAAGTGAACAGTCTATGTCTTTAGTAAATCAACCCCAATGTCTCTTAGGAAAACAACATGCTCAGGCTTCTTTGAGATTTTTGTTTTAATTGTAAAAGGAGCTTTGTGAAAGAAAGCAGCTTCCTCTTCAATTAAGTACAATAGTAACAGTGGTATAATAGCCCTTGATTATACCAAATTCTCAGGACCTCGCCACACCCTTTCCAACCCAACTGGCTTTCCCGGTAGTTGATCTCTCTCAAATTGAGGTCTCTAAAGAGGGGGGGGGGCACTGATATAAGGGCACTGAGGTAATGTGGATCGCTAATGGAGGATGCCATCTGCTGATCTAATGCTGACCAACCAGATCCCCATTAGATCATAGTCCCCTTATATCAGTGACCCTTCTTCAAGACCAACGTTTGGTCTCTAAGGGGGGTCACTGATATAAGGGGACTGTAATCTAAATAAAAAAAAAAAATTCTGTGCGCTGCTAAAGTGTTCATGTTTGGCTTGAAGAAAAGGCGGCAACCCTAAAAGAGACACGGGGTGACTCAGAAAGAGGGAGTACCCGCACCTATTTTCTGAGAAAAAAAGCCCTGAAGAAATCACTTACTCATAACACCAGTATATACAGTATCTCACAAAAGTGAGTACACCCCTCACATTTTTGTAAATATTTTATTGTATCTTTTCATGTGACAATACTGAAGAAATGACACTTTGATACAATGTAAAGTAGTGAGTGTACAGCTTGTATAACAGTGTAAATTTGCTGTCCCCTCAAAATAACGCAACACACAGCCATTAATGTCTAAACCGCTGGCAACAAAAGTGAGTACACCCCTAAGTAAAAATGTCCAAATTGGGCCCAAAGTGTCATAATTTTGTGTGGCCACCATTATTTTCCAGCACTGCCTTAACCCTCTTGGGCATGGAGTTCACCAGAGCTTTACAGTTTGCCACCGGAGTCCTCTTCCACTCCTCCATGATGATATCACGGAGCTGGTGGATGTTAGAGACCTTGCGCTCCTCCAACTTCCCTTTGTGGATGCCCCATAGATGCTCAATAGGGTTTAGGTCCGGAAATAGGCTTGGCCAGTCCATCACTTTTACCCTCACCTTTACCCTTAACAGAAAAAAAATCTATCAATCATTCATCAACATTCAATCGCTTACCAGTGAGGGCCCACAAAGAGTTTAAGGGCTGAGCAGCAGTGTCACCGGTACTTCCCTGTGGCAGACATGGGGAACTGGATAGGTGATGGATTTGCTAGGGCTGATTAACCACTAGACCAACGTTCGGCGTGGTGTCAGACACCGGGTTGGGGACTACATCTAGCAGTCTCAGTGGATGGTCGCCCAGGGGGGATACCTTTTGGAGGCTGACATTCAGGTGAGCAAGGGAGCTGTACTCATTATTAGACTTGTTTACATATGAAGGTTAATCCTCCATGATTGATTGCTATATACTGTTTGCTGGAATGATTCCAGTGGCCATTGTTTTTCCTAGTTAGTTACTTAATGGGGGTTATTTTTATTTCTCCTAGGTTTATGGCTGATTCCTTTTTCTGTACACCCAGCAATCTTCACAGTGCAAACTAGATTGGAGTCTCTTGATCCCTCTGTATTTGGGTACAGCGTTGCAAGACCGTGCAATTGTCAGTTAAAAATATGTTTTTTTTTTTAGATTCATACTTAGGTGGATGGAGCATCAGTCCGATGCTGCAGCTGTCCCCCCGCCGTCTCTGCACTGAGAACTGAGCCACCAAACATCGCCGATGGCTCGGTTCTCACTCCTCGCTGAGTGGAGAGCTGCTGACTGTCAGTCAGCATCTCTCCTGCTCTGTTCCTCTACGCTCATTGGAGCGCTGAGCTGTGGAGGGGCGGGGAGCGCCTCGCTGAGACTGCCATCAGTCAAGGCAGCTGGCGGATCCAGACTTGGGAAGTTGGGATGACGTGCTGCCTCGACTAATTGCTGTGACATCAGCAGAGAGCGGATGTCAGACCGATCTTCGCTGAAAACGGGTCACAGGAGTGCAAAACGAATTGCACTCTTGTGATCCTTAGAAGAAGCCCAGCCTAAAAAGCTCAGGCTGGACTTCTCCTTTAAATTAAATTTGGCAACAAATGGCCTGGTCAGGAAGGGAGGTAAATCTTCCAGAGCTCAAGTGGTTAATACTGTTTTAAGCTGCTCACATTTACTTACATTATATATATATATATAAATATATATAAATATATATATATATATATATATATATATATATACACACAGTGGGGACAGAAAGTATTCAGACCCCCTTAAATTTTCCACTCATTGTTATATTGCAACCATTTGCTAAAATAATTTCAGCTCATTTTTTTTCCTCATTAATGTACACACAGCACCCCATATTGACAGAAAACACAGAATTGTTGACATTTTTGCAGATTTATTAAAAAAAAAAACTGAAATATCACATGGTCCGAAGTATTCAGATCCTTTGCTCAGTATTTAGTAGAAGCACCCTTTTGATCTAATATAGCCATGAGTCTTTTTGGGAAAGATTCAACAAGTTTTTCACACCTGGATTTGGGGATCCTCTGACATTCCTTCTTGCAGATCCTCTCCAGTTCTGGATGGTAAATGTTGGTGTACAGCCATTTTTAGGTCTCTCCAGAGATGCTCAGTTGGGTTTAAGTCAGGGCTCTGGCTGGGCCATTCAAGAACAGTCACGGAGTTGTTGTGAAGCCACTCCTTCGTTATTTTAGCTGTGTGCTTAGGGTCATTGTCTTGTTGGAAGGTAAACCTTCGGCTCAGTCTGAGGTCCTGAGCACTCTGGAGAAGGTTTTCGTCCAGGATATCCCTGCACTTGGCCGCATTCATCTTTCCCTCGATTGCAACCAGTTGTCCTGTCCCTGCAGCTGAAAAACACCCCCACAGCATGATGCTGCCACCACCATGCTTCGCTATTGGGACTGTATTGGACAGGTGATGAGCAGTGCCTGCTTTTCTCTATACATACCGCTTAGAATAAAGGCCAAAAAGTTCTATCTTGGTCTCATCAAACCAGAGAATCTTATTTATCACCATATTGGAGTCCTTCAGGTGTTTTTTTTTTTAGCAAACTCCATGTGGCCTTTCATGTGTCTTGCACTGAGGAGAGGCTTCCATCGGGCCACTCTGCCATAAAGCCCCGACTGGTGGAGGGCTACAGTGATGGTTGACTTTCTACAACTTTCTCCCATCTCCCGACTGCATCTCTGGAGCTCAGCCACAGTGATCTTTGGGTGCTTCTTTACCTCTTTCACCAAGGCTCTTCTTCCCGATAGCTCAGTTTGGCCAGACGGCCGGCTCTAGGAAGGGTTCTGGTCGTCCCAAACATCTTCCATTTAAGGATTATGGAGGCCACTGTGCTCTTAGGAACCTTAAGTGCAGCAGAATTTTTTTTTGTAACCTTGGCCAGATCTGTGCCTTGTCACAATTCTGTCTCTGAGCTCTTCAGGCAGTTCATTTGATCTCATGATTCTCATTTGCTCTGACATGCACTGTGAGCTATAAGGTCTTATATAGACAGGTGTGTGGCTTTTCTAATCAATTACAATCAGTATAATCAAACACAGCTGGACTCAAATGAAGGTGTAGAACCATCTCAAGGATGATCAGAAGAAATGGACAGTACCCGAGTTAAATATATGAGTGTCACAGCAAAGGGTATGAATACTTAGGACCATGTGATATTTCAGTTTTTCTTTTTTAATAAATCTGCAAAAATGTCAAAAATTCTGTGTTTTTCTGTCAATATGGGGTGCTGTGTGTACATTAATGAGGAAAAAAAATGAACTTAAACGATTTTAGCAAATGGCTGCAATATAACAAAGAGTGAAAAATTTAAGGGGGTCTGAATACTTTCAGTCCCCACTGTATATATATCTATCTATATAAATAGATATATATATCTATCTATATAGTATATATAGATAGATATATATCTATCTATATAAATAGATATCTCTCTCTCTCTCTCTCTCTCTCTCTCTCTCTATATATATATCTATATCTATCTATATAGATAGATATATAGATACATCTATATCTATATCTATAGATATAGATATAGATATATGTAAATATAATGTAAAAGAATAAAATTTTCCTTTAAAAATTGTACGCCACCTTTACATTTCTTATGGCTGCTGGTGGTTTGTAAGAGAGCCGGTACACAGGGTTAATCTGCGGCTGTTGTATAAACAAAACTTTATCTATGGACAAGCTTTTTGTCATGTTGTCAGCTAAGATGAAATTCCCCTTTGGCAGCTTTCAGTTTGTTGTACATTGTTCTTGCTGTACACAAGCTCAGATGGGAGATCCACCTAGGAGATGCGGATCCCCAGTGATACGCGGGGTTAAACAGCTTTATAATATTTCCATCCAGGCTGTCAGGAAAGCATATGCAGCTTTCAGATAAGTGTAGCATGTTTTTGCCCTGGGCATATTAGTTAATTAATAACGCTTACATTTGTTTTGTCAAAACAGTAAAAATGCCTTTTAAATGCATTTGCTATTATGCCTAAAATAATTAAGTGGCAAACACATTTCAGCTTCTAAACAACATGCAGATTAGGAGCTAAAGAATTTAAAGAATTTAGGAGTGAGTATTCAGTTCTGAATTTTTCACCTTTATTATGTTCACTAAAGTTTTAAAAATTTAAAGAGGTAATGAACCCAAAAACAACATTGTATTAAATCGTACCTTACCAATTCTTGGATGTGGTAGTTGCATTTGTTTTCCTTTATTTTCACCTGGTGATCCAGTCAGTAAGTCTGTTATTTTTCCACTTACTATAACAGATCAAGCTGTCTGGACAAAGTAGCAGTTAGAAGATAAAAACAAACCAGGGGTGCTTACAATCAGGGCTTTTTTCTCAGAGAATAGACACAGGAACTCTACCCCTTGCCTCTGCCCCCTACCCACCTCTGAGCACCATCCCTTGGTTCCACCAACCCCCCAGTACCAAACCTTTTAGAGAATACAGAACCAAGTATCATACTTTGGTGCTAAGTAGTTTGTATGGATTTTGCTAATGAAAGGATGTAAAATAGGTCCCCTGCAGTCAGCAAAAAGATACCCACCAAGGACAAAAAGACCCCCAGCAACAAAAGACCCCCTCAGCAACAAAAGATCCCTCCCAGCAACTATAGATCCCCCAGCAAGAATAGACCCTCCAGCAACAATAGACCCTCCCACAACAAAATACCCCCTGCAACAATAGATTCCCACCAGCAACAATAGATCCCCCCTGCCAGCAGCAATAGACCTCCCAGCGGCCAAAATCAATAGACTCTCCAGCCTCCCTTGGCATTATATACACTCGGTGCTGGAGATGCCGAAACTGCGTTCCCTGCATTCCCACTAAAAATCTCTGCTTTAGTACTTCATTCAAAATGCAGACACCTTAATGCCTGGTACACACTATGAGATTATCGGACGAATGATCGTCTGTTCTTTTTTGCATGCTAACCTCATATCGAAAATTAAAGAGGTTACTAAAGTTACAAAAATTCTCGTACGACGGAATAAAAATTCAGAAGTGATGTCATGTATTGTATTGTATTTATATTGTATTTTCGGACGACAACTGCACTGCCCCGAAAGGATTTACCCCCTTAATGACCAGGCCGTTTTTTGCGATACAGCACTGCGTCTCTTTAACTGACAATTGCGTTGTGTGACGCTGTACCCAAAAAAAATGTAAGTCCTTTTTTTTCCACAAATAGAGCTTTCTTTTGGTGGTATTTGATCACCTCTGCTGTTTTTATTTTTTGCGATATAAACTAAAAAAGACTGGCAATTTTGAAAAAAAAAAAAAAAAAAACAATATTTCTTACTTTTTGCTATAATAAATATCCAAAAAAAAAAATGTCTTCATCAGTTTAGGCCAATATCTCCTAAACGGCACACGTTTAGGAGATATTTACAGTACCTATAGGTAAGCCTTATTCTAGGCTTACCTATGGGTACGAAGACTACAGGAAGGTTGACTTTCTCTTTAAGACAGGAAATGCGTTACGGTCTGGCTCACCAGGTGAAATAAAGAAAAAGAAAGCCTAAAAAAGAAAACAAATCGAAGCCACCACATCGAAGGATTGGTAAGCTGCAATTTATTATATTATTGTTTTGGGGTTTAATACCAATTTACGCAAATTAATGATCTTTGCAATAATTGTTTAAATACATGTCTACAAGAGAAGAGATTGACGTCCAAAAAACTTTCCAATGTGTGTAAATGTTTGAAACACTGGGTTTCTTTGAGGGGGGGGGGGGGACTGGAGTAAGGCCTGGACGACAATAGCAAAATGCTCATTAAATACTAACACTCTTGAGGTTGCGTATAAAGTGCCTCTGCGGTGGTACTGGGTCCTGGCAGATGTTTTCGGAATTGCGGTCAGTGCGGGCATGTCATACATACATGGTGGTCATGCCCACTTCTGATCAGCTTCTGGGCCAGGGTCTTTGGCCTACTGCAATAATTATTTCATGTAACAATACATAAAGATGCCCAACTGGCTCTTTTACATTGCCCTATACCGGGTCTTTTCGCACCCCAGCGAAATTGGCCTCATACCTTTATATATCTGCCAAGTGGACTATAGCTCAGGCGTGGATCACTCCATCTGTTGCTTTTCAGGGAGTGAAAACCAGGATGACTACCCTGATGGTTGATGGGCAGATGTCCAGTATTTTGAAGGACTCACATGCCAAATTCTTGAAAGCCTGGGACCCTTGGATAAATTACTCCTGCCCCGACTAGCTATGGTCGACTGTAAACCTTGCTTGTGCAGGTCCCATGTCTGTGGTATTTGCCCTCTCCTGGGGCCTCTCTCTCTTCTCTTTCTTTCTCTCTTTTCTTCCACCTCTGTCTTATTCTTTTCTTCTTCATTCCTGATATTAAGGCTATTAGACGAAGACTGATATTCCTTAGGGGGCAGTACAGTATAGCTTGTGATACTTACCTTACCTCTACCATGACTCTTTGGTCCTGGTAACAGTTTACAGCTATGTTACTTATTATACATGACTATAGGATTCGTCAACTGCGGTCTTACATTTATCTTATAACTATAATAACCACACAACGCTGCGTGACATGGGTTTTAATGGCCACAACAGCCTTTTATTAACCAAAATAAATATAACCATAAACATAACAATTCTTAACACCAGGAGGGGGTCTTTGGGGTCCCATTTTGCTCAATAACCACTGTGACCTCAGCTGTGCCCCAGCCGGCTCGAGGACATTGCGACTTTCCAAATTTCTCTTTCCCTTGGGACCTAAGTCCTGGGAGAACCACCAACAACAAACCAAGGTGGGATCCCATACCCTGTATGGGTCCCCCAAAATTTAACCAACTGTTTCAATTCTTGACCCCCCAAAGACCCCCTGACCCGCCAGCTGCTGTGACAAATTGTTCAAGAAAACCATAAATATATATTCATTTTTTTTTTTTTTTTTTTTTTATATATATTTTTTTTTTTTTTTTTTTTTTTATATATATTTTTTTTTTTTTTTTTTTTTTTAAAGAAAAAACTCATAACCAAATGTAGGGCGGGAGGGAGGGAACTTCTACCAACAGGGAAAATTCTGGAATGATTTCCCAACAGCCTGTGCAACATCCCAACCCTTTCCTGCTCCACCCACACACCTGACCTGCTCCTCCAATAAGGTAAGCTGCCCTTTTTCCCCCTAACTAACTCAGTAAAAACTTAACCCTTGCCGACCTGTTCCTCCCATAGTCATGCCGACCCTCCGTCTAGATTTTCCTCCGGGTCGCACTTGACTATAGGATTCGTCAACTGCGGTCTTACATTTATCTTATAACTATAATAACCACACAACGCTGCGTGACATGGGTTTTAATGGCCACAACAGCCTTTTATTAACCAAAATAAATATAACCATAAACATAACAATTCTTAACACCAGGAGGGGGTCTTTGGGGTCCCATTTTGCTCAATAACCACTGTGACCTCAGCTGTGCCCCAGCCGGCTCGAGGACATTGCGACTTTCCAAATTTCTCTTTCCCTTGGGACCTAAGTCCTGGGAGAACCACCAACAACAAACCAAGGTGGGATCCCATACCCTGTATGGGTCCCCCAAAATTTAACCAACTGTTTCAATTCTTGACCCCCCAAAGACCCCCTGACCCGCCATGCGAGCTTGAGTGACACCTCACTAAAGCGAGTCCCTCCACACCTGCAGAGCCCTCTGCACCCCTTCCTGCAATCCTAAAAACCAAAAATCGGTTCCAACCGCATTCAGATGTACACCGTCATCCCTCCAATACCTAATAGATAGGTCTTCTAGATCCCGATGGCGAACCACCACACCCCCAAGGCGAGACACAAAACGCCCAATCTCCCTGTTGGCCTTTATCCGTGCTTTATTCAAGCGTTCAACGGAACGCGCATGTCGCCAAGTGTGTCGTGCCACTATGTCGGACCACACTATGACGACCCCAGGGAAGTCCCGCATCAGTCGCAGAATGTCAAACTTTACATCCCGAACAATGTCCCTAGCTGCCCGGACCCCCATATCATTCCCTCCCACGGAGAGCACCAATACATCAGGGGGCCTGTCCACTCTAGAGTAATAGTGGAATTCCGGAAGAACCCGTCCCCACATCATGCCTCTAACCCCCAACCATTTGCATACTGCTTCACTCCGGGGAACTCCAAGCTGTCTCCCTTCGGGCCGCGCATCTGCTCTGATCGCCCCCCAGAAGACATAAGAGTCGCCCAGAATCCACACCAGGCCTTGAGGAAAACCTGTAACAGACAACCAAAGAAAACATATAGCCCAAAACATAACTCCAACAGATCAATAACATCATGAAAAAACATTATAGCATGTGCGGACGTACATAAATTTTAAAACGATCAGATTCCCATCTCCCTATGCGCATAACCATCTGTGGACTCAAACCCCAACGAGCTGCCTCCGTAGCTGCCCCTACCCTAAAAGAATGAGTGTTAAATTGAGCGGCTGGCATTCCAACCTTCAACAAGCAGCGCTTAAAAATTGCCACGAACTGGAAACGCGACAAGGATGAACCATCCTCGTGCTGTAAAAAAGGCCCTTGCACGCCCTTCCGAACCTGAGCGAAGCGCTGAACAGAACGTACCGGACACACTGCCTCCGGAAGCACCTTAAATAATGTCACATAAACCCCCTTGCCCAATTGATCAGTTTTAGATCTACTGATCAGGAGCTGAACGCTATCCGTATTGATCTGTACCTCCGAAAACAACAAACCCCCCACACCGCGTTTAGTTTTGCTCACCAGCTCCCCAATCCTCAAGGCTCCAAAGAAAGCCAAAGAAAAAGCTGCCGTAAAAAGTTGAACCTCATAAGGCGAGGAACAAACCCTGGGCAAGATTCCTACCATATCCTGTAGCAGCCCAAAGGACACTGGGCGCCTGGTATCTCTTACCACGCGTCCGCGCCGGAAACCCTTCATGGCCTGACGCACCATAAACTCCTTGGTAATATCCCGCAGGCCTTGTAGCTTATAAAGAAAAGCCAACGCAGCCAATCTCCGGTTCATTTTCGACACCGACTCTCCCTTGGAAAACTGCATCCCAATCACGTACAATAACAGTGAGAGCCTGTCCTGATCCGAAACACAACCCCCTACCGAACTTACCAGTTCGTCCCATTCCCGCCAAACCGAAGAGTAAGCCGCCCATGTTCCCGCACTCACCGAACGCTGTACCAAGCCACCAGCTATTCCAATGCCAGTCTCCACAGATGCCTGGGACAAGGAACCGACCTCTGCTCCGCCGCCGGCGCCAGCTTCCGGAACCTGTCCCACTGAAAACGAGACAAGGCATCAGCAATGGAATTCTCCACACCCGGTACATGCACAGCTTTTATAAAACAATTCAAACTCAAACAACGAAGGACCAAAAAACGTAACAAACGCACTACGGGCGGAGACGAGGCAGACAGACTAGACACAACCGCCACCACCCCCATGTTATCACAGTGAAAACAAACTCGCCGATTTTGAAAGCGAGATCCCCAGATGTCCAATGCCACCACAATCGGGAAAAGCTCCAATAGCACCAGATTACTCAAGAAGCCCGCGACACGCCACTCCTCCGGCCATGCCTCCGCACACCATGCCCCTTGACAGTACGCCCCAAAACCCAAACTGCCCGCTGCATCCGTGTACAAATCGAAATCAAAGGCCGATACCACCGGGGGCCATCCACAAGGACCTCCCGTTATAGGTGGCCAGAAACTCCTCCCATACCCGCAGATCTGCCTTGTGTTCGGCCGAAAGCCGAATAAAATGATGTGGCATTCGTACCCCCGAAGTAGCGGCACTCAGGCGACGGCAAAAAATGCGCCCCATCGGCATGATGCGGCAGGCGAAATTAAGCTTCCCCAGCAAAGACTGTAATTGTTTCAGCCTAACTTTCTTCGCCTGTAGGGCCGCCCTCACCAACAATCGCAAGTCCTCCAATTTTGCCGTCGGCAAGCGACACTCCATTGCCTGTGTATCAATAATGATACCCAAGAATTGCATCTCAGTCGACGGCCCTTCCGTCTTTTCCGGCGCGAGAGGAATCCCGAAACGCCGCGCCACGCTTTCCAATGTTCGTAACAAGACCGAACAAACCGTGGATTTTGGGGGGCCAATACAAAGAAAATCATCAAGGTAGTGCAGAACCGAGCGCACTTGTGACTCTTCCCGAACCACCCATTCGACAAAGGTACTAAATGTCTCAAAGTAAGAACAAGAAATAGAACAACCCATGGGAAGACAACGGTCAACAAAAAACTGTCCACCCCAAAAACAACCCAGCAACGGCTGGCTATCCGGATGAACCGGTAATAAACGAAAAGCGGACTCAATGTCCGTCTTAGCCAATAATGCCCCCTGTCCATATCTCTGAACCCAACTAACGGCCGTATCAAACGACGTATAGGACACCGACGTCAAATCAGGCTCAATCGCATCATTTACCGAAGATCCCTTAGGATACGACAAGTGATGAATCAGCCGAAATTTATGTGGTTCCTTCTTAGGTACTACCCCCAAAGGAGACACATGCAACCCAGGTATGGGCGGGCGATCGAACGGGCCAGCCATTCTACCCATCTCCACTTCCTTAGCTAACTTATCCGTCACCACCTGAGGAAACTGAGAAGTAGATTTCAGATTCCTGGGCATAGAATCCCCAGACAAGGGTAGCGAACAGGGAATGCGAAAACCATATGCAAAGCCCTCGGCAAGAAAAATCGCCGCCTCCGTCCTGGGATACCTACTTAGGTACGGCAGCATCTCGGACAGATTTACCGGCGTCCTCCCTTTTTGAAACGGACTCACTAGATTGCAGCTTCCCCTTCTTAAAGCATTTGGCAAAACCGTGAGAGCCTCCGCATCCGGAGCACTCGTGACGGAACCGACAGGACGCGCCAAAGCGGCACGCTCCCTCGTTGAACTGCCAACAGTAGTTTTTACGTTGTGAGGCCGGCTGCCCAGTGCCTGAACCGCCGGCCCCCCCTGGAAAGGGCTGTCCTGAAGCCCGAGCCTGCACCATGAGCTTCATCCAAAGCCCAATATCCTTATGGTCCCATCTTAGCTGAGGCCTGACAGCTTTCCGCTGACGAAACTGTTCGTCATAGCGAAGCCATGCCAGTCCTCCATATACCCTATAAGCCTCCCCAATAGCGTCTAAATAGCAAAAAAGCGGAGAACAATTCTCCGGCTCCTTTTCACCTATGACGCTGGCCAATATCGCAAAGGCTTGCAGCCAGTTAGAAAATGTCCTAGGGATAAGCCGCCAACGCCGCCTCTCCTCCTCCTCCTTTTTACTCTCATCTGCTTTTCCTTTATCTATGTTAAACTTCTCTAGCGGCAAAAGGGAGAATATCTCCACGTATTCCCCCCGCCAAATCCTCTCCCTAACTTCGGGCTTGAGATGTACCCCTAACGGACCCTCGAAGCATACATAAACCTCACCGTGTGCTCTATCACCCAAACGAACCCCATCGTCCCCCGACTCCTTAGCCTTACGCGACTCCGCGCCACTGACCCTCGCCGTCTGAGACGCAGACTCAACTACCGCTGAGGATAATGGGATTACCGTATCCGCTTGTCCTTCCCGCTGGGACGCCGTGCTCACCGCCGGCGGCAGCGTAGAACTACACGCAACAGGGGCATCACAGCCCAATCCATCCGACGTGGTCTCGGCAGGGACCCACGCCCCCGTCGGCCCTGCTACTGGTCCTGAAGGCCCAGGCGGGGCGCAACGGTCCAACAGTTCCCGAAAACCCGCAAAAAATTCCGCCAAACCCGCCACACCAGGTTCCCTCCCCATCTGACCCGCTTGCTCCCTGCCCCGTGACCCCCCCTTTCCACCCTCCGTGAACCCAACACCTTGCCCTACAAAAGTAGCAGAATTAAAATTGGACTCACCAGGCTGCCTGCGCACCGAATCCCGAGCAGCCGCACTTCCGGATCCCAGCTGACTCTGCACGGTAGGGCGCATGGCCGGTGATCGCCCATCGCCGTCATCGCTGGACACCTCGCCGGATTCTGCTGATGACTCACGCACCGACTGTGCCGCAGGCGTCCTTCCCCTCGATTCCTCTTCTTCAGCACGCCCCGGCGTACCCTCATCTTCCTCCGCCTCCATCTGACAGCTGCGGGGTCCGCGTGCACCCCCAACTGTGGAAGGGGGTCGCCGGCCCTTTAATTGAGCTTGGCCACTCCCCCGTGCAGCTGTCACTCTATCTCTGCTTGAAGATGGCTGCAATGTCTGTGTAGAAGCAGCAGAGGGCGCCAACTGCCTTCTGCTGCCTGTTTCTCCAGCCTTCCCACGCCGAGCCGACGCTTCAGCCACAGGAGAGGGAGCTGATCCTCCAGATGACGCTGCCGACGAGCGCAGGTACCGGACCTCCTGGCTCCCACAGTCCGCTCTGCCCACCGATCCAGAAGGGACAGGGCTCCCGCCCCTCCCTGCATCCGACTGTGTCCCTCGCCGAGCCGGCCTCCTGCTAGGCACATCAGCAGGAGAGCCGGCCGTGACATCCTGAATCACTGTAGAGGGGGAGGAGGGGGGAAGAGAGCGCAGCGGCCCCCCCTCCCGCAGGTCCCGCCGATGCTGGGGATTCCTCCCAGGCCCTCTGCTGTGGCCAGAAGCTGATGGCCTAGCAGGGGACACTGAAGGGTTCCGTGTGGAGCTCCCATGCGGCCGCCGGACCCGGGGGGTATGAGAAGGGCTCAAGCGCTCAGGAGGGCGAACCCTCCTAGCGCGCTTAGATGAAGGGGGAGATCCAGGAGGAGAGGGATCAACCCCCGACCCCCCTAACATGCCTAACAATTGTTGTTGGAGCCACTGAGGACCCCGTGTAGAGGCTGCAGCCCTGACCTGGTTCCACAAGGCCTCCAAATCGCTCATCCTGCCTGTATTTCTCTCCGCAGGGGCTGACAGAACTTCTACCAACAGGGAAAATTCTGGAATGATTTCCCAACAGCCTGTGCAACATCCCAACCCTTTCCTGCTCCACCCACACACCTGACCTGCTCCTCCAATAAGGTAAGCTGCCCTTTTTCCCCCTAACTAACTCAGTAAAAACTTAACCCTTGCCGACCTGTTCCTCCCATAGTCATGCCGACCCTCCGTCTAGATTTTCCTCCGGGTCGCACTGTACGTACATACACTGTTTTTGTATGTGCTTGTTCAATATCGCCCCTGCGTGGGTAAACCATGGCTTGTCATACCCTTTAAAACAGTGGTTCTCAACCTGGGGGTCGGGACCCCCTTGGGGGTCGAATGATGATTTGCCAGGGGTCACCAAATCCTTGGCTGTTCCTGAAGCCCTCACCGATCTCCCAGCCTTTTTGCGGCCGCCCAACAGGGCTTTCCCTGGAGCCCGTGGCCGCCCACTCAACCTCTTCGCAGTCGCCCATTCAGTTCATGGCATGACTGGGGGGCAGAGACTAGAGGTCAGCTGACTGGTGAGGAATGTGAAGTGAGAGGGGCTGGAGGAGACCCTGTCTCCTGATTTTGGCATAGGTGTCACTGCTACAAGACACCACAAAAAAAGAGACACTGAAGCTGGAGACACAGTGAGTAACACTACCTGTGATTAGAGTTGCCAATAAAAGTCCCCACTACAGTTCTCAGATCAGCAAATGACCTTCATCAAGAGCACCTAAGTTGGCTGATCAGAACTCCCCCCAGCACTGCCACTCATCCCATCCCCCCCACCAAGGAGTAAGAGAAGGAATAAAAATAGAGAATACGTGGAAGGGTGAGGAAAAGAGGGGGAGGAACAAAGAAAAAGGGGGAGAAAGAATAAGAGAAAGAACAAGAAAGACGGCTAGAAGGAGGGATGGGGAAAAACGAGAAATTAGGATAGAGAGAGATAAAAGGGAAAGAAAGGAGAACAAAGAGAAAGAGTGGTACATCCTAAAATGTACCATAAGCGATTTTAATACTGTATGAGTGAAAGGGACTCAGGGAGTGCTAAATGTCCGTGGGTTAGGGGCACAAATTACTTGTCTTGCCTTGGGTGCTGACAACTCACGCTACGAAAATAATTTTACTGTTAGGGGTCCCCACAACTTGGGAAATGTTATCAAGGGGTCACAGCACTAGAGAGGTTGAGAACCACTAAAAATATTGAAACAGAAACACTGTAATGTTTGAAAGTTTTTTATGTACATAGGGGCAGCCATATTTGTTCATTACATACCTAAGCTGGGTATACACATACTGAAATTGGCCGGGTCAGTAGGAACTAGCCAACTTTCAGTAAATTTGTACTGCTTTCTGTTCTCTGTTAATCAGAAGCCAGTCAATAGAGAGGGTCAGTGACAAGGCTGGTGAAGTAAGAGATTTCATGGAACTGGTTGTCACAACTAAAACTGTCTGGGAGGAAGATTGTGAGAGTGTGGATTTGGGTAAGTATTACTCTCTGTTGAATCATTCTAGGGTTCCTCCAGAGATTTTATGGTGCTGACTGTGCCATATGGTAGTATCGATAATCCCATTGCACACTTTCCAGGATAAGGCTTTACGAATAGTGGGTGCTGCAGTAACAACTAGCTTGAACTTGAAACATCACAGACCTTGGATTATCAATTCGACATGCACGACGAAGGGGTCCTGAGTGGCTCCAAAACGTTGCAATATGCCCATTGTGATGTGATCATTCTTCAATAAAGATTTGGACCTAATTGACGATCAGTGGTGTGCTGGCGAATATGTGCATTTGATCTGCCATGTGGTGCCTACATCACTTGGTAGAGTTGGCAACATGACACCAATGATATTTTTAGCTGTTTGTAAGGATAGCATTCTGACCACCACTGTAACGGGGATTCTTCTCACTGACCATCAATGTAGGGGTATTTTTCCAATTGGCAATCCATTTTTTTTGTTTTAGTAGGGGATCCCTGAGACCTGGAAACTATTTTAAGGGTTCCTCTCAGGTAAAAGGTTGAGAAAGACTGTTCTGGACAAAACTGGCACTATATTCTTCATCTGCTGGGAAAGACCAATTTAATGTTGACCTTTTAAAATGGTATATGTACATTTTACTGGGTTAGAGGTGAGGGGAAAATTATAAGGGGGTTCACTGACAGTAGGTGAAGAAACTGCAAAGTAACTTGATTGGCAAGACAATTGAGCCAAGACAGTGGGAGAGAAGAGGGCAAGCTCCACATATGTCTTGCGGCCTCTATAACTTGACATTACTATCAAGATGCTTTAGTACAAACTGTTTTACACCATAAAGGTTCTCCCCGTTAATCTCAAACACTCTGACCTGATATGTTTTTTACAGAATGTTCCATTGGTACATTTGGACCACAAACCCGTGCATTCAAAATGCATGCAAAGGTTACTCTCCTACTTTGTACATGGGTTTGTGGTTACTCTCCTACTCCTACCCACCTTCCAGAAATGGGGGACCTAATTTGATCTTGAAATACTGAACAGAACTTGGTATCATAAACAAGATACACAAGGGACTGCATTCATGGCACCTCAGTTTACACAGATACTTGACCAGAATATGATACTGTGCATTAATTTGTTATTTGTTCTCCACACTTCCCTCCAATATACCACATTGTATTCAGTACTTGTATGCTAAATAGCCACCACGCATACCATTTTCCCCACTTGTGGAACAACCCGGAGCTCCTAGACTCCTTAAACTTTACGTACCTATTGATACACAACAGTCAATAGCTCAGTGTTTTTGATGCAATCAGTGATATCAGACCAGACCTTAGGCCCCTTTCACACAGTCGGACCGTTCAGGTCCGCCTGTCAGTTTTGTCGGCGGACCTGAACGGGCACTCCATGCTAGTCTATGGAGCGACGGATGTCAGCGGTGACATGTCCACTAATGTCCGATCCGCTAAAAGCAGACGGATGCCTCTACGTTCAGATCCGTCGATGGCGGATCGGATCGGGTGAGATCTGATGAAAACGGACACGCTGTCCATTTTCGTCCGATCTTTCCATAGAAACCAGCGGCGCTCGACAAGCCCCTCCCCACTCAGTGAGCAGAGAGGGACCTGTCATCCGCCGGCTTGATCAACAGAAAGATCTCCCGCTCTCCCGGATCCGCCTCGTGAGAAGGAGGCCTTAAACTAACGACTCTCCAACTGAAACACCACTTACTTCCTGAAACATATTTTGCAATTTAATAGCCAGGTCCTTCTCCCCTTTCTACAATTACTGTCAGGTATAACACTGATGGTCACTACTTTGTATCATTCTACATACTTATCCATCATATCATACCAGAGAGGCGTGTGATTGGCCCCAAATTTATACTGCAGCAGGACAATGACCCCAAACATACAGCCAATGTCATTTAGAAATATCTTCAGTGTAAAGAAGAACAAGGAGTCCTGGAAGTGATGGTTTGGCCCCCACAGAACCCAGATCTCATCATCATGGAGTCTGTCTGGGATTACATGAAGAAACAGAAGGATTTGAGGCAGCTTCTATCCACAGAAGATCTATGCTTAGTTCTCCGAGATGTTTGGAGTTCATTCAAAAACGATGTTCAGGTGTACCTATAAGAATTGATGCCGTTTTAAAGCCGAGGGGTGGTCACGCCAAATATTAATTTGATTTCGATTTTTCTTCTCTTCCCTCACTTTGCATTTTGCAAATTGATAAAAATAAATAATAAAATATATATTTTTGAGCGCATTCTTACTTTTGCGGCATGTCTTCACACCTGCCTAAAACTTTTGCACTTTACTGTATGTATACATGAATATACAAATTGCAAACCCTGGGGAATATACTACATGAATGAGTTGTGTGAGTAAATTGTTACAGTTGAACTCAACTCTATCTGAGCACCACAAACTATAAACGCTACTTAAATCGTTTTTAATATTGAAAGCAAATTCACCCATCCATCCGTGCCTGCATGCTTTATTTTGTTGAGAAATCACTTTGAACCCACCCCCCTGAATTTTAAGGTGCAGCCATCTTGAGTAAAGGCAGGTAAATCATGCAGCATTTACTTCCTGGAATTCATCTGCCCTTAGCTCAGGCACGCAGGCAGGAGGGTGTGGTTAACTGAGAAAGCCCCTCCCTCCCCTTCTCCAGATAAAAACAAATGCCAATGAAGATTCCTTGGATGGATAAAATAATTTTGACCTAAGCCAGAAACCAGGAAGCAGCTGAAGAAATGTATAAAAAAGTAAATATGATATACTTTCCTATCTATTTATTAATACTATCAGCATAAGGATTAAAAAATAGTTAAAGGTTAATTGAGAGAGTTTAGTTCCACTTTAAGATTTAGCTTAACCGGTTGCGGATCAGCCGCCGCAGTTATGTTCTCCTGGGCGAGGCGTCGTAGCTGTACATCGAGTGCGCGGCTGCCTAGGGGGCACGCACGCGCGCACCCAGCGCACCCGCGGCGATTGGATTCGCTTCAGAACCGATCAGTTTCCAGGCCCAGGCCAATGCTTTCTGGCCTGGACCTGGTGATCAGTTCTGGCGAATAGGAGACACAAGTGTAAACACAGGCAGGGGAAGTGATGTCATCTCCCTCTCTGGAATTCTTTTCCGTTACAGAGAAAGGAGAGAGGACATCTAAACGTGAGTTGTACCAACATACACTGACACAGAACACATAGGCACACTTTTCACCCCCCCCCCCCCCCAGTTAACCCCTTCACTCCCTGTCATAAAGTCACCAAGTGCAGTTTTCATATTTTTCTTTGATTACTGTACTGGTGTCATTTGTGACACTAATCAGCGTTAGGGTACCCCCTTAATAAGGTTTAACCCCTTGATCACCCCCCTGTCAATGTGTAGTTAGCCAGGTAGCTAGTTACTGTCACTGTCAGGTTTATATAGCGTACCCGCCATATATTGCTGAATAAAGGTTTAGGGTCTGCGTCAGCCCCATGCAGCATCAGATTAGTGCCAGTAGCGCTAACACCAATGCATGCACCATACACCTCCCTTAGTAGTATAGTGTGAACGGATCAATATATTTGATCTGATCAGATCTATACTAGCGTCCCCAGTAGTTTAGGATTCCCAAAAAACGCAGCGTTAGCTGGATCAGCCCAGATATTTGCTAGCACCTGTGTTTAGCCCCTCTGCCCAACCCACCCAAGTGCAGTATCAATCGATCACTGTCACTTACAAAACACATAACTGCAACGTTCGCAGAGTCGGGCCGGATCCCTGCGAACGCTAACAGTTTTTTTGGCAGTGTTTGAAGCAGTCGCTGACAATCAGGTGCTCTTTTTTCCTGTGAGTTTCACTAGTTGTACCAGTAAATTTAGAGGCCACAATGTCCAATTGAAGGTACACTAGTGAAGAGGCCTACACGTTTCTGACCATGACAGATGAGAGTGAAGAGGAAGTCACCCACCTGTCAGATTCAGGCCCAGAATACGAACCGGTAGACAACAGCGGCACCCTGACAGATAGCTCTGACGACGGAGTAGTGGTCCCTGCCAAGGTCAGGCGTACCCGACCCTGTTCTTCTGCTGTTGTTGAGGTGCAAGAACCGCAGGGCTCTTGTATGGAGCAGAGAGCCAGTACTAGCCCTGCTCATCCTTCTGGTGAACTGGCAGGCACCAGCGGCCTAGTACATCCTGGTCCTACATCCAGCACTGCAGTAACACTTGGTAACGTGGCGAGTCCCATAAGTGCAGTTCAAATTGGTGCGGTGGCTAGCACAAGTAGTGTCCCGCAGCCACCAAAAAGACGAACACAGGCCCGTCTAGCCCATAGTGCTCTTTCCGCTGCATTTGCCAATCCGAATTGGGAGCCCACCACTTCTGCAGCGCCCGTACTTCCCCCATTCACTGGCCAACCCGGAATTCAGGTGGAAACAGTTGATTTTATGTCACTTGATCTTTATTCGCTGTTTTTCACGGAAGATCTCTATAGATCTATTGTGAACCAAAGCAATTTGTATGCTGGTCAATTCATCGCCGCTAATCCCCAGTTGGCCCTTGCCAAAGATTGGAAACCTATTACAGTTTCCGAATTTAAGACCTTCCTGGGCCTATTCCTCCTCATGGGCATAACTAATAAAAGTGAGTTGCGGTCATATTGGTCCACTGACCCAATTCATCATATGCTCGTGTTCTGTGCTTGCATGACCAGGACACGATACGAGCAGATCTTGCGATTTATGCACTTCAATGACAATGACTCTGTCGTCCTTGGAGTGACCCTGGATATGATCGGCTGTACAAAATTAGGCCCCTCGTAAACCACTTCAACCAACAGTTTGCAGCCTTGTTTACTCCTGATTAAGTTGTCTGCGTTGATGAGTCCCCTTGTCTATCAAACAGTATCTTCCCAGCAAGCGTGCCAGATATGGAGTCAAGATGTATAAGCTCTGTGACAGGGCAACAGGCTATACATGTAGTTTTATGGTTTACGAGGGAAGAGATAGTCACATGGAGCTGGAGAACTGCTCAGACTACATAGGGAGAGCTGGTAAGATTGTGTGGGACTTGGTGTCACCCTTATTCGGAAAGGGGTACCACTTGTACGTGGACAATTATTACACAAACGTGCCACTTTTTAGTCACCTTTTTGATTGTGGAATTGGTGCATGTGGCACCGTGCAATCTAATTGCCGGGGCTTCCCCCAATGGCTTGTAGAGTTGGGGGGAGAAGCCTGCTTGAGAAGTAATAATTTGCTCACAGTGAAGTGAAGGGATAATCAGAATGTTTTCATTCTGTCCTCCCTTCACGCAGATACAATAGTCCAAACTCCAACGGCGACTGGTGTTGTGGAGAAACCCCTCTGTGTCAACGAATATAACCTTAACATGGGAGGGGTGGACCTCAATGACCAGATGCTGGCGCCCTACTTAATTGCCCGTAAGGCCAGACGCTGGTACAAAAAGGCATGTTGAGTCCATGTAATATTTTATATTTTGCCACAAGTGTCGGAAAAAGAACAAACTTTTTTTTTTTTTTTTTTGCACAAAGTTGTCACTAAATGATATATTGCTCAAACATGCCATGGGCATATGTGAAATTACACCCCAAAATACACTATGTTGCTTCTCCCGAGTACGGGGATACCACATGTGTGAGACTAGCCATGTACAGGACCCCGAAAACCAATCACCGCCTTCAGGCTTTCTAAGGGCATAAAATGGTGATTTCACTTCCTTACTACCTATCACAGTTTCGAACGCCATGAAATGTCAAGAAAGCACAACCCCCCCCCCCCCCCCCCCCCCAAAAAAAAATTACCCCATTTCGGAAAGTTGACACTTCAAGCTATTTGTTGAGAGGCATGTTGAGTCCATGGAATATTTAATATTTTGCCACAAGGTTCGGGAAAATTATTATTTTTTTTTTTTTTTTTACACAAAGTTGTCACTAAATGATATATTGTTCAAACATGCCATGGCTATATATGGAATTACACCCAACAATACATTCTGCTGCTTCTTCTGTGTATGGGGATACCACATGTGTGAGACTTTTTGGGAGCCTAGCTGCGTCCAGGACCCCAAAAATCAATCACCGCCTTCAGGCTTTCTAAGGGTGTAAAATGGTGATTTTACTCCTCACTACCTATCACAGCTATGGAGGCCCTGAAATGTCAACATAGCACAAAACCCCCACAAATTACCCCATTTTGGAAAGTAGACACCCCAAGGTATCTGTTAAGAGGCATGGTGAGTATTTTGCAGCTCTCATTTGAAAATAAAGATTAAAAAAAAGGAAATTGTATTTTTCTTTTTCTTTTTTCAATTTTCAAAACTTTGTGACAAAAAATGAGATCTGCAAAATACTCAACATGCCTCTCAGCAAATAGCTTGGGGTGTCTACTTTCCAAAATGGGGTAATTTGGGGGGGGGGGGGTTGTGCTATCTTGGCATTTCATGGCCTCCGAAACTGTGATAGGCAGTGAAGAGTGAAATCAAAAATGTATGCCCTTAGAAATCCTGAAGGCGGTGATTGGTTTTCGGGGTCCTGTACACGGCTAGACTGCCAAAAAGTCCCACACATATCCCCGTACTCAGGAGAAGCAACAGAATGTATTTTTTGAGTGTAATTCCACATATGCCCATCGCATGTTTGAGCAATATATAATTTTGTGACAACTTGTCCATAAAGTGTTTTGACCTACTTTAAGGCTCGGTTCACACTGGTGTGATGCGGGAACCCCGCAAATTCAGTGTGGGTTCACCTGAATCACACACTGGTTCACACTGAGATCTGTGAAGTTAACGACACCCCCAGTTCGGTTCGCAGATCGCAGTGCAAACTGTGAAATGGTGCAGGAATCAGATCGCATGGGTGTAAACACCCATGCAATCTGATTCCAGTGCGGAACAAAAAAAGGGTTCTGCACCATTCTGGCGCGAATGTGATGCGATTTCAGCCATACATGTGATCTGCACAGCAATGCGGTGTGAAT
Source organism: Aquarana catesbeiana (assembly GCF_042186555.1). Taxonomy (NCBI): domain Eukaryota; kingdom Metazoa; phylum Chordata; class Amphibia; order Anura; family Ranidae; genus Aquarana; species Aquarana catesbeiana. The sequence goes on along the minus strand of NC_133334.1, from coordinate 55,159,350 downwards.
CACATACAATGTCTATTCTAAGGGCTCTATTCATAAAACATTTGTTGGCCAAATGTCAAAAAGCTTTTGTGCAAGCTGTACAAAAGTTTCTCTTTTTTTTTCTAACAGTTTATTCCTGTATCATCAGCTTCATCTAATGGCCAAAAGATGGTATTTTTTTATTGAAGTAATTTAGACAACTATACTGCATTTTGGCCACTAGATAGAGCTGATGACACAGGAATTCATCTATTAGAGAACACACAGTGAAATTTTGTTCAGCTTGCACAAATGTTTCTGACATTCATGCAATGAATGTTTATTAAATGGACCATTAAATGTATTGTAAATAGTACTTTAATCTGTGGTTGTGCATGGCTCATGTGGTCAACTACATATCAGCTTTATGACGGGGGGAGCTGAGAGTTAAAGTGGAGTTCCACTCCTAAAATTATTTTAGCATTTTTCAGCTGCATTAAAAATGATTAATAAAATTTGGAAAAATTTTTTTTTTTTACTCACCTCTTAATGCCTGTTGCTAGGGGGTCCCTCGTAATCTGCCTCCTTACTCACCTCGGCTCCTTGCGTCACTTCCCTCAGCACCGGAAGGAAGATCACCTCTACCCCTCCCTCTAGGCAATCATCTGGGACACGTCACAAGTCCCAGATGATTGCACGGCCAGTCACGGTGCGCGGCTCGCACATGCGCAGTGGGTGCCCGGCTGTGAAGCCACAGCTGGGCACCCACAGTTACAATGCTGGCGCCGCTGAGTGGAGGGGGAGACGAGCAGGGCTTTGATCCCCCCGCATCTCTGGACCCTGGGACAGGTAAGTGTCTGATTATTAAAAGTCAGCAGCTGCAGTATTTGTAGCTGCTGACTTTTATTTTATTTTTTTTAAGCGGAATTCCGCTTTAAACTATTTGGACTTTATTGCATTGCTCAGTGCTCTTTAATCTTGCCATTGGTGCTTGCTGATCGGTGGAGAGAGCTGCTGCTCCTTTACCATCCAATCACAGGCCTGGCTGAGTTGTATTACTCTGACTGCAATGGAGAACAGTGAAAGGTTAGGATTTTGAGTAGTGTTTGGCAGGGTGTCTGGATTAGAACTAGCTGTATAGAATTACAGTTTTTGGCAGGTAAGACTGGTCACACTTGTATATCAAATGTGTATTTAGCTGTTTGCTTACAGTTACACATAATTAGAACTTTTAAAAAAAGAAACTGCAATGTATCTGTAAAAGGAGATAAACCAGCCAGGTGCTGTCTGCAATTACACCCTGTACACTAGGTTAGTATTGGATATGTGTAATTGTTTTAACCTTTAAGGCCCGTACACATGGGCAGAAGGTCGGGAGACATTTGCCGGTACTGTACAAAAAACACCAGCCGTCATTCTGCCCGTGTGCATGTCGGACATGCATGCTGGAAAACCAGCAGCCGACCAACTCCCGATCAGCGCTCTCAGCCAAGGGCAAGGGGGTGGGGGGGTGCGTCCCCTTGTTAGATCACAACAGCACAATGGGGGAGATCGCTGGACTAACCTCTCATGGTTAGTACAGCCGCTTCCAACCAGAGCTGTCAGTTTTTGGGGTTGCACAAAAAAACTGTAGTGTGTATCCAGCTTTACTTTACATAGTTTTTTTTTGTCCTGGTGTTCACAATTATTTGTTTGCTGTGCTCTTCTTTGAAGGTGATATTTCACATACTGATTGGCTGAAGCACGTTCCATTGCAGCCTTTCTTTACCTACTGTATTTACCCTAGAGAATACATTTCAGGTCTTGGGGAACTGCCGCCTGTGGTTGAGCTGTCCTATTACTTTCCTTCAACCGCTACCCCCTTTAGCCGCACATACTGAACACAACCTATTCAATGAATGTGCCTGCTCTGCAAGCACCCTGCACGCGGTTGCAGCACACTGGTACAGGGATCAAGGGGTTCGAGCGGGCAGTGAGGAGGTAATACAACCCCTCCTCCCTGCCTGTCAAGCACTAGTGTGCACGAGCCCTTACAGCGGAGGTCAGAATACGACACTTATGGACAGCTAAAATGAACATTACTGTCATGTGGCTCGCTCGGCCAAGTGGAGCTGGCCACAGAACTATACAGGAATCATTACATAGCAGGTCAATCACAGCTCAAGGAACCTCCTATGAACTTCTGGTGAAACCCTGGTTAAGAATGGATGCTGTAGAGCAGCAGTTGTCAACTTATAAGCTAAAGGAGGCCTCAAATGCAACCCCTAACATCACCAAAGGGCCACACATAATGTTCAATACGTGCAATACTTTAGATGTCAGAAACTGTTGACCTAATAGAGGAAAGGAGGCTCATAGAGTGTGTACAGGATACATTTTTGGCTGGGGATATGCTGCAGAAGACAATATGAAAAAGGGAACGTGTTACATGAGGCTAATAGAGACCAATGCTACCCTAATCAATGTTCCCACTACAGACTGCTGATGTCCACAGGTCCTATAATAAAAGGCCTCATACAGCCCTTGGCCTGCAGGTTGGGTACCAGGGTTCTACATATTTGTATTTAAGAGCATATTCAGGATAGTGGTGGTGTCATTACCCAAATATGACAATGCACATATTTGGAAAAAATTGATTTTTAAAACAGCTTACCTATAAAATCCTTTTCTTGGAGTACATCATGGGACACAGCGCACCATAGTAATGACTATCTGGGTTATATGCTACCTTTAGGTGATTGGACACTGGCAACCAATAGTAAGAAGGTTCCTCCAATATAACCCCTCCCATACAGGAAGTACCTTTAGTTTTGTAGCAAGCAATGAAGATCCCAGAAAAGAAGGGAGGGACCTCTGTGTCCCGTGATGTACTCCAAGAAAAGGATTTTACAGGTAAACTGTTTTAAAAATCCATTTTTCTTTATCGTACATCACGGGACACAGAGCACCATAGTAATGACTATCTGGGATGTCCTAAAGCAATGCATTTGAGGGGAGGGAACACAGTATTCCAAGATCCCCTTCAGACCCAGGACTTAAAAGGCTGACGTCCAGTTGGTAAAACCTGGTGAACGTATGAACTGAAGACCAAGCTGCCGCTTTGCAAACCTGAGCCATAGACACCTGTTGGCGCACTGCCCATGATGTACTAACTCCTCTAGTAGAGTGAGCTTTGAAATATCTAGGTGGAACCCTGCGTTTCAACTCATAAGCTTGGATAATGAGCTGGTGAATCCACCTAGAGATAGTTGAACTAGTTGCTGCCTGTCCCCTCTTAGGACCCTCTGGCAGGACAAAAAGGGAGTCAGTCTTCCGAACGGGAGCTTACATATTTAAGTAGACCTTATCCGCTCTCACCACATCCAGTGAGTGAAGTGACTTTTCCTCTTTAGTCTTAGGATTGGGAAAAAAGGAAGGTAAAATGATATCCTGATTCAAATGAAAATTGGAAACCACCTTAGGTAAAAAATCTGGACGGGGGCGCATCACCACCTTGTCTTGATGTAAACATAGAAACGGTTCCTTACATGAAAGGGCGGCCAATTCAGACACCCTTCTAGCCGAAGTTATGGCTACCAGAAAAAACAATTTTCTGGTCAACAGGATTAAAGGTATATGCCTAATTGGTTCAAAGGGTTGAACCTGTAGGGCTGATAACACCAAGTTCAAGTCCCAAGGGCTTAAGGGAGGCTTAAGGGAGGCTTAACCGGCGGTTTTAAGTGCAGTACCCCTTCACGAAGGTTCGCACTAAGAATTGAGAAGCAATTGGCCTTTGGAAAAAAACTGATAAGGCCGAAATTTGCCCTTTAATGGTTCCTAAAGATAAGTTTAAATCAATTCCTTATTGAATAAAGGCAAGGATCCTCCCAATTGCATACTTGCGAGGATGCCATCTCTTTTTCTCGCACCAGGATATATACTTCCATATACTATATTTCCAGACCCTATGGTAGATACTTCTAGAAACTGGCTTTCTAGCATTAATCAGGGTAGATAAGACTGAACCTCTGATACCACGGTCCTTCAGTACCCTGGTCTCAATAGCCATGCCATCAAATTCAGCAACCGTAAAGAAGGATGGTATATGGGACCTTGAGATAACAGATCTGGACGGTCTGGGAGACATAGCGGGTCCTCCACCGCCATCCTCACAATCTCGGAATACCAGGATCTCCTGGGCCACTTCGGGGCCACCAGGATCACTGTACTCTGCTCCTCTTGTATCCTGCGCAACTGGTGTGGCAGCAACTGGATCGGAGGGAAAGCATAAATCAGGGAATACCTGTCCCAGGGAACCACTAATGCATCCGTTCCGATAGCGAGAGGATCCCTGGTCCTGGATACAAACCTGTCCACCTTGGCATTGAATCTGGATGCCAGAAGATCCACATCTGGCACCTCCCAATGCTGGCAGATCTGAAGGAAAACTTCGGGGTGAAGAGACCACTCTCCCGGTAGTAACTGCTGGCGACTTAGGTAGTCTGCCCGCCAATTGTCTACCCCTGGAATATAGACTGCTGACAGAAACGGCACATGTCTCTCTGCCCAAGTTAATACGTGATTTACTTCTCTTTGCGCCGCTCGGCTCCGGGTGCCCCCTTGGTGGTTGATGTATGCCACCACCGTGGAGTTGTCGGACTGAATCCGGACAGGAAATCCCTGCAGTCTGGACGTCCAAAATAGGAGAGCCAGGCGAGCTGCCCGAATCTCTAGCAGATTGATGGGTAAGGACTTCTCTGCCTGAGACCATATTCTCTGGACGGATGCCTCTTCCAGGACTGCTCCCCAGCCTAGATGACTGGCGTCCGTAGTTACTACCTTCCAGGTTACTGGTGGAAAGGATTTTCCACCATTCAAGTTGCTGGTCTTTGACCACCAAGAGAGTTCCCTCGTTATCTTTAGGGATAGAGACATAGGATGATCCAAGGTTTGAATCGACTTGACCCAGGCTTCCAGGATAGCTTTCTGGAACATGCTGGAGTGAAACTGCGCATAGGGAACTGCACTGAAGGAAGATGCCATCTTGCCCAACAGCCTCATGCATAGACGAATCAAAGGACCCTCTTCCCCCTTGACTCTCTGAACCAGCTCCACTATAAAGCTGACTCTCAAGGGAGGTAGAATTACCTTTTCTTGGGTCGAATCCAAGATCAGACCCAGATATGTTAAGGCCTGAGCTGGACGAAGGGCCAATTTGTCCATATTTAGAATCCAGCCTAAAAACCTTAGGAAACGGACCGTAGTCACAATGTTTTCTACCAAGGTGGAGTAAGCTTGATCCCTTAACAAGAGGTCGTCCAGATATCCTACCACCGAGATCTTTCGGGACCTTAGGCAAGCCAATACTGGGGCCAGAACCTTTGTGAAGACCTGAGGGGCCGTGGCTAGACTGAATGGAAGTGCCACAAACTGGAAATGACACCCTTCTACTGCAAATCGTAGGAATCTTTGATGTGGACCAAAAATCGGTACATGCAGGTATGCGTCTTTGATGTCTATGGACACTAAAAAATCTCCTTTTCTCAAGGATGCGATTACTGAACGAACTGACTCCATCCGGAAAGTTCGGACGTTTAGAAAGGAATTGAGGGATTTGAGGTCCAAGATGGGCCTTACCTCTCCGTTTGGCTTCAGCACTGTAAATAGGTTCGAGTAGAACCCCCTGTACCTTTCTTTTTGCGGAACCTTGATGACTGCCTTTCCAGCTGTTCTAAAGCCAGGAATAGGCCCATCCTTTTCTCCGGGTCTGATGGAACCCTGGATACCAAATATTGATTTGGGGGAAAATCCCGAAACTCTATTTTGTAACTTTGAGATATGGTGGAAATAACCCACTTGTTCTGAACCAATCTTCCCCAAGCATCTGCGAACCACTGCAGTCTGCCCCCCACCCGCAAGAGTGGGGGCGCCCCTTCACAAGGAAGACTTGGAATTGGTTTTAGCTGGTTTCTGGGTTCAAGGTCTCTTTGGACCTTGAGGCTTCTTAAAGGTAGGTGGCTGAGGCCGTCGATACTTCTTAGGGTAAGAGGCACCTGGCCCAGGAGCATTGGGAATCTTAAAGGAAGGCTGCTTACCCCTTCTTTTGACCGGAAGCAAGGAGCTTTTCCCTCCTGAGAGTTTTTGGATGTATTTGTCCAAATCCTCCCCAAATAGATGCTCACCGTGAAAAGGAAAGGCCGCCAGTAGCCTCTTGCATGGCGTCTCGGATGACCAATTCTTTAACCACAGTACCCTGCGCATATGAATTGAGAGTAGTGCAAACCGGGACATCTGCTGAATCGAGTCCTTTAATGCATCTACCGCAAAACATAAAGCACAAGGAAGTTCTGATGGTTCGTCAGAAACTTCCTCTTGAACAGGCAGGTTCCTGACCAATTTCTCAAAATGGTCCTTCACCACCTGACAGTTACCGATAGCCGCCACTGCCGGTTGTACTGCTGACCCAGCTACTGAAAAAGAAGCTTTTAGTAAGGATTACAGCTTTTTATCTGCCGGATCCTTAAATCCCTGGGTATTATCCACTGGGCAGGTCAGACTTTTATTCACTGAAGAAATGGCAGCATCAACCAAAGGTGTATCCCACGTCTTCCTGAATTTTTCCTCCATAGGATATAAAAAAGAAAACCTCTTTGGAGGCAAGTATGTCCTGTCTGGGTGGTCCCAGTCACCGTAAAGTACCTGTTCCAATAATGGATGTAAAGGAAACGCCTGGGAACCTGGTTGAGGACGCAAGGACCCTAATGTAGAACAGGAGGGTCCTGGTCCCTGCACCGGAGGTAATTTAAATCCAGCTCTCACCATCTCGGCCAAGGACTGGATAAATCATTTTTGAGATTCAGAGGCTGAAATTGGTTCTTCAGAACCTGAATCCCCAGCCGAGGACTCTTCAGCCTCCCCTTCCTCTTTGTCTTTAATGGCCTCCTCCTCCAAATCCTCTGTCCATTCTGGATCCAAATCACAGGGACCCATGCCAAAAGTATCCTGGTGCTCAAGTGTTTCACCACTGGGACCAGGCTCAGGGGAGGGAGATCTATGACGTTTCTTCCCTCTTCCCTGTGTTACTGTAGCAATCATACCTGCTATCTTGCCTTCAAGGCCAGCTAGGGCTGATGCTGAATCATCTTTAGTAACATAGGCTGATGCAGGGATATTGGTAGTGGCCACTACGCCTGACAACTGTAATGGCTCAGCTAGGCCAAATGCCGCAGGTCTTTCAGGGGAGACTGATGCTGTAGTAACCTGAGGTTGATCTCCTATTTTTGAAGGAGTCCCTTTAACCCCTGGACTTGCCCTGCTCCCCGTACCTCGTTTCCTGGAAGACATTGCTTACAAGTTTGAGGAAAAAAAGGCACTGCCTCTGAGTTAACTAGCTGGGACCAGCGTATAGCTGCCACCACAGCCTTACCAGCCTTCAACCTGTTGCAAATGTCCAAATTTACGCCCAGACCTCTGTGTCCCACTGCACACTAGGCTCTGTTGAGTTTAACTGACTAGCAGCAATGAACATGCAGGTGCGTAACCTCCCCTTATTGCGCCGCCCAGTGACGTACGCGTGGCCGTGCTTCTACTGCGCACGTGCACCCTGCACGACGTGCACACACAGGCACGCCGCGACCCATGCGGCGACCTCGTGCACACATGCGGCCTGTGCGTGGCACACACCGCCACGTGCGGGAGCCACACATAAGCTGCACTTGTCAGCTTGCTCTGTAACCTCAGTAACCGCTTGCAATGAGACAGAGGGCCTACTAAGACACTCTATATTAGTAACAACAGAAATATTGATAGGCCTCCCAGAGGGAGTACTCACCGGTCCTCGCTGCAGGGCCTGCACAGGCCCAATCTTCCCCCATCACGGTGGGTATTGCCACTGAGGACCTTCAGGGACCAGGTCCCCCATTGAACGGGGTCCACACCCCTGGACCTGTAAAGCACCCTTTTGGTTCCCTTGGGCAAGAAAAGACCAGGGATACCATATAACAAGGGTCCAGCGCCTAAAAGGACACATTACAAGCAAAACCTTGTTCTTGAACCAAGGCTCGGGTACCATCCACTTTAGCTTTTTATGCCATCCGAATGGATCCGATATAACATCCTCACTGGGACATTTATTTGAAGAAATTTGAAGAGCTTCCACAGCCGTGACCATCACCTTCAAGACACTGGCAAAAAACTAAAGGTACTTCCTGTATGGGAGGGGTTATATGGGAGGAACCTTCTTACTATTGGTTGCCAGTGTCCAATCACCTAAAGGTAGCATATCACCCAGATAGTCATTACTATGGTGCTCTGTGTCCCGTGATGTACGATAAAGAAATTATGGAAAACTTGTGTCACTGGGTGGGCAGGGCCTGATGGGGAACTGATAGACTAGTTCTTTATCAGGTCAACTTCTCTGTTTATTGACAGTGCTATTGGTCTGAATAGTAGCTATGGATCCTCCAACAGCTGCATGGTGTCAGTCAACAGCCAGGCAAACATGATGGGGATCAAGTCTCTCTGATTCCTATTAGGAGCTGCTCATCCCTACTATAAAACTATCCTCCGACTTCAGTGCCCGCCAGCAACAAATTCATGCATCTGTCCGTGACAAGTACTTGAATCAGCTGTCCACAATTTTGGTACAGTGGCTGACAGAATTTTAAAGGGTGTCTACAACGCCCTCTATGAGGTTCCCCCATTGTCCTTAGAGAAAGTCTTTTGACATGGCTCTGTCCATGCAGCTGCACTGGGGATAAAAGAAGCAGCTCTGCTAATGACAGCAGATATAGCTGCCTGGCATAATGTGGTAATGTAAAATGGTGCAATAAAAAATGCCTTTACAGAAAAAGTAATGCTTTATTTACTGTATGCCAACTTGATATATTTGATTGCACTGAATCTGTACTACCTTTAAAATAAAAAATAAAAATGAATTATGAGGTGAAAAGCGGGCACATAATTGTGGGTTCCCCTGTGCCTGTAGGTAGCCTTCAATTCCAAGACTTATAATGAAAATGTTGACTTTCAGCTTTGAAAGTCAGAACTCTGGCACACTCTCTGCAATACACAAATTTCTGTTGGTTATAAAGATGTGGGCACCACTGTGTGAACAGTGGGGGGGGCTGGAAAAGCTTTGACCACCATTGCACATCCAGAGCCCTGGATTGCTGGTGATTACCTATATTTTAATGTTTATTGTAATTTTCTTCAAAGACATAATTAATTAGTAGTAAACTTGAATGTTTTTAGATTATATCTACTCTGCATATTCTTTCTTGAAAGCTGAATTCCAGGAATTCGGTCACTTTGTAAGAAGTAGAGGCACACTATGAGTAAAGTTCAAGGAGATGCATGACATCTCATGAACTTATCTGTATTAGTTACAGAATTTATGACTCTGCTCAAGCATACACTGACATACACTGACACTCAAGGCACACAAAGCAGCTATGCCCGCCCCTCCCCTCTGCTGCCCATTCGGAGAAGCCTTTGTATTTTTGGATGAGTTCACATAATACAAAGGCTTCTGTGATTGGGCAGGAAGGAAAGGGAGGGGCAGGCATAGCAGCTGCACCAACTCTAATGTTGTAGATGCTTAGACCTGAAGCATCATCATCAGACTCCCACAAATACAGTGATATCCATCTTCTGGGAGTTCAATAAAACTGTCAGATGTAAACAGAGATAAGCCGAGGAGATGTCATGCAACTTAACTCATAGTGTACCTTCATGTTTTACAAAGGAGTTTAATTCCTGGAATTCGGCTTTAAAGTTGAACTTTAGAAGTACCTGTAGAAAGGTCTAATGGAAACCTTACTGGAGGGAGCATGAACTTTGCTGATTGCTGATGTCATATAAAGTGTGACAGGACTGAAAGCTAAAAATTGGCCTGGGCAGGAAGGGGCTGAAAGTGCCATGTATTGAAGTGGTTAAAGAGACCACCTGGCAGGTCTCTAAACAAGGCAAAAGGCCAGTTCCCTGTTAGAGAAGAAGTATTATAATGACCATTCTTGCAGCCCTTGACTGCTCCCTCCCTCTATCACTCTCATTAAAATTTGACACATCCAGGAGTGTCAGATGTCTGTGTACTCATGCAGATTAATGTGCATTGAGAAGAAATACTATGATCTTATTGAATGGGCTGCCAATGCTCTACAATGTACAACAAACTGGACCTACATTTTTATAACACAGTGCACGTACATTGGGATCTACTGTAGTTGCGTGTTGGGGTGCCATTGTAAAAAACTGCTCACACAACGCACCACACAAATTACTGTCCATTAGCTTGTACTGCAGATCTTTGGAACAACACCCACCTTTCAACATGACCACCAGTCACTGGAGCACCGTGGCACACTTTTAACCCACAGGAATTGTTTTCTCTCATAAAAGGACTGATTCGGAACATTTTGTATGGCAAATTCAACCAGTCTTTGCATTTTTCTTTATTCAGTACAAAGAAACACATACACCTTCTATTTATACATATATTATTTCATCGCTTAAGTTGTCAATGGGCTAGAACGGTGGTTTGCAAAGTGTCCATTAGCTAAATATCAGCTTATGAAATAATCAAAGTACAAGCTCATAAATAAAAATGCGAGGAAGCCTTCAATAATAATAAATGATTAAGGAAAATGCAATCCTTCTCATTGGACAAGCCGAGTTCCTGTAATTGCATTTGAATAGCCTGGGGTTTTGAAAGCCTCTCCATCAATAATGGGAGTAGTGTGTGCCTGTGCTGTATAACTGCTAATTTACGCCATTATATCTCTCATGAGAGATCTCTCGGAATAAATCCCATTGCAATCAGATCCGTTCCTTTCTGAAAGTCCCAGTGTGAATCCAGGGCTGCATTGTGTCACCAACAAAGAATTAAAGGTTACAGATGCTGAGATAGTTTCCAAGCCCTCTGTTATGTTTTGATGTTTGTTCTAAATTCATTTTGCTATTATTGCTTCAGATAGATTACAGACTTACAACCTGCTAATTGCTTCGAAGCGCACTGAGCTGGGGTTGATTAAGGACGACACTGATACCCCCGTGTACTAAAAATATTGAAACTAGCCCTTCCTTTTAATGCTTACCTACAATTTGCCTTTTTAGGTAACAGGTTAGCTGCAGGGCCGTATCTACAGTGCATGGAAAAAGTATTCATACCCCTTGAAATGTTCCACATTTTGTCATGTTACAACCAAGAACGTAAATGTACTTTACTGGGAAGTGGCACATATTAGTGAAGTGGAAGGAAAATGATAAATAGTTTTCAATTTTTTTTTACAAATAAATACCTGATAAGTGTGGCGTGCATTTGTATTCAGCCCCTAACTAAAATCTAGTGGAACCAATTGCCTTCAGAAGTCACCTAATTAGTAAATTAGAGTCCACCTGTGTGTAATTTAATCTCACTATAAATACAGCTGTTCTGTGAAGCCCTCAGAGGTTTGTTAGAGAACCTTAGTGAACAAACAGCGTCATGAAGGCCAAGGAACACACCAGACAGGTCAGGGATAAAGTTGTGGAGAAGTTTAAAGCAGGGTTAGGTTATAAAAAATATGCCAAGCTTTGAACATCTCACAGAGCACTGTTCAATCCATCATCCGAAAATAGAAAGCGGATGGCACAACTGCAAACCTACCAAGACATGGCTGTGCACCTAAATTGACAGGCCGGGCATAGAGAGCATTAATCAGAGAAGCAGCCAAGAATCCCATGGTAACTCTGGAGGAACTGCATTATTAGTTGTGCACTCCACAAATCTGGCCTTTATGGAAGAGTGGCAAAAAGAAAACCATTGTTGAAAGTAAGCCATAAGAAATCTTGTTTGCAGTTTGCGAGAAGCCATGTGGGGGACACAGCAAACATGCGGAAGAAGGAACTCTGGTCAGATGAGACCAAAATTGAAGGTTTTGGCCTAAAAGCAAAAGCTATGTGTGGTGTAAAACTAACACTGCACATCTGAACACACCCTCCCCACCATGAAACGTGGTGGTGGAAGCATCATGTTGTGGGGATGCTTTTCTTCAGCAGGGACAGTGAAGCTGGTCAGAGTTGATGGGAAGATGGATGGAGCCAAATACAGGACAATCTTAGAAGAAAACCTGTTAGAGTCTGCAAATGACTTGAGACTGGGGCGGAGGTTCACCTTCCAGTAGGTCAACGACCCTAAACATACAGCCAGAGCTACAATGGAATGGTTTAGATCAAAGCATATCTATGTGTTAGAATGGCCCAGTCAAAGTGCAGACCTAAATCCAAATGACAATCTGTGGCAAGATTTGAAAATTGCTGTTCACAGACACTCTCCATCCAATCTAACAGAATTTGAGCTATTTTGCAAAGAAGAATGGGCAAAAATGTCACTCTCTAGATGTGCAAAGCTGGTAGAGACATACCCAAAAGACATGTAACTGTAATTGCAGCGAAAGGTGGTTCTACAAAGTATTGACTCAGGGGGGCTGAATATAAAATGCACACCACACTTTTCACATATTTATTTGTAAAAAAAATTGAAAATCATTTATCATTTTCCTTCTACTTCACAATTATGTGCCACTTTGTGTTGGTCTATCACATAAAATCCCAATAATTTTTTTTTACCTTTTTGGTTGAAACATGACAAAATGTGGAAAATGTCAAGGGGTATGAATACTTTTTCAAGGCACTGTATGTGTGATGGATCTCCAAAGTAAAATCTTTAAGAGTGCTGCGGCAAAGCACATGTTACAGCATGCAGTAACACATAGCAGTGAAGTCCAAATTCATTTGGAATAGCATCTTAACATACATGCGGCACAACCCACAGCGATGCATAGCAACACACCATGGTGCATTGCAGCTAATTTTTTTAATTAATTGGGACTTTTTGGTGCATTGGAAGCCCGTTGATTTCAGTAGTTGGTCTTAATGCAACACATGTTGACATAATGCACAACAATGTACTGTATAAATGTTACTGGGCCCTCAAGTGTATTTTAAACCCCCCAAAAATATATATAATATAATGTAGTTTACTAGTCTTTAGATGTGGTGGCTGTATTGGGTTTCTTTTTTCAAGATTTGTTTGCTTTTTTTCACCTGATGATTCTGTCAGTAGGTAGCACCCTCCTAAGTTCAGAGTAGGCTGCTAGGTATGTAGCACCCTCCTAAGTTCAGAGTAGGCTGCTAGGTATGTAGCACCCTCCTAAGTTCAGAGTAGGCTGCTAGGTATGTAGCACCCTCCTAAGTTCAGAGTAGGCTGCTAGGTATGTAGCACCCTCCTAAGTTCAGAGTAGGCTGCTAGGTATGTAGCACCCTCCTAAGTTCAGAGTAGGCTGCTAGGTATGTAGCACCCTTCTAAGTTCAGAGTAGGCTTCTAGGTATGTAGCACCCTTCTAAGTTCAGAGTAGGCTGCTAGGTTTGTAGCACGCTCCTAAGTTCAGAGTAGGCTGCTAGTAACATTTTTAATTTAGTTAGCTCCTCTGTAAAAGTGGAGCAAGGGTTTATTATTTAGGGCTGTTCAGTGTCTCACAGTTTGCTCTTCTGTTACTCACCCCTGTTTTCCAGCAGTATAGTAGGAGGGAGTGCAGGACAGGAAACTCCAGCCAATCCATGGGGAGGTGTGCCCAGAAGGTGGAGGGAGAGCCCATATATATTCTGAGGCCTGGCAGCCAGGATGCAGAGTTCCTTGGTCCAGTTCTTCAGTTCTGCCCCCTGAGGCAGAGAGGAAGTCAGAGGAGCCTTTGAAGACATTGAGGTCCCAACTAGGTTTGACTGGGAGGGCCTAAAAAAGAGAACTGTGTTCAGAGACTGAGCAGGGCCAGAAGAGAGATGGTGGGATGGGAGGAAGCCCAACCATTCTGGGGCTGAGTGAGTAACTGATCCTGCTATACAGAGGAGAAGTGACTGTGGAGCAGTTTAATCCCCCCAAGCAAGTGCAGCTAGGAGTTGCGTAAAACAGCCAGGAGTGTACAATACTGCTTAGAACTTTGCCCAGTACAGCCAGGGAGTTGTGCAAGACAGCCAAGAGAGTATAGTGCAGACACAGCCTGCAATTTTGTACAGAACAGCCAGAAGCCAAGCAGCCTACAGTTCTAATGTATCCCATGCTCCCCATCCCTATCCAAGTTACTGTTCTAATAAAAAACCCTAATATAAACCCGTAGACTGATCTTTGAGCCAGAGGAAGAATGCTGAAAATTCTTTCTGTATGCTGTGAGTCGGGCAAATAGACTCAAATTACCAGTGACAACAATCACTTGCCTTTCTGTAATAGGACAAAAGAAAGAAGATAGGACTACAAAACCCTGCCACTTTCTTATTGTCCATAACATAGAATAGCTTTTTTCAACCTTTTTAAATTTCATGTCATGGGGAGCCCCTTGTAAATTATTACATCATTAGCCCATGGCACATTTGCATGGTCAGTACGTTGTAAATATAATAATAAATAATGGGATAAGAACGTATTGTGTAGTATATTTGATATCCAGAGCAAAAAGTTTTTAACACTAACTTGCTCTGTAAGAAAAAAAAAGTTTTACTAACAATCATGAAATGTTAAAAATATTAATAATGGCCAGGAAAAAAAAAACACCAATGGTGAAAATTGTAGTGTTCCTTCACCTTGGTGGTCAGTGGAAAAGTGCCTTCTTATATTGGTTTTCAGTGTAGTTGTCCCATACATTGGTGGTCAAAGGGAGAAGAGCCAGTTGGGGATGGACATTCTTGCATCACTGACCAGTGGAAAAACTGCCTTGCGCACAGCTAAAAATAAAAAAAAATATTAGTGTCCCCCCACGCTACAGTTTGCTCCCAGATGGGGTGTCTGGGCACGCTTGACAATACGTCGTACTTTACATTCATCATTTAGAATTGCTTACATTGTTCACATATGCTGGTTATTATTGCTCTATCATTCATACTTTTTTTGTGAAACTATTTATTAGATCCTACTGTACAGCAGACATTGTTCATTTTTATTATGTTTCTCTCGGATAAGCTTCAGAAACAACACTTTGAAATTAAACTTACAATGGCCTTTCAAAAAAGAAATAAAAAATATTAGTGGTTACTGCAAGGTAGAAACTCTTCATTGCTCAAGGAGCCCCAAACAACCTCTGGAGGTACCACAAGGTTCCATGGAAGCCTGGTTGAGAAACCTTGACATAGAGGGAAGTGGTTCTGTAGGCCCCAGAAAACAATGTAGTTGATACAATTCAGCATCAGCACAGTCAAAAATTACAAGCAGTTATTAGCTCACAAAATTTCTGGCAAGATCAACAGGTACTTTTTTGAACTTATTAAACAGGGAAAACAAAATTCCATAATTGGTGTATTGAAGCTGTGTACGCTCAAATCCCTTGCAGGGTCAAAACTTGCACAGAGATTACAGTGAAAGAGGGACTCTGGGTGGTGAACAGAGCAGCATGAAAGTCCATGGAAGGTAAGAAAAAACTTCATATCTTGCCTGCCATTTAGAAGACCTATTACTTTGCCCATGCGGGCTTAATTTAGCCCTTTCATTCAGTAGAACATTTAGGAGACTTACCACTATGATGCAAGAATTTGCACCCCTTTTGCTCATTAGAGCACCCTCAAATATCTTAGAAAATTCTCACCATATATGGCCTGAGATCCCACAGGGCTAAAGACACTTACCCAACCCCCACATGACAGCACTGGGACCTAGTGATTTCAGCCCTGGATTGTGGAAGGCTTTGTGAAACAATAAAAAAATATCTAAAGACAAAACTTGTGGTTTTCATTTTGGATGAATTTGGGAATGGCTACAATTTCTGTTTTTTTTTTTTTTTTTTTTGGGAAGGGGGATCTCTAGAATAATCAAAGGATGAGAGCACCGCAAAGCTTGAATAAGTCAAGTAAGAATTTTCTTGTTTTGAACGTGGAATAAGCAGACACGTTTTAGGGGCTCAAATCTCCCCCTCCCCCTAACAGACAGGCTAGCATCAAATATTATAAGCCAAGTATCTACGAAAATGGGAATGGTTGGGGGGGGGGGGGGGGGGGTTCTTTCACTTTCTGCTTTGTACAGACAACAGGAAATGAGAGGACATCTCTCCAAAATGAAGGAAATCACTTAAGCACAAACACAGTAGAAGACAATGTATGAGCACTCCATTACAAAAAATTACAGGTCCGGTTTTTCGTACATTGCAGGGTTTTGGCAGCCCTTTCAAAAAAATTATAATAATACTTCTTCCTCAATGTGCATTAACACACGTACGTGGTATGCAGGCATTCGACACACCCAGAAGCATCAGATGTCAATGAGAGTGACATTAGGGAGGAAATAGTCTTTGTAGGTGAACCAGCCCTAAATTTGAGCCAAGGGTGGTCCTATTGCCATCCCCTTCCCCAACATTCTTCGATCTGAAAGTTAATGGAGCCAGGTGGAAAATAGTCAACTGAACAGCATCTGGATCAAAACAGATGCAGCCATTGTTTGATTATTTGGGTATTCTGATAGCTGTGGATGCCAACTGTCAGATCACAATAGCCAGCAGGGGAGAGACCTCCACTTATGCTGTGGAATGGAAGACTCAACAGATTTCTTTTCTTCAGCCCACAGTGTTGAATGAGAGAAAACGTACAGTGTATGGCCAGCTTTAGATAGCTGTCACCAAAGAGCAATAAAAGAGGGTGCTCAACCTGTGGCCCTCTAGCTGTTGCAAAACTGCAAGTCCCATGAGACATTGCAAGGCTGACAGCTAAAAGCATGACTCCCGAAGGCAAAGGCATGATGGGACTTGTAGTTCTCCAACTGCTGGAAGGCCACAGGTTGAGCACCCATGGTCAAACCTATCCGGCAGTGGCCAGCAGCTCTGTGCTCAGTGACACTGAGCTTGTGCTTTTAACAGGCTCTGCATCACTCAAGAGGTTTGCCAGGGAGCTCAGTAATGCAGAGTCTGCGATTTTATCAGGATCAACTGTTGCACTGAGGATGGAGTGTCTGGTATGGATACTCTGGCCTCATTGCTATTCCTTCATGAGTGTCGTCTGAGGAGGTGGTCTTAATTAGCCTCTTTGGCAGCATGGCCCTGTGTGTATAGCATAAAAACATTTTTATTTTATAAACCATTTTTCCCATTATTAACACATAGTTCCCTTCTTTTCTTAGCTGTTTTTTCTATGATTATTCATAGTGCCCCTTTACACTAATACGTTGCATTGCAGTGCATTACCGTGTGCACATTAACTTGTGCTATTTTGTGAGTAAACATGTGTTGTGTTAAAACAGCCTCTTCATTTAGAATGGAATGACAATGCACAGAAAAAGATGGAAACCAGATATGCATAAAAAAAAAAAAACCTATAGCATGTAGGTTGTGGTGTGCAGCAGGGAAAGTAAATTACTGTCCATGTACACTGGGATGCCATGGCACTGCAATGCATCGCAGCAGAGAGTGCTGTTATTGTTCACCGCTCAGACACTGTACATGCAGATGTGTAAGCTCCATCTGTCTGGGTATAGCTTCAATCATGCAAGAATGGTAGCCCAACTCTTTATATAATATTCATTTGTTTCCATCTAGTGGTGTATATACAGTATTATAACCAATGTGTTAATATTCATTTGTTTCCATCTAGTGGCGTATATACAGTGTTTATTATAATCAATGTGTTAATATTCATTTGTTTCCATCTAGTGGTGAATTTATTTATTGCAATCAGTGTGTTAGCAATCATTTGTTGTCATTCTAGTGGTGAATGTGTTTATTGTAATTATTGCATTTGATGAAGATTTGCTGTTTGAATCAGTGCAACACTACAAACCTTTTAAATTCACTGTTATTGATAATTTTCCATCAGATTCCATTGGTACCTATTGTTACTGAATTTGAATTTTCCATTGATAGTTTTCATTGAATACAGGTGAAAGTACCACAAGGAATACATGTCCAAAGGCTTGATGACTAAATTGTATTTGGGAACATATTTAACAATTTATTAAAGTGGAATTAAACTCATCAATTTAACGATAAAAAAAAAAACAGTTACATTCCTGGCTGGATTTGCCTTTAGTAAATAATCCCCATATTGAGTTTACCCACTAGCCAACCAGCTCACACAGATATACTGCGGCAGGTTGGCTCTCCTGCGTGAATCAACGTACCTGTACGTTGGTCCGCGCAAAGAATATAGCAGGCGTGCACGCAACCTGCCACATGCCGCAGGAGCATGCCCGCGGGTCCCACGGACTCGATGTCTGCTGGCGACCCGTGATCGTAGTGAGGAGTTGCAGAACGGGGAACTGCCTATGTAAACAAGGCGATTCTCCGTTCTGCCTAGTGACATGTCAGAGATCTACTGTTCCCAGTGATCGGGAACAGCGATCTCTGTCATGTCTCTGGCAGCCCACCCCACCTACAGTTAGAACACACACAGGGAACACACTTAGCCCCTTGATCGCCCCCTAGTGTTAGCCCCTTCCCTGCCAGTGCCATTCTTACATTGATCAGTGCATTTTTATAGCACTGATCAATGTAATAATGTCACTGGTGCCCAAAAAGTGTAATTTTGGGTCAGATTTGTCCGCCGCAATGTCACAGTCCTGCAAAAAAAATTGCAGATCACCACTATTACCAGTAAAAAAAAATAAAAGTCCCTAAATCTATCCCGTAGTTTGTAGATGCGACAACCAATCAATATATGCCTATTGAGATTTTTTTTAACCAAAAATATGTAAAAGAATATATATCGGCTTAAACTGATAAACAAATTAGTTTTTTTATATATTTTTTTTGGACATGTATTATAGCATTATATACACTTTAGAGGTCGACCGATATGGGTTTTTCTCTGGCCAATGCTGATATTTAGAAATCGCGGCGGCCGATGGCCGATATACGATGCTGATTTTTTTGGGCCGATATGTTAGGCTGATTTTTTTTTCTTCTTTTTCCCCTTCATCTCATAAAATCTAACAGTTATGCCCCGTACACACGGTCGGATTTTCCGATGGACATTGTCCGATCGGAGCGTGTTGTCGGAAATTCCGACCGTGTGTGGGCGCCATCGGACATTTTCCATCGGATTTTCCGACACACAAAGTTGGACAGCAGGAGATAAAATTTTCCGACAACAAAATCCGATCGCGTCAATTCCGACCGTGTGTGGCCTGTTCCGACGCACAAAGTGCCACGCATGCTCAGAACAAATTCCGACACGGGACAGCTCGTTCTGGTAAACTTAGCGTTCGCAATGGATACAGCACTTTCGTCACGCTGCAATGTAAAAAATGGTTTAATACAGCGCACTCTCTTCTTCTTTATAATGTGACAAGAATTAAGTAGTTTTGCTGCTCATATTCACACACACTTCTCACAAAGTTTTATTTGTGTTTTTTTAGTGGGATTCCCTCAATATATTGTTATTAGTTGTCACATCTGACAGTTTTATATTTTTTATGTTTTTTTTATTTTGGATTTTAAGCCTTTTTTTTTCTTTAATGTTTGGATTTTTTCCAAGGCTGATCTTTGTTCAATGTTATTTTTATTTTTACTCCAGAATATTTTTGTGTGTGTTTTGTGTGGCAAGTTACCCCAACACCATTGATATCTTTTATTATTTAATCTCCATGAGATTTTTTGTTGTTGGTGTCCCTTGTTCATTTCACATTGTATATTGTACCTGAATCCTCACAAACAAACCATCATTTTTGAAGTAAAACACATAGGAGAGTATAATTCAAAACAAAAATCCTTTATTAAGGGCTCAGAACCAAACAAAGAGGAAGGCAACACTGGATCAACAGGAGAAATTAGTGAAGCCTGGGACCCCCACGGCAGACATCAATTCTTAAACCTCAAAATTGGTGGCCTGAGGAGTCCATATGTAAGGGAGGGCAGTCTGGTCCGGGATTCACAGAGACTCGGATAGCAGCAGATGACATCAGTGTCCCCAGGCTGTGGTACCACAAGAGGCTGCATCTTTTGGCCGACCAGACTGGATCCAGGGTCCTCACTGTCTGGTCTTCCTTTCACACTTCCTTCCGGGCTGTGGCTGTGCAGTTGGAGATGTGGCAGGAGGAGGAGTAGGACCTGGAGGAGGAGTAGGACCTGCAGGAGGAGGATGAGGACCATCGCGAAGGTGTGTTTGAGGTGTAATTTGGCCCCTCATACCTTTCGCCAGAGCCTCTGATATGAGGGCCTCACACATGGCTTTTTGGCCCTCCTCCATCCTCTGCATTTTATATGCTATGAATGCAGCAAAGTTCTCCTGCCTGGTGTGTGGTGCTCCCAGGACCTCTGTAGCCCTACAAAAAAATCTGATAGCCGCCTCCTCTAGGGTACTCCTCCTACTGCCACTTTCTCTTTCCAGGGGGGATGGAGGGACCTGCAGATCAGCCAGCCGGCTCGGCCCGGCCACCTCCTGGCTGAGACTTCCCTGTGTATGAAAAAGGACATGGTTTTAGTTTTTGCATCATCAATCACAATCCTAAATTAGTACTCCCAACTAACATCTAGTTCACATCATTGATTGGACAAGCAGAAATATTTAGAGGAATGCTATACCTGGCTCAATCTGGGCTCCTCCACATGTGGCCTGGAAGGCCCAGGTTGGGCGTCAGAAGCCTCAGCCGGGGGGGAAGGAAGCGTGGAAGGAAGACTGGAGAGTGATGACCTGGGTTCAGTCTGGCCTGCCAGAAAGTGCAGCCTGTCGTAGTACAACATCCTGGGGACATAGATGTCATCTGCTGCTCCGGATCTCTGCGAATCCAGGACTTTATTGCGCTCCCTCAGATATGTGCTCCTCAGGCCACCAATTAATATCTTTAAATAAGTGATGTCTGCCGTGGGGATCACCTGCTTCACAATTTCACACAATTGCTCCAGTGCTGCCTTCCTCTTTGTTTGGTTCTTGTAATGGGGGTGTTTAATCTCCCACAGACAGGGCAGCTCCCTTAGCATCTCTATGAAGACTGAAATGAAGTCCTGATCTTTCAGTACCATATCCATGTTCACTGCAAGACACAACACAAGACAAAGCCTAATGTCACACCAAACTCTCCTAATCTTGTTACAATATAGGCCTCAATCTATAGAAGCAGTATAGGCCCAAGTTTGTCTCTTACCTTCGTTCTTACGATCGCCGCGTTCAATGCTCCTTCCTCCGCTCACAGATCAAACGTAATACGCACGCGTGTTACGCTTTATATACACTGCGCATGTGTGTAACTCCGCCCGCCCCTGACGTTCTTTCTAGTGTATTCCCCGCCCCTTTTCGTTCGGCGCAGTGGGGGAAGAGCATGATGGCGGACATACAGCAGGTGCGGGCTAATTGTAGCAACGAGGAGGAGGAGGAAAGGGCGGATCCAGGCACGTCCCGATCCAGAAGGAGACGTTTTAAGGCCACAAATATGTCGTTTGGGGAGATGTTGGAGATGGTCGACATCATGAGGAAGTCCGACTATGACGGAAAATATGGGCCTTACCCCAACCCCAATATCCGAAAGGCCAAAATCATGGCGAAAGTGGTCAGGAGTCTAGAGCGGAATTTCGGGGTACGAAGGTCTAAAGATCAGCTCAGGAAGCGGTGGTCGGACCTGAAGTTGAGAGAGCCAGAGCAGTACCGAAAGATCCGGAGAGTGCTGCAAAAAAGTAAGTAGTTGTGCTGTGTTCCTATTCTTTCTGTCTTTATTACGTTCGTTCTGCTCCATATGCTTTGATTAGTTGTAACGTTTCCAAAGGTCAACTTTAATGTTCATGGGCACATTATTCGTTCGTATCAAACATTTTTCTTTCGGCCTCTAGAACACCATTGTTTAGGCCATATGCATTTTCACACATTTTTGGGGGCCTACTTGGATGCCAAATATTTGTTTGTGTAGATGGGTTTGTTACTAGAATGAAATGCAAACTAGATTGTGTGTAAGGAGAGGACACTGAGCAGCTGTTTTCACATCTGGACACTGGAGCACTAGTGTGGGACACAAGAACACCATTTTTATTAGGGGGGCACACAGGTGCTCCAGTGTATACTATAGGGGGGTCTCCATCTGTGAAGCTTGTACCAAACAGGTAAAGTATTGCAGCTTGACAAAGGGCAATAAAAAATATACATCTTGGAACTCGGCTAAAATAGACAATTGTACCCCACTTCCAAGCAATGTTTCCTATTTCTATAGTTCTGCCATCAAATATCTGTGTGCTAAGTATACCATTTTTGTTTTACATAACATACATTGATGTTTTGGGGTGAATTTAAAACCCACAAAATCACCTGTTTTATCGTACCAAACTTTTTTCAATGTTTAGAAAAGCCAAATTTGGAGGATGCACACAGTGTGCCAACATGTGCTATCTGCCATCACGGGAGATCAATGGATGCGTTTTGGGGGGGCAACCCCTTCCTCAATTATAAAGTAGCATTGAGGAAGGGCTTGCTCCCCCCAAACACGTCCCTTGATCCCCCATGATGGCAGATAGCACATGTGGACATTTGTAAATTGGTGTGCATCTTCCAAATTTGGCTTTTCCAGGGGTGATTTCCCCCCATCTGAACGCTATATCAAACCCAGCTCCTAAATACTGATGTCTGATATAGCCTTCAGGTTTTACCTAATGTGAACTTTGTAAGTTCAAGTTTTTTGGCTTTCTTGTTGGTTTTACACAGGCCTGTTTTATCTGAAATGGATATTTTGATTTTTCATAATGCTACTGCAAACATTGTTATACAACAAACATGTTGGTTTGTTTTAAAAACCTTTGGTAAATGCGCATGTGATTGTGCAGGTATAAAAAAGTGCCTTACTCAAGAATGTGTGGATTATTGTCTCAGCACTACAACACTTTTGGGGTGATGTAATTGTTGTTTTATGCACAAATGGGGGTTATTTCCTAAGGGCAAATCCTCTTTGCACTACAAGTGCAGGTTCAGTGCAGTTGCAAGTGCACTTGTAGTGAAATGTGTTTTTGCATTTAGGAAGTACCAGCCAACACTGTTTTTTATAAGGTTACCCAATCACGACATTTTCTGCACTCAACACATTTCTGTCAGGGTCAGCTAAAACAAACACAAGCAGTAAATGGCCACCAAGAATTTCTTTTGGTTGTTTTTTATTTGAAAAAGGTGTCACATATTGTCTGGCATATTGATAGCCCCCCTACCTGCAAAGAACTCCAGGTATCGTAACCGGACATCAGGGGCATTCAGGGAGGGCAAGCCAGGACGGCCGCTTTCAAGTGCCGTCATTGTTGATGTATTTGGGATTCCGGCCTCAGGCCCAACTGAGCCAGCATAGTTGGCTGAATGTTTTCGTAGAAAATTATGGAGAACACAGCAGGCAAGTATTATATGGTTCAGTTTATACTCCGCCATATGGATGGGTGTCATAAATAATCGGAACCGGCTGGCCAGGATTCCAAATGTGTTCTCCACCACTCTTCGGGCTCTGGCCAGCCGGTAATTAAAAACCCTCTGTTCCGGGGTGAGGGTCCTCATCGGGAATGGCCGCATCAGGTGGTCCCCAGCGCAAATGCTTCATCAGCAACGAACACAAATGGGAGACCTTCAACATTGTCCTCTGGAGGTGGCAAGTCCAAGCTGCCATTCTGGAGACGCCTGTAGAACTCCGTCTGGGCGATCACTCCACCATCGGACATCCGGCCATTCTTCCCCACGTCCACATACAAGAAGTCGTAATTAGCCGACACCACCGCCAACATCACTATACTATTAAACCCCTTGTAATTATAATAGTACGACCCCGAGTTGGGTGGTGGGACGATGTGGACGTGTTTCCCATCAATTGCCCCTCCGCAGTTAGGAAAGTCCCACCGCTGGGCAAAGTGGGAGGCCACAGTCTGCCATTCCTGTGGCGTGGAAGGAAACTGTTGAGGAAAAAACAATAAACATTACTATTTTTTCACAGAAACCTGGCAAGCAGATTAGACACAAACATTATGGGTCAACCTCCAGATAGCATTTATTAAGGGGAATTTAACAACAACAAAGTATAAGGTACACCTATCATATTCCCCCCCGCCCCCCTCTCATGGGCCATTTCTAACATTATAGGGGGGGGAACTCTTGGACAGGTAACCCTCTCCACTTCATTGAGAGATGAATGCCTAAATACAGGGTATTACTTGGAACAGCCCCTCCTTAGTTACACTATTGGCAGACCACTGGACAGGTAAGAAGTGTCATAATACAAAGATATAAATACACACTGTACACATTTGAGCACATTTGGACATTCTGCTATTACCTATCAAGATCATAATAGGATACAAGAACTTTAAACAGTACCATTGGAAAGTATACAGGCAGGCCCTTGCACTACATGCTTTGGGGAATTCATCCATAAATCTGAGCACAAAATAGATGGGTATAGTGTGTATGGGTTTGGCAAAGTCAGCAGATAGATGACTGAGGATAGAGAATTGGGATCAGCCGACTTAGCAGTTGGGGGGAGGGAGGGTTACCAAAAATTTGGGGACACCACAAAAAAAAGCCTCTGGCCCTCTGCCTGAATTTAAATCAAAAATAACATTTCCAAACATTTTAGGGGGTGTTTGGGGTAAAGCACTACTATGGAGCTGATAAAATACATTGTTAAGTGACTACATGAGGTGAATATAGGCCAGGAGACACCATGCTGGGGAGGTTATTGAAGGGCAAATATGTATGAAGGACCTAAAATAATAATTACATAAAAATCCAGCATGCATGAGGACAAAGGGGACATTCACAGCATAATACAATCATGTTAATTAGGGAATGAGGAAAGAAATACAATATATTATCAAACATTCAATACAATAAAATGTGATATAAAAGGATAAAAATCTTACCTTCATATACTCCTTCTGTAGGACCTGGATGATGGCAGAACAGGTCTCTGGGATAATGATCCCCAGAGCCTGGGGGGAGATGCCTGTCGAGAACTTGAGGTCCTGCAGGCTTCTGTGGCCAAATACCGCAAGGTAGCGACCAACCTCTGCTCCGGAGTGATGGCTTGCCTCATGCAGGTATCCTGCCTGCTGATATAGGGGGTCAGCGAAGCCAACAAACGGTGAAATACGGGGTCCGTCATCCTGAGAAAGTTCCTGAAATCATCAGGATTATTCTCACGGATCTCACGGAGCAAAGGCATATGACAGAACTGGTCACGCTGAAGCAACCAATTCTTGGTCCATGAACTCCTCCCCACCCTGTTCATGGACTGGACTTGTGTCAAGGTCAGGACCCCAACACCAAGCCCCCGCACAGCACGAACTCTACGAGGAGTACGCATACGCAACATGGCTAGAAAACGGTCGGCTGCTCAGAACGAAGTAACAGAACGCACTGAAGAACAGCAAGGCCTGTGAAGAGCGACCTGAAAAACAGCAACGAGCGGACAAGATCGCACAGAAAACTCCAATACGAACTGACTGCACGCACTGAAGAGCAGATACAAACCCACAAGCACAAACTGAACGGCAGAAAACGATCTGAAAGCCACGAGTCTGAAAAAGCGCAAATCGTCTCTCACCAAACTTTTACTAACACGAGATTAGCAAAAGGAGCCCAAAGGGTGCCGCGCTTGGTTCTGAACTGGCCTTTTCTAGTCTCGTCGTACGTGCTTGACGTCACCGCATTCTTGGCGATCGGAAATTCCGACAACTTTGTGCGACCGTGTGTAGGCAAAACAAGTTTGAGCCAACATCCGTCGGAAAACATCCGAGGATTTTGTTGTCGGAAAGTCCGAACAAAGTCCGACCGTGTGTACGGGGCATTAGACCCCTTTCACACTGGGGCATTTTTCAGGTGCTTTTGGACTAAAAACAACGCCTGTAAAGTGCCTGCAAAACAGCTCCCCTGCGGTCTCAGTGTAAAAGCCTGAGTGCTTTCACACTGGCAGCGCTGGCAGGATGTTAAAAAAAAAAAAGTCCTGCAAGCAGCATCTTTAGAGCGTTGTATACCCTCCTCCACCACTTCTACCCACTGAAATGAATCACTTTGCAGGTGGTTCGGCAGCGGCGCTTCACGGGCGCATTTAACCCCTTCCTCGGCCGCTAGCTGGGTTATAAGCGCCCCGCTAGCAGCCGAATAGCGCCGCTAAAATGACGGTAAAGCGCCGCTAAAACTAGCAGCATTTTACCGTCAATGTCTGCCCGCTCCAGTGTGAAAGCAGCCTTAAGTAATAAGTGATGCAGAAAATTTCTTACATTTAAACATTTATTAACCACTTCAGCCCCGGAAGGATTTACCCCCTTCCTGACCAGAGCACTTTTTACAATTTGGCACTGCGTCGCTTTAACTGCTAATTGCGCGGTCATGCAATGCTGTAACCAAACGAAATTTGCGTCCTTTTCTTCCCACAAATAGAGCTTTCTTTTGATGGTATTTGATCACCTCTGCCGTTTTTATTTTTTGCGCTATACACGGAAAAAGACCGAAAATTTTGAAAAAAAATGATATTTTCTACTTTTTGTTCTAAAAAAAATCCAATAAACTCAATTTTAGTCATACATTTAGGCCAAAATGTATTTGGCCACATGTCTTTGGTAAAAAAAATGTCAATAAGTGTATATTTATTGGTTTGCGCAAAAATTATAGCGCCTACAAACTAGGGTACATTTTCTGGAATTTACACAGCCTTTAATTTATGACTGCCTATGTCGTTTCTTGAGGTGCTAAAATGGCAGGGCAGTACAAAACCCCCACAAATGACCCCATTTTGGAAAGTAGACACCCCAAGGAAATTGCTGAGAGGCATGTTGAGCCCATTGAATATTCATTTTTTTTGTCCCAAGTGATTGAATAATGACAAAAAAAAAAAAAAAAATTACAAAAAGTTGTCACTAAATGATATATTGCTCACACAGGCCATGGGCATATGTGGAATTGCACCCAAAATACATTTAGCTGCTTCTCCTGAGTATGGGGATACCACATGTGTGGGACTTTTTGGGAGCCTAGCCGCATACGGGGCCCCGAAAACCAATCACTGCCTTCAGGATTTCTAAGGGCGTACATTTTTGATTTTACTCCTCACTACCTATCACAGTTTTGAAGGCCATAAAATGCCCAGATGGCACAAACTCCCCCCAAATGACCCCATTTTGGAAAGTAGACACCCCAAGCTATTTGCTGAGAGGCATGTTGAGTCCATGGAATATTTTATATTTTGACACAAGTTGCGGGAAAATGACAATTTATTTATTTTTTTTTTTTGCACAAAGTTGTCACTAAATGATATATTGCTCACACAGGTCATGGGCATATGTGGAATTGCACCCCAAAATACATTCTGCTGCTTCTCTTGAGTACGGGGATACCACATGTGTGGGACTTTTTAGGAGCCTAGCCGCGTACGGGACCCCGAAAACCAATCACCGCCTTCAGGATTTCTAAGGGTGTACATTTTTGATTTCACTCTTCACTGCCTATCACAGTTTCGGAGGTCATGGAATGCCCAGGTGGCACAAACCCCCCCCAAATGACCCCATTTTGGAAAGTAGACACCCCAAGCTATTTGCTGAGAGGCATGGTGAGTATTTTGCAGCTCTCATTTGTTTTTAAAAATGAAGAAAGACAAAAAAAAAATTTTTTTTTTTCTTTTTTTAATTTTCAAAACTTTGTGACAAAAAGTGAGGTCTGCAAAATACTCACTATACCGCTCAGCAAATAGCTTTGGGTGTCTACTTTCCAAAATGGGGTCATTTGGGGGGGTTTTGTGCCACCTGGGCATTCCATGGCCTCCGAGACTGTGATAGGCAGTGAAGAGTGAAATCAAAAATTTACGCCCTTAGAAAGCCTGAAGGCGGTGCTTGGTTTTCGGGGTCCCATACGCGGCTAGGCTCCCAAAAAGTCTCACACATGTGGTATCCCCGTACTCAGGAGAAGCAACAGAATGTATTTTGGGGTGTAATTTCACATATTCCCATGGCATGTTTGAGCAATATATCATTTAGTGACAACTTTGTGCAAAAAAAAAAAAAAAAAATTTGTCTCTTTCCCGCAACTTGTCACAATATAAAATATTCCATGGACTCGACATGCCTCTCAGCAAATAGCTTGGGGTGTCTACTTTCCAAAATGGGGTCATTTGGGGGGGGGGGTTTGAACTGTCCTGGCATTTTATGCACAACATTTAGAAGCTTATGTCACACATCACCCACTCTTCTAACCACTTGAAGACAAAGCCCTTTCTGACACTTTTTGATTACATGAAAAAATTATTTTTTTGTGCAAGAAAATTACTTTGAACCCCCACACATTATATATTTTTTTAAAGCAAATGCCCTACAGATTAAAATGGTGGGTGTTTAATTTTTTTTTTTTCACACAGTATTTGCGCAGCGATTTTTCAAACGCATTTTTTGGGGAAAAAACACACTTTTTTACATTTTAATGCACTAAAACACACTATATTGCCCAAATGTTTGATGAAATAAAAAAGATGATCTTAGGCCGAGTACATGGATACCAAACATGACATGCTTTACAATTGCGCACAAACGTGCAGTGGCAACAAAATAAATACATTTTTAAAAGCCTTTAAAAGCCTTTACAGGTTACCACTTTAGATTTACAGAGGAGGTCTACTGCTAAAATTACTGCCCTCGATCTGACCGTCGCGGTGATACCTCACATGCATGGTGCAATTGCTGTTTACATTTGACGCCAGACCGACGCTTGCGTTCGCCTTAGCGCGAGAGCAGGGGGGACAGGGGTGCTTTTTTTTTTTTTTTTTTTTCTTTATTATTTTTTTGCTTTTTTATCTTATTTTAAAACTGTTCCTTTCATTTTTTTTTTTTTTTAATCATTTTTATTGTTATCTCAGGGAATGTAAATATCCCCTATGATAGCAATAGGTAGTGACAGGTACTCTTTTTTGAAAAAATTGGGGTCTATTAGACCCTAGATCTCTCCTCTGCCCTCAAAGCATCTGATGACACCAAGATCGGTGTGATAAAATGCTTCCCCAATTTCCCAATGGCGCTATTTACATCCGGCGAAATCTAAGTCATAAAATGCTCGTAGCTTCCGGTTTCTTAGGCCATAGAGATGTTTGGAGCCACTCTGGTCTCTGATCAGCTCTATGGTCAGCTGGCTGAATCACCGGCTGCATTCTCAGGTTCCCTGTTGAGACAGGAGAGCCAGAGAAAAACACGGAAGACGGTGGGGGGGGGGCATTCTCTCCCACTGCTTGTAAAAGCAGTCTAGAGGCTAATTAGCTGCTAGGATTGCTTTTACATGAAAGCCGACCGCTGGCTGAAAAGAATGATACCAAGATGATACCTAAACCTGCAAGCATCATTCTGGTATAACCACTCAAAGTCGTGAATGGTGTACCTGAAGACAAAAAAATGGCTAACAATAAAGCACAGTAAACGGTAAAGTATAAAAAATTGCATACCTGAAAAGCAAACATGATAAAACATAATAACAATAAAACATTGCAGAATAGAATACAGTAAAAAAGAGCAGAACAATAGAGAGAATAGAGAGAGAGAGAATAGAGAGAGAACAATAAAACGACAACTATTATTTTTTATTTTATATTTTTGTTTATGTTTTTTTTTTTTTTTTACACTTTTTTTGTAACTGTAACTTTTATAACTGTAACCGGTTCCAGGTTCGGGTCTCTCAAAATGCGATGGCATCTTGGGAGACCCTGTGAAAGTGTGTCCTAGTCTGTGCAATGCTGTACCCTACGCTGAGACCCCATTCACACAGGGACGACTTGTCAGGCGACCTAGTCGCCTGACAAGTCGCCTCCCGTTCTGTACTATGGAGCCGTTCTAAGGGGAGCGACGCAAGTCGCTCCGACTTAGAAAAAGGTTCCTGTACGACTTCGGGGGCGACTTGGGGCGACTTGCATAGACTTCTATGCAGAAGTCGTTTTGCAAGTCGCCCGGCCATTCGTTTGCAGGTCGCCTCGCTGAAGCGACCGGCAAGTCGTGTTGCCCCTGTGTGAATGGGGTCTAATACTCAACTAGTGAATGGTAGCGTTCAAAACATTCACCAATGCAAAGACCAGGATTGACAGGAGGGACAATAATAGTGGGTGTCACGCCTATATCCGCGTTTGCTGCAGACACAACATCTTTTTTGGGGGGGGTTCGTTGGGTAGGGGTACTCGGGAGGACATAAAAATGCCTCTCATGCAGCCGACTGCATTTGGTTGGGGATGTGAATGGGGGAAGTACGGGCGCTGCAGAAGTGGTGGGTTCCCAATTAGGATTGGCGAATGCAGCAGGAAGGGCACTATGGGCACGACGAGCCTGTGTTTGTCTTTTTGGTGGCAGCGGGACACTATTTGTGCTTGCCACCTCACCAGCTTGAACTGCACTTATGGGACTCGCCACGTCACCAAGTGTTACTGCAGTGCTGGTTTGACTACGACCGGGGTGTACTAGGCCGCTGGTGCTTGCCAGTTCACCAAAACGCTACCAAAAAAACTGTTAGCGATCGCAGGGATCAGGCCTGACTCTGCGAACGCTGCAGTTATGCGTTTAGTGTTTTGTAAGTGACAGTGATCGATCGATACTGCACTTGGGTGGGCTGGGCTGGGCCGGGCGGAGGGGCAAAACGCAGGTGCTAGCAGGTATCTGGGCTGATCCCACTAACACTGCGTTTTTGGGAACCCTAAACTGCTGGGGACGCCAGTATAGATCTGATCGGATCAGATCAGATATTGATCAGTTCAGATACTATACCACTAAGGGAGGTGTACGGTGCGTGCGTGGGTGTTAGCGCTACTGGCACTAACCTGACGCTGCCTGGGGCTGGTGCTTGCCAGTTCACCAAAATGCTACCAAAAAAACTGTTAGCGATCGCAGGGATCAGGCCTGACTCTGCGAACGCTGCAGTTATGCGTTTAGTGTTTTGTAAGTGACAGTGATCGATCGATACTGCACTTGGGTGGGCTGGGCTGGGCCGGGCGGAGGGGCAAAACGCTGGTGCTAGCAGGTATCTGGGCTGATCCCGCTAACACTGAGTTTTTGGGAACCCTAAACTGCTGGGGACGCTAGTATAGATCTGAACGGATCAGATATTGATGCGTTCAGATACTATACCACTAAGGGAGGCGTATGCTGCGTGCGTGGGTGTTAGCGGTACTGGCGCTAATCTGACGCTGCCTGGGGCGACGCATATCACCGCCGGGCGATCAGGGGGCTAAACCTTTATTCGGTAATAAACGGCGGGTGCCCTGACACTATAAAAAATAAACAAACTAACCAGCGTCACCCGTAACGGTTATACGGTGATCAGTGGTGAAAGGGTTAACTAGGGGGCAATCAAGGGGTTAAAACATTTATTAGATAGTATATGGGGGTCCCTGTCGCTATAAAACGCTGACGGCAAACCTAAATATTTACG
Source organism: Aquarana catesbeiana (assembly GCF_042186555.1). NCBI lineage: Eukaryota > Metazoa > Chordata > Amphibia > Anura > Ranidae > Aquarana > Aquarana catesbeiana. The sequence goes on along the minus strand of NC_133334.1, from coordinate 55,128,084 downwards.
TCCCTAACTAGCGTCACCAGCGACACTAATACAGCGATCAGAAAAATGATCGCTTAGCGACACTGGTGACGGGGGGTGATCAAGGGGTTAAAACTTTATTAGGGGGGGTTAGGGGGGTATCCTAGACCTAAAGGGGGCCTAACACTCACTGCCCTAACACTGTAACTGTCACAAACTGACACCAATACAGTAATCAGAAAAAAAAAAAAAAAAAAACCTGCTTGGTGTCAGTTTGTGACAGGGGGGGGTGATTGGGGGGGGATCGGGGAGCGATCGGGGGGGGGGGGTCGGGGTGTTTTGTGTGCCTGGCATGTTCTACTGTGTGTGTGTTGGTGCACTCACATTACAGTCTTCTCTCCTCGGCCCGGAACAGAAAATACCGAGCCGAGGAGAGATGACATCATTTCCTCTGCCTCTGTGTACAATACAGAGGCAGGGAAATGATCCCATTGGCTGGGAGCGATCGCGAGGGGGGGGCCATGAATGGATGGCCTCCCCCTCACCACCGATCGCCGGGGGAGATTTGCCGACCGCCACAGGCACCGGGGGGGGTCCGATCGGACCCCCCACCCGCGGGCAGGCAAGGACATACCTGTAAGTTCTTTTGCCTGCCCGTGCCATTCTGCCGACGTATATAGTCGTGCGGCGGTCGGCAAGTGGTTAAACAAAACAAACCTCCAATCAGTTCACTTGTATGTAGAATTTAGATAAAAAAAACCTAAATATTAAATACACAAAAACAGGTAACTTTACTGTTTTAGTTTTTTTTTTTAATTCATTAGTGTATTTTTTCCCAAAAAATTGTGTTTGAAAGACCGCTGCACAAATACCGTGTGACATAAAATATTGCAACAACCGCTATTTTCCCTAGGGTCTCTGCTAAAAAATATATATATATAATTTTTGGGGGTTCTAAGTAATTTTCTAGCAGAAAATACAGGATTTTTACTTGTAAGCAACAAGTGTCAGAAAAGATTTAGTCTTTAAATGGTTGAACTGAGAACTCCTACACACAGAGTTCAGTCCATTGATAAGTAGAAACATTGGGGGGTTATTTAGGAAAGGCAAATCCACTTTGCACTACAAGTGCAAACTACAAGTGCAAAGTGCACTTGAAATTGCACTGAAAGTGCACTTAGAAGTAAAGTCGCTGTAGATCTGAGGGGAACATGCAAGGAAAATAAAAAAACAGCATTTTAGCTTGCACATGATTGGATGATAAAATCAGCAGAGCTTCCCCTCGTTTCAGATCTACCCCTCAGATTTACAGCGACTGCACTTCCAAGTGCACTTTCAGTGCAATTTCAAGTGCACTTTGCACTTGTAGTGCAAAGTGGATTTGCCTTTCGTAAATAACCCCCATTGTATCTCTTTTTGGTTCTTTTATCAGACTTGGCAGACTGCCCAGAGAGGAGTCGCTCCACGGGAAGACTTCAGGCAACTTGCATTGACTTCTATTACAGAAGTCATTTGCAAGTTGCGCTGAAGTTATAATCGGCCTTTTTTATCAGCACAATCGGCCGATGCCGATTAATTAAAAAAACGCCAAATGTCGGCCGGCCGATATATCGGTCGACCTCTAAAACACTTCATCATTTATTTTTACAACCTTGAATGGTCTTGTTAGCGTACAATCCTTGCATGTCGAGGGAGTGGAGGGCAGGGACCTTCATCTTGAATCTGGATCTTGGCAATCCGCTCTCTGAAAAATATGTACAAGATTTAAAACCTGGCTGTATGACAAAACAATGTAGATCTAAACAGAAAAAAGCAACAAATTATTCCTAATTATTATTTGGCTATCATTATTATCAATTCATGATTTTGGACTTCCTTCATTGCTAGATTCTTGCGGCTCATTTAAGTGGCGCTCTGGATCGCATCCTCTTTCTGATGCGATCTTTGTGTTTTTTTCTACAGCAGGAGGGGCAGAGAAGCCAGCACGGTGGTCATGTCCCCTCCGGGCTGATGTCAGAGGGAGAGCTCGACCCCTCCCTCTATAACCCGGGGATCGCAGTCACGTGGCCGGCCTGAAGGTCTCTCTAAAAAAAAAAAAAAAAAAAAATATTATTTATATATATATATATATATATTATAAAAAAGTATTTAGAGACATCTATTGCAATAAACACTTACACTGTGCATTATCGCCTGATAAGGGGGAGGGGCTGACAGTGAATTGATTTATAAGGGTTACAACACGATAAAACCTGGAAACTGATTGGTTTCTAAGCAGAGCTGCACCAGATTTTGCACTTTCCAGAAGTGGCGCTGGTGCTAAAAATGTTTGGGGGGTGCAAACTGAAAAAGTCTGAATAAAAAACATAAATTGCAGCTTCACTGTGCCCATCAAATGCAGCCACTGTGCCCAAACGCAGCCACTGTGCCCATCAAACGCAGCCACTGTGCCCATCAAACGCTGCCACTGTGCCCATCAAACGCTGCCACTGTGCCCATCAAACGCAGCCACTGTGCCCATCAAATGCTGCCACTGTGCCCATCAAATGCTACCACTGTGCCCATCAAATGCTGCCACTGAATCTATCCATCAGTCATAGAGGGGGGTGGATGGAGTGAGGGGGCGGTGCCCGTGTGCCCTTAATGGACGCACCGCCACTGCTCTCCAGTTTTAGTAAATCAGGTCCTCTGTGCTGCTCAGCATTATTGAACTTCCACCCAGCCACAGAATGACATCAGCGAATATCCCTGATTCTTTTGTGGAATCGCCTGGCTGGCAACTGAATGAAGACAGGTATGAGTGATTGGTCACTAGACCAGGGCTTGACAAATTTGCTTTGAATCTAGGAGCCAGCTGCCTGGAACTGCATGTCAGAGGCTTGGGGCAATAGGAATTCGACAGCAATGTCACAGCCCCATATATTCAGCAGAGATCCCAAAAACATCAGCTCTTAGCGGAATTGTGCAGCAGCAGCAATGTAGCACCTACACACTCAATGGGCAGGCCGTCCTCGAAAGCTCCCCCTTCCTCTTCACCGCAACTGACCAACTAAGCTCCGATCCTGACTCCGTGATGCAACTCTTCGGTCAGTTTGACTGAACCGCGCTCCACCATCGGTCATGTGACCTGCAATACCGCGCCAACCTACTGTCGCCAGCCAAACAAAGGTAGCTGTAGCGGAGCTGTCAGATCAGGACTCCAGGGGTGAGAGCGCACAGCGGGCGTGGAACAGTGGATGGGTTGACAATTTCTAGTTGCAATTGCAACCATAGGCGTGCGCACAGGGTGTGCCGGGTGTGCTTGGGCACACCCTAATCACCCCATGTGCATTAGCATTATCCAGGGGTGGCACCAGGTGGGTGGTTGGGGTGCCGGTGGCCAGTGTAAATGCCCCCATTATATTAAAGGCTAGGTTCAACTGTAGGAACATATTACACCTATACTTAGGATTTAAGGTAATAGGCTCCCGATCAACTGTCTCCCACCATCAGAGCCTCCTCCCTGTGACAGCAGGTGGCGTTCATGTGTATTTGAGCTTTGGGGTGCACACCCTAATGCAATAGGCTGCGCACGCCTATGATTGCAACCCAGCGCCTGGGATTTGTCGAGCCCGGCACTAGGCCCTGTGTGGGAAGAAGGTGGTAGTAAGAGCTACATGATTTTTCTGCACATGTCATGAATAAAGATGGGCTCAGGCGTGTTTGTAAACAGCACGTGCAGAGTCCGCCAGGAAGTTGGCACTGCGCTAATCATAGGCAGTAAGACATTTTCCCAATCCCTGGCTGCAGAGACTGCCTGTGATTAGCGAAGCACAGTGCCGACTTTCTGGCAGGCTCTGCACTTTTCGGTTTGCGAACACGCCTGAGCCCATCCTTACCCAGGAACAAAAATGGAATACATTGCTGCTTACTGGTTCAAGGTGGTGGCTGCATTAGTCCCTCCCCCAAATCTGCTGATCTTACCAGTAACACACTTCCTGTTCTAGGGTGCTCACTCATCATGCTGTATAGAGGCGCAACCTTTTCACCCTAGGACAGGACTACAGAACATCTCCCTGTCTCCTAGGTGGTAGTTGTTTTGTAGTTCTCAGAGATAGTACAGAACAATGCTAACTAACCTGAGTGCAGTACAGACACAGTGGGCATTAAGTTCTGCTCACTAGATGTCTGGCAAAATCAAAAGTTCAAAATATTTTTTTTTCTTTGCGCACTAATTGAACCAATAAAACAAACAATTTCATGAGATATGGGGAAGCTTTGAGGGGATGAAGGCTGTGGAGAGATATGTGTGCAGGGTTGGGGGATGGCAGTGAGTGGTGCAGGTCAGAGCCAAGGAGGAGTGGAAGTGAAATGTGGACAGCCTTTGAAAGGAAGCTGAACCCTGCATACTGTGCAATTTGTATGTAGCACACTCAACTCTGCACTCTGCACACAGCATATCCCTGAACTTTGCACTTTGTATGTAGTGCACCCCTGAACTCTGCGTACAGCACATCCCCGAACTTTGCACTGTGTATGTAGTGCACTCCTCAACCCTGCACTCTGTACACAGCACATCCCTGAACTTTGTATATAGTGCACTCCTCAACCCTGCACTCTGTACACAGCACATCCCTGAACTTTGTACTGTGTATGTAGTGCACTCCTCAAACCTGCACTCTGTAGACAGCACATCCCTGAACTTTGTACTGTGTATGTAGTGCACTCCTCAACCCTGCACTCTGTACACAGCACATCCCTGAACTTTGTACTGTGTATGTAGTGCACTCCTCAACCCTGCACTCTGTACACAGCACATCCCTGAACTTTGCACTGTGTATGTAGTGCACCCCTGAACTCTGCACTCGATACGGAGTGCTACCCGAAACTGTATTCTGCATGTAACGCATTTATTTTTATTTTATTTTACACAGACCCTTACATTTTTTTTTTTTGGATCACTTTTATTCCTATTAGAAGGAATGTAAACATCCTTTGTAATAGAAGAAAGGGATGACAGATCCTCTTTATGGAGAGATCTGGGGTCTATACCAACGGTGGCTGGTGCTCTAGCTGGGGGCAGGTGGTACTCACGCGGTCGTGCTCTGTGTCGGGCCGAGAGATCGCTCGGATGAGGGCGGTCATCTCCCGGATATCCCTGTACATCCTCCCCCTTGCCCGGCCAATACGGTCGCTTCTCCTCTCGGCCAATCGAGTCTCAGGACCCACTTCCTGATTGGCCGGGAAGGAGAAGCAGGAAGACAATAGCGAATATTATATCATAGAGAAGATCAGCGATGATCTGGAATTTGGTTCACCTCTATGGCCAGCGGTGCGAACTGTCAGATTGTTTCCTGGGCTTGTTGGTAAGAGTGGTGCGCCCGAGAAACAACAGCTGGGGGGTTTCCCCCCACCATTATGCATCTAAAAGCGATCCAGCAGCTAATCAGCCGCTTGGATCACTTCTATGAGAAACAATCGCTGACGGAAAAAAAAATAAAAAATATCGGGGTTATAGCTGATAGCTGCAGCCATAACCCTGGTAAACCACTTCAAAGCTGCAACGTAAATTTACATAGTGTGGTCGGTGAGTGGATAATAAATAAGATATCCAACAAAATGACACGTGGGGGCCTGCTGGGGGGCCAATTGCAATGACATCTCCACAATAAGAGATCTTGACCTTGGAGGTCTGGTGTGGTCCTTTTTCATACACATTTCATAGTGCAAAACATAAACATACAGTTTTCTATATATTAAAGGATAAGGTCGCCTTTCGGAGCATATTGAGGGTGTTCCTATGTATCTACCTCCTGCCAACGCTTCCGGCTCTGTGACAGCTGACTATTCTGCCCATACTCGCTGTCACAATTTGAAAACAGTGCGGCCATGTGGAGTTCCACCCACACGGCGGGGTCATTCATTCACAGTTTTCTGTGAATAAATAGACTACAAGTACTGTCAGCCATTGCAGCTGGTGGATTGTAGTTCTCAAACAGCTGTGAGAGTGCTGATGAGTGCTCCTGTAGTCCATTGATCTTTCTGCTTTCAGGTAATATGATCTGATGCCTGTCCATATCAGAAAGAAAGAAAGAAAGAAAGAGAAAAACGCACAAGCATTGTGTGACACCTTCATAAAACCTTTATAAAGAATAGCAAAAACTGATGCTTTGTCATATAAAATAAGAGACGTGTGGTGAGCACAGCAAAGGTCCCTGCTGTAGTATTGGGGTCTGATTGGTTTGGGTAGAGTCGGAATAAAACCAAACAAGGACCGATGCGGGTTAATGGATTTGGGCCCCCTCCCCCACTGTCACTATGAACATGTAGCCTCCTTTTCATCTATTCCAATTGTATCAAGACAATAACAGATTGAGGAGAAGCTCTTGAGATGAAGAAATCAATTTTATTCTGTATCTTCTGATAGATTGTAAATGATTTTATCTCTCTTGCATTTTGCTTGTCCCTTACATCCCAATAGATTGTAAGCTCTTCTGCCCTCTGTATCCTCCCTTATACCACAATAGATTGTAAGCTCCTCTGCCTTCTGTATTCTCCCTTATACCACAATAGATTGTAAGCTCTTCAGTATCCTCCCTCGTAAGATTCTTCATCCCTCTTTTGTACCTTAACCAGCTGTAAGCTCTTATTATGACTTTCGTCTCCTGTGGAACTCTCATACTCCCCTCCCAGTGATTTCAGCGTTGTCCTCTTGTGATGCCACACACCTCTCCGCCATCTTCTTCTGATCTCATGGGGGGAGGGGGTGCTCTCTCTTCCGCACTCAGGAAGCCCCCGGATAACGAGCGCCGGGTGCGTCCCCCACGGATGTAGAATTTGAGGTTTGCTGACAAATGTGATGTGATGTGGAGCTGACCACCAGGTGAATGCAATGGTTGGAGATTCTTCTGAATGAAGAAATAATTTAGGGATAATAAGGGATATACATCTCAGGCCCAACAACACAGCCACTCCCCCAATCTACACTCCACATCCCTCTTCTTATCGGTGTAATGATGAATCTGACCTCCCCCACCCTGTGATCACCTTTCAGGTGTGTCCTGTGTCAGTACCTAGGAATACACATAGATCTGAATATACACAGGGGGTGTGAGGATCGGGACCACCACAAGTGAACTGTGTGACCGCTGAAGAGGAAGATTCCAACATAGAAATTTAGGGGGGGCGGAATCTCCAATTTTTCCACCCAGCAATTGTACTCCTCACTCGTCTCCATACCCAGCAAGTGACCTCCGCCGCTGCCAGCGGCTCCGGTAAGCCCCCTCTCCCGCCGCCGATAAAAGTGATCTCGCAGCGAATTCGCTGAGGAGACCACTTTTAACTTGTAGCGGACCACCCGCTGAAGAAGGGGATACCGCAGTTATGGCAGCTAAGTGGTTAAAAAAAAAAGAAATGATTCTCTTATTTAAAAATTATTTTTTACACTGTCACTTTAAAATTATTATTTTTGATCACTATTATTGCTGTCACAAGAAATGTAAACGTCCCTGTGTCAGGTATTTTTTTGGAGGGTATGACTAAATAATTGATAAAAACACCGGGGTCAGTAGTCAAAGATTACAGCTTATAGCGAATCAAAAACCCGTCCCACCCATCAGGGTGGGGTCCCTTAACAACACAATTTAAATACTCAAAAACGAACCTGAGGGTTTATGTTAAAGTACCGAAGTTTGGCGCCATTCCACTAGCGTGTGCAATTTTGAATCATGACATGTTAGATATGTATTTAATCTGCGTAACTTCATCTTTCACATTATGCAAAACAAGTGGGCTAACTTTACTGTTTTTTTTTTTTTTTTGTTGTTTTTTTTTAAGCACAAAATTGTTTTTTTTCCCAAAAAAACACGTTCGAAAAATTGCTGTGCAAATACCATGCGAGATAAAAAGTTGCAACGACGTTCCGTCTCCGCCATCTTGCTACACCCCACACTCGGCCACAGTAAGGATATACTAAGAAGGGGAAAGCGGACATGTTGTTATACCCACCGGAGTTTTGCATTTTACACGTATTTATAACAGTAAAGTGAGTTTCTATAGTGAAATACAGTGCTTAGAACTCCGTCTGACTACTTAGATGTTGAATTTTAAAAACAGCGAACTTCTGTCAGATTAGCAAACCTGTGAGATGAGCAGGGTTGCCGCTGCTTTTAAAATTCAACATCTAAGTAGTCAGATGGAGTTCTAAGTACTGTATTTCACTATATAAACTGACTTTACTGTTATAAATACGTGTAAAATGCAAAACTCCGGTGGGTATAACAAAATGTCCCCTTCCCCCCTTCTTAGTGTACCCTTACTGTGGACGAGTGTGGGGTGTAGCAAGATGGCGGCAACGGAACGTCACTTCCGTAGTAAACTGCGATGGGCCGCTGAATATGTCGTTACGTCCTCCACCCTCACCAGTTGTGTCGATTGAAAGCTTGTGACATTAAAGTTAATTGAAAAATAAAAAAGAGGAGTGGAGGCCACATGTTAGATATGAAACGTGGAGCTCCAGTCTGCAGCCAGACTCCTCTCCCCCTCTCTCCTCTGGGCCCCTCCTTTTACTGGACCCCGCCCCACTGGCTGGTTGTTATGGGAGCCAAGAACACGCTGTCTCCTCTCCCCGCCCCCCCTGAAAGTCCCGTAGTATAGTCTCACGAGACTCTCTCCCGGTTGCCAGGAGACGGGTGTTGCTTGTATCAGGGAGAGATAAACAGCCAACATGGTGAGTGAATGAATGTGACAGGGGGCCCCTAATGTGTAGTGACTGGGGGGGCCCTAATGTGTAGTGACTGGGGGGGCCCTAATGTGTAGTGACTGGGGGGGCCCTAATGTGTAGTGACTGGGGGGCCCTAATGTGTAGTGACTGGGGGGGGCCCTAATGTGTAGTGACTGGGGGGGCCCTAATGTGTAGTGACTGGGGGGCCCTAATGTGTAGTGACTGGGGGGGGCCCTAATGTGTAGTGACTGGGGGGGCCTAATGTGTAGTGACTGGGGGGGGCCTAATGTGTAGTGACTGGGGGGGGCCCTAATGTGTAGTGACTGGGGGGCCCTAATGTGTAGTGACTGGGGGGGGCCCTAATGTGTAGTGACTGGGGGGCCCTAATGTGTAGTGACTGGGGGGGCCTAATGTGTAGTGACTGGGGGGCCCTAATGTGTAGTGACTGGGGGGGCCTAATGTGTAGTGACTGGGGGGCCCTAATGTGTAGTGACTGGGGGGGGGGGCCTAATGTGTAGTGACTGGGGGGGCCCTAATGTGTAGTGACTGGGGGGGCCCTAATGTGTAGTGACTGGGGGGGCCCTAATGTGTAGTGACTGGGGGGGGCCCTAATGTGTAGTGACTGGGGGGGCCCTAATGTGTAGTGACTGGGGGGGGCCCTAATGTTTAGTGACTGGGGGGGGCCTAATGTGTAGTGACTGGGGGGGCCCTAATGTTTAGTGACTGGGGGGGGCCTAATGTGTAGTGACTGGGGGGGCCCTAATGTGTAGTGACTGGGGGGGGCCCTAATGTGTAGTGAATGGGGGGGCCTAATGTAGTGACTGGGGGGGGCCTAATGTGTAGTGACTGGGGGGGGCCCTAATGTGCAGTGACTGGGGGGGCCTAATGTGTAGTGACTGGGGGGGGCCCTAATGTATAGTGACTGGGGGGGGCTAATGTGTAGTGACTGGGGGGGCCTAATGTGTAGTGACTGGGGGGGGGGCCCTAATGTGTAGTGACACCAATGAATGGGGTCCATTTACCAGTGACACCAATGAGTAGGACCTCCAATGTAATGGGGGAATTTATACTGACCTCCATCATACAGCAGAATGTACAGTGATCTGTAGGGTGTCATTCACACAGGTTTTGGGTCTGTATTCAGTAATCTGGCCGCTGGGGGGGCGTCTGTGCAATCAGAACGAATGTCTGTCTATGCAGCCGCTGAGCCCCCAAATACTGACATGGGCTGTAATATCAGGGGACACAACCATAGAGGAGATACCGGGACATGAGGGGAAGTCATTTTGGGGCCACATGATGAGGACACAGAGATGATCAGTGTGGCCCCTGTACAGAATGACCTCACTGAGCAGTAAAACGATTGTACTTTTTGTTTCCCCAATAAATATCACCATCACTCGTTTGTAGTTCTGCCATAATTATACCACCGATATCCATAGCAACCTGTAGGAGGAGGGGGTTGAACTTCATGCAGAACTGGGAGTGGGTACCTGTCAAAACCAGGTCACCCGCTCCCCCCTCCTCCCCAAAAGGTGGCAAATGTGGAGGGGGAGGTGGCAGACAAGCGGAGCTTCCCCTTTTGGGTGGAGCTCTGCTTTAAACAACAAATAACTTTTTTTTGCAAAAAAAAAAAAAAATACAGTTACACCCAAGCACAACCCCCCCAAATTTTTTTTAGAGCCCTCCCTACCCCCACATATACGCATATACGAACGCAAACACACGCGTCAGGGTCGCCTACGCTTGAAAACGTTGATTGCGATACACATGTTGCATATCGCCACGCACGCTGGAGTGAGAGCAATAATTCTAGCACCTGACCTCCTCCATAACACTAAACTGATGACCTATAGCGGGCTTTTGAAGTGTCGCCTATAGTGTATAGTGTACCAAAGTTTGTCATTTCACGGGCGCACGCAAATTTAGGATTTGACATGTTGGGTATCTATTTGCTCGCTGCAACCTCATCTTTCACATTTTACCAAAAATGTGGGTAGTTTATTGCATTTGTTTCCCTTTAAATTCACTTTAGTGTATTTTGTACAGAAATTTAGCATTTCCTAGATTTTTGCGGTAATATCATGTGACATAAAAAATGAAAACTACCACTATTTTATTCTCTAGGGTGTCTGCCTTCAGAAAATACATCATGTTTGTGATTATTTTAACGGTATCTGCAAAAAATTTTTTGCAAAAACAGCCCTGGCAGCGAAAGGGTTAAAGTTGATTTAAAAAAAAAAAAAAACTGTGGAGGTCACTTGATTGCTGTGGGGGGCGGAGCTCCAGTGTGCAGCAAGATACCCAGGAAACATGTGACCTCCACTTCCACCAGTTATGTCTACTGAATGCTTGTGACATTAAAGCGGAGGTCCGGCAGCTGCTATCTTTTAATATATGGACACTTACTTGTCCAGGGAACCGGCGATGTTGGCACCCCAGCCAATCTTCGGATCGGCTGTCGTGTGCAGCCGCCATCATTCCTGGTAAGGGGACCCGGCAGTGAAGCCTTTCGGCTTCACAGCCGGTTCCCTTCTGTGCATGCGCTGCGCAAATTGGTCTGGCGGCGGAGGAAGGAGGAGGGGGCCGAACTTCTGAGAGATGGGGCTGTGGCCCTTGTCTCCGTGAAGTGGGGAATGGTACCTGTAAAAATGTGGCATCAGTGGGGTGGGGGGGTGGAAGTGACGGATAAGCGGAAGTTTTGCGTGGAACTTCTTTTAAAGTTAATTAAAAACACAGGACAGCTCCGCCTACCAGTGTGAAGTAAATGTCTTCTGTTGTATGTGACCTGTCCTGTGTTGCCTCTCCAGCCTCCAAAGAAGAAAGGAGGGAAGAAGAAGGTGTCGGCAAAGGGGAAGAAGAGCCCCGGATTGGTGGATGGACTGTCCACTGAGGACATGAGCAAAGATCAGGTAGGTACTTCTTACTAGGAATGAGGTCAGCTAAGTGCGACAAAATGGTATTTGCCTCCAGTGGGAAAGTCTTCTAGTAACAGCAACCGTCATTCATCCACATAGGGCAGGGGGTGACAAATGCTCTGGGTCCCTGGTGCCCAACCTGTGGCCCTTTGGTATATGATGTGTGGCCCTCAGCAGTCTGTAGTGGGAACAATGATTAGGGTAATGGCATTGATCTCTACCAGTCTCATGTAACATCTTCCCAGTCTGGCATTGTCTTCTGCAGTATATCTCCAGCCAACAATTTATTCTGTCCACAGCCAACCCCCCCCCGGAATACCCCCCTCCATCATGTCCACATTCTCTCTGACCCTCACAGCTCTAGGTATAGATATGTAAAATTTCCAGAAATTTTGAAGCCATGGGGAAAAAAAAAATCGTTTTTTATTTTTTTTTTTTTTCTGGAAAAAAAATGGAATTTTCACAAAAATTGTAAAAAAAATTCAGTGTGAAGTAGTTTTACTAATTAAAAAAGTATCCCAACAATCATCCAACTGTAGGAGATACAAGATGGAGCCCACAAGCAAACTCAACTGGATCCTTTCCGCTGCAGTGCCCCCTAGTGGCAGAAATGCATATTTCTCTTGTTTGAAAACTGCATTGAGAAGTACAGTGTTACTTGAATTGTATTCCAGGATTTGTTTGTCTTCTGCTAAGAGAACTTGCAATAATTTAAGACCCCTTTCACACTGGGGCGCTTTGCAGGCGCTATAGCGCTAAAAATAGCGCCTGCAAGGCGCCCTGAAAGAGTTGCTCCTCACACTCCAGTGTGAAAGCCCGAGGGCTTTCACACTGGAACGGTGCACTGGCAGAACACTAAAAAAAAGTCCTGCTAGCAGCATCTAAGGAGCGGTGTGTATACCGCTCCTTCACCGCTCCTGCCCATTGAAATGCATGGGGCATCGCGGCTATACCGCCGGCAAAGCGCTGCTGCAGCAGCGCTTTGCGGTGGTTTTAACACTTTCTTGGCCGCTAGCGGTCAAATACCGCTGCTAAAATGACGGTAAAGTGGCGCTAAAAATAGCGCAGTTTTACCGCCGGAGCCCGCACCGCCCCAGTGTGAAAGGGGCCTAAGACTTTAAATTCTCAGAAATCTTTCATTGAAAGAGAAGTTTGGGCTTTTTTTTTTTTTTGAATCATAATTGCCTAGGTGGATGCTGCATCTTTCCCCCGCCGGGTCTAAGACTGAGAATTGAGTGATCAGACACCACCATTCCCTTGGTTCTAAGGGGCTTCCTGAGCAGAGAGCTGGTGACTGCTGGTGACTTTCCGTAAAGAAACCGCTTTGAAAAAAGCCTGTTTTTTTTCCCCAATTTTTCAGTTTTTTGTCCATACCTTCCCCTCTCTATCTAGGTACACCACATTCTGTATTCTGTCATTATTATATTATTAGGGTCACACTATGGCGGCTCAGCAGACCTTGTTTGCACGAGTTTGGCATCCCTCTCATTTGAATGGGCTGCTGTGCAGAAAAAGGTTCCTGCATCATTTTTAAAATGCAGCAGGGAAATCGCATGATACTTTTTGATACTTTTATCCCAGTGGTTCCCACAACCAACCGCAATAGTGTGAACCTTCCTGCTGTGATTGTACTGTACGCTGTAGATGTCGTCGTTTTTAGTGAGGTCTGAGAACAGTTTCAGGGTTCTTCTGGGGAAGAAGGTTGAAGGAAGCCACTTTATGGACATAACATTTTGTGATTTCTCTATAGCTGGAGGAGCACATAGTGCGCCTGCGGGAGGAACTGGACAGAGAACGTGAGGAGAGGAACTACTTCCAGCTAGAGAGAGACAAGATACACACCTTTTGGGAGATCACCCGCCGCCAGCTAGAAGACAAGAAATCAGAACTGCGGAACAAGGATCGTGAGATGGAGGAGGCGGAGGAGAGGCATCAGGTGGAGATCAAGGTGAGGACATCGCTTCTTCTGTGTCACTTTACCACACCGACATCTTCCTCAGAGCTACCAGACATAACATTGTCATACATGTCCTTCACATATTAGTCATGATGATACAACGGTGTTGGTGGGGGGGTTAGGGACAGGCCCTACATGCCTCCCACTCACTCTGTCACCTTTAAGTGGAACGTTACCCATAACAACTTGATAAAAATTTAGCAAGGAACATACATTTCACATTAATAATTCTGCTACCAAAATGAGTGTGTGCTGTTAATTGCCTCCAGCGTTGCTCCCGTTTCTTCTTGCCAGAGGTAGCCATTTTGTTGAAGCCCAGAGCAAGGTATTTCAGGTGATAGAAAGAGCCGCGAGATCACCGTTATCGGCGGCGGGAGAGGTACCACCCCCCCTCCCGCCGCTCTCCCGCACCCTCCGCCGCTTACCGGAGCTGTCGGTAGCGGCGGAGGAGATTGGGACCTGTCACTGCTGAGGTACGGAGACGAGTGAGGCCAAGATGGCCCCCACCCGCCCCTATACCATGTGACGGCCGGAGCGACGTCATTACGACGGCTCCGCCCACTTCTCTTAAAGGCACAATTTTTTTTGTGTCATTTTTTTAAACGACTTTTTTTTTTTTTTTTTTTTTTTGCATTTTAGTGTAAATATGAGATCTGAGGACTTTTTGACCCCAGATCTCATATTTAAGAGGACCTGTCATGTTTTTTTCTATTACAAGGGATGTTTACATTCCTTGTAATAGGAATAAAAGTGATCCAATTTTTTTTTTTTTTTTAAAACAGTGAAAAAATAAATAAAATAAAGTAAAATAAATAATAAAAAAAAAAAAAAATTTTTTTAAAGCGCCCTGTCCCGACGAGCTCGCGCGCAGAAGCGAACGCATACGTGAGTAGCGCCCGCATATGAAAACAGTGGTCAAACCACACATGTGAGGTATCGCCGCGACCGGTAGAGCGAGAGCAATAATTCTAGCCCTAGACCTCCTCTGTAACGCAAAACATGCAACCTGTAGAATTTTTTAAACGTCGCCTATGGAGATTTTTAAGGGTAAAAGTTTGACGCTATTCCACGAGCGGGCGCAATTTTGAAGCGTGACATGTTGGGTATCAATTTACTTGGCGTAACATTATATTTCACAATATAAAAAAAAATTGTGCTAACTTTACTGTTGTCTTATTTTTTTATTCAAAAAAGTGATTTTTTTCCAAAAAAAGTGCGCTTATAAGACCGCTGCGCAAATACGGTGCAAAAAAAAGTATTGCAATGACCGCCATTTTATTCTCTAGGGTGTTAGAAAAAAAACCATAAATAATGTTTGGGGGTTCTAAGTAATTTTCTAGCAAAAAAACCTGTTTTAAACATGTAAACACCTAAAATCCAAAACGAGGCTGGTCCTTAAGTGGTTTTAATAATAATCCGCGCCACCCAAATTACTAAACAAGTATGTGACCTCCTAGTGTAAGCGAACCTGTATCTGCACTCCAATGTTGACACAATGTCCTCCTGTGTAATCCTCCAGTTTCAGCTTTGTCACTGTGTAGGTGATTTCACAACACCCAAATGCAAATTAAACATCCCAAAAATTAAGTGCAGCGCAACTCAAAATCATCAAATGTCTATAACGTATACATTGCCATGTTATTCATACATGAAGTCCATGTGCAATTCAAAAGTCCCAATAATATATACACCGCAATGCATACAGTGCAAATGACAATCTTCAGGACTTGTGACACATTCAGTGACCACCACCACTAGATGAAAAACCTGCTCACCTCAACTTCAGACCCCACAACAGAGTCTATCAAGCACCCACAATTCTCATCCTCGCTGCCTCCTTTTCCATATCCTCTTACAAGAAGGGAATTTTTAGTAGGCCTACCAAGGCAGCCCAAACACAGGGCGCAACACGTGTAGGTGGGAGGAGTCAAGCTTGTGACGTCATCATCCAGGAAATAGTGTACCATTGCATGCAGTTTTAAAGAAGTTTGTAAGTTTTTTACCCCTTTTTTTAATAATAAATGTGGAAATAGAGAGCACTATGGGTCTCTTATGTTTCCCATCATGAGGATATGCTAACCTCAAAGTCCCTGATCGTAGGAGGATACAGAGGAGGAGACTTGCTGTTCCAGGTACAGAGAGGATGATAATTGTGGATGCTTATTAGACTCTGTTGTGAGGTCTGAATTTGAGGTGAGCAGGTTTTTCACCTAGTGGTGGTCACTGAATGTTCCACGAGACCGAAGATTGTCATTTGCACTGTATGCACGGCGGTGTATATATTATTGGGACTTTTGAATTGCTCGTGGACTTTATAATGTATGAATAACATGGTGATGTATACGTTATAGATATTTGGTGATTTTGAGTTGTGCAGCAATTCAAAAACACAAAATGTAAACGTTTATAGTAGAGAACTTAACACATCAACTATTGGAAGCAATGGAATAGTTTTTGTTGAATTTGGAATTCCTCTCTCTCTCTCAATAAAAAAAGAATCTATCATGAAAATAAAAAAATAAACCTGTTGCAGGTATAAAATATAGGCACATAGCTACCAAACCCTCGCATGACAACCGAATCATGAATGATTTTTACAGCCAAAGTTCTGACACTTGTGAGTATGGCCCATTACTAAGATGGGGAGCCACACCAGCCAAAAGACTATGCAGGAGGCAGGAAGGCTGGGGGGGGGGGGGGCTTTGGCACTGTTAGGAAATGCTGAAGTTTTGCCTGTTAAGTGCCAGGACAGTGATGGTGGGTTTGGAGGACTTCAGGTGCGTATAACTCAAGGTGTCTGCTCTCTATACCTGCAGCAGTTTTTTTTTTTTTTAAAGGAATAGAACTTTATTGCACATTTTTTCACATACAGTTGGTAGACACTTCTATGTATCCAAAACAGTGTTTCAAAAATATGTGAAAGCATTCATGCAGCTCTATAATTACAATGTTGGTAAAATGGAAGACACAAAAGAAGAGCTTTACTTTCAACGAGGCAATGATATGTGCAGACTATTGTATTCCTTAAAGTGGAACTTTCCTCTCTCAATCAACATTGACTATTTTTAATCCTCATGCTGCTACCATTAGTAAAGTACCGTATCTATCGGCGTATAAATCAGGGGAAAATCGTGTGTGCGTGTTATACACCGAACAGCTGCCTTGGAGGGGATGGAGGGAACGAGCGCTGCCGAAATAGATAGAGCCGAATCTCCTGTGTACTCGGCTCTGCTCGCAGTCATGCCCAGTCCCACCTCCTGCAGATGAGCACTGTTCATGCTGCAAAGAGGGGCAACACTGCAGGTGGGCAATGATCAGGCTGCAAAGAGGGGCAAGACTGCAGTTGGGCACTAATCATGCTGCAAAGAGGGGCAAGATTGCAGATGGGCACTGATCAGGCTGCAATGATGGGCAAGACTGCAGATGGGCATTGATCAAGCTGCAATGATGGGCAAGGCTGCAGATGGGCACTGATCAGACTGCAATGAATGGCAAGGTTGCAGATGGTCACTGATCAGGCTGCAATGATGGGCAATGGCGAGGCTGCAGATGGGCACTGATAAGGCTGCATTGATGGGCACTGACCCTTATTTTGCTTCAAAATTCTTTATTTAAAATGTAAGTTTTTTTTCCTGAAACTTCCCTCTTAAAATTAAGGTGTGTGTTATATGCCGATTAAATACGGGTATATCATATTTACTTGTTTTACATTTTTTTTTATACATTTGTTTAGTTACTTCCTGGTTTTTATGCTTAGGCAAATGATGTCATACATTCCAGGAGTCTTCAGGAGGGGAAGAAAGGAGGAGGGGTTTTCTCAGCTAAGCACACCCTGCTGCCTACATGCCTGAGCTAAGGGCACATGGATTCCAGGAAGTAAATGCTACATGAAACATCTGCCCTTACTCAAGATGGCAGTGGCTAGAAATGCTAGGGGTGTTTTTCAAAGTGATTTCTCAGCAAATAATGCATGGAGACATGGATGGATGGAGGAGTTTACTTTGAATATTAACCACTTCCCATATAGCAGAATGATGGTCGGAAAGTGGTTGTATTATCCTGACTGGACATTATATGACGTCCAGCAGGATAAGCCGCTAGCGTGCACCCACTAGCGTGCGCCAACAGCTGATCACGTGGTAACCAGGAAGAGCTTATTTATCGGCTTTTCCGCAACTTACACTGACAAGGCGCGAGTAGAGGAGAGCCGATTAGCTGCTCTCCTGATAGGGGGTTTGCGCTGATGATCAGCGCATTGATTATCAGTGCAGACCCATCGAGGATGCCCCCTGGAAACCACCAGGGATGCCCACTGAAGGCCACCAGGTGAGCCCACCAGGGATGCCAATCAGTGCCCATTAGGATGGCACGCTGTGCCCATCAGTGATGCCTGTTAGTGCCTCCTGATCAGTGCCATCTATCAGTGCCTCCTATGTGTGCCGATTAGTGCCGCTTATCAGTGCTACATATGCTTCATCATCAGTGCCAATCAGTACTGTCTCATCAGTGCCTGTCAGTGCAGCCTCATCAGTGAAGGAGAAAACTTACTTATTCACAAAGTTTTGTAACAGAAACGAAGAAAAACTTTTTTTTTTTTAATTTTTGGTCTTTTATTTGTAGCGCAAAAAATAAAAACCCCAGTGATGATCAAATACCACCCAAAGAAAGTTCTATTTGTGTGAAGAAATTTATAAAAAATTTTTTGGGTACAGTGTTGCATGACCGTGCAATTGTCATTCAATGTGCAACAGCTCTAAAAGCTGAAAATTGGACTGGGCAGGAAGGGGGTGAAAGTGCTTGGTATTGAAGTGGTTAAAAATGAATTAAATGGAGCTTTTGATTTGTGGTGCTCAGATACAGTGTAGTTCTGCTTTACTCACAAAACGCAGAAGAACTGAGAGGGATGGGGAGGCAAAGAGTGGAAAAGAGCAAGTTTCATTATAGATTATCTTATGGTGATCCTGTTGGAATTTACTTTAATTGTTAGCAAAAGAGACTGAATATCTTATCTTTTGTGCTGCCCCCGCGCTAACTGGTTTCTCCCATTGACCTCCTACAACACTACTGCATCCACCAATGATCTGGAGGGTGGTGGGAGGAACCAGTGAGCACCGTGGGGGAACCAGGAGACCAACTCTTTCCCAGTGGAGTTCAATGGAAGACTTATCTTGGATGGAGTGTTTGCAGTTCTAGTTGTTTCAGATTGTTTTATTCTTATGACAAAGTGTCACGTTAAGATGTAAAATTAGTGAAATCCATAGGAAAGGAAAGTGATCTTGTTGCTGTGTGATCCCATACAGAGGACACAATCTTTGTAGATATCATACAGTGTGTGTTCAGTATCGCTCCTTGCCGCATCCTTTGACACCCCAGAAGCCTCTGCCTGCAGCAAAGGAAGTTTTCTATCCAGATTTTCCAATGCTTACTTTGCTATTCCAGATTCTGAGACGCAGACAAGACCTATTTCCTTCTCCTTTAAGTCAGCAGTTTCCTGGAAACAGAAGGAACTCAAACAGAAGAACTTCCCTGGAGTAAAATCCAGAGGTGGCCATATGGAGCCGGTATATCATTTATCATAATCGCATTTCACCACTAGGTATTGGGAACGAAACGTAGAGCTGCACAAAATTCTTAAAGGGCAACACCAACCAAAACCAACACTGTGGTGTCAGTGCCTCACTTCTACATTCCCCAGTTTATTTTGTTAATCTGTATAAGCTAGGCTATAATCTGTATTATAGCCTAGCCTAGTCTCAAAATACCATCCTAATTGTTTTCTTCGTTCCTCCTGCTCTCTAGTTCCCTCGTCATCTCCTCCCATGCTCGCCTCCAGGACTTTTCCAGAGCCTCTCCAATCCTATGGAACTCCTTACCCCAATCTGTCCGATTATCTCCTACTCTATTCATTTTTAGATGGTCCCTGAAAACCCTGCTCTTCAGAGAAGCCTATCCTACCCACAACTAACAACTGTATTTTCATTTTCTCCATCAGTTCATCCCCCACAGTTATCACCTTTTTTGTTTCACTTGACCCTGCCTTCTAGATTGTAAGCTCTAATGAACAGGGCCTTCTGATTCCTCCTGTATTGAATTGGGTTGTAACTGTACTGTCTGCCCTCACGTTGTAAAGCGATGTGGAAACTGTTGGCGCTATATAAATCCTGTATAATAATGATAATAGAGTGTCTATCAGCACCTTCATTTGGCTCAGTAATGGCTGCAGTTGGTCAGCAGATCTGGTACTTTGGATATGTTGACAATGTAGTCCCTAAGAGGTGCAAGTAGAAGGTAGTGATTAAAGTTGGCCCTTCAAAGCTCAGATATCCATTTTGGGAGAGCTTGCCTTATTTGTGGGGGGGCAAAGACTGGCCATAGACGGAGCCATGAATGCAGGAAAGAAAATTGCTTGATTCCCTTACCAACACCGACAGTGAGAACACAGTCCCACAGGAGAACAAAGTGATTTTTGCTAGCTGCTATAACAGCCACTGGCAGTAATTGCATGTAGAATCTGGCAGGCTGGTTGTACCCAAGTTGCTTGATTGATCAACTTGGGTACATTCAGCCTGCCCATACATGGTCCGAATCTTGGCTGGTTCCTGCTGAACTGGCTGAGATTCTAACTATCTATAGCCGACTTTAGAGTTCCTACACTAGGTTCAGGGAGCAGTAAAAACAGACAGCTGAGCCATGATATTACTGCCCCCCCCCCCCCCCCCCCCCCCCCCCCGGTACCGTACCAATACAGCCAGACAGGACTGTACACATGCTGCAGAATTTTTTCTTCGACTGCAGACTTTAATAGGCGGCACAACCAATCAAACTCGCCCATTGAGTTCAAAGGGTTCACACCGCAACCGTGAGCCAAAGGTGTAACACAGGGTCCGGGGTTTACATAACTGAGTGATCTCTGAGTCGGACTCTTCAGTAGATGATGACCTTGGATGGTGCCTGAATAAAGATGGCTCTGTCCTACTGAAGAGAAAAGCAGATGGAGGCATTGTCAGGGGGTAGAACGGTGATATCTGTGAGGGGTAATAAATACTTGTAAGGGTTACACTTACACATTTCTTAGCATACCTGGAAATTACATAAAAAAATAAAACAGATGCTAATGTAGCAAATAAAAAAAAAAAAAAAAAAGATCTATCCATCTATACATATATGTGTGTGTGTATGTGTGTGTGTATATATATATATATATATATATATATATATATATATATATATATATATATATATATATATATATATATATATCCTATACAATTGCTACACAAGTCATATTGTAATTGAATATTATTAAAACTTACCTTTCCTTTTAAATCTGCAGCCAATGTAATTTTCTGTAAATTGCAATATGGCCACCTGTAGGCGCTCTGTACACAGATGGTATACAGGGCACCCCCAAGAAATGTCATTTCCTGCTTGTGTGATTGGCTCACTGATTTTCCCAGAAGTTTGCACTAAGATACAAGTCAGATTTTTGGCATCCCGTGCAACAAACATTTCATTTTTGGGGAGATACTCTCAAAGGGAAATCACGTCTGAAAAGATGTAGACCCTGCCACTTACCTCATCGAACCCTGCAAGTGCAGCAGCTGATTGATAATTATAAAGTCGCTACAAAAAACTATTTCTTTAGAATAACAAAAGAAAGAAATTTGCAACAGTTTGTTACAATCCCTGCAATGTACATAGATGACTTAAAGGGGAGGGGTTTCTTATCAACAAAAGTGGAGTTACTCTTTAAAGTGGAGTTCCAGCCTCTAATAAAAAAAATGTAAAAGTCAACAGCTACAATTGGTTTAGACCTAGTTTTATCTTAGCCTGGAACTCCACTTTAAAGCGGTTGTATACCCCGCTTGGTCATTTTTACCTACAGGTAGGCCTATAATAAGGCTTACCTGTAGGTAAAATGAATATCTCCTATACGGTGCACAGTTTAGGAGACATTAACCCTGCATGCAGCCGCTGATGTCAGCGGCCCATGCGCTCTGAAGGTTCGGCATATCATGCCGGAACGGAGGACTCCTGTGTGCATGTGCAGGAGTGACATCATCGCGGCTCCGGCCACTCACAGCGCTGGAGCCCGCGAACCCGGAAGAAGGTAAGTATTTTATAATATGCTATTGTTTTGGGGGTTTTTTTTCCAGTGGTTTACTACTGCTTTAAGTACACATCAAACTTATTTTTGCTTGTCCTCTTCAGGTATATAAACAGAAAGTGAAGCATCTTCTGTATGAGCATCAGAGCAACCTCTCAGAGCTGAAAGCGGAGGGCAGCGTTGCTATGAAGCTGGCACACCAAGATCACCACACTCAGGAGAGCCTGCTGAGCAAAGATATGCGTAGTCTGCGGGTGGAGCTCAAAGAGCAGGAGCTGGCCAATGAGATGGTGTTGAAGAATCTCAAAATGGTAAGAGAAAAGGGGTGGAGCTAAACTAAATTCTCAGCTGCAAACATTTGTTCACCTTTATCCTCGCAGATAATCCCCCTTCACAGACTCCTAGTTTTCCTGAGCTTATGTTTTCACATTTATAATGGTGTCTCATTGCATTTGACAGAAACAAGATGAAGAAAGAACACAGCAAAGGAGTGACTTCGAGAGACAAGTAAAAGGTCAGTATTTTGATGGCTGCAGGAGGCTCATACAAGATAAGGCAGGCTGGGTTTCATGTACTTGGCTAACCCTTTCGCTGCCAGGTGCGTACGCCATATGGACCTGACAGCGGGGGGAATCACACACAGTCCAGTTGCTGCAACCACCGGGATTGTGTGTGGAACTGACAGGCAGACTCCTGCCTGTCAGGTTAGAGCATTCAGGTGGCTGCGCAGCCGCCTGATGGCCTCCACACATCCCCGGTACCGGCTTCCCCCAACGGGGGCCCATGGCCATGCTTACCAGGCTCCACTTGTTTTCTTTTTTTTTTCCAAAGAAATTAAGTTACACCTAAGTAGAGCTGCACAATTTTGGTAAAATGAGAATCACTATTTTTTTGCTTAGAATAAAGATCACGATTCTCATGGCGTAACCTCTTTGACATTATACAAAAAAAATGAGCTAACTTTACTGTTACTGTTAGTTTTTCTTTTTAATTCATTAAAGCGTATTTTTTTTTTTTAAATTGCGTTTGAAAGACCGGTGCGCAAATAAAGTGTGACATAAAATATTGCAACAACCACCATTTTATTCTCTAGGGTCTCTGCTAAAAAATATATAATGTTTGGGGTTTCTGAGTAGTTTTCTAGCAATAAATATTGATTTTAACTTGTAAGCAGCAAGTGTCACAAAAAGTTTAGTGCTAATTCACACCAGACGCAGTTCCATTCAGTTCTGTGTGCTTTTTTTCTGCACAAAATGCATGCACAGTGTTTTCCATGTATTCCAATGGCTCTAGTTCACACCATGCAGTCAGTTTTCTGCACCAGAAACTGACTGCATGGTGTGAACTAGAGCCATTGGAATACATAGGAAACACTGTGCATGCATTTTTAATGCAGAAAAAAAGTGCACGGAACTGAACGGAACTGCATCTGGTGTGAACTGTCTTTAAGTGATTAAACTTCCCTCATCTACAGACAGAAGTTGATTCCTTTGATCTAAGAACAAAATGTTACTTTGTTTATAGTTATCTGCAATGTTGTGATAAAACTTGGCAGGCTGCCTGGATTTTTTTTTTCTCCAGCTGTCAGAGAACTCTCTGCACTTGTTGGATAGAATCGGGAAATGCTGTTTTAAGATCGGGAAGGGAAAAGAATCACGGTTTTGATTCTTAACGATTAATCGTGCAGCTCTACACCCAAGCACGTAAAATCCCCACCAAATAATTTTAGGGCACCTCCACCTCCACATATACGCATGTACAGACATTAACATATGCGTCAGGGGGTGCCTACGCGTGAAAACATTGATTGCAATACACATTACATATTACCATGCACGCTGGAGTGCAAGCAATAATTCTAACACAAGACCTCCTCCGTAACACTAAACTGATACCTATAGGGGGCTTTTGAAGCGTCGCCTATAGAAAATATAGGGTACTGAAATTTGTCTCCATTTCACAGACGCACACAAATTTAAGGCTTGGCATGTAAGGTATCTATTTACTTGGTGCAACTTCGTCTTTTATACTTTACCAAAAATTTGGGTAATTTATTGCGTTTTGTTTGCCCTAAAAATCACAGTGTGTTTTCTAGTGATATTTTGCGTTTACTAGACCTTTGCGGTAACATCGTGTGACATAAAAAATTGGAACTACCACTATTTTATTCTCTAGGGTGTCTGTTTTCAGAAAATATATCATGTTTGTGGGTTTTACATCATTTTTAGGGCTAAAATTATTTTTTAAAACGTGTGCAAAAATGGCTCTGGCAGCGAAAAGGTTAATGCCACGATCTCTGAAACTCCATTTACAGAAATTGAAAACAAGTATGAGAAAAAGATGCGCGTTCTGCGAGATGAGCTGGATCTGCGCAGAAAGACTGAGATTCATGAAGTGGAGGAGAGAAAAAACGGACAGATTAATACACTGATGAAAAACCATGAAAAGGCCTTCAGTGACATCAAAAATTATTATAATGACATCACACTGAATAATTTGGCTCTGATCAACTCGCTTAAGGTACAAAGAGTGAAGAAGAAGTACGGATTCCAGTATATATCAAAGCAGCCCACTACATCTAAAATAAACATAGAATACATGGGTGTTATTAATTAAAAAGGAGTTCCAGCCTGTAAAAAAAATTAAATAAACTAAAAGTCAGCAGATACAAATACTGTAGTTGCCAACTTTTATTATAAGGACACTTACCTGTCCAGGGACCCCGGAATGTCGGCACCCCTAGCCAATCTATCTATCTATCGGCTCCGAGTGCAGGCGACTGCATCTTCACTAAGCCCCGGTTCACACTGAGGCAACGCGACTTGCCTCAGGCGACCTGGACACGACAGGGGCGGCGACTTGCAAAACGACTTCTATATAGAAGTCTATGCAAGTCGCCTCAAGTTGCCCCCAAATTAGTACAGGAACCTTTTTCTAAGTCGGAGTGACTTGCGTCGCTCCGATTAGAACGGTTCCATTGTACAGAACGGGACGCTACTTGTCAGGCGGCTAGGTCGCCTGACAAGTCTTCCTAGTGTGAACCGACCCTAAGGGAAACAGGAAGTGAAGCCTTGTGGCTTCACAGTCTGTTTCCTACTGCGCATGCGTGAGTCACTCTGCGCTTTCTGAATGGTCCCTCTGTCTTCTGAGACCTGTGTGTGTTTCCCAGAAGGCAGCGGGAGGAAGGAGGAGAGGCCAGAAATGTTGTAGATCACCGCATGATTGAGGCGATCTTACCCGGAAATGGGAGCTGGCACCGGGTTTTGACAGGTGTCTTTTCCCCCCCAGCTGAGGAAGCAAACAAGCAGAGCTTGGGTGGAGCTCCACTTTAAGTATTGAATATGAAGGTAGTATATCTACTTGCCGAATGCCTAACTGGGAAAATACGTCATGATTTTGATATTTAATACCAGAGTTATGGCTGCAGCTAGATGCCATAACCCCGGCATTAGAATTTTCCTCAGGCAGCGGTCTTTTTGCTAAAAGTGATCCGAGTGGCCGCTTTCTGCTAGTTCCTGGGCTTACCTGGCTGATCGTGAAGCCCAAGAACTGGTCCAGCACTGGCTGGCCACAGAGTAAAGATGGCCTCCACTCCGTCTCTATGACCTAGGAGGACCGGAGCGATGTCATGGTGTCACTTCCTGTTCCTGCCCAATGTAAACAACTTTTTTTTTTTTTTTTTACGCTTTAGATCAATGTTTTTTTTTTATCTAATGTTTTCCATTGTAGAGGAGAGATGTGTGGTCTTATTGACCCCACATCTCTCCATGAAGAGGACCTGTTGCCACAAGGGATGCTTACATTTCTTGTGACAGCATAAAAAGTGACAGCTTATATAGAGCTACAGGCTGACCAGAAATAATACATCATTGTCAGTGGTCTCAGCTTTCAGTATTTTCAAGTCAGCAATAGCAGCCACCATGTTTTTTTTTCTAGTACAAAACTACTGTAAGTAGAAGGAGCAGTCAGATTTTGATGGGTAAGTGTGTTACTAGCAGAATCAACAGGTAAAAAATAGAAAGAAAAAGCCTAAAAAAAGAGAACGAATGCAGCCACCACATTTTAAGGACTGGTAGGCTAGTATTTATAAACATTTGTCCTTGGTTTTAGTTTTATTTAGTTGTCAGGTGAAAAGGAAAATTAGAATTACCCGTGGTGACAGAGAGGGCAATAGTCTATTGATTTGAGGTATTTTGTCTTTGTCTGTTCTCCATCAGATAAAGCCTATTGTGTTCCCACTCACAGGAACAGATGGAGGACATGCGGAAGAAGGAGGACCGTCTGGAGAAGGAAGCGGCTGACCTCCAGTTACAGAATCGCAGACTGGCTGAACCACTACAGAAGGCCCGAGAGGAGGTGGCTGAACTCCAGAGACAACTGGCCAACTATCAAAAGGACAAGACATCCCTGGCTGTAAGTACAAGCTGTACATTTCATGGTGAAAAGCAGTGGTGGCTTTTTTTTTGGCTCCCTTCATGCTGTCGGTCGATTGCCACCACCGACTATTCATTCGCTATTGTCCCACAACTGGGTGGGCTCAGGGCGCAGTGCTCTGTGCTCCGAGCCCACCCTTTTTTGAAGCCTATTAGAGCTTCTGGCCCTAATCGCGTGCTTCAAAAAAAAAGAAACACCCCATTGGAATCCATGCATCTGGCGCCCTGCATGTAGGGGGGCTGAACGCATGGCTAGAAGGCCCGTGTGCCCCTTATGGACGGGCTGCCACTCGTGAAAAGTACATTTATATTAGTCTTATGTAGTCTGCTAGAATGTTAACCACTTCCAGCCCATAGGACGTCATATGGCATCCTGGACTTTAAGTGGTTAAATATATATGGCTGTGAGGGTATCATTTTTATAGCAGGCAATGTAAAAACAATCATAGCGGCTATTTAGCCACTTGATTTGTTTCTACAGGTGGCAGGAGGGGAGGGTCCCCCCACCCCCCTCACGCTGCCCTCCGGTGATTCTACCTGCTCGCCCCTTCGATCAGCGAGCCAGAGACTGAACCGGCCGGCAGCAGCCGTTTACCTTACAGCTGACACCTTTGGCATGTAATTTTTTTTTTTGGTGGGGTATTGGGTACCTTCTTTTGAGAGGGACTTCCTTTCCCACTTCCTGCTTCCGTTTTTCGGCCACCTAGGCGACTTATCCTCTCCCCCTAGGTAGCTCCTCCCTCCCTGCAATCGTCTGGGACACGTCACTGGTCCCAGAAGATTGCATGGCCAGTAGCAGAGCACAGCGCGGCTCGCGCATGCGCAGTGTGCTCCCGGACATGAAGCCGCAAGCTGTCACGGCCCGGTGCCCACAGTTGCTATGATGGCGCCACGGAGAGGAGGGGAAGAGGAGCGTGGCTTCAGGCGGCTGAATCGCTGGACCGTGGGACAGGTGAGTGTCTGTTTATTAAGTCAGAAGCTACACTTTTTGTAGCTGCTGACTTTTAATAAACTAAAAAACAGGTGGAACTCTGCTTTAAAGTGTAGCCTATGGAGATTTTTAGTTACCAAAGTTTGGCGCCATTCCACGAGTGTGCGCAATTTTAAAGCGTGACATGTTAGGTATCAATTTACTTGGCATAACATCACCTTTCACATTATACAAAAAAATTGGGCTTAGTTTAGTATTTTTTCTTTTTTTTTTAATTCATGAAAAAATAAAATTTCCAAGAAAATCACGTTTGAAAAACTCCTGTGCAAATACCGTGTGACATAAATTGGAAGGACCGTCATTTTATTCCCTAGGGTTTTTGCTTAAAAAAAACATATATAATGTTTTGGGGTTCTGAGTAATTTTCTAGAAAAAAAATGATGATTTTTACATGTAGGAGAGAAATGCCAGAATAGGCCCGGGTTTTGAAACAGTAAGGGGTTACTGTTTCAAAAACATGACAAAATGATCTTGTATCTGTATTTATACAAGAAAATAATTTCACATTGTGAGTGTACAGAATAAAACCCCTCACCTTCTGTAGAGGATTTAATTCCCCCATTTATCACTGCTTAGGCAAGTTGCTGTGTCATGCCATTATTTATGTTGGAAATACGGTACATTAACTCATGAATCTGCCTGACGGCCACCAGACTGAGACATCCAACTCCTCTCACTCCCTAAACACCTTGCTGTCGCTGCTCATCACGTCACAAAGCTCGGCACCGCGGAGGCGACAGCTTATAAATAAATGATGATAAAAATTGTTTCTTTTATCCCTGCAGAGTACAAAAGCACGTCTGAAATGCACAGAGAAGGAGCTCGATGATCTGAAATGGGAACACGAGGTGTTAGAACAAAGATCCCAGAAGGTGACGATTGATTGAAGTGCAGATCTGTGGTTCAGGATAATGTATTCTAGAGTTTAGGCACTAGGTGGCCATACTAAGTGTAGCTCCACAGTACATCAAGATTGGTCAATTTTCAGATATACACTATATTGCCAAAAGTATTGGGATGCCTGCCTTTGTACGCACATAAAGTTTAATGGCATCCCAGTCTTAGTCCGTAGGGTTTAAATTGAGCTGGCCCACCCTTTGCAGCTATAACAGCTTCAACTCTTCAAACACTTTATTGACATGAACTTTAATGGCATCCCAGTCTTATGCCCCGTACACACGGTCGGATTTTCCGATGGAAAATGTCCGATCGGAGCGTGTTGTCGGAAATTCCGACCGTGTGTGGGCTCCATCGGACATTTTCCATCGGATTTTCCGACACACAAAGTTTGAGAGCAGGCTATAAAATTTTCCGACAACAAAATCCGTTGTCGGAAATTCCGATTGTGTGTACACAAATCCGACGGACAAAGTGCCACGCATGCTCAGAATAAATAAAGAGATGAAAGCTATTGGCCACTGCCCCGTTTAGAGTCCCGACGTACGTATTTTACGTCACCACGTTCAGAACGATCGGATTTTCCGACAACTTTGTGTGACCGTGTGTATGCAAGACAAGTTTGAGCCAACATCCGTCGGAAAAAATCCTAGGATTTTGTTGTCGGAATGTCCGAACAAAGTCCAACCGTGTGTACGGGGCATTAGTCTGTAGGGTTCAATATTGAGTTGGCCCACCCTTTGCAGCTATAACAGCTTCAACTCTTCTGGGAAGGCTGTCCACAAGGTTTAGGAGTGTGTCTATGAGAATGTTTGACAATTCTTCCAGAAGCGCATTTGTGAGGTCAGGCACTGATGTTGGACGAGAAGGCCTACCTCGTAGTCTCCACTCTAATTCATCCCAAAGGTGTTCTATCGGGTTGAGGCAGGCCAGCCATGTTCCTCTACCCCAAACTCGCTCATCCATGTGTTTATGGACTTTGCTTTGTGCACTGGTCCAAATCATTTGTTGGAGGGTGGATTATGGTGTGGGGTTGTTTTTCAGGGGTTGGGCTTGGCCCCTTAGTTCCAGTGAAGGGAACTCTTAAGGTGTCGGCATACCAAGACATTTTGGACAATTTTGTGCTCCCAACTTTGTGTTTACAGTTTGGGGATGCCCCCTTCCTGTTCCAACATGACTGCGCACCAGTGCACAAAGCAAGGTCCATAAAGACATGGATCAGTGGGTTTGGCGTGGAGGAACTTGACTGGCCTGCACAGAGTCCTGATCTAAGCCTGATAGAACACCTTTGGGATGAATTAGAGTGGAGACTGCGAGCCAGGCCTTATGGTCCAACTTCCGTGCCTGACCTCACAAATGCGCTTCTGAATGAATGGTCAAACATTCCCATAGACACACTCCTAAACCTTGTGGACAGCCTTCCCAGAAGAGTTGAAGCTGGTATAGTTTCAAATGGTGGGCAAACTTTATATTGAACCCTACGGACCAAGACTGGGATGCCATTAAAGTTCATGTCAATAAAGTGTATATTCCATAGTTTGTGGACTTTATAACTTTCCTACAGACTAAAAAATATACACACTGATTTGGGGTATTTATACCAAAGCAATGGAGCAGAATACATTTGGCTTAAATTTATGAAGAAAGATTATTTGTTTGCCAAATTTTTTAACGAAGTAAAATTATTTTTTTTTTTTTTTCTAAATTTTCGGTCTTTTTTCATTTATTTTCCCAAAAATTATTAAACCCCAGGGGTGATTATAAACAACCGAAAGAAAGCTCTATTTGTGTAAAAAAATAATGATAAAAATGTCATATGTGTACAGTGTAGCATGACCGCGCAATTGTCATTCAAAGTGTGACAGCGCTGAAAGCTGAAAATTGGTCCGGGCAGGAAGGGGTTAAAGATATACAACATGGGAAATGCGCATGTATTGCAGTGATGTACTGAATATGTTTTTCTGTTTGCCCAGATATATGCTTTAATTAATAAGCTTGTTTTTTCTAAGTGAAACCCTATAGCTAGTGTAGTGTGGTAGCTGGCAACCAACTAGGTGGCACTATCATATAATGTGTGATTACATAGTTTACACTTCCAAACCTTTATACACAAATAATTAAAATAGTATTAGCAAAATTTGAGACTGTGGAGATTTCATGAAAGCTGGCTACACACACTACAATCAGAACATACAACCTGCATTCCAATAACAAACTATGTAATGCTAAGTTAGATCTCCATGCTACATGCTTGTTTTTTTACATTTGAAGGAGAATGTATAGAGATTTTATAATTAGATTGCAGTGTGCGTGGTCAGATAAAGGGGCAGTTCACTTGTTGATGTTTCAGTTTAAAAGTGGGTTCTGGGGGAGGGAAATGCTCTTCAATTTCTCTGTCTTGGGACCTCCTGGGGTGAGGCCTCCACATCATAGTTCCCAGCTCTTTGGAGTCTCACTCCTCCTGTTTTATTTCTTAAAGCGGACCTTCAGTCATTTTTTCATCTTTCCATGTATTAAATCTTTTGCTCTAGTTGTTTTAGCTTTGGATAGTAAAACATTCTTTTCTGCCAGTAAATACTTTATACAGCCCACTTCCTGTTTCTTGTCTGGTCATTAGCCTAGGCTTATGACATCATACACAGAGCTCTCTCTCGCTCTCTCTCTGGTGAGAGTTTGCCAGGAAGAGAGGGGGGATGAATCATAAGAGGGCCAATGAAAGCTGCAGAGCTGCAGGTGTGCCTCTGTGTGTGCCTGTGTAAATCCAGGAAGTGAACAGGCAGCAGCTTCAGCTGCCCACAGTTAAAATGGATGCAGCCAGACTCAGTGGAGGGAGATTTATGCAGCATATTTGGCAAGTACAGAATCACAGTATATATAAAATAATATGCACAGTGGTTGGAGGGAAGCTTCAGAATGGCAAAGATGTTTTTATTACAAATTCTGTGAGCAGACTGCAGTTCCTCTTTAACCTTATTGGGGATCGGCTTTCCTCTTCTCTCAGCAGACATGCAGACCTGGAAATACAAACACACAGGGGTTGATTTACTAAAACTGGAGAGTGCATAATCTGGTGCAGTTGTACATGTTAGCCAATCAGCTTCTAACTTCAGCTTCCTCAATTAAGCTTTGACAATAAAACCTGGAAGCTGATTGGCTACCATACACAGCTGCACCAGATTCTGCACTCTCCAGTTTTAGTATACCCACAGATTTTACCACCATAATACTTAGCTATCCAATAGTCACTCCCCAACATTTACCAAAGCCTGGAATTTCAGCCCCAGGTGGACTGGCCCTTTAACTATTGCTGTCTGTGTATAAGACATTCTTGTTGTCCCCCTAATACAGATACAAGTGGAACGAGATGACCTCTACAGGAAGTTCACAGCCGCCATTCAGGAGGTTCAGCAAAAGAGCGGCTTCAAGAATTTGCTGCTGGAGCGGAAGTTACAGGCGCTCGGCGACACCCTAGAGAAACAAGAGGCACAGCTCAATGAAGTGCTCGCAGCTTCCAACCTGGACCCCACCGCCCTCAGCACTGTCACCCGCAAACTAGAGGCAAGCTTTCTATTGATAGCTGACATGGAGCCAATGAATATTGTTTTTTGTTTGTGTCGGCGCGGTTTCCCTCCCTATACAGATCAGTAGGAATGCAAAATCAGCTTGAAGCAGGTTAATACAGCTTAGTACAGGGGTTCTCAACTCATGTCCTCAGGACTCACTAACAGGCCAGGCCAAGATAACTGAAATACAGTATCTCACAAGAGTGAGTAAACCCCTCACATTTTTTGTAAATATTTTATTCTACCTTTTCATGTGAAAACACTGAAGAAATGACACTTTGCTACAATGTAAAGTAGTGAGTTTGGTTTGCAGCTTGAATAACAGGGTAAATTTGCTGTCCTTTCAAAATAACTCAACACCCAGCCATTAATGTCTAAACAGCTGGCAACAAAAGTGAGTACACAGTAAGTGAAAATGTCCAAATTGGGCCCAATTAGCCATTTTCCCTCCCCTGTGTCATGTGACTCGTTAGTGTTACAAGGTCTCAGGTGTGAATGGGGAGCAGGTGTGTTAAATTTGGTGTTATCGCTCTCACTCTCTCATACTGGTCACTGGAAGTTCAACATGGCACCTCATGGCAAAGAACTCTCTGAGGATCTGAAAAAAAGAATTGTTGCTCTACATAAAGATGGCCTAAGCTATAAGAAGATTGCCAAGACCCTAAAACTGAGCTGCAGTACGGTGGCCAAAACCATACAGCTGTTTAACAGGACAGGTTTCACTCAGAACCGGGCTCCGTTCCTTGCAAGCGTCGCGACGCACGGGGGCGGAGCCTGGCGGCAAATTCAAAAAAATGTAAAAATCATAACACATACAGTACTGTAATCTTACAGATTACAGTACTGTATGAAATCATTTCACATCCCTTTTGTCCCTAGTGGTTTGTGCAATGCCCTACATGCAGTTTTATATTATATATCCTGTTCTTTCTGCCTGGAAACTTGAGATTGTCCATAGCAACCAAAAAGTGTCCCTTTACGTCGAAAGTGGCTTTAGACCAGCTAGAAAACAGCGATAGTAAATTAGAACACTTGCAGAATTGAGCGATAGTGAATCGTGGGGTAATTTATTATATTATTATTGTTTTTAATTATTTATATTTATTTATTATATTATAATTTATGATTTTGTGTTTCAAACTTCATCATACCCGGGATATCTACTAGACTCTTGGTGGACAGATTTAAGTGTGTTATTGTTAACCTCCCTGGCGGTATGATTATTTCGGATTTTAGGTGCTGAAAGCGGTACAATTATTTTGCATGGAAATTTGGCGTTTTATATTGTAGGTCTGTAAATCTTAACAATAACACACTTAAATCTGTCCAAACCAGAGTCTAGTAGATATCCCGGGTATGATAAAGTTTGAAACACAAAAACATAAATTATAATATAATAAATAAAAATAAATAATTAAAAAAAATTAAAAAAAATAGTAATAAAATAAATTTCCCCACAATTCACTATCGCTCAATTCTGCAAGTGTTCTAATTTACTATCGCTGTTTTCTAGCTGGTCTAAAGCCACTTTTGACGTAAAGGGACACTTTTTGGTTGCTATGGACAATCTCCAGTTTCCAGGCAGAAAGAACAGTGTATATCATGTAAAACTGCATGCAGGGCATGGGCCAGAGCACTGGGGACAAAAGGGATGTGAAATCATTTCATACAGTACTGTAATCTGTAAGATTACAGTACTGTATGTGTTATGATTTTGACAGTTTTTTGAATTTGCCGCCAGGCTCCGCCCCCGTGCGTCGCGCCGCTCGCAGGGAACGGAGCCTGGCACGGAGAGGCTTCGGAGGAGGACGGAGCCCTCGGACACTGCGGGGGACATCGCAGGATCCCGGGGACAAGGTAAGTAACGCTGCCCCAGGATCCTGCAATGCGATCCCGAGTGTGGCTCGGGGTTACCGCTAATGGTACTGAATTTTAACCCCGAGCCACACTCGGGAAAACCGCCAGGGAGGCTACGAATTACAGGCCTACAATATAAAACGCCAAATTTCCACGCAAAATAATTGTACCGCTTTCAGCACCTAAAATCCAAAATAATCATACCGCCAGAGAGGTTAAGGCAGTGCTGGAAAATAATGGTGGCCACACAAAATATTGACACTTTGGGCCCAATTTGGACATTTTCACCTAGGGGTGTACTCACTTTTGTTGCCAGCGGTTTAGACATTAATTGCTGAGTGTTGATTTATTTTGAGGGGACAGTAAATTTACACTGTTATACAAACTGTACACTCACTACTTTACATTGTAGCAAAGTGTCATTTCTTCAGTGTTGTCACAAGAAAAGATAGAATAAAATATTTACAAAAATGTGAGGGGTGTACTCACTTTTGTGAGATACTGTACATTCAGGGGTGAAATCATTTGCTGCTCAGTGATTGCAGTATTCTAGTCTGCTTCTCCCCAAGGTAATACTTAAAATCTGGCCTGTTAGTGGGGACAGGAGTTGAGAACCACTGGCTTAGTAGGAGGTCAAATACCAATCGACACTAGCTGTCATATATTTGACCAGTAGAGGGCAGCACTATGGCGGAGCATCCTGGCAGTTGTATGAACAAGCTGAACTAATAGGAACCTGCTAGAGTAGAGGTACACATAGGGGCAGATTTACTAAAACTGGAGCACTCAGAATCTGGTGCAGCTCTGCATGGTAACCAATCAGCTTCTAACTTCAGCTTGTTCAATTAGGCTTTCACAATAAAACCTGGAAGCTGATTGGTTTCTATGCAGAGCTGCACCAGATTCTATGTGCTCCAGTCTTAGGAAATCTCTACTGCAGATTGGCAGGTGATTGCAGGCTAACACATGTATGTCACTGCACTGCAGATTGGCAGGTGATTGCAGGCTAACACATGTATGTCATTTCGCTGCAGGTTAACTATAATATTACATTTTGATGCCATCCCATTCAAACTACCAGTGACATTTTAATGGCAAGCCCATTAGATTATAATTTGAATTTAGGTCATAATGGCAGCCTGGCATGCTGGCAATGCGCAATCAAATATTTTTTTCCTTTTTGGGGGGGTTTGCATAAAGAGGGTAAGGGTCAAAGCCTCCATCAGGATTATGAAAAACAAACACAAGGGGGTACCTCAATCTATATCTAGTGATAAAAATGCACATACATTAAAAGTGTCTCAAGGTATGTCATAAACCCCATATAGACCTTCAAAAGGACCACCGTGAGGCTGCAGAGCTCAGCAGGCATGTGGCTAGTTGAAGCTTTTCTTGGTGGAAATCAGGCTGGAACAAAAGCAAGTTTCAAGCTGGCTGCGACTCCAAACAGCACCTCTCTCATCTGGGTCATGGTGACAGACAGTGGAGGGGGTGTGGCTGCATGTTCCTGGGCAGACAGGACCGCCCCTTTATCAAATTTGCTACTTTCGCTACACCTAGATGGAGGCGCCCTCTTGTGTTTGCTTTTCATATGTGTATTAGGATCTCAAGCCCTAAACTGAGGGAAGCTGCATCCACTTCACTTGGTGTTCCCTGCCACTCTCCTGGCCCCCTTATCTGCCCCGTTAAATGACAGTTGGGTTCTAATTAGTGCAATAGCTTATTCATTTTCTTCAGTCAGGATTATTGCTGCATGTGTCCCCACACTTCCTGTTCTGTTAACAAGGAGAGGATCAGGGAATTATGGGAAGTCTTTCCAATGGGGCTATAGACGGCCAAAAAGCACTGTTTCTTATTCAGCCTCATTCATATAGCTGTCACATGCAGATGTGGTGAAAAGCCACAGCTGGAAGTAGCCATACCTTATTCTATCACCACATACACACTAGAAAGCTGCGTCCAGTTTGTATGCGGTCAGAACCATCAGCCTTGGACACAAACTGTCCTTGTTAAGGGCCAGTCAGGGGCACTAATTGCATGTAACCGCTTGGAACCACAGCAGCCCTGGGCATTGACTTGTACACAGTACAAATCTGTCTGTGGCTGTTTGCATACAGCATGTGTATGGCAGAGAAGCTGATCACCCAGCTGGCAGAGAAGCTGATCACCCGTATGAGTGAGGCCTTAGCGTGGGGAAGGGTAGAACGAATGTGATTTTTTTTTTTTTTTTTTTTGCCTTCCTGCCATGGTAAACATTGACCTAAGTTTCAGTCCCAGTGTTATAAGAGCAGAAGACTAGGAAATCTTGCCAATGGGGACAAAGCAGTAATAAAACCTGACAGAGGGTCTTCTCTTTCCCCACTTTATTTACCATTTAAAAAGAGGATCAGCTTTTAAATGCAGAGACTGCAGTGGCAGAAGTGGGGAAGGCTTAGGAGCGGGTGAGAAGTTGGAGGTGTGCCACTCCTTCCCTTCCCATGTCCCCAGATAACTTTTCTTTGGGTTGGAAGGCTTGGAAACTCCCATTGTTTTATGATGAATGTACAGAAGGAATTTTGTGAGCATGCCAGTGTTGTATCATATATCACTTTCCCGTTATGAATCAGCATGTCCTCCTTTATTCCTTACACAGGATGTATTAGACACCAAGAATAACGCCATAAAGGACTTGCAGTATGAACTGGCCAGAGTGTCCAAGGTAAGAGGGACTATGAAGGAGACCTCCTCTACTCTGCTGTATGTATCTCGGGACCTGTCCTCATTGTGTGCTCACACTGGGCTCTGTAGCACTGGAAGGTGGAGGGTGACCCCATTGTTGTCCCTACAGTGCATCTGGAAAGTATTCACAGCGTTTCACTTTTTCCACATTTTGTTATGTTACAGCCTTATTCCAAAATGGATTAAATTCATTATTTTCCTCAACATTCTACAAACAATACCCCATAATGACAATGTGAAAGAAGTTTGTTTGAAATCTTTGCAAATTTATTCAAGATAAAAAAGGAAAAAGTCCCATGTATATAAGTATCACAGCTTTTGCCATGGCACTCAAAATTGAGCTCAGGTACATCCTGTTTCCACTGATCATCCTTGAGATGTTTCTACAACTTGATTGGGGTCCACCTGTGGTAAATTCAGTTGATTGGACATGATTTGGAAAGGCACAGCCTATCTATATAAGGTCCCACAGTTAACAGTGCATGTCGGAGCACAAATAAAGCCATGAAGTCCAAGGAATTGTCTGTAGACCTCCGAGACAAGATGGTGTGAAGGCACAGATCTGGAGAAGGGTACAGAAAAATTTCTGCAGCCTTGAAGGTCCCAATGAGCACAGTGGCCTCCATCATCCGTAAATGGAAGAAGTTTTGAACCACCTGGACTCTTCCTAGAACGGGCCGCTTGGCCAAACTGAGCGATCGGGGGAGGAAGGACTTAATAAGGGAGGTGACCAAGAACCCCATGGTCACCCTGGCAGCGCTGTGAATACTTTCACTGTACAAAGTAAGAGGGTCCCTTCACTACCCCTCCACACCTTCCCCTTTACAGCCACCAGGAGCAGAGTGAAATTCTCAGTACTTCCAGGTACATCTGAGCATAGCACTCACTCCCCCTCTTCCATGTGACAGGGCTGGTGCCTCTTTATTGGCACAGCACTGTCATGTGGAGGCAGGGGAAGCGTCCATAGCCATGTGTTTGGAGCTTGCACAGAGTGGCGATTAGAGGGGTGCATGAGTAAAGAATTGGGAGCAGCAACTTAGGGGACTCTTCTACTTTACTTTGCTTATTCCAATCAAACCAACAGCAGGCAGTCCTAATATACGGTGTACTGGCGGATTCCTAATTCCCAGGAAAAGTGTTCAAATGTGGTAAAATGGCCGTCTGCCATGGTGCTACCTTTAGTAACAATCAAGACATGTAGCTTCACTGCCAGACAACCAGCAAGAGGCCGAAGCTGGCCACAATAGCAAGATGTGGCTGTTTACAGACCCCTCTTAGGTAAATGGGCAGGAAATGCACACCTTTACCAGAGCATGACACACACAGAGCAGTGTACTTCTGCTATTAGTTTAGTAGTGACAGGTGCCCATAAAAGAGAACCTGTTCTGAAAAAAGTTTAAACAGCTCTTCGAGCTAAGTCACTTGAATATGGCTTCAGTATTTTCTGAGTTACCATATTGGGAATAAACATATACGCAGGGAAGTCACAACTCCAGATCTACCTACTTCTTCAAGTACTCCTCCATTTCATTAAAGTTAACGTGCTATTAAATCTTTGTTTAAAAAAATAAACATGTTATACTCGCCTGTTCTGTAATAGTTTTGCACAGATCACTCCTGATCCTCCTCCTCTGGGGTCCCCCACACTGGGCTTTGATTGACAGCAGCAGGAGCCAGTGGTTCTCACTACTATCAATCCCCCCTGTGAGGAGGGAGAGAGCAGAGAAAGCCGCTGCTCTCATGTACAGCACTGGATGGAGACCGGGCTCAGGTAAGTATAAGGGAAATTTGGACACAATAGGTTTTTTACCTTAATGCAGTGAATGCTTAGATCAAAAACTTTAAGGCTTTAGAACCACTTTTTATAAAGCTGTGCCGCAACTGAGTGCAATGCATGTGTTTGCAATGCCCTAGTTCGACCATTTGAAGGTTAAAACAGGCGAAATATCACCGCCAAGCAGCTGTCTATCTCCACCACAGATTGCTTTTCAGAGGGGCAACAAGGGCTGCCACATCAGAGAGAATGTTTCTGGTCCCACTGTGTGTACCTAATTACTGTCTGTTGGTCTTTTCCAGGCACACAATGACCTACTCCGGACATATGAGGCCAAGATGCGGGCATTTGGCATCCCTGTGGATGAGCTGGGATTTAAACCTATGGAATGTCTGGTTCCTGGGCAGGCCATTGGTCAAGGCCCGGCTGGACTGGTAGCCGCCAGCACCTAAAACTCCTTCTCCAGGAGGATGGAAAGAGCGTCCAGACAGCTAACACCGGACCTTTCATATTAAGGCTGACCGTTCACTTGGCAGTTTTTCTGCCAGTTCTAACAACAATTCTCCAGCATTTTCCAGCACAAATGACCGAGCCGATCAGTGCAGCCTTCCACCTTCAGTTACAGACTCTCTTCGTTTAACGATTCACCTGTTTAACGACCACTTGGACTTACAACCAGCTCTTACTTTTACATTTTGGGTACTGTATATCATTGTATTTTACAGTACTGTACAGTACAGGATTTTTGTTGTTTATATTTTTGTGTTCTGTACTTGGAGTTTTGTGTTTAGACCTTTGTTTTTAGAATACAGTATGCTTAAAATATTGATTATTTGTGGCCGCTTTGTTTAACAACCAATTCGCTTAATGACCTGGTCGGTGGAACGGAACCTGGTCGTTAAATGAGGAGAGCCTGTACTTTCAAATAAATAATCAGAATTGCCGGAGTTAGAGTGCCTTTACCTATTTGTTGTTAAAATAAGTTGTTTTTTGGTGCTAAGTGGGATCCGTGTTTCCTTTACCGCCACCCAGACTGATATGGCCTCCAGGGTAGTTTTTACCCCTTCCAATCACATTCAGAGTTTATCTGCTCTTTTCAAACAATCACAATCTGGAAACCAGACATGATACCATAGATAAGTGTTATCCTGTATTTAGTATCTACTTTCTTTTTACTGGTGCACTCCAGACATGATACTATATATAGGTGTTATCCTGTATTTGGTATCCCCTTTCTTTTTACGGGTGCACTTACAGTTTTGTTATTTTGTGTTTTTTCTTTTATCCTATTTTATTTGATGATATTCGATAGATCATCTTTTCCTCACAGTATACCTCAATCAGTGGTTCTCAACTCCTGTCCTCAGGACCCACTAACAGACCAGGTTTTAAGTATTCCCTTGGGGAGATGCAGACTAGAATACTACAATCACTGAGCAGCAAATTATATCACCTGTGATTTATTTCAGTTATCATGCAAACCTGGCCTGTTAGTGAGTCCTGAGGACAGGAGTTGAGAACCACTGTACTAAGCTGTATTAACCTGCTTCAAGATGATTTTGGATTCTTATTGATCTGTATAGGGAGGGAAATAGCGCCGACACAAACAAAAGCCAATATTTATTGGCCCCATGTCAGTTATCAATAGAAAGCTTGCCTGTTAGTGGGTCCTGAAGACAGGAGTTGAGAACCACTGCTCTATATGAACATTTAACATGATCATTCTTTCTGCTTTTTTTTTTCTAGAAGATACATTTTGGCTAATTAGTTGTATATTAGGCCTCATGCACTCCGGGACATTATAAAAACGCCAGTAGCATTCGCTGTAGAAAGCTGTAGCTGTAGAATGACTTTTTCAGCATTTTTTGCAGTAGCGTTGTTTTAGCTGTAGCTCTTTTTAGCTGTTTTTATAGCAAAACTATACTCCTATAAAAGCTTATGGATCAAAGTACGCTGATAGATGCTAAATAGCTGCGTTTTTCAGTGTTTCTTTTTTGTTTAGCGGTTTTTAGCTTTTATCAGAGTTAGAGCGATTTAACAGCTCAAAAACTCTGAAAACCCTCCTAGTTCTGTGTTTTTTTTTTCCAACCAGAAAACGCCCCTGCCAAAAAACACTGAACCCCCTAAAACAGCCACTGTAAAAACGTTTAATGTGCATGAGGACTAACTTGGTTATGTATTGATGTCATGTTATCACTTGATGATTGGTCCTTTGCATTGTCAGTCTGCCTTTTTTCAATAGAATTTTGTAAACAGAAATTGCTGTGTATTTTTGTGTCGGAATGGACAACTTTCTGTATTTTTATCCAGCAGCCAATCCGTTTCTCCCTTCCTTATAGCTACAGATATTATAAAACTTAAGGAAGACTCTGATTGGTGGCCAGCCAGGCACAAAACACAGTCCTATGTCCACAGGGCCCTTCTAACGGCAAGGTAATAAAGATTTTTATTTTTCAAAGAAAACCTCATTATTTATCATTAAAAACTCAGCATTCCATTAACTATTTTTAAAACATTCTCAATACGTTTGTGTCATTATTCCTTTTTTTTTTTTAAGTTTTATTTATCAAGTTTTGCAGAAACAATTTACAAGAAACATTAACAACGAAAGCCCAACGGGCCACACACAATGTTACAACATACACTTCTTCAGCATTTGGTGTCATTATTCTGTAGCAAGGTCTCCGGCCTCCTTAAGTCTGATGAGAACCTCCCGGGCCAAAGACAGCTGACATCCTTCTGTATGTGATGGGTTGTGAGGCATAGTGGCTGCAAGATGGATAAAGTTATTGGGCGCTAGACACTTCTTGGATGCAAAAGAGGTTTTACTTCTCTTAACAGTCCTTTTGTATTTTTGGGGGAGAGAGGGTTAGGGCCAGGACACCCTTGAGTAGTTGCAAGTTCAATTAGCAGACTCCAAGACTTCAATAGGAGAACAGCCGTGCAGGGAAATGCCTCCAGCAGTTCCTAACACAAAGCATAACAGTTCTTTCACCTTCACTACAACTTCTCCTTGTAGTTCGTCAGCACACTGAGCTCCTGGTCTCTCACTAGACCCACTGATTCACTGCCACTGAATCTCTTGACCTCCTCCAATCTTCATGGTGGTATCTTCCTTAAACGTCAACCCTGCCTCTCTGCTGGGTCCCTAGCTTGACATTCCCGATACTTCTCAAGCTTCACCCCACTGGCCTGCTTGGGTCCCTGGCTTGACACACAAGGCTGCTCTGCAAGCGTCGCCTCCGCTGGGACCCTGACTTGATCACCGCCTGAAGTCTCCAGATTCTCCACCGTGCCCTTTCGGTGAGAGTACTGCTCCGTTACTTGCTTCAGTTACTCATTGTGGTCCCTGGTAATAAGGTGATTGGTCCCTTAGTGGTGACAGCTTCCCCTCTACCTCCAACCACGACAGGTTCTCCGGCCGGCGGAACCATCACTTTTGGTTGGTCTGCAAGCCGCAATCCCAACCCTGTGCTGCTCTCTTGCTTCTGGATAGGCCCTCAGACAGCCTAGCAGCCAGAACCCCCGGGATAGTCCCAATCTGCAATACAACACACGTCCACCTAGACAGCCGTCCATGTGGAACAGAACATAGATCACCTGACTCCACCCGAATATATAGGTTCTCCAAGCAGGCCAAGGGATTCACGAAAACCCCCTTCCCATTGACTGAGATACCCCATCTACCCATAACCTGACTTTGGGTTGCCCTTCTGTCTAATACCACCAAATACCC
Source organism: Aquarana catesbeiana (assembly GCF_042186555.1). Lineage (NCBI taxonomy): Eukaryota > Metazoa > Chordata > Amphibia > Anura > Ranidae > Aquarana > Aquarana catesbeiana. The sequence continues at coordinate 55,086,474 of NC_133334.1, read as the reverse complement.
GGCCACCTAGTGGTAAAATAGAAAAGTGCAACAAGGCCAAACTTAGGGAGAAGTCAATGGATCTCTAACAATCAACCAGGATAACTACTCCTGGCAAGTAAATTTGTGAGGAGCAACTCTGCCTAATATCCAGGGTGCTAAAATTCCTTTAAAGATTTTCCATAGGCAGCATATTAGGGGCTCATTCACATGGCTGATTTGGGCGTGTGCCTCCAAGAATCAGTATCACTCTGCAGCGGGTATGGACAGGTGTGCAGCATCAGCCGTGGCCAGCAGTCTACACAAATCAATTAAATGTTTTTATATAGCCCCACATCCAAGCAGTTACATGCGATTAAATAATGTGGTCCTGGACACAGGTAGCTTGTATCCAGAGACACTCATCTGTCCCATCCTGCTCTATCCTAAACACTCTAACCCACATCTGTAATCTCCTTCTCTCCTCCGGCACCTTTCCCTTACCGCTTAAACCGCCATACCCAAAAAACCCCATACTTAAAAAAAATCCTCACTGGACCCCACCTGTTTGAATAACTTAACCAGTTCCGGACCGCCCACCGCACATATACTGTGGCAGGGTGGCCCGGCTGCGTGAAACAACGTACCTGCATGATAGAGTTGCCACCTTATCCCTTTAAACCCGAACACATATTAATTACACAGGTTCTGAGGCAGATTAAGGTGGTAATTAAACTCACTTATCCACATTAAATTTGCCTCAGAACCTGTGTAATTAATATGTGTTCGGGTTTAAAGGGATGAGGTGGCAACTCTACCGCGTGACCTGGTCTGATTAGACACAGCGTGAGCTAATCAGCGGGCCCGGTGGCCGTGATGGCCGTCGGCCTCCCGCGACTGCTCCGGGGAATGACAGAACGGAGGTCTGCTGATGTAAACAAAGCAGACCGTCCTTCTGTTTGACAGGAACAGAGAGATCTGTGCTTCCATCCCCCACACAGTAAGCACACTGAGGGAACACAATTAACCCCTTAATCACCCCTGATGTTATCCCCTGCCAGTGTCATTTATACAGTGTCGGTGCATTTTTTGAGCACTGATCACTGTATTGGTGTCATTGGTCCCCAAAAAGTGTCACTTCATGTCCAATTTGTCTGCCGCAATGTCGCAGCCCGCTAAAAATCGCTGATCACCGCCATTACTATTTAGAAATAAAAAAGTCCCTAAATCTATCCCATAGTTTGTAGACACTATAACTTGCGCAAACCAATCAATATACGCTAATTGGGATTTTTTTTTAACAAACATACGAAGCAGAATACATATTGGCCTAAATTGATGAATAAATTAGATTTTTTGCATTTTTTTTATTGGGTATGTTTTATAGCAGAATGTAAAAAAATATATATATTTTTTTTTTTAAATTTTTGCTGTTTTTTTGTTTATAGCGCAAAAAATAAAAAACGCATAAGTGATCAAATACCACCAAAGGAATGCTCTATTTTGGGAAAAAGACATCAATTTTGTTTGGGTACAGCGTCGCTGCCTGTTAAAGTAATGCAGTGCTGTATCGCAAAAAATGGCCTGGACATATAGGGGGTAAAACCTTCAAACCTTCTGGGGCTGAAATGGTTAAAGTGATTGTAAAGGCAGAAGGTGGATTCTATGCATTAAAATAAAAAGTCTTCTGTGTCCAGCAGCCGCCCTCAGCCCCCCCCCCTCAATACTTACCTGAGCCCCATCTCTATCCAGCGATGTTGTAGGAGTGTTTTGGCTGCCCGGGACTCCCCTCCTCATTGACTGAGACAGCAGCGCAATGCCATTGGCTCTCACTGCTGTCAATCAAGTCAGTCAGCCAATGAGGAGAGAAAGGGGGCGGGCCGGGGCAGGCCGCAGCTCCATGCCTGAATGGACACAGGGATCCGTGGCTCAGCTCCGGTGCCCCCATAGTAAGCTGCTTGGTGTGGCGGCACTCAACAGGAGGGAGGTGCCAGAGGAGCCAAAGAGGGACCCGAGAAGAGAAGGATCTGGGCTGCTCTGTGCAAAACCACTGCACAGAGAAGGTACGTATGACATGTTTGTTACTTTTAACAAAATAAAACAGACTTTAGTTATCACTTTAAGATCTCCCTGCTCCCGTTTGCCATTCCGGCATACTTGGTCCGGCGTACCGGAGTCCGTTGGACAATTCGATCGTGTGTGGGCTCCAGCGGACTTTTTTTTCTCAAAAGTTTGACGGACTTAGATTTGAAACATGTTTCAAATCTACCTGACGGACTCGAGTCCGGACGAAAAGTCCGCTCGTCTGTATGCTAGTCCGACGGACAAAAACCGACGCTAGGGCAGCTACTGGCTACTGGCTATGAACTTCCTTGTTTTAGTCCGGTCGTACTTTGGTTGATCGTGTGTAGGCAAGTCCGTTCATTCGGAAAGTCCGTCGTAAAGTCCGTTGAAAAGTCCACCGGGCAAAGTATGCCGTAAAGTCCGGTCGTATGTACGCGGCATTAAGCTCACCAACGACCTACTAACTGCTAAAACCAATGACCAGTTCTCCATATTCATGCTCTTGGACCTTGCTGCCTTCGACAAAGCTGACCACCCACTCCTCAACAAACTCCACTCCCTTGGCCTCCGTGTTTCTGCTCTTTCCTGGTTCTCCTACCTATCTCTGCTCACTTTTAGTGTCACATACAGTACAACACCCTCTTCTCTGCTCCTCTTCCTCTCTTTTTGGGGTACCCCAAGGCTCTATCCTTGGGCTCCTCCTATTCTCTCTTTATACCTCTTCCCTGGGCCAGTTCATATTCTCCCATGGCTTCCAATACAACCTCTATGCTGACGACACCCAGATCTATCTCTCCACTCAACTCACCCCCTCAATCCCCTCACGTATCACTAATTTACTGAGCGACGTATCAATATGGATGTCACACCACTTCCCCAAACTCAATCTTTCTAAAACCGAGCTTGTAATTATTCCTCCTCCCCAACCCCCCCACCCCATGACTTTACCATTGAGATTAACGGTACAACCATTGGTCCCTCCACAAATGCCAGGGTGCTGGGTGTAATCCTAGACTCTGACCTCTTCTTCGGCCCCCACATCCAATCACTGGCTAAATCCTGCCACCTTAAACTCAGCAACATTTCTAGAATCCGCCCCTTTCTAACGACCCTACAGAACAACTTATTTACTCCTTGGTTATTTCCTGCCTTGACTACTGCAACTCCGTCCTCACTGGCCTACCCTTCCACAGGCTAGCCCCCTTCAAGTTTAAGTAAACCCCCCCCTATTGTTTGTAGCCAAGGAAGCTGCCATCTTTGCCTCTGTTTAATCTACAACTACCATGATGCTGCACATGTGATCATTTATGACACCAGCCATTTGATGGTTTGACAGTTTGGTTGAGAGCACAACCAATGGGAGTGTTACATTTCCAGCACGTGCTGGAAATGAAACTGTTTTATGGATGGGTTTACTTCCGCTTTAAGTCTATTCTAAATGCTGCTGCTAGACTAATACACCTTACTAACCAATCTGTGACTACTGCTCCCCTCTGCCAATCTCTTCAATAGCCTCTACCCCTATCTTGCAATCCCTCCACTGGCCTCCACTCAGTGTCCCCCACCCTTCTCTCCCAATCCCTCCACTTATGCCTCGTTTCCACTGAGCAGGTCGGTTCGGTACGGTACGGTACGCTATTTTGAGTGTTTCCATTATGAAAGCGGCCCATACAACCGAACCGCACCATTCCGGGTCCTGCTTCAGATGTGGGGCCATAGAAAATGGTACGGTTCGGTTAGGGCGGAGCTACGATACATTCCATTGATTGGCGGACGTGTGACGCCATGCTAGGCATTTTTTCTAAACCCACGTATGGTCCCTGGTGGTCCGACTTGCAGTGGAAATGCTCACCTGAATAGACCGGACCATTCTAGGCCTTCCAAACTGTACCGACCCAAACCGATCCGCTCAGTGGAAACAAGGCATAAGTGTCGTCCATCCCTTTCTGCCAATCTCTTCACTGGCCTCCATTCAGTGTCCTCCGCCCCTCTCTGCCAATCCCTCCACTGACCTCCATCCCTCTCTGCCAATCCCTCCACTGACCTCCATTCATCCATTCAGTGTCCTCCACCCCTGCCAATCCCTCCACTCAGTGCCCTCCATCCCCCTTTGCAAATCTCTTCACTGGCCTCCATTCAGTGTCCTCCGCCCTTCTCTGCAATCCCTCGGCCGACCTCCATTCAGTGTCCTCCATCCCTCTCTGGCAATCCCTACACTGAACTCCATTCAGTGTCCTCCACCCCTCTCTGGCAATCCCTACACTGAACTCCATTCAGTGTCCTCCACCCCTCTCTGCCAATCCTTCCACTGACCTCCATTCAGTGTCCTCCACCCCTTTCTGCCAATCCCTCCCAATGACCTCCATTCAGTGTCCTCCACCCCTCTCTGCCAATACCTCCACGGACCTCCGTTCAGTGTCCTCTCCTCCACACCTCCCTGCCAACCCCTCTCTCCCAATCCCTCCACTGACCTCCATTCATCCATTCGGTGTCCTCCATCCCTTTCTGCCAATCCCTCCCACTGACCTCCATTCAGTGTCCTCCACCCCTCTCTGCCAATACCTCCAGGGACCTCCATTCAGTGTCCTCTCCTCTACACCTCCCTGCCAATCCCTCCACTGACGCCCATTCATCCATTCGGTGTCCTCCACCTCTCTCTGCCAATCCGTCCACTGACCTCCACTCAGTGCCCTCCATCCCCCTTTGCCAATCTCTTCACTGGCCTCCATTCAGTGTCCTCCACCCCTCTCTGCCAATACCTCCACTGACCTCCACTCAGTGTCCTTCCCCCCCCCCCCCTTCCCACCCCCTCTGCCAATCTCTTCACTGGCTTACCCCACCGTATAATATTCAACATACAATCCCGAACATACTAGGCCATCCAAACATCGCCCCCAGCTACATCATCAACCTCATCTGCAGATATCGCCTAAATCGTCCTCTATGCTCCTCCCAGAACATCTGGCTCTCTAGCTCCCTTGTTACCTCCTCCCACGCTCGCCTCCAGGACTTCTCCAGAACCTATCCATCCTCTGGAACTCCCTACCCTGGTATATCCGGTCAGCTTCTACCCTGTCTGCCTTTATTCAGGGAAGCCTACCTCACCTCCACCTAAGAACTGTACCCGAGTCACCTCCATCAGATCATCCCCTGCAGCTATTACTTTTTGTACCACCTCCCCCTCCCTCTAGATTGTAAGCTTCATGAGCAGGGCCCTCTTATTCCTTCTGTATTGCACTATATTGTAATTGTACTGCCCCCCTTTATATTGTAAAGTTCTGCGTAAACTGTTGACGCTATATAAATCCTGTATAATAATAATAATGGGTGGTCACATTAGAACAGCCACCGTGCCTGTTATTGATTTGTAGTGACTGCTGACCAAGGCTGTGCACACCTGGTCATACCTGCTGCAGGGAGACGCTGACTCTTGGCAGTACGGTTCAAGGTGATTTCAGTCCAAAGGCAGAACCAGTTTTCCAGTGCTGGGATATCACTGACATCAAATCTTTCTGTATTCTATGCTGGCAGTCTTTGGCTCTATAAAACTTCCAATCTGCACTCCAGCCAATTTACCTGAATTACGAGACTTCTTTTTTCTGAGGATGCATTCCCCAACCCCACCTACTGAAATTTGCATGAATGGCGAGGCTGCCCAAACCCGATTCTTCCTGACCGCCAGCATAAAACGATTCCAGACAGCAATTTGCCACCCCTGCTCTCTGCCTCTTCTGTCATTTTAATAGCAGGTCTGCCACGGTTCTGATTTCAGATCTCAGCTGGTGTGCAGGGGGTGACAGTTCAGTATAATAAAGTATTACAATACTCCACCCAGTATAGTTTACCTGATTCATGACCACCTGAAGTACATTTATTAGAAACGGTAACGTGGATCCTTCACGGATTTAAATCCATTTATTTAGTATAGAGGTAAAAAATCTGGAAGACAAGCAGGGCCTTAATAATGCCTCTTGATGGCCAAAACGCATAAGCTGCTGGTCTTCTGGATTTATTACCTCTGCCTATACTAAATAAATGGATTTGATGCTGTGAAAGATCTGAGATACCGATTGCATCTGTTTCAAATCTTCATTCCTGGCTTGAGGAGCCTGCTAATCGGTTACCCGAGGACAGTCTTTCCTGCTGATCAGTTACCGGAACACATTCTTTCCTGCTGATCGGTTACCGGACAAGCTTTCCTGCTGATCGGTTGCCGGAGGACAAGCTCTCCTTCTGATCGGTTGCCGGAGGACAGTCTCTCCTGCTGATCGGTTGCCGGAGGACAGTCTCTCCTGCTGATCGGTTGCCGGAGGACAGTCTCTCCTGCTGATCGGTTGCCGGAGGACAGTCTCTCCTGCTGATCGGTTGCCGGAGGACAGTCTTTCCCTCTGATCGGTTGCCAGAGAACAGTCTTTCCTGCTGATCGGTTAGCAAAAGACAATCTTTCATACTGATCAGTTACCGGAGGACAGCCTTTCCTGCTGAATGGTTACTGGAGAACAGTCTCTCCCACTGATCAGCTGCCGGAGGACAGTCTTTCCCGCTGATCCGTTGCCGGAGGACAGTCTCTCCCGCTGATCCGTTGCCGGAGGACAGTCTCTCCCGCTGATCCGTTGCCGGAGGACAGTCTCTCCCGCTGATCCGTTGCCGGAGGACAGTCTCTCCCGCTGATCCGTTGCCGGAGGACAGTCTCTCCCGCTGATCCCTTGCCGGAGGACAGTCTCTCCCGCTGATCCCTTGCCGGAGGACAGTCTCTCCCGCTGATCCGTTGCCGGAGGACAGTCTTTCATACTGATCAGTTACCGGAGGACAGCCTTTCCTGCTGAAGTTGCAGTACATCTACAGTATATCATTCCCTGTTCATTCTTGAAAGAAGGCAGAGGCAACCTCTGCCCCACTATATAATGGACAGCAGTTTTGTTTTGTTCTTTTGCCCATGAAAAAGTTACTTTAAATACTTAAAAAAAATAAATAAAAAGAACCAAGCTTGTTTCCGATTTGTCTTCATATTGACAAGTAGAAAAAAAAAAAAAAAGCATTTAATTTAATATACATTTATTTGAAAAAAAAAATTAGAAAGCTCTGCAATTTTGTAGTGTTCTCAGTCAAATGACTGGATGATGAAAACAATATGTGGCAGTGCGCCCCAAGACCTTCCATTCTCTAACTCCCTCTGTAGGTGGAATAGGCATGTGGAGTAATCAGGAGAGGCACGTGATATTTCTCTTTTGGGTCATTAATGATGAAAACAACCTAGAGGAGGACAAAATAAAATAACTACCGTAGTCAGCATTTCCATTATCATTCAATAGGTACTTAAAGTGGAACTTTAGTTAGAAAATTAGGTCCTGCTACATGACTTTAGACTGTACCCTTTTGCAGGCATAGCTATGTAAAACATTAAAAATAAGTGTCTATACTGATTAAAATCCAGCAACACACTGTCTCACCTGCTCTGCACGTGCTTAGCTGCTTTCTAATTTTTAGGTTTCTGTGCCGATCTACTGAAACCCTACAGATTTACTGCTGCTCAGGGGCTCTGGGCTTCAGCAAAATGGCCACCACCAGCAAGAAGAAACAGGAACAATGTTCAAGACAATTTACAACACATACTAATTTTGGTAGTATAATTATTAATGTGGAATGTATGTTCCTTGCTAAAGAACATTATTAATTATCAAGTTGTTATGGATAAAGTTCCACTTTAAAGAACCAATATAAAAAATATATTGTATTCTGATGGTTGTATGGATTTTATACATGTAAAAATAGTATAAATCCCCCCCCCCCCCCCCATTTCCTGTACCTTTTTATATATTTTTTCCTTAACATTTACCTGCAGGACAAACTGTTCAGCAAAAGTAGAAGATGTTGGAACAAACTAGAGCCTTGCCAGGGGTTACCATGATACAAGGTTGTTGTGATAGTGTTCCTTAAAAGCAAATCTGTGACCTCATCAAATATGGGAATGTAGCCCTTCAGATTACACAGATAGGTAAGACGTTTGATGTAAAGTGTACCTGTGGTGTTTTCAGGCTGTGAGCTGGTCCTGGACTATTTAAAGGATCCGTCAACAATTTAACTCTCACCCCAAAACTCAAGGTGTCTTGTTATGCAAATTATGACCAGAACTTAGAGGATCTCACTCTGGCTCGTCCAATCCTACACCACCTTAATAGTCACTAAATGTGTTAGTTGGCTGGCTGGCCAGTAGGAAGGTCCAGGAGGAAATCTACACGGATCAACCATAAGATTCTGACCACTGACAGGTGAAGTGAATAACATTGATTATCAATGGCTCATTGATGGCTGTTGGGATAGAAGGCTCATTGGTGGAGGTGGGGGGGGGGGGGCTTATTGGTGGAGGTGGGGAGTGGGAGGCTCATTGATGGAAGTGGGGAGGGGGAGGCTCATTGATGGAGGTGGGGAGAGGGAGGCTCATTGATGGAGGTGGGGAGAGGGAGGCTCATTGATGGAGGTGGGGAGAGGGAGGCTCATTGATGGAGGTGGGGAGAGGGAGGCTCATTGATGGAGGTGGGGAGAGGGAGGCTCATTGATGGAGGTGGGGAGAGGGAGGCTCATTGATGGAGGTGGGGAGAGGGAGGCTCATTGATGGAGGTGGGGAGGGGGAGGCTCATTGATGGAGGTGGGGAGGGGGAGGCTCATTGATGGAGGTGGGGAGGGGGAGGCTCATTGAAGGAGGTGGGGAGGGGGGGCTCATTGATGGAGATGAGGAGTGTGGGAGGGGGCTCATTGATGGAGGTGGGGAGAGGGAGGCTCATTGATGGAGGTGGGGAGGGAGAGGCTCATTGATGGAGGTGGGGAGGGGGGGGGCTCATTGATGGAGATGGGGGAGGCTCATTGATGGAGGTGGGGAGGGGGGAGGCTCATTGATGGAGGTGGGGAGGGGGGAGGCTCATTGATGGAGGTGGGGAGGAAGCTCATTTATAGAGGTGGGGAGGGAAGGCTCATTGATGGAAGTAGGAAGGGAAGGCTCATTGATGGAGGTGGGGGGGGAAGACTTATTGATGGAGGTGGGGAGAGGCTCACTGATGGTGGAGAGGGAAGGCTCATTGAGGGAGGGGGGGAGGGAAGGCTCATTTATGGAGGTGGGGGAAGTGAAGGCTCATTGATGGAGGTGGGGTGAGGGAAGGCTCATTGATGGAGGTGGGGGGAGGGAAGGCTCATTGATGGAGGTGGGGGGAGGGAAGGCTCATTGATGGAGGTGGGGGGAGGGAAGGCTCATTGATGGAGGTGGGGGGAGAGAAGGCTCATTGATGGGGAGGGAAGACTTATTGATGGAGGCGGGGGGCTGGCCTGTGTAGTCTAATCCAATAGAAGAGCTACTGGAGCTTAAATTGCTGTAGTAGTGAATGCTTTATCTTATACAAAGGTGTCAGAACACACAGAGGATCACAGTGTGTTTGTGTATGGGACTGTGAAGCCACAGACCGGTCAGGGTGCCCATGCTGACCCGTGCCCACAGCGCCTACAATGGGCCTGTGAGCATCCGAACTGGAACACGGAGCAATGGAAGAAGGTGGCCTGGTCTGATGAATCATGTGGATGGCTAGGGAAGAGATGGCACCAGGATGCAGTATGGGAAGAAGACAAGCCGGCGGAGGAAGTGTGATTCTTTGGGCAATGTTCTGCTGGGAAGTCTTGGCTCCTGCCATTCATGTGGCTGTTACTTGACACGTACCACCTACCTAAACATTGTTGGTGATCAAGTACACCCCTTCAAGTAAATGGTATTTCCTGATGGCAGTGGCCTCTTGCAGCAGGACAATGCACCCTGCCACACTGCAAAAATGGGTCAAGAATGATTTGAGGAATGTAACGAGTTTGAGGTATTGATTTGGCCTCAAGGTTCCCTGGATCTCAATCCAATCGAGCATCTGTGGGATGTGCAGGAAAAACAAGTCCGATCCATGGAGACCCTTTTCACAACTTACAGGAATTACAGGATCTGCTACTGACGGCTTGATGCCAGATATCACAGTGTACCTTCAAAGGTCTAGTGGAGTCCATGCCTGGACGGTTTAGGACTATCGTGCGGACAAAAGTGGGACCTACTCAATATTAGGTGGGCGGTCATAAAGTTCTGGCTGATCGATGTATAGTATGACCATCCATAGAAGCATCCAATCAGAGCCTGCCTTTCTTCAAGAGTCTGTGAAAGTCAGAATCTGGTTGGCTGCTCTTGACAAAGACAGTTCTCAATGAAGACTGTTTTCTAAGTAACATCAGATACCTCTGCATAGGGGTGGAAGGCATCTAGTTTTAGCTGCTTCCAGTATTCTCCCGTATCGAAGCGCAGCTGGAAGGTCCCGGCTGTAAGAGGTTCTCCACGTAGAAGTCCCGGACAACGGCCGTCCTGGTCAGTGACACTGGGCAACACGTTTAAAGCCAAATCAATGAAAGCTGAATTCTGATTCATAGTACTGAATATACCTGGGTCCAGCACACTCACCTTCTGCTCAGTACACTCACCCTCCGCTCAGTTCGCTCACCCTCCGCTCAGTTCGCTCACCCTCCGCTCAGTTCGCTCACCCTCCGCTCAGTTCGCTCACCCTCCGCTCAGTTCGCTCACCCTCCGCTCAGTTCGCTCACCCACCGCTCAGTACGCTCACCCACCGCTCAGTACGCTCACCTTCTGCTCAGTACGCTCACCTTCTGCTAAGTACGCTCACCTGTCCACAACAATCACCTTGTGCTCCATACGCTCACCTTCTGCCCAGCGCGCTCACCTTCTGCCCAGCGCGCTCACCTTCTGCCCAGCGCGCTCACCTTCTGCCCAGCGCGCTCACCTTCTGCTCAGTGCGCTCACCTTCTGCTCAGTGCGCTCACCCTCTGCTCAGTATGCTCACCCTCTGCTCAGTACGCTCACCCTCTGCTCAGTACGCTCACCTTGTGCTCCATACGCTCACCTTCTGCCCAGTACGCTCACCCTCTGCTCAGCTCGCTCACCTGCCCAGAACACTCACCTTCTGCTCAGTGCGCTTATATTATGCTCGCCTTCTGCCCGGCACGCTCGCCTTCTGCCCGGCATGCTCCCCCTCTGCCCGGCACGCTCCCCCTCTGCCCGGCACGCTCCCCCTCTGCCCGGCACGCTCACATTCTGCCCGACAGGCTCACATTCTGCCCGACAGGCTCACATTCTGCCCAGCATGCTCACATTCGGCCCAGCACGCTCACATTCTGCCCAGCACGCTCACCTTCTGCTGACTTGTTCCCATTTTGCTTCTCTGGCATTGAACTTGGACAAGGTTATTGTCAGGCCTTTAGCTGGGGTCCCTTGTGCAATGTTGAGGACATGTGTGGTCAGCAGACTCGAAGCGCCCCCCGACATTTCCTGTAGCTGAGAAGACCACATGATTTGTTAAAGGAGTATATCAATTAGATTCTGTAGTCTTTCTAAAAGTCTAAACCAGCCTTTCTCCACCCTTTTAACTTGGAGGAACCCTTAACCCTAAAAGAACTTTCTGGAAACCCCTGCTAATAATTACTATATCTATCAAGAAAGTTGACCACCATTGTTCTAAAGCCTTCTGTGACTCTACACCTAAGAGGCCATCAATTCATTCACCTAACTTTGCTGTTCGGCCCGTGTGTACTAGGCTTAGAGTCAGAATTTAAATCAAATCTCCCGACTTCTATAACTCAGAGTTTCTCAGTGTCCACAATTAGAACTTTTTAATAGGCAACCAATATATTGACCACCAAAGTGCTCTCATGCTTTATCAACTGCCATCCCCATTAGAATCTGTGACAGACCTAGCCAGGACAGAGGCTTTTGGAGGGGACTGAATGCTAGCCTCTTGCCTACCGATCATGGGCCCTGGTATTTGAGGGAACGGTGCTTTGTGAGCTGTATGCCTGAGGACCCTTGAGGTGGTGTTACTTTGGACTCAGGTCCATGTCCCCCCAAGACACACAGACTCTGGGAATCCTGTATATGCCATATTAGAAATAGTAACTGATTCATACTGTTGGGACAAATACTGTTAGATGCTAATGTCATCAACTCCAGCCACCCGTCTGTTGTCTTCTATAATGTAAATGAGTCTAGTCTGGCTTGCCACAGCTTCTAAGAGTCTTTCACCCATTGTTGTTTGTGTTGTGTTGTCTGCTCCCCGGCGGCCCCACCTCTCTTCTCGTCCTTCCCTATTTGCTTGTGACATCATCAGGGATGGACGAGAAGAGAGTAGGGCCGCCGGGGAGCAGCGTGACATGAGAGCAAACTTATCACAGATGCTTCCAGCGCTTCTCTGCATGCAGGCTAGTAAACAATGTGCTATGTGCCCCATGATGTGCCCTGATGTGTCCCATAATGTGCCCTGATGTGTCCCATAATGTGCCCTATAATGTGCCCCATGTGCCATTATATGCCCTGATGGGCTCTAATGTGCCATATGCCCCCCGTGCCCTGATGTGCTATGTGCCCTGATGTGCCATGTGCCCTGATGTGCCATGTGCCCTGATGTGCCATGTGCCCTGATGTGCCATGTGCCCTGATGTGCTCCGCGCCCTGATGTGCCCCGTGCCCTGATGTGCCATGTGCTCTGATGTGCCCCGTGCCCTGATGTGCTCCGCGCCCTGATGTGCTCCGCGCCCTGATGTGCTCCGTGCCCTGATGTGCCCCGTGCCCTGATGTGCCATGTGCTCTGATGTGCCCCGTGCCCTGATGTGCCATGTGCTCTGATGTGCTCCGTGCCCTTATGTACTATGTGCCCTGATGTGCCCCATGCCCTGATGTGCCCCGATATGCTCCGTGCCCTGATGTGCCCCGTGCCCTGAGCCCTCTGTACCCTGATGCGCTATGTGCCCTGATGTGCTATGTGCCCTGTACCCTGATGTGTTGTGCTTTGAACCCTGATGTGTTGTACCCTGATGTGTTGTACCCTGATGTGCTCGATGCCCTGATGTGCTATGTGCCCCGTGCCCTGTTGTGCCCCGTGCCCTCATGTGCCTTGTGCCCCAATGTCCTGTGCCCTGATGTGCCTTGTGCCCCGATGTGCTGTGCCTTAATGTCGTGTGCCCCGATGTACTGTGACCTGTGTCCTGATGTGCTGGGCTCTGTACCCTGATGTGCCGTGCCCTGATGTGCTGTGCCCTGATGTGCTGTGCCCTGTGCCCTGATGTACTGTGACCTGTGCCCTGATGTGCCCTAATGTGCTGTGACCTGTGCCCTGATGTGCTGTGCCCTGATGTGCTGTGACCTGTGCCCTGATGTGCTGTGCCCTGATGTGCTGTGACCTGTGCCCTGATGTGCTGTGACCTGTGCCCTGATGTACTGTGACCTGTGCCCTGATGTACTGTGACCTGATGTGCCCTGATGTGCTGTGCCCTGATGTGCTGTGCCCTGATGTGCTGTGCCCTGTGCCCTGATGTACTGTGACCTGTGCCCTGATGTGCCCTGATGTGCTGTGACCTGTGCCCTGATGTGCTGTGCCCTGATGTACTGTGACCTGATGTGCCCTGGTGTGCTGTGCCCTGCACCCTGATGTGATGTGCCCTAATGTGCTGTGTCCTGTCGCTCTGATTAGAACGGTTTCATTGCACTGAATGGGGCGTAACAAGTTTCCCCAGTGTGAACCGCGCCTAAGTCACTGATCGCCGCCAATACTAGTATTTAACAAATTCCCAGTATAGATCCCATTATCTGTAGGTGTTGTAGCTTTCACAGCGGCGGGGGGGGGCGCAATTTTCCATCTTTGCCCTGGGCACCGGATGACTTTGTCCCGGCGCTGCCTGTATGTTCCCGTACTGAGCTGTCCTATACATCCCCGTACTGAGCTGTCCTTTAGATCCCCGTACTGAGCTGTCCTATAGATCCCCGTACTGAGCTGTCCTATAGATCCCCGTACTGAGCTGTCCTATAGATTCCCGTACTGAGCTGTCCTATACATCCCCATACTGAACGGACCTGTATGTTCCCGTACTGAGCTGACCTGTCTGTCCCCTTACTGAGCTGTTCTAAATATCCACATACCAAGCTGTCCCGTATGTCCCCATACTGAGCTATCCTTTATGTCCCTGTACCGAGCTGTCCTGTATGTCCCCATACTGAGCTGTGCTATACTTCACCATACTGAGCTGTCCTATATGTCCCCGTACCAAGCTGTCCTATAGATACCTATATTAAGCTGTCCTATACATCCCTGTACTGAGCTGACCTGTATGTCCCCGTACTGAGCTGTCCTATACATCCCCGTACTGAGCTGACCTGTATGTCCCCATACTGATCTGTTCTATACATCCCCATACTGAGCTGACCTGTATGTCCCTGTACTGAGCTGTCCTATACATCCCCATAATGAGCTGTCCTGTATGATCCTGTACTGAGCTGTCCTATACTTCTCCATACTGAGCTGTCCTGTATGTCCCTGTACTGAGCTGTCCTATACTTCCCCGTACTGGGCTGACATGTATGTCCCCGTACTGAGCTGTCCTATATATCCCTATACCGAGCTGTCCTGTATGTCCCTGTACTGAGCTGTTCTATACTTCCCCATACTGAGCTGTCCTGTATGTCCCTGTACTGAGCTGTCCTATACTTCCCCGTACTGGGCTGACATGTATGTCCCCGTACTGAGCTGTCCTATATATCCCTATACCGAGCTGTCCTTTATGTCCCTGTACTGAGCTGTTCTATACTTCCCCGTACAGAGCTGTCCTGTATGTCCCTGTACCAAGCTGTCCTGTAAGTCCCCATACTGAGCTGTACTGTATGTCCCCGTACTGAGCTGTGCTATACTTCCCCGTACTGAGCTGTCCTGTATGTCCCCCTGCTGAGCTGTTCTGTAGGTCCCTGTACAAAGCTGTCCTATATATCACCATACTGAGATGTCCTATATGTCCTCGTACCAAGCTGTCCTATACGTCCCCGTACTGAGCTGTCCTATACATCCCTGTAGTGAGCTGTCCTGTATGTACTTTTATTTCGGTGTATAGAAATCCATTTGGGAAATTTCTGCATACCAACTGTCTCTTTGATTAATGTCAGACAGAACAGGAAGTTATTTTTATTATTATTATACAGGATTTATATGGCGCCAACAGTTTGCGCAGCGCTTTAAAATATAAAGGCAGAGGGTACAGTTACAATACAGTTAAATACAGAATGAATCAGAGGGCCCTGATCCTGAGAGCTGTCCTATACGTCCCCGTACCGAGCTGTCCTATACGTCCCCGTACCGAGCTGTCCTATACGTCCCCGTACCGAGCTGTCCTGTATGTGCCTGTACCAAGCTGTCCTGTACTGAGCTATGCTGTATGTCCCCGTACTGAGCTGTGCTATACTTCCCCGTACCGAGCTGTCCTATACGTCCCCGTACCGAGCTGTCCTATACGTCCCCGTACCGAGCTGTCCTATACGTCCCCGTACCGAGCTGTCCTATACGTCCCCGTACCGAGCTGTCCTATACGTCCCCGTACCGAGCTGACCTATACGTGCCTGTACTGAGCTGACCTATACTTCTCCGTACAGAGCTGTCCTGTATGTGCCTGTACCAAGCTGTCCTGTACTGAGCTGTGCTGTATGTCCCCTTACTGAGCTGTGCTATACTTCCCCATACTCAGCTGTCCTAAGTGTCCCCATACCGAGCTGTCCTATACGACCCCATACCGAGCTGTCCTATACGTCCCCATACCGAGCTGTCCTATACGTCCCCATACCGAGCTGTCCTGTACTGAGCTGTGCTGTATGTCCCCGTACTGAGCTGTGCTATACTTCCCCATACTGGGCTGTCCTATATGTCCCCATACCGAGCTGTCCTATATGTCCCCATACCGAGCCGTCCTATACATCCCCATACCGAGCTGTCCTATACGTCCCCATACTGAGCTGTCCTGTATGTCCTTTATTATCGGTGTATAGATCTCCATTTGGGAAATTTCTCCATACTAACTGTTTCTTTGATTAATGTAAGACAGAACAGGAAGTTATTATTATCATACAGGATTTATAAATGGCGCCAACAGTTTGTGCAGCTCTTTTACACTATAAAGGCAGAGGATACAGTTACAATACAGTTCAATACAGGATGAATCAGAGGGCCCTGATTCTGATAGCTGTCCTATACGTCCCCGTACCGAGCTGTCCTGTACATCCCCGTACTGAAAAAGTAAAGAATGGGTACAGCGCCAAATGCTAAACAAGCACTATCACAATCTGATGCTACTGCTAAAATTAGTATTAAACTAATAAGCAAAAATGTAAAAAACTGTTTTTTACATTTTTGCTTATTAGTTTAATACATCCCTGTACTGAACTGACCTGTATGTCCCCATACCGAGCTGTCCTGTATGTCCCCATACCGAGCTGTCCTGTATGTCCCCATACCGAGCTGTCCTGTATGTCCCCATACCGAGCTGTCCTGTAGATACCTATATTGAGCTGTCCTATACATCCCTGTACTGAGCTGACCTGTATGCCCCCGTACTGAGCTGTCCTATATATCCCCATACTGAGCTGACCTGTATGTCCCCGTACTGAGCTGTCCTATATGTCCCTGTACTGAGCTGTCCTATACGTCCCCGTACTGAGCTGACCTGTATGTCCCCGTACTGAGCTGTCCTGTATGTCCTTTTATTTCGGTGTATAGATCTCCATTTGGAAAATTTCTGCATACTAACTGTCTCTTTGATTAATGTCAGAACAGGAAGTTATTATTATTATTATTATTATTATTATAATACAGGATTTATATAGCGCCAACAGTTTGGGCAGCGCTTTACAATATAAAGGCAGAGGGTACAGTTACAATACAGGTAAATACAGAATGAATCAGAGGGCCCTGATCCTGAGAGCTGTCCTATACGTCCCCGTACCGAGCTGTCCTATACATCCCCGTACCGAGCTGTCCTATACGTGCCTGTACTGAGCTGTACTGTATATCCCCGTACCGAGCTGTCCTGTACGTCCCTATACTGAGCTGTCCTGTACGTACCCGTCCCAAGCTGTCCTGTATGTCCCTGTACTGAGCTGTCCTATACTTCTCCGTACAGAACTGTCCTGTATGTCCCTGTACCAAGCTGTCCTGTACTGAGCTGTACTGTATGTCCCCGTACTGAGCTGTGCTATACTTCCCCATACTGAGCTGTCCTATACGTCCCCATACCGAGCTGTCCTATAGGTCCCCATACCGAGCTGTCCTATACGTCCCCATACCGAGCTGTCCTATACGTCCCCATACTGAGCTGTCCTGTATGTCCTTTTATATCGGTGTATAGATCTCTCTTTGGGAAATTTCTCCATACTAACTGTTTATTTGATTAATTTAAGACAGAACAAGAAGTTATTATTATACAGGATTTATATGGCTCCAACAGTTTGTGCAGTGCTTTTACAATATAAAGGCAGAGGGTACAGTTACAATACAGTATGAATCAGAGGGCCTTGATCCTGAGAGCTGTCCTGTATGTCCCCGTACCGAGCTATCCTGTATGTCCCCGTACTGAGCTGTCCTATATGTCCCTGTACTGATATGTCCTGTATGTTCCCATACTGAGCTATCCTGTAGGTCCCCATACCAAGTTGTCCTACATATCTTGTTTTCCTAAGCCTTCAATACTCCTTCTTTAGATCAGTAATCAGGATTACCTCGCTGAGCTCCCAGCAGCAGAGCGTCCATCCAGCTCTCAGTGCAAAGGAGATATTTCCTGCTTGTAGATGACAATGTGTTGCTGGAATACTCCCATGGTGGGTGGGAGGGGTGTACAACACACAGCCATTTCAGGAGGAATAACACACAACAAGCTGCTGCTAGTTATAAACTGCAATCACAATTACCTGTGTACCCTGCAGGTGCTGCTCAATACGCTGCAGCCGGGATCTGCTCATAGTAAGAGCTGTTTGGGGCAGAATTTGGACTTTAGTACTCTATGGGTCACATGACAGAGGGGTCCTGGTTAACTTTTACCAGTCTTTGAACACAGTGACCCCTGACCATGGTTATAAACAAGGCCAAGGATAAATCCAAGGGAAAAACCAAGCTTAAATTACCGACCAACCCGCAGACAACCAAGTAAACCTGTCTAACAGTATGCATTAAAAGCAGGGGTTTAGTCTGCACACATTTGCAAATGCATGCGTAAGCCACAGAGCCTCGTCAAGGCACCCTGGTATCTGTGGTACCTAACACTAATTTATAAGTGTCCCCACAGTGGAGGCACATGCTTTCTGATGAATAGGTGAGAGCAGGTGAGTTGAAGGGGAGCCATCCTTTCTTAAAGGTACAGGGGCACACTGAACACCCAGCATATAGCACAATGGCTGCAAAGGTGTCAGTGCGTTGCCTGACCAAAAAACACGACAGTGATACAAAAAAGATGCCACTTGCTCCCATCTATAGCTGGCTATCGCAGTAAGAAGCATTGGAAGGCTAACAGATACAAACAAGGCCAAGGATAAATCCAAGGGAAAAACCAAGCTTAGCGTACCGACCAGCCTGCAAACAATCAAATAACCTGTCTAACAGTATGCGTTAAAAGCAGGGGTTTAGTCTGCACACATTTAGATCGGGCAGTCTCCTCCTTAACCTCTTACCCACTGGGCACTTAAACCCCCTTCCTAACCAGACCAATTCCAATTTTCAGTTTTCGGTGCTCTCACATTTTGAATGACAATTACTCAGTCATGCAACACTGTACCTATATGAAAATTTTGTCCTTTTTTCACACAAATAGAGCTTTCTTTTGGTGGTATTTAATCACCGCTGTTTTTTTTTTGTTTTGTTTTTTTTGCGCTATAAAAGAAAAAGACAGAAAATTCTGTAAAAAAAGGAATTTTTCTTGGTTTCTGTTATAAAATTTTGAAAATTAGTAATTTTTCTTCATAAATTTTGGCCAAAATTTATACTGCTACATATCTTTGGTAGAAATAACCCAAATCGGTGTATATTATCCCCTTCCCGACGAGCGTACGCAGATGTGCGTACTCGGCTTTCGGGGGTTATACTGGGATGATGCCCGCAGCTGCAGGCATCATCCCAGTACTGTTTTTTAGAGCCGGCGATCGGCTTTCCTGGTATAACAACTGATGCAGCTAACTCCCCCCGCCGCCTCCCGCCGCTCTTACCGGGCCTTCTGTTCCATTGGGAGGCCCGATGACCAATCGGCCGCCTCCGGCGGCTGGGGACGGACTGGAACGAAGCCGTGAGTGGCTTCATTCCAGCCTCCTAATAGTAAACACAGAAGCAACGTCATGACATCACTTCCCGTTTCCTCGGCTGCCAATGGCGCCGGTTTTAAAAAAATACACAGTATTCAGAATCACCGAAAATGGCGATCTGAATACTTTGAAGTGCAAAGCAGGGGTCGGGGGTCTTTTAGACCCCCGATCCCTCCATATAGAGTACCTGTCACCACCTATTACTATCACAAGGGATGTTTACACTTTTGGTATCTATTTACTCGGCGTAACATCATCTTTCACATTAAAAAAAAAAATTAGGGTAACTTTACTGTTTGTTTTTTTTTTAAATTCATGAAAGTGTCCCTTTTCCCAAAAAGTTGCGTTTAAAACACAGCTGCACGAATACCATGTGATAAAAAATATTGCAACAATCGCCATTTTATTCTCTAGATTCTCTGCTAAAAAATATATATATAATGTTTGGGGGCTCTAAGTAATTTTCTAGCAAAAAATACAGATTTTAACTTGAAAACACCAAATTTCAAAAATAGGCTTAGTCATGAAAGGGTTATTTGGTCTTTGTGAAAGTTATAGAGTCCACAAGCTATGGTGCCAATCTCTGAAAATTGATCGCACCTGATGAACTGACAGCCTAGCTCATTTCTTGAGACCCTAACAAGCCAGGAAAGTAAAAAATACCCCACAAATGACCCTTTTTTGGAAAGTAGACATTTCAAGGTATTTAGTAAGAGGCATGGTGAGATTTTTGAAGTTGTAATTTTTTCCCACAATTCTTTGCAATATCAAATTTTTTTATTTTTTTCACAAAATTGTTATATTAGCAGGTTATTTCTCACACGCAGCATATGCATAGCACAAATTACACCCCAAAACACATTCTGCTACTCCTCCTGAGTACGGTGATACCACATGTTTGAGACTTTTTACAGCCTGGCCACATACAGAGGCCCAACATGCACGGAGCACTGTCAGGCATTCTAGGAGCATAAATTATACATATAATTTCTTGACTACCTCTTACAATTTTGAAGGCCCTGGAGCACCAGGACAATGGAAACACCCCAAAAATGACCCAATTTTTGAAAGAAAACAACCCAACATATAATCTATGAGGCATAATGAGTCTTTTGAACATGTAATTTTTTTCTACAAGTTTTTGTAAAATGTGTAAAGAAAATGAAAACGCATTTTTTTTTTACACAAAGTTGTCCATTTATACAATATTTTTAACAAATAGCATGTACATACCAAAAATTACACCCCAAAATAGATTCTTCTACTCCTTCTGAGTACAGCGATATCACATGTGGGAGACTTTTACACAGCCTGGCCACATAGAGAGGCCCAACATGCAGGGAGCACCATCAGGGGTTCTAGGGGCATAAATGTCAAATCTAATTTGACTACCTATTACACTTTTGTGAGGCACTGTAGTGGCATGGATGAGAACTGATGTGACATGGATGAGCATGAATGGGGATGGATGAGCCATGGATGGGGATGGCTTAGCATGAATGAGTATGGCTGACTACAGCTGGGTATGGATGGGTGTGGCTGGGTGCAGCTGGGTATGGCTGGGTGCGGCTGAGTGTGGATGAGTGCGGCTGAGTATGGCTGGGTGCGGCTGGATGCGGCTGAGTACGGCGGAGCACGGCTGGGTGCGGCTGAGTGTGGCTGGGTATGGATGGGATGGCTGAGCATGGGTGGATGGATGAGTATTGCTGAGTATGGATGGATGCCTGAGCATGGATGAGTATTGATGAGTATGGATGGATGGATGAGTATTGCTGAGGATGGATGGATGGATGAGTATTGCTGAGGATGGATGGCTGAGTATTGATGAGGATGGATGAGTATTGCTAAGGATGGATGGATGAGTATTGCTGAGGGTGGATAGATGGATGAGTATTGATGAGGATGGATGGATGGACGAGTATTGCTGAGGATGGATGGATGGATGAGTATTGCTGTGGACAGATGGATGAGTATTGCTGAGGATGGATGGATGAATATTGCTGAGGATGGATGGATGAGCATTACTGAGGATGGATGGATGGATGGGTATTGCTGAGGATGGATGGATGAGCATTACTGAGGATGGATGAGTATTGCTGAGGATGGATGGATGGCTGAGTATTGATGAGGATGGATGGCTGGGTATTGATGAGGATGGATGGCTGAGTATTTATGGGTGGGTATTAATGAGGATGGATAGCTGAGCATGGATGGATGGATGGCTGGAGTTGTCACATATCAGCGCTGTGGACACTGCACATCCAGCCCACAGTGCTGCTGCCTCTGATCACTCTCCTCTCTGTACCGATCGATACAGAGAGGGGAGAGAGGAACCGGACGTGACGCCGGTTTGTTAACAAGTGATCGCTCCGTCATTTGACGGAGCGATCACATGGTAAACGGGCGCTATCAGCAGCCATTTACCATGATCCGTGATGCTCTGGGTCCTGTGGACCCGGCGGTCACGAATATTCCCGGATGCGCGTGGGAGTGTGATTCTGGGAGGACGTCAATGTACGCCCTCCCAGAGTTATCCGACTGCGCTGCAGCCGTCATTCAGCTATAGCGTGGTCGGCAAGCGGTTAAACAAGAACTTAACTTGTCCAGTGGATAACGCACAGAAAGACTCTGCTGACAAGAAACTGGAGTCATTATTAAAGGCTTCCTTTTCTTTGGCCAGTTCAGCTATTCAGCCAGCTGTCGCAGAAATTGGAGTCTGCCAGTCCTTAAAGGATCAGGTCAGACAGCCTGACAGGCCTAATCAGGAGGATGATCCTGCTGAAAACAAGGCAGATATCCCTCGAGAGCTGTGTTTTGCTGTAGATGCCTTAAAGGTTTCTTTACACCATTTTTCTCCTTTGGCTCTCCTGTCTGTACACATGTGCAGACTTGTGTGGCTTAAGAACTGGTCAGTCGAGCTTCCCTCTAAGAAGTTATTGGCAGGGTTCCCATTTCATGGCACACGTTTGTTTGGTGATGAGCTGGATAAATATATCCAAAAGATTTCTGAAAGAAAGAGTTCTTTACTTCCTGTAAAGAGAAGGACCAGGTGTGTCCCTTGTCTAAAACCTCTGGGACTTCCTCAGGTATTTCAGCACCAAGGTAGTTCCGGCGCTAACAGGGCTCTAGAGCCAAGGGCAAGCCGCAGGGCCAGAGAAAACCCTGGGTCCAGAACTCCTCTAAACCCGGCACCAAGCCCTCCTTTTGAGGGGACGCCCCCACTCTATTGGGTGGGGGGAAATCTGCTTCATATTGCGGACATTTGGAGAGCAATGGTGCAGGACGAGTGGGTCATCTTAACAATGTCCCGCGGTTGTTAGCCTTCCAATGCTTCTTACTCTGATAGCCAGCTATAGATGGGGGCAAGTGGCGTAACTTTTTTGTGTGACCCCTGACCATGCCTGACCAACCAGTGATCCAAGGGAAGAAAAAGGAAAGCTTTTTTTTTTTTTTTACTTTTTACATTTTTTACAATGCAGAATGCTAACAAAGATGTTGCAACATTGTGTAGTGTGGGCTACGACAGTGGTTTGCAGTATAGCCAACCAGATATAAGATATGGATAATTACACAGTGCCAAGCTGGACAAACACAAGTTGGCAATAAAGTAAATTCCTGGAGTTCTACTTTAAGTCCAGCACACGCTAAAACTAAAACTGTGTCTGCTGTGCCATGTACTGGTATGAAGAAGTCTCCTGTTCCAGATGTTTTTGTTGTTTAATCTTTATATTATTTCCATTCTCTGTGCTGATTGTTTGTCTTACCTGGTAATGATGGCTCACATGTATTGTTGCCACCTCATCCCTTTAAACCGGAACACATATTAATTACACAGGTTCTGTGGCTGATTAAGGTGGTAATTATACTCACTTGGTGCCTTATCTGCATTTAATTAGCATCAGAACCTGTGTAATTCAAAGGTGTTCAGGTTTAAAGGGATGAGGTGGCAACTCTACTCTCATGTTGTGTCTGCAGTTTGTGGTGTCATGCCTGACTGGTTTCCCTATGTCCGTGTATTCATCCACCTAGCTTGTCCTTATTCCCCTATGTCCATGTGTTCATTCACCTAGCTTGTGCCTATTCCCCTATGTCCATGTATTCATTCACTTAGCTTGTCTCTATTCCCCTATGTCCATGTATTCATTCACCTAGCTTGTCCTTATTCCCCTATGTCCATGTATTCATTCACCCAGCTTGTCCCTATTCCCCTATGTCCATGTATTCATTCACCTAGCTTGTTCCTATTTCCCTATGTCCATGTATTCATTCACATAGTTTGTCCCTTTTCCCCTATGTCCATGTATTCATTCACCTAGCTTGTTCCTATTTCTCTATGTCCTTGTATTCATTCACTTAGCTTGTCCCTATTCCCCTATGTCCATGTATTCATTCACTTAGCTTGTCCCTATTTACCTATGTCCATGTATTCATTCACTGAGCTTGTCCCTATTCCCCTATGTCCATGTATTCATTCACTTAGATTGTCAATATTCCCCTATGTCCATGTATTCATTCACTTAGATTGTCAATATTCCCCTATGTCCATGTATTCATTCACCTAGCTTGTCCCTATTCACTAAAAGGACAGACAATTTCCTCTCGGTCACACAGCATCCAACCTATGCCTTGCCATCTCCTCTGCGGTGCATCACAAATGTGGGAGTACTAAAGTGATGAAAACACATCTCTTCCAAAATGGAACTTCCGCTTTAAGTACTCGTGACCCCCTGAAATGCCACAGTTGGCATGTCATTTTTTTTGGGGGGGGGGGGTACCTGGTTTCCATAGGTACCCAGCTACCGCTTCCTCTCCTGGTGCGGCTGCGCTGAGCAGAAGTTCACCTCTCCCACCTCCCTCCCTGCAATCTTCTGGGACACTTCACAGGTCCCAGAAGATTGTGTGGCCATTCAAGACAGTGCGGCACAACTTGCGCATGCGCAGTGCGTGCCCGGCTGTGAAGTCACAAGCTGTCACAGCCAGGTGCCCACATTTGCAATGTCGGCACTGTGGAGAGGAGGGGGAGAGGAGCAAGGCTTGGGGCGGTCACATCGCTGGACCGTGGGACAGGTGAGTGTCTGTTTATTAAAAGTCAACAGCTACACTTTTTGTAGCTGCTGACTTTTAAATGGGTGGAACTCCGCTTTAATTGCCTGTCTGTGTCTGCGTCAGATCTAATTACTATGTAGCTCTTACCTGCACCAGCACTAGACTATAAGACCCGGGGATTGTGGGATATATAGTTTCTTTACAGGTAGTGTCAGTTCTTAGATTCATATCAGCATGCACGGAGTACAGCAGCACGGCTCCTTGTGCTGTTTCTCCCTCTCCTATTCTGACCTGTGCTGTGCTAGGACTGCAAGAAGCTGTTGCCAAGTCAAATTTGGGCACATGCACAGCTCGCATTTAAAAAAAATACATTCAGTGATGTATTATTGAATACAGAGCTGCCTTGTATACTGCCTGGAGTTCAGCTTTAATCCTTCATATTTAGCAATGTTTATACATCACAGCTTTATTCAAACTATGAAAAGTAACAAACCTGGTGGGCCAATCCCTCCACATTAACAGTGATGACCCCGGTATCAGCGGCAATGGCAAACGCATTGGCGGGCTCTTTGGGTGTTTGTTGGAGGATGGAAAGGCAAATTATCCCATTATTACTCACTTTGGTGTTATCCAAATCACTCGCTGAGATCGCCATCACAATTGTCCCTGGAAGCATCAATCCAAATGTTATTTCTAATATCAGCATTATCACCTTAGATCACCAGAACTAATCATTATCCAATCATCACCCTCAGAACTAATCATTATCCAATCATCACCCTTAAAACTAATCGTTATCCAATTAATACTCACAGAACTATCATCTCAGCTGCTGATGAATGCTGCCACCTTGTGGCTAGTATTAATACATTTGAAACTTCACGATTGGAACAGCATGTCAGCAATGCAGTGAGCATTTTTAGAAAAGAGATATCGGAAATATAATAATTACAAATGAACATGGAGAATGAATACCGTGCATCTACAGAAACAAGTTATTTTATTGCAGAAAAATATAGTGATACAACTTTGGAAAGCCTGTTACATTGTTTATTTTTATCACTATTTTTTGCACATTGCTGGGATTTATTAAAAAAAAAACATTTAGTGATCCTTATCAACACCTAATAGAGTCTCACAGCTACCACCAATTAGAAAGTCATGGTATCTCAAAAAGACCATTGAACCCAAAATTACATTTTAGTAATACTTGGATCCTGGTTGAATGAGTGAGCCGCTGGCTTCTTATCTGTCTGGGATCTCCCCACCATAATTGCTGATTAATAAAACATCCAGTAGGTGTGGAAGGGACTTCTCATTATGAGCACAGCATTGTCCACCCTATGAGTATAGCGGCCCATGCAGACAAGGGGCCCCCATATGCTACATTGCATTGCCCCTTTTTACAAAATACAGTATAACGTGACTGGCACACTTGTAGGCCTTTGCTGGTGCCCCATATGGAGCCTTCCCTATGTACCCCCATATGGTGCCTACCCTATGTACCCCCATATGAAGCATGCCCTATGTACTTCCATATGCAGGCTGCCCTATGTACTCCCATATGGAGCCTGCCATATGTACTGCATATGCAGTCTGCCCTATGTACTCCCATATGCAGCCTGCCCTATGTACCCCCATATGCAAGCTGCCCTATGTACCCCCTTATGCAGCCTGCCCTATGTATTCCCATGTGCAGGCTGCCCTATGTACTAGGCCCCTGGACAACATAATCTCTTACTAAACACATAGGGCGGAGCGACGCGCTGGCGTCACCTCGTGTGTTACATATCGTTTCCTGGAAGGACGGGTTTGTCTGATCGTGCGCCGGCCTGCACATCAGACTTCAGGCTTTTATTGACGCTACTATTGTAAGTGTAATACTTTGTATCTTTTAAAATAAATTTAAAAAAGGTTTGACACTATTTGGAGCATTTATATTTTTTATGTACTACGTGCATCCACCCACCGGTCTGAATGGTTAATGAGGCGGCCTGAAGAGTTTTGAGAGTGCTCGCTGCATATTGAAACCAAGCTGTGTTTAAACTACATGCTTTCCTTGATCCTCTGTGACGGGGGATCACGGTCATCTGGTAAAAAGTGATTTCTTCTAAATGGTGGTGGATTCAGCACAAAATAGCAGCGCTTGGAGACACCATCGCACATATGGATGGACTTCATTAATTTATTTTTTGAGCACTGGTGGACTTTATATTGATTTAGAATCTATATCATCAATTGTTATGGACTTTATTAATTTATATATTTATTGAGCACTGATGGACTTTTTATTGATGTAGAATCTATAGAATCAATTATTATTTATGATTTCAAAGGTTTAGCGCAATTCTATTTTTCTTTTAATTGCCCTATGTATTCCCTTATGGAGCCTGCCCTAAGTGCTCCCATATGGAGCCTTCCTTATGTACCCCCCATATGGAGCCTGCCCTATGTACCCCCATATACAGCCTGCCCTATGTACCTCCACATGGAGCCTGCCCTATGTACCCCCATATGCAACCTGCCCTATGTACCCCCATATGGAGCCTGCCCTATGTACTCCCATATGAAGCCTGCCTTCTGTACTCCCATATGGAGTCTGCCCTATGTACCCCCATATGAAGGCTGCCCTGTGTACTCCCATATGGAGCCTGCCCTGTGTACTCCCATATGGAGCCTGCCCTGTGTACCCCCATATGGAGCCTGCCCTATGTACTCCCATATGCAGCCTGCCCTCTGTACTCTCATATGCAGCCTGGCCTATGTATTCCCATATGCAGCCTGCCCTCTGTACTCCCATATGCAGCCTGACCTATGTACTCCCATATGCAGCCTGCCCTATGTGTCCCCCACATGGAGCCTGCCCTATGCATGCCCATATGGAGCCTGCCCTTTGTACCCCCATATGGAGCCTGCCATATGTACCCCCATATGCAGCCTGCCCTATGTACCCCCATATGGAGCCTGCCCTATGTACCCCCATATGCAAGCTGCCCTATATATCCCCATATGCAGCCTGCCCTATGTAGTCCCTTATGGAGCTTGCCCTATGTGCCCCAATATGGAGCCTGCCCTATGTGCCCCCATATGGAGCCTGCCCTATGTACACCCATATGGAGCCTGCCCTATGTACCCCCATATACAGCCTGTCCTATGTACCTCCACATAGAGCATGTTCTATGTACACCCATATGCAACTTGCCCTATGTACCCCCATATGGAGCCTGCTCTATGTACTCCCATATGAAGCCTGCCTTCTGTACTCCCATATGGAGTCTGCCCTATGTACCCCCATATGAAGCCTGCCCTGTGTACTCCCATATGGAGCCTGCCCTATGTACCCGCATGTGCAAGCTGCCCTATGTACCCCCATATGCAGCCTGCCCTATGTACTCCCTTATGGAGCTTGCCCTATGTGCCCCCATATGGAGCCTGCCCTATGTGCCCCCTGAGGAGCCTGCCCTATGTACACCCATATGGAGCCTGCCCTATGTACCCCCATATACAGCCTGTCCTATGTACCTGCAAATAGAGCATGTTCTATGTACACCCATATGCAACCTGCCCTATGTACCCCAATATGGAGCCTGCTCTATGTACTCCCATATGAAGCCTGCCTTCTGTACTCCCATATGGAGTCTGCCCTATGTACCCCCATATGGAGCCTGCCCTGTGTACTCCCATATGGAGCCTGCCCTGTGTACTCCCATATGGAGCCTGCCCTGTGTACCCCCATATGCAGCCTGCCCTATGTACTCCCATATGGAGCCTGCCCTATGTGTCCCCCACATGGAGCCTGCCCTATGTACGCCCATATGGAGCCTGCCCTATGTACCCCATATGGAGCCTGCCCTATGTACCCCCATATGGAGCCTGACATATGTACCCCCATATGCAGCCTGCCCTATGTACCCCCATATGGAGCCTGCCCTATGTACCCCCATATGGAGCCTGCCCTATGTACCCCCATATGGAGCCTGCCCTATGTATCCCCCATATGGAGCCTGCCCTATGTACCCCCATATGCAGCCTGCCCTATGTGCCCCCATATGGAGCCTGCCCTATGTACGCCCATATAGAGCCTGCCCTATGTACACCCATATGGAGCCTGCCCTATGTACCCCCATACACAGCCTGTCCTATGTACCTCCACATAGAGCATGTTCTATGTACCCCCATATGCAACCTGCCCTATGTACTCCCATATGAAGTCTGCCTTCTGTACTCCCATATGGAGGTTGCCCTGTGTACCCCCATATGGAGGCTACCCTGTGTACTCCCATATGGAGCCTGCCCTCTGTACCCCCATATGGAGCCTGCCCTCTGTATCCCTATATGGAGCCTGCCCTATGTACTCCCATATGCAGCCTGCCCTATGTACTCCCATATGGAGCCTGCCTTATGTGTCCCCCACATGGAGCCTGCCCTATGTACCCCCATATGCAGCCTGCCCTATGTACCCCCATATGGAGCCTGCCCTATGTACCCCCATATGCAAGCTGCCCTATGTACCCCCATATGCAGCCTGCCCTATCTACTCCCTTATGGAGCCTGCCCTATGTGCCCCCATATGGAGCTTGCCCTATGTACGCCCATATAGAGCCTGCCCTATGTACGCCCATATGGAGCCTGCCCTATGTACCACCATACACAGCCTGTCCTATGTACCTCCACATAGAGCATGTTCTATGTACCCCCATATGCAACCTGCCCTATGTACTCCCATACGAAGCCTGCCTTCTGTACTCCCATATGGAGTCTGCCCTATGTACCCCCATATGGAGGCTGCCCTGTGTACTCCTATATGGACCCTGCCCTCTGTACCCCCATATGGAGCATGCTCTCTGTACCCTCATATGGAGCCTGCCCTATGTACCCCCATATGCAGCCTGCCCTATGTACTCCCTTATGGAGCTTGCCCTATGTGCCCCCATATGGAGCCTGCCCTATGTGCCCCCTGAGGAGCCTGCCCTATGTACACCCATATGGAGCCTGCCCTATGTACCCCCATATACAGCCTGTCCTATGTACCTGCAAATAGAGCATGTTCTATGTACACCCATATGCAACCTGCCCTATGTACCCCAATATGGAGCCTGCTCTATGTACTCCCATATGAAGCCTGCCTTCTGTACTCCCATATGGAGTCTGCCCTATGTACCCCCATATGGAGCCTGCCCTGTGTACTCCCATATGGAGCCTGCCCTGTGTACTCCCATATGGAGCCTGCCCTGTGTACCCCCATATGCAGCCTGCCCTATGTACTCCCATATGGAGCCTGCCCTATGTGTCCCCCACATGGAGCCTGCCCTATGTACGCCCATATGGAGCCTGCCCTATGTACCCCATATGGAGCCTGACATATGTACCCCCATATGGAGCCTGACATATGTACCCCCATATGCAGCCTGCCCTATGTACCCCCATATGGAGCCTGCCCTATGTACCCCCATATGGAGCCTGCCCTATGTACCCCCATATGCAGCCTGCCCTATGTGCCCCCATATGGAGCCTGCCCTATGTACCCCCATATGGAGCCTGCCCTATGTACGCCCATATAGAGCCTGCCCTATGTACGCCCATATAGAGCCTGCCCTATGTACACCCATATGGAGCCTGCCCTATGTACCCCCATACACAGCCTGTCCTATGTACCTCCACATAGAGCATGTTCTATGTACCCCCATATTCAACCTGCCCTATGTACTCCCATATGAAGTCTGCCTTCTGTACTCCCATATGGAGGTTGCCCTGTGTACCCCCATATGGAGGCTACCCTGTGTACTCCCATATGGAGCCTGCCCTCTGTACCCCCATATGGAGCCTGCCCTCTGTATCCCTATATGGAGCCTGCCCTATGTACTCCCATATGCAGCCTGCCCTATGTACTCCCATATGGAGCCTGCCTTATGTGTCCCCCACATGGAGCCTGCCCTATGTACCCCCATATGCAGCCTGCCCTATGTACCCCCATATGGAGCCTGCCCTATGTACCCCCATATGCAAGCTGCCCTATGTACCCCCATATGCAGCCTGCCCTATCTACTCCCTTATGGAGCCTGCCCTATGTGCCCCCATATGGAGCTTGCCCTATGTACACCCATATGGAGCCTGCCCTATGTACCACCATACACAGCCTGTCCTATGTACCGCCACATAGAGCATGTTCTATGTACCCCCATATGCAACCTGCCCTATGTACTCCCATATGAAGCCTGCCTTCTGTACTCCCATATGGAGTCTGCCCTATGTACCCCCATATGGAGGCTGCCCTGTGTACTCCTATATGGACCCTGCCCTCTGTACCCCCATATGGAGCATGCCCTCTGTACCCTCATATGGAGCCTGCCCTATGTACCCCCATATGCAGGCTGCCCTATGTACTCCCATATGGAGCCTGCCTTATGTACTTCCATATGGAGCCTGCCTTATGTACCCCCATATGGAGCTTGCCCTATGTACCCCATATAGAGACTGCCCTATGTACCCCCATATGGAGCCTGCCCTATTTACTTCCATATGGAGCCTGCCTTATGAACCCCCATACGGAGCATGCCCTATGTACCCCCATATGCAGCCTGCCCTATGTACCCCCATATGGAGCCTGCCCTATGTACTCCCATATGGAGCCTGCCCTATGTACCCCCATATAGAGCCTGCCCTATGTACCCCCGTATGGACACTTCCCTATGTAACCCCATATGCAGCCTGCCCTATGTACCCCCATATGAAGCCTGCCCTATGTACTCCCATATGGAGCCTGCCCTATGTACCCCCATATGGAGCCTGCCCTATGTACCCCCATATGGAGCCTGCCCTATGTACCCCCATATAGAGCCTGCCCTATGTACCCCCATATGGACACTTCCCTATGTACCCCCATATGGAGCCTGCCCTATGTACCCCATATGGAGCCTGCCTATGTACTCCCATATGCAGCTTACCCTCTGTACTCCCATATGGTTTAGCTTTGCTTGTCCCTAATAGCTTATGGGCACAGCAGACAGACGCTCATTCTCAGCATCACAGGAGTGCAATTCCCATTTTATAAAAGCATCTCGAACGCAGTGCATGCTCTATTGCCCTATCACTCGGCTTTTTTGGGAGAGCGTGCTGTGCATGCATCAGAGAAAGGAAGCGTTGCGCTTCTGAAAAAGAGAAGCACCTGCCATAATGCTGAGAGCGAACGTCCAAACTCTGCTGTGTCCTGGAAATTCTTTGGACCAAGCAAAGTTTAACCAAATGGTGTATATTGGGCAGATTTCAGGGTGCCAGCAGAGGCCTACAGGTGTACCCCGGACATTACACTGCGATTTGCAAAAATGGCCCAATGCATTGTAATATAGCAGGGCATACAAGGAAAAAAAGGAGAAGAAAGGCCTGTGGGGCCACAGTCAGGAACAATCCAGGGGTGAAGGAAATGGCTCTATGCAATGAGACACGGGGATATGACAGATGTGTGTTCTGCAACAGTAGGAAGCATGAGAACTATTCCGGGAACTTTGGCTGGACACTAGACAGAAAAATCCATTGAAATGGCTATAACAAGGCTGCCTAATCTGAATCGGGATTGGGGATCAGTATCTGCATTCGTAAACAGAGAATGGCGCTAGGCAGCCATATATAGTGTAGTAAGTGGTATGTAGGGGTCATTTTACTCATAAGGTGGAGTCAATGATAGTTTCCAATTGCGACCCATGCTTATGTACATAGAGAGACAGTCATACTAAGGCAGGCCATACATGGTGCAAATTTCTTTCCTGCAACCTGTAGTGAAATCCGCACGATTCCCCTATCAACACAGACAGTGTTGACAGGGGAACCCTCCTGACGAGAAATTGTTTGATAATCAGAAGAGAATCTGGATGGCTGGTTGTACCCAATCAACTTCGAATGATCAACTTGGTACATTCAGACTGTTCATTAATGGTTTGAATCTCAACCGGTTCCAGTTGACCTGGCCTTACTCATTATCTACTCGGGTTATCCCTTCTGCTTTGCTACTCAAATTTAGATCCATGTGTGCCCACTGCAGATGAACAAAAGTTGATCTACTGATTGACCCCTATTCAACCACCCTGTTATAAATAAAAGTCATTTGATGTGCTGATCTGTGTATACTGACAGTGGGGGAGTGTCTCCGCTGTCAAAATACAATAACGCAGTGAGGAGGATTCGAGATGGATGGGGGAATTAGTACAGTTTTTTTCGTTCAGCCTGCTGACTGATCTGCTGCATCCAATCGGAGCGTCTGTGCCTTCAGCAGGTGACGGGTATATATTAATTCGCTTTCCTAATACACCTGGGTGGACTCCGAGTGCAATGCTCTGCGCTCAGAGTCCACCTTTTTTGAAGTTTATTAGAGCCTATGGGTCTAATCAGGTGCTTCAAAAAAACACCCCTGCCACTGTAATTCAGGCGCCTGGCATTTGAAAAGGGTCCGGACGCCTGAATAGGGGGTGGTGCTACAGCAGCCACGTATAGATTCATGCAATGCATGAATCTATCCATTCTACATATAGGGGATGGGTGACAGAGAGGGCGGCCCCCGAGCGCCCCTAATGGACACACTGCCACTGGGTACAAGAGATGGTCAGAGACTGAGGACATGATACAAGAGATGGTCAGAGACTGAGGACATGGTACAAGAGATGGTCAGAGACTGAGGACATGGTACAAGAGATGGTTAGAGACTGAGGACATGATACAAGAGATGGTCAGAGACTGAGGACATGGTACAAGAGATGGTCAGAGACTGAGGACATGGTACAAGAGATGGTCAGAGACTGAGGACATGGTACAAGAGATGGTTAGAGACTGAGGACATGATACAAGAGATGGTTAGAGACTGAGGACATGATACAAGAGATGGTTAGAGACCGAGGACATGATACAAGAGATGGTTAGAGACTGAGGACATGATACAAGAGATGGTTAGAGACCGAGGACATGATACAAGAGATGGTTAGAGACTGTGGACATGATACAAGAGATGGTTAGAGACCGAGGACATGATACAAGAGATGGTTAGAGACCGAGGACATGATACAAGAGATAGTTAGAGACTGAGGACATGATACAAGAGATGGTTAGAGACTACAGACTGCATTTTTCTTGACCTTTCTTGCACTAAAGGTGCCAATAATGGCCAACAATAAATTCACATTAATTTAAAATAATGATATTAATTAAAAAGTCGAATATAATACAATTATTATAAAAATATAAATATTTTTTAAAAACTGTAATTTTCAGTTTCGGAAGTGCATCCTGCATTTTCAGTTTCGGCACCAAAATTTCCATTCGGTGCACCCCTATGCTACAGTGTTGTAAATAACATGCAACTTTTTTGATTATCATTTTTCCAAATGAATGCATCCTGTTATGTCACCAGCAGGAGGCACTGCAGGTGAAAAATAATCACCATGTTTTGGAAGAATGCCCCAATTTCTGTGTTGAGCGTGCTCAATAATTTGTCTTTATTTTGTGTCGTTTCTGGGCCTCAGACGATCGTGGAGTTGTTTTTCCAGGATGTGGCTAGAAAACAGTTGTCCCAGATTTTTGCTCATTCCAGTGTCGCACAGACGCACACTCCTCTGAACTGGCCACAGCGATATCATCACTTATCTTCTTCAGCATCTGTATCCTTACCTCTGCTGCCATATGTTTGTCTACATAATGTGTATATAAACCCAAACAAATAAAATTGCATAATGTCATTTTAAAATGAAAGAACTCCAGGTTTCCTATCATTTTAAATACTTTGGGTCAGTTTGGTTAAAACAAACTCTTACCATGCCAGACCATTATGGCTCCCGGTAATGCTGTAATTCCCTGTAGTAGCATTTGCTAGATGTGGTAAGCGCTGTTGTCTTCCTAGAGAGGAACAGCCAACTTCCCCTTTGCTGCCAGGAACAGAATTGCTTGCATGTCACCTCTGCTATTCAGGAACAGTCTTGTAGTCATTGAAAAAAGCACAAAGCTGTTCATGAATGGTCGAGGTACCAGGCAAGAAATGTTCTGCTTCCAGCAGCAGAGGGAGAGTCAGCCATACCCCTCCAGGAAGACAACAGCACACCGGTATGTAGCAAATGCTTCTAATAAGACACACTCGGGTAGTAAAGGTGACCTTAATTCCTCAGGAGATCAAAGTTTTTTTACTCTTTATTTCGTTTTTTTCAGGGGTACAACACACACAGAACCAGGGTCATCGGGTACATATTGAAAGTACACAAATAGCAAAAGGATTGTCACAACTCAGAGTTTGAGATACTTCAATAATGACAACACATCAAGAAGTTTAAAGGAGTTGAAAACCCTCGTGGTTTTTCACCTTAATGCATTCTATGCGTTAAGGTGAAAAACATTCTGCGCTGTGCAGCTGCACCCCCAGAGCTCCCCTTTTTTCTTACCTGAACCCGATCGTTCCAGCGTCTCGGGTCTTCATTGGATAGATTGATAGCAGCAGGAGTCATTGGCTCCCACTCAATTAAATCCTGTGACACGGGGGGGGGGGGCGAGTCCTGCTGTCTGTGTCAATGGACACAGCAGCAGGACTTGTGAGAGTGCCCGCACGAGTGCCCCCATGGAAAGCGGCTCTCTGTGGGGGCACTTGATGAAGAGGATCGGCCAGGAGCACCGCCGGGGGGAACCCCAGAAAAGGAGGCGTGGGGCCGCTCTGTGCAAAACCCTCCCATGCAAGACTTCTCCCATTGGAACATGCTGGGGGCATTGCTGAGGCCAAAAGGCATCTGATTAAACTCTAACAGTTCCAAGGACATAATAAAGGCAGTCTTCTCCCGGTCCTGATCTTGGATGGTGTCTTGCCAGGAGCCACTAGCCAGGTTCTGGGTGGAGAAAAATGGGCAGCCCATGGACTAGGACTTTCCCAGATTGCAACAAAGTTGAAGTTGTAAAGCAAGTCCTTGACCTCTCGGCACAGTGTTGGGGGAATTTAGTGATACCGTTCCCAGATGGGTGGAATATCCCCATGATGGTCAATGGCTTTGGTGAATCACTCTGAACCACACTGCTTGTAGGCCACAGCCTTGGGCCTGGAAGCCAGAACTTTCATATTTGGCCAGCAGACGGGGTAAGTCCAGGTCTTTCAAAACATTCATGGCCAACACAGCGGGCACTGCTTTGTTAACTGGACCGCAGGTCACCACTACTCCTACACTCTCTCTGCCACTTGGTCCTCAATCTGTATCCTGACCCAGGTGATGCCTTCAGCCAGGATATGCAAGTTATCGGCTACTCTAAGAAACAGCCAGCAGGGGTCCATTTGTTTCTGTACCCCATGGGACTTCTTGCCCAGAGATCATGGTGGAAACCACTGGGCTGGGTGTGACCATGTCCTGGGTCTTGCTGTGACTTTGTGACTTCTGGTTGTCCCTCTGCCCCGGGAGCCAATAGTTTAGCAACAGCCTGGAAACGTTTTTGAACCCAGATTGTCCACAGTTTCTGGAGATACAGTATATATATAAATTGTTACAAAGCTGGTGTATTTCCTTAACAGCTTGATATGGTCCACATGCAAAGAAAAAAATAAATTAAGCTGAAGCTGTATAATTAAGCTGTTCTGACAACCCTTATTATCTCAGCACCTGCAGAAAATGATGAAAATTGGTGTCACTGACATGCAGTATTTGCTACACTGTCCTATGATTTTTGCTAATCAGTGATGTGAATGTTCATTAGCAGTTTTAATTAACTGCTTGAGTCAGAAATAACTTCCCCAGAGGATGCGTCTAAATGAAATTGCCCTTATTTGCATAAACATACGCTGTTAATGATCTAAAAGCATCAAACACACACACAGTAATAGAAAACAATTTTATTCTGCCCTTTTGATTCCTGGTGTACAGCTGTCTTTGCAGAGTATCTTACACTCTTCCATCATTTCACAATACATTCCAGTTCTCAGTGCTCTGTTTCTTAGTACAGTTATAAATAATGAAAATTTTAGGGGATTTGTTCCCCCCTATTCATGCAAGTAGTGACAAAGTACACACTTTTATAACATGCTCACTGACACAGATGATAAGTGCAAACCTAGATCTGAACATACACAGGCAAGCGCAACTTTATGTTACATGGATACAGCCAGTGCTATGAGCATGTAATGCTTATTTGTAAGTCATTGTGATGGCACCGAAGGACATAGCTTATAGTGAACACAGATGGGAACTTTGCTTTGGGGCTTCTCCATACTAAATTGCGTGGGGACTGATTAAAGGTGAGTTTTGTGCATCAGTGTATTTTTTGAACTTATGATCCACCGCTTGAAAGCACTAGCATAGTCTGTTTAAAAAATGCCTACCGATCACCTAGATCCTATTTGGCTTTCAAAGATTTCTTCTTAGACCATCCTTTTTCAACCAGGGTACTGTCAAATCCCCAAAATAAGAAACGGCTGCACGTGGGGTCCTAGAAAAGTTTATTGTAATATGAAAATATCCAAAATGACACCAGAGGACACCAGCAGCGGTCAAGATAGATGCGTTTCACAAAACAGAAATGTACTTTACCAGTAATCAGTGAAATGCGTCTACCTTGACCACTTGGAGCCCACGTGAGGTGTAGCCGTTTCTTATTTTGACAATTTGGCATTGAGGCGAGCCGGGGCTAGCACTCAGGTGTGTTTTCCAGTGGGCATAACAGTTACACCTGGAGCAGTAAGTTCTTTTCATTTGTACTGTCAAATCCCATTGGTTCCCCTGGATCTTGCTATGGGTTCCTTGAGCTGTGCTGGGTTGATCTCCCACATGATGGTGCTTTCATAGTTCCGACATCAACTTTACTCAGCAGAGTCATTGGTGTAAAACCCATGACCACCTATGTAAGGGAGCCCTTCTGGTCCTTCTACACCACAGGTGTCAAACACAAGGCCCGCGGGCCAAATCCGGCCCTCCAGGCCATTTCATGTGGCCCTCGCACCTCTCCTGCAGCTCCAGCCCTCCTCTGGTCCTCCTCCAGACCCCTACTTTCTGCTTTCAAGCAATGCATCCAGCTTCTTCCCAGCAGCAGCATAAGGAAAGGGGTGCACTGTGGTGTAAGGGAGAGTGATGGACTCAACTTCTGATGGTGGGGTGGCTTTTGACATCTATAGTAAGGGGAGGGGATGCACTGGACATCTAATCTTACAGATACGACCGGCCCTTTTGAGGGCAATCATGCTTATGCTGCCCAGGATGAAATTGAGTTTGACACCCCTGTTCTACACTGATCACAGACATCAGAGGGGCCCTTCTGCTCTCACCACATATGGAAGGGGGAGCTTTTCTGCTCTCACCACCAGTGTAATGGGGGTGGGGCCTTCTTGTTTTGCCATCACTACATGTTTTTTTTTTCTCTTGTCCAGTGGAAGGTGGGACCCTGTCATGTCATTTCACTGCCAATGTAAAAGGGTCCTTCTCTTTATCACCAGTGTAAAGGAGTCCTTCTACATTAACCACAAATGTAAGTGAGCCCATATCCACTCATCATTGAAAAGGGGTCCTTCTTATCTATCTATCTGTATCTCTATCTCTTTATATATATCTATAATATATATATATATATATATATATATATATATATACACACATATATATATATATATACATATATATATACACATATACATATATACATATACATAATATACATATATACATACATATATATATATACATATACATATATATATATACATATATATATATATATATATATATATATATATATATA
Source organism: Aquarana catesbeiana (assembly GCF_042186555.1). Lineage (NCBI taxonomy): Eukaryota > Metazoa > Chordata > Amphibia > Anura > Ranidae > Aquarana > Aquarana catesbeiana. The sequence goes on along the minus strand of NC_133334.1, from coordinate 55,048,499 downwards.
TATATATATATATATATATATATATATACATATACACACACACATATATATATATATATATATATATATATATATATATATATATATATATATATATATACATATATATACATATACATATAAATATATATATATATATATATATATATATATATATATATATATATATATCCATGTATCACAAGTAAAAGGGTGTTCTCCATTTTACAATGAACATCAATGTAAGGAGGGATTTTTTTGTTATTAGTTTAATTTAATGTTGACTAGTTGAAATTGTTATATATATAGCAGGGGGTGATAAAAATGATCTATTCTTAGTGTTAAATACGCCACATTCTTTACTCTTTTATTTACTTTTATATCTACATCTTACTGATCATGTAAATAACCATATGCTGTAGATACAATCATTTTCAGCAGGAGTTTCCTGTGACCTGAAAATTCTTTTGTGGCCTCTATCATAGTAAAAACTTTAAAACTTTAAAGTCATAGCCATGATGGCCATAGCCCTGGGTAGACTGCTGTCCCTGAAAATCCTCCTAATAATTTTTAAACAAAAATATATCTTAAAGAGGAGCTCGAGGCTCCTTCAGGAAAAAAATTAAAGTCAACAGCCACAAATGCTGTAGCTGCTGACTTTTAATATTAGGGCACTTACGTGTCCAGGAATCCAGTGGTTCCTCACCCGAGCCGATTTTTCAATCGAATATCGGGTGCTGCTGCTGCCCTCTTGACTAAGGGAAACTGGCAGTGAAGCCTTGTGGCTCCACAGCAGGTTCCCTACATGCGAAGCATGCTGCGCTTTGTGAATGGGCCTGCTGTAGGGGAAGGAGGAGGGGGGCTATAACTTCCGGCTGAGTTTGCCGGCTGATTTGGCCCAGATGATTGCCCAGATGATTGCCGTGACTCGCGCATGCGCAGTGCGTGTCCGGCTGTGAAGCCACAGCCGGGCGCCCACAGTGACAATGCCCGCGCCGCAGAGAGGAGGGGGAGACGAGCGAGGCTTCGTTCCCCCACATCACTGCCCCTGGGACAGGTAAGTGACCGATTAATAAAAGTCAGCAGCTGCAGTATTTGTAGCTGCTGACTTTTAATTTTTTTGTTTTAGTCGGAACTCCACTTTATTTATGGGACCCCTATTTTTTTTATTTGTGAGGAAAGAAGTTTTTCCTAGACTGTTAAGGTACTGTGTCTGTAGCCTTTGAGGTAGTGTTGAAGGCATCACTTTGAGAACATTCAGAATTCATTGACAGGTGCATTTGATCTGCAGTTTACCACCTTCAAGTAGGCTTTGCATTTCTATAGACTTTGGAAATGCAAAACCTGCTTGAAGTGAACAAAAGCCTGTTGATGCAGGCCTCACACTACTAGAGAGAGAAAAACTAATTGCAAGCTGAAAAATCTGGATTTTTTTACCAGCAGATCAGGGATAGGTAGGCACTACACTCGCTTCCTCCCACTCCATTGATAGACTAGAATTACACCAGAGACCAAAACAATCTTGGGTGAACATTGCCTTCTCTTCTGCTATTGCAGAAGATTGTTGGGTGACTGTTAGGAGAATGTTCTCAAGAGAATAAGCCTTTGGAGTGCTTCTAAAGACATCCTGGTCCTATTCAAGAGCAGGTGCGGACTGACCATTCGGGCACTACCCGAGGGCCCTGGGCCAGTAGGGAGCCCTATGAGAGGCTCCTGGCAGAGAGAAGACCAGGGTCACTGTGCAGTGCCCACAAGGATGGCGATGCCAATGGGAATTGCAGGGCTAAAAGCGGCCAGAGAAGTTGCAGAAGTTTTCTGCACTTAGCACAGCCTAGCTACAGTGCCCAAAAGCGGCCATTCAGTACACTGTGCCTCCCTCGCCGATCTCCTCGGTGGCCTTGGCGTGGCGTGCTGTACTTGTCTGCTCAGTGTAATGAGAAGCGGCAGAGGGAGCGGAGGGGGTTGCCTGGCTCTATGGAGGCAGCTGAGGACAATGTGTCCCTTGAAAACCAAACCGCTGGTGTCCACCTGTATCATCCTGAGTGGGATCAGTAACCTCCTGTGCCTGCATGTGGGCTGGGTGACCAACTACATATCTGGCCTCTATGTGGCTCACTGACAGCACCAAACTGGAGCCCAAGGACAAGGGGGACACACTGAAGATTATCAGGAGGCTGGAGCACCTGGAGAGTGTCATGAAGCAGCACATACAGTACAAGATACAACACCAAACTCCACTTCATACTGAGAGTACTCTACATCAGGAGCAGATTGACCATTCAGGCCTTGGGCACTGCCTAAGGGCACAGGGCCAGTTGGGGCCCCATGAATAACTCCTGGCTCATTCCTTCACCTCCCAGAAGGTAAACACATTCCGCACCTGGACAGCTCAGAGCCTGGCCATCCTTGTCCACCTATCATTGTGCGGGCTCAGTGTCAGGCGTACTGCATGGTGCTGGGACGGGACATTACACTCAGTCCCATGTCATGCATTGTGTCCTGTCAGAAACCACACCATGGGTGATACGCGATCCCCATCGTGGCTTCCCCATTTCCCTTCCCAGCTGCATGGAAAGTTTGTGGCTCTCTTGCACCTTCCAGCTTCTTCCCCCCCCTGCTGGCTTCTCCTCCCCCCCTGCTGGCTTCCCCCCCCCCGTTGGCTTCTCCCCCCCCCCCCCCTGCCGGCTCCCCCCCCCCCCCACTGACTTCAGGCACTACAAGGGAGCCACAGGGGGGATTTATCTGTAAAAATAGTTCTCCCCCAGCTGCTCTGACCCCCCCTCTACTGTACCACCACCTCAGGGATTCCCTGGTGCCTCCTTCATGCAGCACTGCAGGCTGGTTTCCCCTCCTCCCACCAGCTGCAGCTGCTGTTCTGAGTGGACACAGGAGTGATCGGTACTGATCACTCCTGTGTTTATTTATCACTGAAGCACAGTAAGCTGTGTTTACTGTGTTTCAGTCTGTGAATGAATAGGAAGTCCTGTATAGAGCATCTATTCATTCATCTGCAGTGCAGCTAATGCTGTATAGAAAAGGAATGAGAACTCTGTCCTCAGACCCTTACTTTATTTAAAAGAAGACCCCTCTCTTTAGACCCCTGATGTCCCCCCTCCTCCCCCAAAAAAAGTAAAAAAACTTAAAAAATAACAACATAAAAATAAGACAAATATAGTGAGTCCTTGTTCACACAGGGCATAGTACAGCATATACAGGATGCAGTTGTTCCGTGCATTCCCATGCAGGCAGTTCCATTCAGGTCAAATGGGATGCAGCAGCTGAATGGACACAGGCACTACTCTCAATTTGACATCTGTTTGGGTGCATGTCCCTGAACTCACACTATTTACGCTTGGTCTGTGCACTCACACCCACATGAGTGTCAGATTGGGTAGCAGTGTCCATGCAGCCACTGCATCCAAATTGACATGAATGGAACTGCCTGCACGGGGATGCATGGAACACCTGTACATCCCTATGCTTGTAAATACAGCCTTTACACTTTAGACCCCTTTCACACTGGAGCCGTCTTTCAGGCACTTTAGCGCCTGAAAAATGCCTCATCTGCAGTCCCAGTGTGAAAGCCTGAATGCTTTCACACTGAGGCGCTGCGCTGGCAGGACATTAAAAAAGTCCTGCAAGCCGCATCTTTGGGGCACTTTAGAAGCAGTGTATAAACCGCTTTTAAAGAGCCCCTGTCCATTGAAATCAATGGGCAGTGCCGCCGAAGCGCCTGCAAAGTGATGCGGCAGCGTCGCTTTGGGGATGCTTTTAACCCCCGCTAGCGGCCGAAAGGCTGCTCTAAACGACAGTAAAGCGGCGCTTTACCGCTAACGCGCCTGTGCTGTCAATGTGAAAGGGCTCTTAGTAAGTCCCATGTAAATGAAGCTTTAGTAGGAATTTTACAGGAATTTTGTATGTTATATTGTGTTGATGTGATTTTAGTGGAACAGCGATTTGATAAATATCTGCATAACTATTGTGGGACCCAAAAAATCAACTATTGCCAGGATTGTACTGGAGGTCAGTGTGTCTCCCAGTACAATCTCCCTAGGTCAGTCTAACTTAGGGGTATTGTACAGGGGACAGACTGACCTGGGGGGGACTAAATTGGATGACAGATTGACCTAGGTGTTAGGATGAAACTGAGGGACAGACTAACCAGGGGGGAAAGTTGCTCCAGGGCTTTTACAATCCTAGCAACACCCCTGGCACATTGGAAATCCCTGCACATCCCCACTCTTCACTCTGGTGTACTAAGCACTATGATCTTGCCAACAGGCCCACTGACTTCATAAAACACCCCCGATTACACTGCAGGACATGGATGGAGGAGTGTCTGTGGTCTATGTACATGATCTGTGGATGATCTTCTAGTCCTACCCTTGTGTTTTTCACCTTTCATTCCCTGCCTGACGACACATATTACAATCACATTTTTCTGTACGCTCTCATTTTCACTCACACTATATCCACTAAGCTGTGCTGACCTGCGTAGATCATTGAAGGCTTACAGAAGAATCCCAGGTATGAATATTTTATTAATAGTTACATTGGTCCAGCTTGGACCAGTGTAACTGCATATACTATACCCAGCCAATGCCCCTTAAAGCTGGATATATTAATACTCCAGTGATCTCCACTTGCTTCCGGGGGTCCCATGCCAATCAGCCACCAATATATAGGTGTGGCTTTTGTGTGGGGGTAGATTGAGTTAGGCGCACATGGTGTCCCATGATCTCCTATTGCCCCGGGACCCCATGAGTTGTCTGTCCGCCCCTGTTCAAGAGTATGAAGAAGAGAGATCAATCTGATAATTGATAGTTTCTGCTATTTCTGCTATTGATAGTTTCTGCTATGCAATTACATTGCAGCACTGTGTGATCCTGAGTGACCAATCGTTCTACCGCAAGTGTAGCTTTTGTCCAACTGCTAGAGTTGGATAGAGGTGTATAAGTGTAACGCTAAAATGTTTGGGTTGGTTAACATAACCCAACCATTGCCATTGAAAAGTGAATCACAAAATCTCAGTGAATCGAATTATATAAGTCTGCAAACCATAATGACTAATGAAATTAACAGAAAATCATAAAAATACCACATGTGATTTGTGCCGTGTGAATTACTAGAAACTATATACAAAAAAGATCATATATAAAAAATAAGTCAGTGAAAAGTCTTTAAAGTCCACAGTGTATAGTAAAGAAATTGAAGATCCTATTCACTGCATTGGCATCCAATATAGTGGATAAAAACTGAAGACACCAGTGCAATAAAGCCACCACCAAGGCAGATGTAAGCTTACCGGATGGTTTGAACTCAAAAGAATATACGTTCTATGAGTCAAACAGGCTTATGTTATCAACCGACAACCAGGATGGAATCTTGGGGGGTCCTCTGTGATTAGAACCCAAGACGTCCCAAACTTTATAAGAAATCGGTCTCCATACAGGGGTGGTTGCACATCAGGTATGAATGTTGGTCAATTGGATACGGGAAATGGAAAGAGAGGGCCACATAGCATAATTCCGTATGAACGTATTTCACGGCAGCTCCCGGCACTCATGTGACTGGCTGTGTATCCTCTCTGCCCGTCTTGCAGAAGCAGCGGGCGGGGCCGAAGTTTCCTGGCTGACGTCAGCGGGGAAACCTCGGCCCTGCCCGCTGCTTCTGCAAGACGGGCAGAGAGGATACACGGCCAGTCACATGAGTGCCGGGAGCTGCCGTGAAATACGTTTTATTATTTATAATTATGTGATGTGGCCCTCTCTTTCCATTTCCGTATCCAATTGACCAACATTCATACCTGATGTGCAACCACCCCTGTATGGAGACCGATTTCTTATAAAGTTTGGGACGTCTTGGGTTCTAATCACAGAGGATCCCCAAGATTCCATCCTGGTTGTCGGTTGATAACATAAGCCTGTTTGACTCATAGAACGTATGTTCTTTTGAGTTCAAACCATCCGGTAAACTTACATCTGCCTTGGTGGTGGCTTTATTGCACTGGTGTCTTCAGTTTTTATCCACTATATTGGATGCCAATGCGGTGAATAGGAATTTCTTTACTATACACTGTGGACTTTAAAGACTTTTCACGGACTTATTTTTTATATATGATCTTTTTTGTATATAGTTTCTAGTAATTCACTTGGCACATATCACATGTGGTATTTTTGTGATTTTCTGTTTATTTCATTAGTCATTATGGTTTGTAGACTTATATAATTCGATTCCCTGAGATTTTGTGATTCACTTTTCAATGGCAATGGTTGGGTTATGTTAACCAACCCAAACATTTTAGCGCTACACTTATACACCTCTGTTATTTTAACAAAATTATCTGTTTGTTGTGTCAGCTGCTACCACCAATTCAGGCAGCGCGGGGTACCCTTTTACATCACATTTTGCTAGAGTTGGATAGTAAAGGAAACCCATCATGATATACAATACATATGTGGTCAGCATTTGCTGACATCCTTCTAAAAGTCCTGGTACTTGGCTATCAAATTCAACCCTTTAAGTTAACTGGCCCAGAAAAAGTATGCCTCCAGAAAATGTGCATAAGGCTATGTTTCCACTATTGCGTCCCCAAAGTCGCGTGATTTTGTCGCGATTTTTTACCGCGATTTTACCGCGACTTTTTACCGCGATTTGAAGCAATGCCTGTATCTATGGACCTCAAGTCGCATCAAAGTGGGACCAAAGTAGTGCAGGGACTACTTTGAAGTCGCTGCGACTTGAAGTCGCACAGATATGAACGGTACTCATTGGAAATCATGGGATACAATTTGTCATGCGACTTTTCAGTCCCAAGTCGCATCAAAAGTCGCACTAGTGGAAACAGAGCCTAACAGTTAGGCAACTAATGCCGCGTACACACGAGCGGACTTTACGGCAGACTTTGCCCGGTGGACTTTTCAACGGACTTTCTGAATGAACGGACTTGCCTACACACAATCAACCAAAGTGCGTCAAATTCGTACGTGATGACGTACGACCGGACTAAAATAAGGAAGTTCATAGCTAGTAGCCAATAGCTGCCCTAGCATGGCTTTTTGTCTGTCGAACTAGCATACAGACGAGCGGACTTTTCGACCGGACTCGAGTCAGTCGTATAGATTTGAAACATGTTTCAAATCTAAGTCCGTCCAACTTTTGAGAAAACAAAGTCCGCTGGAGCCCACACACGATCGAATTGTTCGACGAAATCCCGTCTGCCGGGCAAAGTCTGCCGTAAAGTCCGCTCGTGTGTACGCGGCATAATACTTCCAGAAAATCAAAAAAGGTAACTTTTGTCCAAACCTGTGACCAAAAAGTTCAGCACCATAGACAGTGTGGCTTCTCTGATATAGTCGCTATTGTTGCTTGCAGAGTTGAGGGTACATTGAGAACTCAAAGAAGCATCAGTTATATTGCATTACTCGTTATCCATTCATCTTATCCGGCATCTGTCATTTCAGGCTGTGAGGAATGATCAAGTCATCCAAGTATTCATACAGTTGAAATACAAGTTTGAACTGCACAGGCATTTTTTAGTAACACGGTACCAGGAACGGCCGGTCCAAAAGGGGCGCCACCCCTCTAGTTTGCATGCTGAGCTCCAGACTCATTTTCAAGCACATGGTTAGAGACTGAGGCTTTAATTGGCTTGCAAAAGGTTGGGCTCGGGGCGCAGAACCCACCCAGTTGTGACACTAGTGAATCAATATTCGCTATCGGTTTCCGGCTTTTCCTCCCGACCAATCAGGACAGGAGGTGGATCTAAAGAAGACCGGATTAGCCAGGGGAAGAAGCCAGGAAAGCTGTGACCCTGGAGGGGTTAGTGCAGACCGGGGGGGGTTTGTTTGCTGCCCCCCAAAAAAAGTTTAGTACCAGCCGCCACTGCACAGTACTAAAAACACTAGCGATTGATTGCTGAACAGATAGAACCAATACCCCATGGTATAATACTGCTAAACACATTTGCTTTGTTTACTGTTCAATCTTGATTTTCAGACCTGGATGAAAAATAAAGCATCTGATTGGTAGCTCTTACCCAAAATTCTATTTTTCTTTAGAACCTCTAAGGCTTCTAATTTTAGGTTTCTGAACAAATGTCAAGGTGTCAAGGGGTATGGTTATGACCATTGTCACTGCTGATTTATAAACCTGTAGCTTGTCAATCAGCACCTAGCCCTGCCCACTGCCTTCTGGGTTGATATTACTGCTTCTGTTGCTGAAACCCTCTCACTGTGAGCTGCAGTGTCTGTGAGGAGAGCTAGTGAGACCCATATGAAGGGAGATTTTGTTCAGTTAAGGAACGTAAAGGACGTTTTTTGTTTACTTTATATTGTGTGTCACATAGAAAGCTTTGATTATACATATATAGTACTTAACCAATAAAGCAGAAACGTTTAGACTACCTGGTCAGCTATATGTATAATTGATCTATTCTATCCATTTCTATAACATTCATTATCAAAGTAAGTTTTAAGTTATGAAAGTTTGCTTTCTTCATATCAGGTGAAAAACGACTTATGAATCGCTTGCTTACAGTGTATGTTCAGGAGAGAAACGGTATTGCAGAATTGTATTTAGCTACAGTCATGGCTAAGGACAAAACGGATTGTGTTAACCTAAACCAGGGATATGCAATTAGCGGACCTCCAGCTGTTGCAGAACTACAAGTCCCATGAGGCATAGGAAGACTCTGACAGCCACAAGCATGACACCCAGAGGCAGAGGCATGATGGGACTTATAGTTTTGCAACAGCTGGAGGTCCGCTAATTGCTTATCCCTGCCCTAAATGAACCTGTAACAAAATGAGTAGTGTAATAAGCATATATGTGTATCACTGGGAAAAGTGGATGAAGCTAGTCTTATTTAAAGTTTTTTTGTGGCACTGCTAAGCATGTGCCTAGTTCCTCTACTGTCAAATCAGCCAAGTAAAGGTCAATTACTGTGGCAGTATCCATTAGATTTCAGTGAGAACAATTTCTGACTTTTGCCTTGTTTCAGGCATTGGCTGCTTGGGAGCCAATTCTGGGTAAACCAGGAAACCAGTGAACGTAATGTACTTTCCATGGTTGCTGTAGGCGCCATACCCTTCGCGCTTGTAGCTGTAAAGCCACACTGTGTCTCCAAGCTGCAGAGACAACATTATACTTTGGCTCTGCATCTCTCGTTTTTTTGAGTGACTGTCATCATAAATCATTGCCTGAACCTCGTTCTGGTTCTTCATCAACTTAACAGACATGGTTTTGTAGGGCATTTTTCCTATGGTGAAAGAGAAATAATAGGCCCCCGCCAAACGGCACCAAAATTCTCCAGAAGACAAATTGAAATCACTTCCAATATTGACAAACTCTGTGTCAAAAGTGATTGGCAGATGCTCTGTCTTTCCTTCATCTGATCCAATGAGGCTTTTGGTTCGGGCAACTGAAAAGGCTGACCGAGGATCTTTGTTTACTATAGGTTGGTCAGCTGCCATTGCATTCTTGTTGTAGACTTCATTGTGCTCTGAGGAACTCTCTCGAGATGTCACCATGTTTTGTGAGTCTTGCAGCCTGTGGTTGTCACTGCCGCTCTGGAAATAATAAGACGTATCTGGGTAGATTAAGTAGCCATTAAAGGTCGTATAAGGCCCAACATTGCTGTAGAGGGCATATTTTGGATCTCCATGTAGCCGAAGCCAAACCGTGTCTCCATAATCCAACTGCAGCATTGCACTCTGACTGGCAACTTTGCGCTCATTGTGATGATGTTCATCATAAGCAATAACCTGGACCTCATTCTTGTTCTTCATTAGCATTACTGAAAGGTTCTTCTTGGGGAACTTCCCGACAGTGAAGGAGAAGTAGTAAGCCCCAGGAATGCGGCATCGGAAAATGCCAGCTTTTGGGTCAAAGTCCCCCCCGATGTTCACATAAACCTTGTCGAAGGTGATAACCATTTCAGGACCCCCTTCCATGCTGCTTGTACGGGCAACGGAGAAAGCTGAGCGGAAATCGGTTCCCAGGGCCAAAGGAGAGAGAAGAAGTAGCTGAGCCATCAGCCCGAGAAGAGAATGAGCGCCAAGGGAAAACATTTTGCCTAAGTGAAAGAAACAAACATAAAGTCACATTTTCTAAGCACAAAAATAGGCACTACAACCTTGTTTGAGTTGTCAGCAAAGCTACTGTATTCCTTGCAAGTATGAATTTTGATTTAGGAAACACTACTCTGTACATTAGAAGTCCCTTGATCACATGAGTGCATAATGCTCGGGAACCTGTGCATTTTTGATTGTCATGTAACTTCATGGTGAACCCTAACATCCATAAAACAGAACTCCAGCCAAAAATAAGATAAAAATGAATAGTCCAATTAAAATATAAAATAACAAAAGCAGCTTTGCTGCAATATTTACCTTCAATCAAGACATTTCCCCTGCATTACTTTTTTCTGACACTCTTCAGTCTGATGGCCAAGCATCATTTAACTCATGTCTCCTGAGCCCAGGTTGTCCTTGACCTGCCCCATCATGTGACTGGACAGGGAAATGGAAAGCAGTACAACCATGAGCTCATCTCTCTTACACAGCTTTCTCCACCAATCAGCTTGCTACTTATCAACATATGAACTGATTTGCTCTCTGTATTGCTTCTTTTCATGCTCCGGGTACAGGGACCACATGAGGCTGATGCAAGGTGCAAATTCAGGTGATTACACTGCTTGTATTTAAAAATACATTTTAAATGTATTTATGGTTACAGAGTTCATTTGTGTCTTTTATAGCTTTGAGTTCAGCTTTAACAATTTATTAATTAGGTTTATTATTCCTGGTAAACAGAGTCAGTAACAGGTACAGATGAATACTGATGGAAAGACATAAAAACTGGTGGCATATTTGGATCATTACCCAGGTTACATTGATGAGAACCAGTCACAAACCCATGACTAAGCTTATACAAGAACCTGAATATTATTATAACTGTGTAAACTTACTTATAATAAATAATCTTAAGGTTTTTTTTTTTTTACTTGCTGTATTTCCTTTTGTCTATATTTGATTCTAGCTTATGTCCTGGCTTTTTCTGACTTCCTGTCTAAGTCCTGCCACCAGCCACTATCCAAGTAGACTGCCTTGGTGACCATGAGAGACCCTTATTGAGAGGAGCTACTTTTCTGGGTAATAAAGATTATATACTGTATATACAGTGGAACATTGGTTTACGAGTAACAAGCGTTTTGAAAGATGAGCAACTGTTTTTTTAAAATTCTGACTCGGTTTGCGAGTGTTGTCTCGCAAAACGAACAGAATTCAAGCTAATGGGGTGTGCAGTACTGCATTTGCCCAGAGGTGCGGGGGCGCCGGGGACACTCGGAATGGTTCGGAGCCGTTCAGAAATACTCGGGATCACTCGGAAATACTCAGTTCCTGAGTGTTTCCGAGCCTTTCCGAGTTCAGCCGAGCTGTCCCCGAGTATTTCCGAGGCTCTCCCACCTCTGGCCACATGCGGTATTGCATGTAATAGAAGTCAATGTGTAACAAATTATCTTTGTTTCCATTGACTTCTATGGGGAAACTCGCTTTGATATGCAAGTGCTTTGGATTACAAGCATTCTCCTGGAACGGATTATGCTTGTAATCCAAGGTTCCACTGTATAGTAGTGTATGCTGTTAGACTGGACATAGTTTAAACTACAGGTTGACTTTAAAGTAAAACTCTAGTCCACAGTGCTTACATCTACTCCAACAGTAGTGCAACAACCACATGTTTGATCGCCGCTGCTGCCATCTCTGCTCAGTCTTCTGGGTTTGGCATCATCAGCCAATTTGATTAACTGGCCAGGGATAAGGTAAATCTCGAGCATGTGTACAGGAGCCAATTTACCTTGGCACCAAGCCATGCCTACTCTCTGTGAAAAAGCAGAGGTCTTTCTTCAGAGGAATGAAATTCCCCTGCTGAGTCAAGAGCTTTTAAATCACTAGGGTGCATGAGCTTGTGCATGAGTTTTACTGATTGCAAAACTATAGAGCTGACCCAGCAGGGAATATGTTAGATCTCTGCAGAGAAACCCCTCTTTCCACATGGAGAGAAAGGGTCCTTCTCCAAAGCGTGCTGGCAGAGGACAGGCTTGTGTACTCAAGCTGTGGCTGCTTTCCATGGCCTGGTTCAAACGTGCATTAGGTTTTTTTTAACATCCTGCACAGGATTGCATTTTAGAGATGGTTTAGGGCAGGTTGACAAATGTTCAGGAGGTGATATTTTTTTTTAACCACAAGATGGTTTTACATTGAAATCCCACTGGACCTGCCAAAACTGTGTGCCTTAGATAAGGTTGCAGAGCGGTCTAGCAGATTTGAATAGGGGGCACCACCTACCAACTGTGACATGGGGGGTTTATTTACTAAAGGCAAATCCACTGTGCACTGCAAGTGAACTAGGAAGTGCAGTCACTGTAGATTTGAGGGGACATGCAAGGAAAGTAAAAAACAGCCTTTTTTGCTTGCACATGATTGGATGATAGAAATCAGCAGAGCTTCCCCTCATTTCAGATCTTCCCCTCAGATCTACAGAGACTGTATGCCCAAGTTCACTTCCAAGTGTAAATCAACTCCATGGTGTTTAAAATTTGCTGTATAGCTGCAATCTATACAAACATGGTGGCTGTCTATATTAACTTGTCAGTAGGCAGTAAAATCACCCGCTTTGCATCTATTCAATATTTGGGGGTTCAGGTCATTAGGACATATATCAGACTAGATCCCTGATAATATTAGAACCATTATTCACTGTCCTAAAGGCCTGCAGACAAACCTGGGTGTGGCTCCCACTAGGGGTAGTGGGAAGGATAAACCTATATGATCTGGCATTCCCCAGTGCTTATTCCCCTTAAGATCTTCAAAACAATTGATTCCATTCTTAATAATTTTGTATGGGGTACAGGAAGATACAAGCTGTCCTGACTTACGCTTAAAAACCCAACTAACCTGGGAGGGATGGCTTTAGCTGACTTTCACTTCTACTACCTCGCTGCTTAACTATCCCACCTTTATCTCTTGGGTACATCTAACCATGATAGATATCAAGCTTTGGTGCATAGAAAGTAGGCCCGTCTAGCTCACACACCCTTAGTTATTTTTAATGGAGGAGGGAACGCTGGGACCTCATATGATTGTACCTCTATGCCAGTGGTTCTCAACCCTTCTAGTGCCGTGACCCCTTGATAAAATTTCCCAAGTTGTGGTGACCCCTAAAATTATTTTCATATCGTGGGTAGTCAGCACCCAAGACAAGACAAGTAATTTGCGCCCCTAACCCACAGACATTTAGTGCTCCCTGAGTCCCTTGCACTCGTACAGTATTAAAACCCCTTATGGTACATTTTACGATGTACCACTCTTTTTCTTTGTTCTCATTTCTTTCCCTTTTATCTCTCTCTATCCTAATTTCTTGGGTTTTTTTCCCCATCCCTCTCTCTAGTCGTCTTTCTTGTTCTTTCTCTCCCCTTTTCTCTGTTCCTCCCCCTCTTTATCTCTCCCTTCCATGTATTCCCTATTTTTATTCCTTCTCTTACTCCTTGGTGGTGGGATGATTGGCAGTGCTGGCGGGGAGTTGGGATGAGTGGCAGTGCTGGGGGGGGGGGGGGTTCTGATCGGCCAGCTTAGGTGCTCTTGATCAAGTTCATCTGCTGATCTGAGAACTGTAGTGGGGACTTTTAATGGCAACTCTAATCACAGATAGTGTTACTCACTGTGTCTCTGACTTTGTGGTGTCTTGTAGCAGTGACACCTATGCCGAAACCAGGAGATAGGGTCTCCTCCAGCCCCTCTCACTTCACATTCCTCACCAGTCAGCTGACCTCTAGACTTTGACCCCCAGCCACCTTGTGAACTGAATGGGCGGCTGCGAAGAGGCTGAGTGGGCAGCCACGGGCTCCAGGAACAGCCCTGCTGGGTGGCCGCAAAAAGGCTGGGAGAGCGGTGCTGGCTTTAGGAACAGCCCAGGATTCAGTGACCCCTGGCAAATCATCATTTGACCCCCAATAGGGTCCCGACACCCAGGTTGAGAACCACTGCTCTATGCTATACCATCAGAAAAGTGTATGAGAATTGGCCTTGTGATGGCTAGGTGTGGCTACATTTTACACACATGTCCTCCTATGGCATTATCCCTAGTTCCTGGAGCAACTCTCCACTTTGAGTCATACTTTGGGGGCCTCTAAGGGGGTCCTCTGCCTTCACCAACTTCTCATGCCTGAAGGCCCTAAGCCATTCCAGACCCTCAAAGAGGAATTCAACCTCCCCCATTTTATGCTATTTTGCTATTTACAACTCCACCATGCCCTGCTGGCCCAGTTCCCTGATACGTTTCCTACTCTTCAGGTACTTCCATTAGTAGATGTTATTTTGGGTACGTAATTACTAAATTGATATAAATTGATATCTACCTTCTATAATATACTGCACACCCCCTCTGCCACTGACATGGCCTATAGGGTTAAGTCCCGCTGGGAGGCAGATATAGGGGCCCTAGATGACTCAGGGAGGAGGTGTTGGATAGCCACAAACTGGTTTCCCCTAAGGTCTCTGACCGCCTTACACAATTATGTGTTATGCACTGACCGAACCTTACTCCACTCCGGGTGTCTAGATATCACCCAGACCACATCCCATTGTGCCCCCGATGCTCTGCTGCAGCAGACACATTCTACCACCTGATTTGGAGCTCCTTAGCTAAACAGGCCTTTTGGTCACAAATTATACAATTCCTACATGACCGGATGGGTTCCCCTCTCCAACTAGATCCCAAAGCCTGCCTGCTTCTACCTGACCCTGATACAGACATGTTTTTAACTATATTTCTCCATGTGACCTTTTTCAGCCCCAGGAATCTTATTGCACGCTCCTGGATGCAGGCGACTCCTACTCTTCAAGCCTGGTTGAAAGATGTTAACTCCACACTTCCTTACAAAAGGTTGGTTTATCTTCATAGGGGATGCCCTCCCAAATGCAACAAAATATGGGATAGGTGGCTTACGCAACCTGACACCTGTGTTTAACATTTACATTGCTGTAGCAGATTACCCTATTATACCTCAATGAGCCCATCCTCAAAAAAAACAACTCAACCGCGTGTTTTTAGTGCTCCCCACTCAACTGTAAATGTAAACTAACTGTAATGCCCCGTACACAGGGTCGGACATTGATCGGACATTCCGACAACAAAATCCTAGGATTTTTTCTGACGGATGTTGGCTCAAACTTGTCTTGCATACACGCGGTCACCCAAAGTTGTCGGAAAATCCGATCGTTCTGAGCGCGGTAACGTAAAACACGTACGTCGGGACTATAAACGGGGCAGTAGCCAATAGCTTTCATCTCTTTATTTATTCTGAGCATGCGTGGCACTTTGTGCGTCGGATTTGTGTACACACGATCGGAGATTCCAACAACGGATTTTGTTGTCGGAAAATTTTATAGCAAGCGCTCAAACTTTGTGTGTCGGAAAATCCGATGGAAAATGTGTGATGGAGCCCACACACGGTCGGAATTTCCGACAACATGGTCCTATCACACATTTTCCGTCGGAAAATCCGACCGTGTGTACGGGGCATTAGAGTAGCCATTCTCAACCACAGTTCTGTGGAACCCTAGGGTCCCTTCAGAGATTGTTCAGGGATCCTTGAGCTGTGGCTGATTGACCTCCCATGCATAGTTCCGGGGGCAGAGCCAGTTGCATGACGCCAGTGATCACTTTAGCTGTCTGCAAGGGTCCCACTGGTCACAAATGTAAAGGGGCATTTATTCCACTGTGACCCATGATGAATTGATTTTAGCAGAGATTCCCCAAGACCTGAGCATTTTTTTCAAGGGTTCCTCCGGGCAAAAAAAGTTGAGAAAGGATACCTTAAGTGTACGAAGGTTTATTTTTAGCGAATCCTGGTTTGACACAACTGTGCTGGGGTGGTAGAGATCTCACTGCTTAACATTACTGACAACCCAGTGACAGATCAAGCCTTCCTATGCTCCACCCAGATTGGGTATACCCATAACACTGGAGCTGCTCTTCAGTTTTTCTGTAATCAACAATACTCTGCATTGCTGTATCTCTCCCCTGAGTGATTCTCAGTCTAATCACATTCATTTATATTGTGATCATGACTCGTGAGAGTGCTGAGCTTTACGATTTAAACATCTTTGATCAAAGACATCACATTCCCATGAGTGGCAGTAAGCGGCAGACTTCAGAGTGAACCCAGAGGGGGGTGCAGTTTGTCTCCAAGGCAACCGCAGACTGGAGGGGTGTCTTATATTGCAGGGAAAAAGAGAAGTGCCAGAAAAATATGTTCAGGATCTCACAGAGAACAGTCTTTCCAGTCTTTCCCGAGCTAGGATGACATTACATATCCTTTCTCCCAGCCGTGAGGAATCCTGACATTCAGGCAAGAATATCCTTATTCAGAGATTAGATTACAAATCTCAAAGGCTTTTTTCATCTTACCACTTGGCAGATCATCTTTATTTATAGACAGTGAATGTTCCCATTCATTAAATGAGAATTAGGAAATAATGAGAGTGCATATTCCTTAAAAGCCGATCTGACTTGCAGAGAAAGCCATATTGGAGCGTTGGCATGAATAATCGTAGCTTTTTCTGCAAAGATATACAAGTTGTCCAATTTCTGTAAAATATATACACTATATTCCGAAAAGTATTGGGGCGTCTGCCTTTACACACACATGAACTTTAATGGCATCCCAGTCTAATGCCCCGTACACACGGTCGGATTTTCCGACGGAAAATGTGTGATAGGACCTTGTTGTTGGAAATTCCGACCGTGTGTAGGCTCCATCACACATTTTCCATCGGATTTTCCGAAAAGTTTGAGAGCAGGCTATAAAATTTTCCGACAACAAAATCCGTTGTCGGAATTTCCGATCGTGTGTACACAAATCTGACGCACAAAGTGCCACGCAGGCTCAGAATAAATAAAGAGATGAAAGCTATTGGCTACTGCCCCGTTTATAGTCCCGACGTACGTGTTTTACGTCACCGCGTTCAGAACGATCGGATTTCCCGACAACTTTGTGTGACCGTGTGTATGCAAGACAAGTTTGAGCCAACATCCGTCGGAAAAAATCCTAGGATTTTGTTGTTGGAATGTCCGATCAATGTCGGACCATGTGTACGGGGCATTAGTCCGTAGGGTTCAATATTGAGTTGGCCCACCCTTTGCAGCTATAACAGCTTCAACTCTTCTGGGAAGACTGTCCACAAAGTTTAGGAGTGTTTCTATGGGAATTTTGACCATTCTTCCAGAAGTACATTTGTGAGGTCAGACACTGAGGTTGGACAAGAAGGCCTGGCTTGCAGTCTGCGCTCTAATTCATCCCAAAGGTGTTCTATAAGGTTGAGGTCAGGACTGTGCAGGCCAGTCAAGTTCCTCCACCCCAAACTCGCTCATCCATGTCTTTATGGACCTTGCTTTGTGCACTGGTGAGCAGTCATGTTGGAACAGGAAGGGATCATCCCCAAACTGTTCCCACAAAGTTGGGAGCATGAAATTATCCAAAATGTCTTGGTATGCTTGGTTCCCTTCACTGGAACTAAGGGGAAAAGCCCAACCCCTGAAAAACAACCCCACACCATGACCCCCCCTCCACCAAATGATTTGGACCAGTGCACAAAGGAAGGTCCATAAAGAAATGGATGAGCAAGTTTGGGGTGGAGAAACCTGACTGGCATGCACAGAGTCCTGACCTCAACCCGACAGAACACCTTTGGGAGGAATTAGAGTGGAGACTGTGAGCCTGGCCTTCTCGTCCAACCTCAGTGTCTGACCTCACAAATGCGCTTCTGGAAGAATGGTCAAACACTCCCATAGTCACACTCCTAAACCTTGTGGACAACCTTCCCAGAAGAGTTGAAGCTGTTCTACCTGCTAAGGGTGGTGCAAAGTAAATATTAAACCCTACGAACTAAGACTGGGATGCCATTAAAGTTCATGTGTGTATAAAGGCAGGCACCCCAATACTTAGTAATAGTAATATAGTGTATATATTTCCTGCTGGTCTATATAGCATACACTGCATTTGGAGAGACAAACCTAAAATGAACAGTATGTGCTGTATGTAGACTAATCCTAAAGCAGCTATATGCACTGTGTGTGACTCTCTTTTATCCCACCATAAACTGAAATGTCTGTGCAGCCTTCCTCTTCTCTCCCAGGTGATGATGTTACCATAAATCATTTCCAGAGACACAGCTTGCTGGATACAGTGACTAACATAAATTAAACTGTATTTAAAGTTATAACTATTTCTTTGGATAGAGTAGGTAAGGTTTAAGTCCTCTTTGTTTATTAGTATTTTCTTATTTTTGCTGTGTCTCTCTTGGGGAAATTTCCCTTCACTTCTTGATCTAAAAATACATCAGGAAGTGAGAGGAAATCTCTTATACAACATTTTTCTCTGGCCTTTAGATATATGGAGGACCAGACTGTGGTCAGTAGGAATATAGAATGCCATGGTATCAGTTATCAGTGGAACTAAACAATGGCTAAGGCTCAGTGGTCAGTTGGAGGGAATAATTCCTCATGGTTTGTGGTCATTGGGAGTGAATAATTCCCCATGGTTGGTGGTGAGTGGGAGTGGATAATTCCCCATGGTTGGTGGTGAGTGGGAGTGGATAATTCCCCAGGGTTGATGGTCAGTGGGAGTGAATAAGTCCCCATGGTCGGTGGTCAGTGGGAGTGGATAATTCCTCATGGTTTGTGGTCAGTGGGAGTGGAGTGGATAATTCCCCATGGTTTGTGGTCAGTGGGAGTGGATAATTCCCCATGGTTGGTGACAGTGGGAGTAGATAATTCCCCATGGTTGGTGGTCAGTGGGAGTGGATAATTCCCCATGGTTGGTGACAGTGGGAGTAGATAATTCCCCATGGTTGGTGGTCAGTGGGAGTGGATAATTCCCCATGGTTGGTGACAGTGGGAGTAGATAATTCCCCATGGTTGGTGGTCAGTGGGAGTGGATAATTCCCCATGGTTGGTGACAATGGGAGTAGATAATTCCCCATGGTTGGTGGTCAGTGGGAGTGGATAAATCGCCATGGTTGGTGGTCAGTGGGAGTGGATAAATCCCCATGGTTGGTGGTCAGTGGGAGTGGATAATTCCCTATGGTTTGTGGTCAGTGGGAGTGGATAATTCCCCATGGTTGGTGGTCAGTGGGAGTGGATAATTCCCCATGGTTTGTGGTCAGTGGGAGTGGATAATTCCCTATGGTTTGTGGTCAGTGGGAGTGGATAATTCCCTATGGTTTGTGGTCAGTGGGAGTGGATAAATCACCATGGTTGGTCGTCAGTGGGAGTGGATAAATCCCCATGGTTGGTGGTCAGTGGGACTGGATAAATCCCCATGGTTGGTGGTCAGTGGGACTGGATAAATCCCCATGGTTAGTGGTCAGTGGGAGTGGATAATTCCCCATGGTTGGTGGTCAGTGGGAGTGGATAATTCCCCATGGTTTGTGGTCAGTGGGAGTGGATAATTCCCTATGGTTTGTGGTCAGTGGGAGTGGATAATTCCCCATGGTTTGTGGTCAGTGGGAGTGGATAATTCCCCATGCTTGGTGGTCAGTGGGAGTGGAAAACTCCCCATGGTTTTTGGTCAGTGGGAGTGGATAAATCGCCATGGTTGGTCGTCAGTGGGAGTGGATAAATCCCCATGGTTGGTGGTCAGTGGGAGTGGATAATTCCCCATGGTTTGTGGTCAGTGGGAGTGGATAAATCCCCATGGTTGGTGGTCAGTGGGAGTGAATAATTCCCGGGGTTGGTGGTTAGTGGGAGTAAAAAATAATGTCCTAGATCATGTGGTCAGTAGAAAAAGGAATGGTGCCCCATTGATGGTATTAGTAGAAGGAACAGTGCCTCACAGTTGGTATCAGTGGGATGTATAGTGCCCGCCCCACAGTTGCTATCAGTGGGATGTATAGTGCCCCATCGTTGCTGTCAGTGGGAAGAATAGTGCCCCATCATTAATTAACCCAGTGATTGCAGCTCTATACTTCCTCCCCTTCTGTGCAAATAAATCACAAATCAATAACTTATATAGATAATACCTATAATATCAATCTTCAGTTGGTGTCAGTGGAAGGAATCTGTTCAATCATTGGTGTCAGTGGGAGGAATTATGCCAACTGTTAATGTCATTAGGAAAAATGATGCAACATATTGTATTAGTGGAAGGAATAATGGCTCATTGTTGGTATCAGTGGGAAAAATAGTACCCCATCGTGTCAGTGATAGAATTAGACCAGCCATACACGGTTCGAATCTCGGCCGGTTCCTGCTGAACTGCTAACGGGCAGGCTGAATGTACCAAGTTGATCGATCAATCAACTTGAGTACAACCATCCTGCCAGATTTATTTACGATTATCGCTAGCGGCTGCTATAGCTGCTAATGATAATTAGACATGTGCACTGCCGAAAGATTTGTTCGTTGTCGTTTCATTCGTTTTTTGTTTTTTTACGGAAATTATAAAATTCGGAAATTCAAAAATCCTAAAATTTGAAAATTCAAAAATAAGAAAGGAAAATCTAAAAATTAGAAACAACGAAAATCCAAAAATTTCAAATAATAACTAACTATTAAATTATAGGTATTGGAATTTCCTTTCCTTCCTTCCTTTTGGCTGTTAATGAACGTAACAAATACGAATTTATCTGAAGTTATGAATTATCCGAAATAAAGAATGCCGCATCGAAACAAATGGAACAGAACAAAATAATAATAAATAATAATAAGTTATTATTATTGTTATTATTATTAATTTGTTACAATGCATTTGTTTAGATACTGCATTCGTTATTAAGAATAAATTGAACTTCGGATAAATTTGTATTCGTTACATTCACTAACAGCCAAATTGGAAAGGAAATTCCAATACCTATAATTTATTAGTTAGTAATAGTTAAAAGGGTTGTAAAGGTTCATGTTTTTTCACCTTAATGCAACCTATGCATTAAGGTGAAAAAACATCTGACGATTACCGGCCCCCCAGCCCCCCGGTTTACTTACCTGAGCCCTCGAGTCCCGTGCTTGATCGTTGCCCGGGCTTCTCGGCTATTCTCGACTCTTCATTGGATAGATTGATAGCAGTGCAGCCAATGGCTTGCGCTGCTGTCAATCAAATCTAATGACATGGGCACCGGGGCAAGGCTGAGTCCTGCACTCGGCGGCTATGGACGCCGAATGCAGGACTCGGGAGCGCACCCACAAGGTAACCCCCCGGGAGAGGGCTTCTACCAGGGGGTTATCTGAGACGGGGAGGAGCAAGGAGAGCCACCGGGGGACCCCAGAAAACACCATTCGGGGCCACTCTGTGCAAAACTGCTGCACAGTGGAGGTAAGTATGACATGTTTGTTATTTTTAAAAAATAAAAATCGTACCTTTAGTGTCACTTTAAGTTATAATTAGTTAGTTAATATTTCAGATTTTCGAGTTTTTGGGTATTTAAATTTTCGGATTTTCGTTCTATTGAATTTTCATTCTTATTTTTGGATTTACGAATTTCCAGATTTTCGAATCTCTGAATTTTCGAATTTCTGAATATTCGGAAAAAATTCGGAAATTCGAAGATTCGGAAATTCAGATATTTCCGAATTAACGAATTTGTCTAAATTCGTTAAAAAATTAATTTGGAGCTAAACTAATTGCACATGTTTAATGATAAATAATCACTGGCTTCTCGCTGGCTTCCCAATTGCTCGGCAGGAGGGATTCCCCTTTCAGCACTATCTGTGTTGATGGGGAAATTGTGCAAATTTCTTTCCCGCAACCATTTGCACAGTGTATGGCCTGCTTTAGGATCCCAAGGGCCAGATAAAGCCAAACCAAGGACTGCAGTTTTGGGACCACTGATTTATAATAAAAGATTCATAGGACAGACAAAAAGTCCCCATACCTGCACACAAGGTAACTGTTAATAACTCAGCTGTAGGGTTATTGTAATATACAGTATATACCCTTGTCAGATGTGCAGTCCATTCTGAATTTATGAGCAAAAGACGCCTGTCTGCAGTAAAAAAAAAAAGAAAAAAAAAAAAGAAGAAGGCACCAATGGGGATTTATTTATCCCATTGATACCAACAACAGAACACTATTTCTCCCCCTGACACCAATAATAGACCACTATTTTTCCCACTGACACCAAAGATTTGTCATTCTTTCTCCTCACATTGACCACAGGTGCTTGGCCATTTTTGACTCGCACTGCTTATTAACCCAGAAGAATTGTTTTCTCCCACTTATGCCAGGGCATTTTCTTTTCCCATTTGCCACAGTCCAGGCCTCCTAAAGTCACAAGGACTGTGAACGAGTCCGTTTTTTGTAGAAAGATTGAGGTCCATGATTTAGAGATTAGAGTAGATTTTATGAATAGGGAAGGAGAATAGGGACTTTTTATCTAAACTTGAATTTGTCCTTTAAGGGAAAATGCAGTGTGTTACCAGTAAGCACATATTTTGAGCTATAATTACAGGATTTTGGGTTTGACCTTCACTTTTTACATATGTGCTCCTGATTTTAAGTAGGGGTTCACACAGGGGCAACCCGACTTACATCGCGACTTTGCAAGGCGATTTGGAGGTGACTTCATCGCGACTTTGCGCAACTTACAACTCGACTTAAAGTTGCCTCTAGGACAGGCGACTTTGGCTGTGGCCAATCACAGAATAATCAGCTCTGTGGGAGGGAGGGGGTTGCCTGGGTAAACGTAGGAAATACCTGGGTAAATTATTTTCTTTTTCCTGTAAAGTCGCTTCAATATAGATGGAGATACGACTTGGAGACAACGTCCATTGAAATCTATGGGTACAAGTTGCCTAGAAGTCGCCTTGATGTAGTACAGGAACCTTTTCTGAAGTCGGAGCAACTTCAGTAGTGTACATTAAGACGGTTCTCATTTACTGTTATGGCATTTCTTATGTCCAGCAACTTGGGGCGACTTGAGGACTTACAAGTCGGATCCCAAGTCGCTGTAGTGTGAACCGGCACTAAAAGTAGAAAAATATAGATTGCCACTACAGTTGTACAAACTGCTTTGCTCAAAGTATATGCAAACTCAATCACCAATATCTCATACACACTAAAACATGTCATTGTATTTTAGACATTATCTTCAGTTTTTCCAAATCTGCAGCTATCGTTAAAAATTCCCTGGTGATTCTGCCATGAAAGTCCTTAAAGAGGGAGTCCACCTGAAAAAAATTATTAAAAGCCAGCAGCTACAAATACTGCAGCTGCTGACTTTTAATAAATGGACACTTACCTGCCCTGGAGTCCAGCGATGTCGGCAGCCAAAGCCGAGCAATGGCTCGGCTTTCGGCTGCTGCCGCCGCCATTCTCGGTGGGGGAATAAGGAAGTGAAGCGTTGCGGCTTCACTTCCCGGTTCCCTGCTGCGCATGCGCGAGTCGCGCTGCACGTCCTAAGTGGTCCCACTATCTCCTGGGACCTGTGTGTTTCCGAGGAGACAGCGGGGCGGTGCGGGAGGGGGCGTGACTCCCGCGGGAATCTATTCCCGGACGTGGGTGCAGATACCTGTCTAATACAGGTATCTGCACCCCCCTGAAAGATGCCAATTGTGGCACTGGATGGGGGGAGGAATCAGATGAGCGGAAGTTCCACTTTTGGGTGGAACTCTGCTTAATCTGACCCCTGACTCCCAATTGTACTCCTGTCACACAAGCACCTGGTGGAGACAGAGTTGTCACCGTATAACAGGAGAACAAAGACCTTCATGGCAGCATTGCCTGGTATTCTTTTTAAATAAACCCAAAAACATCTTTTGAAGTTGACATTGTTAACACAGTTAACATGTTCAAGCTTTGAAATTTAATGATTAGGTTTACATCAACTGTTTTTGGCTGGATGGGTATAGGTGGTGCTTGGAGAGCTAAATCGTGTTGTGGTTTCTTATATCTTTTGGTACCTTCAGTAGCAAGTTCTGTTCCTTTAAAAACAAAATATCAATATTAGGTAGACAGAATCATTCAGTTCGAAGGAACAGACGTGCAACACCAAGAGGATACAATCCAAAAATGTTTATTCCGCTAAAGTAGTTTGAACGGTAGGTGCAGATAACACGTTTTTAGGTACCCAAAATTACCCTTTCCATCGTAGCTTGTGTTGTATGTACACTATATTACCAAAAGTATTGGGACGCCTGCCTTTACACACACATGAACTTTAATGGCATCCCAGTCTTATGCCCTGTACACACGGTCGGATTTTCCGATGGAAAATGTCCGATCGGAGCGTGTTGTCGGAAATTCCGACCGTGTGTGGGCTCCATCGGACATTTTCCATCGGATTTTCCGACACACAAAGTTGGAGAGCAGGAGATAAAATTTTCCGACAACAAAATCCGTTGTCGGAAATTCCGATCGTGTGTACACAAATCCGACGGACAAAGTGCCACGCATGCTCAGAATAAATAAAGAGATGAAAGCTATTGGCCACTGCCCCGTTTATAGTCCCGACGTACATGTTTTACGTCACCGCGTTTAAAACGATCGGATTTTCCGACAACTTTGTGTGACCGTGTGTATGCAAGACAAGTTTGAGCCAACATCCGTTGGAAAAAATCCTAGGATTTTGTTGTCGGAATGTCCGAACAAAGTCCGACCGTGTGTACGGGGCACTAGTCCGTAGGGTTCAATATTGAGTTGGTCCACCCCTTGCAGCTATAACAGCTTCAACCTTGTCCACAAGGTTTAGGAGTGTGTCTATAGGAATGTTTGACCATTCTTCCAGAAGCGCATTTGTGAGGTCAGGCACTGATGTTGACGAGAAGGCCTGAACACAAAGGTGTTCTATCGGGTTGAGGTCCAGACTCTGTGCAGGCCAGTCAAGTTCCTCCACCCCAAACTCGCTCATCCATGTCTTTATGGACCTTGCTTTGTGCACTGGTCCAAATCATTTGGTGGAGAGGGGGTTTGTGGTGTGGGGTTGTTTTTCAGGGGTTGGACTTGGCCTCTTAGTTCCAGTGAAGGGACCTTGCTCTGTGAACTGGTGCGCAGTCATGCTGGAACAGGAAGGGCCCATCCCCAAACTGTTCCCACAAAGTTGGGAGCATGTAATTGTCCAAAATGTCTTGGTATGCTGACGCCTTAAGAGTTCTGTTCACTAAAACTAAGGGGCCAAGCCCAACCCCTGAAAAGCCCACACCTTAATCCTTCCTCCACCAAATGATTTAGACCAGTGCACAAGGTTTAGACACACTCCTAAACCTTGTGGACAGCCTTCCCAGTAGAGGTGAAGATGTTATAGCTGCAAAGGGTGAACCAACTCAATATTGAACCCTACGGACTAAGACTGGGATGCCATTAAAGTTCATGTGCGTGTAAAGGCAGGTGTCCCAATACTTTTGGTAATATAGTGTATAATCTCTATTGGGCGGAGGGATTTTAAAACTGTACAGCAAGAATTTACAAAAACTTTTCAGCAGCTGATATTATCAACCATAGCTTACCACCAACTGTTGAAGAGTATTCCTGTCAATTTTTGCACCACAGTTTTAATACCTGTACACCCAGTAGCAAATCTAAGTACAACACAAGCACTGATGAAGGGTGAAATTCTGGGCTCCTGAAACGTGTTAGCTGGACTTATTGGTCTTGTTGATTCTACTTTAGTAAAATGAACGTTTGGATTCTAACCTCTTGGTTTGGTGCTTCTGTTCCCTTCTCTTTCTTTTATTTCTGCCCTGAAGTGGGTTTGAAAGCATTTATCCACAAAGCTGCCTGCTCAAAGTTAAAATGATGCAAGTTGCAAACTCTGCATTACCTGTGGAGGTAAAACCAACCAGGTGTTCCAATGCCATATTGTCAGGGCTGGGCTCAGCCCTTCCTTCTCACAGCTGGCCGCTCAGCTGTCGGCTAATTGCCAGCTCCTATCTCTCCACAGTTACTCTGCTGTTGATGATTTCCTGCTCGTCAGTGCTGCCTACTTAAGTCGTCCAGCCCAGAGGATCTCTGCCTTCACCTTGGTCAACATCACAGAGACATTCTCCTGCATTCCTGTTTAAAGACTTGCTTTGCTGACATCCCTTCTGGCTCCAGATCCTGCTTGCTGTTCCACTACATTAATCCCCAACTTCTGGCTTGGCTGACTATCCGTTCCAGTTACTGAACTTTGGCTATGTTTTGACTACGTTTGTTCTTTTTACTTTTATTATTAAACAAGTGTGATTTAACTGTACTTCTGTCTTGGTCTGATTTCATGGTTTCTGACAACAGAGGTTGTTTTCCTCAGCTGTCTACCAGAATTGCTTGGATTAATTGCTTGCTGCTCTCCTGGCAAGCCAAAAATTGCCCAAATCAAAGGAAAAGTGTAATCCTCTACTAGCTGTGCCCAGCTCAGTGTAAAATATGCAGGTCATGAGTATTTCTGCTGGCAGATCACAAGCTCCACGCAGCAGGATGAGTTTCCTCCACCGAGACCTGCAGTCAGTGTGATTAATTGCAGAAGGGAATCTGCTTCCTAATATTTTCTTTGGTTAAACTAGCAAAGGCAAGGCCTGCAATTTCCTGTCTGGGTAATGAAGATTTATTGGTGCAAGAGGAGAGACCGTGCATAGTGCTCTATACTTCCTGACACCTGTACAGCCAATGTAATAAATTTCAAAGTGGCTTGGGGAGATCTGGCGGGTAAATCTTTGATTTTTCTGTCCTGTGTACAAACAAGCCTGCGATTAATTCTACCAATTCTACCACTGACACTGAACAAGTACATTAAAAGAGAATGGACAGTGTGTAGTTCAGTGGTTCACTCAG
The DNA here is from genome assembly GCF_042186555.1 of Aquarana catesbeiana. NCBI lineage: Eukaryota > Metazoa > Chordata > Amphibia > Anura > Ranidae > Aquarana > Aquarana catesbeiana. Next base: position 55,021,717 of record NC_133334.1, on the reverse strand, counting down.
TGACAGTGGTGGCCGCTCCATTAGGGGAGTAGGGGTGCCGCCCCCCTAATCCATGCGCCTGGCCCATAATCTACATGCAGGGCGCCAGATGCATGGATTTCAATGGGGTTTTTTTTTTAAGCACATGATTAGAGCCTGAGGCTCTAATTGGCTTCAAAAAGGGTGGGCTCGAGGGGGCAGAGCACTGAGCCCCGAGCCCACCCAGTTGTGTAACAGTAGCAAATTAATATTCATTGTTCTCTTCCTGCTTCTCCTCCCAGCCAATGAGGAAGCAGGTCTTAAGACCGATTAGCCAAGAGGAGAAGCAACCGTATTGGCCGGTAACCGGTGGGCGGACAGGCAAGCGACGGGGGGTGGTTGTTCACCGATCGACCGAGCAATGGGGAGGGTGGGGGGATTGACCGATCAACCGGGTGGGGGGTCGGGTGGTTTGTTTGCCGCCTGCCCCCCCCCAAAAAAATGAAGTGCTAGCTGCCACTGCTCAGTGATTTGCATCACTGTGGTTAAAGTAGCCAAACCCAAGAACAACATTCTATTATGTTGCACCTTGCCAGTCCTTAGATATAATGGTTGCATTGGTTTTCCTTTTTCCTTCATTTTCAACTGATGACCCTGTCAGCAACATACTTCCTGTTCTAGGGTGACAACGCACTCTCACTGTACTGTGCAGTAGCAATGTTGTCAATCTTGTACAGAAAGTGTATTGAACTGCAGAACATCTCTACCTCATGTCCATGACATAGAGGGTGGTGTTCTGTATCCATAGAGGAGAACTAGGCAAAGCCATTTTACCAGCAGCACAAGGATTTACCAGCTCACTAGATTTTCGATCAACATGTATTTTTCATTACATTTATTGAAGGGTATAACACAACACTTTTGCATGTTATATTTAAAGTGATAGGTCAGGTTTATTTATTTATTTTTTTAATAACAAACATGTCATACTTACCTGCTCTGTGCAGTGGTTCAGAAGATCTTCATCTTCTTGAGTCCCCCACCGGTGCTCCTGGCTCCTCCCTCCTGCCGAGTGCCCCCATAGCAGGCAGCTTGCTATGGGGGCACCCAAGCAGGCTCGTCCCCGAGCCGCTGCTCTGTGTGTCCATTCACACACATGGAGAGTGGCTTGGCCCCACCTCTGCCCTCTCCTCATTGGCTCACTAGCTATGATTGACAGTAGCGTGAGTAAATGAGGTGGAAAGATCCTGGAGATCCGCTGCTCTTGTGCACATCGCTGGTTTGGGATCAGGCTCAGGTAAGTATTTGGGGAGGGGAAGCCTGCTGCACACAAAAGGTTTTTACCTTTATGCATGAAATCAAACCTTCAGCCTTTACGACCACTTTAACGGGCCAAAAGGAAGCAAAAAGGAGAAGTTTTACATATACTTTAAGGTCCCATTCACACTGCACATTTTGCAAATGTGTGTTTCTTTACACATTTTCACGGGACAGCATAGAGCAGCCCATTCATTTTAAAGGACTACCTAATACACTCATAAATGTGTCAGACAAGCTCTTATGCCTTTTTCGGGCACAGAGCTTGGCACATTTTTTACTGCATGACAAAATGCATGTTTTCTGACCACGTTTGGGGTGCCATTAACAAATAAAAAGCATGCCATGCATTTTTCACACATAGTGGAAATGTGTGTGCGTCTGTACACGTTCCCGGAACATGCAGATGTGAATGCATCCTAAAGACATCTGTGCTTTTAGTACAAGTCCTTTAAAATATACATTCACCCCAGAGTGCATCTCACCTGGTCTGATACTTACCACTCCCCCCGTTACAGTGATCATCACTGTGTGGCCATTTCATAAGATGGCTACAGTGGCAAGTGACAAGCTGCATCTGGTGGCAGGCTTTAGTGGCAAGTAAGCTGCATCTGGTGGCAGGCTTTATAGTGGCAAGTGACAAGTAGGCTGCAACTGATGGTAGGCTTTAGTGGCAAAAAAAGCTGCATCTGGTGGCCGGCTTTAGTGGCAAGTGACAAGCTGCATCTGATGGCAGGCTTTAGTGGCAAGTAACAAGCTGCATCTGGTGGCAGGCTTTATAGTGGCAAGTAAGCTGCATCTGTTGGCAGGCTTTAGTGGCAAGCTCCATCTGGTAGCAGGCTTTAGTGGCAAGTGGTAAGCTGTCTGGTAGCAGGCTTCATAGTGGCAACTGACAAGTAGGCTGCATCTGGTGCCAGACTTTAGTGGCAAGTGGCAAACTGCATCTGGTGGCAGGATTAATAGTGGCGAATGACAAGTAAGCTGCATCTGGTGGCAGGTTTTATAGTGGCAAGTGACACGCTGCATCTGGTGGAAGGCTTTATAGTGGCAAGTGGCAAGCTCCATCTGGTGGAAGGTTATATAATGACAAGTAAGCTGCATCTGGTGGCAGGCTTTAGTGGCAAGTGACAAGCTGCATCTGGTGGCAGGCTTTATAGTAGCAAGTGACAAGCTGCATCTGGTGGAAGGCTTTATAGTGACAAGTTGCATCTGGTGGCAGTCTTTATAGTGGCAAGCTGCATCTGGTGGAAGGCTTTATAGTGGCAAGTGACAAGCTGCATCTGGTGGCAGGCTTTATAGTGGCAAGTGACAAATTGCATCTGGTGGCAGGCTTTACTGCAACCTTGGGGGTGACCTTATCACCATGGTGTCAGGATAATTGAGGCACTAACACCTTCCACTCATTTTCCCTGGTCTTTCGAAAAATCTTCTTCCACAAAACTGGTGCCAAAAAAGGCTGGGGACCAGTGATCTAAAGCACAATAGTAAAAGAGGCCAGCAAGGACACACAGCTGATAGAGACAACCCACTGGTTGCTAACCATCCAACTCTGGGTGACACTGTGTCGCCACTAGCTACCTCACCTTCAGGACTGCATGAAGCTCTACAAAGACCTCAAAAGATTAATTGCCCAAAATGCACTTCTATCATTTATAAACTAGAGGGCAGGGAAGAGAAGGAAAGAAGCGTCAGGCCACTCCTAATGTAGCATCATTTTAATAAAAAGTTGCAAAGTTAAAAACAATGTAAAATGCACTCACATAGTGCTCAATGGGTGAGGGCTTGCCAGGTACAGCAGTAGAAGAAGCCGCCGATGGATCCCTCATTGTTAGCCATGAGCACCGTGTGTCAGCGGGAAGTGAAGCCTCGAGGATACCCAGGAAGATGCCGACAGGGTCGCTCGGTGTGGAGGTGTTCCCGAGCTGTCAACCTGGGTGTCGCCTACCACTGTGTTGGCCAATCAGAACGGGTTTTGGAGGCAAGGCCACGCCTCCTTTATCAGAGCCGATGAAGGAGGCATGGCCTTGCCTCTGAAACGCTTCCATTGTCGATTTCTTCTACTGCTGTACCTGATAAGCCCTCACCCATTGAGCACTATGTGAGTGCATTCTACATTGTTTTTACCTTTGCAACTTTTTATTAAAACGATGCTGCACTAGGAGTGGCCTGGCACTTCTTTCCTTCTCTTCCCTGCCCTCTTGTTTTCACAGTCTCCGGGTCCCCAGCCTGCACTTGAAGCAGCCTCGCCATCACTAGCAGCACAAACACAAGAGACTTTCTGAACGGGTTTAACCCCTATGCCCTGTACGCACTGTCAGATTTTCCGACGGAAAATGTGTGATAGGACCTCGTTGTCGGAAATTCCGACCGTGTGTGGGCTCCATCACACATTTTCCATCGGAATTTCCGACACACAAAGTTTGAGAGCTTGCTATAAAATTTTCAGACAACAAAACCGTTGTCGGAAATTCCGATCCAAGGCCTGATTACTGCCAGACTTGTTGAATTAAGAAATCACATAAATAGAAGCTGTCTGACAAAGTGAACAGACCACAAACAGTCACACATCATGCCACAATCTAAAAAAAATCAAGAACAGATAAGAAACAAAGTAATGTACATGTATCGGTCTAGGAAGGGTTTCAAACCCATTTCTTAGGCTTTGGAACTCCAGTGAACCACGGGGAGAGCCATTATCCACAAATGAAGATAACTTGGAACAGTGGTAAACCTTGCCAGGAGTGGCCGGCTTACAAAAATTACTCCAAGAGCATGACGACGACTCATCCAGGAGATCATAAAAGAACCCAGAACAACATCTAAAGAACTGCAGGCCTCATTTGCCTCACGTCAGATCAGTGTTCATAATTCAACAATTAGAAAGAGACTGGGCAAAAATGGCATCCATGGGAGAGTTCCAAGGCCAAAGCCACTGCTGACCAAAAAGAACACAAAGGCTCATCTCATATTTACCAAAAAACATATTGATTACCCCCAAGACTTTTAGGCAAATATTCTGTGGACTGATGAGACAAAAATTAAACTTTTTGGAAGGTGTGCGTTCCGTTACATCTGGCATAAAACTAACACAGCATTTCATAACAAGAACATCGTACCAACAGTCAGACATGGTGGTGGTAGCGTGATGGTCTGGGGCTGCTTTGCAGCTTCAGGACCTGGATGACTTACCATAATTCATGGAACCATGAATTCTAAGCTCTACCAGAAAATCCTAAAGGAGAATGTCCGGCCATCAGTTTGTGGCCTCAAGCTCAACTGCACTTGGGTTATGCAGCAGGACAATGATCATAAACACAACAGCAAGTCCACCTCCAAATGGTTCAAACAAAGCAAAATTTAGGTTTTGTAGTGGCCTAGTCAAAATCCGGACCAATTGAGATGCTGTATCATGACCTTACACAGGCCGTTCATGCTGGAAAACCCTACAATGTGGCTGAATTAAAACAATTCTGCAAAGAGTGGGCCCAAATTGTTCCACATGTGAAAGACTCAATGCCACTTATCACAAATGCTTGATTGCAGTTGTTGCCACCAAGTGTGGCGCAACCAGTTATTAGGTTTAGGGGGCAATTACTTTTTTACATAAAGCCAGGCAGGTTTGGATAGATTTTTTGCCTTAATAAATGAAACCATCATTTAAAAACTGCATTTTTTATCTACTCGGGTTATCTTTGTGTAATAATAAAATTTGTATGTGATAATATAGAAAATGATTGTGCTACTAATATAAAGAGAAAATGAGCTGCCAGCACCAGCAGTAAGACTAATTGCATATAAAATATGGAGGAAAAAGTGCAGCGCTGAAAACATTAATGTGCCCCAGATATACACCTAGGGGAAAATGAGCACAATAAATAGTTGTGCTAAAAAGTGCAAAAAACTGGGGGACTGCAAAAAATGGGACTTCGACTACCCCAGTAGAAGTCCCAATGGACGAAACGCATCGGGTACACAGCCTGCTAGGCACCATACACTGCACCTGTTTTACTAGTTCCTGTGATCACATTTTATGTACACATCTTGAGTGATGTCTGTACCTTTTTTTTATTATTAAATATCATACATTGTTTTGATTTGCGCTATGTGGAAGCCTTCCTTTTTTTCTTTTATGATCCTTATTTTTCCTTGACGGGAGGAAAACTACATGTACCAGGAATATCATGGTTGAGTTGTGTTTTTTGGATCGCTGTCCTGTCGGATTGCTGCAGGTGTATGCTCACACCAGTCCAACTATAGAAGTCTATGGCTTGAGATCCTGACTTCCGTCCATGCCTGTTTGACCCACCGCTGCTGGTGTGTGCCCACATCTTAGGGTAAGAATACCTACCCCTCCCCTGGGTGTTGGAAGCACAGTCCTGGGTGCCGTGTGAATATCACCTTGCATGCTTTAGAGACTTATCAACATTTGGGATCCATGCCATCCTTGGGTCATGTTAGAGGAATCCTATATGCTATTTACTTTTTGATGGACTTTTCACTGTCTCATTGAGTTTAAAGTTTATATGCATATTCCCCTTTTTTGATATAACATCACACCTGTTATTGGTTGTTATATATATTTGTTATATGAAAGTATTAATGGATTATGTAGTTATACGAAAGTATTAATAGATCACGTGGTGTCATTTAAACTTTTGACATTTGTGATCTCATTGGGTTTAGTTTTGGTGCACATAACACTCACGTTTTTATAACACTTTTAAGTATTTTTGAGTATTTTTTTGCACTTTTTAGCACAACTATTTATTGTGCTCATTTTTCCCTAGGTGTATATCTGGGGCACATTAATGTTTTCAGCGCTGCACTTTTTCAAAAAAAATAAAGAAATCAGAAAGGGGGCAAATATTTCACAGCATTGTAATTAACAACAATATTCATGGGCTTTATACACTACTCTGCAGTTCCTAGGTTCTAGCGCTGAGTTTCACACTGGTTTTGGGTGCATCTATTCTTTATGTTGTCATTTATAAACTGCCTATTGACCCTGCTGACTTTCATCTGTCCCCTTTTGACATCCTGCCATTTTGTCTGACCTCTTGGATAGTCCCATCAACCCTTAGGGGTAAAAACTGACCCCTTTGGGGAACTCTGATTTACACTATATAATATACATATGCACAAAGTGTATATTCTGTTTGTCTAGGTGTTTTGATAACCCTTTGACTTCAATACTTCCTCAGCCACTGACCTGGAAAAAAGCATGCATGTCAGGGAAGTCATAAGTCCTTATATATTTATTCTGGATCAGTGATTTACAATATTGAAGCCAGAGGATCACTATAATAGCCAGGTAGCTAGCATTTTCAGAAGGAGGGGTCAGCAATGGGGGACCTCCCTGTCTCTTTCAAGACAGATTTCCTTTAATATGTACACTATTTTGCCAAAAGTATTGGGACACCTGCCTTTACATACACATGAACTTTAATGGCCGCCCAGTCTTAGTTCGTAGGGTTCAATATTGAATTGGCCCACTCTTTGCAGCTATAACAGCTTCAACTCTTCTGGGAAGGCTGTCCACAAGGTTTAGGAGTGAGTCTATGGGAATGTTTGACCTTTCTTTCAGAAGCACATTTGTGGTAAGGCACTGGTGTTGGAGAGAAGGCCTGGCTCACAGTCTCCACTCTAATTCATCCCAGAGGTGTTCTATCTGGTTGAGGTCAGGACTCTGTGTAGGCCAGTGAAGTTCCTCCACCCCAAACTCGTTAATCCATGTATTTGACTGCCATTAAAGTTAATGTGCGTGTAAAGGCAGGCGTCTCAATACTTTTGGCTATACAGTGTATCTGTAGCTAAGGTTGGTGCAGTGAACATAGCTTTTCAACTCAAGCTCCATGTCTGGATTCACAACATCTTTTATCTCCTCTGGCCTCCTTTTTGTAGCAGAAAACTAGGACCGTTAGATGTCATCCAGCGTACTCTGCTCTTTGAGTTGCCAGAAGCAGCGGTGTCCCCGCTGACTGCTAATTATAAGATTATAATCATTTTACTTAGGCTTTTATAAGTCATTTTTATGAAATCATGCATATTTATTATGTCATGCATTGTTATAATTGTGAGGTCAAGTTATATAATGCTGTCACTGTATGTTAATGTTATTTACAAATATGATGAAGTTGGGTACAGTGCGCTATGCAATATGAATGATGAGCGCACATACCCAGTTTCAATTATAAATTTCCCTCTTGTCTCGGTGCAGAGTGTTGTCCGTTCGAGACATAGAGGGCTGAATTATTTGAATGATCTGTGATATGCGGAGATATCCTGATCGGCAGACATTCACCACAGGCAGAGGTTATATAAGCTGGTGCATCATGTTGCATGGCCACACACTCAGGTGATGTTGTGATGACGAAACATGTCAGGGGCGGGGCCATATGACGACCAACATTGACGTCAGCACGCCGAATGAGGATACCAGCAGCGCCAGAGAGCGGTGAAGTGTATGGTAGGAAACTCCTGCAGGATCCTTACTGGTGCACTGACTGGATAGACGATTATGCTTGTTATTTATATTCTTTTGTAAGTGCGTTTTTTTAGGGGGGAGGTTGATCACAATAACATTTTAAACAAGATTACGCTATGAAGTTGTATTTCTTTCCTTTGGGACGAGTCCATTAGCATGTGATCCACCCTCCTGACTGCAGTCTGATCCGTGGAGAGATTGTTTAATTAAAGATCGACTGTGTATGCCTATGATCTAACAAGATCTGGTAAGAATTTAGTCTAGAGGGGGCATCTTTCCTTCATATCCGTGAAAACTGAACCCATTTTGGACTGATTTTCACTCACAACGGTGCTGTAATACATTGCAGGACTGAGGCATTGGGACTTTATTATCTTAATTGCACCATTGGCTCCATCAATGCGCACTTGCTTTTTGATATTGTTTGATCCTTTTAGCGCTGCTTTTGTGTGTTTTATTATGTGTTTACGAAAACTAGGACTGTTAGATCTCATCCAGCGTACTCAGCTCTTTGAGTTGCCAGAAGCAGGGGTGTCCCCGCTGACTGTTACTATGTCAGATATCTTAATTGCTGTAAATTTACAGATGTTTTAACTAGGACACACCAGAGCACCGGGAGTTTTTTACAGCTGCGTCCTTATCAGGAAATCCACAGCTGTGCTAGGAATTTGTATGTGTCCCAATTGTTCATATAAACCTAAATCTGAACTCTAGGCAGATATAAAAGGCACAAATTAGTGCAGTTCTTTATTCATTAATACAAGAAAGGTATTTTTAATGCAACCAGTGTAAGTATCTGCTTTTGATTTGGTATCAGCCTCCAATCATACGCCGGGGGGGGGTTTGTAAAAACCTAAAGAAAGGGAGTTGAAGATGCTGACTGTCAGACTGAGCACATCTAGTGTTGAAAATGAAGTACTGCAAGGGACAGCTCTGCATTGAAGTGAGTATTGCTGCGAAACCTGCTTTTGTAGCATTAAAGCTTGATTCACATCTATGCATTTTGAATGCTTTTTTTGCATTTTGCAGATTTTCAATACAGAATGTGTTCCATAGGAAACCATGTTAAGCACTTCAATACCAGGCACTTGCACCCCCTTTACTGCCCAAGCCAATTTTCAGCTTTCAGCGCTGTCGCTGCTTAAATGACAATTGCGCGGTCATGCTACACTGTACCCAAACAGAATTTTTATCATTTTGTTCCCACAAATTGAGCTTTCTTTTGGTTTTATTTGATCACCTCTGCGCTTTTTATTTTTTTCTAAACAAATAAAAAAAGACCGAAAAATTTTCTTTTGTTTCTGTTATAAAATTTTGTAAATACGTACGTTTTCTCCTTCACTAATGGGCACTGATAAGGCGGCACTGACGGGCACTGATAAGGCGGCACCAATGAGGTGTCACCAATGAGATGGCACTGATGGGCACTGACGATGGGCACTGATAGGCGGCACTGATGGGCACTGGTAGGCGGCACTGATGGGTGGCACTGATATGCAGCACTGATGGGCATTGATAGGCAGCATTGATGGGCACTCATGGGTGGCACTGGTGGGCACTGGTGGGCACTGATGGGCACTGATAGGCGACACTGATGAGCACTGAAAGGCTGCACTGATGGCTACTTATGGGTGGCACTGATAGGCAGCACTGCTGGGCACTGATATGCGGCACTGATAGATGGCACTGGCAGGCATTGAGGATGGGCATTGATTGGCAGCTGCCTGGGCACTGATTGGCAGCTGCCTGGGAACTGATTGGCATTTCCCTGGTGGTCTAGGGTGGCATACCTGGTGGTCCAGTGTACTGGCAATCCCTGGTGGTCCTGGCGGCATCCTTGTGCTCCTGGGCGGGCATCTAAGGGGGGGGCTGTGCTGATAAACAATCAGCACAGACCCCCCCTGTCAGGAGAGCAGCCGATTGGCTCTCCTCTACTCGCGTCTGTCAGACGGTCAACGGCTCTTCCTGTTTACATTGTGATCAGCCGTGATTGGACACGGCTGATCACGTGGTAAAGAACCTCTGTCAGAGGCTCTTTACCGAGATCGGTGTAGCGGTGTGTCAGACTGACACACCTCACCACCAATCATCGCGATGCGCGCCCCCACGGGGGGGACGTCCTGCTGGACGTCATATGACACCCAGTCAGGAAAACTGGACCACCGCCTGGCCGTCATTCTGCTATAGGCCAGGCGGGAAGTGGTTAAATGAACTGTAGTGCAAATCTGCAAAAATGCAAAAAGCACTAAAAATGCCTAGGTGTGAATCAGGCGCGATGGGCTGTTCATTTCTATTTTGATATTTTTGGTTGCACTTCTGTGTTAAAGGTACATATACTAAAGGATGAAAACGGCCATAACAGAACAGAAGAAGATTGGTATACAGTATATCATAAACAGCTGAAATTCTTGCAATATATTTAATTGATGTTTAATTTTTTTCTCTTAAAATATGATTTTCAGTTTAAAGCTCTCATATTGTACAATAGTACATATTGTTTATATATAGGCTGATTCAGTAGTGGAGGTTCAGGATTTATTTCTCTTTCTCAAAGTATCTTTAAAATAACAACGTTTGCAAATAAATGATATGCAAAATAAATGTGGTTATTTTTTTGTTGTTTAAAACCATAAAAGCTGCTTTAGTAGGCATGTGTACAAAATTCTTGAATACTGGTAATATAAACACATTAGGAGGTACTTGAATTTAACTACCACACACCGGGGGGTAATTGCCGCACATTCAATTATAAAGGGATAGTTCATTAAATATGAATGAGAAACTACTAGCAATCATTGTACTGACAAGCACATAACGATGTACAAACTGCTGAAGCTTACCGTAACCAATCAAAGTTTCACTTTGCATCAGCACAGACCAGTAAATAAAATGAAATATGATTACTGACTTGTTGCTATGGTCTTAAACACTGAATATAATGTTTACTTTGGACCAGCCTAATAAGTATATCTAGCCGTATTTATTTCCTTTTGCATAGGGTATGGAGGGGTTAGAACTAGGGATGCACTGATACCAATACCGGTATAGGTATCGGTGCCGATAACGAGTATTTTCACGAGTATTCATGCTGACACACTCATGAAAATGCTCCCAAAGCCAATACTCTGCAGTGCGATTTGCGTCAATACAAAATGAATGGGTGCACGTCGCACTGCAAATAATTGCATGCGATATGAACAAGAACGCGGTGCGATTCCTGTCTGAATTGCATGCGGTTTTCCGCACAGCTCCTGTGTGATGCCAGGCTTGTCATAGTAAAGTTGACACAGGAGCGGTGCAGGAAACCTCCCTGTCTGACGGGTTCCACCGGCTCCCATCCGACTGTGAACATCTGTGGCTGTGGCTCCTCCTGCCTCTACAATGGCTTTGTTCTCCCCCCAGCCTCCAGCGGCTCCCCCCCCCCCCAGCCTCCAGCCATTTGAGCCATCTCCTTCTAGTGTTGACAGTATGGACAACACGTATTCTAATTGGTCAGCACTGTCACATGAATGCCCCCCGGCTCCACCCCTGACTCCACCCCTTTTCCCCAGCCCATGTAAACCCCACCTTTTTAATGAAGCGCCCATCAATGCAGCCTACCAGCGCCCATCAATGCATCCTCACCAGCATCCATTAATGCAGCCTCACCAGCGCCCACCAAATGCAGCCTCACCAGCGCCCATCAATGCAGCCTCACCAGCACCCATCAAATGCAGCCTCTCAGCGCCCATCAATGCATCCTCACCAGTGCCCATCAAATGCAGCCTATCAGCGCCCATCAATGCAGCCTCACCAGTGCCCATCAAATGCAGCCTATCAGCGCCCATCAATGCATCCTCACCAGTGCCCATCAAATGCAGCCTATCAGCGCCCATCAATGCAGCCTCACCAGTGCCCATCAATGCAGCTTTACCAGCACCCATTAATGCATCCTCACCAGCGCCCATCAATGCATCCTCACCAGCGCCCATCAATTGCAGCCTACCAGCGCCCTCAATGCATCCTCACCAGTGCCCATCAAATGCAGCCTCACAAGGGCCCATCAATGGAGCCTACCAGTGCCCATCAAATGCAGCCTACCAGTGCCGATCAATTAATGTTTGCTTGCTTCCATTCATTTGGTAGTTGGGACACAGACACAATCCTCCACCGCTGCTGCACCTCTGACAATATGTGCAAACGGAGCGGTGGCTGCCTACTGATGCTGAGGCTTAGTTACTTGCTGCAGAGAGAAGAGAGTAGGAACACCAGTGGTCGGGCGCCCTAGGCAGCAGGGCGCCTTAGGCAGCTGCCTAGTTTGCCTAGTAGTAGCACCGGCCCTGGCTTAAGAGATTTACCTTCTATATGTCCTGGTGACTAGTGCCATTGGCACAGAAAGTACTAAGGAAATCAATATTTTACAGTTGTCACAAAAACTAGGGTAGAGGGGGGAAACCTCCTGTGGAAAAACTTGCTCTGAGGACAACCAAGACTAGATTCCCCTCACTTTTAGAGAGGCCCAAATCATTTGGTGGAGGGGGGATTATGGTGTGGGGTTGTTTTTCAGGGGTAAGGCTTGGCCCCTTAGTTCCAGTGAAGGGAACTGTTAAGGCGTCAGCATACCAAGACATTTTGGACAATTTCATGCTTCCAACTTTGTGGGAACAGTTTGGGGACGGCCCCTTCCTGTTCTAACATGACTGCGCACCAGTGTACAAAGCAAGGTCCATAAAGACATGGATGAGCGAGTTTTGGGTGGAGGAACTTGACTGGCCTGCACAGGGTCCTGACCTCAGCCCGATAGAACACCTTTGGGATGAATTAGAGCAGAGACTGCGAGCCAGGCCTTCTCGTCCAACATCAGTGCCTGACCTCACAAATGTGCTTCTGGAAGAATGGTCAAACATTCCCATAGACACACTCCTAAACCTTGTGGACAACCTTCCCAGAAGAGTTAAAGCTGTTATAGCTGCAAAGGGTGGGCCAACTTAATATTGAACCCTACGGACTAAGACTGGGATGCCATTAAAGTTCATGTGTGTGTAAAGGCAGGCGTCTCAATACTTTTGGTAATATAGTGTATATATATATAATATTATTTGTTTTAATTTAACCTTTTATTTATTTTATTTTTTACTTTTTTTTTGTGTATTGGTATATGTCTGAATCATGTTTGGAGCCGCTTAGGCTAACTCACTGCCTCTGCTGGAAGTCTATTCGGACCATCAACTACTCTTTTTGTAAAATAATACTTTCTAGGATTAGTTTTGAACTTTCCCCCAGTTAGTTCGAGGTCATGTCTCCGTGTTCTTTATCTTAGCTTCATATTGAAAATACCGCCCTCCTGACCCCTTTTCACAACCTTAATGTATTTAAAGATTTTAATCCCGTGTCTCCTGATTCAGAGTGACAGCCAGGCAAAAAGCATTTTCTGAAGGAGAAGTCAGCAATAGCAGCATCTATGTCTAATCTCTACAAAGCTAGCGCTGGGCTGCTAGGGTTGTGGCTTATCAAATCCTTTATCTTGGCTGTGTTCTCCTAAACGATGAATCTGTGGACACAGAACCTCTTCTGATTTTATGGTTATTTCCTCCTAGCCCGCGCAGTTGCAAGAGGAAAGCATAACAAGGAATGTGTTAAAAAAAAATTACAAAAGTACAATTGGAGTTTGAAGGTGTAAATAATCAATTAGAAATCGATATTACAAAAATTGATGTATTTTATTATATAAACATTTAAGATAAACAATATTTTATATAAAAAAAGAGCATACTAAGCTCAATGGTCACAATACAAAAGAATGGTTGCCTCTACATGTTTCACCACTATCGTGGCTTCTTTTTTGATAATAATACAAAAAAAAAAAAATTAAAAGAGAATTTTTTAAATGAGAAACATTTTAAATGTGTTTTTTTTTTTTTGTATTATTATCAAAATTTTTATTTTATTTAAATTTGTTTTGTTTTTAGTGATAAATATATTAAGGTCCTACAAAAGCTTACAAAAGCAAATCATTTTTTTTTTTTTTGCTCGAAAATTACTTAGAACCCCCAAACATTATATATTTTATTTTTCATACACCCTAGAGAATAAAATGGCGGTCCTTGCATTATCAAATTTTAAATTTTGATAATAATACAAAAAAACATTTAAAAGAGAATTTTTTAAATGAGAAACATTTTAAATGTTTTTTTTTTTTTTTTGTATTATTATCAAAATTTTAAATTTATTTCAATTTGTTTTGTATTTAGTGATAAATATATTAAGGTCCTACAAAAGCTTACAAAAGCAAATAATTTTTTTTTTTTTTTGCTCGAAAATTACTTAGAACCCCCAAACATTATATATTTTATTTTTCATACACCCTAGAGAATAAAATGGCGGTCCTTGCATTATCAAATTTTAAATTTTGATAATAATACAAAAAAACATTTAAAAGAGAATTTTTTAAATGAGAAACATTTTAAATGTTTTTTTTTTTTTTTTTTTGTATTATTATCAAAATTTTAATTTTATTTCAATTTGTTTTGTTTTTAGTGATAAATATATTAAGGTCCTACAAAAGCTTACAAAAGCAAATAATTTTTTTTTTTTTTTTGCTCGAAAATTACTTAGAACCCCCAAACATTATATATTTTATTTTTCATACACCCTAGAGAATAAAATGGTGGTCCATGCAATACTTTATGCCACACTGTATTTGCGCAGCAGTCTTACAAAAGCAATTTTTTGGGGGAAAAAATACATTTTTTGAATAAAAAAATAAGAACGCCGTAAGGTTAGCCCAATTTTTTTTCTATACTGTGAAAGATGATGTTGCGCCAAGTAAATTGATACCCAACATGTCACGCTTCAAAATTGCGCCTGCTCGTGGAATGGCGACAAAATTTGGCACCTAAAAATCTCCATAGGCGACGTTTAAAAATGTGCAATTAAATAAATAAAAAACCGCGCCTAACTGATGTGTAAAAACAGCTGCCAACACTAACAAACGACTATAGCCATATAAACAATATAAGAAAAAAAGTGTAGCGCTAAAGCGACTAAATGAATAAAGGGTTTTTGGAAACAATGGGAGGTAAAGCTCAAATTTACAAATGGCCTATAACCTCGCCTTGGTCCAAACCCAGATATATGTATACACAAGTGATGTGATGATAACTCTAAAGTATTAACAGAGTACAATACTCAATAAAAAAGTGCAAATGTGCGAAAAAAATGTGCAAATGTGCATAAAAATATATAGAGTAGGAGAATAAACAAAAAAAAAAAAAAAAAAAAAAACTCAAAAGTCTATATTTTGCTGGAAATGAAATGTAACGATACTGTCCAACATATTAATAAGGAAGTGTTAATCCCATATAGGTAATGAAGATTCAAATCATACAGTCCATATGTTGCCTGATGTAGTTGACATAAGAGGGCCCAAGGCAAAATATCCTTCTAATAAAGCTACTCCGACTCAGAGGGGATCAAGGCAGGTATCCTTACAACATAAAGACTCAAGGGAATGTAAGGTAGAATACTCTTACCAACTTCGGTGGACTCACAGGCCGTGGGCGGTGAGTCATACGAGCTTGCACTGTCCCGTGATAGGTGACAGTAGGGAAGTGGATGGTACACCTGGAGACGTCCTCCTTGGATGGAAAGCCTGGAGCTTGTCCTGTAGGTCTATACGATCGTTGTTTTCTTCAGCATACATCAGCATACATGGACCATAAAGGAAACAACGACAGAGAACCTCCACATAGTGTAAATCCGGAAAAATTGGTTTCTCAATGGGCATTTATTAGATCAATCACGATCAACAAAACAAACCGTAAAAAATCATATTTTAAAAATTAGAATCGATTCAAATAAAAAGGTAGCAAGGTAAGCGTGGTGAAGATGGCTGGGTACAGCAAAAAGACCCGACGCGTTTCGTCTGAAGAGACTTCTGCTGGGGTACCCCAGCAGAAGTCTCTTCAGACGAAACGCGTCGGGTCTTTTTGCTGTACCCAGCCATCTTCACCACGCTTACCTTGCTACCTTTTTATTTGAATCGATTCTAATTTTTAAAATATGATTTTTTACGGTTTGTTTTGTTGATCGTGATTGATCTAATAAATGCCCATTGAGAAACCAATTTTTCCGGATTTACACTATGTGGAGGTTCTCTGTCGTTGTTTCCTTTATGGTCCATGTATGCTGAAGAAAACAACGATCGTATAGACCTACAGGACAAGCTCCAGGCTTTCCATCCAAGGAGGACGTCTCCAGGTGTACCATCCACTTCCCTACTGTCACCTATCACGGGACAGTGCAAGCTCGTATGACTCACCGCCCACGGCCTGTGAGTCCACCGAAGTTGGTAAGAGTATTCTACCTTACATTCCCTTGAGTCTTTATGTTGTAAGGATACCTGCCTTGATCCCCTCTGAGTCGGAGTAGCTTTATTAGAAGGATATTTTGCCTTGGGCCCTCTTATGTCAACTACATCAGGCAACATATGGACTGTATGATTTGAATCTTCATTACCTATATGGGATTAACACTTCCTTATTAATATGTTGGACAGTATCGTTACATTTCATTTCCAGCAAAATATAGACTTTTGAGGTTTTTTTTTTGTTTATTCTCCTACTCTATATATTTTTATGCACATTTGCACATTTTTTTCGCACATTTGCACTTTTTTATTGAGTATTGTACTCTGTTAATACTTTAGAGTTATCATCACATCACTTGTGTATACATATATCTGGGTTTGGACCAAGGCGAGGTTATAGGCCATTTGTAAATTTGAGCTTTACCTCCCATTGTTTCCAAAAACCCTTTATTCATTTAGTCGCTTTAGCGCTACACTTTTTTTCTTATATTGTTTATATGACGTTTAAAAATGTGTACAGTTTTGAGTTACAGAGGAGGTCCTGTGCTAGAATTATTGCTCTCGCTCTAACGATCGCGGCGATACCTCACATGTGTGGTTTTAACACCGTTTTCATATGTGAGCGCGACTTACGTATGCATTCGCTTCTGTGCGCGAGCTCGGAGGGACGGGGCAAATATTTTTTTCTTATTATTTATTTTACTTCTTTATTTTACTTCCCTGCCAGACACAAAATAGTCCTCTGTGGCAGAGCAGAGACCAGATTTTAGTGACGTTAAAACAGACCTTCGACCTAAAGACCATGTTATGCTGTCCTGACTCCTCTCCCTCCCTCTCTTCCAATTACAAAGCAGCATTTCTGCTTTTCTCGCCTAGACAAGAGTTTTGATTTTCTTCCTTCCTTCCCCCTGTGCGTACGCAGATGTGCCACAGGGATTTTGGTCCTAAGAGAGCCCTGCAGTAATGTTGCGCTGATTTTCCCGACCATCTGTGCATGTATGGGGTTTCCCACGCATGCGTAAAGATGGCTAGCAGGGAAGTCCCAGACCTAACCTGTCTTTGTGCGTTCGTAGAAAATCACCTGTGTATGTGCAGAAAGCTAGGCAAAGCCTGTCTGTACATTTGCACATGTGCCACAGTGCCAACTCCAGGGGGGTGCCTCCCATGCCGCCCGAATGTGAAAGCCGGAGTGCTTTCACACTGGGGCAGTGTGCTTGCGGGGCATTAGAAAAAGTCCTGCAAGCAGCATCTTTGGGGCAGTTTACAGCACTCCCAAAATGCCCTGCCCAGTCAAATGAATGGGCCGCATTTTTAACCCCTTCTTCGGCCGCTAGCGGGGGTTAAAAGTGCCCCGCTAGCGGCCGAAAAGCGCCGCTTAACCACTTCAGCCCTGGAAGATTTGGCTGCTCAATGACCAGGCCATATTTTGCGATACGGCACTGCGTCGCTTTAACTGACAATTGCGCGGTCGTGCAATGCTGTACCCAAACAAAATTTATGTCCTTTTTTTCCCACAAATAAAGCTTTCTTTTGGTGGTATTTGATCACCTCTGCGTTTTTTATTTTTTGCGCTATATACAGAAGAAGAGCGACAATTATGAAAAAAAAAACACAATTGGGGTTATTTACCAAAGGAAAATCCACTTTGCACTGCAAGTGCACTTGGAAGTAAAGTCGCTGTAGATCTGAGGGGGAAATGCAAGGAAAATAAAAAACAGCATTTTAGCTTGCACATGATTGGATGATAAAATCAGCAGAGCTTCCCCTCATTTCAGATCTACCCCTTAGATTTAGAGTGACTGCACTTCCAAGTGCACTTGCAGTGCAAAGTGGATTTGCCTTTTGTAAATAACCCCCAATATCTTTTACTTTTTGCTATAATAAATATCCCAAATTTAATTTTAGGCCGATATGTATTCTTCTACATATTTTTGATAAACAAAATCGCAATAAGCTTATATTGATTGGTTTGCGCAAAAGTTATAGCGTCTACAAAATAGGGGATAGATTTATGGCATTTTTATTAATTATTTATTTATTTATTTTTACTAGTAATGGCGGCGATCAGCGTTTTTTATTGGGACTGTGATATTGCGGCAGACAAATCATACACTTTTGACACATTTTTGGGACCAGTGACATTTGTACAGCGATCAGTGCTATAAAAATGCACCGCTCTAGTCACTTCCTCTAGTCAGTCCCCTCCCCCTTTAGTTAGATTCCTTTCACACCGAGCCGCCCATAGCGTCAGCGGTAAAACGCTGATATTTTTAGCTGCGTTTTACCGTCAGATTTGCGGCACATTTCGGCCGCTAGCGGGGCACTTTTACCCCCCGCTAGCGGCAGAGAAAGGGTTAAAACCGCCCGCAATAGCGACGTTTTGCTGGCAGGATCGCAGCGCTGCCCCATTGATTTCAATGGTGAACAGCGGTGGAGGAGTGGTAAACACACCACTACTTCACCGCTCCAAAGAAGCTGCTGGCAGGACTTTTCCTGACGTCCTGCCAGCGCACTGCTCCGGTGTGAAAGACCTCGGGCTTTTACACTGGAGACAATGGAGCAGCTGTTTGAGGGCGGATTGCAGGCGCTATTTTTAACACTATAGCGCCTGCAAAACGCCCTCGGTGTGAAAGGGGTCTAAGAATCACCTCCCAGGGAACACAATTAACCCCTTGTTCGCCCCCTAATGTTAACCCCTTCACTGCCAGTGACATTTTTACAGTAATCAATGCATTTTTATAGCACTGATCGCTGTATAAATGCCAATGGTCCCAAAAATGTGTCAAAATTGTCCAATGTGCCTGCCATAATGTCACAGTCATGATAAAAATCACAGATCACCGCCATTACTGGTAAAAAAAAAAAAAAATAATAATAAAAATGCTATAAATCTATCCCCTATTTTATAGACGCTATAACTTTTGCGCAAACCAATCAATATATTGCGATTTTTTTTTTTTTTTTTACCAAAAATATGTAGAAGAATACATATCGGTCTAAAAAAAAAATGGGGATATTTATTATAGCAAAAAGTACAAAATATTGGGGGTTATTTACTAAAGGCAAAGCCACTTTGCACTACAAGTGCAAAGTGCACTTGAAATTGCACTGAAAGTGCACTTGGAAGTAAAGTCGCTGTAGATCTGAGGGGGAAATGCAAGGAAAATAAAAAACAGCATTTTAGCTTGCACATGATTGGATAATAAAATCAGCAGAGCTTCCCCTCATTTCAGATCTACCCCTCAGATTTACAGCGACTGCACTTCCAATTGTACTTTCAGTGCAATTTCAAGTGCACTTTGCACTTGTAGTGCAAAGTGGATTTACCTTTCGTAAATAACCCCCATTGTGTTTTTTTAAAAATTGTCGCGCAACAAATAAAAACCGCAGAGGTGATTAAATACCACCAAAAGAAAGCTCTACTTGTGGGAAAAAAAGGACGTCAATTTTGTTTGGGTGCAGCGTCGTAAGACCGCGCAATTGTCAGTTAAAGCGACGCAGTGCCGAATCGCAAAAAATGGCCCAGTCACTCAGCAGCCAAATCTTCCGGGGCTGAAGTGGTTAAGTAACATTTACAGGCCTTGTCCTTCAATGCAGGACTATTAACCCTGCATTGTCTGTGGAGGAGGCAGGAGTGTGACCACGGCCGGGGGTGCCTTAGGCCCCATTCACACCGGCTTTCCGATTAGGTCCGCCTGTCAGTTTTTCAATCGGACCCTCCATTCACCTCTATGGAGCGGCGGATGTTAGCGGTGACATGTCCGCTGACATCCTCCGATATCCGATCCTGTCCGTGAAATCCAGACGGATGGTGACCCTATTATTCCACCTGTCTGGCGGATCGAATCAGACAGAATGGGATAAAAGCGGGCAGGTGGTCCGTTTTCATCCGATCTCCCCATAGAGGAGAGCGGGGCTCTGACAGGTCCGTCTCTGCATAGTGAGAGGAGATGGACCTGTCATGATTGATCCCCCGCTGAGCAAAGCGGAGTCCTCTGGGCGGATCGCCCGTGTGAAAGGACCCTTACAGAGAAGGCTGTGCAGACCTGGCCCCACCTATGGAGGGACCCAGCTTGCATGTGGAATAAAGTAAGCATTATACCCCTCTATGCACCCCTATGCCCCATACACACGATCGGACTTTGTTCGGACATTCCGACAACAAAATCCTAGGATTTTTTCCGACGGATGTTGGCTCAAACTTGTCTTGCATACACACGGTCACACAAAGTTGTCAGAAAATCTGATCGTTTTAAACGCTGTGACGTAAAACATGTACGTTGGGACTATAAACGGGGCAGTGACCAATAGCTTTCATCTCTTTATTTATTCTGAGCATGCGTGGCACTTTGTCCGTCGGATTTGTGTACACACGATCGGAATTTCCGACAACGGATTTTGTTGTCGGAAAATTTTATCTCCTGCTCTCCAACTTTGTGTGTCGGAAAATCTGATGGAAAATGTCCGATGGAGCCCACACACGGTCGGAATTTCCGACAACACGCTCCGATCGGACATTTTCCATCGGAAAATCCGACCGTGTGTACGGGGCACTAGAGTTAACCCTTGCTGTACAAGGTGGCCCCAATGCAAGGGTAATTCCTGGAGTTGGGCTTTCCCAGATATATGAAAGCTGCCATCGCTGTCCTTACTCTAATCATGCTAGATGACTGGTTGTCCTCTGGTTTCAGTGTCTCCAATGTCACCGACCCGGAACAGGCATGCTTTTTAGGAAAGAAATGAAAGCTTCCTTTTTCTTAGAAAAGAAGTATGCAATTATCAACAATTCATCAGATATTCGTTTTTTATTTTTTGTGATAATAGCTGATTGGTTGCTGCACGCTGCTTTCCTTTCCCACTATGCTTTATTACATCTAGGACTTATTGGTGCAATTAATACAGCAAAGTGCAATAATACTATATTTTGTTTAACCGTCTTGATTATTTATTTATTTATTTTATTTATTTCAGTTACTTATATATCGCTGTCAATTTACACAGCGCTTTACATATACATCGTACATTCACATCGGTCCCTACCCTCAAGGAGCTTACAATCTAAGGTCCCTAACACACATTCATACATACTAGGGACAATTATGTCAGAATGATGAAAGGGTTAAATCGGGGGAGCAGTTGCTAAGAACTAGTACAGCGCTTTGCGCAATTATCTTTTTTGCCTTATTGGCTAAAATATACTAAGTTGTCATCTGTAAACCGTTAGCAGATGGTTCATTATTGAACGCCCCTCTCACACACACATTCCCTATAGTGATAAGGCTGCTATGGAATCATTATGTTGTATG
This sequence comes from Aquarana catesbeiana, assembly GCF_042186555.1. Lineage (NCBI taxonomy): Eukaryota > Metazoa > Chordata > Amphibia > Anura > Ranidae > Aquarana > Aquarana catesbeiana. The sequence goes on along the minus strand of NC_133334.1, from coordinate 55,000,305 downwards.
ATCTGTACTCAGTGTCGGCTGTCACACACATACTAGTCAAGGAAAATAACATATTTCAAAGCAGGAAAGCATCTGTGGCACTGACGGTCCCTGGGTGATTTAATAACGGTCCCTGGGTGATTTAATAGCGGTCCCTGGGTGAATTAATAGCGGTCCCTGGGTGATTTATTAGTACTTGTCAGACTGATATGAAATATAGCAATCAGGACAGCAAGATGGGACAGGATGGCATTCCAATCAATTACAAGAGGGAGGCTGATGAGAGGGGACAGACAGGCCAGGGATGCCACAGGGGATGCCATGCACACACAGGCTGGTGGTATAAATGCAATGGGTGAAGGTACCTGGTGCTAAGCTGGAGATGGTTATTCTTGCAGCTCTTCTCCTTGGCAGGTACACAAAGCTCTCATCTTCCAGCATCCTCCCAGCTTATCCCCTTCTCCTCCCACCAACACATCTATATATCTTGCCTCCACTTGCCCTCCTGTGACCCAACATCCCCCTCCTTCCTGCACTTACCTGTCCTGCTGATCACCAGCCTCTTGCCTTCTCTCTGCCTGGTGTCTCCTGGAAAGATTTGGTGCAGCCTGGGCTGGGAAAGGGGGGTGCTGGAGGGAGGGGGGGCACGCAAGGGGGTCCACATACACAGGGCACAAAATCATGGACAGGTGACAACAGCAGACTTGTGTGGGATGAGGACGATTGTGGAGGCAGACGATCGCACGTGTGTAGAGGGGTATAAGGAAAAACAAACTGGGAAACAGATGGGGGCTACAGTCAGCGCACGTCTTGTTTGCTAATCCATGGGCTGCAGAGGCATAGAAAATGCATGAAATCTCACATTTAGTAAGGATAGATAGATAGGTATTGGAGCAAGGGAGAAAAGGAAAAGAGAGAAAAGAATAGAATGTAGATAAAAAAGAGAGAGGTAGGATAGATAGGTGAGACAGGGAGCAAGAGAAGAAAACAGAGGAGAGATTAAAGAAAATAAAGTGATAATGGGATAGAGATATAGAAGGGAAAGGGATGTTAAAACAGATATGCCATAATCAGCAAAATGCCGCTGTGCAGGGATAATTTTTAAGCATAAATAGATTAGAGAGAATAAAAAGAAAGAAAATGAAGTGTGAATATGATGTTGATTTAACCACTTAAGGATCGGAAGGATTTGCCCCCTTAATGACCGGGCCATTTTTTACGATACGGCACTGTGTTGCTTTAACTGACAATTGCGCAGTCATGTGATGTTATACCCAAACAAAATGTATGTCCTTTTTTTCCCCACAAATAGAGCTTTCTTTTGGTGGTATGTGTTCACCTCTGAGTTTGTTTGTTTTTTGCGCTATAAAAAAACAAAAACAAAGATTTTGAAAAAAAAAAACAATATTGTTTTACTTTTTGCTATAATAAATATCCAAAATAGAAATTTAAAGTTTAGTTTCAGTTTAGGCCAATATGTATTCTTCTACATATTTTTGGTAAAAAAAATTGCAATAAGCGTATATTGATTGGTTTGCTCAAAAAGTTGTAGCGTCTGCAAAATAGGGGATAGATTTATGGCATTTTTATAATTTATTTATTTTTCACTAGCAATGGCGGCGATCTGCGATTTTTAGCAGGACGGGGTAATTGCGGCGGACAGATCGGACACTTTTGACACTTTTTTGGGACCAGTGACATTTATACAGCGATCAGAGCTAAAAATAGCCACTGATTACTGTATAAATGTCACTGGCAGGGAAGGGGTTAACACTAGGGGGCGATCAAGGGGTTAAGTGTTCCCTAGGGAGGTGTTTCTAACTGTGGGTGGAGTGGACTGACAGGGAGTAGAGAGAGGTCGCTGTTCCTGATTACCAGGAACAGCAGATCTCTCTCTACTTCCCTGACAGAATGGGGATCTGTCTGTTTACATTGACACGTCCCCGTGCTATCTCTCTCTGGAGCGATCGTGGGTCACTGGCAGACATCACGGCCGCCGGGCACACGCATCAGCTGCGGCGTCGCTCGCCGCGGGCACGCGTGCGCCCCCTAGAGCTCTTAAAGCGGCCGACGTACACCTACGGGGATTCACGCAGCTGTGCCAACTTGCCGCAGTATAATGACGGCGGGTGGTCAGCAAGCGGTTAAAGAAGAGAGCAAATAGAAGAGATCTAGAATAGAGAGATGATACTTACACAGTAGGTATGCCATAATCAGAAAAGAGCCCCTTTATAGGAACAATTTAAAAAAAAAAAAAAAAAAAGATAAATTAGAGAGACCGAAAAATAGAAAGAAAGTATAGAATAAACATATAGAAAAGAGATAATAGGAGAGGAAAAGAATAGAGAGATGGGTTAGACAGGGAAAGAGATACATACAGTGTGTCATAGTCAGCAAATGACCCTTGTACAGGAACAATTTTTAGGGTTAGATTGTAGATAGAGAAAAAAAAAAAGAAGGAAGGAAAATAGAATAGAGATATAGAAGAGAGAGAGAGAAGAGAGAGATTAATTGGTTAGGGAGAGAAATAATATGTAAATTGATATGACATAGACAGTGGGGCTCTTGTACAGAAACAATTTCTAATGCTGCATACACGGTCGGAATTTTCGTCAAAAAAAGTGTGATGGGAGCTTTTGGTCGGATATTCCGACCGTTTGTATGCTCCATCCAACTTTTTCTGTCTGAATTTCCGCCAGCAAAAGATTGAGAGCTGGTTCTCTACTTTTCTTGATGGAAATTCCGTTCGTCTGTATGCAATTCCGACGCGCAAAAAAACATGCATGCTCAGAAACAATTCGACGCATGCTCGGAAGCATTGAACTTCATTTTCTCGCCTCGTCGTAGTGTTGTACGTCACCGTGTTCTTGACGGTCGAAAGTTCAGAGAACTTTTGTGTGACCGTGTGTATGCAAGGCAAGCTTGAGCGGAATTCCGTCGGAAAAACCATCCAAGGTTTTTCTGACGGAAATTACGATCGTGTGTACGGGGCATATGGGTTGATGGGACTATCCGCTCGTGTGTACGGGGCATAAGCCTCCTTAACAAGGGCAATTAATGGATTCTTGTGTCTGGGATGACAGGTGTATGTGAACAGCGGCACCTGTTCAGCCTGTACAAAGCAATGACAGGCTGAGAGGAGCCAGTGCTGTTTGCATGTAGCTGTGCACTCAGCGGTTACATGTGGTTAGGGATGGATGGCGACCTTGGTCATATCTGTCTGCGTTCAAAGTCGCTCATCCATCACTAACCACAGGTAACCTCTGGATGTGCAAATACATGCTAACAGACTCCGCTCCTCTCAACCTGTTTCTTATTTTTCCACGCTGAGCAGCACATACCTGTCATCCCAACTGCAAGATCCCACTAATTCTCGCCACTGGAATCTGGTGTTTGCATGTAATCGCATGTGTGAAGAAAGCTTTAAAGTGGTTGTAAACCTCTGACATGAAATACGAACAAAACATATCCCTCTATAATGTGCTTGTCTCAATTCAGAGCACTAAGTGTAATTTCTTTATCCCAGCAGGTTTTCCTGATACCAAGAGGTAAAAGGGTGACAGAGGAGGGAGCTCCAGCACACAGCCTGTGATTGACAGCCTCAGCTCTGTTCCTGTGAGCTGTGTGAAGGGGGTGTGTCCCTTCCCTTTAATCAGCCCTCCCCTCACTGAGTGTAACTTCAGCTCCCTGCTTTTTGAAAGCTTGGACAAGCTGTTTAAATTCTGCACTTTGAACAGCTGTAGAGAAGAGACAGCTGCAGATAAACAGGTACAACTTATGTAGGAAGATGTGTGCCATCTCTGTGTGTCACCTGCGGCTAGTCATTTTACCGGGCATATGTAAGGATTTACAGCCACTTTGAGGCTCTTCCTATGTTTTACTTTGCATGCCAACACTTACTATGTTTATATCAGCCTTGCTCAACCCTAGAGGAAGCTTTGAATACATTTTCAGTACTCATGAACCCCCTGATAAAATGAATTTATTGGGAGGGGGGGGGTCATTGGCTGCTTCTGGGGGTTTTACAGTGCTAATTAAAATGCCACCCTTACATACAGCTAACAATATCATTGCTGTCATGCCACTGGTTCTGGTTGTACCAGATCAGAAGTCAACCACAGCTCAAGGAACCCCGAGCAATCTCTGGAGGAATCCTGGTTGAGAATGGCTGGTATAAATAGACTGATAGAAAGCTGACTAGATCCATAACCTTCACTTTTAGTGAAGCAGCATCAACAGGTAATGGGAGAATCATTCTGCATATGTCGGTGAAGCAGGGAATGAAGGAGGTTCTCATTGCAAAGCACCCCTTATATTTTGGAGCACCACTGGGACATCATGAAGATAACAACCCACGTCTCACCTGTCTCTGGGACCAGCTGCAGTACACACGGGCCGAATATTGTTTCTACTGACATTCGGCCTGTGTGTACTAGGCTTTAGTGAACTGAGAAAGAGATAGGCTAGAGAAATAGATTAGATAGGGGGAGAGACAGAGATGACAAATAGATATGATAGGAACCAGTTTTAAGGTTCTCCTGAACACTTACTATCTAAACTAATAGATACAGGCAAAAATCAGCTTCTACAATGCTCTAAATTCACTCACAGTCCATAACATGCAACTATACTCAGAAAATCAAAAACCTTTCCCTCTTGTCTAAACAGTATCAAGAGGAAATGGAATAAGCATTTTTCGTGTGTTGGCCAAGCAGAAAATGAAGGAGATACTCACTGGCTAACACCATTTAGATCAGTGGTTCTCAACCTTTCTAGTGCCGTGACCCCTTGATAAAATTTCCCAAGTTGTGGGGACCCCTAACAGTAAAATTTTCGTAGGGTGGGTTGTCAGCACCTAAGGCAAGACAAGTATTTTGCGCCCCTAACCCACAGACATTTAGCACTCCCCGAGTCCCTTCCACTTGTACAGTATTAAAACCCCTTATGGTACATTTTAGGATGTACCACTCTTTCTCTTTGTTCTCCTTTCTTTCCCTTTTATCTCGCTCTATCCTAATTTCTTGTTTTTTCCCCCCATCCCTCTCTCTAGCCATGCTTCTTGTTCTTTCTCTTATTCTTTCTCTCCCTTTTTCTTTGTCCCCCCCCTCTTTTCCTCTCCCTTCCATGTATTCTCTATTTTTATTCCTTCTCTTACTCCTTGGTGGGGGAGGTGGGGGGGGATGGGATGAGTGGCAGTGCTGGGGGGAGTTCTGATCAGCCAACTTAGGTGCCCTTGATCAAGGTTATCTGCTGATCTGAGAACTGTAGTGGGGACTTTTAATGGCAATTCTAATCACAGGTAGTGTTACTCACTGTGTCTCCAGCTCTGTGGTGTCTCGTAGCAGTGACACCTATGCTGAAATCAAGAGATAGGGTCTCCTCCAGCACCTCCCACTTCACATTCCTCACCAGTCAGCTGACCTCCAGTCTCTGCCCCCCAGCCATGCCATGAACTGAATGGGTGGCTTTGAAGGAGTGGGCGGCCGCGGGCTCCAGGAACAGCCCAGCTGGGCGGCTGTGAAAAGGCTGGGAGAGCGGTGCGGACTTCAGGAACAGCCCAGGATTCAGTGACCCCTGACAAATCGTCATTCGACCCCCAGGTTGAGAACCACTGACTTAGATGATATAAACTAGAAGCATGGTTGGGGCATCAGGAAGATAGCCACCCACTCCTCACCTGTCCTATGTACACTGCTGCTGGCAAAGGGACGTTTAGGAGAAGTTGGGCATTTTTTTCCAACTGCTCCTGAATTCTCCTCTTTATCTTATCAGTACATATAGACAGGGTCGTTTACAGTTGTTTCTAAGCAGTTGAGTTTAGAGGATTTTTTTTGGAATGCAAAAAAATGGGTTCAGAAGCTGAGTGTAGAGGCATTTCAAATGCCAAACGCTTCTAAACGCGGCAACCCGCATTTAGCCGCATTTTGTTTACAGACGTTTTTCATTTTTGGCGTTTTTTTTTTAAACACTCCTAAACACAAACGCGGCAACACGCCGCAAAACTGACATTTTAAACGTGGGTTACTAGCTGTCAAGTTAAATCGTTCAGGAGAGGTTGTAAAAATGTCCCGTGTACATGAAGCCTAATGAGCAGCTTTGATGTCTATGTGACAGTGAGAGGGGATTAGGGTTGCTACCTCATCCCTTAAGCCTGGGTTCACACTATAACGGGCTGTGGATCGCACAGGAGCGCTGTGCGTCCCTGTTCCCCGTTTCAGTGACAAATCGAGGCTGATTCTATGCCTGAATTCGGCCCTAAAACGGAGCCAAAGACACACAGCGTTTTTGTGCAGTGCGATCCGCAGCCGCCCTGGAGATATGTGAACCGGCTCGATAGGGATCCAGTCACATTCTCCTACTATGCGAATTAGATGAGGGGAAACGCACATCTAATTCGCATAGGTGTGAACCCGGGCTTAAACCCAAACACCTTTGAATATCCTTAGGCCGTCATATGACGGCCTTGACTTTCCGAGGTTATATCTGAATGATGCCTGAGGCTACAGACATCATTCAGATACTGGAATTTTCAGCCAGCGATTCCATACACCATAAGAATGATCATAGCGGCTGTTCCACCGCTTGATCGTTCTTACGGGTGGCAAAAGAGGACGTTCCCCCCCCCCCCCCGCCGCTCTCCGGTGCTTCTACCGACTCACCTCAGCGATCGGTGAGTCAGAGAGCGGATCCGCCGGCGCCGGATGTAGATCATAGAGATTTCCGGCGGACCAGATGGTCGCCAGAGTTTCTATGATCGTTCGGAGGCCGGGCGCGATGTTATGACGTCACGCCCGGCCTCTGCATTCAAAAAAACGGCGCCACCTCGGCTGGGAAGCGGTGATCGTTTTTTTTTTTTTTTTTTATTTTAGGCTTTCCAGCCTAGAGGTGAGATGTGGGGTCTTATTGACCCCATATCTCACTGTAAAGAGGACCGATCATGTCATATTCCTATTACAAGGGATGTTTACATTCCTTGTAATAGGAACAAAAGTGATCAAAAATTTTTTTTTTTTTTAAAAAGTGTCAAAATAAAAATTTTTAAGTAAAATTAAAAATAAAATTTTTTTTTTTTAAAGCGCCCCTGTCCCCGTGAGCTCGCACGCAGAAGCGAACGCATACGTAAGTCCCGCCCACATATGAAAACGGTGTTCAAACCACACATGTGAGGTATCGCCGCGAACGTTAGAGCGAGAGCAATAATTTTGGCCCTAGACCTCCTCTGTAACTCAAAACATGTAACCAGTAAAAAATTTTAAAGCGTCGCCTATGGGGATTTTTAAGTACCAAAGTTTGGCGCCATTCCACGAGCATGTGCAATTTTGAAACGTGACATGTTAGGCAGCTATTTACTCGGCGTAACTTCATCTTTCACACTATGCAAAAAAATGTGGCTAACTTTGCTGTTTTGTTTATTTTTAAAGCATGAAACTGTTTTAAAAAAAAAAAAACGCGTTTGAAAAATTGCGTGCAAGATAAAAAGTTGTAATGACCGCCATTGTATTTTCTAGGGTCTCTGCTAAAAAACATATATAATGTTTGGGGGTTCTATGTAATTTTATAGCAAAGAAATGATGATTTTTGACATGTAGGAGCGAAGTGTCAGAATTGGCCTGGATGCGAAGTGGTTAAATGCAGACAAGGCACCAAGTGAGTTTAAATACCAACTTAGTCAGCCACAGAACCTGTGTAATGAATATGTGTTCCGGTTTAAAGGGATGAGGTGGCAACCCTAGAGGGGATCCCAGCATAAGCTTTACCAAAACCTTGTGTAAATGGGTCCCTAGTTTGAAAATACCTGTGTTGAAAGTCTATTCATATACAGTATGAACCTTTTTATGAGTAATAAGTATTCTGTATCATTAGAGGAACTGACAATTAGAGAGACCAGGGGGCTCCTAAATGGTTTTGCCCAGTACAGCTCCATCACACATGGTCACGGCCCTGTTGAAAGGATTTGCATTATGAGACGTAATTAGGGTGTTCCCCAACACCACTATTGGTAAAACCAGTATGTTGCATATGGCAGGCTCCAGGATTTCAGAGGATTTCAGTTCTGCACAGTGTATCCATCCTTCCCGAGATTAGTGGTGCTGTTCTTGGGACCAGAGAACACAGGGACTGAATTTTCCTAAGCCTACATGCAAGGTCATTCAGGCATGAAGAGTGTGGACATATTTATGTATGTTGGTATTTATATAGTGCTGACAATGTATGCAACACTTTACATAAACAGTATATTGTACATCAGTCCCTGCCCTCAAACAGCTTACAATCTAAGGTCCCTATCTCACATTCATACATACACATACTAGGGCCAATTAGACAGGAACCAATTAACCTACCAGAATACCTTATTATTGGTATTTATATAACTTGAACAATGTATTCAGTTTTACATATACACTCACCAGCCACTTTATTAGGTACACTTTGCTAGTACAGTTGAACCTCGGATTACGAGCATAATCCGTTCCAGGAGTATTCTCGTAATCCAAAGTACTCGCATATCAAAGCGAGTTTTCCCATTGAAGTCAATGGAAACTAAAATAATTAGTTCCGCATTGACTTCAATGGGATGCAATACCGTATGTGGCCAGAGGCGGGGGGCGCCGGAGAGCCTCGGAAACGGCTGAAAAGGCCCGAGGACACTTCAGCTGACCTCGGCAAACCTCGGAAAGACTTCCTACCCGAGATTTGCCAAGGTCAGCCATGCTGTACTCGGGCCTTTCCGTGCATTTCCGAACAGGACGTTCGGCTCTGGCGCCCCCCCCCCACCTCAGGCCAAAAGCGGTACTGCACACCGCTTTGACCTGAATCGTGCTCATTTTGCGAGAAAACACTCACAAACCAAGTTACGATCTTTAAAAATACAGTGCTCGTATTGTGAAACGCTCGTTAACCGAGTTACCCGCAATCCGAGGTTCCACTGTACTGGGTTTGCCTTCAGAACTGCCTTAATTCTTTGTGGCAAAGATTCAACAAGGTGTTGGAAACATTCCTTAGAGATTTTGCTCCATAGTGACATGATAGCATCACACAGTTGCTGCATATTTTTTTTCGGCTGCACATCCATGATGAGAATTTCCTGTTCCACCACATCCCAAAGGTGCTCTATTGGATTGAGATCTGGTGACTGTGGAGGTCATTGGAGTCCAGTGATCTCATTGTCCTGTTCAAGAAACCAGTGGTGAGATGATCTGAGTTTTGTGACATGGTGCATTATCCTGCTGGAAGGAGCCATCAGAAGATGGGTACACTGTAGTCATAAAGGGGTGTAAATCCTCAGCAACAATACTCAGGTAGGCCGTGGCATTTAAATGATTGGTACCAAGGGGCTCAAAGTGTGCCAAGAAAATATCCCCCACACCAATACATCACCACCACCAGCAGCCTGAACCGTTGATACAAGGTAGGATGGATCCATGCTTTCACGTTTACGCTAAATTCTGACCCGACCATCTGAATGTCGCAGCTGAAATTGATTGGGATAAAAGGCCCCTATCTCATATGAATCCATGCATGCACACATACTAGGGCCAATTTAGACAGGAGCCAATTAACCTACCCGCATGTCTTTGGAGTGTGGGAGAAAACCGAAGTATCCAGAGGAAACTCATGCAAGCAAACATGTAGATTCATTGGGGCAGCCAGGCACACAAGATAAATGTCAAATTAAAAGCTAAAGACACTGTGCACAGTAGGTATCCCACATTTTTTAGAAAGACTAAAGTAACGCTGTTGCTATAGGAATAAAATTAAACCAAGGCCTCCTGTAAAGAAGAATAGTCATACCTGTCCAGTGGGCGGTGAGTGAAGAGTTCTTGTCGCAGCTACCAACTAACATTTCTGAATGTGTTGGATAGTTTCTCTCCAGCTTAAAACTGTGGTTCCTCCTGCCAGGTATTATGTCACTACAGAACACAGTAGTGACCATGCAACCTGCAGGAGGAACCAGATTGGACAACAGGGATGCAGCCTGACACACCCAAAAGTGTCCAATTAACACACTTTGAGATGGCAAAAATTGTGCTTCCTGCCTGCATGAAAGGTATTTCTATTCTTCTTTTACAGATGCCCACCTTCGTTTAAATTTTTGATGACATGGTCATTTAAACACAAGATGATGTTTGAGTGGCGTGCAGTGGTGTACCAATGGGGGGGGGGTGTCAGCCTGGCGACCCCCCCACCCTCCGCCAGTGAAGTGGTGACAGGGAGGCAGGGAGAGGTGAGCTGTGACAGGGTGTGGGGGTGCCCAACAGGGGGGAAAGAGTCAGTGAGCAGTGCTGAATAGAGGACGGCAACTGGTGGTCCTAGCGACTAATCATTAGCATTGTTAATATGAAAAATGAACTCCAGCAGTTCCCGTCCTCTGTTCAGCACTGCTGTGTCTCCAGCTCTGCATGCATGCCCCAGTATTGTAAGAAGGGGCAATGTATAATATACAGGGGTCCTGAGCTGGGAGGGGGAGCTGTGTGTAATGTGCAGGAGTCCAGAGCTGTGTGGGCGAGCTGTGTAATGTGCAGGGGTCCAGAGCTGTGTGGGGGAGCTGTGTAATGTGCAGGGGTCCAGAGCTGTGGGGGGCCTGTGTAATATACAGGGGTCCTGAGCTGGGAGGGGGAGCTGTGTGTAATGTGCAGGAGTCCAGAGCTGTGTGGGGGAGCTGTGTAATGTGCAGGGGTCCAGAGCTGTGTGGGGGAGCTGTGTAATGTGCAGGGGTCCAGACCTGTGTGGGGGAGCTGTGTAATGTGCAGGGGTCCAGAGCTGTGGGGGGCCTGTGTAATGTGCAGGGGTCCAAAGCTGTGGGGGGCTGTGTAATGTACAGGGGTCCAAAGGTTGGGTGGGGAGCTTGTGTAATGTGCAGGGGTCCAGGGCTGTGGGGGGGGCTTTGTAATGTGCAAGGGTCCAGAGCATGGGTGGGGGGCTGTGTAATGTGCAGGGGTCCAGAGCATGGGTGGGGGGCTGTGTAATGTGCAGGGGTCCAGAGCATGGGTGGGGGGCTGTGTAATGTGCAGGGGTCCAGAGCATGGGTGGGGGGCTGTGTAATGTGCAGGGGTCCAGAGCATGGGTGGGGGGCTGTGTAATGTGCAGGGGTCCAAAGCTGTGGGGGAACTGTGTAATGTGCAGGGGTCCAGAGCTGTGGGGGAACTGTGTAATGTGCAGGGGTCCAGAGTTGGGTGGGGGGCTGTGTAATGTGCAGGGGTCCAGAGCTGTGCAGGAACTGTGTAATGTGCAGGGGTCCAGAGCTGTGGGGGCTGTGTAATGTGCAGGGGTCCAGAGTTGTGGGGGAGCTGTGTAATGTGCAGGGGTCCAAAGCTGGGGTGGGGGGCTGTGTAATGTGCAGGGGTCCAGAGCTGTGTAATGTGCAGGGGTCCAAAACTGGGGTGGGGGGCTGTGTAATGTGCAGGGGTCCAGAGCTGTGGGGGGGGGGGGTTGTGTAATGTGCAGGGGTCCAGAGCTGTGGGGGGGGGGGGGGTTGTGTAATGTGCAGGGGTTCAGAGCTGGGGTGGGGGGTGGGGCTGTGTAATGTGCAGGGATCCAGAGATAGTGTTGGGGGGGCTATGTAATATGCAGGGGTCCAGAACTGGGGGGCTGTGTAGTGTAATGGGGTCCAAAGCTGCGAGAGGCTGTGTAATGTAAAGGGGTCCAGAGGTGCAGTTGTGGAGAGGGGGTACACAGTAGTGACAAAGAGACACTGGGGGGTGCAGAGGTATGCAGGGGGCACAGTGGGGTGTTTTTACATTTTAAAGTTGGGGGGTGCCAGATATAGGATCTGCCCCAGGTGCCAAATGCTCTAGCTGCGCCCCTGGTGGAGTGTACCTTTATTACTTTTTAAATGTAATTTTAAGTAAAATATGTGCAGCATTGTTGTATTTGGAGGATTTCCTTTAAGCATGTAAAATTCAGAACTTGTAAAATTGATTTCCATATGTTTTATCTTTCAGTCGGTTTCACCAAGGGGTTGGAGTGACAGCTCAAAGAATCTTCAAAACACTGCCTTCAAACACTGCATTCCCTGGTGCAATGAGGTACAACAGGCAGCGCCGGTGACCTGATGGATAAGCAGATCAGACTTCCCGGGGATGCGGCAGATCCCAGGTAAATCAGCCAAAAGACTGTTCTGCACACAGCGGCATCATTACATCCAGGCTCCCAATATCTAGCATAACCATGGCAACCCAGCATCTCAGTTCTTTTAAGAAACAGAAGTGGTTTTCTTCTGATAGATATGAAGGAAAAGCAATACTTTGACATTTTGTTTCCCTGGTGAAGTCTTGAGCTGACACAGGCTCTTATCACATGGAGTATGTAGAATTGAATGTATGACCTCTAAGTACAAAGAAAGGACATGGTGCAATCTAATGGAAATTAGACAATCGGCTTGACAATGGGGGTTATTTACGAAAGGCAAATCCACTTTGCACTACAAGTGCAAACTACAAGTGCAAAGTGCACTTGAAATTGCACTGAAAGTGCACTTGGAAGTGCAGTTGCTGTAGATCTGAAGGGGACATGCAAGGAAAATAAAAAACAGCATTTTAGCTTGCACATGACTGGATAATAAAATCAGCAGAGCTTCCCCTCATTTCAGATCTACCCCTCAGATTTACAGTGACTGCACTTCCAAGTGCACTTTCAGTGCAATTTCAAGTGCACTTTGCACTTGTAGTTTGCACTTGTAGTGCAAAGTGGATTTGCCTTTCGTAAATAACCCCCAATGTGTCTTAGGCTGACCATACACTATCATACCTTGTGATAAAAAAACACACCAGCATGAGGGTTCGTACTCTGTCCACATTTGCATCTGTCCTTGCATGATTGGCTGCCCACTTCTCGTGTCATTGTGGACGTCTTCTGGCCCCTCTTTAACCACTTCAGCCCCAGAAGAATTTACCCCCTTCCTGACCAGAACACTTTTTGCGATTCGGCACTGCAATGCTTTAACTGACAATTGCGCGGTCGTGCGACGTTGCACCCAAACAAAATTTACGTCCTTTTTTTCCCACAAATAGAGCTTTCTTTTGGTGGTATTTGATCACCTCTTAGATTTTTATTTTCTGCGCTATAAACAAAAAAAGAGGGACAATTTTGAAAAAAAAAGCAATATTTTTTACTTTTTGCTATAATAAATACCCCCAAAAAATATATTAAAAAAACAAATTTCTTTCTCAGTTTAGGCCAATATGTATTCTTCTACATAGTTTTGGTAAAAAAAAATTGCAGTAAGCGTATATTGATTGGTTTGCACAAAAGTTATAGCGTCTACAAAATAGGGGATAGATTTATGGCATTTTTATTATAAAACATTTTTTATTAGTAATGGCGGGCATCTGTGATTTTTATCATGACTGCGACATTATGGCGGACACATCAGACACTTTTGACACTATTTCGGGGCCATTGTCATTTATACAGCGATCAGTGCTATAAAAATGCACTGATTACTGTGTAAATGACACTGGCAGGGAAGGGGTTAAACATCAGGGGGCGATCAAGGGGTTAAGTGTGTCCTAGGGAGTGATTCTAACTGTTGGGGGGGTGTTCTACCACTGACATGACAGGGATCACTGCTCCCGATGACAGGCAGAACAGGGAAATGCCTTGTTTACTCCCCGTTCTGCCGCTCCCTGACACAATCGCGGGACACCGGCGGACATCAAATCCGTGGGCATGGTCACAGAGTACGCAGCGGGCGCGCCCACAGTGCCACATCTTAAAGGGGACATACAGGTACGCCCATTTGCGCAGCCATGCTGTTGTGCGGACGTATATCGTCGTGCACTGGTCGGCAAGCGGTTAAACTGCCTATGCCATTCAAAAACACTTGATTTCTTCATAAAATGTTCACCATATGTCTGTTGTAACAGAGCTAGTTTTTTTACACTTTTGCCAATTTTAATGCAAAATTTGATGTTAATCCTCTGCTCCAGATTCCTGACACTCATTTTCCACCATATAAAGAAAAAAGTTCAGTGCACTACTCAAATTAAAACCAAATAGTAATGTGATTTTAAAGAACTGAAAAAATTATAGTTCATATGGAAAATGATGGCATCATAAAAAAGGAGGTGTGATTCCTCTTTAAGTCTTCATTAAATCTTCTATGGATCTTCTAAGACAGCGCAGAAATAGGAAAAGGGGGCTGCTTACCAGATTTGATGGATCCCCATCACAGAGATCATGCGAGCCTGAACAAAACTCCTCTCGGGGTCAGGAACAGCTGGTCTTTGAGTAGAGACAGACTTCCCTCCACGCCTGGTAGTTGAAATTTCAGAGGCGGCAATCAGGAACGCTCTCCTCTATTAGCTGCTCCAACAAGACCACTCCTAGCAGGAAATGGTATATTTTAAAAGAAAAAGAGGCGCTTCATTGTGCAGTAGTTTAAAATGCTTTAATGCATGAATGGACAACTGACATCAAAGCATTGGCAGGGTAAAACACCGTTGCAGTTAAAAAAACGCAGCCAACGCCGATCAGCTGAGAGTGTGGTGATGTCAGGTCCTCTGGCTCCACCCAACGCTACGTTTCTCCTAAACAGGGCATCGACTGGGAAGAGGAGGCTCACTCCTTTTCCACCAACAGCGTTGGTGGAAAAAAACACACACATTATGTCTTCTACTACTCCATACAGACTAATGCCCCGTTCACACGGTCGGATTTTCCGATGGAAAATGTCCGATCGGAGCGTGTTGTCGGAAATTCCGACCGTGTGTGGGCTCCATCAGACATTTTCCCTCGGATTTTCCGACACACAAAGTTGGAGAGCAGGAGATAAAATTTTCCGACAACAAAATCCGTTGTCGGAAATTCCGATCGTGTGTACACAAATCCGACGGACAAAGTGCCACGCATGCTCAGAATGAATAAAGAGATGAAAGCTATTGGCTACTGCCCCGTTTATAGTCCCGACGTACGTGTTTTACGTCACCGCGTTTAGAACGATCGGATTTTCCGACAACTTTGTGTGACCGTGTGTATGCAAGACAAGTTTGAGCCAACATCCGTCGGAAAAAATCCTAGGATTTTGTTGTCGGAATGTCCGAACAAAGTCCGACCGTGTGTACGGGGCATTAGTCAACTGCTCTGCGACCCAGCGAGTGGAAGTTAGAGCATATCAGAAAACGCTTGAGTGCGAATGGCTGTGTGGTTCACCATCATAGTGCTATGCCACAGGCAATCCGGGAAGTAAATGATCATACCTTGTAAGCTTTACCATTTAATTGTACAACCTCCTCTAGATCTACTAGCAACCACGTAGTGCAAGGGCCTGTCTGATTTGATAACAATTGAATTAATTATTTAGGATTGTTATAATATATCTAAAAGAGATTGTACAATAAGGCTTCATGTACACATAGCCTACTTTGACTGCCGGCCGCAGTAAAACGCAAAATGCATCAAAATCACCCTGCAATTGTACCGCAATTTTGCTGCATTTACGGCCAGCGTTCAAAATGTTCCTATCCTGAGCATGATTCTTCCGCATTCAGGTGAGGGAGGTTGAAGCTCCCTAACCGCAGCAGCTCCTAAACTCTGGTGAATGCCTACAGTATGTGTACATGAACACACAGGCTTTTATGGATTTGAGTTTAGGAGCTTTGACAAAAAAGTGTCAAAAGCTCTTAAACTCAAGTTTAGGAGCTGTAGTGTACATGAAGCCTTAGATTGTATAGTGTATGGCCAAGGGTCTGTCTTGACAGGCTTTTCTTTGCTTCAGATGGGTTTTACACTACTATAAAGGAAACATGTCAAAAGGAAGTCAACTGCAAGAAAAATGCTCCTGTCATTGAATTCTGTTGTTTCTGAAATATACTGTCTTTAACCACTTGCCTACAGGGCACTTTCACTCCCTTCCTGCCCAGGACAATTTTCAACTTTCAGCGCGGTCACACCTTTAGTCCTCATGCACACGGACGTTTTTACAGCTGCTTTTTTGAGCTTTTTTTGCAGCTTAAAAAGGCCTGTCTATGTTAGTCTATGGCTTCATGCCCACCTAGGCGTTTTTGAGCTGCAAGTGGCATAGGCGTTTTAAGCTGTAAAAAAAATCCAGGACCAGTGGGTTCTGAGAGACGTTTTTCAGCTGTAAAAACGCTCTAACGCTGAAAAACGCTCAAAAACGTCATTTACCAACGTTTTTTAACGTTTTTGATCCATTGAAAAAAAAAAAAAAAAAAAATTGAAAAAAAAAAAACGCTAAAAAAAGCTAATGCGGAAAAACGCTCAAAAATGCTCAAAAACGCTATTGCAAAAACGCTGAAAAAAGCTGAAAAAAGTTTTAAAAAATCACTGCAAAGATACTGGCGTTTTCATAACGTTATTTTAACAGCCTGTGTGCATGAGGCCTAAATGTCAAATGTGTGGTCATGCAACACTTTACCCATATGACATTTTTATGATTATTTTCACACAAATAGAGCTTTCTTTTGGTGGTATTTAATCACCACTAGGTTTTTTATTTTTCACTAAACAAACAAAAAAAGTCTAAAAATTTAAAAAAAAAAAAGTTTTTCTTAGTTTCTGTTATAAAATTTTGCAAACAGGTAACTTTTCTCCTTCACTGATGTGCAATGATGAGCCTGCACTGATGGGCACTGATAGGCGGCACTGATGGGCACTGATGAGGAGGCACTGATGGACACTGGTGAGGCTGTTCTAATATGCGGCACTGATGGGCACTGATAGGCAGCACTGATGGGCACTATTTGGGTTCACTGATTGCCACTGATTAGCAGCACTGATTAGCACTGTTGTTTCTGCACTGATAATCAGGACACTGTTGACCAGTGCCCTGATTATCAGTGTAGATGTCCAAATCCTGTCGACATAACATTCTAATAAATACTGATGTACACAAACTTTGTTCTATCAAAGATTACTCCAGGACTATTCAGACATGATATTCCAACAGTCTGCCCAGTTCTCTTTTTCCTCAATTCCATTTTCTTTCTAGTTTGGTCAAGAACGTAACCCCAACCTGCTGATTGTACAGCAGGATTCCCAAACCATGTGGTATTTTAAAAAGAGAGCACAGCCTAGCTGCTTCCCAGTCAGAGAGTGTCAGGGCTGGGCTCAGCCCTTCCTTCTCTGAGCTGGCCGCTCAGCTGTCGACTAATTGCCAGCTCCTATCTCTCTTCAGTGACTTACCTGTTGATGATATCCTGCTCGTCAGCCCTGCTTATTTAAGCCGTCCAGCCCAGATGATCTCTGCTTTTGCCTTGGTCAACATCACAGAGACTTTCTCCTGCGCTCCTGTTAAAGACTTGTTTGGCTGACATTCCTTCTGGCTCCAGATCCTGCTTGCTGTTCCACTACGCTGATTCCTGGCTTCCTGACTTTCTGCCTTGTCTGACTATCCATTGCGGTTACCAAACCTTGGGTATGTTTTGACTACGTTTGTTATATTTACTTTTATTTTTAAAGAAGTGTGATTTAACTGTACTTCTATTTCGGTCTGATTCATGGTTTCTGACAGTAGGCGAAGGCCATGCATTCAGAAGATGCAGTCAATCCACTTGTTGGTAATATTTTTTCCAGATTGATGAGCAAGATCACCGCATGGATCAGTTTGCCATGGCGTTACAAACGCTCCTGAGTCGCACGGCTCACCTGGAATCTCCCACTGTGGCTGCTCCGGTACAACCTGTGTTGCAGGCCGTCCCTGCTGCTGCTCCAGTCTCTGTGCAGGTACCCACCTTGAGTATTACCTCTATAAGAGGTATGCCTGGTTACACTCTGCTTCCCCAGCGATTTGAGGGTGATCCAGTCCAATGCAGAGGGTTTCTCAACCAGGTTGAGATATACTTTGAGATGCTGCCCCAGGTGTTTCCCACGGACAAAAGCAAAGTAGGTTTCGTGATATCTTTGCTTTCTGAGAGAGCTTTGGCCTGGGAAAAACTTTTTGGGAGACGCAAAAATCCATTGTCCTGAGTTACCCAAAGTTTGTGGCTTCCTTTAAAAGGGTATTTGACATTGCCGCATGTTCCACTCCTGCTGCCAAGTGCCTCATGTCCATCAAACAGAGTACGAGAACTGTTGCCGATTACGCTATTGAATTCCGTTGCTTGGAACAATGAGGCCCTCATGGCTGCTTTTTCTCATGGTCTCTCGGATACCATCAAGGATGAGATAGCAGCCTGAGATATACCCACTGAGCTGGAGATGTTGATGACGTTTGCCATCCTCATTGACTCCAGACTCAGAGAAAGACTCTCTTTTATTGAGCGCTTGCGGAAGCCTCCTGTACATTTGTCTCCGAGCTTTGCAGTCCCACCCTTGCCTCCCTCACCTCCCATGCTTCCTGGTACTGAGTCGGTCAGTGAAGGTGAACCCATGCACTTGGGCTTCTCACGTCTCTCTGCGGATGAGAGAGCCCTTAGGAGGAGGGAGAGATTGTGCCTTTATTGTGGCCAGGCAGGTCACTTTTTGAAGTCTTGTCCTACTCGTCCAGGGAACACCCGAACCTTGAGGTCCTGTCATGGACAGACCTTAGGTGGCGTTGTTTCATCCCCAGTTATCCGGAAGGATAAGCCCCTTGTTCCAATTACCCTTTCTTGGGCTGAGTCATCCGTCGAGATACAGGCTCTAAACGACTCTTCATTGATGCTGCCTTTGTATCAAAGCACTCGATTCAGCTGCAGCTGCCTGTCACTCCACTTGCCATTGAGGCTCTTGACAGGAGACCTCTACAGCCTGCCCATGTGACTCATGAGACTGTTCCATTGTCCATGGCCATAGGGGATCTTCACCATGAGATAATCCAATTCCAAGTTATTTCCTCACCAAAGTTTCCGCTGGTTGCTTATCCTTGGTTACAGAGGCACAATCCCTCTTTTGATTGGCTCCGTGCTGAGGTTCTCTCCTGGTTGCCACAATGCAGTAAGACATTCTTCCAGAAGGTAGCCAAGATCCTGTGCACCTCTTCACTCTCCTCCCTGCCGGAGGAGTACTGCGTTTTTAGCGATCTTTGACAAAGTTCAAAGCGGTAGTTTGCCTCCACACCGGTCGTCTGATTGTGCAATTGACCTTCAACCTGATGCCTACCCCTTGTGGCCCGGTTTACCCTTTGTCAGTCTTGGAGGATAAGGCCATGGAAGAGTATGTTGCAGACGCACTTTCTCGAGGTTTCATCCGCAAATCCTCTTCTCCTGCTTGTTCTGATTTCTTCTTTCTGAATAGGAAGAGTGATGAACTAAGACCTTGTATTGATTATAGGGGTCTCAATCGTTTTACTATTAAGAATGCTTATTCAATTCCGTTGATTACAGAGTTATTTGACCGCCTCAAGGGAGCAATGGTTTTCACAAAGCTTGATTTGAGAGGGGCATACAATCTTGTGAGGATTAAGGAGGGCGACGAGTAGAAAACTGCATTTAATACCAGAACAGGCCATTATAAGTGCCCCGTGATGCCATTTGGCCTTTGTAACGCTCCGAAAGTTTTCCAGGAATTTATTAACAATGTTCTCCCAGATTTGTTGCAGTTATGTGTGGTGTTTTATCTCGATGATGTCTTCATATTTTCCAAGTCCCTGGAGAGCCACCACACAGATGTCTGTCGTGTGCTTCAGAAACTAAGAGAGAACAATCTCTACTGTAAATTGGAGAAGTGCGAATTCCACCGTGAACAGGTTAAATTCCTGGGTTATGTCATTTTCACTGCTGGTTTTTCGATGGACCCAGAGAAACTTTCAGCAGTACTACAGTGGCCCCGACCCATGGGTTTACATCCTCTGCAGCGTTTTCTTGGCTTTGTCAACTATTATCGGAAGTTTATTCGTATCTTCTCGTCTTTGTTCAAGCCTCTGACTGATATGACCAGAAAGGACGGTAACCCACAGAGTTGGTCTCCGGAGTCCATTAAGGCCTTTGAGAGTCTCAAGTCTGCCTTTGTTTCTGCTCCTGTATTGGCACATCCTGACCCTACGTTACCTTTTATCCTTGAGGTTGACGCTTCTGAGACTGGCGCCCTTCTGTCTCAACGTCCTACCTCCGAGAGCGTTATGCATCCTTGTGGCTACTTTTCCAAGAAATTGTCACCTGCGGAGTGCAATTATGACATTGGGGACAGAGAGCTGTTAGCGATCATTTTAGCTCTGAAAGAATGGAGACATCTCCTCGAATGTACCACTGTGCTGGTTCTCATTCTTACTGACCAGAAGAATCTCACATTCTTGGCTGAGGCTAAACGTCTCTCTCCCAGAAGGGCGCGATGGGCTCGGTTCTGGTTCCTGTGATTTCTCCTGATCGTATTCTGGCTACAGTTCGCACCAGTCTCACTTCTCCTTTGGGTGACAAAATTCTTGCCGCTCAGGTCCATGCTCCTCTTGAGAAACCTTGTGACCGCTGCTTTGTCCCTTGACTTACCATTCTTCCAAGGCTGCTGGCCACCCTGGGAAGAATCAACTCTTTTGGGCAATTTCCCAATAATTCTGGTGGATTAGTCTACGTGCTGATGTAACCGCCTACGTGTTCCGTGTGTGCTCAGAGTAAGACTCCACAACACCTTCCAGTGGGCCTCCTACAACCCATACTCAATGGAGAGAGGCCCTGGACCCACCTGTCTATGGATTTCATTGTGAAGTTACCCAACAACCAGGGCAACACAGTTATCCTTATGGTGGTTGACTAGTTCTCGAAAATATCTCATTGTATTCCACTTAAGAAGTTGCCCACTTCTAAGGAACTGGCTTCCATTTTTGCTTGGGAGATCTTTCGCTTACATGGGCTACCCAAGGTGATTGTCTTTGAGAGGGGTAATCAGTTTGTGTCCTGGTTCTGGCGAGCCTTTTGTGCACAGTTGGGAATTCAGCTTGCTTCCTCCTCTGCGTATCACCCGCAGTCTAATGGGGCAGCAGAACAAGCCAATCAGTCTTTGGAGCAGTTTCTACATTGCTATATTTCTGACCATCATAACAACTGGTCAGACCTCTTACCGTGGGCGGAGTTTGCTCACAATAGTGCCTTGAATTCTGCTTCCCGATTGTCCCTGTTTATGGCGAACTATGGTTTCCAACCTTCCATGTTGCCTGACTCATTTGTTCCACAGACTATTCCTGCTTTAGAGGAACATCTCCGTGGTCTTCGTTCCACTTAGGCACAAGTCCAGGAAGCTTTGCAGCATGCCAATGATAGGTACAGACTCCATGCTGACCGCCTTCCTACCAGGTTAGGGACAGGGTCTGGCTGTCATCTTGCAACCTCCGACTTCATGTTCCCTCTCTGAAGTTTATTGGGCCTTTCCATATTCTCTGCAGTATTAACCCAGTGGCTTACGCGTTAGACCTTCCTTCTAATATGTGTATCTCAAATGTATTTCATGTCTCCTTATACCTTTGGTCTGCAACCGCTTTACCACCTCGGTGCCACGTCCTCACCCCGTACAGGTTGAGAACCATGAGGAGTATGAAGTACAGTCCATTGTTGACTCCCGTAGGTTCTGTGGGCGCATACAGTACCTGGTGCATTGGAAAGGGTACAGTCCGGAGGAATGCTCTTGGGTCTCATCCTCGGACGTACATGCCCCTGTCCTTCTCCATGATTTCCATAGACGTTTACCCCTCAAGCCTGCTGGTGGTCCTCCGAGGGGGAGGGGGTACTGTCAGGGCTGGGCTCAGCCCTTCCTTCTCTGAGCTGGCCGCTCAGCTGTCGGCTAATTGCCAGCTCCTATCTCTCCACAGTGACTCACCTGTTGATGATATCCTGCTCGTCAGTCCTGCCTACTTAAGCCATCCAGCCCAGATGATCTCTGCCTTCCCCTTGGTCAACACATCACAGAGACTTTCTCCTGTGCTCCTGCTATAAACTTGCTTGGCTGAAATTCCTTCTGGCTCCAGATCCAGGTTGCTGTTCCACTATGCTGATCCCTGGCTTCCTGACCTTCTGGCTTGTCTGACTATCCATTCCGGTTACCAAACTTTGGCTATGTTTTGACTACGTTTGTTCTATTTACTTTTATTATTAAACAAGTGTGTTTTAACTGTACTTCTGTCTGATTCATGGTTTCTGACACACACTTATTACATTAGGGATGTCCCAAAGCCTTGTTCATCCCGGCGCCTGTAACTTAGGACAGAAAGACAGTGACACAATGTCCTGGTTGAGATGGAATGAAGACACCACCTTAGGTAAAAATAACAGCTGATGCCGAAAAACCACTTTGTGACAGTAGAGAGCGCAGAGGAACAGTTCCTCACAGGAAAAAGCAGTCAATTCTAGAACTCTCTCAGCTGAAGTAATGGCTATGATAAAGACAATCTTTTAAGTCAGAAGGACAAAATGAATATCCTGGATGGGTACAAACAGAAAGTTCTGCAATACAGAAAGTACCAAGCTGAGGTCATATAGAGTCAACATAAGCATGCATATGGCATGTGGCGGGCATGCCTGGCCACACCCTAATCACCCTGTGATAGGGCAGCACAGTCTAATTACCACCGCTGATAAGCAGACATCTCAAGTCTCCCGGAAAGTGTGGGAGACTCCCCCATTTCTGCGGTGGCTCCCGCACACCCGCAAGCGCCTCCCGGGAATGTTCGGTGCGGCGGGCATCAGCTGCAATCACCGATCTCCTTTGTATAGATTTTTAGCTGACAGCCGCTTCTCTTTCTCTCCCTCCCGCGGCTGTCAGCTGAAAAGCTATACAGGGAGATCGGTGATCACAGTTGTCCCTCCAGCTGCACCGATCATCCCCACGGGCCCCCTCTGTGTCCTTCTCTGCCCCCCCCCCTGTTCTCCTCCGGCCCCCCTTGTCCCCCGCAGCTGGCTCCCCTCCTCTCCTCTCCCGCCAGCTGCAGGGGGAACTAGTTAATGGACACAGCGAGCGAGATCGCTCCTGTGTCCTGTGATAAATGAGCAGAGTAAACTGTGTTTACTCTGCTCAGTTAATGAATAGACAGGAGCCACTTTCTCCTGTTCATTCATCTTTAGTTTAGAAAGGGACTGGGGAATGCCTGTCATCAGTCCCTTTGTCTGTTTTAAAGGGGAGATGTCAGGGGTCTTTTTAGACCTCTGACATCTCACCAAAGCCCCCCAAAAAAATTTTTTTTTAATTAAGCAATTTAAAAAAATTCTAAAAAAACAAAAAAGTGTAAAAAAATAAAATAAAAAAACTACTGACACCACTCTCCCCTGCCCCGCCAACACTGTCCACTGTCCCAACCCCCTCCCCCCAAAAAGCATTGTAAAAAAAAAAAATTAAAACAAATTAAATTGTAAAAAAAATCGATTATTAAAGATAAAAAAAACCTACTGACACTGTCCACATACCACCCACCCCCTTCCCCAGAAGCACTGCAAAAAAATATTGAAAAAGTGATTTAATTAATATTTTGTCGCGGGGGGGGGGGGGGGGCGTTTGCGGGCGCAAAGCGCCACACCTCCCTGAAATGAGTTTGCTACCTCCCTGAAATGAGTTTCTGCAGGTTGGGATGTCTGGATAAGGCAGCACAGCTTGCCCATCTCTATCGGGCCCGGGACCTATAAATTCAAAAGTGGGGGGCCTGGACACAGGTGGCTCAGCCGTACTGGCTTATTGCAGACACCAATCCTCTTGTTCTACCCCCTGCCGACTTCTCCTCCTCTCCCTCCTTCTAGCTGCGCTGCAGGGGGATCAGTTATAGCATCTGCACCCCCAACCTGCTTCTGCTTGGGTCCCTCAGTGTGCCCCTTTCCCCCACAGCTCTGCCGGCTTTCATTCTCTCCTCTCCTGCTTGCAGCTGCTGTGGGCACACAGGGGGTTGTTGTAGGATGGAAAGAGGAAGAAGGGGCTGGTAAATAAGTCAATTACTGGCCCCTTCCGTTGAATGAACACAGTGAGTGATTGGTACTGATTGCTCCTGTGTCCATTCATAACTGAAGCATAGTAAACTGTATGCTTCCTATTCATTCATCTGCACAGCTAAGGATGTAGAGAAAGGGACTAATGAATCTCTTACCACAGTCCCTTTCTCAGTGTTAAATGTGAGACATTGGGGTCTGTTTAGACCCCTTATACAGTATCTCACAAAAGTGAGTACACCCTTTACATTGTAAATATTTTGCTACACTGTAAACTTTGCTACAATGTAAAGTAGTGAGTGTACAGCTTGTATAACAGTGTAAATTTGCTGTCCCCTCAAAATAACTCAACACACAGCCATGAATGTCTAAACCGCTGGCAACAAAAGTGAGTACACCCCTAAGTGAAAATGTCAAAATTGGGCCCAAAGTGTCAATATTTTGTGTGGCCACCATTATTTTCCAGCACTGCCTTAACCCTCTTGGGCATGGAGTTCACCAGAGCTTCACAGGTTGTCACTGGAGTCCTTTTCCACTCCTCCATGATGAAATCACGGAGCTGGTGGGTGTTACAGACCTTGCGCTCCCCAGCCTTCCATTTG
The DNA here is from genome assembly GCF_042186555.1 of Aquarana catesbeiana. Taxonomy (NCBI): domain Eukaryota; kingdom Metazoa; phylum Chordata; class Amphibia; order Anura; family Ranidae; genus Aquarana; species Aquarana catesbeiana. The sequence continues at coordinate 54,975,953 of NC_133334.1, read as the reverse complement.
AGGATGCCCCACAGATGCTCAATAGGGTTTAGGTCTGGAGACAAGCTTGGTCAGTCCATCACCTTTACCCTCAGCTTCTTTAGAAAGGCAGTGGTTGTCTTGGAGGTTTGGGGTCATTATCATGTTGGAATACTGCCCTGCAGTCTAGTCTCCGAAGGGAGGGGATCATGCTCTGCTTCAATATGTCACAGTACATGTTGGCATTCATGGTTCCCTCAATGAACTGTAGCTCCCCAGTGCCGGCAGCACTCATGCAGCCCCAGACCACGACACTCCCACCACCATGCTTGACTGTAGGCAAGACACACTTGTCTTTGTACTCCTCACCTGGTTGCTGCCACACATGCTTGACACCATCTGAACCAAATAAGTTTATCTTGGTCTCATCAGACCACAGGACATGGTTCCAGTAATCCATGTCCTTAGTCTGCTTGTCTTCAGCAAACTGTTTGCGGGCTTTCTTGTGCATCATCTTTAGAAGAGGCTTCCTTCTGGGATGACAGCCATGCAGACCAATTTGATGCAGTGTGTGGCGTATGGTCTGAGCACTGACAGGCTGACCCCCCACTCCTTCAACCTCTGCAGCAATGTTGACAGCACTCATACGTTTATTTCCCAAGACAACCCCTGGATATGACACTGAGCACGTGCACTCAACTTCTTTGAACCACAATGGCAAGGCCTGTTCTGAGTGGAACCTGTCCTGTTAAACCGCTGTATGGTCTTGGCCACTGTGCTCTGCAGCTCAGTTTCATGGTCTTGGCAATCTTCTTATAGTCTAGGCCATCTTTATGTAGAGCAACAATTATTTTTTCAGGTTCTCAGAGAGTTCTTTGACATGAGGCGCCATGTTGAACTTCCAATGACCAGTATGAGAGAGTGAGAGCGATAACACCAACTTTAACACACTTGCTCCCCATTCACACCTGAAACCCTGTAATACTAACTAGTCATGTGACACCGGGGAGGGAAAATGGCTAATTGGGCCCAATTTGGATATTTTCACTTAGGGGTGTACTCACTTTTGTTGCCAGCGGTTTAGACACTAATGGCTGCGTGTTGAGTTATTTTGAGGGGCCAAAGTCATTGAATTGTAATAAAAATAAGGTTCCCATCTGTTAAAAAATAAATAAATAAGGTTCCCATTTCATGTTCTGGTCAGTTATTCAGAAAGCACTGGTCAGACAGCCAGGCAACCAATGTTTTCAGAAGAGGGTCAGCAATAGCAAGTCTGGTATTTTCAGTACAAGTTGCTTTGCCTTGTTGGTTGTTCCTATAAACTGCTCAACCCGTACCTGCTTGCAGGATTGGGTCAGAAATTAGCAGTTTCTGGCCACCCGTATAGTTTATTGCATTCAGTATGGTGATGTCTGATTAGCAGACTTGCACAGGGAGGGGAGCAGTAAAGCACAGCTATTTTTTACACTTCTATAAAACAGAAAGCAGATCCTTTATATGTAATGAGCAAATATGAGTGTATCCAAGTACATTACATACACTACTGTGCTGAAGTTTTAGGCAGGTGTGAAAAATGCTATAAATTAAGACTGCTTTCAGAAGTAGAAGTTACTCTTTGATTGTAAGCTCTAAGGAGCAGGGCCCTCTGATTCTTACTGTATTGTATTGTAGGAATACATTCCTAAAGTGTATTGTATTTGTACTGTCTACCCTCAAGTTGTAAAGAGCTACGTAAACTGTTGGTGCTATATAAATCCTGTATAATAATAATAATAATAATAGTTAACTTTTATCAATTATCTAACTGGAAATTGAATAAACAGAAGAGAATCCAAATCAAATGAATATTTGGTGTGACCACTGTTTGTCTAACTAGCATCAATTCTAGGTACACTTGCACACAGTTTTTGAAGCAACTTGGCCAGGTAGGTTGTTCCAAAGATCTTGGAAAACTAACAACAGATCTCTAAATGTAGGCTACCTCAAATCCTTCTGTCTCTTTATGTAATCACTCGATGTTGAGATCAGGGCTTTGTGGGGGCCAAACCATCACTTCCACTTGTTAATGACATTGGCTGCTTCAGAATAAATTTGGGACCAATCACACATCGCCCTGATGGTATGAAATGATGGATAAGTAGTTGCCTGTATTTATGAGCATTAAGGACACCATTGATCCTGACCAAATCTCTGCAGTTCCAAACTTGCAAGGAACCTCCACCATGCCTCACTGTTGCCTGTAAACTCATTATTGTACCGCTCTCCAGCCCTTTGGCGAACAAACTGCCTCCAGCTTCAGCCAAATATTTCAGATTTTGACTCATCAGTCCAGAGCACCTGCTGGCATTTTTCTGCACCCCAGTTTCTTTGTTTTTGTGCATAGTTGAGTCGCTTAACCTTGTTTCCACGTTGGAGGTACTGTATGACTTTTTGGCTGTGATTCTTCCATGACCACTTCTGGCAAGACTTATCCAGACAGTTGATGGATGTACCCACTGGTTTCTGCTGATGGCACTGCTGGACATCTTCCGATGTCAAAGTGAAGTAATCATGATGTGTCTTTCATCTGCTGCATTATGTTTCCTTGGCCCCCCACTGCATCTACGGTCCTCAACGTTGCCCATTTCTTAATGCTTCTTCAAAAGAGCTTGAAAAGCACATCTTGAAAACCCCCTTTACTTTGAAAACTTTGCCTGGGAGAGACTTTGCTGATGCAGTATAATTACATTGTGTCTTCTTGCTGTGCTCAGTCTTGCCATGGTGTATGATCCTTGACGTGAAACTGCTTTCCACAACCTCACATTAGTAGCATAATTTGGCTGTTCCTCACCCAGTTTTAAGCCTTCTACACAGCTGTTCTGTTTTACCGAATGGCTGTGTTTCAACCTACATATAAGACCCCTTTCACACCGGGGTGCTTAGCAGGCACTATAACGCTAAAAATAGCGCCTGCAAATCTCCCTGAAAGAGCCGCTGCTGTCTCTCCAATGTGAAAGCTGAGGGGATAGTTTTATGGCATTTTTATTGATATTTTTTTTTTTTTACTAGTAATGGCGGCGATCAGCGATTTTTATCATGACTGCGACATTATGGCGGACACATTGGACAATTTTGACACATTTTTGGGACCATTGGCATTAATACAGCGATCAATGCTAAAAAATTGCATTGATTACTGTAAAGTGTCACTGGCAGTGAAGGGGTTAACCACTAGGTGGCGCTGTAGGGGTTAAGTGTGTCCTAGGGAGTGATTCTAACTGTGGGGGGGGGGGTGCTGTGTGTGACACGTCACTGATCACCGCGCCCGATTACAGGGAGCGGTGATCAGTGACAGAGTCATTAGGCAGAACGGGGAGATGCTTGTTTACATTAGCATCTCCCCGTTCTTCCTCATCGTGAGATGATCGCAGGTATCCCCGCGGACATCGAGTCTGAGTCTGCAGGACCTGCGATCATGGTCACGGAGCTCCCGGCAGGCGTGCGCGCCCGCAAGCTACCTCTTAAAGGGCCACGTACAGTTACGTTAATCTGCCTGTATGTGCCCTTCTGCCGCAGTATATCTGCGTGAGGCGGTCGGAAAGCGGTTAGCTCACTTTGCATTTTGTAAATCGATAAAAATAAACATTTTTGAAGGCATTCTTACTTTACAGCATTTTTTCACGCCTGCCTAAAACTTTACTCTAAACCTTTTTTCAGTCAAGGCACCCTTTAAAATGATGCATCTTGAGGCTCCCCATTGTAAAATATAAAAAAATGAAAGTAATTTTACTACTTTAATAATGTTTTGCATAACACAGCATATCCACACATGTAGGACACCCAACATTAGATAATGGTGATTTGTTCTTCCAAAGTAAATACACTTTTGCACACTGATACTGACTAGTATTCCAGTGTTTCTCTTCTCCCTCAGTTTCTCTCCCTCATTCAGCTAATATGACCCCAGTGCTAATGGAGAGGGGCAGGGGGAGGGCCAAACAAGGATGCTTTGCCGTCGTCCTGCATCCTTCTTATCAACCAATTACATCACTGGTTGTTAGGACGTCAGCGGCTAGAAAGTTGTAATACTCCCCAATGTAAACCTTTGGTTTTGTCTAACTAAAAGGCAGGCTTTATTCACTTGTATACAATTTTTGGCCATTTTTGGGCACTTTGCCAAGGCACCCCTGAAGGCACCCCAGGGTGCCTGGACACCCTGATTGAAAAAGGCTGATATAAACCTATATGTTTAGTGAATAAAACTATTATTAACCACCTACGGACCGGAAGGATTTGCCCCCTTAATGACCAGGCCATTTTTTGCGATACGGCACTGCGTCGCTTTAACTGACAATTTGTACCCAAACAAAATTGTTGTCCTTTTTTTCCCCACAAATAGAGCTTTCTTTTGGTGGTATTTGATCAAATCTACGGTGCACTATAAACAAAAAAAGAGCGACAAATTTTGAAAAAAAAAAAACAATATTTTTTACTTTTTGCTATAATAAATATCCCCAAAAATTAAAAAAAAAAAAATGTCTTCCTCTGTTTAGGCCAATATGTATTCTGCTACATATTTTTGGTAAACAAAAATCGCAATAACCATATATTGATTGGTTTGCACAAAAGTTATAGCATCTACAAATTATGGGATAGATTTATGGCATTTTTATTATATATTTTTTTTTATTACTAGTAATAGCGGTGATCTGCAATTTTTAGCGGGACTGCGACATTGCGGTGGACAGATCGCACACTTTTCACACTTTTTTGGATCGGAGCTAAAAATAGCCACTGATTACTGTATAAATGACACTGACAGGGAAGGGGTTACCACTAGAGGGCGATCAAGGGGTTAAGTGTTTTCCCTGGGAGGTGTTGCTAACTGTATAGGGGTTGGGCTGACTGGAGGAGGAGCGAGATCGCTGTTCCCAATCACTAGGAACAGACGATCTCTCTCTCCTCCCCTGACAGAGCAGGGATCTGTTTGTTTACACTGACCGATCCCTATTCTGCCTGTCTCTGGAGCGATCACTGGTTGGCTCCCCAGTTCGCATGCGCATGCGCCCACAAATTGCTGTGTACGCGCCCGACATACAGTGAGGGAGATTTGCGCAGGGGAGCCAACCTGCCGCAGTACAACTACGGCGGGCGGTCCGTAACTAATTAAAGAGGAGGTCCAGACTCCAGAAAGAAATAAAAGTCAGCAGCTACAAACACTGTAATATTAGGTCGCTTACCTGTCCGGGAATCCAGCGATGTCAGCACCCCAGACGATATTTTCATCGGCTCTTAGGTGCTGCCATTGCGTGTAAGGGTTCCCTACCGCGCATGTGCAAAGCGCACTGTGCTTTGTGAATGGCCTGGCAACGATGCTGCAAGATCACCCGGAAGTGGGGGCGGGTATCTGTCAAAACCAGGTACCTGCTCACCCCTCCTCCTCAAAAGGTGCCAAATGTGGCACCGGAGGGGGGGGGGAGGCAGATAAGCGGAGCTTCCCTTTTGGGTGGAGCTCCGCTTTAAGTTCACATATCTCTAAATAAAACCGTACTTTCCCTTTAAAAACTGCTTTTAAGACCCTGAAAAAAATTGCTAAAATGCATTTCAACCTGAAGCATCTTTTAGAAACAGCGTTATTTGTCAGTTATAGTCCTACACAGCGATTGTGTTCTCAATAATGAATGATTATTAAACAAATTTAATAAAAATGTTCCCACCCCTCCTCTGCAGAATGAACATCGACAGATGTAGCGCAGGTCCCTGTTGCTTTTCACTTCTGTTCTTCTGTTCATAGACGTAGCTCCTTTCAGCAGGCACCTTATGGAAGAACAGACTGTTTCTACGGTTTGTGTTTCCTTGGAAAGTAAGAGGAAAAAAAAAGCAGCATATAAACTCCAATCATATTACACCCCATATCATTAACAAAAGGCTTTTTCCACAGTGCCTAAAGTACAATGTAGATCCACTTTAAATGACCCTTCTACAATACCTGCAGAAAGAAGAGGTACTATACTTATCTTTCTTGCGTCTGGATTCTTAAAAAATAAAAAAAAATAAAAAAAGCTGCGATTCTGCTCCCCAGGTACCGCAAGTATGTGAATTGCAATATAAGTCCAGAGAAAGGATTGTATAGGGAAATGTTGAATGCCCCTCTCATGAGTGATGAGTTACTGGAAGCATTGGCCCTATCTCCCCAGGGGCAGATGGACTACCCGTAGATATTTACAAGCAATATGCTGACCATCTTATACCTCGCTTGAAGATGGTTTTTAATGATGCGATGGAACGGTGACGCCTACCTCCCTTGATGAGTGAGGCAGTGATTATTCTTCTCCTTAAACCTGGCAAGGATTATCGACTCCCTTATTCATACAGGCCCATTTCATTGCTGACTTCAGATGTTAAGCTGTTGGCTAGAGTCTTGGCCACGCGCTTGGCCAAAGTTATTTCCAAAATTATACATAGAGACCAATCAGGATTTATTCCTGAAAGGTCTACAGCATTGAAAATTAGACGCTTATTTCTAAATTTAAAGTTCCCCATAGACGACCCTGGAAACAGAGCAATACTGTCTCTCAATGCTGCCAAAGCCTTAAACAGCGTTGAGTGGCCCTATCTTTGGGAAGTATTGCGGTGCTTAGGCCTTGGCTCCCGCTTCATCAAATGCGTTCAGTTGCTATACTCAGCTCCTACGGCCAGGTTAAAAATTAATGGAGACTTAACTGATCCTTTTCCAGTTTATAGAGGCACCAGGCAGGTGTGCCCCCTGTCACCCCTGCTGTTTGCCTTGGCACTAGGACCCTTGACAGCGCATATCAGATGCTCCGCACAGATTGTAGGCTTTGTGAGAGGACCTAGGGAGGATAAGGTCTTATTATATGCAGACGATACTTTACTGTATCTATGCGATATTGAAGCTTCCCAGATTAATGCAATATCTCTTATAAAACTGTTTAGCATCCTCTCCGGTTTTTCAATAAATTTGAGCAAATCGGTCCTACTCCCCCTGGATGGGTTGCAGGCTGAGCTGCCGAAATGTGCCCCTTCGCTGGGCGGGTGGCTCAATTTAAATATCTAGGAGTCCAGGTCTCTCTGGACCCCTCCGAATACTTGAAACTCCACTTGCATCCATTGTTCAAATGATTGCAAGCTAAATGTACGGCATGGTGCAACCTCCCCCTATCAGTTATAGGGAGGGTCAACTTAATAAAAATGGTTTGGTCCCCACAATAACTTTATATCCTCCATAATGCTCCTCAGTGGGTCCCTCGTTGCTGGTTTGTACGCATTGACACCCTCTTCAGACTTCTTATTTGGTGGAGAAAGGTTGCCAGGATGCATCTTTCCACATTACAGTATGGTAAGGATGGGGGGGGGGGTTTGTCGGTCCCCATTCCTAAGTTTTATTCCAACTCCAGAACTTGGGGGGGGTGGGGTCTTCCTTATTCCTCTGATCTGATCCGTAATACATTGCTCGCCAACAGCTGCAACTGTATGGCCCTCTCTTGCCTGGAGGTGGGGTTCCCCAATATCGCATCCGTAGGGCCTACCATCCCTCTTCTAAAGAAACTGTAGTTGACGTTAAGGCTAGTCTGGGAGTCTCAAGGTTTCTTTCAGAAACACCTCTATGGCGTAATCCCCTGCATGCTGAATTAAGCAAGCTGGAGGGCTTTTGGATATGGGAGATGGCTGATGGTCGTTACCTTTCACAATTGTTTACTCAGAATATCTTGAAATCTTTCTCTGATCATCAAAACAAATTTGCCTTATGGAGACAATTTTATAAATATTTAAACCATGCTCTTCAGGTGCAGGCACATTGGTCTACCCTGGTGCTATTTGACCACCCTCTTATATGGGCAGTTTTTCCAGTTCCACACAAAAAAGGTACGGTCTCGCAGATTTACTTTACTCAAAGTTCTACCATACAGAACTCGTCTATACTCTTGTGTAGGAGGGGTTGGGAGGGAGACCTGGGAAGTATTGATGAGGAGATGTGGGAGTTGTGCCTTTAGTCGGTGCCTTTAGCTTCCTTGTCACCCTCACACAAGCTCTCACAGCTCTTTATATTACATAGAACATATAGAACAAGAACACCCTTGCAGCTTCACCGGTGGGGGAGACGAGATTCTACCAATTGTCCCAAATGTAACATAGAGGAGGGAACTCTCATTCACTTGCTTTGGCATTGCCCTAAGCTGTTTCGATACTGAAAAGTTGTGACAGATACAATCTCCAAAGTGTATCAGGTCCGGGTCCCTTTGGATCCTTTGATAGCTATACATAGGCTTTTGTATTTAGCACAGAAACAGTGTGATTCTGGCTGTCTCCTCATGTTCCCACTAGGAAACAGTGGAGAGAGTAGGTCAACAGTATACTAATCAGAGAACGACTGACATACCAACATAGAAATGACATTCGAAAGTTTCTATCTATTTGGCAGGCATGGTTGGATACCCCTGGGCTGGCCCCCTCTCAGCTAATTATATTCAGGCTATTACAGGTATAATTCACGTTAAATATTATTTTTTCCCTTTTTTCCTTTTCAGTATTTTCTAATTATGTGCCCCTTGTCAAAATAATTGCTCTTTCATGTCTTCCTGAGATGACAAAAAGGTTATTACATGTAGCCCGTTGGCTACTGGTATAGACCTCCGGACGGAGGAAAGTATTTTCCTTTTTATTTTTTTTGGTTCAATTGCTGTTTGTCATAATTTTTAAAGTTTTTTCCCTCCTCATGTACCAATGTGCCTTATTACTGTACTTTTGTTACATTCTCTAGGTGTGACAGTCTTTTCTCATAAGCCTGTCTTGATCTACTGCATTTTGTGCCATATGGATGATATTTTTGTATGTCTTACTGCATTTTGCAGTATTTTGCTTATTGGTACAATAAACATTTTCTGATTTAAAAAAACATGTACTTACGCAAAAAATCCCTGAATGCCTTCCTCCTTGTATATCGTCGCTATCGTGGCCACTCATTAAAATTAGAAGAAAAGAGGTTTAACCTTAAACTTCGTAGAGGGTTCTTTACTGTAAGAGCGGCAAGGATGTGGAATTCCCTTCCACAGGCGGTGGTCTCAGCGGGGAGCATCGATAGTTTCAAGAAACTATTAGATAAGCACCTGAAAGACCACAACATACAGGGATATACAATGAAATACTGACATATAATCACACACATAGGTTGGACTTGATGGACTTGTCTCTTTTTTCGACCTCACCTACTGTGTAACTATGATCCAAACACTCCACTGTAAAGTTAATATAAGCCATGTAAAGCTATAAAGGATAACAATATTGTCAGTTTATCTTGTTATCAGTTAAAGCGGGGTTCCACCCAAATTTTGAACATTATCTCTATGCATTCTCTTCCTTGCCTAGATGCTGACATGCTGTGTAAAAAATTTAAATCGCCGTAATTACCTTTTTTTTTCTAATCTTCTTAGCACTTCCTGGTTTTCCTCCCATGGGAGTAGGCGTGTTTCTAGCCTCTCCCAGACCTCCCACAGTCCCCTGGGAGCTAGTCTCAGGCTTCCCAGCATGCATTGTGCAACAGCGTCATCACAACATCTCTGCTCCCAGCATTCACCGCATCCAGGAAATACATGCTTGTGGGCTTCAAATGCCCACAATGAAGATGGAAACCGCCTTCAGTGAATTTTATAAGTTATTCTTTACAACGAAATTGGACACAGGCGGACTTATTACACAGAACATGTGAGTAGATAATCATGAGAAGAAAAGTTTGTGAATGAACTCCAAAAAAAGAAAACGATAGATAGGTGGACCCCTGCTTTAAGTATAACCTAAAGGCATTTTGTTTAAGTTTAGGATAGAGTGGAGAGGGATTAGCATGTGGGCAGGTGAAGCGTGTGGTCGTTTGTCACGTCATCCATCTTTTCCCATTAACTTGTTGAGCACCAAGTACTGGGTCACATAGAAGGCCTTCCCCCGCGTAGGTTCTTCTGGGCTTCGTTAGGCACTTTATTACAGGGTCACATTACACACACACATGGGGTACCTTTGCTTTGTACAGTTTACTTGATACCTTGCTAAAAGGCTGAGGCTGCCATGAGGGATTACTCAAACTTAAGGCGGGCCTCTACTCTATAGAGATGAACCCACACCATGCACATTGACACCAACTGTTCTCCAGTTAACTCTCGGTTTCTCATGCCGATGCACCACTTCACCATAACTTGCATTTTTGGAGGGACATGCAGAGCTGATGTCCACAACCACCTGTCCAGCGTTTTCCACTACTAATGCCAAGTAGCGGAGTGGGCCCCGCCATGCACTCCAGACAGGCTCCACACGTGCACTTACTCAACTATCGAACTTCCGTACAGGATGGGGAACTTCTGTTATGCAATCCACTCCCATTGCTATGGGAGGTAGACCACTGGCGTAAGGAGTGCCAAGAACATTTCCTTCACTGCTAGAGGCTGTGCCACCTATAACAGGTGCACACTATCGACAGGCTGCTTGTTACTCTTCTGTTACTCTTGACAACTACTTATGACTTCAGGTTACTTCATTCTTTGCTGATGTCTTAATACCCCAATATGTTAAGATGCATTGTTTAACTGTGTGTGTGTGCCGGTTCTTTACAATACAACTCTTTAGTAACTTCAGACCAGGAAAGGACAAAGTTTCAAGCACTTTACTTAGTAAAGGTGCAAAAGTAGACATTTTACAGTCCCAATGGGCAAAACGTGATACTTACCTACTCCTAACTATGACTACAGGCTTATGTGCTGCCCCGGGATACCTGCAAAAGTGCATTCCAGTGTCCATAGTCTTTTACAGGCTCTCTCACGAAGATGTAGGTCCTTTGGAGGCATGCTCCAGTGCTGGCATTTTCAGGATGAACCCCAAGGTAAAAGTCTCTGTTACAGGCCATGACAGGCAAAATTCTCCTACCCCTATGGGTCTCTTCTTCGGTATCCATCCCCTGTGGGACTCAAGGCTGAACTGTCTCTCCTGTGGAACCACTAATGACTCCCCGGGCTCCCATGGGGGAACTCTCTCTGAATCTATCTGAATCGGACCACTGTCCTATTTATATCACACAGGCAAGGGGGCCGGACCCAGACCGCAAACCCGCCAAAAAGATCAGGAGAGCAAGCAAAACATTAACCCCAACCCTCCCACCCGGGACAGCACCCACTAACTGTTCCAACCTGCTTACAAGCACAAATGTCAGGTGTTAGGACAAGTCTGATCATTGGAGGAGAGTACACCGAATTCCCAGCACAGCTAGAAAACTGACCATGGTGTGCTCTCCTGCTTAGTGTGTGCAGTTTTTAATAGGAAAGCAAGGGGACTAGCAGGAACACCAGGGGTTTCACACAAGGAAGCAATACAAAGAGAACAGGACACTTTCTCATACAAGTACATTGTACAGCAGACGCATATCAGGAATATGAAGTGTTGGGGTAACAAATGCTTTAAGGGCTGGTTCACACCACAAAAACGCAGTCCAGATCCGTTCCGGATGCCTTTCTATTATTGGTTTTTAACGCATTTTTTGTGTGTTCCTGTGCATTTTTTATGCGTTTTTGATGGGTTTCTGGATGCATTGCAGATGCTATTTTTCTTCTTTTTTCCTGGCCCCTAAGCCCCTTCCTGGCCAGTTCACACCACATGCTGTCCAGTACGTTTTTTTCTGCATCAAAAATGCATGGAAAGTAGGTTCTATGGTTTCCAATGGCATAGTTCAGACCAGTGCAGTCAGTTCCAGGGCTTTCCAGTTCCAGAAAAAAAAAGCAGAACATGCTGAATTTTTCCTGCACTTGACTGTATTTGAATGCAGTTAAACGCATCAAAAACGCATCGGAATGCACTGGAATGCATCAAAAAGGCACCGGCCCCCAGTACAGTGAAAAAAAAACAGCAAAAAATAAAAAAAAGCATCTGGAATGCATCCAGAAACGCATAAAAAAAAACACTGGAACGCGCCAAAAATGTGTTAAAAACGTGCATGCTGAAACGCATCTGGAGTGCGTTTTTGTGGTGTGAACCAGCCCCAACCATGCAACCAACCATTACTACTGCTGCTGCTCCTATCTTTGGTTTAAAGGCTTTCTTTGGCTATAGCAATTTCTGAAGGGGGACTGTTGGAGCCCCTGAAAGACATGGATTTTACTTCACCCTAAGAGCTCTTTCACATTCACAGCGGGCCGCGTCAGCGGTATAGCGACGCTAGTTTTATTGGCGCTTTACTCTCATTTTAGCGGTGCTTTTTGGCCGCTAGCGGGCGCTTTTAACCCCCGCTAGTGGCTGAAGAAAGTGTTAAATGCGCCCGAAAAGCGGCGAAGCGCTTTGCAGGCGCTTTGTAGGCGCTTCAGCAGCGGTGCCCATTCATTTCAGTGGGCAGGGGCGGTGGAGGAATGATGTATACACCGCTCCAAAGATGCTGCTTGCAGGACTTTTTTCAAACATCCTGCAAGCGCACCACTCCAGTGTGAAAGCACTCGGGCTTTCAGACTGGGGCTGCAGGGGAGGCATTTTGCAGGCGCTTTATAGGCGCTATTTTTAGCCCTTTAGCACCTGAAAAACGCCTCCAGTGTGAAAGGCAGGGCTTTTTTTCAGCGGGAACGTGGGGGAACGCAGTTCCGGCACCTCCAGCACTGAATGTATGTACTGGCAAGGGGTGCTGGAAGGTCTATTGTTGCTGGCTGCTGGGGTATCTTTTGTCACTGGTGGGGATCTGTTTTTGTGTGGTGGGTCTATTGTTGCTGGGTAAGTCTACTGTTGCTGGTGGGGGGGACTTATCTTGCTGGGTCAATTGTTGCTGGGTGGGATCTACTGTTGAGGGAGAGGTCTACTGTTGCTGGCTGCTGGAGGGTCTATTGCTGCTGGGGTGGTATTTTGTTGTGGGGGGTCCATTGTTGCTGGGGGAAAGTCATTTATTTTGTGGGGAATCTGTTGTTGCTGGGGGGGGGGGGTCCTTTGTTTCTGGGGTGGAGTCTATTTTTTCTGGGGTGGAGTCTATTGTTGTTGCTGGGGTGGAGTCTATTGTTGCTCATTGCAAGGGATCTGTTTTACTATCTTTCTTGTTTTCATTAACAAATTTCATAGAAATTACTGAGCAGCACAAAATACTTGGTTCTGTATTCTCTGAAAGCTGCTGTACTGGGAGGTGGGTAGGTGGTGGAACCAAGGGATGGTGCTCAGAGACGGGTAGGGGCGGAGATTAAGGGTATCTCGGAAGGGTGGAGTTCCTGTACCTATTCCCTAAGAAAAAAAGCCCTGGTGAAAGGGGTCTTATATGGACTAATCAAAATCATGTTTGCATTCTGATTATTGGTATGGTGTTCTTATTGCCTTCCTCACCATTTGTGCAATAAAAACTTGGCAAAGGGTCTATGCTTTCCCCAATCTATTCCTTACATACTGTACAATTTAATGACAAGGTCTAGTGACGGCATACAAATCTAGCAAAAGCCGTAACTGAAGCTGCCTACAAACACTAGAGGGCCGCTGGCGGTGCAGACATGACTGCAAACAGCTGGATCAGGTGAACGTCTTCTAATGCCTTTAGGCAGAGATTGATCTTGCCTATCATTACAATAGCAAATTTAATTTCAGCCAACTGCATCTCGCGTTCCTTAGAACCTTACAGCAGTTCTTTGCCCTGTTTAATAAAAAATAAATAAAACCAGACAGTACAAAGGGGATCTTCACAATGCATCATCCTCAATTATTACACAAAATGTTTGTAACATAAGATTGTTACCACAAAAGGCGGACTTTATCAGCACACCAAGAGGCTGTTTATATAAAATCATATCATTTTATTACAAAACAATATTAAAATAAGTATAAAAAGAAAGGCAACACCCCAGACCACTAAAGTTAGATACTCAATACCACCCAGACACTGTAGCGTGTATATCATCCAAACACATAAATGCCAACATTGCAAAAAAAAATATGTGGGACACTTTTTTGGCTGTAGGCGGAGCCGTACAATAATTAGGGGGCAGGCATTCATTTGTAGGCGTGGCTTTGCAAAAATACAAGTGTGGCGCACGTCGTGGTGAAAAATGGGCATGGCTTACGTGAAATATTGGGCGTGGCTTAAATGGGCGTGGCTCAAGAGGGTGTGGTTAGAGTCTGAGATGAATGAGAGGGGGAGAGGGAAAGGGGGAGAGGAAAAGGGGGAGAGGGAAAGGGGGAGAGGAAAAGGGGGAGAGGGAAATGACGGGACAGCAGCCCCAGATCCTACACAATAAAAATATGTGTATTCTAGAAAGTTTAACAATCAGCAGATAAAGATACTCCAAACACCTGGTGTTAACGCTTCAATCATCCCGGCACCATGGTTGTTATGGTGGCAGGATGATTGAAGCGCATTATTTCTATTATTATATTGTAATATAACATTAAATCATTCAACTCACCATAATGCCGAATCAGTGGGATCCCTGAGCGTGTCACTAGCCACGTCGCCTGCCACCAGCAGAGTCTGTCCTTGCATCAGGTGCCCCCGGCAAAGTCTGTCCTTGCATCAGGTGCCCCCAGCAGAGTCAGTATAGATCCCCTCAGTGCAGACCCCCCTCCATCAGTGCAGACCCCCTCAGTGCAGACCCCCTCCATCAGTGCAGACCCCATCAGTGCAGACCCCCTCCATCAGTACAGACCCCCTCCGTGCAGACCCCCTCAGTGCAGACCCCCTCAGTGCAGACCCCCTCCATCAGTGCAGACCCCCTCAGTGCAGACCCCCTCCATCAGTGCAGACCCCCTCAGTGCAGACCCCCTCCGTGCAGACCCCCTCCATCAGTGCAGACCCCCTCCATCAGTGCAGACCCCCTCAGTGCAGACCCCCTCCATCAGTGCAGACCCCCTCAGTGCAGACCCCCTCCATCAGTGCAGACCCCCTCCTTCAGTGCAGACCCCCCCTCTATTAGTGCAGCCCCCCTCTATTAGTGCAGACCCCCCCTCAGTGCAGCCCCCCTCTATTAGTGCAGACCCCCCTCAGTGCAGCCCCCCCTCTATTAGTGCAGACCCCCTCAGTGAAGCCCCCCTCTATTAGTGAAGACCCCCCTCAGTGCAGCCCCCCCTCTATTAGTGCAGATCCCCCTCAGTGCAGCCCCCCCTCTATTAGTGCAGCCCCCACCTCTATTAGTGCAGCCCCCCTCAGTGCAGCCCCCCTCTATTAGTGCAGACCCCCCCTCAGTGCAGCCCCCTCTATTAGTGCATAGCCCCCTCTATTAGTGCAGACCCCCCTCAATTAGTGCAGACCCCCTCTATTAGTGCAGACCCCCCCCCTCAGTGCAGCCCCCCCCTCAGTGCAGCCCCTCCCCTCGTCCAGGAGCGGCCGGTGTCGTGTTCAGCCGAGAAAGTTCCCCTTGGCAAGTAAGGACCCCTTGTACTGCGCAGGCGCAGTACGAGCTGGTGGAAATAGCCGAGCTGGGGAACTTTTCAGCAAGACACTGCGGCGCCGTGTGTTCAGTGGAGGGGGAGGGGCCGTGCAGCTAAAGAAGCCGATTCACTGCCCCCTTCCTCTCTCCACTGAGCACTAGGGGGAAGATCGAGTGGCGGCGCCGGCTGCCATTTTGCTGGAGCCAGCTGCTCCAAAAATTTAAAAAAAACAACATTCCCGATTTTCCTGATGGAAATCCCGATTTGGGTCAGCCTCCAATCGGGACGAGGGTCCCAAAATCGGGATTGTCCCAGGAAAATCGTGACTGTTGGCAACTATGCAAACATATACATGTAAATAATGATAATCAGAAAATGTCTATTTTCTTATGTGTATACATGTTTCTATGCATATAGTAAACAGCTCAGCTCTGCTTTGGAACTAAGATGGCGACTACCCCCTGCTGCCCTCGCACTGAAGGTATGAGGAAGTGAAGAGAAAACAAGCTTCAACCAAGCCTCCAGCATCAAGTTTCTGCATTCCTCTTGTATTTCAGCCAATAAGATGTACCCTTTAGGCTGACCACATTTACATAGTAGTGACGTATAATCAACTGTTCTTTGTATATAAAACATTGGGCACCACCCTGCAATAAACAGAGATGAGGAAGTAATCGGCCTGAGCAGATGTCTAATTTATAATCAGGACCAGCAGCAGATATCTAATTTGAACCCGATTGAGGTTTTGATCCATCACAGCAGCATGTCCATATTCTAACAGTATCCACATAACATGAGCGTAATTCCTCTATAAAAGTGTCCACAGGTTCTCCATACTCAGAAGTCAGCAGGTTTTACGAAGATTCTCACTTCTTCAGGACTGGTTGAGTGAGTGTTGCGCTGAAATATAAGTTACAAAACAACATAAGCATATATAAACATATAGTTACAATTAGCAGTACATATAACATATAAATATACTGTATTTATCGGCGTATAACACGCACAGGCGTATAACACGCACATTCATTTTAAGAGGGAAGTTTCAGGAAAAAAACTTAAATTTTAAAAAAGGAACTTTGAAGCAAAATAAGGGTCAGTGCCCATCTGCAGCCTCACCATTGCCATCAATGCAGCCTGATCAATACCCATCTGCAGCCTCATCAGTCCACATCAATGCAGCCTCACCATTGCCATCAGTGCAGCCTGAATGATGCCCATCTGCAGCCTAGAGAGGATAGGGAGGGGGGCGGGACGAGCGCCGACAGATTTCATACAGTGAGAATCCCCTATGATAGACAGAACAGTGGTCCAAGGGCGGCCCAGGAGACAGGAGTTCCTATTACAGAGGCCACCAAGTAAACAGGAGATTCTCACTGTATGTAATCTGACGGCGCTCGCCCCGCCCCCCTCCCTGTCCCCTCCCAGGCAGCTAAAATTAAAGTATTGGCGTATAACACGCACACGCTATTTGTACCGGATTTTTGTGGTGCAAAAGTGAGTGTTATACGCCAATAAATACAGTAATTCTTGCCTGATCACAATAGTGTGGGAGGTGGGTGGTTAAAAATAGGTCCTGGTGCAGATACAGGAGCACAACCAAGGAGACCCATACGCCCCAGGGCAAGTCCAGACCAGCACAGCATGTTTTCCTCTCTTAAACACTGGTAAAGCACCATCTTGCTGGCCTAGAGGGCCTGGAGAGCGGCCGTTCTAAGACGCCATCATAAGACGGCGTCCCAGAACGAGAGCCGCACCGCCCGCCGTCATTTGACAGTGGGCGGAAGGCAAACAGTTAAAGCACCATCAAACAGGGGCACGGGCAGCAGGAGAGGTCAGTATTTATTAATATTATTACACAGGATTTATATAGTTTGCGCAGATCTTTACAACATGAGGGCAGACAGTACAGTTACAATACAATTCAATACAGGAGGAATCAGTGGGCCCTGCTCGTGGGAGCTTACAATCTACTAACTTCTTTAATGGTAAATTTTTATTCACTGGTTTAGTCACTTTGACCACTTCAACCCAGAAGATTTTCCCCCTTAATGACCAGACCATTTTTTGCGATATGGCACTGCATCGTTTTAACTGACAATTGCGCGATCGTGTGACACTGTACCCAAACAAAATTGACGTCCATTTTTTCCCACAAATAGAGCTTTCTTTCGGTGGTATTTGATCACCTCTGCCGTTTTTATTTTTTGCACTATAAACAAAAAAAGAGCAACAATTTTGAAAAAAAAACAATATTTTGTACTTTTTGCTATAATAAATATCCCCCAAATTAAAAAAAAAAAAAACGAATTTCTTCATCAGGCCAATATGTATTCTTTTACATATTTTTGGTAAAAAAAGATATCGCAATAATTGATTGGTTTGCGCAAAAGTTATAGCGTCTACAAAATAGAGGATAGATTTATGGCATTTTTATTATTTTATTTTTTTTACTAGTAATGTCGGCGATTTGCGATTTTTAGCAGGACTGCGACATTTCGGCGGACAGATTGAACACTTTTGACACTTTTTTTGGGACCACAGACCTTTATACAGCTTTAGATTAGAGCTATAAAAATGCACTGATTACTGTGTAAATGTCACTGTCAGGGAAGGGGTTAACACTAGGGGGCGATCAAGGGGTTAAATGTGTTCCCTCGTGTGTGTTTGTAACTGTGGGGGGATGTGACTGACTGGAGGAGGAGACAGATCGCTGTTCCTAATTACTAGGAACAGCAGATCTGTCTCTCCTCCCCTTTCAGAATGGGGATTTGTGTGTTTACACACACAAATCCCTGTTCTAGCTCTCGTGCCCATGATCACAGGTGGCCGGCGGACATCGTGGCCGCTGGCCACATGCATGGGGTCCCCTGCCGTGCAGCGCACGCGCACGCCTGCTATGGCTCTTAAAGGAGCCAACGTACCAGTACAGTGATTTTGCGGGAACAAGCCGGCCTGCCGGTGTATAATGACGGTGGCTGGTCTGCAAGTGGTTAAAGGTTTCCTGATTTAAACATGGAAGCTGCCAATAACGATATCTCATTCTACCTAAAGTGTTACTAAACTGACAACAGTAAAATCAGTGTGTATATGCAGTAAAGCTTGCTTGTTATACTCACTGGAACCTAAGGGGTTAATCTTTTGTATTGTGTATAAGGGCTGTGTGGTCCTGTCACTCTGATCCTCCTCTTTTTTGACTGACTCCACCCATCTACTGATAGAATAGAGCATTAGGAGTCAGGCTGCACATGCTCAGTTTGGTGTGTATTACTAGAGAGTTTTTTTTTTTTTCTTGGGAGAGTGCATGTGATCAGAACTGTCCAGACAGAGTATAAGGAGAGAATGAAAACTTCTACAAGCTTTAAGCAGACACTGATACAAGTCACAGGAATGCTCTAACTGCTGATGAGAAAAGGTATTTAGCAGTTTATATTTACTAAAACGATTGCATTTCCGTGTTCTGTGTACTGTGGGAGACCAGATATAATAAATACGGGGTCCTGGGTTTAGTAACACTTTAACAGTCACTAACACAGGACAAGCCAGAGGGCCGGCATTAGAGAAGGTCAATGATAGCTGCCATGTTTCTTTAGTAAAGGTTTACGTGAATAAAACAAGACCTCAAAAACAGGATGAGAATATGCTTCTCCCAAATTGTTTGCATATAGTCATTCCACATAGCTAGCATAGGGACCAGTGCCAAGAGAAACTTAATTGATGGGTTAGAAAACCAAATGTGTTATATATAGTCTCTTTCTGCCACCATTCAAAAGAACACTGCAAAATCTTGCATATTTACTGGTTACATCAGGAGGACTAGGTTGACTAAAAAGATGCTTATTGGATCAGTACTCGGCATGAGAGGAGTTGAAGGCATAATTATGTGGTGCACGGCATTCCAGGACATCAAGATCCACGACTACGAAAGCCAGTAAGAAAGCAAAAAGAAGACAGCAAACATCAGACAAGACATCTTGTGAAAGCAGGTACTGTGTCTTAATATAAAATTGATTTTTGTATGGAAAACAGATAAAGGTCAACCATGGCCAGATTAGGAAAGGACTGCAAGTAGCTCCTGACCCGGAAGAACATCTCCTGGCTAAGCCTCCTAAGTTGTGAGTCAATTGGCCAGGTTGGGTTCCCAGTCAATTGCACTGTATGCCTCTTTATAGGTATAAACATGCATTTATAACTAATATAAACATGTAGACTAGTAGAGACCTTTATTGTGAAAAAAGTTTTTTAGTAGCTGGATTGTAACTGCATGCCCTATCGAAAGTCTGTAGGTAGCTTTATAGTACCTACCTTTAACAAAGAGGGAGTGATGAGCCGTAATGTATTAAGAGCTATTGCCGTTGGCAGCTAATCAGGGTTTTGTGTACTGGCAACTCTTTTGCTTTATAACCCCAAGATTGAGCATGTGAAGAGGAGACAGCCTCATTCATCTGCAAAGAAGACAAGATTTTAGGCCTCTTTTACCAATAGCCAACATGTTTATAAATCCTATCCCCACCACAATGGTTATTGTCTTCAATAGGAATATGCAACCACTTTAGGGTTTGTATGTGGCTGTCCCTCTATCACGTTACAGTATATCTAAATTCAAGAATAAAAATAAATAAATATATTGCAGCCTACCAGCCTTTAGATGTGATGTCTGCATGAATTCTCTTTTATTGAGTGCATTTTCTACAAGTACAGAAACCTTCCTCTTGACCCTGCTAGAAATCCAGTGTCTTTGTAATTTCACACTGAACCAAAATCTTAAAACAATGTTTTCAGCATTCCCATTGAACATCTGAGAACTACATAACAACTCCTGTGTATGTAATGAAGTATAGGATAGAAGGAGGTGTTCGTAGTCCAAGTCGGAAGAGCATCCTAGGGTGTGAACTTTGCTCCTCCATAGATACAGCACAGTGAATAAGCATTGTCACTTTTAGCAATCATATGCTATTTGTTGATTTATTTTCAAATGATCTTATGATATGGGTGACAGGAGGAGGAGGAGGAGACCTGCCAGTAGTTGCATAGGATTAAAGGAATTCAAAGCACTGTTTTGTTGATCTTAATCTAAAGAGAAGCAACATTAGCTGGTGAGTGGCTATTCAACCGCATTGGTGGTGGGTATAATCTTCACTATGGCACTTGCATGTTTTACTAAAAGAATAGTGATTTGCACACTGCTTTACATGCTTTGTGAACCGCTTTGAAAGATATGTTTGTGAGTCTATTTGCTTTTTAATACACAAACCCCTGGTTTAGCAGTATACTGCTATGTATTGTTTCATTTTCCATGTCCTCATGATTTGAAGGCTGTGGGAAAAGGAGGGGGTGAAGATCTAATGGCATGAAAGATGCATCTGCAGCACTACTCCGCAGGGGTCACTGTAAAGCATGGGTCCCCTTGATCTCTGCCCTTAACTTTCCAAGAATCTCAAACTCTCTGACTCACCTGAGGGATGTAGGATTACCATAGATGTGCACAGCCTATTGCATTAGGGTTTGTACCCCAAAAGCTCAAACACACATACGTGTGTGTTTGTATATATATATATACAGTATCTCACAAAAGTGAGTACAACCCTCACATTTTTGTAAATATTTTATTATATCTTTTCATGTGACAACACTGAAGAAATGACACTTTGCTACAATGTAAATTAGTGAGTGTACAGCTTGTATAACAGTGCAAATTTGTTGTCCCCTCAAAATAACTCAAAACTCAGCCATTAATGTCAAAACCGCTGGCAACAAAAGTGAGTACACCCCTAAGTGAAAATGTTCAAATTGGGCCCAAAGTGTCAATATATTGTGTGGCCACCATTATTTTCCAGCACTGCCTTAATGCTCTTGGGCATGGAGTTCACCAGAGCTTCACAGGTTGCCACTGCAGTCCTCTTCCACTCCTCCATGACGACATCACGGAGCTGGTGGATGTTAGAGACCTTGCACTCCTCCACCTTCCATTTGTGGATGCCCCACAAATGCTCAATTAGGTTTAGACATGCTTGACCAGTCCATCACCTTTACTCTCAGCTTCTTTAGCAAGGCAGTGGTCGTCTTGGCGGTGTGTTTGGGGTCGTTATCATGTTGGAATACTGCCCTGCGACCCAGTCTCCGAAGGGAGGGGATCATGCTCTGCTTCAGTATATCACAATACCTGTTGGTATTTATGGCTTCCTCAATGAACTGTCGCCCCTCAGTGTCGGCAGCACTCATGCAGCCCCAGACCATGACACTCCCACCATCATGCTTGACTGTAGGCAAGACACACTTGTCTTTGTACTCCTCACCTGGTTGCCGCCACACACGCTTGACATCGTCTGAACCAAATAAGTTTATCTTGGTCTCATTAGACCACAGGACATGGCTTCAGTAATCCATGCCCTCAGTCTGCTTGTCTTCAGCAAACTGTTTACGGGCTTTCTTGTGCATCATCTTTAGAAGAGGCTTCCTTCTGGGATGACAGCCATGCAGACCAATTTGATGCAGTGTGCAGCGTATGGTCTAAGCACTGACAGGCTGACCCCCCACCTCTTCAACCTCTGCAGCAATGCTGGCAGCACTCATATGTCTATTTCCCAAAGACAACCTCTGGATATAACGCTGAGCCTGCGCACTCAACTTCTTTGGTCGACCATGGCGAGGTCTGTTCTGAGTGGAACCTGTCCTGTTAAACTGCTGTATGGCCATTTTTATGTAGAGCAACAATTCTTTTTTTAAGATCTTCAGAGAGATCTTTGCCATATTGAACTTCCAGTGACCAGTATGAGAGAATGAGAGCGGTAACACCAAATTAAACACACCTGCTTCCCATTCACACTTGAGACCTTGTAACACTAACGAGTCACATGACACCGGGGAGAGAAAATGGCTAATTGAGCCCAATTTGGACATTTTCACTTAGGGGTGTATTCACTTGTGTTGTCAGCAGTTTAGACATTAATGGCTGTGTGTTGAGTTATTTTGAGAGGATGAAAAATTGACACTGTTATACAAGCTGTACACTCACAAGAGATAAGACGAGAGATAAGACAACACTACAGATATATGTGCCCAGCTCAAATTTCATAAATCAGGTTTACATACACTTTAAGTAACACAATGGACATAATTTGGATTAAACATAATAATACCTGTTGATTGGCCCCTTAATAACTAACAGGATGTGAGGTACCATGAGAATTGAGCCTCTGAACCAGCATAAACAGTAACAATGCCACCAGTAATGTAACCGTGAGTAGACAAGAGGTTGGAACTACAAACAGGTGAGAATATACTATTCATGTGCACTGACAACAGTTTAATTAGGCTAGACTGATTAGACGAAAGCAACAAGCAGTCATGATAGTATTGACTAAAGTGACTAATGAGGGGTACAGTGAGAGATAACAAGAGGCGCAGTCTCTAATCAGATCTATCTACTGGCTATCGTTGGGGCCCCTGAAGAATGTTGGTGCACTTGATGAATTCCCTAGGGAATTCGCTTGCAGGGAATAAGTGAGTGCTGGCTTGTCTCTTTAGAATATTTAGTTTCTGCAATCAGATGCTATTTGTCACTTAAATCCAAGGTCGGGTCAAAAATAAGGTCAGATGTACTGGGATTTTGCTTTCAGTGGTCCTGTGAGAAAATTACAGAAATAAACTTGGGCCGGTGGCCCTCTCACTAAATCTTATGGTCAGGTGGCAGTCTCTTGCGGTGCAGAGGGCCCCCTGCAGCTTTGTTTGGAAGAAAGTGAAGTCCAGTGATCTGTAGCAATGAGAGAGAAAACAAACAGGAAGCATGCGCCTCTTAGTTAAGACTGTACAGTTTTAATAGACAAAGTGCATTAAAAACACTCACATTTAGGTTTCATTACTCAGGCACAGGTTAGTCCGGAAGATTCCTGCTGGTCAGGATGTCGGCAATGAGAAGGATTCACAGAACGTGAACCCCTCTACTGGAAGCTGTGACGGAGATTGGTGTAACCGGACTAACCTGTGCCTGAGTAATGAAACCTAAATGTGAGTGTTTTTAATGCACTTTGTCCCAATAAAACTATACAGTCTTAACTAAGAGGCGCCTGCTTCCTGTTTGTTTTCTCTCTACATGTTTGGAGTCTGCTTCGGCTCCCCCTGCAAGGGTGCCCTGTCTGCATAGACTGTTTCCTCACACAAGAACATATTTGGGGGGCACATCATACAATGCGTTTAAATTCAAGATGGTACAAAATATTTTACAGCGCACACATACAAGAATGACATTTCCTGCAGGGCTAGTTAAAAACACCTGAACATATTCAAAAAATACGGGGGTTTGGTCACACTATATGGTCATATAGTGCTAAGCCCACTTACTGCAACAAAGTACCCCGAATTAGTGAGTCCTACACTAGTAATAGAATGGAAGATCCTTTGTCTCAACCATGGGAGCTGAACTCCTCTATGTGGGAGAACTGAAGGGGATACATCCTAAACATGTGTTTCCGCACACAGACCTTAACAGCTCAAAGGACATTTGTATGGGCTCTAATCTCATGCTATATACTATAACCTGCGCCACTATCCATTGTATTTCTTTGATCTGTAGCAATGAGCCTAGGCATGCCCTGGTTTGCCAACAGCAGTGAGAGAGGAAATGAGATGTGTGCTGGACTGCCGGATACCTCACACTCTTGCTGGCAGATAACTCTGGGTCTTAGGGAAACAACCCCCCTAAGAATGAGGATCTGTGGCTATGACCCTCAGAACTCATGCAGCACCAAGAGAATGACTTTTCCCAGACCATTCTATATAAGTGTCTTTCTTGCCCATCCCCAGAGCATAGAGGTATTTTGTAGATTGTATACATGTACTATCGTGCATGTAAGGTTCTCTGCATAAAGGTGTATGGCTATCCCCTCTGCTGACCAGAATAGAAGAATGCAGTCTGGCTTCAGTATCTCTGTAGAACAGGAAGCAGAAATTTAACAGTGTCTCTCCCTCCATACTAATGTAGTCCAGCTCCTGGCTACACATCTGTACTGAAAAACAGGAGTTCAGAATTCTTTTTTGCCGATCTTTGTTTAAAGGGAGGCAATTTTATGTGGTGAGTGGGTGTCCATTTGAATTGGTGAAGGGACGCGTCAATCTGTACTGAATTTAGTTTTTATGCTGTTTATACAGAGAAGCACAGTGGTTTATGGATGAGCTCTATACAAAAGAAGAATCACGTTACACTTGTTTTGGGACTTTTTTAGAGATAGATATTGATGTTTTAAGTTTGTTTTTTATTTCTTTCACATATTATCACTTTCTGTGATGTCTATACAGATATTGTAGTGCTGTATTGAGGGGTGGATATTTCACTTTTTCATTTTACTATATTTCTGCAAGTTCCCAATTTCTAGTTTTCATTCATTTCTGACCACTCCAAGCATGCAACCAGATGCATGTCAGTGTGGTCAGTTTGCAAAGCACTGCAACTTCTGCTAGGATAAGAGATGTTGTGCTGACGCACACAGTATCCTTTATCTCTAGTGGTCAGATTAGCGGCCAAGCCTCCTGTCCAGCACTAGTTACTTCTAGTTCACATTGGCTCATGGAAGCTCCTTCTTGAATGCTGAATCAGCCTTATGGAAGTACACAGCGTGTAGGATGAATAAATGCACCCCTCCATTACATGCCCCTCGCTATCTGGAAAAGGATAATACCGAATGCTTTGTGGTCAATTGACTGCAACATACAACTACTGAAAAAGGTGCTTTACTGTGCTATTCTACTAACGCTATTGTGCATGTGGTAAAGGAACAATATTTGCTGTCATAACATTATTTGGTTAACGTGTGTTCACAGATGCCTTAACATTTTTCCCCCTAACAGGCTCATTCAGAACTGTAGCAGTCTCTACCCCTCCTCTGAAAAGCAAACCACAATTGTGAGAGAGCCATACATTTGGCTTGTGGTAGTGGTGCGGCCCCATTCACTTGAATGGGCTGCATATGGCAGCAGTATTGCCCATTTGAACGAGACACAAGGTTTAGCAAAGCATACCAGCTGCAGCATGTATAAGACCCTAGTGGTTGCATGCTATCTTTTAGGTGGGTTACTTGGGGGTAGGTGGTTGTCGCCTGTTTGAATGAGGCCTGCAGGTTTTTTTTTTTGGTTTTTTTACAGATATAAATAATTTGGTTTTGTTTCTCAACAGAAAATCCCCACTTTGTGCCACATATTTGCAATGATCAAGCCTTTGCTCTTCATCCTGGTCTACACAAGCTACCAGATGCTTGGAAATTGTAGCAACACTCCGGTGCGTGAAAAGCGCAGTTTACTGGATATGGTGGTGACTCTTTGGTGCTACAGAGAAAAACTTAAGATTTCCTTGTTGGCCATCAACCAATATGGGTGTTACTGTGGTGCCGGTGGCTCAGGGACACCTGTCGATGATGCGGATCGATGCTGCCTGCTTCATGACTGTTGTTACCGCTATGCGAGGGTGGATCTGCAATGCCACAGCAAGATTAAGTGGCAGTTGTATCGCTTTTCCTGCCATCAATCAAAAACAAAATGCAAATCTTCTTCGCTCTGTGGCAGGATGGCATGTGAGTGCGACAAACAGTTTGCCGAATGTCTGACAAAGGCGAAGGGAGTGAAAAAATATTTCTTGTATAACAAGAAAGATCTGTGCATGGGTCCTCATGAAACTTGTCCACAGATGCCCCCAAATATGACATCTGCGTGGCCGTGGACGCAGAACCCCACCAACCTGACAGAGGTCACCGGTTTGAACGAGACAGACAAAATTAAGAGCAGGAAGAAAAGATGGAAGAAGAGAAGCAAGACTGTGAAATGGAGGGATCCAAAAGGAACACCACTCTGGATATAAAGTCTGGGTGTCCATTAGTGAGTGATACGCTCAGAAATTTCTAATGAAAGAAAAAGCAGGATGTATTACACAGTAAGATGTGCCCTCTTGCTGCCAGGCCATATGCTCCATTTTTAACCTCAAGTGGCCAAACGATTTTTTTAATTTTTCACATATACCTTACAGAATATGTAAAATATAATGTAAAACAGGGGTTCTGAATTAAAAAAGAGGTCCAGTCAATAAAAAATCTCTTCCAGCAGAGGCTTGTATACATATGAAGTCTAAAAAATAAACAATGTACACTTTCCATTGCATTTTTATAATATTCATTGTTAGTATTCAGTGTGCCCCCTCATTAGATCTACATATCATAGTGCCCCCTCACATCAGTCCAGCCTTACGTCAGATGTTCCCACCAGAGTCCTGCCTTATGTCAGGTGTCCCTGCCAGAGTCCCGCTTTATGTCAAGTGCCCCCTTTGGAGTTTCGCCTTACGTCAGGTGTCCCCACCAGCATCCTGCCTTACGTCCGGTGTCCCCACCAGCATCCTGCCTTACGTCCGGTGTCCCCACCAGCATCCTGCCTTACGTCCGGTGTCCCCACCAGCGTCCCACCTTACCCAAGGTGTCCCCATGAGAGTCCTGCCTTACGTCAGGTGTCCTCATCAGAGACTTGCATTACATCAGATGTCCCAGAGTCCCAACTTACATCAGGTGTCCCCTGAGAGACTTGCCTTAAATCAACTTTTTTTTTTTTTTTTTATATATATGAACACTATGTTTTAATATTTTATTTTTTTCCTTATTTAAAGTGAACCTTAAGGGCCCTTTCACACTGGGGCGGGGGCGGCGTCGGCGGTAAAGCGCCGCTATTGTAAGCGGCGCTTTACCATCGGTATTTGGTCGCTAGCGGGGCGGCTGTTCCGGGTCGGTTTGCAGGCGCTATTATTAGCGCAATAGCGCCTGCAAACCGCCCCAGTGTGAAAGGGCCCTTACAGTCTTTACTGCATACGCATCTCTGTGTATAATGTCAGCATACTTCAGAGCCGGAGTGAATAAACTCCTGTGCACATGTGTGGGTGTCACGTCATTCTCCGCTGGCCAATAAAGACAGCCAAAGACCTCCACATCCAGAACAAGCAAAGGAGAAAGAGTAGAAGCCAGTGAGGGGAGGTAAAATACTGTGCAAACGTTTGAGGCAAGTGTGAAAAAAGGCTCTGAATTAAGAATGCTTTCAGAAATAGAAATGTTAATAGTTTATTTTTTTATCAATTAACGAAATGGAAAGTAAATGAATAGAAAATAAATCCAAGATCACTTGCACACAGTTTTTGAAGGAACTCAGCAGGTGGGTCGTTTCAAACATCATGGAGATCTAACCAGGATCTTCTGAGGAAGTAGGGTGCCTCAGATCCTTTTGTCTCTTCATGTAATCCCAGGCAGACTCCATGATGTTTAGATCAGGGCTCTGTGGGGGCCAAACCATTACTTCCAGGACTCCTTGTTCTTCTTTACACTGAAGATAGTTCTTAATGACATTGGCTGCATGTTTGGGGTCATTGTCCTGCTGCAGAATAAATTTGGGGCCAATCACACACCTGCCTGATGGTATGGCATGATGGATAAGTATCTTTTTAGAGCATGTCCTCATTTGATGGGATTTTTAAGGCAATAAACATATTGATTTTAAAAAAATAATTTATTGAAAAAAATATTTTGTCATTAAAAATTGTAAAAGGGAAATTATACAGTCATAACATGAATCGAGTCGACATATCATATATCATATATCAAATACTTCAAAGATGTTATGCAAAGTGGTATTCCCCATCTAGAGGCTAACATTTCACCCTGTTGGTGCATGGATGGATGAGTCCAGTAAGGTGGGAGTATCCAATGCATTTCAAAGTATAGGTACAATTAAAGTGGATGTAAATCCACTCTCATCCTTTCTAAACTACTGCCACAGTGGTTATAAGGACATGCCTCCTGCATGTATCCTTACCTGTCAAATGTCTCCCCTCTGTCTGTTATGAGACCCGAAAAACTGCACATTCTGTGGGCGGGTCTGTTGTCTGGAGCTCTGTGGGTGAGATATGTAAATCACCTGTCACTCACAGCAAGGGGGAGAAACAGACTCCTATTTCTCTGTCTGTCTTTTTTTTATCTCACTGAAAAAAGATAAGGGGACTGCTCAGAGCTGGATTAACTCTTTGTGGCAAGACTGGGCACAGATGACATAAAACCCTATACTGTACAAGGTGCAAGCCTTAATTAAAAAAAAAAAATGGGTTTACATCCACTTATCCACTTTAACTTCTTCCTCAGGGATATAATACCACATCTGCAATGCAAAATAATAGTGCTTACAGCATTGGTACATTTGATATACATGTGTAATGATTCCAAAATTATATCCATTTGAACGGACTCAAAAGCATACTTACAATACAATCTATCTCTAACTTGAGCGCTTTCAAAGCTTCAAGAGGAGCCTCAATATGCACTCTCTGTCAGCTGTTCTTGCTATACAAAGACCACAGACTATTGTCCAAAAATTAGGCACCATTTGCTTGAAATACAAAAGAGAGTATACAAATATCAGTATAAATGGCCCCTCAAACAACTTGAAACAGAAGGTTGCTTCACAGCCCGGGGATAGTTGTACTTTCGTATATATTGCGCAGTAGAAGCTGCTGCCATGAAATCCTCGCTTTATTAATTCGTCCTCAAGTAAGCTGAAGATGATATAAATATGTATCCTTCTCCACCGAAGTGGGAAGGAACAATGGCGCCTGGTGTGGTCCTCGGCGTTACCATATAATGCGCATGTTTGACGTGGTGACGTAATACGCCATCGGGTCATGTCCGTTTCTGGAACGATCTCATCCGGAGACCAGACCAGTGCCATGATGAAGACATTTACGCCGCCGACACATAGATCTCGAGATTCAAGCCCGTGAATTCACTAGGCGAGATTAGAGAGTAAAGAAGGCCCCAGTGGAAATTATCCCTGGGGTCCACCTGTGCTGGGTATAGCAACAAACAGAAAACAAAAAGCACAATAGAGCCACTCTTCAGGGCTACGAACACACCCATTACAATGTTTCTTGCCTAAACGGCAAATTACCAAAATCAACAAAAATAATAGTAGTAATCAATTTATACACTGTTTTTTAACCACTTTAGCCCCGGAAGATTTTACCTCCTTTCTGACCAGAGCACTTTTTGCGATTCAGCACTGCGTCGCTTTAACTGACAATTGCACGGTCGTCCGACGTTGCACCCAAACAAAATTGACGTCCTTTTTTTCCCACAAATAGAGCTTTCTTTTGGTATTTGATCGCCTCTGCGGTTGTTGCGCTATAAACAAAAAAAGAGCGACAATTTTAAAAAACGCATTATTTTTTACTTTTTGCTATAATAAATATCCCCCAAAAATATATAAAAAAATATTTTTTTCCTCAGTTTAGGCCGATATGTATTCTTCTACATATTTTTGGTAAAAAAAAAAAAAAAAAATCGTAATAAGCGTATATTGATTGGTTTGCGCAAAAGTTATAGCGTCTACAAAATAGGGGATAGTTTTCTGCCATTTTTTATTATTATTTTTTTTTTTTACTAGTAATGGCGGCGATCTGCGATTTTTATCAGGACTGCGACATTATGGCGGATACATCGGACAATTTTGACACATTTTTGGGACCATTGGCATTAATACAGAGATCAATGCTATAAAAATGCATTGATTACTGTAAAAATGTCACTGGCAGTGAAGGGGTTAACACTAGGGGGCGATCAAGGGGTTAATGTGTTCCCTAGTGTGTGTTCTAACTGAAGGGGGGAGGGGACTGTGCAGGGGAGATGACAGATCGCTGTTCATACTCTGTACAGATGATCTGTCTGTTCTCCCCTCAGAGAACTGGAAACTGTGTGTTTACACACACAGATCCCAGTTCTCCTTGTGTCATCAGTGATCGCGGAAGCCCGGCAGTGATCATCACCGCCGGGCATTTGCAACGACTCAGGGGGCGAGCAGGGGGCGTGTGCGCACGCCCCCTCTTGGCCACAGAGCGAAGCGATGTTACATAACGTCTTTTCGCCCAGCTGTGCTATTCTGCTGCAGTACAACTGCAGCGCCTGGTCAGCAAGTGGTTAAAAAAGCCATACAATGCCATATTTAAACCCTTCTATAGGTATAGGCTCATTATATTTCCTCTGGTCCAGAAGTGCCGTTGAGTGATTTCCAACAATAAGGTCATGGGGAAACTACATTCTGATATGGTCCATTTAAAAGATCAGTTATGATCTTAGTGTAGTCTAGTCAGTTATACCTGAGCTAAATCCTTCAAGAAAAAGTCTATAACTTTCTGCCTCATTTAGACCGGGAGGTGTTGTAGCATTTAAATATGTAATCCATCGCATTTCGCTCTGTACCAATATTTTGTTCCAATCGCCTCCCGTGAAATTACCTTTTGGCATTCTGTATTTATGTCTCCTGGCTACATGCCGGCCCAGAGGAAAATACAGGTTACCAATTTGCATACTATGCATGTGTTTGCTGATATGTTGTCTTAATATCTGTTGGGTCTTTCCTATATACAAAAGCGCCACATTGGCATTGCATTAAATAAACCACTCCCTTGGTTTTACAATTTGCAAATTGTTCACCATTGGGTAAATCTACTTGACTCTTCCAATTAATCACAGGGCAGCAGGAACATATCACAAGTGAAAGTACCATGTATTTTGCAGGGATCCTTTCTGGATTCTCCCTTATATTTACTTTGTATTAAGAGATCACCAACCATCATGATGGATAAGTATCTGCCTGTATTTCTCAGCATTGAGGACATCATTGATATTGACCAAATCTCCAACGCCATTTGTAGAAATGCAGCCCCAAACTTGCAAGGAACCTCCACCATGCTTCCCTGCTTTTGTGCATAGGACATGGAAACAAGGCTAAACTTGCTTTGCAGTCCTAAAAGGAACTATACCCCCTGTCACATTCGTCAGGCACTGCCACCCACCGAACGTGACTCATTAAAGTGAATGGCGCAGCGCTGTAACATCATGCAGTGCATGCGACTACGATGCAATAGTGCGACATTTATTTGCTAAAATGAGGTGTGGATAGGCCATATATCGCCTCCTCTTAAAAGTGATCCCAGTGTAGATCTCTTTTCAGAGGCATGGTAGCGTTTACCACATTTGCGAACGAGCCCTAATGGAGGCAGGGAGTCAAAATCTAAAGTTCTTTCTACACTCATGCACACATTGGGAACACTTATTTGGAGGAAGCCTGTTGGTTTATCATTATTTCAAGGGAGGAAACTAGCACAACCTAAACAACATAGGTTAAATATGTAGACCCCATGCATTCATTGTCCTGAGAGAGACTTGATAATAAGACACACAGCTGCAACACAAAAGTATCCACATAGCTATTATTTAGCCTCTTAAAATTACCTTGTGCCATAACTGAAACTGGCACGAAATTGGATCTTCATCTGCCTTCTATGCTATTAAATGCATATCCCCCAAAAAGAATGGGACAGTTCCCAGATTTAAACTAAATCCCAGGTTCCAGTAGGCTCAACCCATGGCCAAATGCCTGGTGCTGAAGGATTCATTCAGGCACCTAGAGCCAGTTACAAACTTCTGACCAGTGAGGTCAATCTATCCTCATTTGTTGCTTCATTTGACAGCATCATAGGACAGAGGGACAGAGAAAGTTTGGGACAGAGTCCCTTGTACTGTGACCTGTGAGTGTTGATTAGAGGTCTGAATGGGTATGGGTACTGGAGTTATATACCAGGTTTCCCAAAACTATTCATCTCAACCCCTACATTAAGTTTCTGAATTTTCTAGACTTCCAAATATTTAGTATAGAAACATCAAAGGTTATATGGAAGGTTTCTTGGCAGCATTACTGAAAGCATTACTGAAAGTCTTTTTACATAATAGGCTTTGTTTCATTGTTACACAAAGCTATGAATCCAAATTTTAAATATTCTTGGGAATACTGCTGACACTTGGTATCAGCAGCTGTCTATATGGTTGTTACAAAGCTGAGATTATAGCAAATAAAAAGCAATATTTTTTTTGCACCACTTTTATTGCTATGGATGTAATCACTGGCTCTCCAAAGGAGTTTGAGTTGAGTGTGCGCAATGGCTTTACGAAAGAGTTTGAGGTGGGTGTACTCAATAGCTTTACAGAGTTGTAGGTAGGTGTACACAATGACTCTACAGAGTTGGAGGTAGGTGTACACAATGACTCTACAGAGTTGGAGGTGGGTCAGGGGCGGATCCAGAGTCTAGTCTCGGGAGGGGCGCTGCCAGAAAAAATATTTTTTTGGGGTACATCTATCGGGGAAATGGCTGGTGTTGGCGCTTCAATCATTACGGCACCATGGTTGTTATGGTGTCAGGATGATTGAAGCGCATTATTACTATTATTACATTGTTATAAAAAATTAAATAGTTTAACTCACCATAATGCAGAATCAGTGGGAGCCCTGAGTGTGTCACTTGCCACGTCACCTGTCACCAGATGGAGATTGTCACTTGCCACGTCGCCTGCCACATGTTGCGGATTGTCTCTTGCCACGTCGCCTGTCACCAGATGAAGATTGTCACTTGCCACCTGCTAAGGTGGTCTCTTGTGTCCCAGAGACAGGCAGCAGAGAGATGTTGTAATCCCCATTAGTATAGAATCCCCCCTCAGTGCAGAGCCCCCATTAGTATAGAATTCCCCCTCAGTGCAGAGCCCCCATTAGTATAGAATCCCCCCTCAGTACAGAGCGCCCCATTAGTATAGAATCCCCCCTCAGTGCAGAGCCCCCCATTAGTATAGAACCCCCCCCAGTGCAGAACCCCCATTAATATAGAATCCCCCCTCAGTGCAGAACCCCCATTAATATAGAATCCCCCCTCAGTGCAGAACCCCCATTAATATAGAATACCCCCTCAGTGCAGAGCCCCCATTAGTATAGAATCCCCCCTCAGTGCAGAACCCCCATTTATATAGAATCCCCCCTCAATGCAGAGCCCCCCATTAGTATAGAATCCCCCCTCAGTGCAGAGCCCCCCATTAGTATAGAATCCCCCCTCAGTGCAGAGCCCCCATTAGTATAGAATCCCCCTCAGTGCTGAACCCCCATTAGTATAGAATCCCCCTCAGTGCTGAACCCCCATTAATATAGAATCCCCCTCAGTGCAGAGCCCCCCATTGGTATAGAATCCCCCTCGGTGCAGAGCCCCCCATTAGTATAGAATCCCCCTCAGTGCAGAGCCCCCATTAGCATAGAATCCCCCCTCAGTGCAGAGCCCCCCATTGGTATAGAATCCCCCTCAGTGCAGAGCCCCCTATTAGCATAGAATCCCCCTCAGTGCAGAGCCCCCCATTGGTATAGAATCCCCCTCAGTGCAGAGCCCCCCATTGGTATAGAATCCCCCTCAGTGCAGAGCCCCCATTAGTATAGAATCCCCCCTGCACATGTCAACCCACATATACATAAATTTTACAGACCTCAGAACAGCGCGGACGATACACACAGCTGTGTGTGTCCCTCGGGCTCCTCCTCCTCCTGTGTGGATGTAAACAGAGAGGAGGGGGAGGCGGCTTCAGTCCGCTGCGCTGAGGGATACAGCGCAAGACCTGAGGAGCAGATCAGGTCAGCGGGCGGTGTTAGCGGTGCGTGCCGCTACCTACGGGTGTCACCCCTCTGGCGGGTGTCACCCGGGTGCGGACCGCATCCACCTAACAACGCCACTGCCGGTGTCTCTCTGCGGAGCCGCCCGGCGGCTCTTCCACCTATGGAACCGCCCGGCGGCTCTCTCACTTACGGAGCCGCCCGCTGGCTCACTCACCCGCATTTCTCGGAGGGGGCAATTGCCCCGTTGCCCCCCCCGGATCAGCCCCTGAGGTGGGTACAGTGGCGTAGCGTGGGTTGCCAGCACCCGGGGCAAGGCAAGTAATTTGCGCCCCCTAACCTGCAGACTTTTAGCACTCCCCGAGTCCCTTCAAATAGAATAGTACTGACCTACCTGATTCATATACTGACCACTACACTAACCTACTTGATTTCAACACTGACCAACCTGATTCCTTTACTGACCATTACACACTACACTGACCACTATACTATACTGTTCACTACACTGAGAACTACACTGACCACTACACTGTCCACTACACTACACTATATTGTCCACTACACTGACCAGTATACTATACTGTCCACTACACTGACCACTATACTACACTGTCCACTACACTATACTGTCCACTACACTGACCAGTATACTATACTGTCCACTACACTGACCACTATATTGTCCACTACACTGTCCACTAAACTACACTGTCCACTACACTATACTGTCCACTACACTACACTGTCCACTACACTACACTGACCACTATATTGTCCACTACACTGTCCACTACACTGTCCACTACACTATACTGTCCACTACGCTATACTGTCCACTACACTACACTGTCCACTACACTACACTGACCACTATATTGTCCACTACACTGTCCACTACACTGTCCACTACACTATACTGTCCACTACGCTATACTGTCCACTACACTACACTGTCCACTACACTACACTGACCACTATACTGTCCACTACACTGAGAACTACACTGACCACTATACTATACTGACCCCTATACTGAGAACTACACTGACCACTATACTGTCCATTACACTGACCACTACACTGAGAACTACACTGACCACTACACTGTCCACTATACTGTCTACTACACTGACCACTACACTATACTGTCCACTATACTACACTGACCACTACACTGAGAACTACACTGTCCAATATACTGTCCACTACACTGAGAACTACACTGACCACTATACTATACTGACCCCCTACACTGAGAACTACACTGACCACTATACTGTCCACTACACTGACCACTATACTGTCCACTACACTGACCACCATACTATACTGTCCACTACACTATACTGACCACTACACTGACCACCATACTACACTACACTGACCACTATACTGACCACTATACTACACTGTCCACTACACTGAGAACTACACTGATCACTATACTATACTGACCCCTACACTGAGAACTAAACTGACCACTATACTGTCCACTACACTGACCACCATACTATTCTGTCCACTACACTATACTGGCCACCAAACTGACCACCATACTACACTACACTGACCACTATACTACACTACACTGACCACCATACTACACTACACTGACCGCTATACTGTCCACTATACTACACTGACCACCATACTACACTACACTGACCACTATACTATAATGTCCACTACACTGAGAACTACACTGAACACTATACTGTCCACTACACTGAGAACTACACTGACCACTATACTATACTGACCCCTACACTGAGAACTACACTGACCATTATACTGAGAACTACACTGACCACTAATACTGTCCACTACACTGACCACCATACTATACTGTCCACTACACTATACTGACCACTACACTGACCACCATACTACACTACACTGTCTACTACACTGACCACCATACTACACTACACTGACCGCTATACTGTCCACTATACTACACTGTCCACTACACTGACCACCATACTACACTAACCACTATACTACACTGTCCACTACACTGACCACCATACTACACTACACTGACCACCATACTACACTACACTGACCGCTATACTGTCCACTATACTACACTGACCACCATACTACACTACACTGACCACCATACTACACTACACTGACCACCATACTACACTACACTACACTGACCGCTATACTGTCCACTACACTGACCACCATACTACACTAACTGACCACCATACTACACTACACTGACCACCATACTACACTAACTGACCACCATACTACACTAACTGACCACCATACTACACTGAACCACTATAGTACACTAACTGACCACTATACTACACTAACTGACCACTGTACTCCACTTCACTGAACCACTATAGTACACTAACTGACCACTATACTACACTAACTGACCACTATACTACACTTCACTGAACCACCATACTACACTAACTGACCACTATACTACACTATACTGAACCACCATACTACACTAACTGACCACCACAAATGCAAGCATCGAGACCTAAAGAGGGTCATGCTAATAAAAGAAAAGGTATGGCTCCCTCAGGCCAATGTCATAAGCGTTATCACACACATTCAAGATAGGTAGTAGTGAAGTGCATTGACACGAGGACAACAGTTACCAAGACAATGAGATTGAGAGAAGTCACATCAAATAGAGGGCACATCAGAAGCTGTTGAAGGTTAAGCTAACCAATTAGACCAGATTTTGTCATATTTTTGGGACAGCCTCTGTTGGCATATGTATCTTTATAAAGAGGTAGGCTGTTGTTAACCAGCTGTTTCCAGAAGGTAAGAGGTAGGGGAATGGACTGTCTCCAATAAAACTGAATGGATTTTCTGGCACAAAATAAGAGCAAACCGATTAGAGTACGCCCCGCCACAGTGGGGATTAGGTGTTCAATCAGACCCAATATCCAGATAGACATGGAGGATTGCAGATGTATGGTGCTAACTAAATGAATAAGAGCTATTACCTCCTCCCGGAAAGTGACAATGACAGGGCAGGTCCAAAAAATATGAGTGAAATCTCCTGGGACCCCTCCACATCGCCAGCATTCTGGGGAAGAGCTGGGGTTCATTTTGTTCAACCCGTAAGAAGTGAAGTATGCACGGTGGACCAATTTAAACTGGGTTCAACGGTCTCTGAGAGAACCTAGACATTGAAAAGGAAAGTCCCAGATATCATCCCAGTCGTCATTTTCAAGATCCAGAATATCCCATTGCCATCTGGCCCTAAGACCTTCCAGGACAGGCAGTGAAACCATAACAAGATGGGAATATAACTGGGAGGTGGGCTTTTCTACACAGTCCAGTCGTAGAACACCCTCAGTGATGATCCGTTCAAAGGTTTACTGTCCGAGCCTCTTCCTTCTTCTCATTCTTAATTTATACAGCATTTAGGAATCACTAAAATAACATAACTTTACCACCCCTTTAGTGACTAGTTGGAGAACAAATCCAAATAATACACTAACATTAAGATAATAATTAACACCAAATTAACAAAAACAGGAGGAAGAATTTTAATACTCCAGACAGAATAGTTACATGGAAGATACATAAATATGCGTCTTCATTTGTTTTGCATATTTTAAAGTTAAACTGCAGGCAGCAAACTATACAGATGGCATACAGATAGATACAGAAGTATCAGCTTTACCAGCCGAAGCAATTGTATTTCTGTCTATTCATTCCTAAGATTTACACAGATCTCCTACACAGCATAGCCCTGTCTGGCAGAGTAGAGACCAGATTTTACTCAAGTTAAAGAGGGCCATCAACCTAAAGGTCATGTTATGCTGCCCTGACTCCTCTCCCTCCTTCTCTTCCAATCGCAAAGCAGGACTTCCACCTTTCTCACCCAGGCAAGAGTTATGGTTTTCTTTCTCCTTTCCCCCTGTATGTGCGCAGATGTACCACAAGGCTTTGGGTCCTCAGAGAGCCCTGCAGTATACATGCGCATGCCCTGGTTTCCCCAACCATCTGTGCAAATGTGGGGTTTCCACACATGCGCAAAGACAGCTAGCAAAGAAGTCCCAAACCTTCCCCCGTGTTTGTACATGATCACCTGTGTGTGTGCCAAGATTTGTCAATGGGCTCTGCCAGAACCCAAAGACTGGGCAGAGCCTTTTGGTACATCTGCACATGTGCCACAATGGCGGCGCTGGGGGGGGGGGTCAGGGACGGAACCACCTGAGGGGCTGACTGAAGTTCCAATTTATTAACACTTACAGGTCTTGTCCTTCCTCCAGAAAATGATTGGACAATGAAAGGAGAAGCAGCAGACTGCTGAGGACATCTCTCTGTCATTCTGCTCTCTCCTCCATTTCAGGTATTTATGACCTTTCAAGTCCAACTCCGGGAATAAGACCCCATACACACTATACAACGTTTGTTGTCTGATTTCCTTTAGATTTACCAAAACCATGTAGTGCAAGGGCCTACCTGACTGCAAAAAATTGAAACTCTTAAGGTTTGACCTCATATTATATGGTTTTGGTAAATCTAAAGCACAAAATCAACAGAGAATTGACAAAATCTAGGTAAATTAAATCAAAGGGGAGATGAAAAACAACTTACCCCCACTCTGACTGGCTTCAGCACCCTCCTCCTCGCTCTCCGGGCTGTGGGAGATCCCTCAGGGTCATCACATACAATGCAGGACTAATAACACTGCATTGTATGTGGAGGAGGCAGAAGTGCGACCACGGCCGGGAGTGCCTTAAGCCTCGTACAATAGAAGAAAATTTTACAGCGCACACAAACGTTTACCTCCAGCAAGGCTAGTTTAAAAACACCTAAACATTTTCAAAAAGACATTATCAAAAATATGGGGATTTGGTCACACCATATTGCTATATGATGCTAAGCCCACTTACTGCGACAAAGTACCCCATAATTAGTTGGTCCTACACTATCCATAGATTTGGGAGATCCTGCTTCTCTGAACCATGAGAGCAATATACTCTTCTAAATGGGAGAATCTTAAGGTCTCCACCTATGACACAAGTGGACACTAATGAGAGATACTTAATGAGGGAGTGGGGTGCTCCTATCCCAAAAGGATTTGGTCAGAATCCATACAATAAACAAACAAGATATTTGGGGGGCACACCCTCTCATTAAAGATGGTGCAGCCATAAGCAGGATCTCCCAAATCTATGGATAGTGTAGGACCCACTAATCATTGGGTACTGTGTCGCAGTAAGTGGACTTAGCACCATATAGCAATATGGTGTGACCAAATCCCCATATTTTTGATAATGTCTTTTTGAAAATGTTTAGGTGTTTTTAACCACTTCCCGCCCAGCCCATAGCAGGTTACGGCCGGGCGGTGGTTCAGTTATCCTGACTGGGCGTCATATGATGTCCAGCAGGATAACATGCCGCAGCGCGCCCGCGGGGGTGCGCATCGCGGCGATCGGTGGAGCGGTGTGTCAGTCTGACACACCGCTCCACCGTTCTTGGTAAAGAGCCGTGTCCAATCACGACTGTTCACAATGTCAATAGGAAGAGCCGTTGATCGGCTTTTCCTCACTCGCGTCTGTCAGACGCGAGTAGAGGAGAGCCGATCAGGGGCTCTACTGGCAGGGGGGTCTGCGCTGATTGTTTATCAGCGCAGCCCCCCCTCAGATCACCACACTGGACCACCAGGGATCGCCACTAGGACCACCAGGGAAGGGGCAACATGTGGATGGCCAGGTATGTACCCCATGGCCATCCACATGTGCCCAGTCAGTGCCCAATCTGTGCCAATCAGTGCCCACAAATGGGCACTGATTGGCACCATTATGTTGCAGTGATGCCCAGCAATGCCACCCTTAGGGGCATCAGTGCAAACAATCAGTGTCATCAGTGCCACCCATCAGTGTCCATCGGTGCCACCTGTCAGTGCCTATCCATGCCCATC
Organism: Aquarana catesbeiana; assembly: GCF_042186555.1. Classification (NCBI taxonomy): domain Eukaryota; kingdom Metazoa; phylum Chordata; class Amphibia; order Anura; family Ranidae; genus Aquarana; species Aquarana catesbeiana. The sequence goes on along the minus strand of NC_133334.1, from coordinate 54,936,229 downwards.
AGTACCCACCTATCAGTGCCCATCTGTGCCAACTATCAGTGCCACCCATAATTACCCATCAATGCCACCTACGAGTGCCCATCAATGCCACCTACGAGTTCCCATCAGTGCCGCCTATGAGTGCCCATCAGTGCCACCTATGAGTGCCCATCAGTGCCGCATACCAGTGCCAGCTATCAGTGCCCATCAGTGCCACCTATCAGTGCCCATCAGTGCCACCTCATTAGTGCCACCTCATCGGTGCCCATCAGTGCCGCCATATCAGTGCCCGTCAGTGCAGCCATATCAGTGCCCGTCATTGAAGAAGAAAACTTACTTATTTACAAAAAATTTTAACAGAAACAAAGAAAAACTTGTTTTTTTCAAAAGTTTCGGTCTTTTTTTTATTTGTTGCACAAAAAATAAAAACCACAGAGGTGATCAAATACCACCAAAAGAAAGCTCTTTTTGTGGGAACAAAATGATAAAAAATTTGTTTGAGTACAGTGTTGCATGACCGCGCAATTGTCATTCAAAGTGCGACAGCGCTGAAAGCTGAAAATTGGCCTGGGCGGGAAGGTGTCTAAGTGCCTGGTGTTGAAGTGGTTAAACTAGCCTTGCTGGAGGTAAATGTTTGTGTGCGCTGTAAAGTTTTCTTCTACTGTATGGTCTTATGGCTGCACCATCTGATACACACAATCAGATTTTCGGACGAACGTTCGTCCGTTTTTTGTTGCATGCTAGTCTCATATTGAAAGTGAAGAGGTTACTCACCATACGAAAATTCTCGTACGACAGAATTCAACTTCAAAAGTGACGTAATGTGTTGAATAGTTTTGTATGTATTCTTTCATTTCTGAGCATGCATAGCTCTTACGATTTTTTTTTTTTGGACGAAAACCGTACCAATTAACCGATTGGCGACCGGCCACCGTCATTCGGCACGGTCATTCAGCAGCCAAGTCTTCCGGGGCTGAAGTGGTTAAATAAAAAACGGACGTTGTGTTCACGTACGATTAAAATTTTATAGTCTGCAGATCCAGCTTTTGTCGTACGAAAAATAATAATCGGCTGTCGAAAGCACCATACTAACAATGCGAAAATCGGCAGATTGTTCATCATACTAAATTTTACTTCCAATTTTGGTATTGTGTGTACGGGCTTTTACAGAGAAGGCAATGCGGACCTGGTCCTACTTCTGGAGGGACCCTGCTGGAACGTGAAATAAAGTAAGCATTAAGCATACATATCAGGAAAGAAATATGCAATTATCAGCAACTCATCAGGTTTTAGCTTTTAGCATGAATAGCTGATTGGTTGCTACAGGCTGCTTTACTTTCCCACTATGCTTTATTACATTAAGGACATACTATATGGGTGCATTTAATAAAACAAAGTGCAATAATGCAATATTTTGTTTCACCGTCTTGATTATGTCAGACTGATGAAAGCGTCAAATCAGAGCAGTTGCTAAGGGCTAGTACAGCGTTTTTCACAATTATCTTTTTGCCTTATTGGCTAAAATATACCAAGTTGTCATCTGTAAACCGTTAGCAGATGGTTCATTATTGAACGCCCCTCTCACACACACACACATTCCCTATAGTGATAAGGCTGCTATGGAATCATTATGTTGTATGATCTGTACTCAGTGTCGGCTGTCACACACATACTAGTCAAGGAAAATAACATATTTCAAAGCAGGAAAGCATCTGTGGCACTGAATAGTACTTGTCAGGCTGATATGAAATATAGCAATCAGGACAGCAAGATGGGACAGGATGGCATTCCAATCAATTACAAGAGGGAGGCTGATGAGAGGGGACAGACAGGCCAGGGATGCCACAGGGGATGCCATGCACACACAGGCTGGTGGTATAAATGCAATGGGTGAAGGTACCTGGTGCTAAGCTGGAGATGGTTATTCTTGCAGATCTTCTCCTTGGCAGGTACACAAAGCTCTCATCTTCCAGCATCCTCCCAGCTTATCCCCTTCTCCTCCCACCAACACATCTATATATCTTGCCTCCACTTGCCCTCCTGTGACCCAACATCCCCCTCCTTCCTGCACTTACCTGTCCTGCTGGTCACCAGCCTCTTGCCTTCTCTCTGCCTGGTGTCTCCTGGAAAGATTTGGTGCAGCCTGGGCTGGGAAAGGGGGCGCTGGAGGGAGGGGGGGCACGCAAGGGGGTCCACATACACAGGGCACAAAATCATGGACAGGTGACAACAGCACTCTGCAGGCTTGTAAGGGATGAAGACCATCGCGGAGGCAGGTGATCGCACACGTGTAGAGGAGTGTATGGGGAAACAGACTGAGAAACTAATAGGGGCTACAATGATTATTCACAACTTGTTGGCTAATCCATGGGCTGCGGAGGCATAGAAAATGAATGAAATCCTTCGTTTTGCAAGTATAGATCTGTAATGCTACCCCTGCAGGCACTATAAGGTTATTTCCCAAGCACTGCAAAGGCAGCCAGACACACAGCAACATTCTATTCACTGTGGCTAAGTAATCAGTCTAAATTGGAGAATGGCTTTTTGAAGTTTATTGCTAAATAACTTGTGACTGGGGAGGACAATGAGGTCAGCGTTGCCAACCCTCGCAGTGAAATTTACTGACAGGACGCCCACAATTTACAAAGAGCACTATTTTTACTGACAAAAAATCATCAAATTTATGCCAGCAATACATGGTTTGAATCTCGGCCAGTTCAGCAGGCACCAGCCGAGATCCAGCCGGTTCAGCAGGCACCAGCCGAGATCCAGCCGGTTCAGCAGGCACCAGCCGAGATCTAGCCGGTTCAGCAGGCACCAGCCGAGATCCATCCGGTTCAGCAGCAACCAGCCGAGATCCAGCCGGTTCAGCAGGCACCAGCCGAGATCCAGCCGGTTCAGCAGGCACCAGCCGAGATCCAGCCAGTTCAGCAGGCATCAGCCGAGATTTACACCGTTAATTGGCAGGCTGAATGTAAAAGTTGATCGATTGATCAACTTGGATACAACCAGCCTGCTAGCAGCCGCTAGTGATAATCACTGTCTTCTTCCAGCAGGGACAGCTTCCCCTTCCCCTCTGCTGGGAGAAGGGATTCCTGCATTGACACTGTGTTGATGGGGGATCGAGTGAATTTCTTTCCTGCAACCTGTGGTTGTAGGAAAGAAATTTGCTCTGTGTATGGCCGGCCCTACTGACAGAACCACATTTTTTACTGACAATTCGAAGTAGTGCATAAAAAGAATGTTGTTATTTCAAAACAGTGAAATATCCTTATTTAAGCTATAAACATACAGCTAATGCTATTAGAAATGTGTTTAAAGAGGAAGCAACCCCTGATGGCTTTTGCTTCCTCTTTTGCTCGCTGCAAAGCCTGCAAATGAAAAGCATAATGGGCTAGTATGCATCGCATACTAGCCCATTATGTGCCACTTACCTGCAAAAGGATCCAGCGATGTCCCCTGTGTAGGCAGCGTCCATCTTCTGGTCCCTCTTCCTTCCGGGCTGTGGACTCCGGCTCTGTGATTCGCCGGAGCAGCGTGATGTCACTTCTGCACATGTACACCGGAGCAGCGATTAACGGCACAGGCTAGGGAAGAAACAGCACTTAGTTTAGGAGATATTTCCACTACCTATAGGTAAGCCTTATTCTAGGCTTACCTATATATAGGTAGAAGTCCAAAAAGTGGGTTTACAACCACTTTAAGTTAAAAGGGCCCAAAATACATCCCTGGGAATTACAGACCAGTTAGCCTAACATCAATAGTATGTAAACTCTTGGAGGGGATGATAAGGGACTATATACAAGATTTTAGTAATAAGAGCGATATCATTAGCAGTAATCAGCATGGATTCATGAAGAATCATTCTTGCCAAACCAATCTATTAACCTTCTATGAGGAGGTGAGTTGCCATCTAGATAAAGGAAGGCCCGTAGACGTGGTGTATCTGGATTTTGCAAAAGCATTTGACACAGTTCCCCATAAACGTTTACTGTACAAGATAAGGCCTATTGGCAGGGACCATAGGGTGAGTACATGGATTGAAAACTGGCTACAAGGGCGAGTTCAGAGTGTGGTGATAAATGGGGAGTACTCAGAATGGTCAGGGGTGGGTAGTGGGGTTCCCCAGGGTTCTGTGCTGGGACCAATCCTATTTAATTTGTTTATAAACGACCTGGAGGATGGGATAAACAGTTCAATCTCTGTATTTGCAGACAATACTAAGCTAAGCAGGGCAATAACTTCTCCGCAGGATGTGGAAACCTTGCAAAAAGTCCTGAACAAATTAATGGGCTAGGCAACTACATGGCAAATGAGGTTCAATGTAGAAAAATGTAAAATAATGCATTTGGGTGGCAAAAATATGAATGCAATCTATACACTGGGGGGAGAACCTCTGGGGGAATCTAGGATGGAAAAGGACCTGGGGGTCCTAGTGGATGATAAGCTCAGCAATGGCATGCAATGCCAAGCTGCTGCTAACAAAGCAAACAGAATATTGGCATGCATTAAAAGGGGGATCAACGCAAGAGATAAAACGATAATTCTCCCGCTCTACAAGACTCTGGTCCGGCCACACCTGGAGTATGCTGTCCAGTTCTGGGCACCAGTCCTCAGGAAGGATTTACTGGAAATGGAGCGAGTACAAAGAAGGGCAAAGCTAATAAAGGGTCTGGAGGATATTAGTTATGAGGAAAGGTTGCGAGCACTGAACTTATTCTCTCTGGAGAAGAGACGCTTGAGAGGGGATATGATTTCAATATACAAATACCATACTGGTGACCCCACAATAGGGATAAAACTTTTTCGCAGAAGAGAGTTTAATAAGACTCGTGGCCACTCATTACAATTAGAAGAAAAGAGGTTTAACCTTAAACTACGTAGAAGGTTCTTTACTGTAAGAGCGGCAAGGATGTGGAATTCCCTTCCACAGGCGGTGGTCTCAGCGGGGAGCATTGACAGCTTCAAGAAACAATTAGATAATCACCTGAATGACCGCAACATACAGGGATATACAATGTAATACTGACACATAATCACACACATAGGTTGGACTTGATGGACTTGTGTCTTTTTTCAACCTCACCTACTATGTAACTATGTAACTATGTAATAAGTTATAAGAAAAGTCAAAAAGCATATTCTCCATTTAATATAACCCAGCCGTTTTGTTACCTGCGTCTGGCTGGAGAGATTTCCCTTCAATTTCAGTCCCATAGACAATTAGCCACCAACACAGAAATTGAGGGGAAATCACAGGTAGCCACCAGAATCAAAAGAATTTCTGTTCAGAATTTGGTGGAATAGAAAACAGGGCAATTAGAGTGTGAATCTCCCCAGCTAGAGACGTTAATAAAAACTAACATAGCAGTTACCTAAGAGACAGTAATGTTAATACATTGTATTCAAGTAACAATTTGTTAAAGGAGCTTGCAGCAGTTTTCAGTGGAACAGATGTCCCTGTGTGAAGGTTTCTCCTCGCCACCTGTTCCATTGAAAACGACTGCAACAGACCACCTTCCACAAAGTGAATACACTAGGGTAAGGGGGGTTACTGATCTCTGTAAGGGGCGTTACTGGGGTTCACCTTTGTTCACCTTTTTTTTCTAAATTCCAGCTCCTCTATGTACCATTATAGCATTCATGTCATTTTTTTGCAAAAATATCAAAGCTTTCCATAAAATTTACAGACACGTACCTTACTGTTCTCCATCCATGTTTCCAAATGTATCAATTTCTTCTGTCTTCCTTCCTGAACAGACTATAGGTTATGACACAGGAAGGAGTTGACAAGCTGTCCTCATTAGCACACACCCTGCATCATCCACCCACTCATTCCCAACTTTTCTTTAATGAAATGCAATCTATCAACGATCACCCTTCTCACTAAATACACAACATACAATTAGATTGCATAGTGTATGGCCATCTTTATACAAGTACATAGGAGGAAGTGGAAAGAAACACTCAGCTGTCAAGCCCCGTTCACATCTCTGCATAGCAGGAACTCGCATCACATGCGTTTTTTTTTTTTTTTTGGGGGGGGGGGGCGTTTTTGGAGCATTTTCACTCATCACACATAGGGTAGCCCGTCCACCTGTATGGGCTGTCCTACACAGTGCAATTGTCCCAAAGAAGCTTCAGAACCTTTTTTTAGAGCAGAGCTTGATGCATTTTTTTACTGCAATTTTTGGTGCAGCGCATTTCTGAAATGCCAGGAAACGCACAGATGTGAATGGAGCCTCATTGTTCTTGTGTCACTGCACCAATTTCACTTTCAGGCCCCATTCACATCTAGCATAGGGGGAGTGAATGTTTTGTGGCTCGTTTTTCCTGTGACACGCATAGGACAGCCTGCTGATTTCAATGGGCTGCACTACGAGTGGCTCATGGGACATTTTGGCGTTTTGTCGGTAGACATGTGCATGATGAAAAAAATTGTTTTGTTTCGTTTCATTTTGTACACAGAACATCCTGTGATTACATTACCATAGAATACACACTATAACACTGCAGTGCCACCTACTGCCTAGACAGCTATACAGCATACAGTACACAGTTACATCATAAAGCAACTTTACATTACTTGCTGTTGTTCTTCCAACATTGCACAGTGCAGGTAAGTATAACATTTTTGTTACTTTTGTTTTAAAAGGAAACATTTTTACCATTATTATCACTTTAAAGACTACTGTACTACTTTAGAGGGTGTCCTATCCAGGGCACCATGCTCCATATATGGTGGGATTGCTCAAGATTACCAGGTTTCTGGAAAGGGCTTTTTTTCCCTGCTGCGCTGAGTTACTGGTATCTCAATAATGCAGAAACCTCCAATTGCATTGTTAAACTAACCTATTCCTTGCAGTGTCTTGTAGCTCTCAACGATTGATCTTCTTTATCCTTCTTGCTTCTAAAATCTCAGTAGCGGGAGTATGGAAGAAACCTTCAGTCTCATTGAGGAGAGTGAAGCATAAGACTTCTTGGATAATGGTCCTTAAAGTGGAGTTCCGCTTAAAAAAAAAAAAATTAAAGTCGGCAGCTACAAATACTGCAGCTGCTGACTTTTAATAATCGGACACTTACCTGTCCCAGGGTCCAGCTATGCAGGGAAACGAAGCCCCGCTCGTCTCCCCCTCCGCTTGGTGGCGCCGGCATTGTAACTGCGCATGCGCAAGCCACGCCGCGCGCCGTGACTGGCCGCATGATCATCTGGGACCTGTGACATGTCCCAGATGATTGCCTAGAGGGAGGTGGAGAGGTGATCTTCCTTCCAGCGCCAAGGGTGCGCCAGAAGGAAGTGGGAGCTGGATCCCTCTGAAAAGAGGGTATCCGCTCCCCCCCCCCCAAAAAAATGACATGCCAAATGTGGCATGTCAGGGGGTCACCTTCTCTTAAAGCGGAAGTACCATTTTTGGGTGGAACTCCGCTTTAAACAGATTGCCAGCAAGATTAATGACAACGTGCAAAAATTTGAGAAGACCTGGGACCCCTGGGCTAAATATATGCATATTCAGGTAACTTCTCCTTCAGGGATGACTTTGACATCTCAAGGAATTTCCTAGCTCTCTCTCTTCCTCTCATTTCTTCTTGTTTCCCTTTCTTCCTCTTCTATATTGCTTCTTTCAACACTTCCCTTTTACAACCAATGGATACTTCTTTTGGAATGGTACCACTAATTATTTGGACTGGCATATGTTTACCTTCTTCATGCTCAACACACATGTAGTTGTTATAGTTATTTGGATACTATTGGATGACTAGTTCAATGATGTAAACCAAGCTGAACTTTTCTATGACGTACGTACATCATTTTTGTACAATGCTTTATAAGTTTCCAGTTTTTATAACCAGTCTGTCTGACTGATGCATGTACTTATCCAACTTTTTTTTTTTTTCCAACAAAAGTATTAAACAAGGAAATGTATTAAATTCTCAGCGCATATTTGCATATCAATTAGCAGACACAGCTGTGCCGAGACCACGTGCCCTGCTTGCTCCCGCCACAATTACCAGTGGCTAATGGAAAGTTCCTGATCGCTTCATGTGGCTGCCATGACAGCCAATCACGGTGGTCACGTGAGCATAAACTCCCATCTGAAATCCCTTAGGGCCAGGAGGCGACAGTGCAAAGGGTTTAAAAGGCCAACTCTGCATTTTAAAAATAAATAAATAAATGCACTCATATTGATTATAATTTTTAAAAAATGTGGATTTATTCTTTTTTTGCATTTGAGCCTGCAAAACTTTGCAACCACGCAACCAGTGGATGGCAGAAGAAAAGCTCAGGATCCTGCAGACTATTACGCCAGCCACAGGATATCCTAAATGTGTGTAATCATGTGCTACTCATATTTTCTGAGATCTTTTTAGAAAGAGTGTAACGTCACCGCCAGTAGCACAGAAGCTGGATGAAAGGCAAGTATATTCATTAAAGCGGAGTTCCAGCCTGGGGGGGAATAATGCTGTAGCTGCTGACTTTTAATATAAGGACACCTAACTGTCCAGGGAGCTCGCAATGTCGGCACCCCAAGCCGATCCATCCATCGGCTTCGGGTGCAGGCGCTGGTATTGCAAGTAAGGTAAACCGGCAATGAAGCCTTCAGGCTTCATTGCCGGTTTCCTACTGCGCATGCGCAAGTTGCGCTTTCGTTTTCTGAATGGTCACGACGTCTTCTGGGACACACACAGGTCCCAGAAGGCAGCGGGGGGAAGCAGGGCGGCCGGATGCAACTGCGGAAGTGACGTACCTGGCTGTGGCGACATAGGACAGAAGTCCCGAAGAAAAAATGCAAAAAAGGTACCAAAAGAAAAAAAAAAATATCCAAAAACAATGGGGGGAAGGATGTTCAATTGTTTGAGACCGAGTTCTCTTTTTCAACAACAGGAAGAGGAGACAAGGGAGTCCCCAGAAAGCAAAAAAGGGGAATGGTCAACTACGGCTTATGGTACAAAAATGCAAAAAGGCTTTATTAAGGGTTCTCTTTTTGTCTGGAACTCTGCTTTAACCACTTATCTACCAGGATAATTTTTTCATTTGTTGCACACGTTAAAAATCAGCATTTTTTGCTAGAAAATAATGCAAACCCCCTAAAAAGTATATGTTTTCTGAAAGCAGAGACCCTGCAGAATAAAATGGTGGCATTTGCAATTTTTTTTTTTGTTGCGCAATATTTGAGCATTTTTTTATGAAAAAAATAAACTAAAATTAATTTTCGTGCAAACAAATGCATTATTATACCCAATTTTTTGTTAAAATATTAAGATGGTGTTATGTCGAATAAATAGATATCAAACAAGTCATGTCTTAAAATTGCACATGCCTGTGGAATCACAAAAAAAATCTATGGTACCAAGTGGCAGCGGGTGCTCAATTTTCTTGGGGGGGGGGGGGGCGGCCCGTGGCCCCCCCAGTCAGCCAGCCACCCCCCCAGCCAGCCAACTAAAAACAACCCCCTGCCAGCCCCGCATCAATCCCCAATCAATCGAGTTTGCTCGATTGATCGATCCCTGCTCCCCCGTCGCTCGCTCGCTGTTTTGCTCGCCCCCCGCCCGCAAGGCCCCCCCCGCCAGCCCCGCATCCTGGTAGTTGCTTCTCCCTCTGGCCAATCAGGATTTAGGACTCCCGGACAATCGATTCTTAAAGTGATACTAAACCTTCGTTTTTTTTTTGTTTTTTTTTTAAATAACAAACATGTCATACTTACCTCCACTGTGCAGCTCATTTTGCACAGAGTGGCCCCGAACATCCTCTTCTGGGGTCCCTTTGTGGGTCTCGCGGCTCCTCCCTACATTAGATAGCCCCCTAGGAGAAGCGCTCTCCTGAGGGGGTTACCTTGCGAGCACACTCCCGAGTCATTCATTCGGCGTCCATAGAAGCTGAATGTATGACTCGGCCCCTCCCCCCGGCGCTCGGGTCATTGAATTTGATTGACAGCAGCGGGAGCCAATGGCTGCGCTGCTATCACTCTAGCCAATCAAAGCCGGGACTCTGTGGAGAGAAGGACTGCGCGTCCCTGCCGAAGAAGATGAAGGATCTCAAGTAAGTAAAACGGGGGGGCTGGTGACTGCCAGGTGTTTTTTCACCTTAATACATAGGATGCATTAAGGTGAAAAAACACGTACCTTTACAACCCCTTTAAGACTCCCGGCCAATCGGGTCTCACTCATACATTTGTGACAGTATCTCACATGTGTAGCATGATAAATGTTTACTTACATGAGTTTGCCATACGCTGGACTTTTTATGTTAGGTGTGTGCAGGGGTTCCTCCTGTATACTCTGGGGAATCTGTTTTCTGCAGCCCTGGGCTCCCTGATAGAACTGTAGAGCCTGGGAAACACTGCGTGTGACTGTCTCTTGAGAAAGTTATACTGATAACAAATGTTTGTGAGTATATTTTCTTTTTAATAAATAATATTTGGTTTTAGCAATCATATGCTATGAATTGTTTTATTTTCCCGTGATCTTATGATAGGAATACTGTTGAGTGACAGATATGAATACTGTGGAGTGACAAAAGGAAGAAGAGACCTGCTAGCAGCTGCATAGAATTACAGGAATTCAGAGCGGCTGTTTTGCTTTATCTGAAGTGAAGCAACACTAATGGTAAGTGACTGTCCAAATGAATTGGGGGGGGACACCTTAATGTAGAATCTGCAAAGTTTATGTCACTTGCATGTTTTACTAAAAGAATAGTGATTTGCACACTGCTTCACATACTTTGTGATCCGCTTTGTAAGATATAGGTTTGTAAGTGTAGCAATAACTCACGGTGGAGCTGCTGATTTATTACTGGGCCTGTCCTCTGATCTTTTCACCCCTCTTAAAACTTGTACTTCTCCCCTTGACACAACTGTAGTGCAGTGTTATAATGACACTAATGCCAACTTTATCCCACAATATACACTTATACATATATTTACCTCTACCTGATTGCTTGTAGCTCCACCTGCAGGAGAAATAACAACACTGCACACCAACTTCTGTAACAACCAAAATAACTTATTTTTTACTGAAATGATATATGTATATAAAAGTTATTACAATGGCTATACTATCACACCAACCTAGTGTGACAGTAAAGTGAATAATTATGACAGTCTTTGTAACATACACAAATATACCTAAATACATATATATATATATATATATATACACTTGGGAGCTCCCCCTGCTTTAAACCGTAAAGTCACTATCCTTTATAACTAGATGCAGGGCCCTGCAATAGAAAAAAAATAGTCCTGACGTCTTGAACCTTCACCAGCTATGAATCAGTAATTGTAATCCACAGAGAGTTCTGGAGTGTTGCGCAGTGCAAGGTGATACACAAAGGCAATTATAATCCAGCAAATTGATTAAGTGTTTTTATTTGAAGAAGACAGACATCCAGTATCAGTTCTTGGATATTGAAGTCTGTGTAAATGTAATGTTTTCCAACTCACTTGTTCCGTGGGACTATCAGTCCCAGCAACACTCTGTAACAGTTTTAAATGTGTATAGTGTTAAACAAACTTCTGGGTGTTAACCCTCTCACCGCACCGGATCCGGACAGATGGGTGTCTCCGTTTCAGCAGTTCTCAGTCCGTGTGGAGCCCCAACCTCGCTGTCATGCTGTTCTGTTTTCTAACGACCAGGAGTCCTCAGTTACCTCCTCCACGGGTCTCTGGAATGACCACTTCTGTTACTTCAGCACACTGTGATACGATGGCGGATCCTTGCTGCTGCTCCGCTCCTTCGCAAGGTAACCGCAACCCTGTGGGACACACATACCCACAGAGTTCTGCTGGCAGGCCACGCGTCCCAAGAACAAGAGACTTAAGATGGCCGCTCCCAGCCCTTTTATATCCTCCCCACAATGCAGTTCAGTTTTCCTCTGGTCCTTGAGCATTGTGGGTAGGTCATAGTTGATGTCCAGAAGTAAACAATCAATCACTTCCATGTCACTTCTCAAAATAATGAAAAATAAACAGATTGCATCCTTATAATTAGCTACTAGATGGCGCTATATCAACTTATTACCTTTACAACAATACATATGACTAGAAACAAAAGTTGTCAGTGCTACATACTCCCCCTGCTTTAGATCTTTAGTCCCCAAAGATATGTAAGACCTTGTTCCTGCTACACATTTTAGCCTCTAGACGAGTGCACAGGACCGACAGAGGAGCCTCCCACCAGGTGTTGGGAAACTATTCTGTGTACCCACAACTGTCACCTTGGTATCAGATACAGGTGTGTCAAGGGGTGAAACAGGGCTCTCCATTTCCAGATTGACAGAGGAGGAACTAGGCTCATCGACATTCCTTTTACTGGTAACCTTTGTTACTTCAGAACACTAGCCCAAAGTATCATATGTCAGTCTTTTGGGTGGGCGAATGCTCCTCTTTCCTCTTTGTCCTTTTGGTGTGTCCTCTATTTCTGGGTGAACACTGTTTTCTTCTATTACGGACCTTGTTTTTTCCAATTCAGTGGGAGACGAACACTCTTTAGCCCGTTCAGACAATGATGGTATAAACTCTGGAGCTTCTGTCCTAAGGGCCTCACTATCCTCTCTGATTGTCGGGGATGAAACACTCCTTTCAGCTTTGGGTGTATCAGATGACCACAGCCAGCTGATGTCCATGTCTCTCTCCTCACTATTTTCAGTTGTTAAAGACCCAGACTGAGACCTAGTTACAGACCAACGTGCAACATCTGATGTAGATGATAACTCCTCCTCGGCTCGGGGATTACCCTGACTGCATCAGTGAGGGGCAAAAGGTGATTCAGATGCCAAGTCTTAACTGGTCCAGCACTTCCTTCTGGTCTAATTTCAAATACTGGAAGCCCTGGGAGCTGTTTACATATGATGTATGGCTGTGACCTCCAGCGATTTGCCAACTTGTGTTTCCCAGGAATACCCAAATTTCTTAGTAGAACTCGGTCACCAGGTTGTAGATCTTGAACCCTTACTTTGAGGTCAAAGTTCCTCTTATTTCTATTCCCTCTGTTGTTTGACATAGTCCGAGCCTTCTCATAAGCAATCTTCAGACTCTTCCGCAGCCTATTTGTATATCCTCGATGAGAGTTCTCTGAGGTGTGGTCCAGAGAAGTTCCAAAAGCCAAGTCCACTGGTAATCTAGCCTCTCTCCCAAACATCAACCGATAAGGTGAATATCCTGTGACGTCACTCTTAGTGCTATTATACGCATGTACTAAAGCAGTGATATGCCTACTCCAATTGGGCTTTTGCTCAGAGGTCAGTGTCCCTAACATATCAAGAAGAGTTCTATTAAACCTCTCCGGCTGAGGATCTCCTTGCGGGTGATAAGGTGTAGTTCTAGACTTCTGAATTCCCAATAAATCCAACAACCTCCTGATGAGCGTACTCTCAAAGTCTCTTCCCTGATCTGAGTGAATCCTCTGTGGTAAGCCATAATGGACGAAAAACTTCTCCACTACTTTTTGCCACTGTGACTGTCTTCTGATCTTTCGTGGAGAAGGCTTGAGCATACCTGGTAAAATGGTCTGTGACTACCAAGATATTTCCTTGCCCACTCAAGTCGGATTCTAAACACAGAAAATCTATGCAAACTAAATCCATGGGACCTTGGCTTGATAAATGACCCATCGGGGCGGCTCGTTGCGGCAAAGTCTTTCTCTGGATACACCTATGGCAGGAGTGACAGTAACTCTCCACTTCTTTCCTCATGTAAGGCCAATAGAATCTATCGCTTATCAGTTGAAGAGTTCTTTCTGCCCCCAGATGGCCATGACAATCATGCAGGGCGATTAACACTTTCTCCCTGTGTTTCTCTGGCAGAAACAGTTGCCACTTTTCCTCCAGATCCTCAGAGGGGCCCCTTCGGTAGACCACCCCTTGTTGCAACTGCAACCGATTCCACTCTTTATGTAACAACAGAGCTTCCCTCCGAGCACTTTTCAAAAGTAAATCGGGGTGCTGACTCTCCAAAGCTCCCAGTATCAAGCTGCAGAGTGGATCTTCCTGTTGATCTCTCCTAAGGTCTTTCCTCGATAACTTAGGTAGACCTTCTCCTGCAATCTGAGAGACATTACAGTAGTATCTGGGCACCCCTGCTGTAGTCACTCCAATCTCTTCAGCTCTGGCTCCACCTTTCTTCTGCTTTTCTACTCCTTCTCAAAGGGCTCTTACCCCTTCGGGGGCAAGCTGAGTCCAATCCTCTTGGGTACTCAAAGGACTGTGGGGTCTTCTTGACAGCGCATCTGCATCTCTGTTGTCCACTACTGGTCTGTATTTCAAGCTAAAGGAGAAGGTTGAAAGAGCAGCCAACCACCTATGGCCTGTAGCATCCAATTTTACGGTGGTAAGCAAGTGAGTGAGGTTGTTGTTATCTGTTTTGACTACAAATTCTGCAACATACAGGTAATCTCTCAACTTGTCTACTACGACCCACTTCAAGGCCAGAAACTCAAGTTTATGAGTGGGGTAGTTCTTCTCAGCAGTGGATAGGCTCTGGCTCACATAAGCAATAGGCCTTAAATGTCCATTATGATCTTGGTAGAGTACTCCGCCAAGCCCATCTCGGCTGACATCCACGTGCAGTTCATAGGGTTTGGTAGGATCTGCATAAGCTAACACTGGAGCAGTGGTAAGGCTCCACTTCAATTGTCTGAATGTCTCCTCACATTGCGGAGTCCACTGATCCTGAATAGACTCCTTCTTCTTTCTGGACCCTTCTTTCTGCCTCTTAGGTTTCTCTGAATCCACATCAGCCTCTTCTTGATTTTTCAATAGTTCCGTGAGTGGGTGGGCTATCTTCGCAAACCCCTCCACAAACCTCCGATAGTAGGAGCAGAATCCCAGAAATTACCTGAGCTCAGTCACATTCGTGTGCTTGGGCCAAGAGGTAACAGCTTCCAACTTCTCAGGGTCAGTTGCTATCCCTTCTTCAGACACAATGTGCCCCAGATAGTTCACTGAAGATTGATAGAACTGACATTTCTCCATTGAAAGTGTCAAGCCCTCATCATGTAATCTCTTCAGGACCTTTTCAAGTCGCTCTTCATGCTCTTCAAGAGTTCGGCCAAATACTATGATATCGTCTAAGTATACTAGGACCTCAATCAAGTTCATGTCGCCTACCGTCTTTTCCATGAGCCGCTGGAAAGTTGCTGGGGCCCCAGACAGACCTTGTGGCATCCGGGTAAATTCATAGAACCCCACGGGGGTAATGAAGGCAGTCTTCTCCCTATCCTCAGGACTCATGGGGATCTGGTAATAACCACTCTTCAAGTCTAATACACTGAACCACTTCGCCCCAGACAGGCTCTGTAGGGCATCTTCTATACGAGTGGTAGTGTATTGATCGGGAATGGTCCGTCGGTTCAGAGTCCTGTAGTGGATACACAGCTGTAGTGATCCATTTTTCTTCCTCACTACCACTATCGGGGAGGCATATGGACTCCTGGATTCCCTGATAATCCCAGTCCTTTTCAGCTCAGCTAGCTGTTCTCGAAGGTCCTCCAGATCTCCCAATGGGATCCTCCTAACCCTTTCTCGAAAAGGTTTGTCTTCCTCCAGCCGCATCTTGTGCTCTGCACTTTTAGCATACCCCACATCAAACTCACTCCTTGAGAAAGCCTCTCTCCATCTCATGAGCTGGGCTTTGGCCCTCTCCATCCAAACAGGCGTAAGGGAGGTGTTCTTCGGGTAGAAGTCCTCTGGGAATCTCCCCTTCTGGTCCTCTTTTAACATCACTTGGCGAGACCGGGGTTGCTTGATTTGCCTGCCCAAGCAGCATTCTTGCTGGTACCTTCACAGGCAAAGCTGTCGTGTTCCGAACACTGACTGAGACTCTCTCTCTGCTTCTCTTAAGCGCCTTAGTTGATAACACTTTTGGGATTATCTCCAGACCCACACCTTCTTCTCGAGTGTCCATCTCCAAGACAATGAATCGACCAGGTTGTCTCCAACTCAACTTGACAGAGGCCCTCATGCATATCACTTCACCCGGTTGTAGCAGTTCTTCACCTCGGTCTAAACGCCAGACTTTTCCCACTCCTCCTGCTGGGGCCTTCTGTTCGTGTACTATATCCTTGTACATTTGGGTTAGCATGGGGTGTACCTTCATGGCTGGGGCACTTTCCTTCTGTACAAGCAGTGTCAGGAGTCTTCTGACCAGATCAGTATTTGTTCCGATGATAAGGGAACTTCTATGAGCCCCAGGGGGCCGAGGACACACTACTGCCAGGGTGTCGAAAGTCTCCGCTTTTCCAGCCACACTCGGGTCAAAGGTGAGTTTGATAGGGATATAACCCTCATAAAGGAAGTTCTGGGTACCCAGGCCCCATATCTCTCCTCTCCAACTTTTGCAGGGGCAGATGTTTGAGATGCTTCATATAGAAATCTTTGTATAATAGAGTCACCTGGGCTCCAGTATCTAGAAGGGCTTTGGCATAGATTCCTTCCACCTGGATTGGGATGATCGGGGAGGGTCCTACTAGCTTGGGAGGAAATCCACAAGGTGAGGTTGGCTTACTCTGCTAATTAGTACGTACTTTGATTCCTTGTTTCCATGGGCGTTTGCCCAACTTCGTCTTCTCTCTTATCCTCGGAACTTGGCGCGGCTGGGTTTTGTTGGAGTTGGCGGCTGTTACAGGGCACCCAGTTGACTCCTTCACTGCGGCCCTTTGAAGTTTTCCGCCGGCTGTTGCCGTCTCACTGCTGCCCTTGGGCTTGGGCACACTCTCCTATGGTGTCCAGCCCCTCCACAGCTGAAACAGAGCCCAGGTCTCCTCTCAAAGGTAGAGTTGGACACATTTTCAGGTTTTCTAACTTCTCCTTCAGGTGGAGTAAGGGATTTTTTGGTCAACAGAACCATCATCTCCATTAACTCTGCCACCTGAGTCTTTAGGAGCTCGATCTGAGGATCATCATCCATTACATTAACAGTCCTGACTCCAACAGCTTGTTTCGTCTCTTGAGTCTTTCCCTTCTTCCTTTCCAGGATAGCCTCTTCTTCTTGTACAATCTGAATCAGATCGGGGTACTTTAATATGCCTCCGTCTTGACGAGTTCTTAACTGGAGCGTGATGGGGTCCAAAGCCTGGGCACCTCTTAAAACTTGTTTGGCTCGAATTTCATCCACCTCACGAGGATCTAACCCCTTTTTTAACAAAATCTGGTGAATGACCTTGTCCAAGCGCCTCATATATTCTGACAACTTCTCTCCTGTTTCTTGATAGGTGTGTTCTAGTTGATAAATTAGATCGGAATTTTTTTCATTACGTCTGAACACATCATGCAGAATATCTAAGTAGTCTTGGGCTACACAATTCTGTTTGCTGAGCTTCAGATTTCGAATAGCCTCGGAAGCAGGCCCTTTCAAACGCTCGGTAATCTGCTGTTTTTTATGCGTTTCAGGGATGTCCCACTCATCCAAAGCTTGCGTGGCCTGTTCCAATCACTCTTCAAAGGTGTCTTCTTCTTTGGGTACAGGCCGTCGGCCCGAGAAAATGCCCAGTTTTCGGTATGTTGGGTTCCGTTTTTGACATTGTGACACAAAGTTCCCCAGGACTGTGAAGAGTTCTGGCTCAATTGCTGCCGGGGCTGACTGTGATGGAATCTTGACTTCTGCCCTCATCTGTGGGAGGGTGGTAAGATTCTCCCCTTCTTCCCCTGGGTGGGTCAGATAAAATTTTGTCTTATCAGCAAGTTCAACACTTGTGCCCTTGAAATTTTCCGGAACTCCCTTCCTCCATTTTAATAATGCATAAGTGCGGAATGTCTCATGATTGGGTCTGACTGCGACCACCTTGGCTCTTTGTTCTGGGGACAGTGTTTTTACCACTTGGTTAATGTGTTCCTTCTCCCAGATATCTCCCCAGAGCTCCATGGCCACGCTCGCTTCTGAGCGGGTGCCTTCTGCCTCACACCACTGTGCCACTGTGGGGGGATCCATTCTATGGTCCTTAAGGGGGCACTTGACTTCAGAGTGACGGTTATCCCGGACGAGCCCCCACATGTAGCAATAACTCATGGTGGAGCTGCTCATTTATTACTGGGCCTGTCCTCTGATCTTTTCACCCCTCTTAAAACTTGTACTTCTCCCCTTGACACAACTGTAGTGCAGTCAGTGGTGTATTTAGGTTTTGTGCTGCCCTAGGCCTGACTGAGCTTGCGCACCCCCTAATTTAAATATGCCCCACCCCTTCCTGTCAAGGCCACACCCCTTTCTTTTAAAGATCCGCCCTGTCATCTTCATTGGAGGACAGAGGGACGCCGCGGGAAGAGGACAGAGAGGCATGTGGCATCTTTTCATTTGGGGGGTAAGGGGATATGTGCTCGTTGCTTTGGGAGGGGAGGATCAGACCCCCCTCACTAGCACATATCCTCTCCCCTCCCAAAGCACCCAGCACATATCCCCTTACCCCCCTTCCCCTCATCCATGTGTGCATCTGTTATCTTCCCCCCTTCCCGGTTACTGTGTCCCCCTCCACTGTAAACTATACACAGACCTCAGACCGGCAGCGCGGCTCTTGCACTGAAGTCGTGTCCCTCCTCTGTGGCTCCTTCTCCTCCTGGCTGTGTACACTAGAACATTGGAGCCGAGAAGGAGGAGGAGCTGAGGAGTGTGTGTGGCTGACAGTGGGGAGAGAGGTGGTGGCTGCTACGGAAAGCCGATCGCCGCTTGTGGGACCCCAGGTGGCAGATTTCCTGGGTGCCCACGCTAGCGCACTCTGGCTGCCAGTTACCGAAGCTCAGTGCCGGAACTTGTTGTGGGCTCTGGGACAGTGGCGTCACTAGGTTTGGTGTCACCTGGAGCTGTAAAAATTGTGTCCCCCCCCTTAATTTTTGGACTGGAGGCCCAGCGTTGGAGCTCATTGTGGTGGTCAACAAGGCCTAGAGGATATCAGGTTAGGCACTTCCTAATGGCTCAGTCCCTGGGAACAGTAATGGATAATGGCCAACAGGCTCTCTTACCAGACCCGGTGAAACTGCAACAGTGATCCCTCCAGCTGGACGTTCGCTCACTCTGGGTTGCCCAGGCGGACTCTGGTCAGTAGTGTAGCATGTCTGTACCCTGGCAGTGGCTTTATCTTTCTCCCCCTCTGGTGGTGCGGGTACAGCGTGGCTCTCTCTTTGGTGGTGCAGGAACAGTGTGGCTCCCTCTCTGGTGGTGCAGGTACAGCGTGGCTCTCTGGTGGTGCGGGTACAGCGTGGCTCTCTGGTGGTGCGGGTACAGCGTGGCTCTCTCTGGTGGTGCGGGTACAGCGTGGCTCTCTCTGGTGGTGCGGGTACAGCGTGGCTCTCTCTGGTGGTGCGGGTACAGCGTGGCTCTCTCTGGTGGTGCGGGTACAGCGTGGCTCTCTCTGGTGGTGCGGGTACAGCGTGGCTCTCTCTGGTGGTGCGGGTACAGCGTGGCTCTCTCTGGCGGTGCGGGTACAGCGTGGCTCTCTCTGGCGGTGCGGGTACAGCGTGGCTCTCTCTGGCGGTGCGGGTACAGCGTGGCTCTCTCTGGTGGTGCGGGTACAGCGTGGCTCTCTCTGGTGGTGCGGGTACAGCGTGGCTCTCTGGTGGTGCGGGTACAGCGTGGCTCTCTGGTGGTGTGGGTACCTCGTGGCTCTCTGGTGGCGCGGGTACAGCGTGTCTCTGGTGGTGCGGGTACAGCGTGGCTCTCTGGTGGTGCGGGTACAGCGTGTCTCTGGTGGTGCGGGTACAGCGTGGCCCTCTGGTGGTGCGGGTACAGCGTGGCCCTCTGGTGGTGCGGGTACAGCGTGGCTCTCTGGTGGTGCGGGTACAGCGTGGCTCTCTGGTGGTGCGGGTACAGCGTGGCTCCCTGGTGGTGCGGGTACAGCGTGGCTCCCTGGTGGTGCGGGTACAGCGTGGCTCCCTGGTGGTGCGGGTACAGCGTGGCTCCCTGGTGGTGCGGGTACAGCGTGGCCCTCTGGTGGTGCGGGTACAGCGTGGCTCTCTGGTGGTGCGGGTACAGCGTGGCTCCCTGGTGGTGCGGGTACAGCGTGGCTCTCTGGTGGTGCGGGTACAGCGTGGCTCCCTCTTTTTCTCTTCTAACACCCCCCCTCCCTCAGCAGAGTGCATGCATGCTGGGGGCTGTAGCATGTCTGTTGACACACAGGGCCGCCATTCTTCAGGGACTATTTTCCCATGATGCCCCCCAGAGTCTTCTGATTGGCCCTCTGCTGTGGCCAATCATGGGGATGAAAACAGCGGTCAGGAAGCTGGGCGGCGGCATGGTGAAACTAATTAGAGCCGCTCTCTCTCTCTTCTCCCTTCAGCTGACAGAAAGGGGAGGGAGGCGAGCGGGGGAGATGCACAAACAGCCCGCATCTCTCCTCTCCCTGTCACAGCGCTGCTGATCCATTTGCCAGAGAACTCCCCCCGCTCGCCCCCCCTCCCCTTTCTGTCAGCTGAAGGGAGAAGAGAGAGAGCGGCTCTAATTGGTTTCGCTGTGCCGCCGCCCAGCTTCCTGACCGCTGTTTTCCTCTCCATGATTGGCCACAGCAGAGGGCCAATCAGAGACAGATTTACAGCTTTACGGAGGGGCGGCTTGACAGTTCTTACTTTACTTTCTAGCCCCCTCCGCACCCGCACTGCTAAGCTGTACTCCCCAGATGGTGGCCCTGCTGTGCGGGAAGAGGACGTTGCTGCCATTTTCGGGGGGGGGGGGCGGCTTTTTGCCGCCCCCACGCACAGTGCCGCCCTAGGCCTGGGCCTTGTTGGCCTAGGCCAAGACACAGCACTGAGTGCAGTGTTATAATGACACTAATGCCAACTTTAGCCCACAATATACACTTATACATATATTTACCTCTACCTGATTGCTTGTAGCTCCACCTGCAGGAGAAATAACAACACTGCACACCGACTTCTGTAACAACCAAAATAACTTCTTTTTTACTGAAATGATATATGTATATAAAAGTTATTACAATGGCTATACTATCACACCAACGTAGTGTGACAGTATAGTGAATAATTATGACAGTCTTTGTAACATACACAAATATACCTAAATATATATATATATATATATATACACTTGGGAGCTCCCCCTGCTTTAAACCGTAAAGTCACTATCCTTTATAACTAGATGCAGGGCCCTGCAATAGAAAAAAAAAATAGTCCTGATGTCTTGAATCTTCACCAGCTATGAATCAGTAATTGTAATCCACAGAGAGTCCTGGAGTGTTGCGCAGTGCAAGGTGATACACAAAGGCAATTATAATCCAGCAAATTGATTAAGTGTTTTTATTTGAAGAAAACAGACATCCAGTGTCAGTTCTTGGATATTGAAGTCTGTGTAAATGTAATGTTTTCCAACTCACTTGTTCCGTGGGACTATCATTCCCAGCAACACTCTGTAACAGTTTTAAATGTGTGTAGTGTTAAACAAACTTCTGGGTGTTAACCCTCTCACCACACCGGATCCGGACAGATGGGTGTCTCCGTTTCAGCAGTTCTCAGTCCGTGTGGAGCCCCAACCTCGCTGCCACGCTGTTCCGTTTTCTAACGACCAGGAGTCCTCCGTTACCTCCTCCACGGGTCTCCGGAACGACCACTTCTGTTACTTCAGCACACTGTGATACGATGGCGGATCCTTGCTTCTGCTCCGCTCCTTCACAAGGTAGGCCGCAACCCTGTGGGACACACACATCCACAGAGATCTGCTGGCAGGCCACGCAACCCAGGAACAAGAGACTTAAGATGGCCGCTCCCAGCCCTTTTATATCCTCCCCACAATGCAGTTCAGTTTTCCTCTGGTCCTTGAGCATTGTGGGTAGGTCATAGTTGATGTCCAGAAGTAAACAATCAATCACTTCCATGTTACTTCTCAAAATAATGAAAAATAAAAAGATTGCATCCTTATAATTAGCCACTAGATGGCGCTATATCAACTTATTACCTTTACAACAATACACATGACTAGAAACAAAAGTTGTCAGCGCTACATAAGTACAGTATATTTGCTAAATACCTGGTCTAGCAGTATTACGGCATGCTATGTATTGTTCTATTTTCCATGTTCTTTATCAAATAACAATTTTTATTGGTCACAGATATGTAAAAGTACAAAAGAGTTGTAATTTGCTTGGTACATAGCATCATTGGTAGACGTTCAGCCTGACATTCGATATACAATGGAGTATTTTCAGCTAGATAGAATAACAATAAAGTACATTCTTTATCTGGAAAATTCGTCAACCAATAGATATCTAATTTATACTGGACATAGTCCAAAAATAAGGAAAGAGATAGTAGAGAGAGAAAGAAAAAGAGAAGAGAATATAAGGAGAAAGAAGGGGGGGAGGGAGGAGGGGGGGAGGGTGGTTCTGCCGCCGGTCTAGGGCGGATCCTCCTGTCTATGCCAATCTTCCCAGACTTTATCATGTGTTTCTAGTCTATCTTGTAAACGGGCTGTCATTTTTTCCATGAGCTCTATGTCCTTTATTCTGGTGTATAGATCTGTTGGAGTGGGAGGGGTCTGTTTTTTCCAACGCAGTGCAACCAAGCACCTTGCCGCCGTAATTATATGGCCCATCAGTTTCCTAGAATGGCGAGATATGTTCAATCCGGACACTCCAAAGAGAAATAGTTTCGGGGACCAGGGCACCTGTACTCCCAGCAGGCGAGTCAGTAGGGATTGAACTTCCGCCCAGAACGGGGCAATTTTAGGGCATGACCAGTAGATATGGAATAGAGTCCCTCTGTCTTTACAGCAACGCCAACATCTGTCCGAACTGGAGGGGTATATGGCTCGGAGCACGTCAGGCGTCAGGTACCAGAAATAAAGAATTTTATATGCATTCTCCTTGTACAAAGTACAGAGTGAGCTTTTGGTTGCTTGGGACCAGATCACCTGCCATGTGTTTTCTGGTATCTCCTCGCCTAGACACCTCTCCCATCGGAGCATGTATGTGTGCTTGCCCTGATCCGAGAAACTGTAGGAGTTCAAGATTCGGTATATGTCAGAGATTAGCCCTCGTCTAGTCGAACCTTCTAGTATCAGGCCCTCAAATCTAGTTGGAGTTGAGAATTGTAGGTCTGGGGCAATAGATTGGGCGTAGTGTCGGAGTTGTAGGTAACCATAGAATGCTTGTTTTGGGATGCCAAATTTTTTTTGAAGCTCAGCGAAAGGGAGTAGTCTGCGAGTGCACGGATAGACTAGGTGACCAAAGTGGAACAAGTTTCTGCTCGCCCATGGTGAGGACATCTGATGTGTGAGACCTGCGGGCATTTTGGGGTTGTATAGAAAGGACGTGAGAAGTGATCTCTCGGAGCATAGTATGTGGGCTCGTGATAGTCTACGCCAGAGTGTGCTAAGGTGGAGCATGGGACCCAGGAGCTGGGAGGAATCTACCTTCGCCCTCGCATTCCATAACATACTGTTTGGGTGGACCGGTGCCATCCACAATTTTTCGATTTCTGTCCACTTGTTATAGGAGCGTTGGGTAAACCAGGAGGTCAGGGCTCGCAGTTGGGCTGCCTGATAGTATTTGGTTATGTCAGGAAAGGATAGCCCGCCGTCCGTTCGCGACGCCAGGAGGACCGATCGCGGTATTCTGTGTCTCTTATAGTTCCATATATAACGTATCATGTCCGCCTGTATTTTTCGCAATTCCGCTGTTGGGACCGGGATGGGGAGAGTTTGGAATAGGTAAAGCAATTTTGGCAGAATAACCATCTTAACCGAGGCTATCCTCCCTAGGAGGGATATATGATGTGCCTTCCATTTTCTTAGTAGATCTCTGATATTTTTTAGGAGGGGTGGATAGTTGGCTTTATATAGGGTAGAGTAGGAGGGGGTAATCTGAATTCCTAGGTATTTTAAGGATGAATCATTCCAATGGTAGGAGAAGCATTGTTGTAAATGTTGAATCTCCTGAGCCGGAATATTAATAGGCAGGGCTTCGGATTTGGCTGTGTTTATTTTATAGCCCGACAGGAATCTATACAAATCAAGCTCAGCATGTAGGTTGGGAAGTGAAATCCTGGGTTGGGTCAGGGTGAGTATGATATCGTCGGCAAATAAAGCCAGCTTAAATTCCCTATCTCTCACCCGAATCCCGTGTATGTTTGTATTTTTCCGAATGGTCGCCGCCAGGGGCTCTACACAGAGTGCAAATAGTAGCGGTGATAGCGGGCACCCCTGGCGGGTTCCATTAGCAATCTGGAAGGTCTGTGATAGTGCAAAGGGGGTTTTAACCTGGGAGGAGGGGTTGGTGTATAAATGTCTAATAGCCTGCATGAAAGAGCCCCGGAATCCCATATATTGCAGTGTGGCGAACAGGAAAGGCCAACCAAGGCGGTCAAAAGCCTTTTCTGCGTCGAGACCTAGAACCAGTGCATTTGTTCCTTCCCTGTTCGCCACCTCGATAAGGTCAATAATTCGTCTCGTGTTGTCCCCTGCCTGACGCAGGGGGACAAAGCCTACCTGGTCCTTGTGTATCAAGGACGGAAGTATCAGGTTCAATCGCATTGAGAGGAGCTTAGTAAAGATTTTTAAATCTGAGTTAAGGAGTGCGATTGGCCTGTAGCTTGCACATACAGAGGGGTCCTTGTCAGGCTTGGGGATAAGCGTGAGAAATGATCTTTGCATATCTGCTGGAATGGTAGTATTCTGAAAGAAGGCGTTAAATATCTTACACATGTAGGGTAATAGAATCGGGAGGAATGTCTTATAGTACTCGTAGGGGAGCCCATCTGGACCGGGGGATTTGTGTGTGGGCAAGGTTTTTATAGTGGCTATTATTTCTTCCTCCGTGATTGGGGTGTTGAGTGAGTCAAGGTCCGTTCTTTGGATTCTAGGAAGGCCACTGTCTTCTAGGTAACGTCGTATTCGTTCCTTGAGGGCAGGAGGTAACGGGTCGTGGGGGATCTCAGGGTTGTTGTATAAGGAGGCGTAGAATTCCCCAAAGGTCTGGGCTATGTCTTGAGGGTGTGTACGTAAAGTGTCTGATCTATCTTTAATTTGGTGAGGGGTGGACATATGGGAGCGTTCCGACAATTTGCGTGCTAGAAGGGAGTGGGCTTTGTTACCTTTGTCGTAGTAGGTTTGTTTTAGTCGTAGGAGTGCTTTCTCCACCTGACCTAATGCCAGGTCTCGAAGGGTGTTTCTAAGACACACCACTTTCTTAAGGATAGGTATGGATGGTGAGGCTTGTAGGCGAAGTTCTAGGACTTTGAGTTCTTTCTCAGTTTGGAGCTTGGATGCTATTGCGTTTTTTTTCATGGCTGAAGAAAGCGCGATGCATCGTCCCCTGAAAACTGCCTTATGGGCCTCCCAGAGGGTGGTAAGGGAGACGTCGGGGGTATTGTTATCTGAGAAGTAGTTTTTCAAAGTCGTCTCTAATTCCGACTTAGACGGGACATGTTGGAGGAGAAAGTTATTTAATTGCCAATTGCTGGGTTTACATCCCATGACTCCCATCTCCAGTGTTAAGGTTATGGGGGCATGATCTGACCAGGAGATGGGAAGAATCTGGGCCATCTTTGTGATCCGTAAGGTGGCGTTATTGACAAAGAAATAATCTAGGCGGGAATGCATACGGTGGGGGGCTGAGAAAAAGGTATATTGTCTGTCTCCTGGGTGGAGTGTCCGCCAAGTGTCAAATAACGCGTGACGCCTGGTCAGTTGTCTAAATAGTTTGGAGTCACGGGCAGCTCGGGTCTGTGGGGCTGTGGGGTTAATCACATGGCGGTCCAATCCCACCGAATGTGTCAGGTTGAAATCTCCACCCACGATCAGACACTCGTTAGGGGCTTTAAAGAGACGTGTAAAAACCTTGGATAGGAATTGTATCTGACGTACGTTAGGGGCGTAGACGTTGCAAATGGTTATTGCCTGTGATTGCCACTGGCCGCGTAGGATTATATAATGTCCCTTTGGGTCAATGAAAGATTCTAAGCATTTAAACGGGGATCCGCGTTTAAATAAGATCGCCACACCTGCGCGTTTACGAGGGTTAAATGCTTGAAAGGCCTGAGGATAATGTCTGGATGCGAAGGCGAAGGCATCCCCCTTATTAAAGTGTGTTTCCTGTAGTAATGCTATGTCTGCCCCTGATCTCGTGATTTCTTTCAGTGTGAGATGCCTCTTTTTATTTGAGTTCAGCCCGTGGACATTGAGTGATATGAATCTAACCATGTTTCTTGGTGTATATGGGGGCATGTTTACTTAGCTTATCCTGCTGGGACGCTTCTGCATGAGTCGGAGGACGGAGAGATCCACAGATGAGGGTCGACCAGGTGTCCATCCCAGATCCACGGCAGACCAGTGAAGGGGGGAGGGTGGTGGGAGGGAGAGGAGGAGAGGGTAAAGAGAGAGAGAGGGAAAAGAAAAAGAAAATGATTATTACTATCACAATTAAGAATAAACGATTCATCGTGAGCCCGGGTAGTATAGACCACCCGAGCACCAGTAGGTTCCAATAAGCCTCCCCGGCCAGAGCCCCAAGCCAGGGCCCGGTCCGGGGGGGCATAGAGAACCCTTCAATACAAGTGCAACTGAAATGAGGTTATCTAATCTAAGTTCTAGAAAGGAACCTTAGTAGGGTAAACCACCAGGGGGGCCTAGTGGGACGGAAACAACCAGGACTAACACC
The DNA here is from genome assembly GCF_042186555.1 of Aquarana catesbeiana. NCBI lineage: Eukaryota > Metazoa > Chordata > Amphibia > Anura > Ranidae > Aquarana > Aquarana catesbeiana. The sequence continues at coordinate 54,909,667 of NC_133334.1, read as the reverse complement.
AACTAGTCTCCTATAACTGAAAAATAAACCCGACATTGAAAATACAATGATTGAAAAAAAAAAAAAAAAAAAAAAAAAAAAAAAAAAAGAAGGGCCTTAGGGGGAGCCGTTGTAGCAAAAATGGGTAGGATAGAGGCAAATGTCTCGCCAATCAGCCTTTTTTAGGCTTGGATTTAGTAGATCCTCGGGGTGAGTCCCGGTCTCTTGGGCGTTTAGTCGGGGGGACTTTCTGCCACACCACAGGAGGTGGCGTTGGCAAGTCCACAAGATCCCAGTCAGGCAGCCGGGGGGCAGGGATCTCTAGGGTGTCGCAGAAGTTCTCCAAGTCCTCTGGAAAGCGTAGTGTGGCAGATTTGCCCAGACGACGGGCTGTAAGGCTGAAAGGAAAGCCCCATCTATATGTAATGTCTTTCTCTTGAAGTAGAATAAGCAGGGGCTGGAGCAATCTTCTCTTCTGTAGAGTGATCCAGGAGAGATCTGGGAAGAGCTGGATTTGTGTGTTTTCAAAGACCACTCTCTTTGCATTGCGTGCTTTGCGCATAATGTCCTCTTTAAGGGGGATAGAGTGGACCCTACAGATAACATCACGGGGTCTGGAGGCCGGTCCTTTGGGACGCAAGGCCCGATGAGCTCGGTCCATTTCTAGAGGTTTATCTGGGGGGTCCCCAAGGAGGTCGTTGAATAGAAGCTGCAGGGTTTCGCGGAGGTCTTCAGGACCCTCTGATTCAGGTAGACCTCTGACTCGGATATTGTTTCGACGCCCCCTATTGTCGAGGTCCTCGATGTGGCGTTGCATGTTTCGAAGCATTAAATGGTGGTCTGCCCCTTGTAATTGGGTGCGGTGGACTGTCAGTTTGGTCTCTTGAATTTCCTCCTCTGCCATTTCCATCCTCTCAGAGAGATGTTTGAGATTGGTGTGGATGATCTGGATTTCCGCCCGGCATGTAGATTTAACCTCTTCGATAAGGAGTTTGAAGTCCTCTTTTGTGGGTATGGCTTGGAAACAGTCCTGCCAGGAAGTGGGCTGCTGCAAACGAGAGCTGTGGCCCATATGGGGTTGGGGGTAGCTTGGGGGGGAGGATTCCCTGTATAATGCTGGGGGGAGCATAGGATCATATGGGTCTTGTGATTGCAGCTGAGGTGGTATTGTAGGTGCCTGTGGGTTTCCCCAAATAGGCCTCTGCCCAGGAGGGGCAGGGTGGGCCCCCGCCAGGCTGTCCAGGGGGGATTCAGTTGGTGAGCAAGCCACCTGGGCGTATGGTTTAGTGTAGTCTATCCCCTGTCCCATCGGTCTGAGGGCGCCCTGGCGTCCGAGCCTCTGTGGCTGGGGGGTACTCGGAGGGGGGCCGTGGTCTTGCTGGGGGGTAAATCTCCCATGGTGAGTACCTTGTCCCCGACCGCTGCTCCAGTCACCTTCCGGGTCTGGTAGTGGGGGAAAGTCATTTGATTGGAGTGAGGGAGTGGGGGAAATCGTACCCCTCTGGCGGAGGTAGGGGTCTGACAGTGAGCGCAGCAGTTGCGGGAAGGCCTCCGTGCATTGTGTGTAGGGAGGTGCAGTGCGGCCTAGTGATGTGTCCCGCGGTGAGCTCCGGGGCGGCTCGTGTGCAGGGAGAGGTGGAGGGGGACTCACCGCTGTGGTCCCTTGACCGGACAGTCCATCTATCCCCTGGGTCTGCTCCTCCTTGTTATGAGGTGTGGATGAAGCCGCCGAGAGCTGTTGCCGCTGCGATCTCGTGGCAGAGGAGGAGGCTGACGGCGCCATCTTGTCCCGATCGTCCTCCGGCATGGAGGACCGATTAAAGTATGTCTGGATGGTCGCAGCGGAGCCGGGTGGTGGTTGGGACGAACCCCGGGTCCTGGAGGATCTGGTCCTTCTGTTTCCTCCCATATAATGGAGCTAAAAATCCCCCTTTTCAGGCCTTTAAGCTGCGGGCTAGAGGAGAGCTAGAAGTTAGGCGTCCATGCAGAGCGGCTTCCGGTCACGCCCTTCCATGTTCTTATTATATGAAGACTATAAAAAAAGGAGGGGGGTCTGATAGGATAAGAGAAGCATCTGTACTGAATAATAGGAGTTTAAAGCACATTTTTTCTCATTTCTGGTCAAAGAGACGCAATATTATCTGGTGAGTGGTGTCCATTAGAATTGGTGAAGGGACACATCAATCTGCACTGAATATATGTTTTATGCTGTTTATACAAAGAAGCACATCGGTTTATGGATGAACTCTATACAAAAGAATGGTTGTGTGCTAATTGCTGGTAAGGGGGCAGAGGAAAGTGCCCACATCCCAGGTATATTGAACTATATTATTATTATTATTATTATTATTATTATACAGGATTTATATAGCGCCAACAGTTTGCGCAGCGCTTTACAACATCGGGGAAGGCAGTACAATTACAAATAATTCAATACTGTGCCCAACACACCCATCACCATCACCATCACCATCACCCTACACCCTCTGGCAGTAGTCGCAATCTACACAATTTAGTCTCCATTCCTCTTCTTTCCAACGCCAGCCTCCCTCTCTCCTGTGCCCTCTGGAACGCCCGCTCTGTCTGCAACAAACTCACTGCTGTTCATGACCTCTTTGTCACTAATTCCTTTAATCTACTTGCTCTCACCGAAACCTGGCTCCACGAATATGACACCCCTTCTCCTGCTTCCCTCTCCCAGGGTGGCCTTCACTGGACTCACTCCCCTAGGCCTAATGGACGCAAGGGAGGTGGAGTGGGATTCCTCCTATCCCCCCAGAGCACCTTCCAGGTTATTCACCCTCCTCCGTCTTTTTCCCTCTCATCATTCGAATCCCACTGTATACGTCTATTCTCTCCTACTTCCCTAAGAATTGCTGTGATCTACCGGCCCCCTGGACCATTATCGACTTTCCTTGATGAGTTTTCTGCCTGGCTACCCTACTTTCTCTCTTCGGATATTCCCACAATCCTTCTCGGTGATTTCAACATCCCTGCTAATACAAACACTCCTGCTACTTCTAAACTTCTTAGTCTAACCTCTTCATTTGACCTGAAGCAATGGGTACAGGCTTCTACTCACTCTGATGGCAACACCCTTGACCTTGTATTCTCCTACCTATGCACTCCGTGCAACTTCTCAAACAATCCTTTTCCTCTCTCCAACCACCACCTTATTAGTTTCTCTCTCCCCCTGTCTTCCACCACCTTTCCCTCCAATCGCCTAACCATCACCTGTAGAAGCTTTCACAACTTCAACTCCTGTCTCCTCTATTCTGCTACTGACCGCCTCTATGACAAAATCTCTCCCCTGTCCTGCCCCAACCAAGCCATGTCCATCTACAATAAATCTCTGTCCTCCACCCTGGACAAGCTCGCTCCCCTCACTACACGCAGAATCAGGCCTCGACCCCTACAACCCTGGCAAACAGATGACACTAAAATTCTCAAAAAACGTAGTCGCGCTCTTGAGCGTCTGTGGCACAAGACTAAGTCTCTCAAAGACTTTAACCAATACAAATCTGCCCTCCAAATATGCTATTCTTTCCTCCACACTGCCAAGCAAACCTATTTTACAACTCTTATTAACACTTTCTCATCCAATCCCCGTAAACTCTTCTCTACCTTCAACGCTCTACTTTGTCCTCCACCGCCTCCACCCACTGACTTACTCACTGCCCAGGAAATCGCTAATCACTTCAAAAACAAGATTGATACAATCCGTGATGAAATCTCCATTCTACAGGTATCTCCCCCAGCTAAGACCCCATGTCAACAGGTACAACTGACACTCCCCCTATTCAAATCTACTACTACAGATGAAGTTGCTAAACTCCTTTCTATCGCCCACCTAACCACCTGTCCCCTGGACCCTATTCCCTCTCAAATGCTACGGTCACCCTCTGACCCCATTCTACACTCTCTAACCCACATCTTCAATCTCTCCCTCACCTCTGGCATCTTCCCCGATGCTCTAAAACATGCACTGGTCACCCCCATACTCAAAAAGCCATCCTTGGACCCCACCAATCTTAACAACCTACGCCCAATCTCCTTGCTCCCCTTTTCCTCTAAACTCCTTGAACGCCTGGTTTACAACCAACTGAGTGACCACCTCATTAAAAACAACCTTCTTGATCCCCTTCAATCTGGATTTCGCCCTCAACACTCCACAGAAACTGCTCTTTTAAAACTCACAAATGACCTACTAACTGCAAAAACCAACGGACACTATTCTGTACTCCTACTTCTGGATCTTTCCGCTGCCTTTGACACGGTTGACCACCCCCTCCTCCTCAAAAAACTTTACTCCCTCGGTCTCCATGACTGTGCTCTTCAGTGGCTCTCATCCTACCTATCCCAACGCACCTTCAGTGTCACTTACAATTCGACTTCCTCCACTCCTCTTCCCTTCTCTGTCGGGGTCCCCCAAGGTTCTGTTCTTGGACCTCTTTTATTTTCAATCTACACCTCTTCCCTGGGTCAGCTGATAGCCTCTCACGGCTTTCAATATCATTTCTATGCTGATGACACACAAATCTATCTCTCCACCCCTCAACTCACTCCATCAGTCTCCTCACGCATCACTAACTTACTAACCGACATATCTGTATGGATGTCACACCACTTCCTCAAACTCAACTTGTCCAAAACCGAGCTTATAATATTTCCTCCCCCACGTTCCTCTTCCCCCGACTTCTCTGTCAAGAGCAATGGCAAAACCATCCACCCGTCCCCACATGTCAGGGTACTAGGTGTTATCCTGGATTCTGAACTCTCCTTTCAGCCCCACATCCAATCACTTTCCAAAGCTTGCCGCCTCAACCTCCGCAACATCTCTAAACTACGTCCCTTCCTAACCAATGAAACCACAAAGCTCCTGATTCACTCCCTGGTTATCTCTCGCCTTGACTACTGCAACTCACTCCTCATTGGCTTACCTTTAAATAGACTATCCCCCCTTCAGTCCATCATGAATGCTGCTGCCAGACTCATCCACCTTACAAACCGCTCAGTGTCTGCTACCCCTCTCTGCCAATCCCTCCATTGGCTACCACTCGCCCAACGAATTAAATTCAAAAGACTAACAATAAGTTACAAAGCCATCCACAACTCTGCCCCCAGCTACATCACTAACCTAGTCTCAAAATACCAACCTAATCGCCCTCTCTGTTCCTCCCAAGATCTCCTGCTCTCTAGCTCCCTCATCACCTCCTCCCATATCCGCCTCCAGGACTTCTCCCGAGCCTCGCCCATCCTCTGGAATTCCCTACCCCAATCTGTCAGACTGTCTCCAACTTTATCCACTTTTAGGCGATCCCTGAAAACTTTCCTCTTCAGAGAAGCCTATCCTGCCTCCATCTAACAACTGCACTATTTTCTCCATTAGCTCATCCCCCACAGCTATTACCCTTTGTATAACTTGACCCTCCCTCCTAGATTGTAAGCTCTAACGAGCAGGGCCCTCTGATTCCTCCTGAATTGAATTGTATTGTACTTGTACTGTCTGCCCTAATGTTGTAAAGCGCTGCGTAAACTGTCGGCGCTATATAAATCCTGTATCATAATAATAATAATAATAATACAGGAGGGATCAGAGGGCCCTGCTCGTTAGAGCTTACAATCTATATGGAGAGAACCCTCTGAATGGGATTTTTTAGGGCATAAATTCCAACATATAATCAAATTTAACAATAAGCTTAATTAACACATATAGAGTAAATGTACAGATAAAATATTGATGCAGTTACAAATTGATATTGTTTGGAGGTATACAGGAATAACCACAACTTTCTGTCTGAAATAAGGACTGATAAAGACCCAATGTGTTTTGAAAACTTTAGAGTTTCTTCTTTGAGGGGAAGGTGGTTATAAATACAACAACTTCTGTGCAATAAAAATACAGTTAGACATCTTAATAATATACTGCGTATAAAGTGACAACACTGTATAAAATATTTACTGGCCCTGTAGACACAGACATGGATTATGATCCAGTTGATGAACAATCTATATGGAGAGAACCCTCTGAATGGGATTTTTTAGGGCATAAATTCCAACATATATTAAAATTTAACAATAACCTTAATTAAAGGGGTTGTAAACCCTCGTGTTTTTTCACCTTAATGCATCCTAAGCATTAAGGTGAAAAAACACCTGGCAGTGTCCGGCCCCCCCAGCCCCCGTCGTTTTACTTACCTGAGCCCTAGAACTTGACCCACGGGGATGCGCAGTATCTCTGCCCGGGATTCTCGGCTCTTGATTGGATAGACTGATAGAAGCGCAGCCATTTGCTCCCGCTGCTGTCAATTAAATCCAAAGACGCAGGCACCAGGGGGCGGGGCAGAGTCCTGCATTCGGCCTCTATGGACGCCGAATGCTGGAATGCTGGACTTGGGAGAGCGCCCGGAAGGTAACTCCCTGGGAGATCGCTTCCACAAGGGGGTTATCTGATGTGGCGAGGAGCCTGAAGAGCTGCCGAGGGACCACAGAAGAGCAGGTTCGGGGGCCACTCTGTGCAAAAGGAGCTGCACAGTGGAGGTAAGTATGATATGTTTGTTATTTAAAAAAAAACAAACCCTTACAATCACTTTAACACATATAGAGTAAATATACAGATAAAATATTGATGCGGTTGCAAATTGATATTGTTTGGAGGTATACAGGAATAACCACAACTTTCTGCCTGAAATAAATCATAAAGACTAATAAAGACCTAATGTGTTTTGAAAACTTTAAAGTTTCTTCTTCAGGGGGTAGGTGGTTATAAATACAAAAACTTCTCTGCAATAAAAATACAGTTAGACATCTTAAAGCGGAGTTACACCCAAAAATGGAACTTCTGCTTTAAGGGAGGTGAACCCCTGACATGCCACATTTGGCATGTCATTTTTTTTTGGGGGGGGGGGGCGGTACCCTCTTCTCAGAGGGTCCCAGCTCTCACTTCCTCCCTGCGCACTGCGGCCCCCGGAAGGGAGATCACCTCTCCCCCCTCCCTCTTGGCAATCATCTGGGACACATCACAGGTCCCGGCCAGTCACGGCGCGCGGCGCGGCTCGCGCATGAGCAGTGGGTGCCCGGCTGTGAAGCCACAGCCGGGCGCCTACAGTTACAATGACGGTGCCAAGAGGAGGGGGAGACGAGCGGGGCTTTGTGCGGTCATCACAGGGGACAAGGGGGCACTCTTTTTATCTAGAGAAAAAGAGGTTTCTTCACAGTAAGAGCCGTGAAAATGTGGAATAAACTCCCTCCAGAGGTGATTCTGGCCAGCTCAGTAGATTGCTTTAAAAAAGGTCTGGATTCTTTCCTCTCAGGGGATCGGGAAGGAATTTTTTACTGGGGTTTTTCGCCTTCCTCTGGATCAACTGTGGGTATAGGATTGTGTATATGGGATTGTATGATTTTTTTTTTAATTGGTTGAACTAGATGGCCTTGTGTCTTTATTCAACCTGACTAACTCTGTAACTCTGTAACTCCATTTCGTTTTCCAACAGAAAATCCCCAATTTCTGCCACATATTTGCAATGAACAAGCTACTGTTCCTCACCCTGGTCTTCACATGCTGCACCCACTACCAGATGCCTGGAAGTTGTACCAACACTCTGGTGCGTGATGAACGCAATCTGCTGGATATGGCGGTGAGCCTTTACTGCTCCAGAAGCAAACTCAGCGTTTCCTTGACGGGCCTTTTACTATACGGGTGTTTCTGTGGCCCTGGTGGTTCAGGGCAACCTGTCGATGAAGTGGATCAATGCTGCCTTGCTCACGACTGTTGTTATCACCACACAAAAGTGAATATGAAATGCCACAGCAAGAGTAGCAGTTATAAGTTTTCCTGCAATCAGGCAACAGTGGAATGCTTATCGACTGATCTCTGTGGCAGGGCGGCTTGCGAGTGCGATCGATTGTTTGCAGAATGTCTGACAGAAGCGAAGAAAGCAGATAGCAAATATCACTTCTATGACAAGAAAAAGCTGTGTCCAAGTCCTGATGCAGCTTGTCCACCGTTAGCCCCAAGTATGAGCAATGCCAACCTTCAAGCAGCCATCAGAGTGAAGAGAAGAAAATAAAATCAGAAAGGAACAACCCTCTGGATATAAAGTCTGGGTGTCCATTAGTGAGCGGTACACTCAGAAAATGGAAGGATATATTACACAGTAAGATTTATGCTCACTGCCAAGCCTTGCATTCATATTTTAAGCTCAGGTGTCCAAACCATTTTTGTCATTTTTCACATATACCTTTCAGAATTTGTGAAATACACTCTAAACCAGGGGTTCTGAAATAAAAAGAGGTCCAGTCAGCAAATTTCTCTTCCAGCAGAAGCTTGAATCTCAAGTTTGTGCTATGACTCAGATCCTTGTATATATACAGTCTAAAAATCATCTTTCTATTGCAGTTTAATAATATTTAATTATTACCAATTTTCAGTGTGTCCCCTCATCAGGTCTCCCCTTATGAGTCCTGCCTTACATTGGGTGCCCCACCAGAGTCCCACCTTACGATGGGTGCCCCCACCAGAGTCCCATCTTACATTGGTCGCCCACCCCAGAGTCCTGTCTTACACCAGGCGTCCCTATGAGAGTCCCACCTTATGTCAGGTGTTTCTAGCAGAGCGCCCAATTACATCAGATGTCCCCATTAGACTCTCCCCTAATACCAGATGCCTCCGTTACAGCTCCCCTTATATCAGATGCCCCTGTACCTTTTTAGCTCCTGACGGGGAAGAGGGAGGAGCAGGGAGATGGACCAAGTTCCATCTCCGTCCTCGTGATTCTGGGGGCCACAAACGTGACATCATTGGTTGCTAGGATGCCAGCTGTCCTAACAACTAATCACTGTAGAGGAGGGGGGAACCTGTGCTGGGGACTGGCTGGTGGTCCAGATAGGACTGTCACTTGATCACGGTCCGCCATTTGGTGATGCTCTAAACCAGCCCTTAAATGTTCCACTCGCCTTCTCGCATTTGGTGAGTGGAAAATGATTGCTGGCGAGCAGGGGCTGCCTTGGAGGGGGGGCGAGCACTGCTGGCAGGCGGGGTTGAATGGGAGCCATTCTCCCAGAGCAAGAGAGAGTGGAGAAAGAGAGCCGACCTGATCACAGAGCGGGGATTGCCTGCTGTAACAGCTTTCATTGGAATTTCAGTCCGCCCGCTGTCACACCCAGTCCCACCTCCTGGCCCACCACCTTTGATAAACGTCACACGTCTAGGCATTGGATCAGTGTTCTGTCTATCAAAGTAGCCGGGCCAGGAGGCAGGGCTGTGTGTGACGGCGAGTGGACTGCAATTGAAATGAAGACTGTTACAGCAGGCAATCCCCGGTCTGTGATTCGGTCGGCTCTCTTCCTCCACTCTCTCTTCCTCTGCACAGGTCACACTGCAGTGATGGGCACAGGTGAGTCGCATTGATGGGCACTGGTCATGCTGCATTGATGGGCACAGGTCATGCTGCATTGGTGGGCACTAGTCACACTGCATTGATTGGCACAGGTGAGGCTGCATTGATGGGCACAAGTGAGGCTGCATTGATGGGCACTGGTCATGCTGCATTGATGGGCACTGGTCATGCTGAATTGATGGGAACTGGTCATGTTGCATTGATGGGCACTGGTCACACTGCATTGATGGGCACATGTGAGGCTGCATTGGTGGACACTGATCAGGCTGCATTGATGGGCACAGGCGAGGCTGCATTGATGGGCACAGGTCAGGCTGCATTGATAGGCACTGGTCACACTGCATTGATCGGCACAGGTGAGGCTGCATTGATGGGCACTGGTCATGCTTCATTGATGGGCACAGGTGAGGCTTAATTGTTGGGCACTGGTCATGGTGCATTGATGGGCACTGGTCACACTGCATTGATAGACACTGATCAGGCTGCATTGATGGGCACAGGTGAGGCTGCATTGATGGGCACAGGTCAGGCTGCATTGATAGTCACTGGTCACACTGCGTTGATGGGCACAGGTGAGGCTGCATTGATGGGCACAGGTGAGGCTGCATTGATGGGCACAGGTGAGGCTACACTGAAGGGCCCTGGCCATGCTGCTTTGATGGGCACTGGTGAGGTTGCATTGATGGGCACTGATGAGGCTGTGCTAATGAGCACTGGTGAGGCTGCATAGATGGGCACTGGTCACGCTGCATTCATGGGCACAGGTGAGGCTGAATTGATGGGCACTGATGAGGCTGTGCTGATGAGCACTGGTGAGGCTGCACCGATGGGCACTAATAAAGTTGTTGGTAATATTTATTTTTGGAACTTAATTCTGCATAAAACATTTAATTGTCATTTCACTAGATAATTTATGAGGGCAGAATTAGGGGCATGGTTGGTTGGGGCAACTGGTGGCGAGTAAACCTTAAAGTGGATGTAAACCCAAAAAAAAATGTTTTAATTAAGGCTTGTACCTTGTACAGTATAGGATTTCATATTATCTGTACCCAGTCTTGCCACGAAGAGTTAATCCAGCTCTGAGCAGTTCTCTTATCTTTTTTTAAGTGAGATAAGACAGTCAGACAGAGAAATAGATGTCTGTTTCTCCCCCTTGCTGTGAGTAACAGGTGATTTTGTTATCTCATACATGAGTGTGACAGAGGCATTCTGTGTACTTCCAATCCCCCTCCTTTCTTCTCCAGCTCTCCCAGGATTGGCTGCTCCACACCTCAGCATGATTGGGCATGCTGAAGTCATGTGGTGACTTTCCTGGGTTTTGACTGGATGTTAGTGATCATTGGGCATAATCCCCAAGACCAGCAGAAGTTCAGTGTAAGAAATATCAATGCCTGGCCAAGGGGAGAGGTGGGTGGGGAGTCTACTGACATCATGACTCCACCCACTGAGCTTCAGACAACAGACCTGCCCACAGAATCTGCAGTTGCTCGGGTCTCAAAACAGACAGAGGGGAGACATTTGACAGGTAAGGATACATGCAGGAGGCACCACTATGGCAGTAGTTTAGAAAGGATGAGAGTGGGTTTACATCCACTTGAAGGTTGGACTAGTAGCTCAGGACATTTTGAGCCCTGTTCTAAACCATACATTTTCTGAAAGCACAGAACCAATAGAATAAAAATATGGTGGCACTGCTTTTGCAGGTCCTGCGATAGTTGCTCAAATGTTTATCAAATCAATATTTTTGATAAAAATCACACTAAAATAAATATTAGAACACGCAAACACAAAATATAGTACAAAATTATTATGAAATCTAAACTGTAACATTTTATGAAGTAAATAAATATTTGCAAACATTCAATTGTGCCTTTTTGCAAGTGATGGATAGTGCAAAATTGTACGCTGTGTATGTGGGATGTTTGTTCTTTTTTTTTCGGATGCTGTTTTAATGTTTATTCTTTTCATTTAAAGTGAATCTTTACCCCCTTTACTACATATGCAGCTCTGTGTACATTCCCAGCACACTTCAGAGCCGGAATTATTAAACTCCTATGTGCATGCATGGGTGTCATGTCATGCTCCGCTGGCCAATCAGGACAAGCGAAGACCCCCACATCCAGAGAACAAGCCAAGGAGAAAATGTTGATGGCAGTGATGGATTGAGTTGAGGCGAGTATGTGAGGATATAGTTTTTCTATAATACCTTGTACACACGAGCGGACTTTACGCCGGACTTTATGACGGACTTTCCGAATGAACGGACTTGCCTACACACAATCCACCAAAGTCCGTCGAATTCGTACGTGATGACGTACGACCGGACTAAAACAAGCAAGTTCATAGCCAGTAGCCAATAGCTGCCCTAGCGTGGCTTTTTGTCCGTTGAACTAGCATACAGACGAGCGGACTTTTCGACCGGACTCGATTTCGACGGATTAATTTAAAACATGTTTCAAATCTAAGTCCGTCCAACTTTTGAGAAAACAAAGTCCGCTGGAGCCCACACAACATCGAATTGTCCGACGAAATCCCGTCCGCCGGGCAAAGTCTGCCGTAAAGTCTGCTCGTGTGTACGTGGCATTAGTATTATTTTGTTTAATAGATGTATTCCAAGTAAGTGGGATTGAAGGACTGGATATCTGTTGAAATGCTAAGCTTGTAGGTTTTCCTTCCTGTATGCATTCTAAGGTCCATTTTTCAGTTTTGACAAGTGTATCCCTTTAGCCTAGGTTCACACATATGCAGGGCGGTAAACGCATATTTCTCGCACCGTATTGCACCGTGTTTGCGATCCGTTGCCGGTGTCAAGTTAACAACACCCTAAAAAACTCAAATGCAGTGCAGTTTCCCTGCACCAGAGCTCATTATACACAATGGCCATGCGATGCATTTGTGGTGCGGTTCCAAAAAGGTGCGTTGTCAGTAGAACAGTGGATGGTGTCAGTAGAGCAGTGTACCTCCATCCAAAAAATGTAATCAGCTCTACTGAACCCAACCCCATATAAACTGTTCACAAAGAGGCACTGTACATTCTACAATCCAAGTAGGTTTTAATTTAAAAAAAATAAATACAATTCAAAGCAATCCACAGGCACTCCACAAATAGAGAAGAAAATATTAGATAAAGGCTACTTAATGAGCACAAGATAATATAGTAAATATTGCAGGATGGGACTGCAGGGGGTACTAATCTGCGGTCTTCAATCAGCAGCAATGTCTCTGGAAAGACCAGCATGACAAATCCTGCATCGGAGAGCTTGTGGATTGTGAACTGCTGGAAAGGAAAGCAATGAGGAAAGGAAGGACCTTCAGCTCTGCACTCACCCAGCGGTCGTGTCCCCTTAGCTTGCACAGCAGGCAGGCTCTGTCTGTACACCAGCTCTGTGTCTGTGCTGCCCACACTCCAGACAGGTCACCTACTCGGCTTGCAGAGGGAAAGAGCCCGGGGCTATGTCTGCAGACTCTGCACTGAGCAGGCACTGGCACGCTTCTCCCCCCTCACTGTTCCGCAAAACTCACACAGCGTCAGGGACTCGGGCAAAGTGCCGAACAGCGCAGGCAGGGGAGGGGGACACCTGCACGGGAAACCCCATCATAATATTGGAATCCTCAGCCGGGTCTAAATAGTGTGTCCTGAGTTCAGGTGGACTTATACCCGGACACCCTATTCAAAACCCGTACTGTCCGGGTGAATCCCAGACAGGTGGCAACCCTACTCATGGGATATGTAGTTCCACAACAGCTGGAGGTCCATAGTTTGAAGATACCTGTTCTAGACTAAACATAACCTGTGCGTCGAACCCCAGATCACCCCACCTCTAATCATTTGGTGTGGGATTTCCCAGGTGAATGATATGATTCTCCTGAGATAAGCCCAGCCATTGGGGACAGTCTGCATACTCAGGCAGGGAGATCCTGTATGTCCATTGATCATTTGATCTGCAGAATGACCGTGTGATGATCAGATCCAGAGATCTCCATTTTATACTCATGGGTATACATGTAGTAGTTGACTTAGTTACAAACGATTGCAAGAAAGCAACTCATCATTGATTAAAGAAGGAACTTCACAACTCCTTCCTGTTATTTTTTCCCCAAAACTTTATTCTCTGTATTAGCCACAAAAAAAGGCACTTACACATCCTGAGGTTCTGTAGCGATCAACAACTCCATACCCAGTCCTGAGCCACCATTTTCTTCCCTGAAGTCATCAGGAGCTGGCTGTCTCTTCCAGTTTCCTGCAACCAGCCCCCTGATTATGCACATTCACTGCAGCCAGCTGCAAGGCCCTGGCTCTTGATGATGCATATACATTATGGCTGGCGCCTGGCGGCAAGAACCAGGAAGATAAACCTGGCCCACTGATGTTGCAGATGCACAGCGGCTGGCTGCAAGAACCTGGAAAAAACAACTGGCCCTCTGATGATGCTAATGCACAGCAGCCAGCTGCAAGAACCAAGAACAGCCAGCTCCCTGAAGACGCACATGCACCACAGGCAGCTGGCTGCAAGAACCAGAAGAGGCAGCCAGCCACGATGACTCACATGCACCATAGAGCACCTTGAGGCCTCCTGGGATGTGATGCTTGGGAATCATTTATTCATGTAAAAAGGGCTGTAGACAACAAATACAACTGTGTGGAGGGGTACCTGCGGCATGCTAACTGGCATCAGGAGATTAATGATAAATATGGGCTTTAAAAACTGGGGTACATCTTTAATAAAAATGTAAAATATAAAAGAATAATGATAATAATGACGGTATGTTCATAGAAACATACCCTCTAATGACAGTATGATGTTGACTGCTAAAACTTATTTGTTTCCTGTACGTGTGTGGATGGAGTCTACTGCACCCGTGCATGTGGGGTAACACTTGTGTGGCGTTCGCTCATCAATGCCCGGGATCAGGCAGGGACTTCGGTCATGTGAAGAATCAAATATTAAGGCAGTTCCCTGACTTAGAAATGAGCTCTGACTGTGTGCAGTAATAAAGTGCAGAGTTCCTCTAAAAAGTGACTTGTCCCATGTCACTACAAACTGCACATTGTGTGGACCTCATGCGTGCTCTCACTTAACTCTGTCCTTCCCGTACCATGTGACTAGGCCATAGATCTTTGTATAGCTAGTCTGCTGCCGGTTCCTACGGGAGATGGACTGCTGATGAGGGAGCCAGAGGATCGACCCCCTCGCTACCAGGAGTACCTGTCACTTACCAGGCACCATGCTTAACGACTGGTTGCTTGTAGCTTGTTCCTTCACTTGGTTACCCATAGCAACTACATCCCTCTTCCTTGTCTTGCCAAGTTAACCTTTTGTAATATTATTACATCGTAGCCCATAGTGCAAATACAGACCCAGGTTCTTTGGAATACGCAAGAACCAACAAACACCCCTTGGAATAACTTCAGGCCAGGCTCATAACAGTTGAGTTAAATTTTACTGTAGAAAAGCTTCATGGCAATTCAACATGAATAACGTTCTTCTCCTAACTCTAATAAAATAGCGTAGTGGCCCAGGTATACCTCTGTGAGGTGAGAGTCCATATAGACATTGTCCATGACGTGGATGCTATCCTTGGCTCCGGGTATCTTTAGCGCCACCCTAGTGCTCATAGGTGGGTCTCCATACCCTTTGCACTAAGTTCTCCACTCCGACTCTCACTCTTCACCCCCAGTCCTAGTGGTCCCCCTTAAATGCATATCTCCCCAAAAAGCCTGGTTTCCATGACTATTGTGAAGCAAACAACAAATAGGACAAAATAACAGAAAAAGTCAATGTGCATAACTATTCACCCCCTAAAGTCAATACTTTGTAGAGCCACCTTTTGTGGCTATCACAGCTCCAAGTCGCTTTGGATAAGTCTCTATGAGCTTGTCACATCTTACCACTGGGATTTTTGCCCATTCCTCCTTGCAAAAATGCTCTAGCTCCTTCAAGTTGGATGGTTTGCGCTTGTGAACAGCAATCTTTACGTCTGACTACAGATTTTCTATTGGATTGAGGTCTGGGCTTTGACTAGGCCATTCCAACACATTTACATGTTTCCCCTTAAACCACTCAAGTGTTGCTTTAGCAGTGTGTTTGGGGTCATTGTCCTGATGGAAGGTGAATCTCCGTCCTAGCCTCAAATCACACACAGAGTAGTACAGGTTTTGCTCAAGAATATCCTTGTATTTAGCACCATCCATCTTTCCCTCAACTCTGGCCAGTTTCCCAGTCCCGACTGCTGAAAAACATCCCCACAGCATGATGCTGACACCACCATGTTTCACAGTGGAGATGGTGTTCTTTGGGTGATGTGATGTGTTGGGTTTGAACTAGACATAGCATTTTTTTTGATGGCCAAAAAGTTCAGTTATAGTCTCATTAGACCAGAGCACCTTCCTCCATATATTTTGGGAGTCTCCCACATGCCTTTTCGCAAACTCAAAATGTGTCATTTTGTTTTTTGCTGAAAGTAATGGCTTTCTTCTGGCCACTCTGCCATAAAGCCCAACTCTATGGAGCGTACGGCTTATTGTTGTCCTATGTACAGATACTCGTCTCTGCTGTGGAACTCTGCAGCTCCTCCAAGGTTACCTTAGGTCTCTGTGCTGCCTCTCTGATTAATACCCTCCTAGCCCGGTCCGTGAGATTTGGTGTGCGGCTGTCTCTTGGCAGGTTTGCTGTTGTGCCATGTTCTTTCCATTTGGTTATGATAGATTTGATGGTGCTCCTAGGGATCATCAAAGATTTGGATTATTTTTTTATAACCAAACCCTGACTTGTACTTCTCAACAACATTGTCCCTTACTTGCTTGGAGCGTTCCTTGGTCTTCATGGCAGTGTTTGGTTAGTAGTGCCTCTTGCTTAGGTGTTGCAGCCTCTGTGGCCTTTCAAAAAGGTGTGTATATGTAATGACAGATCATGTGACACTTAGATTGCACACAGGTGGACATCATTCCACTAATTATGTGACTTCTGAAGGTAACTGGTTGCACCAGAGCATTTTATGGGCTTCATAACAAAGGGGTGAATACATACGCACATACCAATTATCATTTTTTTATTTCTAAAAAATAGTTTTATGTGTATATTTTTCTAATTTTACGTCACCAACTTAGACTATTGTGTTCTGATCCATCATATATAATTCTGAATAAAAAAACATTGAACTAAAGGCTGTAATGTAACAAAATAGGTAAAAAGCCAAGGGGGTGAATACTTTTGCAAGGCACTGTATATATATAAGTGAAAATTTCACTTATTTTTTTCAAAATCTCAAGGAAATAAGTGCAACAAATAATTTCAAGCAATGTGCAAATAAATAAGTGAATACAAAATATTACATACATATAAAGTAAAATAAATAAATTGATGGCCACTCCCCCTGATGTCTGCTGTGATGAAATGCTCCTAAATTTACCTGCTAGGAGTAACTACCTTGGCTAATTGTTAGGGATCAATTGATTTCTTCCTAAGTCTGGCATTGCTGCACTTTTCTCTTCTGCCGCTAGGTGGCCAGGTACCTGCTATATATTTGGGTGGAGTCAGGTGATCGTTGTCTTGTGCCACCTGGATGGCTGTCTGGGTGGACATGTGTTGTATTGCCCGGGCTGCTAGGCTGGAGTTTGGACCTATCCCCGGCATATTTGGCTGCTAGGCTGTCTGAGAACCTATCCAGAAGCAAGAGAGCAGCGCAGGGTTGGGATTGCGGCTTTCAGTCCAACCAGAAGTGACAGTTCTGCCGACCGGAGAACCTGTCGTGGTCAGAGGTAGAAGGGAAGTTGTTGCCACTAAGGGACCAGCCACCTTATTACCAGGGACCACAATGAGTAGCTGAAGCAAGTACCGGAGCAGTATTCTCAACAACCGTGGACGGTGAAAAATCAGGAAACTTCAGTGGGTATCAATCAGATATGGGGCTTGCAAAGCAGCCTTGTGTGTCAAGCCAGGGACCGAGCAGGCCAGTGGGGTGAAGCTTGAGAAGTATTTTGAGTGCCAAGCTAGGGACCCAGTAGAGAAGCAGGGGTGACAGTTGATGAAGATACTACAGTGAAGATTGGAGGAGCTCAGGGGATTCAGTGTCAGTGAATCATCTAGTCAAGTGAGAGAGAGACTGGGAGCGCAGTGGGCTGAAGAACTACAAGGAGTGATTGTAGTGGAAGTGAAGGAACTGTTACACCTTGTGTTAGAAACTGTTAAAGACTGTTGCCACAGGAGACAGCATTCCTTAACATGCAGATGTGGCATCTTGCTGGATTCCTTTCCCTGCATGGCTGTTCTCTTGTTGAAGTCTCAGACTTTGCTAATTAATCTTTCAACTACCTAAGGGTGTCCTGGCCCTAACCCTCTCTCCCAAAGTTCTGTAAAGAGAAATAAAATCTCTTTTGCGTTCAAGAAGTGTCTGGCGCCCAATGAATCTAATCGCTTTGCACCCACCATGCCTCACAACCCACCATATACAGAGGGATGTCAGCTATCTCTGGCGCTGGAGGTTCTCATTAGACCGAAGGTGGCCTGGGACCTTGCTACACGTGTGAGACAGAAACCAGGTGAGGAGTACAAAGACAAGTGTGTCTTGCCTTCAGTCAATCATGGTGATGGGAGAGTCATAGTCTGGGGCTGCATGAGTGCTGCCGGCACTGGGGAGCTACAGTTCATTGAGGGAACAATGAATGCCAACGTGTACTCTGACATACTGAAGCAGAGCATGATCCCCTCCCTTCCTAGATTGGGCTGCAGAGTAGTATTCCAACATGATAACAACCCCAAACACACCTCCAAGACAACCACTGCCTTGCTAAAGAAGATGAGGGTAAAGGTGATGGACAGGCCAAGCATGTCTCTGGACCTAAACCTGATTGAGCATCTGTAGGACATCTAAAAAATGGAAGGTGGAGGAGCGCAAGGTCTCTAATATCCACCAGCTCAGTGATGTTGTCATGGAGGAGTGAAAGAGGACTCCAGTGGCAACCTGTGAAGCTCTGGTGAACTCCATGCCCAAGAGGGTTAAGGCAGTGCTGGAAAATAATGGTGGCCACACAAAATATTGTCACTTTGGGCCCAATTTGGACATTTTCACGTAGGGGTGCATTCACTTTTGTTGCCAGCGGTTTAGACATTAATGGCTGTGTGTTGAGTTATTTTGAGAGGACAGCAAATGTACATTATTATACAAGCTGTACAATCTCTACTTTACATGGTAGCAAAGTGTAATTTCCTCAGTGTTGTCACATGAAAAGATATAATAAAATATTTACAAAAATGTGAAGGGTGTACTCACTTTTGTGAGATACTATATTAATAAACATGTCATAATTACCTGCTCTGTGTAATCGTTTTGCACAGAGCAGCCCCAATCCTCCTCTTCTGGGGTCTCACATCAGTGCTGCTGGCTCCTCCCTCTGCCGAGTGCCACCATAGCAGCTTGGGGGCACTCATGCAGACTTGATCCCGAGCTGGGCTGTGTGTGGCTCAGCCCCATCCCTCTCTCTCCTCACAGGTTGTGATTAACAGCAGAAGGAGCCGATGGGTCCTGCTGCTGCCTCCAGGGCCAGTGAGGAGAGAGAGCAAAGAGAGGCTGCTGCTCTCAGACATAGTGCTGGATCAATTTCAGACTCAGGTAAGTATGTGGGAGCTGGACAAAGAAGGGTTTTTACCTTAATGCATAGACGCTTGCTAGAGATGACTGCTATTACAGCCCCTTAACAAATCAATGCTTACATATGTAAGCTGGTTTGAAAAACCACAGACATCTTCCTGCAGGGGCAGCATACATCCCCAGACTACAGATTGGACACCAGGGTGCTAGAGGACCTGGAGATAAACCTGGTCACAGTTTGTAGTAGAGCCTGCAGGTCCACATCAGACTTCCCTCTCCTGTGACACAGGTCATGGAACACCTTCGGGTGTAGGGACTAGTCTCCCAGGCCCAGATATTGCCGCCTGAGGAATTCTGCCTGCCAATTATCTACATCTAGATGTACACAGTGGACAAGGCTGGAACATGGAGTTTTGCCCAGAACAGGATGCAATCTACCTCTCTTGGCACACCATGGCCAGTTCTTCCCTGCTGAGTAATACATGCCATTGCCATGCTGACATCAAACGGCATCCAGATCAAATGACCCTACAGCAGGATGGTCCAATGCTGCAAAGAGAAAATTGTCTGAAAATCCAGGATGTTAATTGAGAAACAAGACTTTCAACCACCCCTGCACTTATAGGGTGCTCAGCACTCAATCCCCCTCACCGGCCCAACTAGCTGGCATCGGTCCTGAGGATCTTCCCAAAAAAATAGGAAAAAAGGTCTTTCCTGATTCCAGAGCTGGATTCCTGAGACACTAAGCTAGTGACATCTCATTGTGCTCTACTCTGGCCAGACCCGATATCTGTGTGCAGTAAAGGCTCCTGTGTGTCTTATGTATCCATCTGAAACGTGAAACACTGGCATACGTCCTTGGGTTTGTAAAATGTCTTTATTAAACACCCAAGTAGAATTTCACAGATGCACAAATGGCCTTACTCACAGCCCAACTGACAGGCTCTGTCATGAGGATAGGATCCTCCAAAAGATAGTAAGAAAGTTCTTTCACAAATCCAGAGCTGGAATCCTGAGACATTGAGCCAGCATCAACCTGCTGCCAAGCATATCGGTCTAGACCAGTGGTTCTCAACCTCAGCCCTAAAAGTACCCCAACGGCCATGTGTTCAAGTTTTCCTTTACTTTGCACAGCTGCTTTAAATCAATATCAATGACATGGTATTGATAAGAACTATTTTATCTAAGGGACATTCCTAAAACATGGCTGTTGGGGGTACTTAAAGTGGATGTAAACCCTCCATATACCCAGTGAAGTGAACAGCCTCAGATGATACACAGAGCTGAAACAAATCTCTCTACATAAGTCTCTCTAATGTCATCTCTGTATACTGTTTAGAAAATACATGTTTTTTTCACTTCTTGGTTCCCCTGTAGGAGGAGATCAATGCGAGACCGTGAGAAAGTGGATTGGAGGAAAGGCACACACTGACCTCCCCACACATGCAGAGCGTGTCTGTGATTTGTTTAGTTGGTTTAGGCTGCTAATCTATTTATAGCAACCTCGTCCAACACACAGCTCAGGCTCCCGTCTTCCAGAACGTGTGAGAACTTATCAGGCTGAGAACAGAGCTAAGGAGGAAGACAGTTACAGGACTTCGCTCTTTGAAGAGAGATAAGAAAACACTACAGATAGATGTTCCCAGCTCAACTTTCATGAATTGGGTTTACATTCACATTGAGGTTGAGAACCACTGGTCTAGACGAACGTGAACTGGACAGATAACTGAACGGTCTTGAAGAATGCTATGATCAGACCCCAAACTCTGCAGCAGATCAAATCTGAGATCAGAGTTTGTGAGGGGAACACTCTGGCCTGCGCTGTGTCTAGGACTAGGCCCAGATACTCCAAATGTTGAGTCGGTTCCATCGAAGATTTCTGAAAGTTTAGGATGCATCCGAACCTCTGTTGTGCCTGGACAGTCAAAGCTACATAGTCTAACAGAGCCTGTACTAGTTGCTCCCTCAACACGTATCCCACAATGGGAAGATAGATAGATTGATATGCAAAAGTATTCACCACCCCCCTTGGTTTTTTACCTATGTTGTTACATTAAAAAACATTAAACTACAGGCTGTAATCTGAATTATATGTGATGGATCAGAACACAAATGTCTAAGTTGATGAAGTAAAATTAGAAAAATATATACATAAAACGCATTTTTCAGAAATGAAAAACTGATAATTGGCATGTGCGTATGTATTCACCCCCTGTGTTATGAAGCCCATAAAAAGCTCTGGTGCAACCAATTACCTTCAGAAGTCACATAATTAGTGGAATGATGTACACCTGTGTGCAATCTAAGTGTCACATGATCTGTCATTACATATACACACCTTTTTGAAAGGCCACAGAGGCTGCAACACCTAAGCAAGAGGCACTACTAACCAAACACTGTCATGATGCCCAAGGAACTCTCCAAACAAGTAAGGGACAATGTTGTTGAGAAGTACATCAGAAGTAAGTCAGGGTTAGGTTATAAAAAAAAAAAAATTACCCAAATCTTTGACGATCCCTAGGAGCACCATCAAATCTATCATAACCAAATGGAAAGAACATGGCACAACAGCAAACTTGGCAAAAGACAGCCGCACACCAAAACTCACGGACCAGGCAAGGAGGGCATTAATCAGAGAGGCAGCACAGAGACCTAAGTAAACCCCGGAGGAGCTGCAGAGACTGGAGTATCTGTACATAGGACCATAGGACAACAATAAGCCGTATGCTCCATAGAGTTGGGCTTTATGGCAGAGTGGCCAGAAGAAAGCCATTACTTTCAGCAAAAAACAAAATAGCACGTTTTGAGTTTGCGAAAGGCATGTGGGAGACTAAAATTGAACTTTTTGGCCATCAAAGAAAAAACTATGTCTGGCGCAAACCCAACACGTCACATCACCCAAAGAACACCATCCCCACAGTGAAACATGGTGGTGGCAGCATCATGCTGTGGGGATGTTTTTCAGCAGTCGGGACTGGGAAACTGGTCAGCGTTGAGGGAAAGATGGATGGTGCTAAATACAGGGATATTCTTGAGCAAAATCTGTATCACTCTGTGTGTGATTTGAGGCTAGGACGGAGGTTCACCTTCCAGCAGCACAATGACCCCAAACACGCTGCTAAAGCAACGCTTGAGTGGTTTAAGGGGAAACATGTAAATGTGTTAGAATGGCCTAGTCAAAGCCCAGATCTCAATCCAATAGAAAATCTGTGGTCAGACTTAAAGATTACTGTTCACAAGCACAAACCATCCAACTTGAAGGAGCTGGAGCAGTTTTGCAAAGAGTAAATGGGCAAAAATCCCAGTGGTAAGATGTGGCAAGCTAATAGAGACTTATCCAAAGCGACTTGGAGCTGTGATAGCCGCAAAAGGTGGCTCTACAAAGTATTGACTTCAGGGGGGTGAATAGTTATGCACATTGACTTTGTTATTTTGTCCTATTTGTCGTTTGCTTCACAAGAAAAAAAACAAAAAAAAAAAACCACCATCTTCAAAGTTGTGGGTATGTTCTGTAAATTAAATGATGCAAATCCTCAAACAATCCATATTTCCAGGTTGTGAGGCAAGAAAACACGAAAAATGCCAAGAGGGGTGGGGGGTGGGGCGGTGAATACTTTTGCATCCCACCCTAACCAAGTTGTTTCCCCTAATAAACAACAAAACTAAAGCCTTTGGACTGGTTTTCTGACTTCCATGTGCCTGCTGAAAATGCTTGTTGTCTGGCTGTGCAATCAAAGGGGACCCAAAATCCAGCAGCTCTCCTAAGAGGTGGTAGCTATATATTCCCAGAACAATGCCTTGGAGGTTTCTTCAATGCATGCATACGTTTGGTTCATCCTTAATCACTCCCCTATTAAGAGATTAAAGATTAAAAATACACTAGAATTTTATTTTTGTACCAGCCTAAAAATCTGCTTTTTTGGCAGCAATCAAATGCAGATAAAAATTTAATGCCCTTTCCAACAGTCACATTTTTCATGATTTGACATTTTATATTGTTTTACAGTGTGCAAAAAAACAGCACTGTGTATGAAAACCTAATCAGTCATCATCCAATTTGATAGTAATATCTAGCAGCATCGAAAAAAGTAATATGGCTACAATACACCAAGCTGTACTAGCACTGAAAGGGTAAGTTCACTTTTACAGAAAGCTGTAAGGTGAACTTACACAGGTGCCCCTCATCGCCGCCCTCTTCCCGCTGACCTGGACCGCCGCCATCTCCAGTTCTTAGCCCCAGTATATCTGCGCCAGGAGCCCAGGGCTTAGAAATCCTCTCTGCTGAATGTCCATACGGGGGACATTTGGAGCATTCTAATTGGTCAACACCGTCACATGGGGACAGCCGTCCTGTCAGCTATGGAGAAGACTCAAGGATGGAGAGAGGATTTCTAAGCCCCGGGCTCCTGACGCAGATATACCGGGGCTTAGATCCAGGGATGGCGGCAGTCCAGGTCAGCGGGGGTGGGGGGTGGCGCAAGGAGGGTTTTTTTTTGTAAAGGTGAACTTACACTTTAAGGCACTAAAGTGGCCTTATGATATTATATTTCACATTATATTTCATCTCGGCCTATCATAAGAGGTATTTAGAATGCCTTAGGTGTAACTGCAGTTTGTTGAATGAGGACCATTGGACATACATTTGACACAGTTTTTATGAAAATCACAAGTGTTGTGTATACAGAATATAATTTACTGCCTCGTTACAATGAACAAAAAATGTAAGCCATCTTTTGAATGTGTTCAAACCGATTCTCTCTGGGCAATTCTTAAAAGGGAAAGTACAGTGTTTTAAGCAAGCACACATTCTAAGTTACTTCAGATTGTAATACAATAAAAATTTCTGAAGAGACTTTTACTTTGGCTGTTACTCTACATTTCTTAGGCTACCCATAGATGGTTTGAATCTCAGCCGGTTCAGCAGGGACAGGACAAGATTCAAACCATCTATGGGCAGGCTGATTGTAGCCAAGTTGATCCATCGTTTGACTTGTCAGCTTTTTACATGCAATTATTGCCAGTGGATATAGCTGCTAGCAACATTCACTGTGTTCTCCCAGCAGGGACGGCTCCCTGCATCCCCAACAGTTCCCGAGTGTCTCCGAGCGTCACCAGGACCCCCACACCTCTGAACACATACAGTACTGCATGCACCAGCAGTGGTTGTAGAACGGATCATCTTCCAACCATCTGAGTTTCCATTATTTCTTATGGGGAAACTCGCTTTGATATATAAATGCTTTGGATTACAAGTATTCTTCTGGAACCAATTATGCTCGTAATCCAAGGTATTACCGTACAAGCTGACAGCCGCAAAGAATGCCAGGGCTTGTAGTTCATTCACACACAGAACTGTGTGAATGAATGAATGAATGACGCGGCCATGTGGGTGGAGCCCTGCAAGGCCGCACTGATTTTAAAAGGTGACAGCTGGTATGGGAACTTCTCCCTGTAGTGCTGTTACAGGGTGAGGGAAATCAGGCAGCGGCTGCAGCATTGGGAACATGTTCCACCCTAAAAACAGGTGAAACGTGTAACATGTTCCCAAAGATGAACTTATCCTTTAAGGGGCTTTTAGTTTTTTAGTTTTCAAGCCAATGATTACAGGCGAGTAAGAAGTGCAGCGTGTGTGTGTTATGCCTAGAGAACATCATTCAAGGAAACCTGAAGATGATATGTAGGTTGCCATTTGCAAACCCTCTTCTGGATGTTATTTTGATCCTAAGGTTTCAATATTTTTTAAAGTCCCTGAATTGTAACAAGAATTCAGTTCCAATTTAATATTCTGGTCAGTGACTCAGAAAGCACTGGTCAGACAGCCAGGCAACTAATGTTTTCAAAAGAGGGTTAGCAATAGTAACTCCTGTATTTTCAGTAGAAGTTGCTTTGCCTCTTTGGTGGTACCTGTAAATTGCTCAACCCTTACCTGCTTGTGGGATTGGGTCAGAAATGAGCCTTTTCTGGCCAGCTGTAAAGAATCCACTGCTTTCAGCATGGCAAGATCTGAACAGCAGACTTGCACAGGGAGGGGAGCAGTAAAGCACAGCTATTTCACAATGCTTTAAAGCAGGAAGCCAATCCTGCATATGTAAATGAGCAAGCACGGCTATCACCATGTACATAAATATATATTTTTTAAAACTGTATACAGATTTAAACTTTTAAAACACTTACACAACCATGAGTAAAAGCCCCAAGCAGAGAATCTGGGCGAGAGGCATCCTTTCTACTTAGCCACTAAAATAAACCTTCCCAGCAGAGTTGGCTATTGGACGGTAGGCAGTGCCAACCCTTCATCCTATGACCACTGTGCGATTCACACATGATCCACTGCAGATCGCAAGTGCACTGCGTTCTGGTGTGAACCGGCCCTTAGGGTGTCCTCCTCCAGGTCGTCATGTAAACCTACACGTCTAATAAAACTAGGGTTTTTAAACATTAACACACATTCGTGAGAATCAATAAAGCTTATCACGTACACATATCTCCAAATAAAACCGTACTTTCCTTTTAAGAACTCCTATTAAGATCCTGAAAATGCATTTCAAGCTGAAGCATCTTTTAGAAATGTGTCATAGAAGGCATCGTAGTGGGAAGACACGACTTAATTTGGCAGTTAAAACAAAGTCCTACACAGCAGTGTGTTCTCAATAATGAATGATTATTAAAAAGAAAAATCATACAGAATTGTAAACAAAAAGTGTACAAATTAAACAAAAAAACTCTTCCGCCACTCCCCCGCAGAGTGAACAGCGACAGATGCAGCTCAGGTCCCTGTTGCTTTTCACTTTAATAAAATCTCTTCTGTTCATAGACGTAGCTCTTTCCAGCAGGCACCTTACGGAAGAACAGACTGTTTCCACGGTTTGTGTTTCCCTAGAAAGTAAAAAAAAAAAAAAAAAAAAAAAAAAATCAGCATATAAACTCCAAATCATTAACAAAAGGCTATTTTCCCAGTGTAATTCCACTTAAAATGACCCTTCTACAATACCTGCAGAAAGAAGTACTATACATATTTTTCTGGCGTCCGGATTCCTGAAGAAGTCGGAATGCTGCTCACCAGGTACCACAAGTATTTGAGTGGCAATATACGTCAAATACTTGTTTCTCCCATCACACATGATGGTACCTCCCACCGGCATGTACAGTGCCTTGAAAAAGTATTCATACCCTTTGACATTTTCCACATTTTGTCATGTTAGAACTAAAAATATAAATGTCATTTACTGGGATTTTATGTGATAGACCAACACAAAGTAAAAATCAAGTGGGACCAATTGCCTTCAGAAGTCACCTAAATTAGTAAATAAAGTCCACCTGTGTGCAATTTAATCTCAGTCTAAAATACAGCTGTTCTGTGAAGCCCTCAGGTTTGTCAGAGAACTTTAGTGAACAAACAGCATCATGGACCAAGGAATAAAGTTGTGGAGAAGTTTAAAGCAAGGTTCAGTTCTAAAAAAAAAAAAAAAATCCCAAGCTTTGAACATCTCACGAAGCACTGTTCAATCCATCATCCGAAAATGGAAAGAGTATGGCACAACTGCAAACCTACCAAGACATGGCCGTCCACCTAAACTGACAGGCCGGGCAAGGAGAGCATTAATCAGAGAAGCAGCCAAGAGGTCCATGGTAACGCTGGAGGAGCTGCAGAGATCCACAGCTCAGGTGGGAGAATCTGTCCACAGGACTACTATTAGTCATGCACTCCACAAATTTGACCTTTATGGAAGAGTTTCAAGAAGAATGCCATTAAAAGACACGTTTGCAGTTTGCGAGAAGCCATGTGGAGGACACAGCAAACATGTGGAAGAAGGTGCTCTGGTCAGATGAGAACAAAATTGAATTTTTGGTCTAAAAGCAAAACGCTATGTGTGGCGGAAAACTAGCACTGCACATCACCCTGAACACACCATCCCCACCGTGAAACATGGTGGTGGCAGCATCACGTTGTGGGGATGCTTTTCCCTAGCAGGGACAGGGAAGCGGGTCAGAGTTGATGGGAAGATGGATGGAGCCAAATACAGGGCAAACTTAGAAGAAAACCTGTTAGAGTCTGCAAAAGACTTGAGACTGGGGCAGAGGTTCACATTCCAGCAGGACAACGACACTAAACATACAGCCAGAGCTACAATGGAATGGTTTAGATAGCATGTTCATGTGTTAGAATGGCACATTCAAAGTCCAGACCTAAATCCAATTGAGAATCTGTGGCAAGACTTGAAAATTGCTGTTCACAGACGCTCTCCATCCAATCTGGCAGAGCTTGAGCCATTTTGCAAAAAAGAATGGGCAAACATTTAACTCTAGATGTGCAAAGCTGGTAGACACATAACCAAAAAGACTTGCAGCTGTAATTGCAGAATATTGACTCGGGGGGGTGAATACAAATGCATGCCACACTTTTCACGTATTTATTTATAAAAAATTTTGAAAACCATTTATCATTTTCCTTCTACTTTTTTTTTTTCTCATGGGTTTCACAATACAATTCATTGCACTCATATAGTGCCAGCTTAATACGTCTTAAGTAAATCTATTCATCTGCACATCATATGTTACCTTTAATTGACACTTTAATTCCTTGTGAATTCCCTTTTTCTACTATTAACCCATTGCTCCAAAAAAAAAAAAAAAAAAAAAAAAAAAAGAACTCCTCTCGACCTCTCCCTCTCTTCAGTCCATTCTCTCCCTATAGTCCAAATATGGGGCCCATGTTGTCCGGTACTTCTCATCTAGGTCTTTCATTGTCAAAGTAAGATTTTCCTTCCACTTCACAATTATGTGCCACTTTGTGTGGGTCGATCAATAAAATAAATCTATGTTCTTGGTTATAACATGACAAAATGTGGAAAATTTCAAGGGGTGTGAATACTTTTTCAAGGCACTGTACATTCATATACTGACATATATTTTTCTGAAAAAATTGCTGTGTGCTGTTCTGATCCTGTAGTGACAAGATCCATTGGATTGTTGCTTATGAAGGTGCATACTTCTTATCTTTCTGCATTACTTAGTGATATTCAGGACCTCAAACAATCATTTTTACATACAAAATTGTCCTGAGATCCGTAACTCACCAAGTAGTGAAGCCAGATATGGTTGAAATCCCCAAAACACATACCTTCCAAAATAATTCTGCAATGGCAGCTTCTTTATTCAAATCCTGAAAGGTTCCCTTTAACATTGGGCTAGCTCCTAGCAGTGCTTTCTGATATGATTTACAGTATCTGTGTATAGGAGTGCACTAGGGTATGCTGGAAAGTCTCTTGAATTTATTTTTTTGCTTACAGTCCAGGACAAAATACACAAAGCGCAGTTCCACCCAAAAGTGGAACTTCTGTTCATTTGTCTCCTCTCCCCCTCCGGTGCCACAATTGGCACCTTTCGAGGGGGGACAGGATACCTGTCTTTGACAGGTATCCTGTTCCAACTTCCGGGAGTCCAGGCCGCGGCCAGTAGGGGCTCGCTTCCTCCTTCCCGTCGCCAGGCCAGTAGGAGAGAGGAGCGGGCCTCGCGAATGCGCAGTAGGGTTCCTGGCGTGAAGCCGTAAGGCTACACTGCCAGGTACCCTTACCCGCAATGGCGGTGGCAGCACCTGACAGCTGATGGAAACAGCTGCGGTGCCAACATTGCTGGACTCCAGGACAGGCAAGTGTCCTACTGTTAAAAGCCAGCAGCTGCAGTATGTGTAGCTGCTCGCTGTTAATTAATATATTTGTTTTTGGGCAGAACACCGCTTTAACACCACATTATGTGCACTGTGGTATCATTCAATTTGAATGGTAACCCAATACCCCATGGTAATGCAGCTATGACACACCTACATTGCAGCACACCACAATGCAGGGTAACACGCCACTATGTGGGTGTAAGCTACGATGGGAAAAATGTTGCATGTACTTTTTCCTTTTTGCCTGTTCTTGTGCGTTGGCAGGCCAGTCAAAATGGGCTGCTATTATGCAATGCACATTAAGACCTCATTCACACAGGTGTACTGTTTAGTACACCCGTGCAGAGGGCTGTGTTTACCTGCATGGGTGGCACATTTGTCTACTACAGCCAGGAGCAGGCAGGCTACTAAAACCAATCACATTCGGACAGCTGTAAGGATCTCCAAGTACATCCCCGAGTGTACATTCATGTGAGACCAATGCACAGATCAGAATGCAGTCGTGAGATTTAAGCAGCCCTCCGCCTGTCATTAATTTTAACAGGCTGCCAGCACGCAACTGAACGGAACACCTGTGCCAAAGGGCCATGAATAAGCAAGGCCCTATGTATGAAACAGTACACCCATGTGAATGAGGAGGTCTAATGCATGACACAAAACATATTAATGTGTGAGTATTAGCATCATGCACAACAATGGCAGTGTGAATGGGTGGAATAGTGGTACTTAAGAGTTTGTAAACCCTCAGGGTTTTTCACCTTAATGTATTCTATGCATTGAGGTGAAAAACCTCCTTTAGTGTAGCAGCCCCCATTTACTTACCTGAACCCTGTCTCTCCAGCACACCCGCTCCAGCCAGTGTCTTGGGTCCCGACTGGAAAGATTTCTAGCAGTGCAGCCATTGGCTCCCCCTGCTGTCAGTCAAATCCAATGACGCGGGAGCCGGGTGGTGGGGCCGAGTCCTGCTGTCTGTGTCAATGAACGCAGTAGCAGGACTCGGGAGCGCGCCCGCACGAGTGTCCCCAGGGAAGCGTTCCCCGTGGGGGCACTTGATGCGGGGAGGAGCCAGGAGCGCCGCTGAGGGACTCCAGAAGAGGAGGATCAGGGCCACTCTGTGCAAAACCAACTGCACAGAGGAGGCAAGTATAACAAGTCTGTTATGTAACCACTTCAGGCCCGGAAGGATTTGCCCCCTTCCTGACCAGGCCATTTTTTGCGATACAGCACTGCATCGCTTTAACTGACAATTGCGCGGTGGTGCGATGATGTACCCAAACAAAATTTATGTCCTCTTTTTCCCCACAAATAGAGCTCTCTTTTGGTGGCATTTGATCACCTCTGCGGTTTTTATTTTTTGCGCTAGAAACAAAAAAAAAAAAAAAAAAAGCAACAATTTGGAAAAGAAAACAAAAAACATTTTGTAGTTTTTGCTATAATAAATATCCCATAAATAAAAATCGCAATAAGTGTATATTGATTGGTTTGCACAAAAGTTATAGCATCTACAAATAGGGGATAGATTTAAGTAATTTTAATTATTATTTTTTTTTTTTTTTAACTAGCAATGGTGGCGATCTGCGATTTTCATCAGGACTGCGACATTGCGGCGGACAGATCGAACACTTGACACTATTTTGGGACCATTGACATTTATACAACGATCAGAGCTAAAAATAGCCACTGATTACTGTATAAATGTCACTGGCAGGGAAGAGGTTAACACTAGGGGGCGATCAAGGGGTTAACGGTGTTCCTAGGTGCATTCTAACTGTAGGGGGGATGGGACTGACTAGGGGAGGAGGGAGATCTGTGACCCCTGCGAGAACCGGGATTTGAGCGTTTACACACACAGATTCTGGTTCTTGCTCTGTCACGAGCGATCGCGGGGCGCGCGCATCGGCTCCGGGGACACGCGTCGGGCGCATGCCTCCGGTAGTGCGCGCCTGTTGTGATGTCTAAAAGAAGTGACGTACAGCTACGCGATTTGCGCAGCTGTGCCAACCTGCCGAAGTATAACTGCGGCGGCTGGTCGGCTAGCGGTTGCTGACCGCCGCATGTACATTTACGTCGGCAGAATTGCACGGCTGGGCAAATGGGCGTACCTGTACGTCCCTTTGAATTTGCAGCCGCGTGGTCGCGTGTGTGGCGCGCGCGATTTCCGCGAGTAGGATCACGGGTCCCGCGGACGTCGACCCGCGATCGTCTCACAGAGCTGAAGAACGGGGAGATGCTAATGTAAACAAGCATCTCCCTGCTCTGCCTAGTGACACTGTCACTGATCATAGCTTCCTGTGATCGGGAGCAGTGATCAGTGTTGTGTCAATCGTAGCTACGCCCCGTAACAGTTAGAATCACTCCCTAGGACACACTTAACCCCTTCCTAGCCAGCTAGTGGTTAACCCCTTCACTGCCAGTGTCATTTTTACAGTAATCAGTGCAATTTTATAGCACTGATCGCTGTAAAAATGACAATGGTCCCAAAAATGTGTCAAAATTGTCTGATGTGTCCGCCATAATGTCGCAGTCACTATAAAAATTGCAGATCGCCGCCATTACTAGTGAAAAAAAAAATTATTACCAAAAATGCCATAAAACTAACCCCTATTTTGTAGACGCTATAACTTTTGCGCAAAGCAATCAACAATCGCTTATTGCGATTTTTTTTTACCAAAAATATGTAGAAGAATACGTATCGGCCTAAACTGAGGAAAAAAAACCTGTTCTTTTATATATTTTTTGGGGATGTTTATTATAGCAAAGAAGTAAAAAGTAATGCGTTTTTTTCAAAATTGTTGCTCTAATTTTGTTTATAGCGCAAAAAATAAAATCCGCAGAGGTGATCAAATACCACCAAAAGA
Source organism: Aquarana catesbeiana (assembly GCF_042186555.1). Taxonomy (NCBI): domain Eukaryota; kingdom Metazoa; phylum Chordata; class Amphibia; order Anura; family Ranidae; genus Aquarana; species Aquarana catesbeiana. The sequence goes on along the minus strand of NC_133334.1, from coordinate 54,878,174 downwards.
TTTGTGGGAAAAAAAAAAAAGGAAGTCAATTTTGTTTGGAAGCCACGTCGCACGACCGCGCAATTGTCAGTTAAACCAACAGTGCCGAATCACAGGAATACACTGTAACCTCAAAGCAGCTGTCTTACGTTTTGTGCAGCTTGTTTCCTAATTTCTCTGTTCCTGCTGAAGCCGCCGCTATATTTGTGGTTGCCTTCCGGTCCCCTCTGAATTTGTACTACTACCCTTTCTAGAATGCAATAGGTGGAATCTCGCACATGCTCAATAAAAGAGAACCAAGCCTCGTTTCCATATAAAAGCCAGCAATAGAATGTGCGGTCCCTCCTTTCTCCCTGTGCTGAATGTCGGTCTACTTACCCCCTGTTACATCGCTAGTCACGTGGGGCATTTCATGAAGTTATGGTCAGCATTTTTCCACGGCAATGCAATCCCTAAATTCTAAATGGTGCAGCTTGAAATATTTTCAAAGCCACTTACTTGCAAGTCATTTTAGAACTACTCTACACGGGGCACAGTTGCCCAGGAGAGGTTACTACCACTTTAAAGTTATTTTTTCTATTGTAATCAATACAAAAATATAACATTCCAACATAAACAAATACACACTGCTCTCCCTGCAACAAAAGAAATAGTATGTACACTAGCATAGCACTGAAAAGAAAAACAGATATACCTATAGAAGAAACACCCCTGATACCTGCAAAGACATTCAGGATGGTGCTGGCCATTGCTTTAAATACAGAACGCACATTTGCCTATAAGACTTCCCAGCTTGTTTGGTCTAAGCCAGGGGACTCCAAACTTTCTAAACAAAGGGCCAATTTATAGTCTTTCAGACTTTAGGGGGGCCAGACTGTGGCCATCCAGAATAGAAAATGTCCCAGCATCAGTTGGAGTAAATAATGCCCCATTTTTGGTGTCAGTGAGAGGAACTGAGCCCTATATTTTGTGTCTTTGGGAGGAATTGTGCCCCATCATTGGTGTCAGTGAGACCCATTATTGGTGTTATGGGTAGGAATTGTGCCCCATTGTTGGTGTCATAGGTAGGAATTGTGCCCCATCATTAGTGTTATTGGGCCCCATTGATGCTGTCAGTGGGAGGAATTGTGCCCCATCATTGGTGTCCGTGAGACCCCTTGTTGGGTTTATTGGTAGGAATTGTGCCCCATCATTAGTGTTACTGGGCGCCATTGATGCTGTCAGTGGGAGGAACTGTGCCCCATCATGGGTGTCATTGGTAGGAATCGAGCCTCATTGTTGGCGTCATTGGGAGGAACTGTGCCCCATCGTTGAGGTCACTGAATAAAACAGTGCCCCAAGAGCTGGATAATAGCAAACAAAGGACCGCATCCAGCCCCCGGGTTGCAGTTTGAAGACCACTGGTGTAAGCAATCTAAGTAAAGTATTACCTCTTTACTGAGCTGCCTCCAGCAGTCTACCCAGGAGGTGTACACAGGAGCATAGGGTAGCCTGCCACCGGCCAACCTGCAAGACACAAACATGTCCATCTATTAGGAAACACTGAGGAGGTCCAGCTGCACACCGAATGCTGTCACGTACCATACTCACCCGCAATTATTCACAGCCATGAGATTAGACACTAAAACAAATGGATACGTCAACATACTGGCCAGGAACTGAGGAAAGTAAATAGGGAAAAGCGTGTCAGAAATTAAAAATATTTTAAAGCACATAAACACCGACAAGGTATGTCACATTCAGTAATAACTTTTGTTCTCAAAGCCATTGCTAATTCTAACTTTTTTCCACATTATATTTACTTATATGTTGCACTTCAAGTACCTGATGCTTCTAACATTTTAATCCTCTCTATAATTCTACGCCTTCAGCTTTCTTGAGTTGTGTCCATATATTTTAAATTGACAGCCTCTGATTACTTTGGTTAATAAGTCGCTCTCCTACTTAGCACCGCATTGTGGGATACCTGTGGTGACAGAAGGGGTACGCCAGTGGCAGGATTTCCGTTTTTTTTTTTTTTTTTTTCAATAGACTTGGCATTCTCCAGTGGCAAAGGCCACATTTAATTTTTGTACTATGCTACTACCAAGTGGATCTCGGAAAACAGTTCTTCTATGGACTTTACAACCGTCTTAACAAACAGATTTATTGGGGCTTATTTACTAAAACTGGAGAGTTCAAAATCTGATGCAACTCTGCAAAGAAACCAATTGGCTACCAGGTTTTAGTGCCAAAACTTGAGTGACATGGCTGAAGTTAGAAGCCGATTGGCTACCATGCACAGCTGCACCAGATTCTGAGTTCTCTAGTTTTAGTAAATCTACCATATTGTACAATAGAGAAGGGGAAAGAGAACACTGCATGCTCCCAAAGCAGTAGGAACATAGAAAAAAAAATGGAACACCAGAGACACTCCTCTAAGGAGAATGGTGGAAGTAAACTCACCCCAGTTAAAGCCTGAGAGTAACTTTTAATCTCGTTTACTGCCTGCAAAGAGAATGGGACACAGGCATTAGCTTAAACACACATTATACAATTAATAGATTACAATAGATGCCTTAGAAGAAAAGCTTGGATAGCAATAAAAAAAAAGTGAAAGCACTTGCCCCATTTTCCAGAGCATAAGTGTTGATAAGATAGGCGGCCATGTTACAGATCCACAGAGAAAGGATATCTCCTAGTAGTCTTGGAACTAAACCTCTAAAATAAAACAGATCAGCAATATCACTACATATATATGATAATTAAAGACCTTACAAAATGCACATTCACCAACTGTACTTCAACCGGGTTCCTGCTTTCATAGAAATGACAATTAAACAACCTCCAGTTGCAAACTGTAGATGTACTTACGCAAAAAATCCCAGAATGCCTTCCTCCTTGTATATCGTCACTACCGATCCAAGCACCCCACTGTAAAAGTTAATATAAGCCATGTAAAGTTACACTTTAAAGATAAACTCGCAATATTTGTAACAAAAAAGGCAAAACTATTTGTTTTGGATAGAGGGGAGATGGATTAGAACACCTGCCAGTTATTACGGTCTCTGCCCCGTTATGAAGATTCATCCTCTATATTTGTCCTGTTTACCATTATCATCAAACCTAAAAGTTAAGAAAATCCTAAATTTAGGGTTGACACGAGAAAAGTAATAGAGTAGAAATCTTTCAATTGGACATTAGTTCTGGTGACACCCAGGATTTCTTCACTCTGGAGGGATTTCCTCTCACTTTCCATTTTAGCTATGAGACCAGAAGTGAAGGGAAATTATCCCCCCTATGGGGCACAGATGGCAAAAAAAACAAACAAAAACCAAAAAAAACCAAAAAAACTGACAGGGGTTATTAAAAAGTTTTGCCTTTAGTTCTGCTTTAAGGTACCGAGACTGACATACTCATATTTGGTCTCTCTTCCAATGAACTGGACCATGCACCTTAGTGTGATCACTGCAAATAAAGAGAAACATGAAAATATTTAGAATAATTATCCGCAGTTACAGGACAGAATAAACATAATGCTGTTGAATAGAAGGTTTTGCATCTAGGTTGTGGTCATTGGTTTGACCCACACCCTGACTGCTATAGTGAAGTAAGTAAGGGCCCCAAGTGCAGAGTTTGGACCAAGGCTTCCCGATTACAATGCACCCCCACTTCTATTACCCCCTAGTAGGTTCCCCCTTAACCACTTCAATACCAGGCACTTAGACACCTTCCCGCCCAGGCCAATTTTCACCTTTCAGTGCTGTCGCAATTTGAATGACAATTGCGCGGTCATGCTACACTGTACCCAAACAAATTTTTTATCATTTTGTTCCCACAAATAGAGCTTTCTTTTGGTGGTATTTGATCACCTCTGCGGTTTTTATTTTTTGCGCAACAAATAAAAAAAGACAGAAAATTTCAAAAAAAAACAAACAAGGTTTTTCTTTGTTTCTGTTAAAATTTTTTGTAAATAAGTAAGTTTTCTCCTTCAATGATGGGCACTGATATGGCTGCACTGATGGGCACTGATATGGCGGCACTGATATGGCTGCACTGATGGGCACTGATAGGCGGCACTGGTATGCGGCACTGATGGGCACTAATAGGTGGCACCGATGGGCACTAATAGGTGGCATTGATTGGTACATATGGGTGGCACTGATGGGCAATGACAGGTGGCACCGATAGGCAATGACAGGTGGCACTGATAAAACATTGCTGGGCAGATCTGGGCATTGCTGGGCAGATCAGTGACATAATGGTGCCAATCAGTGCCCATTTGTGGGCACTGATTGGCACAGATTGGGCACGTGTGGATGGCCATGGGGTACATACCTGGCCATCCATGTTGCCCCTTCCCTGGTGGTCCTAGTGGCGATCCCCGGTGGTCCAGTGTGGTGATCTGAGGGGGGGCTGCGCTGATAAACAATCAGCGCAGACCCCCCCTGCCACGAGAGCCGCTGATCGGCTCTCCTCTACTCGCGTCTGTCAGACGCGAGTGAGGAAGAGCCGATCAACGTCTCTTCCCATTGACAGCGTGATCAGCCGTGACTGGACACGGCTGATCACCTGGTAAAGAGCCTCCGCCGGAGGCTCTTTACCAAGATCGGTGTAGCGGTGTGTCAGGATGAAACATCGCTCCACCGATCGCCGCGATGTGCGCCCCCGGGGGCGCGCTGCGGCATGTTATCCTGCTGGACATCATATGACGTCCACCACTTCCCTGAAGTCAATCCGCTATAGGGCGGGCGGGAAGTAGTTAAATGATTAAAAAAAAAAAAAAAAAAAGGGAGATAAAAAAAAATATGCCATCCAGCTCTACAGTACACCTGTATAACCACTTTTAAGGTCACATCCTGAAAATGATGTCATTTTGTGCACTACATTGTAATATTGCAGGAGAGCTGATAAGGGCTCAGAGGAGGCCAACTACAGCAAATTAACCAAATAATTGATGGAAGGACTGGTAATAAAATGTTAGTGAAACTTTTTTTTTTTTAGCAAAGGTTTCTTCAGGGGTGCCTTGGCAAAATTTCTAAAAATTGCCAAAAATTGTATACAAGCCAGCAGCTAGATCAAGCCCGCCTTTCAGTTACACAAAGCCACAGGTTTTCACTCTGCACCATTTCAGCAGCTGGTGTCCTAACAACCAATGATGTCAATGGTTGATAAAGAAGATGTTGGGCACCTGCACAGTTATTCTCATTTGTCCCTCTCCATCAGCACTGGGATCGCATTAGCTGAGTGATGTAGAAGAGAAACACTGGAATATAGAAGCGTGCCAATGTGCATTTGCTTTGGAACAATAAATTACCCCTAATATTGGGTGTCCTACGTGTGTGGATGTTATGTAAAAACCATTCATTTATTTTTTACATTTTAGTATGGGGTGCAGAATTTTAATCCAGGTGAACCTACTCTCCCAGTTTGTATATTGCTACATACAGAATGTCCCATAGTTGGGGAATCGGATACTTTTGAGTTAGGGACCCAAATTTATAGAGGCGCCTTGGCATAGCAGTGTGGCTTTAACATGTATGTGCAATTGTATGCAACAAAAACCTCTGTTTTTGTCTGAGTTGCTTAGATAGTTTAACAGTTGAAAGGCGCAGGTTGATATAGGTTTTCGTTTGTTGGCTGGATTGAAAATGATCTCAGGACCTACTTCAGGGATGCCCGTCATGATGCTGGATTATTTTTTCTTTAATCATAAATTAATTACACTCAGGTTTTGCAAGCCCCATATATTTCTATAAATATAACACACACACACACACTGGACCAAAGGTTGGTAAAATCATACATACCATGGAAGGGGTGAGTGATAAGGGTAGCCGCTGAACGAGCAACCATCTCCTGAGTGGTCTGAAAGAGAGGAAAAACAAATCTTAAAATTCCTGGGTTCAAAGTTTATGAGTATATTTTTAAAGCAGTAAATGTGACTTTTACTGATATCAAATCACTGTCATTTAAAACACATCCACTTCTAAGATGCTTTTGTGTAACATACAAACTTGAACCTGTTTGGTAAAAAATATACCGTTTTCTAAGTACACTATATTATCAAAAGTATTAGGAGGCCTGCCTTTACACACACATGAACTTTAATGGCGTCTCAGTCTTAGTCCGTAGGGTTCAATATTGAGTTGGCCCACCCTTTGCAGCTATAACAGCTTCAACTCTTCTGGGAAGGCTGTCCACAAGGTTTAGGAGTGTCTATTGGAGTGTTTGACCATTCTTCCAGAGCGCATTTGTGAGGTCAGGTACTGATGTTGGATGAGAAGGCCTGGCTCTCAGTCTTCACTCCAATTCATCCCAAAGGTGTTCTACCGGGTTGAGGTCTGAACTCTGCAGGCCACTCAAGTTCCTCTACCCCAAACACGCTCATCCATGTCTTTATGGACCTTGCTTTGTGCACAGTTCATGTTGGAACAGAAAGGAGCCATCCCCAAACTGTTCCCACAAAGTTGGGAACATAAAATTTGTCCAAAATGTCTTGGTATACTGACACCTTAAAGCGGAGTTCCACCCAAATTTTGAACAATATCTGTATGTATTCTCTTCCTTGCCTAGATGCTGACATGCCGTTTAAAAAAATTGAAATCGCCGTAATTACCTTTTATTTTTCTATTCTTCTTTGCACTTCCTGGTTCTCCTCCCGTGGGAGTAGGCGTGTTTCTAGCCTCTCCCAGACTCCTGGGAGCTAGTCTGAGGCTTCCCAGGATGCCACTGAGCATGTGCGGGAACGAGCAGTGAATACTGGGAGCACAGCATTCACCGCATCCAGGAAATAAATGCTTGTGGGCTTCAAATGCCCACAATGAAGATGGAAACCACCTGCAGTGAATAATATAAGTTATTCTTTCCGACGAAATCTGACACAGGCGGACATATTACACACAATATGTGAGTATGTAATGCTGAGAAGAAAAGTTTGTGAATGAACTCAAAAAAAAAAAAAAAAAACGATAGATAGGTGGACCCCCGCTTTAAGAGTTCCCTTTACTGGAACTAAGGGGACTGCGCTGAAATAGCCACTCAATGCAGTCCTACCGCACATAATGTAAATGTACCCTTAGGACACATCACCATATAATATGATACTTGTGATTACCTCTTTTATTATTTGGTCAAGGGAGGAGCAGTTTTCCTTTTGTTCATTTTCACCCTCCTACAAGACAAAAAAATAAAAATAATAATAAGAATCAATCTTAACTTCACAACAAGCTACAGTTTATCTAGCTATCATACCATCTGGATCATTTTTATAATGTTTTTTATGAAAATGTTAACCCATGCAGTCCATGAAAGAATTTGAGAGAGCTCTGCAGTAAGTCAAGGACAGCAGTGAGCGAAAAATGATGCCTAGAAGTTTAACGTCAATTCATTTGGATCTGTATGGCCTAGAACACTATTGTCAGTGAATGTGGATGTAAGTCCTAGCACACTAATGTTTATTTCGGGATTTTATGTGATAGACCAACACAAAGGTGGCACATAATTGTGAAGTGGAAGGAAAACGATAAATGGTTTATTGCACTCCTAACCAAAATCTAGTGGAACCAATTGCCTTTAGCAGTCACTTAATTAGTAAATCCACCTGTCTGTAATTTAATCTCAGTATAAATATAGCTGTTCTGTGAAGCCCTCACAGAGGTTTGTTAGAGAACCTTAGTGAACAAATAGCATCATGGATGCCAAGGAACACACCAGACAGGTCAGGGATAAAGTTGTGGGGAAGTATAAAGCAGGGTTAGGTTATAAAAAAATATCCCAAGCTTTGAACATCTCACAGAGCACTGTTCAATCCATCATCTGAAAATGGAAAGAGTATGGCACAACTGCAAACCCACCAAGACATGGCCGTCCACCTAAACTGACAGGCCGGGTAAGAGAGCATTAATCAGAGAAGCAGCCAAGAGGCCCATGGTAACTCTGGAGGAGCTGCAGAGATCCACAGCTCAGGTGGGAGAATCTGTCCACAGGACAACTATTAGTCGTGCTCTCCACAAATCTGGCCTTTATAGAAGAGTGGCAAGAAGAAAGCCATTGTTGAAAGAAAGCCATAGGAAGTTAGGAAGTCCCATTTGCAGTTTGTGAGAAGCCATGTGGGGGACACAGCAAATATATGTCGAAGAAGGTGCTCTGGTCAGAAGAGACCAAAATTTAAAACTTTTTGGTCTAAAAGAAAAACGCTATGTGTGGCGAAAAACTAACACTGCACCTCACGTTGAACATCCCCCCCCCCCCCCCCCCAATAAAACATGGTGGTGGCAGCATCATGTTGTGGGGATGCTGGTCAGTTGATGGGAAGATGGATGGAGCCAAATACAGGACAATTTTAGATGAAAACCTGTTAAAGTCTGCAAAAGACTTGAGATTGGGGTGGAGGTTCACCTTCCAGCAGGACAACGACCCTAAACATACAGCCAGGGCTACAATGGAATGGTTTAGGATCAAAGCATATTCGTGTGGCAAGACTGGAAAATCGCTGTAAACAGACGCCCTCCATACAATCTGACAGAGCTTGAGCTATTTTGCAAAGAAGAATGGGCAAAAATGTCTCTCTAGATGTGCAAAGCTGGTAGAGACAAGAATAAGGGTGTAGGGCCAAGAACACTAATGGTAATAAATGTGGAATAATACACTGATTTCCTATAATCTGCTCCATATTTTTGTAATATAAACAGTTTTCCTAAAATACCCCAACCAGGTGAATACCACAATATGGTCAGTCCATTAGGAGATATGTACTAGCCAACAGTCTATATTAGGAACCCATGCCTACTTACCTCTGCCTGATTCTGATTCTGGTAGCACTGTGGGGAAAAAAAAAAAAAAAACGGTTAATGTTCTGCTAAAATATGCATACATTAGGATACACATCCAATACCAAAAAAGGAGGGACAAATCTCAGTCACCAACATTTTTAAAAAATATTCTAAATTGTCAATAGTAGTATGTTTGCTGGCTGTCAAAATCTGTCACAAGCCTGGCAATTCAAACAAAGCATATGATATGAAATAATGTAGAAGACCGAGACAGGAGACGGGACACTTTCTCTATTAGTCCTGATGATCACCATCACCAGGACTGAAAAAAATAAGGAATCCAAAGTGTAATAGTGGTCACTGGGACAGGAGGTGAGGTGAAATCTTCCAATGGGGCCACCTGGCCCACTGACAACTAAGTGTAGAAATTTCTGCTCACATCCTGTTGTGTCTCTTGGATAGGAAGGAAGGGGAAATCGTTACAAAAGGGGGGAATGGCTGTAACAACCCCCTGGCAACGGTTTAACCATTTTCTACATTAATGTTACAATATTAATAACGGATTGCTAGATTTGGGGGAAACAAACAAACAAAAAAAAAAATTACTAAATGTCCAATTTACTAACCTAAAGCTGCAATCATATAATGCTCCAGTCTTCAGCCTTCTCTCTTCCTTTTTTTTTACAACTGATGGAGGCCTTTTTTGAGTGTCCATGTCACTGCCTGCATGACATGGACACTTCCTAATGACTGTTCAGCAGCGAGATCCTCTCAGGACCCAGAACTGGAGTGACATTGGTACAAGACATATCTGCAGCAGTAGATTTGCAATCCCTTGCACCCAAAAACGGCGGTGGTGGGTGACTTGGATGGAGGACTTCAGCAGGTAAGAACAATTAAAAAAAAACTACCATAGAATGGGTTAGAGGTGGTGGGAGGGAGGAGGTCATATTTTGTTCAGAATGGGTTTATAAGTGCTGGGGGAGGTAGGGTGGGAGGGAAGGGGGCATGTTTTGCCTGAAATGATTGGGAGGTGGGGAGGGTTAAGTGGTAGGTCGTCTATAAAAGCAACAGCTGAAAGTTTCCTAAATATTGATTCATAATACATTACTTTAAATGTTCTTCTGGGAGTATCAGTAGAATGCTGTGATGACATTAATCCAGCACAAAATCTTCTGAAAATCATTGGCAATACAACTGGTACTTTTCCCACTAGCTGAACAGACATAAAAATGCTCTCTGGTTGATGAACAACAATACACAGGAGGGCGCGAACATTTTGTGCATGACCATAAATAAATGTATTGAATCCAAAAAGACAAATGGATACTCACATGCTGATATAGAAATTCAAGTAATACTGATAAGGCTTCATGTACACGGGACATTGTTCAACCCCTCCTGAAAGATTTAACTTGACAGCTAGAAACGACATCTAAAAACGGCCGTTTAGCCGCGTTTACATGCTGCGTTTAGTCACGTTTGCGTCTAGACGCGTTTGAAAAAATTTCATATTTTTTTTTCAAAACAGCCAAAAATGAAAAACGCCTGTAAACGAAACGTGGCTAAACATGAGTTAGTGCGTTTAGCCGCGTTTCGCGTTTGGAATGCCTCTAAACACAGCTTCTAAATGCATTTTTTTGGGTTCCAAAAAAAGCCTCTAAAACACAAGTGCCTAAAAAGACTATAAATGAACCAGTGTACATGTACTGATAAGATAACAGAGGAGGGTCCAGGAGCAGTTGAAAAAAATGCCCAACTGGTCCTAACGTACGTTTACCAGCAGCAGTGTACATGAGGCCATACACGCCAGCTGGAGGCAGTTAAACTCGTCCTAGGACCAAATAGTTGGAAAGCTGATGCGTTTCAGGGGGCCATTCCCCTTTCCACATAGCTCTGAGGAAAGGGGCATGACTCTCGTCAGCTTTCCAACCATTTGGTCCTAGGACAATTTTCATTGTGTCCAGCTGGAGTGTATCAGTATTGCTTGAATTTCTATATCAGCAAGTGAGTATCCATTTGTCTTTTTGGATTCAATACATTTATGGTAATGCACAAGGTGTTCGCGCCCTTCTGTTCGTTTTTTGCAGCTTGTTTAAAAGACTTTGCGGTCTGTGGAGGGCTGCACCCTTAAGTTGCATTGTGGATAGAAGTATCATTGAAGAATAGAATACCCCTGGTTCTAGTGCTGGAGTGTTTTTTTTTGGAGAATGATGAAGAAAAATATAAGCTGTTCTTGTGCAATAAAAAAAAAAAAAAAAAAAAAAAAGGAAAGCAATTCTAGGCACCAAATGAAAGTATTCAGTGAGATACTAATACCATTTCACTAAACACAGCAACTTTGCTAAAGTCAGTTACACTGAGTTTTATGCAATTCTCTTTACAGTACGGAGACACAGCTCCATAGAGGGGAATTGGGAGTGTACTTCCCCCAGCCTCCGTTTTTATACCCTCCCTATCACTCGTTCTCTCTGCATCACAAATTATAATCAAACTTCGAAGGCAGACCTGATTTTGATTGGTGGCGGTGGGAAACTACTTAATACAGGTATTTATTTACAAGAGACTTCACAAGGGTGGAAACAAACAGCTCAGATCTTGCCCCCGATTTTTCAGACCTATATTAATTTTTTATAGAACAATGGGCAGCCTGCCATTCTGTGGTGGAATCTAATTATCACACATGGGAAAAAGAGTGGGGTTCGGAAGCAGTGATATAACTGGCTGCTATGGGCACCACTTTTACCTTCACTACGTTTTTACCAGAGTCATACGATTCGGTTAGGCCTCGTACACTGGTGAGGTTAGGTTTAGCAGTGGAGTCTTGCGGTTGAAATCACAGGAGTTTACAGTCATCTGTACCTAGCCCCAGGTAACCGGTGGATTTGCGGATCCACGCAAAGATCGCCGGACAGTTGCGGCTCTTGTTAGCTTGAAATTGGGTGTTATTTACTAAAGGCAAATCCACTTTGCACTACAAGTGCACTGCAAATGCACTGAAAGTGACCTTGGAAGTAAGGTCGCTGTAGATCTGAGGGGGACATGCAAGGAAAATAAAAAACAGCATGTTAACTTGCACATGATTGGACGATAAAATCAGCAGAGCTTCCCCTCATTTCAGATCTACCCCTTAGATTTAGAGCGACTGCACTTTCAAGTGCACTTGTAGTGCAAAGTTGATTTGCCTTTCGTAAATAACCCCCATTGCTTTATAAAGCTGAGCAGGCACAGCTGTCTGTAACAACTTGTGATTCCAGCCATAAGAATCTGCCTATTCTTGCCGGACCCAAAATCACCAGTGTGAACAAGGCGGTCATTTGCTGTCCTGTCTTCACAAATGTAAAAGACCACTACTTCCCCCATAAGCTGCACACCTATTCAACAATTCAATGTGGATGTAGGGCTAAAAATACACAAAATTGCCAGCAGTTAAGGTCTTTTGGTAGAAGACAGTTTATAAGTCTCTTCTAGCAAAAAAATCTTACTGCAGCATAATAAATAAAGCGAAGTTCCAAGATAATGCAACTCCAGCCAGCATGCGTGGTGGGAGTTACATCATCAGTGGCCACCCAATAGATGAAGCAAGAAGACAGAGGACCTAGAAGAGGAGAAGGACATTGCAGTGGGAGGGATGTAGTGTGTATGTTGGGAGCTCGCAGCTGAAAACATTGGAGGATAGCACCCCAAGAGAGGTAAGCGTGTCATAATGAGCAAGTATGCTCGTACACTATGACAAATGCTGGCCACCCCACCACAACTTTACTTTCACTTTAATACAGCCACAAAAAAACTATGCAGCAACATTCAGACATTTTTTTTAATTTTATCTGTTGCAGAATAAAAAAAAAAATTACCTGCAAGACTTTACTATGCACTACAGTGCCCACAGCACCGGCACACAGGCGGGGTGCCAAGCCCTTGAAAAGTCCTTTCTTGCCATCAATACTGATGATGTGTTTTGCTGAAAATACACAAAGGAACACAAATCATTTAATGCGTCAAGATGCAATCAATAGAAAGGGGGGGGGGGTGCTTTACTTAATTTTCCTGAGTTAATCAATGTTCTATCAATTCCACTAATGAACACCTATAAAAGGACAAAATCGTAATAATAATCAGTTACGTACCATAGGAGAAGAGGCCAGGGAGCTGGTACACCTGGCGTCCAAAGAGGTTTCTTCCCAGAGTTGGTGGAAGCGGCTCATGTCCCACCTATAAATAAGTAAAATGAGATCCATTCAAAGGCCAGTAAATATTGAATAATTGGCATCTGTCAGATGAAATACATCCGAGATAAAAAAAAAAACTGCACATCTTAAGCCTCATTCATATGTGAGTTCAGGAGTGCAGGAGACTCAGCGGGATTTCTGCAAACATCTGTGGGTGGGAACAGGTTGTGCCCAGAGTCCGTCATTCACAGGTAATCGCTGTATGTCTGATTACATGTGAATGGCCACAAATGGCTGTGGGCGCTGTCAGACTCTCATTGCTTTGTATAGGGCTTCCCGTCTGCAGCTATTCACAAAAACTTTACAGAGTCTCCCACTGAAAATGATAGTCAGCCCCCAAACGCATGTGTAAATGCAGCCTTATGCCCACCATTGGCACAAGATACACAAACAAAAGCTTTTTATGGCCTTAAAACTTTCATCTATAAAAAGGTCCTTGAGGCAATATATATATATATACATACATATACATATATGTATATATATATATATATACATACATATACATATACATATACACACACACACACATACATCCCCACACTCTATCTCTCAAAAGTGAGTACACACCTCACATTTTTGTAGATATATATCTTTTCATGTGACAACACTGAAGAAATGACACTTTGCTACAATGTAAAGTAGTGAGTGTACAGCTTGTATAACAGTTTAAATTTGCTGTCCCCTCAAAATAACTCAACACACAGCCATTAATGTCTAAATCGCTGTCCTCTTCCACTCCTCCATGAGGACATCACAGAGCTGGTGGATGTTAGAGACCTTGCGCTCCTCCACCTTCCATTTGAGGATGCCCCACAGATGCTCAATAGGATCTGCTTCAGTATGTCACAGTACATGTTGGCATTCATGGTTCCCTCAATGAACTGTAGCTCCCCAGTGCCGGCAGCACTCATGCAGCCCCACACCATGACACTCCCACCACCATGCTTCACTGTAGGCAAGACACACTTGTCTTTGTACTCCTCACCTGGTTGCCGCCACACACGCTTGACACCATCTGAACCAAATAAGTTTATCTTGGTCTCATCAGACCACAGGACATGGTTCCAGTAATCCATGTGATTAATCTGCTTGTCTTCATCAAACTGTTTGCTGGCTTTCTTGTGCATCATCTTTAGAAGATGACAGTCATGCAGATCAATTTGATGCAGTGTGTGGCATATGGTCTGAGCACCGACAGGCTGACCCCCCACCCCTTCAACCTCTGCAGCAATGTGGGCAGCACTCATACGTCTATTTCCCAAAGACAACCTCTGGATTCGATGCTGAGCACGTGCACTCAACTTCTTTGGTTGACCATGGCGAGGTCTGTTCTGAGTGGAACCTGTCCTGTTAAACCTCTGTATGGTCTTGGCCACTGTGCTGCAGCTCAGTTTCAGGGTCTTGGCAATCTTCTTATAGCCTAGGCCATCTTTATGTAGAGCAGCAATCCTTTTTTTCAGATCCTCAGAGAGTTCTTTGCCATGAGGTGTTGAACATCCAGTGACCAGTATGAGAGAGTGAGAGTGATATCAAATTTAACACACCTGCTCCCCATTCACACGAGACCTTGTAACACTATCGAGTCACATGACACCAGGGAGGGAAAATGGCTAATTGGGCCCAATTTGGACATTTTCACTTAGGGGTGTACCCACTTTTGTTGCCAGCAGTTTAGACATTAATGGCTGTGTGTTGAGTTATTTTGAGGGAACAGCAAACACTGTTATACAAGAGTATGAATATAGGGTTAGAACTAGGGATTAGAACAGTGCCCAGCATATAGTCACAGACAATTATTTTTATTGTAACAGAAAATAGTAAAGAAAACACATTTTCTTTACTAGCAGGGCTTCGTAAGCCCGCATCGCTGGACCCTTGGACAGGTAAGTGTCCAATTATTAAAAGTCAGCAGCTGCAGTATTTGTAGCTGCTGACTTAATTTTTTTTTTTTTTAAGCAGAACTCCGCTTTAAGAGTCCAAAATCAAGAAGGTAGTCTAGGGAGACAGCACTGCTCCTGCACAGATACAATACTGCGAGTCACCATATAGTGACATTGTCTATCTATCTTAGAGTCTTGCAGTGATGTAGGGGTTGGGAGGCACCAGCGGACGACACAGGAGATCCACACTCCTGGAAGTATCAGTTTCCTAACAGACTACATACAGAAGGCTATTTCTCTTCAATGCAGCATCAGATTGAGCAGCGGGAGAGTATTTACTAACTTCTTTATGGGTATATCTTTTATTCACCGGTTTAGTGGCTTTAAAAAGAAACTTTTCCTCATTTAAACATGGAAACTGCCATTGACAATATCTAATTCTACAAATGCTACTTGCTAGAGGGTTTTCCAGCAGTACGATTCAATTTCTAATATGAAAATTGTACTTGCACCGATTGCTCACACAATCAGCACATTTATTGATTAAATGAGGAAAACTAGGTTCACTAAAAAGACACTCAATGGGTCAATATTCTGCATGAGAGGCATTAAAAGGCATAATTATGTGGGGCGCAACATTCCAGGACATCAACATCCATGGCTATGGATCCAGTAAGTAAGCAAAAAGATGACAGCAAATCACAACATTTTGTGTCTTTTTTCCAAAAAAAGATAGCATTGGAAAAACTGCTGCGCAAATACCATGTGACAAAAAAGTTCAACACCCAATATTTTATTCTCTAGGCCCTCTGCTTAAAATAAAAGTATAATGTTTCGGGGTTCTAATGTTCTAAGTATTTTCTAGCAAAAAATACTGATTTTTACATGTAAACAAAGTGTTTCAGAAAAGGTGGTCTTATGTCTTAAGTGGTTACGAGGACCTGGGGCCCCCGGGCTAAATATATGCATATACAGATATAAATCAATGATTTATTTTAAAAATGATATATATATATTTTTTATTTTTTTTTTTTTATTTTTAGTAAATTTATTTTAATAAAAATGCTTTTGGAGTAAAAATCGATCTAAAGATCGCTTTCTATTTAAGATACATTAATAATTTAGTTTATTCAGCATGAAATGGAGCTTAGTTATGTAGCACGCGGCTGTATATTCTGCGATATTTACATTTTTGGTAAACGCATTCAATGAATCCATGCACTGCATTGATACATTCACACAATTTCTCAGTTACCATAAAAAAAATCCCAAAGTTCAGAAATATTCTTTATCCCATTGTTTTGCAACTCTAAGTACACTACAAACTGTATGATTGACCGCTTCTGATATTGCGGTTTTACTAAACTGACAGCTTATTATTCTGAATAGGAAACATTCATTTTGTTTGCAAATATTAAAAGATTCTAACTACAAGCAAAAATAAGTGCTTACGTTTAAAGAGCACCTGTCATTTCAGATCCATCATGGCAGCGCCTGTTAGCGGGCATCCACTCTCCTGCTGCCACCACGTCCCTCACCTTGTTGTGTCACTGCCGCATCACAAGCCGCCCCATTAAAGTGAATGGGACTGTTGACGAGTCAACAGCAGGTCAGAGGAGGAGCCACTGCAGGGCAGAGATGACAGCTGCTCTTTAAAAATTATAATTTTAAATTGAGCCAATTTAAATCAAATCCGCCCTGCAACCAATGGATACTGTATTTTGGAATGGTACCACTAATCATTTGGACTGGCGTTGATATGTTTACCTTCTTCATGCTCAGCACACATGTAGTTGTTATGGTCATTTGGATGCTATTGGATGATGTAAACCAGCCTGGACATTTCATACATCATTTTTGTACAATGCTTTATATGTTCTACTTTGTATAACCAGTCCTTCTGCCTGATGTATGTACTTATCCAACTTTTTTTCGCAATATAAAAATATTGAACGGGAAAATGTATTAAAAAGACTAACTCTGCATTTTGCAAATAAATAAATGGACTCATATTGATTAATAAAAAATATAAAAATAAATAAAATGTGCATTATTCTTTGCATTTGAGCCTGCAAAACATTGCAACCGTGGATCGCAGAAGAAAAGCTCAGGATCCTGCAAACTATTACTGCAGCCACAGGATATCCCAAATACGTGTGTAACCATGTGCTACTCATATTTCCTGAGATCTTGTTGAAAAAGAGTGTGACGTCGCACCCAGTAGTGCAGCAGCTGGATAAAAAGTATATTTTTAATAAGCACTTTTCTACCAGGATAATTCTTTCATTTTTTGCAAACTTTAAAAAGCATTTTTTGCAAGAAGAAAAGTGATATAATTTCTGAAAGCAGAGACCCTGGAGAATAAAATGGTGGTAGCTGCAATTTTTTGTTACACAACATCTGCACAGTTATTTATGAAACCAAGATTTACAGAAAAAAAACACAGTGCAAAGACAATATTATACCTATTTTTTGGTAAAATATTAAGATGGGGTTGCATCAAGTAAATAGATACTAAACTAGTCAAGTCTTAAATTTGCGCATGGCCTTAGAATCGCAAAAAACGACGGTACCAAAAATTCTCCTTCGGTGACGCTTTAAAAGCCTTCACAGGTCATTAGTTTAGAGTTCACCATGGACTATGACCCTAGAATTATTGCACTCACTCCAACATTCGCAACAATATCTCACGTGCAGCATGATTAATGCTTACATACACGTGCTTGCCCCATGGTGCACTTTTTATATGGGGTGGGTGCGGGGGTACTATAGGGTTTTATTTTTATTAATACAATTTTTTCTTTTTTTTTTATTGCTCCTGGGATCATTAGTCACAGGAGGTATTGGGGAATATATGTTAACCTGGGTTCCTCCTGCTTACTCTGGGGAAAATCGGTTTCCTGGGGTCCCGGGGTCCCTTATAGAACAGGAGAGCCTGTTTGTCACTTTGGGTGACATTCTCTTGAGAAAGTCATACTGATGACAAATGTTTGCGAGTATATTTTCTCTTTAACAAACAATACTTTTAGCAATCATATTCTATGTATTGTTTTTTCCCATGATCATATATGATATGAATACTGTGGACTGGAGAGACAGGAGGAAGAAGAGAAGCGCCAGCAGTTGCATAGGATTACAGGAATTCAGAGCGGCTGTTTTGCTGATCCTGATCTAAAGAGATGCAACATTAGCTGGTGAGTGGCTGTCCAACCAAACTGGTGGAGGGACACCTGGATGTAGAATCCACACTAAATTTTATGGCACTTGCATAGTTAAGGCTACTTTCGCACTGAAGCGTTGCAGGCGCTGGTGGTAAAGCGGCGTTATATTTAGCGGCGCTATACCGTCATTTTAGCAGCGCTATTTGGCAGCTAGAGGGGCAGTTTTAACCCCCGCTAGCGGCCGAAAAAGGGTTAAAACCGCAAAGTGGCGGGTTTGGAGCGCTGCCCCATTGTTTTCAATGGGAAGGGGCGCTCTAGGAGCGGTAAATACACCACTCCTACAGCGCTCCAAAGATGCGGCTTGCAGGCCCTCGGGGCTTTCACATTGGAGTGCATTGAGCGGCTCCTTCGGGGGGCTTTACAGGCGCTATTTTTAGCACTTTAGCGCCTGCAAAGCGCCTCAGTGTGAAAGGGGCCTTACTAAAAGAATAGTGATTTGCACATTGCTTTACCAACTTTATGATCTGCTTTGTAAGATGTAGGCTTGCTTTTTATTACACAAAATACCGAAGGTTTGTTTAACTAAAACTGGAGAGTCCAAAATCTGATGCAACTGTGCATAGAAACCAATCATCTTCCAGGTTTGTTTGCTTTTGAGTCAAAGTTTAAGGCTTAATGTACACGGGACATTTTTGAAACCTCTCCTGAACGATTTAACTTGACAGATAGTAACCCACGTTTAAAAACGTCCATCATGCCACATTTAGCTGCGTTTTGCTGCATTTCCGTTTAGAAAAAAAAATTTGCCCAACTGCTCCTAAACGTCAGTTTAGCAGCAGCAGTGTACATGAGGCCTAAGGGCACTTTCACACTGCCAGCGCCTGAGCGGCAGCGGCAAAGCTCCGCTTTTGTTAGCGCGCTTTACCGTAATTTTAGCGGCGCTATTCGGCCGCTTTTAACCCCCACTAGCGGCCGAAAAAGGGTTAAAACTGCCCGCAAAATGCGCTGCCCATTGATTTCAATGGGCAGGGGCACTTTAGGAGCGGTGTATTCACCGCTCCTACAGTGCTGCAAAGAAGCTGCTTGCAGGACTTTGGGACGCCCTGCCAGCGCAGCACCCCAGTGTGAAAGCACTCAGGCTTTCACACTAGTTTTGCAGCTGAGGCTTTTTTCAGGCGCTATTTTTAGCACTAAAGCGCCTGAAAACGCCTCCAGTGTGAAAGGGGTCTAAAAGGAGAAGTCTAGCCTTAGCTTTTTAGGCTGGGCTTCTCCTATAGGTCACAGGAGCGCAATTAATTTTGCACTCCTGTGACCCATTTTCAGCGGAGAGTGGTCTGAAGTCCGCTCTCTGCTAACGTCACTGCCATCAGTTGAGGCAGCACGTCATCCCGACTTCCAAGTCTGGATCTGCCAGCTATCTTGATTGATGGCCATCTCAGCGATCCGCTCCCCGCCCCTCCACAGCTCAGCACTCCAGTGAGCATAGAGGAGAGACGCTGACTGACAGTCAGCAGCTTTCCTCTCGGGGATCTGTAAGAACTGAGCCATGGGCGATGTTCGATGGCTCGGTTCTCAGTGCAGACACGACGGGGGACAGCTGCTGCATCGGTCTGATGCTCCATCCACTGAAGGTAAGTATGAATAAAAAAAAACAAAAAACCTATACTTCTCTTTAAAAAGGGGTTGTAAACCTCCCTGAAGTACTTGTACCTATGGGCAAGCCTAGAATAAGGCTTGTCTATACAGTATCTCACAAAAGCGAGTACACCCCTCACATTTCCGTAAATATTTTATTATGTTTTAATGTGACAACACTGAAGAAATGACACTTTTCTACAATGTAAAGTAGTGAGTGTACAGCTTGTATAACAGTGTAAATTTGCTGTCCCCTCAAAATAACTCAACACACAGCCATTAACGTCTAAACCGCTGGCAACAAAAGTGAGTACACCCTTAAGGGCACTTTCACACTGGAGGCGGTAGCTGTTTAAGTGGCGCCTTGCCGCCACTAGCAGTGCGCTTTTAACCCCCCCTCCCCCTGAAAAGCGCCTCAATATGAAAGTAGCCAAAGTAAAAACATCCAAATTGGGCCCAATTAGCCATTTTCCCTCCCCGATGTCATGTGACACATTAGTGTTACAAGGTCTCAGGTGTGAATGGGAAGCAGGTGTGTTAAATTTGGTGTTATCTCTCTCACTCTTTCATACTGGACACCGGAGGTTCAACATGGCATCTCATGTCAAAGAACTCTGAGGAAGAATTGTTGCTCTACATAAAGATGGCCTAGGCTATAAGAAGATTGCCAAGACCCTGAAACTGAGCTGCAGAATGCTGGCCAAGACCATACAGCAGTGATGGACTGGCCAAGCATGTCTCTGGACCTAAACCCTATTGAGCATCCTCAAAACAGAAGGTGGAGGAGCGCAAGGTCCTAACACTCCAGTGGCAACCTGTGAAGCTCTGGTGAACTCCATGCCCAAGTGGGTTAGGGCAGTGCTGGAAAATAATGGTGTTCACACAAAATATTTACTGTATACTACGCTGAGGTCATCGGCGTATGCGCTCTGAAGGAACGGCCACCCATACTGTTTCTTCAGGAGCGAGTGCCATGACTGGCGGCTCATGCACGGGAGTGACGTCACGCGGTTCCGGCCAGTCACATAGCCGGAGTCCTCGCCCCAGAAGAGGCAAAAATGGATGCGGCCTGCAGCAGGGACAGCACGGGCTTCATTTGCAACTAAGTGTCACAATGTGCTAGTATGCGATGCATACTAGCACATTAGCCCTTTACTGTGCAAGAAAGGGGAAAACATTTTTTATCCCCCGCAGGGTTTACTTCTGCTTTAATTGAACAATCTGAGATTAGACACTGATTGGCTACCATGCACAGCTACACCAGATTTTGCACTCTTCAGTTTTAGTAAATCAACCCCTTGGTTTAGCAGTATTATGCCATGTATTGTTTCATTTTCATTGTCCTCATGATATGAATTCTGTGGAGAAAAGAGGAGAGGGAGGAGATATGATAGCATGGGAGAAGTGCCTATACTGAATAACAGGAGTTTAGAGCTCTTTTTTGCTGATCTTTGTTCAAAGAGAGGCAATGTTATCTGGTGAGTAGGTGTCCATTAGAATTGGTGAAGGGACATGTCGATCTGCACTGAATTAATGTTTTATGCCATCTATACAAAGAAGCAAAGTGGTTTATGGATGAACACTATACAAAAGAATTAAATTAGGCCCTTTTCACAGGAGAAATCTGATTGGGTCCGGCTGCCTGTTTCTCAGCTGGACCCTCCATTCTCTTCTATGGGCAGTCGGATGTATACAAGTTTGTGTCTGTCTACACCTGGCTACCTCCAGGTTGGATCAGAGGGCAGTCAGGTTTAAACAGACAGGGGGTTCGTTTACATCAGACTGCCCATAAAGCACAGTAGGCTGCGTCTGTGTCCGCTCTGCATAAGCAAAGCAGACAAGGACCTGTCACCAGGCTGCTCCACTCAGCTCAGCAGGGGATCAGCGAACAGATCCCCTGCTGAGAAAAAAAAAATGGATTCAGCCTGTGTAAAAGGGTCTTACAGTTTTTTGGAGATAGAGATTGATGGTTTAAGTTTGTTTTTTTCACATATTATCACTTTCCGTGAGGTCTATACAGATATTTTAACACTGTATTGAGGAGGTGGTTGTTTCACGTTTTCTGTTTACTGTAATTCTGCAAGTTCCTCTTCTCTAATTTCATTCTGACCACTCCAAGCACGGAACCAGATCCATGTGCCTGTGGTCAGTTTGCATAGCACTGCTACTTCTATGACACAGGGTGTCGTGGTGATGAACACAGCGTCCTGTACTCCAAGGGTCAGATTGGCAGCCAAGTCTCCCGCCCAGTGCTGCGAAGGCCATACACAAAGCAAATTTCTTTCCTATAACCAGGGGTTTCAGGAAAGAAATTCTCTCGATTCCCTTATCAACAGACCGTGCTGATGAGGGAATCCCTCCTGCCGGGCCATTGCCTTCTCCCTCCTCTTCTAAATAAATGCCCATTTTTGCCAATGGCTCCTGCTACCAATCTGTTCAATGAGGAGCGAGACAGTGGCTGGAGCCGCTGCACTCGTGCACATCACTGGATCGGGCTCAGGTAAGGAAAAAGGGGGAGGGAAGATGCAGCACAGAAGGTTTTTTCACCTTAATGCATAGAATGCATCTGTGCAAGGAAAATCTGCATCTGAAGCCAGAGAAGTTGGAAGGTGATAAACTGGAGGCAATAGAAAGCATTACAATTAGTAAAAGTAAAATAGAAGGCATTAAGGTGAAAAACCTTGAGGCTTTACAACCACTTTAAGGCTACATATTAACTATACACCAAACTTTTGAGGTTTTTATCCAATCGGCCAACTAATTGATTATGTAAATAATTGTTAGTTGCAGCCCCAATGCATTCTAAGATCTCATTTTCAGTTCTGACAGGTGTATACCTTTAACTACTTGTCGACCATGCTATAACTTAATGAAGGCTACAGAGCAGTCGTTCAGTTCTGAGAGATCTATTGACGTCCTCCCAGAACCGCTTCCCTGCATGCCTGCTGTGGTGTGCTCTGTGATCACTGTGACAGCTGATCACAGATTGGGGTAAAGGGCCAATCACAGCGGCCCTTTACCACATGCATCAGCTGTGTCCAATGTAAACACTTGGACACAGCTGATCGCAATGTAAACACTTGGACACAGCTGATCGCAATGTAAACACTTGGACACAGCTGATCGCAATGTAAACACTTGGACACAGCTGATCGCAATGTAAACACTTGGACACAGCTGATCGCAATGTAAACACTTGGACACAGCTGATCGCAATGTAAACACTTGGGCACAGCTGATCGCAATGTAAACACTTGGGCACAGCTGATCACAATGTAAACACTTGGGCACAGCTGATCACAATGTAAACACTTGGGCACAGCTGATCAATGTAAACACTTGCCAGTTATCAGCATTCCTTTCATCACGCACTGTCACAGCGTGAGAGGAGAGCCAGTAACTGGCAAGTGTGACAGAGGACATCTACACTGATAATCAGGGCACTGACCATCACTGTCATGATCATCAGTGCAGCCCCAACAGTGCCGCCTCAGCAGCGCCCATCAGCGAAGGAGAGAAATGACTTGCAAAACTTTATAACAAACGAAGAAAATTATTATTATTTTTCTTTTTCAACGTTTTCCTGTCTTTTTCCACTTGTTTAGCAAAAAATAAAAACCCAGTGGTGATTAAATACCACCAAAAGAAAGCTCTATTTGTGTAAAAAAAAAAAAAAATTCATGATAAAAATTTCATATTGCATGACCGTGCAATTGTCATTCAAAGTGTGAGCGCTGAAAGCTGAACATTGACCTGGGCAGGAAGGGGGTAAAAATGCCCAGTAGACAAGTGGTTAAGCACGTCGTTTTTTACCGGTTTTCTGTAATAAGAAACGGCTGCAGACGTTCAATCATGCTGGCAAGGCACAATCCGGACGTCTATCTGCTCACATGTCAAGATATGGAATCAGGAACGGGTGAATGGCTGCAGGTGAATTCACCTTTACCTTGATAATCTCATTCTGGACTTTCATATTATTGCTGTTAAGCCATCCAGAGCGGGGATAATGATTAGCTTGTGACAAACCTCTGGAATAGGCTGGTAAAGTGCGGCTCCCAGGAGTATAGTATGTCCCTGTGACAGACAGGATTCTTCTGCCAATCGGCTGGCACTCAATTCTCTACCCAACCTGCAACAACAGATCTCCGCGCCCTGATCTGCACTCAGCACACACAAATCTACACTCAATAAGCTATTCGCTAACATCTCACACAGCATTAAATCCCAACTTCAGCCAAGACATCAAAACTCAATCCAAAACGTCATCTGGGTGTATTGGATCATCCCCATAAAACACGGCCAGCACCAGGGGAGTCACAAGCAAGCACATTATCCACATATAAACCCATCTGTGCTGCAATCTCTGACCAGCAATACACACAGAAGTTGAAGTTTAAAAGGGATTGTAAACCTCAGACATGAAATATGAACAAAAGCACATCCCTCTATAGTGTGTACTTGTCTCAATCCAGAGTGTCATTTCTGCCTGCTGCTTAATTCCCAAGAGAAAAAAGTGGCAGGAGAGGGACCTCCAGCTGATTGACAGCCTCAGCTCTGTTCCTGTGTGCTGTGTGAAGGGGGTGTGTCCCTTCTCTCCAATCAGCTCTCAGAACTCTCTTCTCTGAGCTCTGCATAGTGTAACTTTTCTTTCTTTTCAAAGAACACAAGGCGTTACCTGACGAGGTGGAGGAGCAGGGCAGTGAAATCATGATCTTCACCTCGGCCAATCGGAAGACGCCTTTTATTCATTGAAAGGAATACAAGGCAGTCTCTCAATGGCAGCAGTGACAAGCGTCTGACCCCCCGAGGTTACTATCAGAGATGCTCTGAAATTTCGGCCGCCGACACACAATCGTCTGAAAATGGTGTTATCAGCATTTTGCCGATAAAGAGAAAAAGGTGTCAATAACAACACGGAAAACGCGATATTACTGTGCTTATGGCATGTTTTTTATAGGTCACGTGGCTGAAAAACCGCATCAAAACATAACACAGGTGTGCGTATTTTTTTGACTGATCATAAATGCAGCAAGCAAGATTTTTAACACAACGGAAGCGCAACAGACCAGCGTGAAGACATACGTAGAATTTAAAGTGGTTGTAAACCCTTTCCAACCAAACAGAAGAAATGGCACGTCTGTGCCTTTGCTTCAGCTAGTATGCCGTTACCGGCGGCTCCCGCCAATCACAGCGCCGGAGCCCGCGATACCCGGAAGTAACTCCGGGAGCGATGTCGCCTGCCTGAGCGGTGTACGAGGACCGCTGCGGGGGCTTTGATCTAAGGTAAATAATTCATAATGAGCTAGTATGCTATGCATACTAGCTCATTATGCCTTTGTCTTGCAGGGTTTTTTTTTATTTATTTAAAGGAATGCATTTTTCTTGAGTATTTCTTGCGCTAAAAGGTGTTGATAATGGGCGACAAATTCATATTAAATTCATGATATTAATTAAAAAGTAAAATATATATAATAATTCTTTATTTTTTTTTTTTTAAACTGTTGTTTTCGGCCAAGTGCATCCTGAAATTTTCATCTTCAGTACCAATATTTACATTCGGTGCACCTCTAGTTACTATGCGGAAGGCAAGCAGTTTCAGTACCCGAATGTGACCGGAGGGGGTTGGGGATGCTTCCTTCCCACTGCAAGGATTAAAGTGGTGTAAAGTCTCTTTTTTTTTTTTTTCTATGAAGATAACAAACATGTTATAATACCTCCTCTGTGCCGTGGTTTTGCACAAAGCAGCCCAATCCTTTTCTTCTTGGGTGCCTCTTCAGTGCTCCTGGCCCCTCCCCTCCTGTTGAGTGCCCCCACCAAGCAGCTTGGTATGGGGGCACCCAAGCCGAGCTGCAGCTCCGTGTGTCCTGTCAGACACAGAGCTGTGGTTTGGCCCCGCCCCTCTCTCTCCCAATTGGCTGACTGGCTTTGACAGCAGCAGGAGCTAATGGCGCCGCTGCTGTGTCTCAGCCAATCAGGAGGGAGAGCTCCAGATGGCCGAAACACTTGTGGACATCGCTGGACAGAGATGGGGCTCAGGTAAGTATTAGGGAGGCTGCTGCACACCGAAGGCTTTTTATTTTAATGCATTAAGATGAAAAACCTTCTGACTTTAAAACCCCTTTCAATGCTCCTTTAAGCTGGCCATAGATGGTTCGAATCTCGGCTGATTCAACAGGGACTGCCCGAGATTCTAACCAATCGACTTGGCTACAACCAGCATGTCAGATTTTTACATTCAATTATTGCCAGTGGCTACAGCTACTAGAGCTGGGCGATTTTCTCCAAAAAAAAAAAAAAAAAAACTCGATTTATGATTCGAATTTTTTTTTTTTTGATGGACACCGCGCCGGTCCTGAGGAGCTGCGGACATGAGTTTTTAGGCGAGGCTTCGGCCTAGTCCGCTGCGTCCGGCCTCGCGGACTAGGCCGAAGCCGCGGCCTCGCCTAAAAACTCCTGCCTGCAGCTCCTCAGGACCGGCGTGGTGTCAGCACCGGTCCTGGTGGAAAAAAAAAAAAAATCGATTTGCTGAAAATTTGAATCGATTTGACCTCTCAACTCGATTCAAGATTTAAATAGATTTTTTTCTCCAGCCCTACCTCCTTCCCTCCCTTCATATTGTAAACATTTTGCTCTTTTTGGGGGCGGGTACCTAGTTTTGACCCACCTAGGCGATCCAAACCCCCCCCATTCCCCACCTGCAACCACCTTGGACAATTCACAGATAACACAGTGTGGCTCGTGTATCCGCGGTGGGGAGTTGGCCGTGACGCTACTTGAAGTCACAGCTGGATTCCCACAGTCAACATGGCGGAGCTGAGGGCCCAAACTCTGGCGAAGAACCAGCCTGGGTGAGGGCCGAGCTGGATCACTGGGCTGGTAAGTGCCTTTTTATTAAAAGTCAGCAGATATAGTATTTGTAGCTGCTGACTTTCATTTTTTAAAACATGGCTGAAGCTCCTCTTTCACAATACAGACCTGATGTAATTAATGTAGATGTAAACCCTAACTGGACAATAAAAATAAATAGGAAGGATCACCGACCTAGTGCACTACCATAAAAAGCTTTTTTGGAGAATGTAAAATTAATCCATCATACTCACAAGGTGGGACAAGTCACAAGCATAGAATACAATCCACACCGGACGCAAGTGTCAAGTAGACACAGCTGATGCGTTTGAGGGACAGGCCCTCTTCTTCAGAGCTAGCCTAACTGGACAATGTTTACTTTACACTGGATTTTAAACTTTTTAAATAAAATACCTGCATTGATTTTTGGGAAAGGTATCCAAATTTACTGGGGTATTTCTAAAAGCCCTTATGGCACCGCAAATAGGGGGCTCTAATGATGAAGGTATGATATGGCACCGCAACTAGGGGGCACCAATGATAAAGGTACGATATGGCACCGCACTAGGGGGCACTAATGATTAAGGGAATTTTAGTTTCAGACTACAGATTGCTTCGGTCAAACAAAAAAAAAAAAGGAAGGAGTACAAGTATGTAGATTTTTCCTCATTCCATTGTTGTGACAAAAGGGCAGAAAGTGACTAGTAATCTCCCCACTGGAAACAGAGGTAGCAACGAAACATGCATTACAGGAAAGGTCTAGAACCCCTGACAAGCTTTTATCGATTTTGAGGTCAACTGATTCCCTCATTCTCTGTGCTGTGTCACAGTGGCAGGAAGTGAGGGGTAATCTATACTTCCAACAGAAACTGATTTAAAAAAAAAAAAAAAAAAAAAAAAAAAAAAAAAAAGGCAATACTACACTTCCGCACTGTATTGAAAACTTAAAAAAAAAAAAAAAAATAGGATTGCAACTGGAGTGGGACTATGGCCACACATAATTGAATCGGTTTAGGCTGATCTCTATACTATGTAATAGCAGCTATGATGACAGGAGTCCTTTGCTAAGAAAATCATTACACTGCCAACCCTATAGGCAAAAAGCTATTGAAAAACCTTGTTGGTGGAACATATGAAGGGCCCTGAGACTAGCACAAGGCCAGTTTTGAGGAGAGGCCGAGTCTTCGGCCTAGTCCGCGAGGCCGGACGCCGCGGACTAGGCCGCAGCCTCGCCTGAAAACTCCTGCCCGCAGATCTTCAGGACCGGCGCGGTGTCAGCGCCTGTCCTGGTGAAAAAAAAAAAAAAATCTAAAAAAATCGATTTGCTGAAAATTTGAATCGATTTGACCTCTCAACTCGATTCAAAACGATTTTTTCCCCAGCCCTAACAGCTACTAGCAATAATCACTGTGTTCTCCTGGTAGGGACGGCTCACCGTGCCCTCCCGTCTCGAAAAACAATAGCTCCGCGAGAGGGATTCCCCCATCAACACTTAGGCTCCATTCACACTAGCGCGTTTTTTGATGCATTTTGCAGAAATGCATGGGAATTTTTTAACATGGGTTCCTATGGAACATGTTCACATCAATGCCTTTTTGTTCCTCTGCATTTTTGGAAAGGGTCGGGGACTTTTTTTCATGCAAAATGCAGCATTTTGCATGTAATACAATTCAATGGACCAGCATCAAAAACGCATGTGCACCGTTTTTGCCGTTTTTTTTTTTATTTATTTTTTTTAAAAAAACTTTAAAAAAAAAAAAAAAACGCAAAACGCTGTAAAAACGCTGTAAAAACGCTATAAAAACGCTGCAAGCATGACAAAAAAAAACTCCAAAAACGCTCAAAAGCAACATGCATAGGTGTGAATCAAGCCTAAGGCCCCTTTCACACTGGGGCGGTGGGGGCGTCGGCGGTACAACAGCGCTATTTTTAGCGCTGCTGTACCGTCGTTCTTGCAGCGGTATTCGGCCGCTAGCGGTGCGGTTTTACCCCCTGCTGGCGGCCGAAAAAGGGTTAAAATCCCTCGTACAGCGCGGCTATAGCCGCGGTATTGCCGCGCTGTCCCATTGATTTCAATGGGCAGGAGCGGTGTATACACCGCTCCTTCCCCGCTCCAAAAAAGCGGTTTGCAGGACTTTTTTCACCGCCCTGCCTGCGCACCGAGGGCTTTCACACTGAACAAACAGCGGAGGCTGTTTAGGGGCGGTTTTCAGGCGGTATTTTTAGCGCAATACTGCCTGAAAACCGCTCCAGTGTGAAAGGGGTCTTACTGTGAACATGACCAGCTGCTGTCATTCTGCCAGTCACAGGCACTAAGGTCATCACATACAACACAGGACCAGCAGTTCTGCACTATACGTGATGACACCGAAGTTTACATGAGGAAACATAACAGCAGCTCCTTTAGATTTGCTACATCTGAGGAGGACTCGGGCTTGAGAGTGAGAAGTCACTTGACATCTGACAGTTGCTGTTCTGTCAAATATCTGCCTGCAGTCTGATACCACACACTATCCCCTTAGTCATCAACAGTATAATATATCAGAATTGTGTAGTAAAAAAAAAAAAAAAATCCCCTAAAAAGAAGATCTTGGCTTTCTTCAAGAGCTACGTTGGCTGAAGGCACTTCAGCATCTGACAAATGTCCAGGAGTGTTGGATGTCTCTGCCCCAGATAGCGTCATGTACCGGGGGTGTACATTCAAAATATTAAAATCAGAAATGACGGAGCACCAACGCGCAAAACGCCAGGGGCGACCGTGCCCCAACGCGCAAAACGCCAGGGGCGACCGTGCCCCAACACCCAACATCGGAGGTGACCGTGCCCCAACATGCAACATCAAAAGTGACCGTAAACCAATACATTTCAATAAATTCTAGCCTGAGCATGATCAACTTTATTCTGGACTAAATAGAACTTATCTGATATAACTTATAGAACTCTGGTGTGGGATTTCCCAGGTGAATAATATGATTCTTCTGAGATAAGTCCGGTGACTGGGAGCATTCTGCACATTCATCCTGCGTGTCCAGTGATTATTTAGCCTGGGTTCACACCATCGCCGCATGTGGCTCCCAGCAGGGGTCTGGTGCGTCCTGGTTCACCGTTTCAGGTCCGATTTCAGCCCGAATGTTTGGCTGAATTTGGACCTGGAACGGACCAAAAGACGCACAACGCTTTTGTGCAAAACGCACCGGAGATATGTGAACTGCCTCCATAGAGACCCAGTCAAAATCTCCTGCTACTGAAAATTGGATGTGGGGAACCCGCATCCAATTCCCAGTGGTATGAACCCAGCCTTAACCTGCAGAATGATCATGTGATAAGATCCAGAAATCTCCATTTTATGCTCATGGTTATACATGTAGTAATTGATTTTACAAACCATTGCAAACAAGCAACTCATCATTGATTAGAGAGGATTTGCTGGGTTAGCCACAAAAAAATAAATAAATAAATAAAAATAAAAAGGACACACACATCTAGCGGAGTTCTGAAATGGTCCTCAGCTCCACAGCCAGTCCTGAGCCACCATCTTCTTCTCTGAAGTCATCAGGAGCCAGCTGTCTCTTCCAGGTTCTTGCAGCCAGCCCCCTGATGATGCACATACACTGCAGTTGGCTGCAAGAATCAGGAAAAAAGACAGCTGGCCCCCTGAGCATACACTGCAGCTGGCTGCATGAACAAGAAGGAGACAGCTGCCTGACGATGCACATGAACTCCAGCCAGCTGCAAGAACCAAGGAGATCCAGCTAATCCCCTGATGATGCACATGCACTGCAGCCGGCTGCAAAAATTGGGAAAAGACAGCTGGACCTCGGATGATATACATACACTATAGCTGGCTGCAGGAACCAGAAAGCGATAGCTGGCCCCCTGATGATGCACATGTACGGCAACATGCTCCAAGAACCAGGAAGTGCCAACTGACCCGGATAATGCACATGCACTGCAGCTGACTGTAAGAACCAGGAAGTGACAGCTGACCCCTGATAATGCATTAATACTGCAGCTGGCTGCAAGAACCAGGAAGTGCCAACTGACCCCGATAATGCACGAGTACTGCAGCATGCTGCAAGAACCAGAAAGTGACAGCTGGCCTCTGATAATGCACGAGTACTGCAGCTGGCTGCAAGAACCAGGAAGAGACAGCTGCCCCCTGGTGACACAAGGCAGCACATGCACCATAGAGCACCCCGAGGCCTCTTGGGATCTGTGATGTCAGGATCTCAGAAGGCTGCAGGGAACTGAATGTCATACTTGCCTAGGCAAGAATCCAGGAAGCGTGGGGGGAGGTTCCTAGAAAAAAGGTAATAAACAGAAACGACTGTTGAGAGAGGAGGGGGAGGGGTGAAGCGATGGAGGGCAGAGATGGTGAAGGTCCACTTTAAAATTAGAACCAAAAATAAAAAGGTGCATTTTTAACAGCCTATTCATGTCAATGGGTTGCAAAATGCGTGGAAGTGTGCAAAAAGTACAGCATGCTTGACTTGCTCAGTACCAGGCGCTTTGGTGGGCGTGAATGCACCTGTGTTTAAAAGATGCATCGGGTGCCATTAAAAATGAATGCCACATATGTGGGTGTGCAGCCAGTGTCTGTTCCTGCACCGCAGTGATGTAAGCCGGTCCCAAAGCGCCATGATTGAGGTGTAACATTCCTGACGCTTTCCTACCCCCGGGGGGCCGCCGGTGGGGTGTACAGCCGGCCATACAAGAGAACGGCTGTAGTGGTATGAGCGGCGGTGTCCTGTACATTGGGGTATACCCGAGTATGGGTACAAAGTGTACCTCCCCAAATGTGACAATCACACCAACAGGAAATACGCCGTACATACATGCACAGGTAAACAAATACTGCCGTTTCTATGACTACCACCTCCAATACCAGCCACTTGTATGGTCGGCGGGACACTTCACCTCCGGGACGCCGGGCGTGGGAAACCGCAGGGAATTCCACACTTTGATCCCCTAAACATCAATCTACATGGGGCCCATAGGTTATAAATGAATACGATTAATAAAAAGGATTAATTGATCTGAATTTTAATCAGTTCTCCCCCACACAGGCCGATATCTGTCAGATAAATTAATAAGCGTCCACAATGTCTGACCAATTGGTAGAAATGGATGGAGAGCACCCCCATAGAGGAGGAAGGGGCTCTGATTGTATTGATCAGTGTGCCCCCCTGACATGCACACAGAGGTAGGTGGTTGCAATGATCGCTCATGTCTATGGCCGGATACACAGAACCACTGACAGGTGCCAGCCCCTCCCCCACCTATCACTGACACTTACCTGTACCAGCATCTTCACGTACATGAGCGGGTGGGACACGACGGTCAGGCCGGAGCCCAACAGCAACTGACTGGTCGTGTCCGCCATCTTGGAGACGTCACGTGACCCCGGGCCGCCGATTCAAGGAGAAAACCCCGGTGGCGAGGAGCGGAAGTGAGGAGGATCATGTGACCCGGGTCTCCTAGCAACGCCGAGAGTTTGTGGTGGGCGGGGCCTGACTGCGAGCAGCTTTGCTCGGGAGGGAAGAGGGGGAAGCCGGGTGAAAGGTAGGTACCTCTATAGCGATGGGCACTGGAGACAGGTGGGTATGTGTCCTCCATAGTACAGGCGTGGGTAGGTACATACATAATACTGGGCACTGGAGACAGGTGGGTATGTGTCCTCCATAGTACAGGTGTGGGTAGGTACATACATAATACTGGGCACTGGAGACAGGTGGGTAGGTACATACATAATACTGGGCACTGGAGACAGGTGGGTAGGTACATACATAATACTGGGCACTGGAGACAGGTGGGTAGGTACATACATAATACTGGGCACTGGAGACAGGTGGGTAGCACATAGTACCAGGCATTCATTATACTGGGCACTGGAGGCAGGTAGGTATCCCTAAAGTTCTGAGCACTGGAGGCAGGTATGTATTCGCCCCCTCCCCCCAATAGTACTGGGTGTGGGTAGGCACACCCATGGTACTGGGCAATGTAGGTAGGTTCCCCCATAGTTCTAGGCACTGGAGGCAGGTGGGTAGCCCCATAGTACCAGGCATTGAAGTTAGGTGGGGAATTCTGTAGTACTGGGCACTGGAGGCAGGTAGGTACCCCCACAGTACTGGGCATTGGGGCACGTAGGTACACCTATAGTTCTGGATACTGGAGGCAGGTGGGTACTCCAATAGTGCTGAGCAATGTAGGTAGGTAAGTGTACCGGGCAGTGGAGAAAGTTATGTATATACCACTATAGTATTGGACACTGGAGGCAGACATGTGTGTACTCCTATAGTTCTGGGCACTAGAGGCTGGTAAGTTCCCTCATAGTACTGGGCAATGGAGGCAGGTAGGTACCCCCATAGTATTGGGCACTGGGGGTAAGTAGGTATCCCCATAGTACTGGGGCAGGTAGGTACCCCCCTCCCCATAGTACCGGGCACTGGAGGCAGAAAGGTAGCCCAATTATATTGGGTACTGGAGGTAGGTGGGTGTCCCTATAGCAGTGATGGCGAACCTTGGCACACCAGATGTTTTGGAACTACATTTCCCATCATGCTTATGCACTCTGCAGTGTAGTGGTGCATCATGGGAAATGTAGTTCCAAAACATCTGGGGTGCCAAGGTTCGCCATCACTGCCCTATAGCACTTGTCACTGAAGGAAGATAGGTAAGGAATTCTCCAAGTACTGAGCACTGTAGTTGGATAGGTAGGTACTGGGCAGTGAAGGTGGGTGGGGGAGGGGGGTGGATAGTGGGTCAGTTGTTTCCTCTGTGCTCTGTTTTTATAACTGATTTTGGTGCTTGGAGGGCATGGTGGGCATGGTTCTGCTTTAAATGAACCTAGAGGCAGCCAATCCTGAGCGTTCTCATGAAGCCGCCTGGCTGTAATGGCCGTCGGCTTATTTCAGGAACTTGGATGATTGTCCCAGAAGAAGTATGGAGATGGGGAACTCACACCTTCCCCGATCGGAATACTGGTGTCTATGACATAGAAAGTATAGAGGCAATTGTTTAACTATGACAGCCAGGCAACCAGCATTTCCAAAAGATCCGTCTGTATTTTGTTTACAGCCCAAATGACCTTCAGTTTAAATCCTCCTAAATACATCAAAACTACAGGAGTGCAAAGTCTTCCAGATCATTTCAGCCACAGCCTGGGTAGAAAAGCCTGTCCCCTGCCAGCATGCTGCAGAGACGTACCCTCGCCTCGCTCTTTGTGTGAAAGCAGTGGTCTCTCTGCAGACGTCTGACACATCCCCTACTGAGTCAGTATTGGAGCTGTCCAATCAGCAGCGAGGAAGAGCTTTTCTGATTGGAGGGCTCTAGCTGTGACTCAGTAGGTGTGTTGGAACTCTGCAGAGAGATCACTGCTTCCATGCAAAGAGCGAGTGTCCTTCTCTAGAGATAGCACCCTGGCTGTAGATCAGGCTTTCCTACTCAGTCTGTGGCTGCTTCCTAAAGAAAATAAACTTTGTATTTACACACCTGGCATGTGATGATTTCTATGGGAAGTTCTGTTGGCTTCCTTTGCCTTCCCTGACCTGTATGTAGAGTTCAGTGAGTGCGGGAAAATGTAACTGACAAAACCCTTTATGATCTCTTTTGTATATGAAATGTAATAAACTGATTTAAACTGGAGGTTGAGTTGTGCTGTAGACTGCGCTCACACCTGAGCGACGTGGAAACGCGCGTTTCCTAAAATGAGCGATTGGATTTTACACACCTGAAATTTATTCTAATGGCTGGAAGTTCTGTTGGTTTCCTTTTGCTCCAGCTGTATGTAGAGTTCAGTGAGTGCGGGAAAATGTAACTGACAAAATCCTTTATAATGCCATTTGTTTTGATGCACCTGAAATGTAGGCTAGGGTCACACTATTGCAGGTGCGACAATCTGAGTTTTTCCCACACCGGAAAGGTGCTGCTCTTCACAGACCTGCAGGCCTGGCATTTATTTTTTAATGGCACCCCACGCATCTAAAAACGCAGCGCCTTGGCGGGTGCGGGAACTGTCAGGGAAGTCGCACGGTGCAAAAAACGCCAGTGCGATTTTCCAGCGGCTTATTCACTTGATGACCGGGCCATAGACAAAAAATGTCTACGGTTGGAAGTGGAATACTGGGGTCATGGCTGCCATAACCCCAGTATTGTTTTTTTCAGCCGGCAATTCTCTAACCGATAAAAGTGGTCCAGGCAGCGGATTTGCCACTGGATCACTTTAGAAGCCTCAGGAGGGGTCCCCCCCCCTCCCGCCAATTCCCAGGGGTTCTAGGACTTAACTGGATAATGTTTTTGATCACTTTTATTCCTATCACAAGAAACGTAAACATCTCTTGTGATAGAAATAAGCAGGACAGGTCCTCTTTATGGAGAGAGCTGGGGTCAAGAAGACCCCAGATCTCTCCTCTACAATGTAAAGCATTTGATTAAAAAATAATAATAATAATAAATAGATCTAATGCTTTTAAAAAAATAAAAATAAGTAAAAAAGGAAATTGCAATTGTTTACATTGGGCCAAAGTCAGAAGTGACGTCATGACTGAAACAGAGATAAATGAAAGCCTTCTTTCCTCCGCTCATCTCTTTTACCAGCCGCTGGATCGGGCTAACGAGAACCGATCCGGTGATTGCAGCTGCTGATAACAGAGATGAGCGGAGGAAAGGAGGCCTTTGCTCATCTCTATGGTCCAGGAGGACCGGAGCAACGTCATGACGTCACTTCCGATTCTGGCCCTATGTAAACAAGGACATTTTATTTATTTTTATTTTTCTTTAAAGCATTAGATCAATGTTTTTTTTTTCAATTTTTTTTTTTGATCTAATGCTTTATATTGTAAAGGAGAGATGTGGGGTCTTATTGGCCCCACATCTCTCCATAAACAGGCGCTGTCACTGCTTATTTCCATCACAAGGGATGTTTACATTCCTTGCATTCCTTGTGAAAAAAAATGTTTAAAGTGCTCCAGTCCCCCCATTCTCGCACGCAGTGGTGAACGCATACATAGGTCATGCCCACATATGTAAACAGTGTTTAAACCACACATGTGAGGTATCGCCACAAATGTCTGAGTGAGAGCAATAATTCTATCACTGAATCTCCTCTATAACACTAAACTATCAGCAGCGAGCATGAACTTTTCTGAATGGAGAATGCTAGCCTTGACTTGCTGGGAGGTATGCTGGGCCTCTGCAGAGAGACTACAGCTTCCAAGCAAGGGTCCACCCCCCTCTCGCCTCTGCCTCTCCTGGGCTCTCTGACCCCATCGGGGAGGCCGGGAGCGATGCGGCGATGGCTGCCCTGTACAGAGAGAGAGAGAGGAACTGACGTCGTTCCCCTCTCTTTGTAACCCTTGAAACCGGGAGTGACAAATAGTTTGTCACCTCCGGTCCCCCCCTTTTGTTTGCCTGGCCACCAGAGGCCAGGTAAGCAGCCGATTGGACCGATCTCTGCATGGGGGGGGGGGGGCAGAGGAGAGATTTGGGGTCTAATAGACCCCAAATCTCTCCATAAAGAGGACCTGTCAAGGCCCATGCTATCACAAGGGATGTTGTTTATCCGTTGTGATAGCAATAAAGTTAGTAAAAAAAAAAGTGTATAAAATAAAAATTTAAAGCGTCTCCGTGCCACCGTGCTTACGCGCAAATGCCAAAGCATACGTTACTACCGCACGCATATGTAAACGGTGATCGCACCACTTATGTGAAGTATCGTCGTGAACATCAGAACGAGAGCAATAATTCTAGCACCAGACCACCTGTGCAACTCTAAACTGGTAACCTGTAAAGGCAATTAAAGCGTTGCCTATGGAGCGTTTTAAACACCGTAGTTTGCCACCATTCAACGGGCAGACGCAATTTTAAAGCGTTACATGTTAGGTATCTATTTACTCGGCATAACTTCATCTTTCACATTATACAAAAAATTTGGGCTAACTTTAATGTTTTGGTTTGTTTAATTCATGAAAGTGTTTGTTTTTTTTTTCAAAAACATTGCGTTTGAAAAACTGCTGCGCAAATACCGTGTGACATAAAAAATTGCAACACCCACCATTTTCTTCTTTAGGGCCTCTGCTAAAAAAATATATAAAATGCTTGGGGGTTCTAAGTAATTTTCTAGCAAAAAAGTACATTTTTACATGTAGGAGCGAAGTGTCAGAAATGGCCCGGGCACGAAGTGGTTAAATGATTTAAACAGGAAGTTCATTAGGTTTCCTTTGCTGTAACTGTATGTAGAGTTCAGTGTTTGCGGGAAAAATTTAACTGACAAAACCCTTTATAATCACCTTTAGTTTTGATGTAAGTAAAATGTATTAAAGCGGAACTAAACCCTTCAACAGCTAACTGTCACATTTTCTTGTGCTTTCACCCAAACTGTCAAACCATCAAATGGCTGGAGTCATAACTGATCACATGTGCAGCACCATGGTAGTTGCAGATCAAACAGAGGCCAAGATGGCAGCTTTCTTGGCTAAAAAGGACAGGAAGTTTTAATTCCGCTTGGAATCATCTTAATACATTTCAGGTGCAACAAAACAGATCAGGGTTTTGTCAGTTAAATTTTCCCGCACTCGCCGAACTTTACATACAGGTCAGATCTGGCAAAGGAAGCCGACAGAACTTCCAGTTTAAATCATTTAACCACTTGCCACCCAGGCCAATTCTGACATTTCTTTCCTACGTGTAAAAATCTCAATTTTTTTGCTAGAAAATTACATAGAACCCCCAAACATTATATATGTTTTTTTTAGCAAAGACCCTAGAGAATACAATGGCAGTCGTTGCAACTTTTTATCTCGCACGGTATTTGTGCAGCAATTTTACTAAGGCTTTTTTTTGGAAAAAAAAAAAGAGTTTTGTGCTTTAACCGCTTGCCGCCTGCCGGCCGTCATATGACAGCCAGGTGGCACGGCTCTCGTTCTGGGCAGGCGTCATATGACATCCGTCCATTTAAACAGGGAATGCGCGCGATCGCGTGCATCCCTATACCTTCGGTGGCGGCGTGTCACAGAGACACCGCTCGCCACCGAGGGGGGTGAACAGCCATTGGGCATGGCTGTTTACCACGTGATCGGCCGTGATGAAGTCACGGCCGATCACAGATGGTACCGCCCCACTTTACACTGCGCATGCGTGCGATTGTGAGCGTGCTGCACGTGCGCGTCGGTGGCATCGTGTTCCCGGTAACACTGCTCGTCACCGACGCTAGTAAACAGCCATTGGCCGGCGGCTGTTTACCACGTGATTGGCCGTGATCCTTTCACAGCTGATTACTAAATGTAAATACAGAGCGGTAACGAGATGTTAGTGGCTCTTCCCTCCTCACACACCAATTGTGTGTGAGAAGGTGATTGCGGTAACATCTTACCGCTTACAGTGTACACCAACCACACTGATCCCCCCCCCCCCCCCCCCCCCCAATAAAGAGGACCTGTCGCCACCCATCAAGGTACCGGTCACAGTCCATCAGAGTAGCCGAGTACTTGTCACGGTCCATATGAGTACCCGAGTACCTGTCACGGTCCATATGAGTACCCGAGTACCTGTCACAGTCCATATGAGTACCTGTCACAGTCCATATGAGTACCTGTCACAGTTCATATGAGTACCGAGTACCCGAGTACCTGTCACCAGGCCATCAGAGTACCCGAGTACCTGTCACCAGGCCATCAGAGTACCCGAGTACCTGTCACCAGGCCATCAGAGTACCCGAGTACCTGTCACCATCCCATCAGAGTACCCGAGTACCTGTCACCATCCCATCAGAGTAACCGAGTACCTGTCTCCAGCCCATCAGAGTAACCGAGTACCTGTCTGCAGCTAATCAAGTTACCCGAGTACCTGTCTCCAGCCCATCAGAGTACCCGAGTACCTATTTGCAGCCCATGCTTCATAGTATATACGTTGGGGTGTTTTTATTTTTTTTCCACATTTTCCAAAAACTTCTGGAAAAAAATGAACCATTCAAAAGACTCATTATGCCTCATAGATTATACGTTGGGGTGTTTGCTTTCCAAAATGGGGTCATTTTGTGGGCAATTCCATTGTCCTGGTGCTCCAGGGCCTTCAAAAGTGTAGTGTAATAGGTGGTTGAGAAATAAATGTGTCATTTATGCACGTAGAAGGTAGAGGCTTCGCTCTGTGCCGTTCTCAGTGGAAGATAATGACCCGGCATGCAGAGGATACAGAAATGGCACACATAGTGTGCCGTTAAACAATATTCGGAATGCGCAAGCGCGCCTGACATCACTCAACATTGCAGGACGATTTCTATGGTACCGGAAAAAGTGAGTGAACTTTCACAGCCATCAACCATGTGAGTTGCTAAATGTTGTACCTTCATTAAAGTGGTTGTAAACCCTCCTCTACAACTCGCTGCCTGTGAAAATTTACTCACTGTTTCAGTTGCCATAGAAATCGTCCTGCAATGTTGAGTGACGTCAGCCGCGCTTGCGCATTCCGTATATTGTTTAATGGCACACTATGTGTGCCGTTTCTGTATCCTCTGCATGTCGGGTCATTATCTTCTGCTGAGAATGGCACAGAGGGAAGCCTTGCAATGCTGAACTCTGATCCTCTCCTTCCTGGTTCTCCCACCTTGTGACAGTATAAGATGTTATACGCATGCACGATATTCGGACAGGGAAACAAAGTAAGGGTGGAAATTACGTCCACAAACGATTCAGCAAACAGGAGTAACAATGGCGCGGCCAATACCCGGAAGAGACGAGATACTAAAAAAGCTAAATAAGGTATTTTCAGACCTCATTTTTGGCCTATTTTAATGTGTATAGCTTTGCAATACCTTACAGCATCTATATATTTAAAAAAAAAGAAAAATCGGACGGGGTTTACTTTCTCTTTAACCACTTCAATACAGGGCGCTTATATACCTTCCTGCCCAGGCCAATTTTCATCTTTCAGCGCTGTCGCACTTCGAATTGACAATTGCGCGGTCATGCTACACTCTGCCCAAACAAAATGTTTATCATTTTGTTCCCACAAATCGAGCTTTCTTTTGGTGGTATTTAATCATCACTGGGATTTTTATTTTCTAAACAAAAAAGACTGAAAATGTTTTTGTTTCCGTTACAAAACTTTGTAAATAATTACGTTTTCTCCTTCACTGACGGGCACTGATGGGGCTGCACTGATGAGGTGGCACTGATGGGCACTAATATACGGCATTGATGGGCACTGATAGGTAGCACTTATGGGCACTGATAGGTGGCGCTGATATGCAGCACTGATGGGCACACATAGGTGGCACTGATAGGTGGCACAGATGGGCATTGATGGGCACTGATAGGTGGCACTGATGTACACTGATGGATGGTACTGATGGACATCGCTGATTGGCAGGCATTAGTGTTTGGCACTGATTGGCATCAATTATGGGCACTGGTGGCCATGGGTGGCATACCTGGTGATCACAAGTGGTGGGCATCCCTGGTGGTCCTGGTGGCATCCCCGGTGGTCCAGTGTAAGCATCCTTGAGGGGGGGGGGCTGCGCTAATAATCAATCAGCACCGACACCCCCTGTCAGAGGAGCAGCTGATCGGTTCTCCTCTACTCGCGTCTGACAGACGCGAGTGAAGAAAAGCCGATACATGGCTTTTCCTGTTTAAACTGTGATCAGCTGTGATTGGACACGGCTGATCACATGGTAAAGAGTCTCCGTCAGAGACTCTTTACCTATATCGGAGTTGCGGTGTGTCAGACTGACACGTAGGGTTGCTACCTCATCCCTTTAAAACCGAGCACATATTAATTACACAGTTTCTGTGGCTGATTAAGGTGATAATTAAACTCACTTGGTGCCTTATCTGCATGAAATTAGCCTCAGAACCTGTGTAATTAATATGTGTTTGGGTTTAAAGGGATGAGGTGGCAACTCTACTGACATGCCGCACCACCTATCGTCGTGCTGCATGCCCCCGTGGGCACGCGCCGGCCAGTTATCCTGATCACGTCATATGATGTTCAATCAGGATAACAGAACCACTTTGCCGCCGTTGTTTTGCTATATGACAGGTGGCAAGTGGTTAAATGTAACCATATTATTCCACGTAGAGGCGCCTGTCTTCTCTTTTATGCTCAGTTGTGACTTGGCGCTACTTATATCAAGTCAAAATTTATGAAAACATTTTGCTTGTCTTGCAAAACCCTCTTAAACCAATTTACTTTCAAACCAAGGTTTTACTGTAATATGAAGACCTACCTTACCAGCCAATTAATTTGTATACAATCAAGCAATGACTGGAGGTTACCTTCAGTGAACGCTGCGTGTCAAAACAGTGAGCGATCCAAAGATAAAAACAGATGTCTGATATGCAGATCTTGACTTTACCTGTTATAATCAGGCTTGGCTCCTCCCACTTGCTGAGCTTTTCTGAATGGAGCAGCTGGTAGAGCTGAATTTATGCTTAGTCAACATAGACTGTGGCCTAGGATGACATGGCTGCCTGGGGTGGCACATAGCCGACATTTCATATATATTAAAGAATCCAGACTGACAACCCGGCTGTCTTGTGGGTTCTCTACTCTTCCTGCAAAAATTGAGTGTTTGCTGATGGAATTGTGTGCTGTGGATTGTAGTTCATCCACTCTGCCTCTGTACGCCTAGAATGGACCTGCCGATAGAATAGGTCAATAGTTTACCCTACTCCTTAGTTGTAAGTTCTAGGTGTCCTGACGCAGAGTGGGCAAGATTTCACTTTTAGTGTCTCTGGCCTTGGCCTTCAGTACATGACCAGGGTAAGGGTAAGATGGCACTTGGCTTAGGGGGTCAGGAAGTATAATCCCAGCCCTGGTGGCAATGGCTATCAATGTCTTCATGTCTCCATGTCACCCATCGATAGACATGAGCTGGTCCTGATATCTGTATGAAAACTGCTAAATAGAGAACTTTTATCTCATGTCTGTAAGTACCTTTAGAAAAATGAGTAATTGCTTTGATAATGTTTTGCTGGTATTTTGTTTTATCCCCATAGGTTTGTAGGATAGCCCCAAAATAGATGCAGCATCACAAGTATGTGCCCTGCACTCCAAACAGAGCTGAAGCCAGAGGTATGTCTCTTTGTCTACCTATTATTATTATTATTATTATACAGGATTTATATAGCGCCAACAGTTTACGTAGCGCTTTACAATTTCTCTCTTCTCCTTTATTGTTTTGCCTTTTTGCTTTTCTTTTATATACACAAACCTGTTTCATGTACTTTAAATAAAAGGTGAATA
Source organism: Aquarana catesbeiana (assembly GCF_042186555.1). Classification (NCBI taxonomy): domain Eukaryota; kingdom Metazoa; phylum Chordata; class Amphibia; order Anura; family Ranidae; genus Aquarana; species Aquarana catesbeiana. The sequence goes on along the minus strand of NC_133334.1, from coordinate 54,836,448 downwards.
TCAGGCCCAAAAATATCCCAAACCGGCCCCATCCCACACTGGCCCAATCCCCATTTAAGTACAGAATAAAATCCATAGTTCAGAAGACTATGTAAGCCAAAATACACAACACTATTCCAAAAAACAGTCATATTTAAGACTATGACAAGTAATTTGCATATGCTTATTTTTTTTTTTCCAGCATTACATTTCCATAGCAGTATATCCCTTTTTCTGGTATTGACCATGAAAACAATAGTATTAGGCATGACATGAGTAAACAGATTTGTTTGCTGTATTTTTTTGGGTCCTTTGCTCCAGGTATTTGGCTTCCAATAACAAGGCATTTTCAAGATAACCCTTGCTATCAAAGCCATGTATAATGAATATGATGCAATTTCTGATAAAGTAGGTGCACACCCAATGCAAACAGGGCCAGAGATACAATGACTTGCAGCTTACTAGGACACACAGTAATAAAGCTAAGTAAACTAGGAGCTGATTCTGTATTCTTCAGTCCACACAAAGGTCCGTAATTGTCTCTTGTATAGATCTTTGTCTGTTCCAACTTGTTTATTTTTTGTTTCCAAGGTGGGAAATAGTAGTTACTATAACCTAGTGTGCATACAGTGGCTGTATATTCCACAGCTAGGGTGACAATGCATGGCCCTGTTTGAAAATTGTCTCCAGTAATTAGTTCATGTAGGGCTTCCAAAGAGAGTAATAAGTGATAATGAGCACAGGTGATTTTGCATGAACCAATGTCCCACCACCACCATATTTTTCTATTGCCAGGCCTGGTAAAATAAAGAGCTTTATACACTAAGCTTGGGCTGGCTAGCTGGCTTAATTCTTACCGGTGAGGTTGAAATTACATGTGTTTGGCCAGATGGTCAAGGGGTAACATGGCGTGTCAATTTCTTGCACTATGCTGGAATAACAATGACAGTGGTGGGCAAATTGGGGACACTGCCAGTAAAGCACATTTTTACCTTTGTCACAAATTCCTACCCTTGCTCTCTTCTTCTTTTTGGTCATTCACACTCCTGTCCTGTTATGTTCCTCTTAGATTATCAGCAGAGCATACTAGGAAGCTATTGTGGGGTGTAATGAGAAGTGTGGAAAAGGAGATAAGAGTCATGTTAGAGTGGCAAAGCCTGACACGCCTCGGCCAGATATGATCCAGGCCCCGGAGCTTTCGTTCTAACGTCACTGCTCCAAACCTAAGAGGGCCATTCTCTGATCAAAATTCACCTGGTTCAGCAAGGACTGGCCGAATTTCAATCAGTGTGTAGTCATCCCCACTCGACAGAAAACGATTCTTTTTGATCCTTCTGTTGAAGGGACAGGTTGGAAAATTTTCCCATTGATCAGTGTCTGAAGCCAATCAGATGCAGCTGCTGATCAGTGTCAATGCCACTGTCAGAACACAATGTCCCTGTGGGGAAGGAGGGGATTCCTCCATCCACCTTGATTGTGTGAATGGAGGAATCCTTTTTTTTTTTTTTTTTTTTTAATATTTATTTATTTATTTATTCCACTGACTGGACACAAAAAAGAACAGTTTATGGCCAGCTTTACCATCCACCACCCCTATATCTCCCTGTGTAGCTAATCTTCCCTGTGTATAAACAACTTGCATGACTCCTTCTCTGCAATCATCCGTCTTCAGGTTACATAGTATTTTATAAAAGCATATCAATCAGCGCAAAAATATATGATGAACTAATAAGCAGCTGTACAGTCAGGGTCAACAAACCAAATCCCTGCTAAAATAATAATAACATAATTAGTGCAGCGCTATAACAATAAATCTGGAAAATGTTCATAAAAGTTCCCAAAAAGAGTGTCCACTCATGATTCCTTATTCATACAGGTGACAATGTTCAGAGCTTCCACCACTGGTATCGCTAGCAGCTCACCTCACAACATGGACCCCTGATTGAAGAGGTGGGTCAAATGTGCCTTCCCATAAAAGGTCAATATACTTGAAATCCACATCAGTAGGTTGTATCACCACCAGCGGCTGTATAAGGCATGGTTATATGACCCCAGTCTCCTTAATGTAATATGCCAAAACTCTGTATGGTTATATGTCGCTCTTCCAACAGGTCATCCTATACTCATATAGAACCCCACACATAATCAAACATCAAGGTCAATGAATGTCGAGCAATACAGAATATAATCTTGCACTAATCTAGTTGACGTCACTTTGCCTTCATCCCAGTCAATGCTTTTTGAGAGGGAACGCATTGGATTGGAGCTAGAAAAGTGATGTCAACTAGACTAGTGCAAGATTTTATCCCATATTGTTCAAATTCATTGACCTTGATGTGTAATTATCTGTGGGGTTCTATATGAGTATAGGATGACCTGTTGGAAGAGCGACATATAAACATACAGAGTTTTGGCATATTACATTAAAGCGGGGGTCCACCTATCTATCGTTTTTTTTTTTTTTTTGAGTTCATTCACAAACTTTTCTTCTCAGCATTACATACTCACATATTGTGTGTAATATGTCCGCCTGTGTCAGATTTCGTCGGAAAGAATAACTTATATTATTCACTGCAGGCGGTTTCCATCTTCATTGTGGGCATTTGAAGCCCACAAGCATTTGTTTCCTGGATGTGGTGAATGCTGTGCTCCCAGCATTCACCGCTCATTCCCGCACATGCTCAGTGGCATCCTGGGAAGCCTGAGACTAGCTCCCAGGAGTCTGGGAGAGGCTAGAAACACACGCCTACTCCCACGGGAGGAGAACCAGGAAGTGCAAAGAAGAATAGAAAAATAAAAGGTAATTACGGCGATTTAAATTTTTTTAAACGGCATGTCAGCATCTAGGCAAGGAAGAGAATACATACAGATATTGTTCAAAATTTGGGTGGAACCCCGCTTTAAGGAGACTGGGATCATCTGACATATGCCTTATACAGCCGCTGGTGGTGATACAACCTACTGATGTGGATTTCAAGTATATTGACCTTTTATGGGAAGGCGCATTTGACCCACCTCTTCAATCAGGGGTCCATGTTGTGAGGTGAGCTGCTAGAGATACCGGTGGTGGAAGCTCTGCACGTTGTCACCTGTATGAATATAGGAATCGTGAGTGGGCACTCTTTTTGGGAACTTTTATGAACATTTTCCAGATTTATTGTTATAGCGCTGAACTAATATTGTTATTAGGTTGCACAGTATGGCCCATTTCCTGCAGAAGTGATTTAAAATTTAAAATGTTGACAGTTTTAAAAAAATAATGGCTAGAGCAGAGCTGATATAGAATATATATTTTATATTTAACCATTAAATTATAAAGGGGCTTTTATAACAATTAAGCAAAATTGTTTTTTATTAGCTATGTTTTACCAAAACAACAATTTGTCTCCAAGTCCTCCTTTACACGGTCGATTATCTGCACACACCAGATTCCGGAGGCAAGAATCATTAGTGACTCCTTGGTCTGTACAAAGCAATGACAGGCTGACAGCAGCCATCACTGTTCCTATATATCTATTCATATATATATAGTATGTCACAAAAGTGAGTACGCCCCTCACATTTTTATAAATATTTTATTCTATCTTTTCATGTGACAACACTGAAGAAATGACACTTTGCTACAATGTAAAGTAGTGAGCGTACAGCTTGTATTACAGTGTAAATTTGCTGTCCCCTCAAAATAACTCAACACACAGCCATTGATGTCTAAACCGCTGGCAACAAAAGTGAGTACACCCCTAAGTGAAAGTGTTGGACCTCCTAAAGATTTGAATGGTTGTCCTTTTGGAGTAAGAAGTGCTGATGATAGAACTTCCCTCCATTTCTCCTTCCATCTTTTGAAGCACTCTTCTTTTATGTACTCCGCATCCAGAACTTCGGGACGGTCCTGCACAGTGGGGACCGACACATACCCTTGCTTAGCAGGGGATTTTCGAACAGATGGAAAATGTTCCTTGATAAAGTTCAGGATGTCTTCTGCTCTGGCACCACGTATCTTTTTTCATATTTTTTCTTATTGTAGTATTTCATTTTAACCAAAGTTGTTGGTTGACAATAACGTAAATATAAACACGAATGTGAGAGAAAACGCTCAATTAAACACGTGAAAAACGATGCAAGAAAATGCTTTTATAACGAGCTCAAGGTAAAACGATGTTTACTTCAGTGAAACAACTACCACTTTGAACCGTGCCTTCCCTCACTGCTATTTATAGCCTAGCCACTGTGACATCATAGTGGTAAGTCACATGACCAAAAGGGGCAGGGCCTGTGAGCAATGACTTTTTTTTTTTTTTTTTTTTATGAACCTTTAAGCAATTCAGCTCCAGAGCAATTTATTTTTCTTTGTCGCATACATGTAAAAATCCAAATTCTTTTTTTCCACGTAAAATTTTTGTTTCATGTGATATTTGCACAATTGTTTTTTAAACGCACATTTTCCGGAAATAATATAATCAAATAAATTTTAGTGCACAATCACACCATATAATATAACATTTTTGGTTAAAATATAAAAGATGAGGTTGCATCGAATAAATAGATACCTAACACTTTTTTTTTTAACTGAACCTTTAATACCACATAAAAATGCTGCATTTGTGTATTTTTATGCAGCACAACACACCTCACCTATGTGCTGCAGTGCATAGATGTGAATTATGTGTCATTTTATGACACTTCAATAAAGTTGAATTATAAATATTCAGTGTGATGCATTGTAACAATGGATGGAATAATATATAATAAATAAAAGGTCATAATTTAGTATTGTATCCTTAAGCTGGCCATAAATTGAACAAGTTTTTTTTATTCAATTTCCTTTAGATTTCTGTTTAACTAGGTAGTGGAAGGACCTGCCTGATTGCATACAAATTGAAAGAGTTTAGGTTTGACCTCATATTATCCGGTTTTGGTAAATCTAAAAAATAATTGTACAAGAAAAGTGTATAATGTATGGCCAGCCTTGTGCTGGCTGCACACGGTACAATCTGATTGTACAATCTCATTTTGATCCACTAACAATGATGTAATATAAATGACTGTGCGATTGGATTGAACTTGGATTGTGTAGGTTCCTCTATATATTACATTGATTTGGTAAATGTAAATGTGATTCTACAATCAGATTGTAGTGTGTATGACATCCCTTAGTATTACATAGGGCTAGATGGGCTGATCACAGTGGGTGGTATTCATAGTCACAGGATTATTTAGCACTCTGGGAGTAAACACAGCATGGTTACAATAGCAACCAGAGTTCTTTTTCCGTGAGATTACACCTGAACTGGGGGAGGGGCTAAAGGAAGTCCGGTGCCAGGTTTTGTTAATCGGCCTCATGGAGATCGTATTTATTTATTTTTCACAAATACATTTATTTTTTAATAAAAAAATACATAACTTGTGTTTTTATTGAATAAAATAAGTCATCCCCTGATTGGCCCTAAGGTAACCATAGTTACTTTTAATTAACCCCTTCCTCCCTGCTTTCTTCAGATTTTTGTTTTTTTCCTTCATACATCAAATATAAAACTTTGTGTTCCTTAAAGAGGAGTTCCAGCCTGTAATAAAAAAAAGGAAAAGTCAGCAGATACAAATACTGTAGCTGCTGACTTTTAATATAAGGACGCTTACCTGTCCAGGTATTCCGTGATGTCGGCACCCCTAGCCGATTCTTCCATCGGCTTCGGGTGCATGAGCCGGCATCCTTACTAAGGGAAGCAGGAAGTGATGCTTGCGGCTTCACAGCCTGTTTCCTACTGCGCATGCATGAGTCATACTGCACTTTCTGAATGGTCCTGCTGTCTTCTGGGACCTGTGTGTGTCTCAGGAGACAGCAAGGGGAAGGAGGAGGGGTCGGAAATTCCATAGATCGCCACAATCGTTGTCCAGCGATCTTACCCAGAAGTTCGAGCGGGTACCTGGTTTTGACTGATATCCCCTCCTCCCAAAGTGCCAAGTGGCAGTGGGGGGGGGGGGGGGGGGGGTGGTGCGAACAAGTGGAGCTTCCATTTTAGGGTGGAGCTCCGCTTTAAGGCGTGGATCACACCAATGTGTTTTTTGGTGCTTTTTGCAGAACAGTCCATTTATCATGGTTTCCTATGGGACACGTTCACATCTATGCTTTTTTTCAGCCACTGCATCTTTGAAAAGGATCAGGGACTTTTTAAAATGCAAAACAGTGCTTTTTTTTGCTTTTTTGGTTCAATAGACTTCATTGGAGAAGCTGAAGAAAAGGGTGTAGTGCGATTTTGCTGGGATTTTGCAGCGATTTGCGTTTTTTTTAATCCACCCAACCACAACTAGGCAGTTGAGCCATAGTTTTACTTCCTCCTGACGACCGTACAACCACTAAAGATACAGCTGCTCATGGCTATACACATGCCATGGCCATGATGCTGTACTTTGCGGGTGCGGCAAAACTTAAACAACGTGTCGCTTTGAGTGGTGATGCAGCCTGCTAAATGTGACTAATGCAGTTTTATGGAGTCTTGCCAGAACCACACCACGACCACGTGCAATTATAGAGCTAAATAAGGTGGTGAAAAGGCGACATATCACCTCCTCACAACCTGGCAGGGAGAGTGATTGGTGCAGTAGGGGGGCAATTACTGGAAACAATACCCTGTATAGATCTCTCTGCAGCAGCTAAAAGCTGGTTGCTCCCCCCCCCCCCCATTGGCTTTCAGCTACTGCAGAGAGAGCCATACAATGGGCTGGTTCCAGTAGCAGATTCCCCCCTACGTCACAGTTCCCCCTATTTACTTTACAGTCCCCCCTTTACTTCAAAGATCCCCCTTTACATCACAAATCCCCCTTTACTGCACAGATCCTTCCTTTACATCACAGATCCCCCTTTACGTCACAGAGCCCCCTTTACATCACAGATCCCCCTTTACTTCACAGATCCACCCTTTACGTCACAGATCCTTCATTTACATCACAGATCCTTCCTTTACGTCACAGATCCTTCCTTTACGTCACAGATCCTTCATTTACATCACAGATCCTTCCTTTACATCACAGATCCCCCCTTTACATCACAGATCCCCCTTTACTTCACAGATCCTTCCTTTACTTCACAGATCCCCTCTTTACATCACAGATCCTTCCTTTACATCACAGATCCCCCTTTACATCACAGATCCCCCTTTACATCACAGATCCCCCCCTTTACATCACAGATCCCCCCCTTTACATCACAGATCCCCCCTTTACATCACAGAACCCCCCTTTACATCACAGAACCCCCCTTTACTTCACAGATCCTTCCTTTACTTCACAGATCCCCCTTTATATCACAGATCCCCCCTTACATCACAGATCCCCCCTTACATCACAGATCCCCCCTTACATCACAGATCCCCCCTTTATATCACAGATCTCCCCTTTATGTCACAGCCCCCCCTTATGCTAGTCTATAGTTTTTCATTGATTTTCATTTTGCGATACTATTGATATATTGCTGCAGTTCCGCGTACTTTTTTAAACACTCCAGCCTGGCTGCATCCAATGCCTCAATTCTCCTTTGAACACGTTTGCCATCTTGGAATATCTGGATTTTCTGAAGTTGTGCCTTTCCTTTCCATGCTTAGAGTTTTGGATTCAGTCAGCGGTATCCTGGAACACTTCGGAGCCCGATCCCTCTTTTCTGTACACAACTTCTGCAGCAATTCATACTTTGCGCTTCTCTCCTCACAAGACATCTTCACACAATCTGCTGATTACATGGGTTTTAGGTCTCTGCGGAATGGCTGGTCACTTAATTGTTCCCTTTTCTGTAGGGTTCTGGACTTATATTTCTCATTTTTGTCCTGGATGAGCTGGTTCAAATTTTGAAGCGTCACGACTTGAACGCCTAGTAGAAATCTTTTTCTGTGTACAGGCTGGTTTGGTTTTAATACTAGTTTGTTTTTCAAGGTACTCAGGAGTGCCTGATTGGCCGGCCTTTGTTTTTTTCTTCTTGGCATATTTTTCCTTTGTGAAGACCTTTAGTGCCTCTAGTGCCGCGTACACACGGTCGGACTTTCCAGCATACTTGGTCCGGCGGACCAGAGTCCGCCGCACAATCTGACCGTGTGTAGGCTCCGGCTGACTTTTTTTCCCCAAAAGTCCGCCGTACCTAGATTTAAAGCATGCTTTAAATCTTAGTCCGCCGGACTCAATTCCTGACGGAAAGCCCGTTCGTCTGCATGTGTCTGTATGCTGGTCCGACGGACCAGATACGACGCAAGGGCAGAGTACTGCATTTCGCGCTCGCTGCAATAGGAAAAACAAATTTTCCTATTGCGGCGAGTGCGGGGCATCCCAGGCCCTTAGGTCTGGTATGGATCTTAAGGGGAACCCCCCCTACGCCGAAAAATCGGCGTGGGGTCCCCCCCAAAATCCATAATAAGAGGGCCCCCAGATCCCGGCCCCCCACCCTATGTGAATGAGTATGGGGTACATGGTACCTCTACCCATTCACCTAGGGAAAAAGTGTCAATAATAAAACACACTACACAGGTTTTTGAAGTAATTTATTAGACAGCTCCGGGGGTCTTCTTTTCCGGCTTTGGTGGTCTTCTTCCGACTTCGGGGGTCCCTCTTCTCCCGGCGTCCATTTTTGATGGCTCAAATTGCACTGCATCCACACCAAAAAGGTGCAGGCACCTTTTTTTTTCTTTTTAGTTGCACTAGAACCAGATTGCATGGTTGTTTTATACACATGCGATCTGCTTCAGGGAAACGCACTGCATTTGAGACCTGCTTTTGGGGTGTCGTTAACTTTGAATTGACACCCGCAGTAGATCACAAAAGCAGTGCATTTGCAGTGCAGTGCGGGAAACGCATAGGGTTCGCAGCGTTTCCCGCATCGCACTAGTATGAACCGAGGCTGAAAGCTCAAATTGTACCACATCAGGTGCAGGTACATTTAAAAAAAATTTTTTTTTAGCCTGCACTAGAACCAGATCATATGGTTGTTTGTACCCATGCGATCTGGTTCAGACAACCGCACTGTGTTTGCAAACTGCTTTTGGGGTGTAGTTTTGAATTGACACCTGCAGTAAATTGCAAAAGCAGTGCAGGAAACAATTGGACGAGGTGGAGAGGCGAGACAGTGACATCATCTCTCATGAAATTATTGAGAAAATGAAAAGCCATCGCTGAATGGCGCCCGTGCTGAGTGGCAGACCTCCTGTGTTCAGAATGCAGCAGGGAAGCCACTCAGCGCGGGACCTGGAAGTTAGTGGAAATCACTGGAGCATTTGTGTTTACTACAGTGATTTCCACTTAAGAGGGATTCTACAGGTATGATATATTCACTTGCCGGTGTTCTGTCGATATGTGTCCGCCGTCGAAAAGTGCCCGCACATGTGCAAAACTAAAGGGCACTCCAGCTGAGTTGCCGATCAGCTAGAGTGACGTTCCATAGCGCCATGCACACATCGTAGGAGCCTTTTTTCGACGGGAGATACCATTTCTCGGGCACAATTGAATGCTATGCAAGCAGCGGATGGACATCGTATTTGTCATATTGTGCCTTTGCTGTTGCACCGCGGGTTTACAGCGAGGCCCAATCTGACATATTATATATATATATATATATATATATATATATATATATATATATATATATATATATAATGTTGCATATAACAAACGCCCCAATTTAGTTTCAGGGGAAAAAAAAATTTTTTTAAATACTTTTTTTTAAATAAACCACTTTGAAGCAAAATAACGGTCAGTGAGCATCAATGCAGCCTGATTAGTGCCCATCTGCAGTCTCAATGCAGCCTGATTAGTGCCCATCTGCAGCTTCAGTAAAGCCTGATCTGTGCCCATCTGCAGCCTTGCTCCTCATTGCAGCCTAATCAGTGCCCATCTGCAGCCTTGCTCCTCACTGCAGCCTAATCAGTGCCCATCTGCAGCATTCCTCCTCACTACAGCCTGATCAGTGTCCATCTGCAGCCTTGCCGAAATAGACAGAGCCGGATCTCCTGTGTACTCGGCTCGGCGTCCCGCCCAGTCCTGTCCCTTGGTCCGGATCCTATGATGGACATAAAGCCGGTCCAATGACAGGACGTCAATGCTAGGAGCCGTCCAGGGCGCGGGACTGAACCTGACTGCGAGCAGAGCTGAGTACATAGGAAATCCGGCTCTGTCTATTCTGGCGGTGCTCGTCCCCTCCTTCCCCTCGGTGGCAGCCTATATTGGCGTATAACACGCATACACGATTTAAGGGGGAAAAAGTGCGTGTTATACGCCAATAAATACGGTGTGTGTGTGTATATATATATATATATATATATATATATATATATATATATATATATATATATATTTAGCAGAGACCCTACAGAGTGGCGACCATACATTTTTTATGTCGCACAGTATTTGTGCAGCGGCTTTTCATATGCAATCTTTGTGGAGCAAATGCACTTTAATGAATTTTAATGCAAAAAACACAATATATAAGCCAGTTTTTTTGTATCAATAAAAGATGATGTTACGCCAAGTAAATGGGTACCTAACATTTCACGCATTAAAATTGTGCACGCTCGTAGAATGACGACAAACTACTAAAGTTAAAAAGCTCCATAGGAAACACTGTAAAGATTTTTACAGGTTACCTGTTTAGAGTTACAGAGGAGCTCTACCGCTAGAATTATTGCTCTTTCTCTAACTTTTGCGACGATACCTCACATGTGTTGTGCAAACGTTGTTCACTTATGTGCACACGACTTGCGTATGCGTTCACTGTTGCACATAAGCACGGAGCGATGAGGTGCTTTATTTTTACACTGTCCCTGTAATTTTTGTTTTGTGATCACTTTTATTCCTTTTACGAGGAATGTAAACATTCCTTGTAATAGAAATAAGGATGACAGGTCTTCTTTATGGAGAAATCTGGGGTCAAGGAGACCCCAAATCTCTCCTCTACCTTTTTAAAAGCAAAAGATAAAAAAAAAAAAAAAATGTGATCTTTTGCTTTAAAAAAATGGTTTACTTCCGCCCTAGACCATGACGTTGCTTCGGTCTTTCAAGATCATAGAGGCGATCAGAGATGATCTGATCTCTGGTAACCTCTATGGCCAGCTGTGAAAACTGTCAGATCATTTCACGGGCGCACCGGTAAAAAAAAGAGGTGGGGGTAAGGGAGGATGACCCCTCCCACTGCTTCTGGAAGCAATCCAGCGGCTAATTAGCTGCTCGGATCACTTTAATGAGAAAGCCTATTGCCGGCTGAGAAAATAATTACTGGGGTTATGGCTGATATCTTTAGCCATAACCCCAGTAAACCACGTGCAAGCCGCAAGTGTGTGTGTGTGTATATATATATATATATATATATATATATATATATATATATATATATATATATATATATATATATATATATATAATATACCGTATTTATCGGCGTATAACACGCACATTCATTTTAAGAGGGAAGTTTCAGGAAAAAAACCTACATTTTAAATAAGGAACTTTGAAACAAAATAAGGGTCAGTGCCCATCTGCAGCCTGACCATTGCCATCAATGCAGCCTAATCAATGCCCATCTGCAGCCTCACAAGTGCCATCAATGCAGCCTCATCAGTCCACATCAATGCAGCAGCCTCACCATTGCCATCAGTGCAGCAGCCTCACCATTGCCATTAGTGCAGCAGCCTCACCATTGCCATTAGTGCAACAGCCTCACCATTGCCATCAGTGCAGCAGCCCCACCATTGCCATCAGTGCAGCAGCCTCACCATTGCCATCAGTGCAGCCTGATCGAACAGAACAGTGGTCCAATGGCGGCCCAGGAGACAGTAGTTTCTATTACAGAGGCCGCCAAGTAAACAGGAGATTCTCACTGAATGTAATCTCATCCACCCCGCTCCCTGTCCCCTCTGAGGCAGCTAAAATTGAAGTATTGGCGTATAACACGCACGCGCTATTTGCACCCGATTTTCATGGTGAAAAAGTGAGTGTTATACACCAATAAATACAGTGTATATATATATATATATATATATATAATATATACGCATTGCGGTCATGGATATACATTGGTCCAAGCTGGGCAATTGTACCTATGTAAAAATATCCATTCTTGGAATTCATCTTTTAAAGGACACAAATAACAGATCAGATTTAGGCACATGCATTTGTTGAGCATAAAAATATACTGTATTTTGTGTTGTTTTGATCAAAACAGCTGAGCGGCTTCCCCCATGTACATTGATTACAGGGGGTCGCTTGCCTGGAACTGCTGCCATTCACAGAATGCCTTGGGATTTGTTCATTGTGATGTCACCATCCTGCTTCTCCCCCTTGTCCAGTCAGAGAACACCTTTTATTCAATAAAAAAGGCTTTCTGTGAACGGTGGCAATGCTGAGTGAGCGACCTCCTTATGGCTACTGTGCTGAAGAGAAGCCACTTAGCACAGGGCCTGGAAGATCGCAGCTATTACTGTAGTAGTGTTAACTACTACAGGGTTTTCAGCTTCCACAGCGATTACTCAGGCAAGAGATTTGCATGCCTGAATTGCTCCAGGCTGGGCCATGTAACTATGCAATAAAATCATACCTAGAGTTCAGTTTTTTTTATAGTTCATATTGCATGTAATGTACTGCCATCATAGTGCATAGCGCTAAAATGATCTCGTTGTTGAGCCCATTATATCCAATTTTGCACTATTTTTGAGCACTTTTATATTAGAGCTTTGCTATTCACATATACTATGTATGTATTTTATCATTGCAACCATTATTTTTCTGCAGCTTCTGACTGATCCATATGACAGCTTCATGCAGCATCACCTGAAATATTATGGCTATTTTAAAGGTAGGTGCACATCATAAAGTCACTGTCGGAAACATACAATAACTCATCTTTGCTATATAAAAACACAGTCCAACTAAGAAAAGTGTTTTAAATAAAAAGCAGATCAAAAGCCAAAATATTTTTGTAGTGGTAAAAAGAGTAGGGAAGTGGTTAGAATCTCTGTGCCTTTTGGCAAGGCTATATTCACTTCCTGTTTTGGGGACAAAACAGGAAGTGAGAAGAATTAACTACAAAGTAAGTGGAAACTCCCTCATGAACAGCTGTAACTGAAAGAGCTGTCCCCAGATTTCCTCTCACCCTGTGGTGAGGAAAAACTGCAAATTTTTGGATTGAAGATGGAAATCACTGAAGTTGACACCACTACACTCAGCTTCCGGGTCCCGCGCTGAGCGGCTGCTCTCCTGCAATGCTTACACAATAGCTCGACTGCTTGGCCCGGGTACCATTCAGACAATGCATTGCGTTCTCTGAACAAATGCAAAGCTGTCTCTAATTGATCTGATGAGGTGGAGAGGCGGGGCAGTGACATCACGCTTTCTACCTCATCCAATCAAGGAACGCTTTGCAAAAATTAACAGAATACAAAGCATTCTCTGAATGGCGTCTGTGCTGAGCAGCCTTCCTTCTGTTATTGCTTAGCAGAAGTGCAGCCGCATTGTGAAGGACCCGGGAGCAAGTGGATTTCAAGCTTCCAGGGGCATTGGCCAGGTATGGCATATAAATAGTTACATCCTAGTTGTACCAGTGTAACTATGTATAAAATACCCCATGCATGGAATTCTTCCTTTTAAAAGAGAAATATGGAAATACTTTTTTTACCTAGGTGGAGCACTGGGCTCTGGAGGGGGTGGGAGCAGCCAGCTCAGGCTGTCAACGGCTCAGTGAGAGGCTGGGCTAGGTGCCGGTTCAGGTATGTGCACGGATCCCAACCATATGGTCGCGATCTTGCCCGAGCCGGCTCTGTGATGTCAGGCGACAGTGGGCTTCAGTCCGCTGTCTGCTGAAAACGGGCCACAGGAGTGCAGAACAAATTGCACTCCTGTGATCCACAGAAGAAGTACAGCCAAATGAGCTCTGGCTGTACTTCTCCTTTATTGAGCTTCAACAGTAAAAAAACAAAAAAATGCACATACATGAGAACACAAATGTGTGCGTTGGGTGCACACACACATATAAAAACAACAGGTGTGCCACACATATTAGGTATCACCATGCACCCTAGAGTAAGAGAGCACAAATTCTCGGGTCATCATTCAATGTTAACAGGAGTTTGGGTTCCTGGAGAACTGGACCGACTTGTCACTCAGTCACCAGTTCTATAGAAGGGACGGACTTCACCTAAATGAGGATGGTGCAGATCTGATGACCGAAAAGTTAGAGGGTTTTTTTAACCATTTCCCACTCGCCGTATGCAGAATGACGGCCGGGAAGTGGCTCTGTTATCCTGACTGGGCGTCATATGACATCCAGCAGGATAACACGCCGGCGTGCACCCGTGGGGGGCGCGCAGCGCGGCAATCGAGGGTGCGGCGTGTCAGTATGACACCCCGCATTTCCGATCGTGCTAAGAAGCCTCTGTCAGAGGCTTCTTACCACGTGATCAGCTGTGACCAATCAAAGCTGATCATTGCGTGAACCAGGAAGTGCCGGTAAACTGCATTTCTCGGCTCGCGCTGACAGGGAGAGCCGATCACCGGCTCTCCCTGTCAGAGGGGGGGTCTGTGCTCATAATCAGCATATTGATTATCAGCAGAGCCCCCTCAGATGTGCCACAACACCTTTTAAAATGTGCCCATAAGCTGTCAGTCAGTGCCCCATAAAAAAACATATCAGTGCTAATCAGTGCCCACCACAGTGCCAGTCAGTGCCCATCTCAGTGCCCAGCAGTAAAACCTGTCAGTACCTCAACATCAGTGCTACCCATCAGTGCCACTTGTCAGTGCCAATCAGTATCACCTATTTGCCAATCACTGCTGCCTGTCAGTGCCCATCACAGCTGCCTGTCAGTGCCCATCACAGCCTCCAGTCAGTGCCCATCAATGTCACCTATCAGTGCCCCTCAGTGCTGCATATCAGTGCTGCATATCAGTGCCCATCAATTCTACATATCAGTGCTGCCTCATCAGTTCCCGACTAAATTGTATAACCAAAACGAAGGAAAACTTTTTCTTTTTCAAAAATTTTGTTCTTTTTTAGTTTGTTTAGCAAAAAATAAAAAACACAGAGGTGATCAAATACCACCAAAAGAAAGCTCTATTTGTGGGAACAAAATGATAAAAATTTTGTTTGGGTACAGTGTAGCATGACTGCGCAATTGTAATTCAAAGTGCGACAGAGCTGAAAGCTGAAAATTGTCCTGGACGGGAAGGGGCGAAAGTGTCTGGTATTGAAGTGGTTAAATTAGGCGATGGTGGGGGGGGGGGGGGGGGGGCAGAGATACAGATAGTCAGCAATGAACATATTCCATGGGGTAGTATTGGGGGCATTAGTGGTAGGTTGACTAAAGCACATAAACCCTGTTAGAGCAAAGAGCAGAGGTGAAAAAGGGCACCCCTGCCTGGTCTCTCTAATATAAAAGGATCTGAAAGGGCCCCGTTAATCCTAACCCTTGCCTTAGGAGCCGCATAGAGCAACTGCACCCAGGAGAGGAAGAAGTCTCCAACTTGAAATTTGCACAACACTGCCCAAAGGTATCTCCACTCAACGCTATCAGAAGCCTTGGCAGCGTCAAGGGAAAAAAACGCTCTATTACTCAGATTATCCACCGGAAGCTTGAATACAAATATTCAAGGCTGTGGACCTAGCAGGTATAAAACCCGATTGGTCCAGATGCACCAGGCCAGATACCACACTCGCCAGTCTGGTTGCAAGTACCCTAGCTAGCAAATTAATATCAGTATTAAGAAGAGAGATGGGTCTATAAGAATCTGGCAACAGTGGGTCCTTTCCAGGCTTGGGAATCACTACTATGACTGCCTCATTCATGGAATGGGGGAGACATCCACATTTAAGGGCTGCATTGAAAGTATCTAAGAGGGAGGGAAGAAGAGACTCCCCATACCTCTTATACATTTCTGCTGGAAGACCATCAGTGCCTGGGGATTTGCTATTGTCCATCGCCGCCGCGGCCTCAGTCTCATTCAGCATTTTACGAGCACTGGGGGATAAAGTTGGGAGAGGGCATTGGTCCAAAAATTGCACCAACTCCTCCTCCGTGGGATCAACCTTAGAAGAATATACATCCTGATAGAAATCCCTAAATACAGATGGCATCTGTTCCAAGTCACAGATAAGTACCCCCGTAGAGTCACGGATAGCATCTATATGTGACTTAGCTTGTTGTGAGTGAGATAGCACAGCCAACAAGTGACCCATGCTCTCCCCTTCCTCAAAGTATCTCTGCTGCAGGAAAAATCTCTTCTACGCAGCAGTGAGCACAACTTGTCGGTATAGAGTCTGAGCTTCTAGCCAGCTACGTTCAGAATTCTGTGAGGGATTGGCAATATAAAATTCCTCCGCTTTCTTGATCGTATCCAACAGCGTGAATTCTCACTCTCTAGTACTAGTTTTAATAGAGGAAATTTGTTGAATAAGAAGGCCCCTAAGGTGCGTCTTAAGGGTACCCCGTAGAAATCCCATTGCCGCTGAATCTTTATTATGTTTTAGAAAGTCAGCAATCGCTCTGGGTATAGGGTCTGTGGATAGAAATAGTTGTAGCCAGAAAGGATTTAATTTCCAAAGTCTCTCCCCAGTAGTACCCGAAACAAAGATCTGTGCTCCGAGGAGGGAGTGTTCAGAGATGCTACGTGGGATATATTCAATCAAATAAACTTTACTCATAGCTAGAGGATTACATAAGCAGAGATCAATATGGGACAGTGCTCTATGTGTTGAGGAATAGCAGGAGTAGCATTTCCTATCAGGATATCTGTTCCTCCATACATGCCCCGAGCTCAGCTCCATAATCAGTCTGGCAAATGGGGTATGACCCCGAGAGTCAGCAGCGCGTCCACTGTGAGGTGACCATCTATCCAGGGTTTTGTCTAAGAGGTTATTAAAATCTCCCATGACCCAAATGGGCACAGTAAATGGGGCTATAAACTGTGCTAAGTAATTTAAAACCTCGGAAGAGAAAGGGGGAGTGACATAGACATTTGCAATAATGCACAGCATACCAGCCAATTTAAATAGTAGAAAAATAAATCTGCCTTGGTCATCCACTTGAGAGCAGACCAGAGTAAAGGTTATGTCATTAGAAATTAAAACACTAACTCCCCTGGAGTAGGATGAGTGAACTGAGTGAAACTGCACCTGATAGACCCGGTGTTTAAGTACAGACAGTGTAGTAGATTGGAGATGCGTTTCCTGCAGGCATATCAACGCAGAGCCATACAATCTAAGGGCAGAAAAGAGCGCCTGCCATTGCACTCCATCCCCCAGTCCCCTCACATTCCAGGAAAGCAGGTTATATTTAACCGTCACAGAACCAGTGCATTAAGAGAAAAGGGCATAATGAGCCATTCCAGTAACACATTAAACAAAAGGTATGATAGAGCTGTAGTAGATATATGCCCACTGTACATATAGTGACAACAGTGATGCGTAAGCTGCATGCATGTAGGCCAGTGCAGGACTGCGCACCCAACACATTAACAGACATGCATGGGATATCTCAGAGTTGGTCAGTGATGAAAGAGAACCTGAACACTCTGCAAACTGTAGGTTGTAGTCCCACATAAGGCCTTCATAGTATATAATGAAGAAGGCATAATAACTCAAAACAAAAAAAGAAAAAAGTGGCCTAGCAGGCACCCAGTGGGCATGCTCAACCACAAACATAGAAGAGAATGCCTCTTTGCCAAAAGTTTCCAGGAGCCAGTGTTCAATAAAGGCAACAGGGGTTTTCCCCTCAGCTCACTCTGGAATATCCACAGCCCTCATATTATTTCTCCTGAGTCTGTTTTCCATATCTTCCAAGCGTGCAGTGTGGCTAGAGGTGAGATTTTGCACTTGGCACACCTCATGCTGTAATGGCGCCACATCATCCTCAATGTTACTCATGCGGCCTTCTAGTGCAGCCGCACGATCCCTCAATTTTTGCATATCCTGCCGGATCAATGCAACTTCTTGCTTTACACCTTTTAATCTCTGTGGTCAGGTGGGTGAGATTAGTATTACAGGAGGAGACTGCAGCAAAGATCTCTCTAAGCGTGGGTTCTGGATCTTGTCTCATGTATATTAGGATCATTGCTAGATAGCAGGAGTACTCTGTGTCTCATAGCAGTTGTGCTGGATCCTCCATCCACGCTGCCTCAGTCTCAGTTTCTGCAGGAGGGTTAGCAGTAGCCTGCGCCAGGCCTTTAGTCGATTTGGCCGGGGTATCCTTAGGCAGCAACTTGGCAAAAAGCTTCTGGGCAGCTTTTTTTGCTGACTGGGAGGAACAGGCGTCATCTTAGGCTGCATGGTCTGGGTCTACGTGGAGGTCTTTACCCCATTTGGACATGTTGAAATCAGCCAAGGGTTGTATCAAACGATAGCCGGGAGTCACTGATCACAAGGCTGAGCGGCAGCGGTGGGTGTGAGGAGATTGCAGGATAATTGTCAGGAGTCTCGGCGGAGAGAGCTCTCAGTGCGCCCTACTCCATGCGGCGCAAGCCACGCCCCCCCTATAAACTTTATATACATTTACAATATATATATATATATATGTATATAATTTAAAACTATGTTTATTGCAGAAAAAAAAGTGAAAGAAGAGGAGATTTTATTGCGTCCAGCCCGGAGAAACAGAAAGAAGGAACAAACCCCTACAGACAGCGATTCAGACAGATTCTCCCGTGACCAGAAGAAACTGATTTGTAAGTCCAACAAAAGTCCAGAGGCCTGGGAATTTTGGCCTGAGAGGTTTTCCATGATAGGGACAATTTCCTGTGGGTTAAAGAAAAGGCAACACACAAAAGAGGTGTAATTTTAAAAAACTTTACATAGCTATCCATTCATCAAATTTGCATGTAAATGAATTCTGTGTAAATGGGGCAAAATTAAATGTTCTCAGACTATATTCTCTGCAGACTAAATGTTCTTTATTGGAAAAAACAGTGTGAATGTAGAAAATCTCACATTATGGCCACCAAAGTAGAGCTAAACAGCATACTTTTTTTCCTTTTGATACTCAGCACCATCTAGTGGCCATAAAGTGCTATTTTCCCCATTCTCTCTTGAATTGTTGAATTTTATTGAATTCTATCTGCAGAGAATATAGCCCAAGAACATTCTATTTTGCCCCATTTGCACAGAACAAATTTAAATGCAGTTCCAATGGACGAAAACTATGCAAATTATTTTCTATGTACACCCCAGAGTATGCTGCAGAGTCACAGTGAGTGGGGGCCATGGTGAAAGATCAGTGCTGTGGTAAAGAACGTGGATTATACAGTATATGCTATGGGGGATCGTAGGAGTTGTATTGTAAAAGATTGGGGCGGCACAGTGGTGTAGTGGGTAGCACTCTCGCCTAGCAGTAAAAAGGGTTGCTGGTTCGAATTCCAACCACAACACTACCTGCCTGGAGTTTGCATGTTCTCCCTGTGTCTGCGTGGGTTTCCTCCGGGTACTCCGGTTTCCTCCCACACTCCAAAGACATGCTGGTAGGTTAATTGGATCCTGTCTAAATTGTCCCTAGTATATGAATGTGAGTTAGATTGTAAGCTCCTTGAGGGTAGGGACTGATGTGAATGTACAATGTATATGTAAAGCGCTGCGTAAATTGACGGCGCTATATAAGTACCTAAAATAAATAAATAAAAATAAATTAAGCACCTTCCAAGCTGAACATGATTACTGATGCTCAGGGAAAATTATATGAACGCTTGAATAAAATAACATGACATTATCACAAATAATACTTCTTATTCAGGTTCTTTTCACAAATGAGCACAACACATTTAACATGTTTTTTATTCTTGCAGCACTTACTTCCTATACAGCTCTCTGAATTTGATAGCATAACATTTCAAGGCTGCAAGGAAGTCGCCACCAGTTGCTGTGATTGCAGGTTTAAAAAGGGAGCAGATAGTTATACAGTATATTGTCCAGCAGGTGTCACAGAGTGCAGATCCAACTCTGACTAACATCTATATGGGAGAGTATACAGAACTGCTCAGCCCCCGAGAACTGTCCTCCTAATATGCAGGCTTCTTCCAAAAAGTTATTGGATCAACATAAAAGCCAGGCAACTAGCAATTTCCAGGAAGATGGATCAGCACTGTCAGCCTCCCTATTCTCTTAGTACAAGTTTCCTTTCATTTAGATATTGTTTGCTAGAGACTGTATCTGACCAAAGAACGTAGGGTTGCCACCTGTCCAGGATTCACCCGGACAGTTCGGGTTTTGGATCATGTGTTCGGGTTTCAGACCACCTGAAACCTGGACACATTATTCAGGCCGGACTATGGCTTCCCAGCAGGGTTGCTGGCTACAGCTGTCACCACGTGACACTGAGATTAAAACCATCAAAGAAAAACTCAGTGCCAATAGGGACAGTGATGAATATAGAGAGAGGTCCCAGGGCTTGTTGAAAGTCCTGGAGAAGGAGGAAAAAGATCAAAAACTCAAAAAAAAGAAAAAATATAACCGGGATCTAAATGATTACTGTAATAACATGGTGTTTGAGTGGCAAAAAAGAATGCTAGAAGACTCAATAGATCAGACCACCACTGAGATGGAGGTGTCCAACCAGGGCCATAGAGATGACCTAGGGGCCCCTCCAAGACAGCCCCAATCTAGTAGGAACACCAAGAAAGGTCCCCTGGAAAAAATGCCTAAAGGCTCCCAGAGATACCAGTCCCCTCACAGACCAGTAGGGCCCACCAAACCCAATGCCTTCCCCCCTCAATATCCCCATAACCCAGGACCGTCTGGGCCCAATTACAGTCAAAGAGGAGGGTGGACACGACATATGCCACCACCTCCCTGGAGGGGTAATCATCAGAGTGGAGGAGGAGGGCGCGGTCCATTTAATTCCAATAGAGGCCGGGGTTACAACATGGGGTACCAAGAAGGGTGGAGATCCAATCAGGAATATAATCCGGTTCAGAAACCACCTTATCAGGACCCATATATCCCAGATTGGGAAAATAACCTACCTATTCAAAATAGGTTTTTCCCCATCAACGACATGAATCCATACGAGGGAAGGCCAGACCCACAGAGATCATATGAATCACAACAGGGTAATCAAATTCCCCCTGCTGCCTACCCCTCTCAAAATCCAGCTACACCTAATCATAGTGTCCAACCTACTCAGGGTTTGGGACCTTGGGGTTTTTCCAGGCCAGGCCAAGGCCTGAAAAGACCGGTAGAAAGAAGCGAGGAATTAGAGGGGGGAGGAGATTGCGAACAAAAAAGAGCCAGGGTGTAATTGGGCAGGGGATTTTTAACTTGAGTACTAAAGAATTATCTCATTCTGAAAAAGTCGTTTTAGATAAGGGTCTCAAGTTTGCCCCCCCAAGGAGCCTTAACAGGTTCCAAACATACATGGATGTACACAAGTTCATTCGCAAACTCAACATTAAAAGATATATGATTGGGAATCCCATTGTTAGAAATTCCCAACCGGCAGGCCAATTTGTTCACTCTGGCCTGGCCAATGCATCCCTTTTTAACCCACCTGGAACACTTGCACCTACATTGAAAGTGTTCAGGGATATGGTCCTTAGAGACTTGGAGAAGCTGGAAATAAAAAATGCCAAAAACTCAAGAATAATGCAGGATAGTTTGGAATCCTTATGCAGGAATAAGGAGTTGGTCATCCGTCCTGCGGACAAGGGGGGAGGGATAGTGGTATTGGATCGGAAGGATTATCTGGCAGAAATGGCCAGGATCCTTGGGGATACTGATACTTACACCCCTCTACCTGCGGACCCCATAAATAATTATACTAAGGAACTTCGTAGGATCATCTCTAAGGGTTCAAGGTTGGGGATCTTGGGGGATAAGGAGAGTCTCTATCTAATCCCAAAAGCCCCCAAAACTCCCATCATATATTACCTACCCAAGGTTCATAAAAATCCTGTCTGCCCCCCGGGGCGGCCGATTGTGAGCGGCATAGATTCCATCACGTCCCGGGTGGGCAGATACATAGATTTCTTTCTTCAGCCCCTTGTTCAAAGAATGCCTTCCTATATCAAGGATACACGCCATGTTCTCAATCTCCTTTCTGGTATTGTTGTCAAACCAGGAATGTGGATGGTCAGTGCTGATGTATCCTCCCTATACACTATTATTCCCCATGAAATGGGTTTGGATGCGGTGAGGGTTACTCTGGAGAGGGGATCAGGTCTTCCCCCAGAACAGATTTCTTTTATTATGAAGCTACTTATATTTGCAGCCTCACATAATTATTTTTGGTTTGCTAATAAATTTTATCGCCAAAGCCGTGGTGTTGCGATGGGGGCTAAGTATGCCCCCAGCTTGGCGAATCTTTTTATGGCCAAGTGGGAGGAGGATATCATCTATGCCCACCGCAGTCCTCACCTTGTTTTGTGGGCCAGGTATATAGATGACATCCTCCTCCTATGGGATGGGGAAGGCCAGGATCTCCAGCAGTTCCTTTCTTCCTTGAATGTAAACGATCGAGGCATCCATCTAAACTTTGAGGCGAGTCAGACCCAAATTCATTTCTTGGATCTTACCCTAACTATAGAGGATGGTCGCCTGCTTACATCAACCTTTTTTAAAGAAAGTGATCGCAATTCCTATATATCTCTAGAAAGCTGTCATTATAGACCGTGGCTTAATGCAATACCAAAAAGCCAATACATGAGATTACGTAGGAATTGTTCTGATCCAGAAACATTCTTAAGGCAGAGTGACACTCTCACGGGTAGATTCCTAGAAAAGGGTTACTCTAGGGAGAGTCTTTTGCCTGTTTTGAGGGATGTACATGATATGGATAGGGAGCTTCTACTATGTGATAAACCTAGGCCTCATGTTCCGGATCATAACTTTGGGGTACCTTTTATTACCACCTATTCCCTCCAGCACAAGGAGATCAAACAACTGGTCTCCAAGCATTGGCATATCATCACCAATGATCGAGTGCTGAATGAGACTTTACCAGCTAAACCAAAAGTTGTTTTTCGGGGTGCTCCTTCATTGAGGAACCAATTGGCCCCTGGAGTACTGGATCCTCCAACTACCAGGACAACATTTTTTAACCAACTGACAGGTTTTTATAAATGTAACAAGTGTCGGGTGTGTTCTCTTAGTTCCTGCCACAATAGGAGGACTCAGTCCTTTGTGTCTACTGTAACTGGGCGAGCCCACCCTATCACCCCATTTATCACCTGTTCCACCAAAGGGGTGGTCTACATGTT
Source organism: Aquarana catesbeiana (assembly GCF_042186555.1). Lineage (NCBI taxonomy): Eukaryota > Metazoa > Chordata > Amphibia > Anura > Ranidae > Aquarana > Aquarana catesbeiana. The sequence continues at coordinate 54,813,276 of NC_133334.1, read as the reverse complement.
GCAATGCCCTTGTGGCTTGCAATATGTGGGGCGGACTAAACGCCCCCTCCAGGTGAGGCTCAATGAGCACGTCACCAATATCTTGACGGGTTTTAAAAATCACTCAGTTTCCAAACATTATCGTTTAATACACGACAGGAACCCTGCTAACACCCTCTTTTTGGGTATTGACCGATATCAACCGCATTGGCGAGGTAGCTCTATGGTACGGGACATCTCCAAACTAGAGATGTCCTGGGGCCATAGAATTAAAAGCTACACACCCTATGGACTCAACATAGATGTAGATGTCAATGCATTTATTGACAATTCCTAATCTATGATTGTGGTTATGCAGAGGGGGGAACTGAATTTATTCACTTTGTATATATATATGGATTTCATATTTGAATCAATGGGCAATTTAGAACTCTGACCCTTTCTCAAACTATGGGCTTCATTATTCTTTCTCTTTTGGACATAGTACTTTGGGCTGGGTTGGGCTATGCTACCTGTTTTTTTAGGTAGTTATGTGTGGTTCAGTTTGGCTAAGAGGCCCTGCCTTATCTATGGTTCACACGAGTATGGATGGACTTCAATAATTTCTAATTCCATGTTTGTTGGTGCAGTAAATTTTAATTCGCACTTTTTTTTTTTTTTTTTCATTAATATGTATTTTTATATTTACTTTATTTGTTATATTTTATTTGAATTTTGTATATATTATTTCTATTTGCACATAATGATTTACTATGGGGACCCATGTGGTATGAGTAATACTGTGTGGGGTATAATGCCATGGATCCCTGCAGTCTTATTTTGGTTGTTCTATATAATAGTTTTTTTTCTCAGGCTATATTATTTCATTTTATATGTAGAAGGTATTTGAATGGGGTTGAATACATTTTAAATGATGTATATACATACATGTTTTATAATTTTGGGATTCCTTGATGCTACATATGTTTCGATGGCGTCTGACTGTTTGCTGGTTTTAGGTTTCTGGCATTACAGCATATTGATGCCCTTATCCAAGATGGCGCCGTGTGTCTCCTCTCACGGAACTCAGGGCGAGGCTTGGTATGGGTATTTAACGTGGTGGCTCAGCATGCTCCCCGTTCCCCATTGAAAACGTCAGTTGTGACGAAATCACAACTGGCATTACAGCATATTGATGCCCTTATCCAAGATGGCGCCGTGTGTCTCCTCTCACGGAACTCAGGGCGAGGCTTGGTATGGGTATTTAACGTGGTGGCTCAGCATGCTCCCCGTTCCCCATTGAAAACGTCAGTTGTGACGAAACGCGTCTGGGAGGGACGTGCTGACGTCACCACGTTTGCCCTGTGTGGACGGGAGTTTTGTTTGAGTGCTGGCCAGCTCCAACTTCTCGCTGTTTTTAAACTTCTTTATGTAAGTGCATTCTATTTTTTAATAAATTGGATATACAGTATCACACTATTGGGCTTTTACTTCGTATGTCCCGCTGAATTTTGGCTTGACTGGCCAGGACGCGTCCACGCTGCCCCGGATAGGAGCCTGTGTGTGTCATTTGCCTACTATGTGAGGATGTCTGGTAAGCTGAATATCCCCTAGGACTCGTTGGTGTGTTCTTATCCTTTTCACAAGTGGAGTTGTGTGACACTTTGCCTGTTTGAATTAGCCATCTGGTAAGCAGCCCGTGCATGCGATGTGCTGTTTGTCAATGGTCTCCTTTTTTTTTTTTTTTTTTTTTCACGTTTTTATTGTTTTTGGGTGATTTACTATAGCTCTTATTGCCTGATTTCTAATTGAGATTGGGTGTTGCACCTATTCCCCAATTCACGTTTTTTGCATGATTGCATGACACTCATTCACCATCCATGGTTGCTGTGACAACCTCGGATGACATATGATATTTATGATTAATTTTTGAGTGTTGCACTTTTCTTCACGTATTGGTTTTTTAATATCAGTATTACGCTATGTTTGTGCTATATTTCTTTTAAATTTAAATTTGGACGGACTGGACATATGAGACGGATGCGATCATCTTGACTTGGCTGGATCATCATTTAAAGGCCCTGGCTGGGTTTAAGCCATCCGCCAATATTTGGCTTACATCTGGTAAGCGCAGTAGTTTGACGTTTCCACTTCCACTGTTGCTGTTTATTCACCACACAGGATAAAATCATATGTTTTTTGTATCTAACAATTCCACCTACCTTATTTTATGTGGACATTCATTTGGGACTGCATGGACTGTATTAAGACCTTTTATTCATTATTTAGCGCGGTTTTCGTTTATTAGTACGTGATAATGTAGTCTGCTTACCAGAAGGTAATAAGGATTAGGCCTGAATGGTTATCTCTCAAAAAGCATCCAGCGAATCCAGCCAACCGGAACCCCTCGTCAGACAACAACCTCCGTGTAACTTCCTTCATATATATACAACTCCCAATGATCACTTCAGAGTTATGGCTTTCAGGCATGTAGTCATCATAAACCCAGAGAGAGAAATGAAGGACCCATAGTGAAGCCCGTAACAGTATGTAAAAAACTTTAATGTAATAACTTACAATTCATGTCTTCAGAAGACATCCGTTAGGAAGAAACATGTCAGGCAGGCTGACATCCGTACGCTGATTGCTTCAGCTGATTGTCCTTTCTTTGATGCATGCTGTTTTGAACCTCAATTGTAGGTTATTACATTAAAGTTTTTTACATACTATTACGGGTTTCACTATGGGTCCTTCATTTCTCTCTCTGGGATTATGATGACTACATGCCTGAAAGCCATAACTCTGAAGTGATCATTGGGAGTTGTATATATATGAAGGAAGTTACACGGAGGTTGTTGTCTGACGAGGGGTTCTGGTTGGCTGGATTCGCTGGATGCTTTTTGAGAGATAACCATTCAGGCCTAATCCTTATTACCTTCTGGTAAGCAGACTACATTATCACGTACTAATAAACGAAAACCGCGCTAAATAATGAATAAAAGGTCTTAATACAGTCCATGCAGTCCCAAATGAATGTCCACATAAAATAAGGTAGGTGGAATTGTTAGATACAAAAAACATATGATTTTATCCTGTGTGGTGAATAAACAGCAACAGTGGAAGTGGAAACGTCAAACTACTGCGCTTACCAGATGTAAGCCAAATATTGAGATTAAGCACCTTCCAAGCTGAACATGATTACTGATGCTCAGGGGAAATTATATGAACGCTTGAATAAAATAACATGACATTATCACAAATAATACTTCTTATTCAGGTTCTTTTCACAAATGAGCACAACACATTTAACATGTTTTTTATTCTTGCAGCACTTACTTCCTATACAGCTCTCTGAATTTGATAGCATAACATTTCAAGGCTGCAAGGAAGTCGCCACCAGTTGCTGTGATTGCAGGTTTAAAAAGGGAGCAGATAGTTATACAGTATATTGTCCAGCAGGTGTCACAGAGTGCAGATCCAACTCTGACTAACATCTATATGGGAGAGTATACAGAACTGCTCAGCCCCCGAGAACTGTCCTCCTAATATGCAGGCTTCTTCCAAAAAGTTATTGGATCAACATAAAAGCCAGGCAACTAGCAATTTCCAGGAAGATGGATCAGCACTGTCAGCCTCCCTATTCTCTTAGTACAAGTTTCCTTTCATTTAGATATTGTTTGCTGGAGACTGTATCTGACCAAAGAACGTAGGGTTGCCACCTGTCCAGGATTCACCCGGACAGTTCGGGTTTTGGATCATGTGTTCGGGTTTCAGACCACCTGAAACCCGGACACATTATTCAGGCCGGACTATGGCTTCCCAGCAGGGTTGCTGGCTACAGTTGTCACCACGTGATAATGTAGTCTGCTTACCAGAAGGTAATAAAGATTAGGCATGAATGGTTATCTCTCAAAAAGCATCCAGCGAATCCAGCCAACCGGAACCCCTTGTCAGACAACAACCTCCGTGTAACTTCCTTCATATATATACAACTCCCAATGATCACTTCAGAGTTATGGCTTTCAGGCATGTAGTCATCATAATCCCAGAGAGAGAAATGAAGGACCCATAGTGAAACCCGTAATAGTATGTAAAAAACTTTAATGTAATAACCTACAATTGAGGTTCAAAACAGCATGCATCAAAGAAAGGACAATCAGCTGAAGCAATCAGCGTACGGATGTCAGCCTGCCTGACATGTTTCTTCCTAACGGATGTCTTCTGAAGACATGAATTGTAAGTTATTACATTAAAGTTTTTTACATACTGTTACGGGCTTCACTATGGGTCCTTCATTTCTCTCTCTGGGTTTATGATGACTACATGCCTGAAAGCCATAACTCTGAAGTGATCATTGGGAGTTGTATATATATGAAGGAAGTTACACGGAGGTTGTTGTCTGACGAGGGGTTCCGGTTGGCTGGATTCGCTGGATGCTTTTTGAGAGATAACCATTCATGCCTAATCTTTATTACCTTCTGGTAAGCAGACTACATTATCACGTGGTGACAACTCTAGCCAGCAACCCTGCTGGGAAGCCATAGTCCGGCCTGAATAATGTGTCCGGGTTTCAGGTGGTCTGAAACCCGAACACATGATCCAAAACCCGAACTGTCCGGGTGAATCCTGGACAGGTGGCAACCCTACGTTCTTTGGTCAGATACAGTCTCCAGCAAACAATATCTAAATGAAAGGAAACTTGTACTAAGAGAATAGGGAGGCTGACAGTGCTGATCCATCTTCCTGGAAATTGCTAGTTGCCTGGCTTTTATGTTGATCCAATAACTTTTTGGAAGAAGCCTGCATATTAGGAGGACAGTTCTCGGGGGCTGAGCAGTTCTGTATACTCTCCCATATAGATGTTAGTCAGAGTTGGATCTGCACTCTGTGACACCTGCTGGACAATATACTGTATAACTATCTGCTCCCTTTTTAAACCTGCAATCACAGCAACTGGTGGCGACTTCCTTGCAGCCTTGAAATGTTATGCTATCAAATTCAGAGAGCTGTATAGGAAGTAAGTGCTGCAAGAATAAAAAACATGTTAAATGTGTTGTGCTCATTTGTGAAAAGAACCTGAATAAGAAGTATTATTTGTGATAATGTCATGTTATTTTATTCAAGCGTTCATATAATTTCCCCTGAGCATCAGTAATCATGTTCGGCTTGGAAGGTGCTTAATCTTTTACAATACAACTCCTACGATCCCCCATAGCATATACTGTATAATCCACGTTCTTTACCACAGCACTGATCTTTCACCATGGCCCCCCATTCACTGTGACTCTGCAGCATACTCTGGGGTGTACATAGAAAATAATTTGCATAGTTTTCGTCCATTGGAACTGCATTTAAATTTGTTCTGTGCAAATGGGGAAAAATAGAATGTTCTTGGGCTATATACTCTGCAGATAGAATTCAATAAAATTCAACAATTCAAGAGAGAATGGGGAAAATAGCACTTTATGGCCACTAGATGGTGCTGAGTATCAAAAGGAAAAAGGGTTCCGGTTGGCTGGATTCGCTGGATGCTTTTTGAGAGATAACCATTCATGCCTAATCCTCATTACCTTCTGGTAAGCAGACTACATTATCACGTGGTGACGAGTGACTTCTCTACATCTTCACACTGAAGATGTGATTGGATTCCTCCCACTCTTCAGATATCTATTGAACTATTTTTTTTAGCACCGCAATAATTTTTAACGTGACTTTTTGTTTGATATCAACGAACTTTGCTGGCTGCTTGCTCTTTTCTTTGGGTTCAGCACAAATTTTTTCTGTTTTGTTTGCTGGCTACAGTTGTCTAAGCCGAGAGTGTCTGTTACACTTTTTCACACTGCCTAAAGCCAGCACTAACATCCCCTCCTCCGCCCCCCCCCCCCCCCACATACTGGCGGGAGAGGAGAGAGTGCTCAATCTGCTCCTCTTCCCCCCGCCCCCTACCCCTTTGTGTCTGCCCACACTCCAATCCCCGGCACTGTGCCTCAAAAAAAGGAAAGCAGGGGCAGGAAATTTGAAGCCCAGCAGTCGCAGATACATCTGGATGAGAGGCGCTGACTGCCAAGGGGTGAGTGAGCTCACCATCCATTCCTGTCTGTGAATGAAGCCCCCCCTTCTCTCCTGCCTCCGAGTGAGTACACTAAAGTTAATCAGGGTTCTGAGAGCACCCCTTACATCATAGTTCCCCTTTACACCAGAGGCCGCAGTGTTCCCCCTTACATCAGAGTCCTCCTTGTACATCAGAGTTCTCAGTGTTCCCCCTTAAATCAGGGTTCCCAGAGCATCCCTTATGTTAGAGTCCCCAGAGTTCTCCCCTACATCAGAGTCTACAGAGTCCCCCCTTACAGTGTAAGGGAACTCTGCAAGTTCAGATGTAAAAGGGGAACTCTGCGGATTTAGATGTAAAAGGGGAACTCTGTAGATTCAGGTATAAAAGGGAATTCTGTGGTCTCTGATGTAAAGGGGGACTCTTGTGATTAACTTTATATGATTAGAAATATTATTTATTCGCAAGCTATATGTATCGCTTATACTATAGAAAAAATTGCTTTGCGCCGCTAAAGTGTTCGGAATTGACTTAAAGAAAAGGTGGCAATCCTAGGTCTGAATGCCGTTTTTCTCTTTCTCTTTCAGACTCGCTGTTGCTAGAAAGCACCGGGTTTAAGAGCAGACAGATTGTTTTTGATAATCAGGAAGGACAAATAATCCCACGTCTCAGGAAGCCCCGGGATCTGTTCTCTACCTTCAGGGAAAATGGCTTCCTGAAACCTCCACGCTGGCCTACCGAATGTGAGATCATTCCTGGAGAAATCACTCATATTGGTAATTATAAATGAAGAAAACTTTTTATAAAGATTTTTTTTTCTTGTTTTCTTTTATAAAGAATTCACAGTTGGACATGAAAAATAATCACTCTTTTGTTAAGTAGTCCCACTCCAAAGCAAGGCAAAGTGCTTTGTTTCCTGTTTTTTTTTATATAATCTTTATTATATATTATTTTCAAATATAACAAATAATAATACAGGGGGTACAGAATAAGAAAAAAGGGAAAAAAAAAGGGGGGAGGATCCCAAAAATCACAGTGTAGTACCATAAAAGTATACAAAACCACACATATTAAAAGGATGTGCTTTAAAGAGAGAGAAGAACATATGGTGCAAACTGCTTACGAAAACCTTGATGCATGTGTGTAATGAGACTCCTATGACTTCTTCAACCTGTGTCCACCGTCATAATAGAGACGGAATCTATAGTTGAAACAACCAATACATCTAAACAGGTTAACGGTAATCATGTGAAGAAAACAGCATCCTATTAGTGTCTTAGGGTTAGATCCTAGGGGGAAAGGTTGACGGGTATCTCTAATAATCACTGACATATCTGTCTAATAGCCAGCACATCTGTGTGTATTATAAGTGCAATAACATTATATAGAACCTGGGGGTTAAATAAGTATGCCGTGGGTCTCATCCTCTATACTTGTTTAAGGAGCAACTCCAGCAATGTCCGACCTACAAGGAGCGGCCCCAGGGGAAGCCTGAGGAGGAGCCGCCGTTCCCTTAGACTTATAATGTGTCCATGTCGCCAGATAGCATAGAATTTGTCAAACTTATCTTTACATTTTGCCATCCACTCATCCGCTGCCATAACCGAGTCAATCAGACCCATCCACTCACTTCGTTCCGGAATATGGGTCGACTTCCAGTGGACTGGGATCAGACGCCGTGCAGCATTTAAGAGGTGTGGGAGTATCGACTTCCGGTAATGACTTAGTGGGGTGGATGGCACATGCAGTAGGAACTCCATTGGGGAGTCTGGTAAATCCACGTCTAGGATAACCTTTATCTGGGCTCTAACATCTAGCCAAAAGGGCCGAAGCCTCGGGCACTCCCACCAAATATGCAGGAAAGTGCCCCGAAGCCCGCAGCCCCTCCAACATGCAGCAGAAGTTGTCGGGTAAATTTTTGCCAGTTTCGTTGGTACCTTATACCATCGGGTTAACAGTTTGAAACAATTTTCCTGCATTTTGGTATCTATTGAGCTTTTATGAGTGAGCCGATTAAAGGTTATTTAATTGGACCTCAGAAAATGTGTGTCCCAGGTCTCTTTCCCATTCCCTAATGTATGTAGGCTTATTTTGAGATTCCGCAGACTGCAACATCGCATAAAGCAGGGAAATAGAGTGAGAAATGGGGCCCTCGGATTTACATAATTTTTCGAAGGGGGTTAGTGATGAGGGGGGTCGCACAAGAAGAGGTAAACTTTTAATAAAATGCTGTAATTGTCTGTATCGCCATCCATCCATCGGAAAGCTACCAAACTGGGAGCGGAGCCAGTCCAAGGACACCAAACCTTGTTCATGAACAAACCGTCCACAACGAACCTCCCCATCAGTTGTCCGCTTTGTTTCCTGTTAGGCTTGTTGCGGTGGTGTGTGCTATGCGATACAACCCAACTCCTCACACCATGATGAGGCCTATAGAACTTAAGCCCCGTACACACGATCGGAAAATTGTGTGGAAAATACAGATTTTTGGATCGATCGTACGATAATCTGATCGTTGGTACAGAGCTTTTGAGAGCCAATCAGGACAGTTCATCTGATATTATTTGCTTGGACATGCACAAAAAAAATTTCCATACGATTTTCGTTTAATCAGTACAGTTGTCGTTCAAAAATACAATACAAATACACAACATATGACATCACTTCTGAATTTTTATTCTGGCGTATGAGAATTTTCGTGACTTTAGTAAACTCTTCAGGTTCGATCTGAGATTGGCATGCAAAAAAAAAAACAACAGACGATCATTCGTCCGATAATCTCATTGTGTGTACCAGGCATTAAAGTGGAAGGCAAATCAAAACCTAACTAAGCTTAAAGTGGTTATAAACCCTTATTTGTGACCTTTACCTATAGGTAAGCCTTATTCTTATAACATGCGCCGTTTAGGAGATATTTCCCTTGTAGTGCGCTGATTATGTCATCGGTGCATGCTCTGTGAAGAAACAGACCTCCGTGCCGTTTCTTAACTCGCAATTGCCGTGACTGAGGGCTCCCGCACGCATGCGCGGGAGTGACGTCACACGGCTCCGGACAGTCACAGAGCTGAAGTCCATGGCCCCGGAAGGGAGAGGGGCGCAGATGGACGTGGCCTGCGCAGGGGACAGCCCGGGCTTTGTTTGCAGGTAAGTGTCACATAATGGGCTAGTATGCGACGCACATTATGCTTTTAATTTGCAGGGTTTGCAGGGAGCAAAAGAGGAAGTAAAACCCATCGGAGTTTACTTCCTCTTTAAACCTAATCCTAGCCCCCTTCTCTGTACCCTGTAAAAGGCAAGCCTATTCTCTGTACCCTGTAAAAGGCAAGCCTATTCTCTGTACCCTGTAAAAGGCAAGATGCCTATACTTTCCTTTTCTGAAGTCGCTCAGGTCCGATCACGGGTCCCAGTTCTGCCTTTAGTGTTGTGGGGGAACGAATGCCCCATAGTAAACCAATGGGTGATCACACTGGCCAGGCTCTGCAGCCGTTGTCAGTTATCTCTCCTCTACACTGAAGCCATCGCTGGGACCCAGTCGTGTGACTGGACCGGAATGACTTCAGAATAGGTAAGTATAGACATCCTTCCTTTTACAGGGTAGATAGAATAAGCTTAGAATGGGGGGTTGGGAGTAGGTTTTGACTTGTCTTCTACTTTAATGAAAGGTCACTTTGTAAAGGTAAAAAAGTAAACCGTGCAATGCACCTGGATTCGCGTTTTGGCACCGCTGCCATTCTACCGCACACCCCCAGCTGCATTCTTGCACAGATGTTGGTGTGAATGGGACCCTAAAGTGATAGTGTCTGTGAAAGGAGGAGGTACTCAGGATGAGAGCCACCAGTGTGGGGATGTTCAGTAGACATTCAAGGTACAAGCCGGTGCCAGGTCTGGCTTCTTTTTATCCATCGTAACACAGCGTTTTTTTTCAGTTTTGATCTTTACTACATTGTGAGCATTGGCAATGGAACGGAGTGATATAGCTATCACTACTACTTGTGTGACTGAAGGATCTTGATAGAACCAAGATCATCTGAGAGTATACCCAGCACCTATACTCTGATGCAGGTAATGAGTTAGAGAGGTTGTGTGTGTTCAATGCATTAGTTATAAACCGAACACACTTATTCTTGAAGTGCTTTTTACTATGGTTTATTTTGTTTATTATATAAGCTGATAACTTGGACAAATGTGTTATTTGTCTTTATCCCATTCTATGTGATAATAACTGCTGATGCCACGGCCTCCGTGCCATCATCGCAATCTCTTTTCTTTATCGTAATATTGTAAAACCTTAATAAAATACGTTTGACAAAAAAAGGTACAGACTGGAGGTGGACAAATTCCATTTGTCTTTTAAGACCAAGCTCCTGTCCCACCTCTCCAATCATAAAAGGGGGAACATTTTTTGTTTACAAATGTTTTATTGAGGTATATCAGGTAAATACAAGTCGTACAGGCACAGAGAGGTAATCATTACTATCAAGGAATAAGATAAAATGGTACACAAATACATCTCTCACGTTACCTTATAATCGGTTAAACCGTAAATAGTGTAAAAAGAAAACCAAGAAAACCAGAAAAGAAAATATATGTAAAGAGAAATGCAAGAGTAATAATGTACGTAGACCAGATTGCATCTGCGAGGTGTGACAAGTAAATCGAAGATGACTATGTACAGTATAGGCCAAAAAGTTAACAAATAAAATCCTCATCAGTACTGGGTATTTTGATATGGGAGGCCTCAACCTATCTGGTCATTGGGATTAGGGACTAAGAGGTCTCCAAGCCTGGTACATATTTGGTGAGTTGACCAACTTCCCCATTTACAGTCGAAGATGTGCATAGTGTCAAGGAGAGTGTCATGCACTCTCTCCATCAATCTGATGGATTCCATACGTAGGAGCACTTGTGACCATGTTACAGAGGGGCGCCGCCAGTTTAGGGCGATGGCCCATTGGATAGCACTGAAGAGTGTATGCACTAGCTTCTGTTGAGGGGGGGAGACCCCTGGGAGCTCAGCAAAAAGAGTGCACATTTGAAAGGTCACCAGTACTCCAGTTAATTGGAGTATCAGCGAGGAGGATTTTTTGCCATAAGAGTCTCAAAACCGTTGAAAGCTTGCAGGAGAGTACCCCTGTCCTGACATCAGACGGTCATTTGGCCGGCTTCTGTCAGGCGAGCATGCTGGAAAACCAGCAGCTGACCGGCTTCTGATCAGCGTTCTCAGCAAATGGCAGAGAGCACTGATCAGTGTTCTGGTGGGGGCCGTCCCTCTGGCAGAACACAACAGCTCAGCGGGGGAGATTGCTGTACTAACGTTGGATTGTTAGTACAGCGGCTCCAACCAGAGCTGACAGTTTTTAAAGGCTTTTAAAATTATTATTATTTTTATTATTCAGGATTTATATAGCGCCAACAGTTTACGCAGCACTTTACAACAGGGATATGCAATTAGCGGACCTCCAGCTGTTGCAGAACTACAAGTCCCATGAGGCTAAGCAAGTCTCTGACAACCACAAGCATGACACCCAGAGGCAGAGGCATGATGGGACTTGTAGTTTTGCAACAGCTGGAGTTCCGCTAATTGCATATCCCCGCTTTACAATATAAAAGGGAGCCAATACAGTTACAATACAATAAAACACAAGAGGATTAAGAGGGCACTGCTCAGAAGAGCTTACAATCTTCATCATTATCAACCCCCTTTACATTTTTTTTTTTGTAAAGTCTTTATTTTAGTAACATTTTGGTAAAATGACTACACACATTACAGAAATGTAACACAAAACATATAGAAAACATATCCAGGTATAGTCTAGAGCCAAAAGGTTATGTCGGACCCAAGGTGCCAGTGAGATCAGGAGCTTATAATGAATTCCTGGACCAGGATGGTCAAGAGACCGTAAACCGGTCAAATACTAGCCACAAACCTCCATGGGTGTTAAATGAGCTAGAGTGTTTACAGGGGGATCATCCTCCATCAGCGATCCAAGCAGAGGGGGGCATAGCCTCCTACAACCTCGCCCTTCTCGCTGTTCTAGGAGGACATCTCCCCTTCTACCCCACCCGACTGGAGGCGGAAAAAAGGGGCTTCCACCACCATGTGACGAGGCAGTTCTGCTGCCAACCATCTCCACCATGAGTCCAGACAAACAACAGGTATCTTAAATGAAAACCGCCTGGTAACAGAGACGTTAAGTAGTCATATAAACAAAAATATGGATAGAAATAAAGGGTGGAAAAGGAATAAGAATAGAGGGATAACAGGTAGAAAAACCCCCTTTACATTTAAGTAGGTTGTTTGTTAGATAACAGTGAAATCTATTACTGGAGTGTGTTTTCCTTTTTTCTGTTTGTCCTCTGTCCTCCATATAGAATGGGATCCTCCTCATCCAGAGCCCTTCTACAGACATACTGGCAAAGAAGCAATGCCGTCAGTTTCTGGGGAAGGAGATGGCAAAGTGGTGTATGAAATCAAACCAGGTAATCATGTCATGTTGAAAGCTCATCTAAATTAGAATTTTAAATAGGCAAAATATTAAATAGGCAAAATTCAAGTGAATAAAAAAGTGTGTACAATGTCTTACGGTGGCCATGCACGCTTCGATTTTATTATCTGATAGATTTGCGATTCGATCGAAATGATTGAATCTGCAAACAATCCAGTAGGCATAATTTACCTTCTGAACAAGTTAGATTCAATTTAATTCAGATTCAATCAAATTGAGTCGATTGGCCAGGGTGGAAACTTCTCTATCATGTTGCATCAATTTGCAGCACTGAGATGCTTGGTTTATATTTAGATCAAATCATGAAATTTCATGGTGAAAACACAGATGTAATTGATAATTTTAAGATTGTATTTTCCAACCATTGATCAAAATCCACCTCCCCGTGGGTGTCATATCGGTCAAAAGGGTTGTTGTCGATAAATTATTCCTATTAGAAGAGATTGATCGGTAAAGAAATTGGATATTTATCGAGGACTGTTTGGCCACCATTAAAGTCTAGGGGCTTGCCAAACAGTAGGGAGGATAAACATTTTCAATCCAGCCTACCAGCACTGAACATTTAACTATTTCTTTTTTTTTTTTTTTTTTTTTTATTATTCTTTTTGCTGGAGAATTTAAGGATTTCTGGCATTCTTTGTTAACCATCTCACAACCAGTGATTGTAGTTAAACAGCCTGTCAGGGCATCTGTTGTTCTGAGAGGACATTTATACACATCCTTGTTTTTAACCACTTAAGGACCGAGCCTCTTTCAGAGATTTGGTGTTTACAAGTTAAAATCATTTTTTTTTTTGCTAGAAAATTACTTAGAACCCTAAACATTATATATTTATTTTTTTTCTAACACCCTAGAGAATAAAATGGCGGTCGTTGCAATACAACATGCCCAACATGTCACGCTTCAAAATTGCGCCCGCTCGCGGAATGGCGACAAACTTTTACCCTTAAAAATCTCCATGGGAGACGTTTAAAAAATTGTACAGGTTGCATGTTTTGAGTTACAGAGGAGGTCTAGGGCTAGAATTATTGCTCTCGCTCGAACAATTGCGTCGATACCTCACATGTGTGGTTTGAACACTGTATTCATATGCAGGCACTACTCACGTATGTGTTCGCTTCTTCACGCGAGCTCGGCGGGACGGGGCACGTTTAAAAATTATTTTTTTTTCTTATTTATTTAACTTTTTATTTTTTATTTTTACACTGTTCTTTTTAAAAAAAAATTTTATTCCTATTACAAGGAATTTAAAAAACCCTCTGTAATAGAAAAAAAAACATGACAGGAGCTCTTAAATATGAGATCTGGGGTCAAAAAGACCCCAGATCTCATATTTACACTAAAATGGTGTTTAAAAAAAAAATGTTCCTTTAAGAGCTATGGGCGGAAGTGACGTTTTGACGTTGCTTCCGCCCTGCAATGGTATGGACCTGGGTTGGGGCCATCTTCCTCTCACTCAGCTCCATACCACACACGGTCGCCTCCGCCGGCGGCTCAGCCGCTTGCCCGCAGGCCACATGTGGCCCGCTGAGCCCTCTGATGTGGCCCGCAACCTCCAAGCCCAAATTGCGGGTTCCCGACCCGCCATCCGAAAGCATCAGTGTTCTGAATGGAGCCGGCGCTAAAATAAACATGGCTGCAGAGGGAGCAGAGTCACATAAGCTGTTCCTGTATAGCGCTGGCATCTGTCATAGACGGAGTGATACTAATTGCACTCTGCCTGGGACAGTACCGGCAATACAGGGATATTCCTGAATGAAAGATTATTAAAGGTCAGTTTATATTCTAAAATCACAGTGTATGTATGGGCATATCTCTTCTGCATTGGTTACTGAGCTGATTTCAAACTGATCCACAGGTGCACTGAAGGTCACTTTCGGGTTACCTGCATTGAGCCATATGCCCTGTACACACGATCGGACATTGATCGGACATTCCGACAACAGAATCCATCGGATTTTTTCCGACGGATGTTGGCTCAAACTTGTCTTGCATACACACGGTCGCACAAAGTTGTCGGAAATTCAGAACGTCAAGAACGCGGTGACGTACAACACGTACGACGACCTGAGAAAAATTAAATTCAATAGCCAGTGCTGCTCTTCTGCTTGATTCCGAGCATGCGTGTGCGTCGGAACTGTGTACACACGATCGGAATTTCCGACAACGGATTTTGTTGATATAGTCGTGTAGAAGGATCTGGACAGCCGCACACCGGGATAGGCAGATAAAATTCTTCTTTATTTAATAAATAGGATTATAAAGTACATATGACACCGCTGGAGTGATACAGCTTAACAGCTAACGCGTTTCGCACTCATAACCTATGAGTAAGCGCTCTGTATGAGTGCGAAAAGCGTTAGCTGTTAAGCTGTATCACTCCCGCGGTGTCATATGTACTTTATAATCCTATTTATTAAATAAAGAAGAATTGTATCTGCCTATCCCGGTGTGCGGCTGTACAGATCCTTCTACACGACTATATCTGCACCAGCAATCGCCAGCACCTGGGGCTCTCTCCTTTTCTGCCTTGGAGGAAGAGAAACTTCAGTTTGGTTTGTACGGAGCGGCGGTAATTATCTTTGTCTTATTCAACAGATTTTGTTGTCGGAAAATTTTATAGCCTGCTCTCAAACTTTGTGTGTCGGAAATTCCGATGGAAAAAGTCAGATGGAGCCCACACACGGTCGGAATTTTCCGTCGGAAATTCCGACCGTGTGTACAGGGCAATAGACTTCTGTTATTACCAGCGGGTTTGGTACGCTTGTTGAAAACACCACGACTCCTGAATGCAGGAGTTTTGGTTCACTTTCAGAAAGTGCATCACACCTGCAGGATATAATAGAAGTCTATGGCAAAGTGCAGCTAACCCGCAGGAAAGCCACAGGTACACTGCAGCACATCAGTGTGAAAGCAGCCTTAGTCCCCTTTTCACATCTGTCCCATTGGGTCCGCCTGTTTGTTTTTCATGCATGCCCAATCGGACCCTCCATTCACCTCTGTGGAGCGGCAGATGTAAACAGACTTGGGTCAGTTTACACCCACCTACCTCCAATCCGATTTACTAAAAAAAACAGAAGAGGATCCGTCCCCTTAAGTCTGGGTGGATCAGATGGCCCATAGAGTCCAGCAGGCTGTGTCCATGTCCGCTCTGCATATGCAGAGTGGACACAGACCTGTCATCCGCCCACTCCGCTCATTGTAGCACACGGGCGGTTACCAAGTCGCTTGAGTGGCCCTCGCTCTTCAAAAGGTTGGGCAACCTTTCTTTAGGGTGTAAAAAATTTGCTGTGTACAAATAATCATCACCATCATTTTACTCAATATGTAACTTTTCTACAATTGTAAGTAGCAATTAGTAAGTAATTGTAGTGGCAATAATTTTTTGAGATCAAGATATTTCAGGAAGAGTACTGCAATATTGCCACTGCTTGATGCTGACAATCCTAGGGAAGGAACCTATTAACCACTTAAGCTCCGGAAGGTTGTACCCACTTCCTGACCAGGCCATTTTTTGCGATACAGCACTGCATTGCTTTAACTGACAATTGTGTGATCGTGCGACGCTGTATCCAAATAAAATTGATGTCCTTTTTTTCCCCCACAAATAGAGCTTTCCTTTAGTGGTATTTGATCACCTCTGCGGTTTTTATTTTTTTGCGCTATAAACAAAAAAAAGACTGCCAATTTTGAAAAAAAAAAACAATATTTTTTACTTTCTGCTATAAACAAAAAAAAAATGTAAAAAATCAAATTTCTTCATCAGTTTAGGCCAATTTGCATTCTGCCACATATTTTTGGTAAAAAATCCCAATAAGCGTATATTGATTGGTTTGCGCAAAAGTTATAGCGTCTACAAAATAGAGGATAGATTTATGGTGTTTTCATATTTATTTATTTAGTATGGTATATTTATTTATTTATTACTAGTAATGGCAGCGATTTTTGTTTTTTTTTAGCGGGACTGCGACATTGCGGCAAATAATTTGGACACTAAGTGACACTTTTTGGAGACCAGTGACACCAATACAGTGATCAGTGCTAAAAAAAAATGCACTGACACTGTTTAAATTGCACTGGCATGTTAGGGGGTTAACATCAGGGGCAAGCAAGGGGTTAGGTGTGAGCCTGGGAGGTGCTTGCTAACTGTGTGGGGGACGGATACACTGGAGGAGAAGAGAGATCCGTGTTTCTTAGCTGAAACACAAGATCTCTCTTTTGCTCCCTGACAGATCAGCGGTCTGCCTTGTTTTTTTTTTTTTTTACATAACACTGCACCAGAAGAAGCTATTTTTGTAAATAAATGCACACAGAAATATACACATTCTAGCATATGCTTTCATATACAGAATGATCTGGTGAAATGTTACAATTTATTTTCATTGCTGAGCTCAGGGCAGAATATTTCCACATTGACATGTGATACGTTAACTTACTGGCCAGTGCAGAGTTCCCCTCATTGCTATTTTGTACATTGCTAAAATACTGACTGCCGACTGGCAGGTGATAAGTAAGGAATGTGTGTGTTCTTTAGTGAATTGGCTGTGATGATTTATCTATTTTTTTTTTTTTTTTTTTTTTGCGGTAATTGTCTCACATTCCATATTTTACTTTGATGAGTTGACTCTCTTGCTATCTCATGCGATATTTTCGAAAAATGAGTCACATGACCTTCATATCGCATGCGGAATCCTTTAGTTGAATTGACCCCATAGACCCACTTTGTATAAAGTCAGTAACCTCTCACGGCCCTGAAAACTGAAAAATGACCCAACAAGAATGGCGGTGTAACATGCTGGTATTGTGGTGGTTAATCCAATTTATTTGAGAACCCACAAAGAAACCCCCCCCCCCTCCTCACACTTTAAATAAAACTCTAATGCCGCGTACACACAGTCGGATTTTCCGACAGGAAATGTTGGATGTGAGCCAGTTGTCGGAAAGTCCGACCGTGTGTATGCTCCATCGAACATTTGCTGTCTGACTTTCCGCCAACAAATATTTGCTAGCAGGTTCTCAAATTTTCCGCCAACAAAACTTTGTTGTCGGAAAGTCCGATCGTGTGTACACAAGTCCGTCGCAGAAAAGTTCACGCATGCTCGGAGACAAGCAGAAGGATCCGCACTGGCTATTGTACTTCCTTTTTCTCAGCTCGTCCTACGTCTTGTACGTCACCACGTTCCCACATTTGTAATTGTTGGCCAACATTTGTGTGACCGTGTGTATGCAAGACAAGTTTGAGCCAACAACCTTCGAACAAAAATCCACGGTTTTGTTGGCGGAAAGTCCGACCGTGTGTACGCGGCATAACAGTTTCTATGGCAGCACAGCACACATAAGCAGAACTCCTACAAAAGTGATTGTGTTTTTTATTTATTTAAATATTATTTATTTGCATTTTTTCTTGTACATTAAAAAATAGACAAAACTTAACTGATAAACAACAACAAGCAGTTACCAGATCTCCTACTATCAGTATGATTGTGCTTAATTAGCTAGTAGTAGTTAGTCACTTTAAACTGTTCTGCGGTGTTAAAGCGGTGGGAAACTGCATAAAAAATTTTAAAAATAGGCACCGGGCAGTTTAAGTCATAATTTGCTAGTATTCATCGCATACTAGCACATTATGACAGACTTACCTGAAAACTAAGCCCTCCATCGGCGAGCTGTCACTGCTGGAGGCGCTTCCATCTTCACCCAGTCTTCCAGTTTATGGGCTTCGGTGATTTGAATGGCTGAGCCTGCAATGACGTCACTGTTTATGGCAAGGCTCTGAAAGAATGGCACAGGTATGCCATTCCTTCAAGAGCCCATGCACTGGTGACATCAAGCGGCTGCATCTAAAGTAAATATCTTCTAAACGATGCACGTTTAGGAAATATTTACTTTACCTATAGGTAAACCTTATTATAGGTGTTCCTGTAGGTAAAAATCATACAAGGGAGTTTACTCCAACTTTAAAGACTGTTCAGCACTTCTTTTAGTGGCTTCCTTAGTGAGTCCAATTAAATGTGATTAGCTACTAGAAATAAGCATTTGAAGTTATGTGACTACAAAGACCAAAAGCATCAAGAACAGTGGCGGCTGGTGCTCAAAATTTTTTGGGGGGGCGCAAACAAACTGAAAAGTTCTGAAAAATGCTGAAAAAACCCCCATCAAATTCAGCCATTATGCCCATCAAATGCAGCCATTGTGCCCATTAAATGCCATCATTGTGCCCATTAAATGGCATCATTGTGCCCATCAAATGCAGACACTGTGACCCCCGCCCACCCGCTGTCTGACCGTCACTTACCCCATCTTGATGGCATGTCAGGGAGCAGCGAGCTGTGTCCTCCCTGTGTCTCGTCTTCCTGCTTGGCATCCAATAGCACCGCCTGTCCTTTCAGCCAATCAGGTGACGGGTATCAGACCCGCGCTACCTGATTGGCTGAGAGGCAGTTCAGTGTTAGAAAAAACTCCTGGGTGGGCTCCGAGCGCAATGCTTTGCGCTCCGAGTCCACCTTTTTTTCAAAAAACCCCAGCTGCTGTAATTCAGGCACTTGGCGTCATAAAAGGGGCTGGACGCATGAATAGGGGGTGGCGGCGAAGGCCATGGATAGATTCATGCAATGCATGAATCTATCCATTCGACATAGAGGGGGTGGCTGGAGAGAGGGGGGCGTCTGTGCACCCTTAATGGACGGGCCGCCCCTGGAAGAAGAGTATCCACAGTCCTAGCAGAACTTCAGAAAACCTATAGCCTAAACATCAACAATCACCTTTGGGACTGCAATGGACCTTTTTTGCACATGTAGCCATAAGTTTGTTCCATTGCAATCCTAGAGGCGATTGTGACTACATACTAATTGGCTAGTAACACACAATCGCTTCGCAACATTACAAACTGGGAGGCAGAGTCTTCACTGTAATAAAGCAAAGATGACTGCCTCTCAGTATATATGAAACTACAAACTACACATTTAGAAAACACGATTCAATTGATCAGATTATTTATAGCTGCTAATCTATTTTACTTGTATATCTAAAAACGTCTCCTTTTAATAACTCCTTCTGCAGCATTCAAAGGGTCTCACTACACTGGTTCCCGAACTGGCGGACGTCGGTGTGTCATTTATACACCTTGTTCAAATGTTGATGGGATCAATAACAACAACTTGCAGTTTGAATCTCGATTTGAAAGCGGAAATCTCCAAAAAGCTGTCAAAGTGTGAGTGACCCAATCTACGCCTGCAAACCCAATCACAGATACGAATATCCTGGGAAGTGTGAAGCTTTCCACCACTGCAATGTATGGGTGTACCTTTCCACTGTATAGGGTTGGCATATGTAATTTTACATTTAATGGACTGTACTCTTGAACTAGAAAACATTAATATGGAACCTACACTGCAGCACTCCTGTTTTAAACATTTAACATTTGCCTAAAAGTAAACATTACAAGATGCTTGCTATTACTTTTATTGGCTTCGGGGGCCTTTCATGGGCCATCTCTGATTATAAGCTGAACTGCAGGCACAAAAACGTTATTCCAATATATTCCTCAGTAGATACAGAGTATAAATCTACTTTGTGGATCTCACCCAGGTTTAAGTTGCCAATCCGCCCCCTCCAAATCCCTTTCGCCCCCGATACAAACATTTGTTACTTCCCCACCCCGTGTGTCCCCAGTACAATTCTCCCCCTTCCCTCTGAAACTTGCAGACCTCTGCTGCAGCATTGCAGATGGCCATGGGATGACTTTCTTCTCAAGCCCCTCCTCATCTTGACATATCAGAGTTGGAGAGCCTAGGGGAAGCTTCCCTCGGCTCTGACTTTTTCTACTTTTGACATGCAGTCAGCATGGAGAGATGCCAACTGCTTGCTGTATGTGTTATGTGATCTGCTTACATCTTCTGCTATCTTTTCAGAGGGACATATGAGTATGAACTGACTCTACGCACTGACCTCTACACCAGCAAGCACACGCAGTGGTTCTACTTCCAGGTGAAGAACACAAAGAAAGGTGTCCCTTATCGTTTCACTATCACTAACCTAATGAAGAGCAACAGCCTGTACAATGCTGGCATGAAGCCTCTTATGTATTCAGAACACAATGCCACCCTCACAGGAGAGGGGTGGAAGAGGGAAGGGAGAGATATAAAGTACTATCGGAACTCTCGTCCACAGGGTGGTGGCTCTTTGTACTGCTTAACATGGACATTTGAGTTTCCCCATGACAACGATACCTGTTTCTTTGCACACTGTTATCCGTATACATATTCTGACCTGCATAGGGATATTGAAACGTGGACCGGTGACCCAGATCGCTCCCAGTACTGCAAACTCCGGACCTTATGCAGGAGTCTAGCAGGTAACACTGTCTACTTGATGACTATTACGTCCCCATCTGTAAAACCTGAGTTGGCCACTAGTAAGAAAGCAGTGGTGGTGACCGCCAGAGTACATCCTGGGGAGACTAATGGCTCCTGGATGATGAAAGGCTTCCTGGACTTTATCCTGAGTGACTCTCCTGATGCTCATCTGCTCAGAGATATGTTTATTTTTAAAGTGATTCCCATGCTAAATCCAGATGGAGTAATTGTTGGAAATTACCGCTGCTCTCTGTCTGGGAGGGATCTAAACAGGAACTATCGAAGTATGTTGAAGGACTCCTATCCGTGTATTTGGCACACAAGGGCTATGGTTAAAAGGTGAGGTCATCAGATGGAAGGTACTTTATGTTCTTTAAAAGTGTGTGGACACCTGACCATTATACCTACTCTATATAGTGCATTCGGAAAGTATTCACAGCGCTTCAGTTTTTCCACATTTTGTTATGTTACAGCCTTATTCCAAAATGGATTCAATTTAATATTTTCCTCACAATTCTACAAACAATACCCCATAATGACAATGTGAAAGACATTTATTTGAAATATTTGCAAATTTATAAAAAATTAAAAAGGAAAAAATCACATGTACATAGGTATTGGCAGCCTTTGCCATGCCACTCAAAATTGAGCTCAGGTGCATCCTGCTTCCACTGATCATCCTTGAGATGTTTCTACAACTTGATTGGAGTCCACCTGTGGTAAATTCAGTTGATTGGATAGGATTTGGAAAGGCACAACCTGTCTATATAAGGTCCCACAGTTAACATTGCATGTCAGAGCACAAACCAAGCCATGAAGTCCAAGGAACTGTCTGTAGACCTCCGAGACAGGATTGTATGGAGGCACAGATCTGGGGAAAGGTACAGAAAAATTTCTGCAGCATTGAAGGTCCCAATGAGCACAGTGGCCTCCATCTTCTGTAAATGTAAGAAGTTTGAAATCACCAGGACTCTTCCTAGAGTGGGCGGTCAGGCCAAACCGAGAGATCGAGGGAAAGGGGCCTTAGGAAGGTGACCAAGAACCCGATGGTCACTCTGACAAAGCTCCAGCGTTTCTCTGTAGAGAGAGGAGAATCTTCAAGAAGAACAATTATCTCTGCAGCACTCCACCAATCAGGCCTGTATGGTAGAGTTGCCACATGGAAGCCACTCCTCAGTAAAAGGCACATGACAGCCCTCGTTGAGTTTGCCAAAAGATTGAACTCTTTGGCCTGAATGGCAAGCGACATGTCTGGAGGAAACCAGGCACCGCTCATCACCTGGCCAATACCATCCCTACTGTGAAGTATGGCAGTGGCAGCATCATGCTCCCAGTAGTGACAGGAACTGGGAGACTAGCCAGGATCGAGGGAAAGGTGAATGCAGAGACACACTTGATGAAAACGTGCTACAGAGCGCTCTGGACCTCAGACTGGGGCAAAGGTTCATTTTCCAACAGGACAAAGACCCTAAGCACACAGCCAAGATAACAAAGGAGTGGCTATGGGACAACTCTGTGAATGTCCTTGAGTGGCCCAGCCAGAGCCCAGACTTGAATCTAATTAAACATCTCTGGAGAGATCGGAAAATGGCTGTGCACCGACGCTCCCCATACAACCTGATGGAGCTTGAGAGGCCTTCAAGAAGAATGGGAGAAACTGCCCAAAAATGGGTGTGACAAGCGTGTAGAATCACGAGGCTGTAATTGGTGCCAAAGGTGCTTCAACAAAGTATTGAGCAAAGGCTGTGAATACTTCTGTACATGTGATTCCCCCCCCCCCCCTGTTTTTTTATTTTTAATAAACTTGCAAAGATTTCAACCAATCTACTTTCATATTGTTATTATGGGGTATTCTTTGTAGAATTTGGAGGAAAATAATGAATTTAATCCATTTTGGAATAAGGCTGTAACATGACAAAATGTGGAAAAAGTGAAGCGCTGTGAATACTTTCCGGATGCACTGTATGTCCAAAAGTATGTGAACAGTGCTCCAAACTACCAAGTACCAAGGGTACTCACTGCAGTCTTCTTGCCTGGTTTTCTCCTATCATGCTACTGATCTTATGCTTGCTATATATGCACAGTGACATCTAGTGGACAAAGGGAAAAGCACAACCCATTTATGTTGGAAGAGCAGCAAGGGATGCATGGTTGTAGAGTGTAAATATTTTTGCATGACTCAAACCTGTCATCAGAAAGATACAGAGGAGACGCCCAAACCTAACTCATTTGAGCTACCTTTTTAACAGAAATGAAGCTCTGAAATGTCAGGCCAACAAGAATCCAGGATGAAATCTGGACAATTTAAGGCAATATTAAACCCAAAAGCAAACATTTATTGTATTGTACCTTACTAATTCTTAGATGTGATGGCTGTACTTGTTTCCTCTTTAGGCTTTCTTTCTTTTATTTTCATGTAGTAATCCAGCCAGCAAGTCTATTGTTTTGTACAGCACAAGCTCTCCAGCAGAATGTATTAGTTTATATGTATGAAACAAACCACTGAACACTGACCGGGGTGAATAAAATGAACAGATTTTATTTATTAATGCAGAACCTTTATTCCAAAAGGAAAAACAACTGTTTGCTGTAACTGCTTGGAGTTTGGCTTCAAATTGTTAGTGGTTCTAAATCTGCTAATACATTTAACACTACTATGCTCCAGATTAACAATGCTGCTGTCTTCTGTGCCTTCTTTCCTCATTCCTCCAGAGTTGTGTCTCACTAATATGGGAGGTGTGTTATACTGACCAAATCATCAGGTAAGAACCGAGGCGAAAATGCCAAACTGACGCAGCTACCACATCTATTGATTGGTGAGCTGCAATATAATACATTTTTAGTTTTGGGTTTAATACAGCTTCACTAAATGGCACACTGAACTGAGTGAAAGTTATATCTGGACCATGATGCATCACTGATAAATGAATACCATTTAGAGTGGCATATCCAAGTGGCATATCCAAGGTATGGTAGCTATTAGGGATTTACTGATACCATTTTATTACGAATACAAGTACCGATACTTTTTTTTTTTAGTACGCACCGATACCAATTACCGATACCTACTGCAACTGTTTTGTTTTCACTTCAGCTGTCAACAGTGGTACAAGGCATTGAAAATTTATTTACAAATGAAATAAATAGATTTTTTTTAATTTTGCGGTTTTTCAATGTGAAATATGTAAATATATGTTAATATATATATGTGTAAAAATATTCACTAACAAAGCAAACAAAAGTTTTAATTGTTTATCGTTTATAAAATAGACGTGAACAAAAAAAAAAAGCAGGAAAATAATTAAATGGAGGAAAATAAGCAGTTAATTAAGGCTGATTAGAGTAAATTAATAGTTTATAAGGGGTTACACAGAGGAACATTTGTTTATCCCTTTGATCAGCAGATGAAGAAACAGAAAGATTTAAAAAGAAACAATGTTTCTTTTTATTTTAGTGTTTCAGCGGCTGAGCAATGTTGTTAATAAACATTGCCGGCTGCTTTTTTTTTTTTTTTTTTTTGACAGCTCCAATTACCGGACTTCTTTAACACTTCAGCTGTCAACAGGGGAGACCCACTGACAGCTCAAAGAGCCGAGCCTGAAAGTATCGGTTTCAGGTATCGGTGCATTTGCATAAGTACCGATACCGATACTTACAACCGTAGTAGCTATGGCACATGCCCTGGGTGCTACTTTAGGAGGGGTACCACAACCACACTTGTAAAGGTAGGGGGCAGTGATTTGAGAGACGGCTTTAATGTGAAGGGGGGGAATGAGAACACTGATGTGAGGAGGAAACTGATGTTTAGGTGGGGCTGTGATGCAAAGGGGGGCTGTGATGTGATGAGGGTCCATGATGTGAAGGATCTTAGTCATAACAAGAACATGAGGTGTGGACCTCTGCTAAAAGAAAAATTTACTGACTGGACCTCCTAGAATTTTAATTCAATGCCCCTAGTTTAAGGTATTTCTTTGACTCAGAAAAACGAATCCAAGTAGAGACATTCAATTTAGAGTAACATATTTTGTTCATCCATTTCAGGCTTGTAGTAGAACGAGAAGTTCTTCTATATTGTGACTTCCATGGACACAGTCGGAAGAACAACGTGTTCATGTATGGCTGTAACAACAAGGGTCATCCTGAGTCCAGGCTACATGAGAGGGTCTTCCCTTTAATGCTCAGCAAGAATGCTCCCGATAAGGTAATTCAGATAAAAAAATTACATTTTTACTTATACCAGCGCAGAAGGAAATATGGCATGAATGACTGGCATGGCATGCCCTGCCGATTTTATCCCCAAACATTTACAGTATACTTTCTCTGCAGTTCTTTTTTAAAGGCTGTAAGTTTAAAGTGCAGAAAAGTAAAGAAGGCACAGGACGAATTGTAATGTGGCGCCATGGCATTAGCAACAGTTATACCATGGAGTCTACCTTTGGTGGATCTACATTAGGTAAGTGTTTCTTCACTGTAATTGTCAGTATTACTTTGTCCTTGGCCACAGAGATCAACATTGGTATGTCACCCACCACAATGCCACAATGGTCAGCACCACTCTACTCGGACTACACAGTTTAGTATTTCTCTGCCCCACCCCAGAAGTCACTACTACTTTGCCCCATTAAAGATGACCACATTAATCTGCTCCCATCACAAAGGTCAGCATTACAGAGGTCGAAACCCAAAGTTCCCCTAAAGTCCTGGTTTGTGTTGTAAACTGCGCTGGACTAACTGGATCAGTCACTGGTTGTGGATGGGTGATTGTTTTGGCAAAGGGGAAGTGATCCCTTCCAGTGGGTCGTGCCTGTGTTGATTGGGAGTCAGAGGCCCGATGTTAGCCAGCCCATTGACCACATTATACAGCTGCATGGTCAGATTAAGGAGCAAGCCCAAGAGCTAACCAGTCAACCATTACAGATATTTGGAACTAAAGGTTGTTTATACATTCATCAAAGGGAACCGGCTGCTACTATTACACATAACAATTCAATATCTGTTCTTGGGTCAGAAGATGCCACTACATTCCACATTATAGTGCTCAGGCACACAGTCCTGAAGAAGAGGAAGTCCATTCCCCCAAAACACATTGACTTTTGATGTATATGCTTACACTTTTATAACTTTTGAAACATACACCTAAAGTTGCAGTTTTCTGGACACTGGGTACTTTCCTCCCCAAATCTTCCTCCAAAGTTCAACATTACTCTGCCCCACCACAGAGGTCAGGACTACTTTGCCATCACAGCAAAGTTTAGTATTAGTCTGCTCCACCACAGAGGTCAGTACTGTTTTGCCCAGTCACAGATGACTCTGCTCCCGCAACATCGGTCAGCATTACAGAGGTAAGGACTACTCTGCACCCACCCACTGTTTAACATTACTCTGCTCCACCACAAAGGTCGGGTCTAAATTGCCCCCACTGCAAAGCTCAGTATTGCTCTGCTCCACTGCAGAGGTCTGCACTACTCGGCCCCTACCGTAAAGTTCAGCATTTCTCTGTCTCATCACACGTCAGCACTAGTCGGCACCGCCACAATATTTGGAATTATTCTGTGCTGCAACAGAGGTCAGTGTTACTATGCCTCCATTGCAATGTTCAGTATACCTCTGCCCCCCCAGTGCAATGTTCATTATTACTCTGCCCCACCACAAAGGTCAGCACCATTTTATTCAACTGGCCAAAATCTGCTACATGGGTGGCCACCTCCCACCTGACATCTTTTGATTGAAAGATTAAAGAAGTCAGATGTAAAATTGGAGGCCAAACAGCGGCTGCATTTAATTGCAGCCACTGATTGGGTATTCGGATAGGCGCTGGCTGTGGCTTTTAGATTACAATAGCCATAGCAGGAGATTTCTCCATCCATGCTGTATAGAGTGGATGGCGAATCTGTTAGATTATTTCTGCTCAGCTTGCAGGTTGAACGAATATAATCTGTGTGCTTACTCCATATTGCTTTTCTGTGACAAGATCAACTATATAGGGTTAGCTATCCTGTTTGCCTTGAACAGTGCAGTTTTACTTTGCCCTCTACCACAGTGGTTAGTACTACTCTGGCTCCTACCACAGTAGTCGGTACTACTCTGGCTCCTACCACAGTGGTCGGTACTACTCTGGCTCCTACCACAGTTGTCAGTACTACTCTATCTCCTACAACAGTAGTCAGTAGTCAGAGGTCAGTACTACTCTGGCTCCTACCACAGTAGTCGGTACTACTCTGGCTCCTACCACAGTCATCGGTACTACTCTGGCTCCTACCACAGTTGTCAGTACTACTCTGGCTCCTACAACAGTAGTCAGTACTACTCTGGCTCCTACCACAGTGGTTGGTACTACTCTGGCTCCTACCACAGTGGTCGGTACTACTCTGGCTCCTACCACAGTGGTTGGTACTACGCTGACTCCTACCACAGTGGTTGGTACTACTCTGGCTCCTACCACAGTGGTCGGTACTATGCTGACTCCTACCACAGTGGTTGGTACTACTCTGACTCCTACCACAGTGGTTGGTACTACTCTGACTCCTACCACAGTGGTCGGTACTACTCTGGCTCCTACCACAGTGGTCAGTACTACTCTGGCTCCTACCACAGTGGTCAGTACTACTACTACTCTGGCTCCTACCACAGTGGTTGGTACTACTCTGGCTCTTACCACAGTGGTCAGTACTACTCTGGCTCCTACCACAGTGGTCAGTAGTACTCTGGCTCCTACCACAGTGGCCGGTGCTTCTTTACTCCTCACTACATTCATCAATACACCACTGGCTTCTACCACGTGGTTGCCTTTGCTGCCCTTATGACAGTGATCAATAATCCTGTGATCCTATTGCTTGATTAGTACTACTCTGTCCCTACCACAGTGATCAGTACAACTCTATTCCTTTTCGAAGTAGTCCAAACTATTGTTTCTCTGTGACAGTTGTCAGTTCTACCCTGCCAGTGATCAGAGTGGTCAGTACTTCATTGCCTGCTGCTTCAGTGGTCAGTACTCTTCCCTCTACCACAGTGTACAGTACTACTCTGCTCCTTAGCACAGTGGTCAACACTACTCTCTCCTTCTATACTATTCTGTGTTATACTACAGCTGTCAAAAGTTAATAATAATAATCTTTAAAAGATAATAAATATATATTTTTTAACTGAAAATATAGGGGACAGAAAAGGCACTCATTTTACAACAAATGACCTCAAATCGATGGGACATCACTTCTGTGACACTCTGCTGGACTATTGTGATCCTGATAGCACCAAGGTGAGCACTTAGTTTAGGGGTTTAATATGCATTGTTATGACTGTTTACTACTGCTTGTTGAGACACCCTGTCTTTTTTTATGTGAATGGTCTTTGTCTGGACCCAGTTATATTATCTTTGTTGTTTAGGAATCTCCATATTTTGACTGCCCTCTGTTCTCAGTTAAAGGTATGTTTGTCTGAGCTCCAGACTATAGTTCAAGAAGAAATAAAAGAGAAGTTGAAACAACTTGGAAGAGATGTTGATTCTGATGTCAATTTGAGTGACATTTCGCTGTCAGACATTGAATCAAGGTAAGAATGTTACCCATTGGTTTGTGAGCCATAGTGATCAGCAAGTTGCGTCTGACAAATATATGACCACAAGTTTGTGGACACCTCACCATTACACCTGCCTGTATGGCCAAAACTATGTGGATAGCCCAAAAAATCCACATTTTTTAATCAAGCTGTTTCCAGTGAAGGGCACTGTTAGTGCTACAACAGTCTTGGGAAGGCCATTTCTATTTCAGCATGTCTGTACACCTATATAAAAAGCCAGGTCTGCAAAGATATGATTTGACCCATCTGATGTGGCGTAAGTCAACTGCCCATTGGTCTTCTCTTTCAAAATTAGTACTTGACCTCACAAGTGATCTTTTGGCTGAATAGGCACGAATTACCAAAGACAAAGCAGAACGTATAAAGTCCAGATTCAGTTTTTTTCAGACTCTGTCTGAAAAAGTCAACATGTTTCATGGGTTCATAGGGTCACCCTTCATCATGGATTGGTACGGTTGAACAAAGTTTGGAAAAGACTAATAAAATTGGAAAAATCTTTAGGGCTAATTACCCGTTAGGATCCCTCCAATTTGAAAGCCCACACTTTCAACAGTACTGACCCTGGATGATGAGGGACCTTTTGAAATCCCCGAAACGTGGACTTTTTGACAAAAGAGTATAAATAAAATGGAATCTAGACTACTATACTGTAAGTATATTTTCTACTAATTGCATTTCTTCCTTGCACACCCAGTCCCTACTCCAAATTATTAATGCTGTCTTTGACTCCTAAGGAGTCCCCCCCCCCCCCCCCTCTTATTCTAACTGACACCAGTCAGGACAAGACAAAAAGTGAAGAGAAAAACTAAAAGTAGAGGTTCTGATCTCTTCCCACACTACTTATTTTTTTCTCTATCTTCCATGGAGGGCATTTCCTCTTACTTCCTGTATGCCTGAGTCTTATTGAATAGGCTAAAGTAGGACTGAGAACACAGACCACAATTTTCAAAAGGTTCTAACCTTTCCCCAGAGTTTTCCTCTGTCCATGAAAGCCAGAAAAAAGTAAAAGAAAATACCAAATTTCGGGTTGTCCCCAAAACAGTAAGAGAGGGGAGATCTTCCAATGGGGACACTAGTTATGATGACCTGGAGGGCCTCAATGAGTTCCCTAATTTCTCTTAATCCAAAATGAAAATAAAAGTTTTGCCTAGTGTAGCACCCTCTAGTGTGCTAGATGTAAATAGGTTTGTAGTGTAGGGAAATTTGGCTTGGCTGAGAGCCAGGCCTGGGTTGAATCTGGGTCAGGGATTATGTGACTCAGGGAGGCTGGATGACTCAACGAGCATTATCTCAGGTGGGCTGGAGGAAGTGAGGAGTGTATATAGACTGTATATAGGAGAAGTTGTTACTGAAGTTGTTTGAAGTCAAGTGGGCATTCAGTAATTCTCCCAATCCCTATCCAAGTTGTATCCCCTCAAAAAAAAACAAAAAAAAAACAAAACAAAGTACTGGACTGTTTTCTGATTCTGAAGTGACTGTGAAAATTTGGTGTGCCTGGCTGTGCAGGGTGAGGGATCCCAGTTCATCTGTGTCTCCTTTGGGGGGTGCGCTACTACAACTATAGTTCTACTTTAAGGATGTTCTCATAAAGATCCTCTCCTTGTGCATGAAAGAAAAATTTAAACAAAACCGTAAACTTACTTTGCTGGATCACTTTCTTAACCCTTTTCCCTAGAAGTTTGCCCACAGAGCCTGTATAGTAAATACAGCACTTAGGCATGATTACACACCATCCTCCTCTCATGCACCTAAAATACTAGGGTGTGCTTTTTCTTTTAAGACATAACCTGGTCATGAACATACCCCCTAACTAACTACTGCAGCAAAAAAAAAAAAAAATTATAATATACCCAAAAGCCATTTTTTCTGGTGATGTTACGGTTTCCAGGTCTTCTGTTCCTTGGACTGCAGAGTGGGCGGGTCTTTCTTTGAGTGTCCACACTACTGCCTTTTTTTTACGCCCATCAGGATTTAGCTGATAATAATCATTTTAAAAATCTTCCTATTGCAGGATTTTATTTGAAGTGTCCTAATTAGGGATTTGCAATAATTAGCAAGGCTGACACTAGAATTGGTTTTAATGTGAGAATTTCACACTCTTACACCTCCATATGCTAAGTGTTACTTATCTAATTAATATGATGTAATGTCTTTGTACTTGGTGTAGGCTTTATTTGCTAATTCTCATGACTAGTAAGGTTTTTGCTTTCTGCATACAGTATATATGATGTATATATTAAAGTTAACCTAGTGTTAAAAAACAGTGCTAAAGTGAGGGCAACTTTTTATGGTGCTTTTTGGGTCCTGGGCCAAACCCAATGCACATATTCGCCAGCACACCATGGATCGTCCTATGTCGTCCGACGCTTTTATTGCAGAAAGATCACATCACAAAGGACCATCACCTCAGGTGTCAAATAATAGTTTACATTTGATCCACTTACACAGCTCACCTGTACACCTTCAGGTTTATATTGTTCATTTATTTCTGCTAGTGTCAACTAACAGGTCCTATACGATCCATTTTCATTAACATACTTTATTGCGCATATCGCCTTTCAGATATTATTCAGTCTGGCTTTGCCCAATAACGTACATCTTTTATCGGAGTGTCATTAACATTGTATTGACACCTGCAGCGGTTCGCAGAGGGCAGTGTGAACTGCCTGTCGGAGAGATGCGATGCGGGAACCGGCACTGGAATTGCGCTGGTTCCTGCATTGCTATAGTGTGAATCCAGGCTGATGATCCATGATGTGCTGGGGAATATGTGCATTGATCTGTAACGATTTCAGTATCCAGCTGGTAGTTTCTGCAGCACCCGCTGCATTTGAGCCCATTTCCAGGAATATTTGCAATGGGAATATTGACAATACTTTGTGACTGGGCCCAGACCAGACAGCATTTGGTTCCTTGACTTCTATAGTTAGGCTGAATTTCAAAATCGATCCTTTTATTTTGCCGCCACGCCGCTTTCTTTGTACAGCTGTACCCTTTACGTTTATAACACTTCTGTGTGCATAAAATGAGGTTTTAGTCCCAATAACATTGCAGGTTTTTACAAATTCTAGCGTTCTTTAGCAGCCAGGAGAAGGGCTCTCTGCTGCGCCCTACACCACTTTAAAGTGACCCTGTCACTGCAATGCCACAGTTGAAAACAAGCAGAATAGTCCATCAGGTATAAAGCAAAGATCGAGGAAAGCTGGAAACCGCACACCGGTGTAAAGATGAATGCTTTTATTGATAAAAAGCTAAATCATAAAGGAACACAAACACTACAGCAGAAGCGTACAGAAACAGCTGACATAGCGATGAGTAAGCACTCATCATGAGTGTGAAACGCGTCAGCTGTTTCTGTACGCTTCTGCTGTAGTGTTTGTGTTCCTTTATGATTTAGCTTTTTATCAATAAAAGCATTCATCATAACACCGGTGTGCGGCTTCCAGCTTTCCTCGATTTTCCTGCTTCATCTTGCATCAGCCAGCACCTGGGACTCTTCCCCTTTGAAGGATAAAACTACACTGGCTTTTATCTCCACTGGTTTGTGCCTACCTGAGTGGTGGGACCCTTCTCTGCTAGGTATAATGCAAAACCTGGGCTCACCTCCAGCAAAACCTTGTCCCATAACAGGGTTTAAGTCACCACCTGCTCCAGGAGTCCAAATAAAAGGTCATCACAGCTCAACAATGTCTCAGTAGTGCAAACAATACATGGCTCCTTCTCACAAGCATGTCCTGCTCTACATCACACCTCATGGACACTTGCTGGCTGCTTCCTTACCCATTTCAGCCCTCTCTTGTGGGCGCGTTAACCTTTACTAGGCTAAGATACCCTTAGTCATGGTTGGAGGCTCTTTCCCACCAAAAATCTCTCTGATCCTCTGGATTCTGGGTTTCATATCAGAACTTAAAGGATAAGTTCACCTTTGGGAACATGTTACATGTTCCACCCACAGATGCCTGTGTTCCTGTTCTATTGTTACCTTTAGAAAAATTTTAGACCAGGTTAGGACACTCCTATATGAATACTGCACGGCCGTAATGGCATCTAAAAGACTGCAATCCACAAAAAACTTTCATTTTTCACTGCCTCTTGCAGCACCAGTGGATCAAATAGCTCCGAGTCTGATGGACTTCCTGCACATTTGCTGAAAATGGCAGAAAAGGTGAGATATTAGATCTGTTGTATGTATACAATTTCCAGTTATATACAACTGTTATATTTGCTTCAGTCAACAGACCATCATTTCAATAACTGCCAGGTGCCACTAAAATTTAATGATTACGTTATATTGCAGGCTGTAGCTGGCCACGCATGTAAAGAGCTGACACTTTTGGATTTATTAATTTTAGTACATCCACTATTCAGTATAACTTGGGTTTTCTCTCCAGTATGGACTATGGCACAGTAACAGACAATGACAGCGACACTCTGCAAAACTCTTCTTTTTACTAGTTTTTTCAGAAAAAGAAACGTTTACGATCTCGTAAGGAGAGGAACAGAATGTATCAGAAACGCAGCTCCAAGCACAAATCAAAGTCTCAGATCAGCATGGTGGTGAGTCAGCCTCTTACTATACTATTAAACATTTTAGCCTTGTTTCAGCTGGAAAGATTTGATCAAAAAAAGGATATTGGGCTTTAGATCCTGACGCTAAATTCCCTGTTCCAAGCTTGGTCTACCATGCACAGCCACTGCTTCCAGTGCCTTGCTGCCAGAAGCTTTATGACAACCAAAAACAAGAAAAGGACGCACCGACCTAGTGCAATGCCATTAAAAATTTTTATTAAAAGGTAAAAAGTGACACAAAACATACTCACAAACAAAAGGGGCTTACCTTTGGCTCTGAGGAAGATGGTTCTCCCTGGAAACGCGTCAGCCTAGCCATCACGGACACATTCTGGTCCTCTTGCATGTTAAGAGTATACTAGAAGCCCTGGAAGCATTCGGTTCATATTGCTCTTTGACATGCATATCTGCCATCTTTGTTTATGAGTATGTTCTGTGTCACTCTTTACCTTTTAATAAATATTTTTAATGGAATTCCACTAGGTCGGTGCACCCTTCTCTTGTTTTTCGTTGTCTTTTAGTACTTTTGGATACCCATGGTCCTGAGGGGGCAGCAAGACTCAAAGTGTGGATCAAAGGACTAAGAGATACAGATTTACTTCCCTTGGGCACAATACCTGAGCGCAGGAGAGTTACTTTTTATGCCAGAAGCTTTATGTTCTAACTGCAGGTTTACTTTTAATTCAAATAATTTGTTTGGGCCAGGCTTGTCCAAATGAACTATTAACTTTACTAACTGAAGCGGCTACAGTCAGAGCTGTATTAACTGTATGTAGCACCGGCCACACACAGTATGCAGCCTTGTGTTTGCTGCCAGAACAAAATCTGGTCTGAGTGCTTCCCAGCCATTCACAGGAAGCCCTGTATTTTTTTAATGAATACAAGGCTTCCAATGATTGGCAGAGGTGGAGATTGTGACATCATCCACCCACCTTTCCACCGTAGCCACAGAGAAGCACTCAGCCCTGCTTGATTTTGTTCTAGCAGCAAACTAAAAAGTCCCCATACTCGCCTGAACACGTTGCTGTATACTATATGAAGCTGATGCTACATACATTTCATACAGCATTGACAGCAGCTGCATCAATTCGTAAAATAAATAATTCATTTGGCCCAAACAAGCTAATTAACCTCTTTCTGACCGGCTCACACCGATATACGTCGGCAGAGTGTCTCTCCTGCGCAAACCGATGTACCTGTATATCAGTCCATAAATGCAAGATAGCAGGAGCATGGCCCTGCAGACTCGATGTCCGCCGGTGGCCCGCGATCGCGGCGAGAGGCAGAACAGGGAACTGCCTATGTAAACAAGACATTTCCCCATTCTGCCTAGTGACATGACCGGGATCTACTACTCCCAGTGATCGGGAGCAGTGACCTCTTTCATGTTTCAGTAAGCCCACCCCCCCTACAGTTAGAACACGCAGAGGGAACACACTTAACCCCTTAATCGCCCCCTAGCATTAACCCCTTCCCAGCCACTTTAATTTGTACATTGATCAGTGCATTTTTATAGCAAAAAAAAGTGTAATTTGGGGTCAGATTTGTCCGCCGCAATGTCGCAGTCCCGCTAAAAATCGCAGATTGCCGCCGTTACCAGTAAAAACAATAAAAATAAATCAATATACGCCTATTGAGATTTTTTTTTTTTTTTTTACCAAAAATATGTAGACGAATATATATCGGCCTAAACCGATGAATAAATATTTTTTTTTTTAATATTTTTTTTTGGATATGTAGTATAGCAGAAAGTAAAACATTTTTTTCAAAATTGTCGGTCTTTTTTGTTTATAGCCCAAAAAATAAAAACCGCAGAGATGATCAAATACCACCAAAAGAAAGCTCTATTTGTGGGAAAAAAAGGACATCAATTTAGTTTGGGTACAGCGTCGCACGACAATTGTCAATAAAAGCGACGCAGTGCCTTATTGCAAAAAATGAAAGTAAACCTGAAATTAGGCTTTAATATTTTTGCATTGTGGAGGATGCAGCAAAAGGAGTAGAGAAGGTTGGATAGACACAGAAGACACATTCTTTCTGCTGAAGTACCCAAACTATAGAATTCGTTATTTATTTTACATTGCAGACAACATAACTGTGTACACAAAGACTTTTTGGTGGAACTGCATATATAATAATAATCCCGTACATAGAACCCCATAAGAGCAATTTCTTCCAAAGGTTACAGTGGAACAACAATATTATAGTCAAGTGAAAGTGGTTCTAAGGGCTTAAGGTTAAAAAACCTTCTAGTATCAGTTGCCCCCCAAATTCTTGTCTGGTTCTTCTTTCGATCCAGGGTTGTGCCCGAGAGCAACATCGCTGCTTTCTCTCTCCTCACAGGCACAGAGGCAGCCAATGGCTCCCTCTGCTGTCAGTCAAATCCTATGAGGAGGAAGCAGGGGGTGGGGCTGAGCCCTGCTGTACGTGTCTATGGCACACACTGACTTGCTCGGGAGCGACCCCACACGTCTTCCCACATTAGCAAGCGCTTGTTATGGGGACAGACACAGAAGAGGAGGTTCAGGTCCTCTCTGTGCAATAAAATTGCACAGAGCAGATGAGTATAACTTGTTTATTATTTTAATTAAAAAAATTAATTTTTCCTTTTTAATAATGCTTGAAAACTCACTCACACTCTAGAGGTGCTCAGGGAAGAAGTCTATTGACCTACCAACATGTTTTAAAGCCTATCTTTGGGGCGAACTAAAATACTTCCTTTCAGTGGGGTTTTCCCTGTACTGCAAAGGTTAAAGGTCTAGGGGGCAGCAAAAAGCACTTTTTACTTATCCAGTGGCTCCCCCTGCTGCCTCTGTGTTCTGTGAATACAAGAAAACGGGAAAAGAGCTGCTGCAGATGGCATAACGGTGGATCAAGAGTAGACTCAGGTAAGGCCTGGTTCACACCTATGCATTTTTTAGTGCATTTTCAGTTTTGAAGAAACACACTGCAGTCCATTTAACATGGTTTCCTATGGATGTAGTTCATATCTGTGCATTTTATGGAAAGGGCCAGGGTTTTTGTTTTTTTTTTCTGGTTTTTGGTTCCATAGACTTCAATGGATCAAAAGTGTGTATTGAAATAGGCAAAATACACCTGCAATATGCAAACAGCAACCTGCATAGGTGTGAAGCAGACCTAATTGTTTTTTGGGGGAGCTACTGTTGAAAGGTTTGTTTTTACCTTAATGCAGAGAATGTGTTAAGGTAAAGTAACCTTTTGCCTTTTTTTTTTTTTCCTGTTCACCTTGTTCTAGCAATGGACCTTATTAAGGAATTCCTGGCTCAAGAATCCCTACCCAAACCTTTATCCACCCTTTTTACCTGCATTTGCTCTCCATTGACTCTCCCAAGATGGACAAACTGTGGGACTTGTGGAGGACGGATTTGCTTGACAGGGCAGACTGGGAGAATTGTCTTGGGGATAAACTACTAATCTCCTTGTGAGATAAGTTAATACAGATAAAATTCTACATAGGGTTTATTACATGCCCCAGAGACTACATAGAATATTTCCCCTGAGGTCACCAGAATGTACCCGCTGTGGTGAAACAACAGGTACATATCTACATAAGTTCTGGGGATGCCCAGGGGTGGCCCGTTTCTGGAGAGAGGTGGTGGAACTTATAAATCACCACCTTGAGCTGGCCCTCCCGACCAATCCTGAGCTGTTTTTAGGTATACAGGAGGACGAACAGAGGCCTAGATGCACTAAGATTTTAATTTCTTATCTATTTTATTATGCAAAAAGAGAAATTATACTTAAGTGGAATTCCTTTCTCCCCCCCTGCATAGCCTCCTGGGGAAAATCTGTTAACGCTGCTCTTCCCATGTTTGGGTTAACCTACATCAGCAGGAACTGTCCTAAAAAGTTTGAGAGGGTGTGGCAGCCATGGACTGCATAGGCGAGCAGTGCCCCCTTTTGTATACCATACACTTGAACGGGTTGGCTTAGTCGAACTACTTAATGATCCCTACATGGTTTTGCTGATGAACATTGTTGTTGTAGATTTATTTTTCATTTGTGTCTGCGGTTGATCTGTTATAAGGAATATGCTTATTTCACTTTCCATTGTCATTGTGTCTTTGCTTAATTCCAATGTTTTACATGTATAACATGCCATTGTTTAAAAAAAAAAAAAGGAACATTCTGTTTTGTAAAAAAAAATAAAGCTGCAGTTTTAAAAATAATCAATTTTTTGGTCTGAAATTTAGATGAATATATTAAAGCTTATATAGGATTTTAGTGATTGGATTTACTTAAAATCAATCACTAAAACACTAAATTTAGTAAAACACTAAATTAATATTTGAGACTTTCTATATTTTTTTTCCTTGATTTTCCTAGGATGTTACTGAATCTACTAACCAAAGAGCCAAATCCACAGTCTCTAAGAGCTCTAGTAAAGGGGATACAGAAAAAAGAAAACGAGAGGTGAGTTAGCACCTGTTAATGTCTTCTTTTTTTATATTTCAGCTGTCTTTCTGTCGGGGATAACTTCTGTCAGTTCCTGGTGACCACATAACTCATGTTGTAAAGCGCTGCGCAAACGGTG
Organism: Aquarana catesbeiana; assembly: GCF_042186555.1. Taxonomy (NCBI): domain Eukaryota; kingdom Metazoa; phylum Chordata; class Amphibia; order Anura; family Ranidae; genus Aquarana; species Aquarana catesbeiana. Next base: position 54,775,710 of record NC_133334.1, on the reverse strand, counting down.
CTATATAAAACCTGTATAATAATAATAATAATAAGTAGCGAGGGAAAAATCTATCCAATGGGGTCACAGACAGCATTAAAATTGTTAGCGATTTTAAATATACCCCCAATCTATCCAGAACAACAAAAATATTTTTTAGCTGAGTTTGGAGTTTAAGGCCTAAACTAATTTTACTGATGAAAGTGGTAAATTTGTCTATAGCAGATGAAGTCCCTTGAAAGCGCCTTGTCACAGACTGATATGGTACAGACAGCCGTGGCACCACCTGCAGGTACAAAAAGAGATCACATATGCACAGTTAGTCAAATTTCTCCCTGAATTCTACAAAACTGTTGTTTTTTCCTCATTGATAGAAAAACCCACCCTGTCTTATTCCCGGAAGCCTGAGTCTATTTCTATGAAAACCCAGCTCATCAACAAACTTCCAACTTCCTTTATTGGTAAGTCCCGTTGCCATGTGTATGAGGTACCTGTGGGGCAGCATAGGAAGAAAACCACCCTTAATTTATTTATCATAGTAAAATCACTATAAGAATATACCTGTCATTGCATGCACACGCGTATTGACTACCTCTTTGTTAATAATACCACTCTACGCATTACCAGGTCTGCACAGATACTCCCAATCTCCTGGTCCGATCATGCCCCCATCTTACTTACACTGGACTTAGGAGCCCCTAATCGCAAGCCTTGCCATTGGCAGCTGAATAACTTCCTTTTACAGCACCTCTAATCCAAAATGGAATTGGAGTTCACACTGAAACTGTATTTTCTTGAAAGCAACACCCCCAAGGTATCTCTTTCCACCCTCTGGGAAGCCCATAAGGCAGTCCTCCGGGGGCCACTGCATCACACTCATCTCCGCCATGAAAAAAGATGCTAGGGCTACCAAGTTACAAACAGAAAGGGAACTTGGGGCCCTCGAACTTCGGCTACAGTTATCTCCATCCCTACCCTTACTTAAAAAAATCACCGTCTCCGAATGACACTCAAAGACCCGGCACTAGGACAAGTGGAAAAAACCCTGACTAGGCTGAAACAATTCTACTAAGACAAAGGTAATAAAGCCCACTCCCTATTAGCTAGAAAACTGTCTGACCGCAGTCACACGACTACCCCACGCCAAATTAAAAATAGATCGGGCTGTTTACTATCCCACCCCCGAGACATTGCTCACTCCTTTGAGGAGTTCTATTCTGCTTTATATAATAACCCCAGGATTCCTCATAACCCCCCTCTGATCTCGTTGACTGCATTGATCAATACCTGAAGCGGAGTGGAATCCCCCAACTGCAACCTTTGGATCTTCTCCCCCTCAATGCACCCATCACTGGGAAGGAACTTGAGTCAACCATTAAAAATCTACCCACACGTAAATCCCCTGTCCTAGACTGCCTCCCTTAAGAATACTACAAATCCTTTCTCCCCCTCTTAATTTCACATATGTGTAAGCTTTTTAACGCTTTCCTTCAGCAGACCCCCATACCCTCAGATTACATAGTTACATAGTTACATAGTAGGTGAGGTTGAAAAAAGACACAAGTCCATCAAGTCTAACCTATTTGTGATTATGTGTCAGTATGTGTCAGATTATGTGTCAGATATGCAGAGATCCTTCCTAACTCTGATTCCGAATCCAGATAAGGACCCCTCTCTATGTGCTAGCTACAGGCCTATAGCACTTCTGAACTCTGACCTGAAAATCTTTACCAAGCTTCTCTCAATTCCCTTGAATTCGGTCCTTCCCTCCTCTAATTCACAAAGATCAGGTATGCTTTGTCCCTCTCCGCCAGGCAGGTGACAACACAAGGAGGGTCATAGACTTAATTGACGTGGCAAACAGGGATGGTCTGGGGTCCTTAGTACTAAGCTTGGATGCAGAAAAGGCTTTTGACCATCTTGACTGGCCTTTCCTGTTTGCCACGTTGCGCTATATGGGATTTCGGGGACCTTTCCTAGAAGCTATTTCACACCTTTATATCAACCCTAAATCCTAAGTGAAGACCCCCTTCGCCCTATCTTCCTCCTTCCCAGTCACTAATGGTACCTGCCAGGGGTGCCCGCTCTCACCCCTACTGTTTGCGCTTTGTGTTTGGCAGCATCCATCTGCGGAACCCTAGACATTTGGGACATATCGGTCAGGGGAAAGGAGTTTAAGTTGTCACTGTTAAGTATGACGACATCATACTTACCTTGACTCAGCCCAGGATTTCCTTGCCTAATCTGCACGCTGAGCTGGACACCTATAGGTCCCTCTTGGGTTATAAAATGAATGCTTCCAAATCAGAGGCCCTCCCGATTTAATATCTCTGCTGGAGAAGTCCACCACCTGCAAAAGAGTTTCCACTATAACTGGAAGACCTCGGCCATGAAATATCTGGGGGTACACCTTATCCCGACCTTCGCCACCCTATACCAAGCAAACTTCCCCCCTCTATTTCAATCCATACGGGAACTACTACAAAAATGGAAAACTCACCACATATCCCTCCTGCGGCGTGTGGCCTCAGTCAAAATGACCATCCTCCCTAAATTCTTATACTTATTTTAAACACTGCATTTTCCTGTCCCCTATGCGCACTTGGGAACACTCCAAGCGGATTTGATATGCATTATTTGGAACTATAAGAGACATAGGATTCTCCGTTCAGTATTAATGATGTCCAGATCTGATGGGAGACTAGCGTTCCCTAACCTTGTATATTATTACCAAGCGACCCAACTGCACGCCATAACCTCCTGGTTCCCTCAATAATCCTATAATAAGTGGACGGAGTTTGAAAAACCATGCACCCGAACAGTTTGCTCTGGAATGCAAGTGCGGAGGTGGACCCAGGTAAGCTCTTGGGATCCATGTCTCAACTCAGATCGCTTTGGCACAAACTATCTCGCGAACATGAGCTCTGCTCTGCAAAATCGCTCCTAACTTCCTTTATCTGCAACCCCAGGCTGCCTGCTAGTCTCACTCACCAGATGTCCTCTCCTTGGGTGACACAGAACTTTTTCCACTTTGGACAGTTGGTAGACCCTAGAACTCGTAAACTACTAACACTTGCTGAACTTCAATATAAATATGAGTTACCTGGCCAGGTGTTCTATGGATTTTTTTCAAATACGCCACTATGCCCAAACCATTGCCCCAAATTTACAATTCTCAGCACCATCCCTTTTTGAGCGCATAATCTTGGAGGGATCCGCACGTCGGGGCCTGATCTCCGACATATATCAGCTAATTAATGCCTATTCTATACCAAACCAGGGTAAACATGCCTATATGCTCTGTTGGGAAAAGATACTAGGTGAAGAAATCCCTGAGATGACGTGGCGGACCATCGGGTAGCTAAGAGCTCCTTTTGCACGCTTTACAAGGAAAACGCCTATAAAATCCTTTACTTTTGGTACTTGACTCCAGACGTGCTCCACGCCATCTATCCATCTAGCTCTAATCGATGCTGGCGTTGTCAAAGGGATAAAGGTACTCTTAACCATATCTATTGGAGCTGTCCCCTGATAGTGCCCTTCTGGCATTCAACACAGCACCTGCTGTCCCGCCTATTTGAGGTGCCGGTTCCCTTGACATCAACATTTTTCTGCTTGGTGTATCGTCACTACAAATTCCCAAACCGTACAAGAAACTACTCAGACACATCCTTACTGCTGCATGCTGTCTGGTTCCCCTCAACTGGAAGCGGAGCTCCCCGCCTTCCCAAGACGCTCTGTATGCCAGAATAAAAGACGTGGAGCTAATGGAAAAAATTACATCTAGACTACAGGATAGGCTGGAAATACATGATACGGTCTGGGAGCTATGGCATCTTTGAGAGGACCCCTCTTGAGCCGGTGGATGAGCTAATGTGTAATTTCCCTGTCATTCTTTCATCTACCCTTTTCTCCAAATCTCTCCTTTTACCTACCTTTCTTCTTCTTCTTTTCTCACACTCTCTTCTACATCATACGTTTTTATCTCAGCTGTGGCAAACTATATATATGTTACCTAACAGTTCATGGTATGACCTAGCAAGGAGATTGCGCCAATTGTTACTACATTGCTTGAATTTGCTGTACCCATGTTTCAGTATTACTTGGAGCTTACTTTGTTCTGTTTTTGTCCTATTCTCTGAGAGATAACAAATAAAAACTGTTATTTGAAAAAAAGAATATACCTTTTGCACTTATATACATTTAACCAACCAATCATTAACAAATCCTAAAGAAAAAAAACGAAAAAAGTCCTTTTCATAATAGCATAGCTCTCAACTGTGACTGTTTTAGAACAAAGTCCCTCTTTCCTCCTCATTTGTCCCTGATTCTGGTCTTTCAAAAGTGTTTTACAGTGCTAAACGTTTCATCCAATTTCTAAATTGCTGCATTTGTAAATTTATATATATATGCCCCCAATATAGTTACATATCGTAACATAGTAGGTGAGGTCGAAAAAAGACACAAGTCCATCAAGTCCAACCTATGTGTGTGATTATGTGTCAGTTTTACATTGTATATCCCTGTATGTTGCAGTCGTTCAGGTGCTTATCTAATAGTTTCTTGAAACTATCGATGGCCCCCGCTGAAACCACCACCTGTGGAAGGGAATTCCACATCCTTGCCGCTCTTACAGCAAAGAACCCTCTACATAGTTTAAGGTTAAACCTCTTTTCTTCCAATTTTAATGAGTGGCCACGAGTCTTATTAATCTCCCTTCTGCGAAAAAGTTTTATCCCTATTGTGGGGTCACCAGTACGGTATTTGTAAATTGAAATCATATCCCCTCTCAAGCGTCTCTTCTCCAGAGAGAATAAGTTCAGTGCTCGCAACCTTTCCTCATAACTAATATCCTCCAGACCCTTTATTAGCTTTGTTGCCCTTCTTTGTACTCGCTCCATTTCCAGTACATCCTTCCTGAGGACTTGCTTCCCAAAACTGGACAGCATACTCTAGGTGCGGCAATCATATCCCATCTCAATATAAAGACATAGTAGTGGTAAAAAAAAAAACACTTGTGGGTTTAACAATTTTTTATTTTTTTTGTAAACTTCTCCTTTAAGGGGGTGTGGCAGGCAGTGTGTCCTATGCCTACATACCTTTGCTAATAAGTGTTCCTCGTTCCCATCTGTAAATGTTTCCTAAAATTGACTTTATTAATATAATATTGTACTTGCATAGAGATGTATACGATTGCACATTGAATAAAACAATCCGGCCTGCATATAAGGCTAAAACCCTCTCACTTACGGTTATGCGATGACGTCAGCATGAGGCTCTGCCCAATGCCCTGGAAAAAGACGTTTATGATGAAACATGTCGATTGGAGCCTTGTGTGCCAGCTGGATTGTTTTATTAAATGCACAATTGTATACATCTCTATGTAAGTGCAATATTACCTTCTGAAAGTTGATTTTAAGAAAGACTTGTGCTATGTGGAGTATGTATGTTTCCGCTGAGAGTGTAGAGCAGTGTGAGTGAGAACTATAGTAGCGCTTTGCTGGATCCCTTTCTTATCTGGTGGGACGATCTTTGAGACTGGAGGTGGAAGGCGATACAATCAGGATATATTGAATACAAGTGTTTTTTTTTTACTTCTCTTTTAATAGAGGGTCAAAATTAGCTGGTAAGCTTATATCTATCCCTGGTGGTGGAGGCGATCGCATGGATCTGTTGGATGTGTCTGTGTTGGTGGATTTGAGCTATATACCGTATATCCAGAGTGGACTCACCCTTCTTCACAAGGACTTTCCTGTTATTTATACATTTCTGTGGCTTCACACACTATTGTAAAAGGGACATTTTTCTTTTTTGTTTAGGATTTGTTAATGATTAGTTGGTTAAATGTATTTTAGCCCAACCGGTATATTCTAATACCTGTGGGGAATAGCAAGGAAACTGATGCTATGAAATCTACTGACAATTTACAGTCTGAATTCTTATCCACCAGGTGATTTCTCCATGATTGATCATGTGTGTCCTCGCCATAGTACAAAAAAGACACAGGAAACAGTTAATAGCAATCGGCTTCCTCTCATAGTAACAGTAATTCAGAGAACCACCTTACCTCCGTTACCTAAGGATTCATCACCGATCAAACAGCATCCACCACCTTTCCATGCCATGCTTGATTTCAACAATGACAAAAGCCAAGTGACTGATCACGTGCTCAAAAGAGGTTCGTACAATTCTAACAACTGTATCCTATGCCCAAGCAATACAGCAGAGAGTAATGGGAAGTGCAGAAACCTCTAGCAACCAGTCAGAAGTCATATTTTACTGATCTGGCTTTATTAAACTTAAATATGGCTGATATGGGTTTCTGCAGTTTTGCATACTACCATTACTAATTGCACGATTTATAGTGATTCTAAAGGCAGAAGGTTTTTTTGTCTTAATGCATTCTCTGCATTAAGGTAAACCTCCCAGTCCTCCCCTTAAACTTATCTGAGCCTGATCTCGATCTAGATTTGTACCTGAGGGCATTGACTCTCCCTGTCCTCACTGGACAAAGAGGCAGCAGCAGGATATTGCTGTCAATCGTGGCCAGTGACAGAGAGTAGGGGGATGGGGATGGGCCGCGCTGTGTGTGTGTCACTGGACACGCACACCGTGCGGCTTGGGATCGAGCCCAAATCAGTGCCTCCATAGCAAGTGGCTTGCTATGGGGGAACTCAGCAGGGGGGAGGAGCCAGGAGCACTGGCAGGGGACCCGAGAAAAGGAGAATCTGGGCTGCTCTGTGCAAAACCACTGCACAGAGCAGTTAAGTATAACATGATAATTTTTTATGTTAGGATTACAGTCATTTCAATTGAATAAGTATCTGTTTCATCCTACCTTGCTGGCAGGGCACTCATTTTCAAAACCGCTACAGAGAGATGGATTGTCTATGTCTGATGTATTCTCTTTTTCATTTTCTCTGTTTCTCAATCAGACAAGCCGGTTATATCAAGGAGTCTGGTACCTTCTGTGGGAACAAAATCATACAGGTAAACTACAAAGAGAAAGCATACATAAAGGTTGATAGTGTAGAGGTTAAAATGTATGTTTAATAAACTAAAAACAAGCACGTAAAAGAAGTTCATTGCTAGGAACCTGACCTAAAAGGTTCCTGTTGTACCAGGTCTGAAGTCCCAGCACCTTGAGATGTTTGCAAGTAGCTGTGTTGGTCTCCAGATTAATCAATGTATCCCTGTAGAGCTCGCCTAGATCCTAGGTTAATAATAAGTAAATGACAAGTGAGAAGTAGATTGTAAGCTCTAACGAGCAGGGCCTTCTGATTCCTACTATATTAAATTGTATTGTAATTGTACTGTCTGCCCCTATGTTGTAAAGCACTGCGCAAACTGTTGGCGCTATATACAGTGGATATAAAAAGTCTACACACCCCGGTTAAAATGTCAGGTTTCTGTGATGTAAAAAACTGAGACAAAGATAAATAATTTCAGAACTGTTTCCACCTTTAATCTGACCTATAAACTGTACAACTCAGTTGAACAACAAACTGAAATCGTTTAGGTGGAGGGAAGTAAAAATAAAAAACTAAAATAATATGGTTGCATAAGTGTGCACACCCTTAAACCAATACCTCTTCAAATCACCCCACAGATTTTCAATCGGATTCAGGTCTGGGCTCTGGTTGGGCCATTCCAAAACTTGAATCTTCTTCTGGTGAAGCCATTCCTTTGTTGATTTGGATGTATGCTTTGGGTCGTTGTCATGCTGAAAGATGAAGTTTCTCTTCATGTTCAGCTTTCTAGCAGAAGCCTGAAGGTTTTGTGCCGATGTTGACTGGTATTTGGAACTGTTCATAATTCCCTCTACCTTGACTAAGGCACCTGTTCCAGCTGAAGAAAAACAGCCCTAAAGCATGATGCTGCCACCACCATGCTTCACTGTTCGTATGGTGTTCTTTTGGTGATGTGCAGTGTTGTTTTTGCGCCAAACATATCTTTTGGAATTATGGCCAAAAAGTTCAACCTTGGTTTCATCAGACCATAACACATTTTCCCACATGCTTTTGGGAGACTTCAGATGTATTTAGCCAGGCTTGGATGTTTTTCTTCATAAGAAAAGGCTTACATTCCGCCACTCTACCCCATAGCCCAGGCATATGAAAAATATGGGAGATTGTTGTCACATATACCACACAGCCAGTACTTGCCAGATATTCCTGCAGCTCTTTTAATGTTGCTGTAGGCCTCTTGGAAGCCTTCCTGACCAGTTTTCTTCTTGTCTTTTCATCAATTTTGGAGGGATGTCCAGTTCTTGGTAATGTCACTGTTGTGCCACATTTTCTCCACTTGATGATGACTGTCTTCACTGTGTTCCACGGTATATCTAATACCTTGGAAATTCTTTTGTACCCTTCTTCTGACTGATACCTTTTAACAATAAGATCCTTCTGCTTTGGGAGCTCTCTGCGGACCATGGCTTTTGCTGTAGAATGCGACTAGGAAAATGTCAGGAAAGACCTACTAGAACAGCTGAACTTTATTTGGGGTTAATCAGAGACACTTTAAATGATCACAGGTGTGTACTGACTCCTGTTTAACATGAGGTTGAATGTGATTGCTTAATTCTGAACACAGCTATATCCCCAGTTGAAAGAGGGTGTGTACACTTATGCAACCTATGCAACCACATTATTTTAGTTTTTTTTATTTTATACGGAGTTGGCCAGAACCAGCTCTTGAGGGAGTCTCTTCCACATTTTCACAGCTCCTGTGAAGAAACCTTTCGGTATTTATAGATTAAATGTATTTTCCTCCAGATGCAAAGAGTGGCCCCTTGTCCTCTGTGATGATCTTAAGGTGAAAAGCTCTACACCAAGTACACTATATGGACCACTTATGTATTTGTACATGTTGATCATATCCCCCCTTAATCTCCTCTTCTCTAGAGAGAATAAATTTAGTTTCTCTCTTTACCCATAGCTGAGCTCCTCCATGCCTCTTATCAGTTTGGTTGCCCTTCTCTGCACACTTTCTCCAGTTCCCCGATATCCTTTTTGTGAAGAATGCCCAAAACTGAACTGCATATTCCAGATGAGGTCTTACTAATGATTTGTACAGGGACAAAATGATATCCCTCTCTCTACGGCCCATACTCCTTTTAATACATTCAATACAAGAAAGGACTTTGCCGCTTTGGAAACCGCAGCTTGGCATTGCATGCTATTATTAAGCTTATGATCTACCGGAACACCCAGATCCTTCTTCACCACTGATTCCCCCAGTTGTTCTCTCCCTAGTATGTATGATGCATGCATATTCTTAGCCTCCCAAGTGCATAACTTTACATTTATCAACATTAAACCTCATTTTCCACACAGTTGCCCAATTAAACAGTGCATTGAGGTCAGCTTGTAAGTTGGAAACATCCTGTAAGGAAGTTATTCCACTGCATAGTTTGGTGTCATCTGCAAACACCGTTGTGTTCAAAGTAAAATTTCCCTACCTGTAAGTTCCACCCCCTCCTGTGATAACTGCACTCCTCCATAGAGCAGATGTCACAGGATTGCTATATCGGATTATACACAAAGTTTGATTACCAGCCCCTATGTCCAAGGGCTAGTAATCTCCCGGAAGCAGGAAATGTGGGTAAGGGGTCATAAACAAACTGTGTACAGTTGGATGTAGGCATGATCCAGTAACATTTGATCTACGGAGGAGCGCAGCTATGACAGGAAGGGGGAAAATGCAGCACCGTCTGCACCTCCCTTTGTCTCTCATGTGTGCCGCTGTCATGTCTCTCCAAAACGTTTAGTTTACTCCACCCCCTGTCCTGGCCCTGAGTGCGGGGATGGGGAGAGAAGCTCAGTGGGCCAGACTCAATGTCCATGGGGGGGGTGGCCTGGGGAGGGGCACAACTGAAATCTGGGGGGTGTAGCCCACCCCAGCGCCACCCCTAGATCCGGCCATGGACAGGGATATGGACTTTCCCTCTTTGGCAGCACTTATGCTTGGTAATTGGCCCGGAGTTATCACAAGGAGCAATTCACATGCTGCTCCATACCCAGGAGGACTTGATGTTGAGATCGGGACTCTGTTTCGGCCAAACCGTCACATCCAGGACTCCTTGTTCTTCTTTACGTAGAAGATAGTTCTTAATGACATTGACTGCATGTTTTGGGGTCATTGTCCTGCTGCAGAATACATTTAGGGCCAATCACACGCCTCCCTAATGGTATGGCATGATAGATAAGTATCTGCCTGTATTTCTCAGCATTGAGGACACCATTGATCCTGACCAAATCCCCAACTCAATTTTCAGAGATGCAGCACTAAACTTGCAAGGAGCCACCACCATGCTTCACTCTTTCCTACAGACCTTTATTATTGTACCATTCTCTAATCCTTCACCAACAAACTGCCTCCTGCTACAGCCAAACATTTCACATTATGACTCATCAGTCCAGAGCACTTGCTGCCATTTTTCTGCACCCCGGTGTCTGTGTTTTCATGCAAAGGACATGGAAACAAGGCTAAGCGGCTCAACTATGCACGAAAACATAGCAACTGGGGTGCAGTTGATAAAAATAAACTATTAACACTTCTATTTCTGAAAGCATTCTTAATTTACAGCATTTTTTTCACTCCTGCCTAAAACTTTTGCACAGTACTGTATGTTGAAGCAGGCGGCATACCTGCTTTTTGAGACCACGCTGAACTTGGCAGCAAGGGATTGATCAGTGAAAAATTGCGTGGGCTTCTTTAGATTAGAACAGATGCATTAAGGGGAAAAAAAAGAACAGATGCAATGTTGATTGTATAGCAATTGCTGTCATGTGATTGATTTTACTTGTTTTAGTTGAACTTTAACAGGCTCTTGTATAATAAATCCTGTTTTAGCTATGCAACAACTGTAGATAAACTGAAAAGCTCCGAAGCATCTAGTTCAACCATTGATCTACAGCTCGGTCTCAGCCCAAAGACCCGCATGACCAACAGATTCCGCCCGGATTCAGTCATCACTCTCGTGACTTCAGGTGAGTGGGGGGGGGCTTTATTTATATATATATATATATATATATATATATATATATATATATATATATATATATATATATATATATATATATATATATATATATATATTAAAATATATAAATAAATTCTTTAAAGCGTTTGTTAACCCAAAAGAAAAAAAAAACAGATCCTGTTCCCTTTAGCTCCCTTGCGGTTTTCCCGAGTGTGGCTCGAAGTTAAATTTCAGTACTATTACCATTAGCCACACTCAGGATTGCTTTGCAGGATCCTGGTGCAGGGTACTTACCTTGTCCCCAGGATCCTGCGATGTCCCCCCGCTGTGTCCTCCGCCCCAATATCTTGTGTGCCGAGCTCCGTTCCCTGCGAGCGTCGCGACGCATGGGGCGGAGCCCGGCGGCAAATTCAAAAAATTGAAAATTTATAATACATACAGTACACTGTAATCTACTGTATTACTGAAATTATTTCACCTCCCTTTTGTCCCCAGTGCTTTGTCCAATGCCCTGCATGCAGTTTTATATGATATATACTGTTCTTTCTGCCTGGAAACTTGAGATTGTCCATAGCAACCAAAAAGTGTCCCTTTATGTCAAAAGTGGTTTTAGACCAGCTAGAAAACAGTGATAGTAAATTAGAACACTTGCAGAATTGAGCGATAGTGAATCATGGGGAAATTCATTTTATTATTATTATTATATTATTATTTTTTATAGTTATTTATTATATTATCATTTATGATTTTGTGTTTCAAACTTTATCATACCCGGGATATCTACTAGACTCTTGTTTGGACAGATTCATGTGTGTTTTTGCAGTATTACAGGCCTACAATATAAAACGCCAATTTTCTATGCAAAACAATTGTACCGCTTTGAGACGCAAAAATCTGACATAATCATACCGACAGGGAGGCTACAGCAAATTTTTACAGCACAGCGCTTGTGCTGTGTAATTTGGCCTCCTGTAACACCTAAACAACCTGTCTAATCCTGCCTGGCTATACACTCCCCCCTGTAAACTGACCACGGCGCATCATTGCTGCTGAGCCCTTAAAATGGGGTCAGTTTACAAGCTTCTGTCCTCCGTAGCCCTCTTTTGTCCTCCTTTGTGCTCCCTCCCTGTCTATCTGCTCGTGTCAGCGCCCGCCCCCTCTGCTCCTGCTGCTGTTTTTATATTTAAAATTAAATGCTCCCATCCCCTCTCTATTATAAGAATAAGTCCCCATGTGTCTGTGTTATATAATAAAAATGCTTATCTGTACCGATAACACAGTGGCTCCCTGCGATCATGTGACTCCTCGGCTCTCTCTCTCCTCCCCGGCTGATGTCAGCGGCAGTGCTAGGCCACGCCCACTGGAACTGTCAGCCATGCAGAGGAGAGAAGACACCTGAGCGCAGGAAGACACTGTGTTATCGGTACAGATAAGCATATTTATTATATAACACAGGCACAGGGAAACTTATTGTTATTATACAGAGGGGATGGGAGCATTTTATAGAAGTGGCTTAACAACCACTTTAAGGATGGGGATTGGGGGGTCAAAAAAAAAAACTCCTGTGTTTAGCTTTTCTAAATGCAGGAGAAGTCATCTGGGAAACAACTTCTATGCTTCCCAGATCACTTTTCCCTTCTTTTTTGATATTCCTACTTTAAAGCGGGTTTGGACACTTTTTTATTTATTTAAATTTTTTTTAACAAGCAATTTTAGTAAATTTTTTGGGGTTTGTGGAATATACAACAGGGCATGGAAAAAAACATACAAAATAAGAGTAAAGTGCAAACCATTCCATACAAAGACCAAAAGCATTCAGAACCAGGTTCAGGTTATAGTACATAACTAGCTCGAAGGCATATATATTAAGAGGCATAAGGGTTGATTTACTAAAACTGGAGAGTGGAGATACATGGGATCTATACCTGGCCTCTACCCCACTGTTATCGGTTTCCGCCTCGGAAACACGTTCCCATCTCTACCTATTACACAGGGCGTATAGGACCCAGTTCAGCTTTATAAATGGAGTAACAGAAGTTCACCACTATGTCCAAAATGTGAAAGAGATAATGGAGACTTGTTACACATGATTTGGAGGTGCCCCAAATTATTCCGCTATTGGGCAGGGGTTATTTCTACGATATCACAAGTATTTCAGTTACACCCCTCAAATGATCCCATTGTCTATTTACTGGGAGCTTTGGGAGAGGAAACACTCCACAGGGACATGTGACGGTACTGAGATTATTTTAGCTCGCTCGCAAATTGATAGCACGATATTGGATATCACCTCATGTGCCCACTAGGAAACGATGGGTAGAACAAGTGAATAGTATGCTGATGCTGGAAAAATTCACATATCAGCATAGAAACGTGCCCCAAAAATCGTATAAATTGTGGGAACCATGGTTAGACTCACCAGGCCTTGCACCCCAACAATTAATTAGGGAAAGACTTCTCCAGGCTAACTTTGTAGAGTCATTTATGTTAATGGAATGTTGAGCACTAAGGGTAAGGAACTTCATTTTGCACATAGCTCTATATTTAAGGTCACGATTCTCAGAATCAGTTTTACGACCCCTTGTTGTTTAAGTTTCTTCTCTTTTTTTTTTTTTTTTTATAAAAAGTGTCTTATCCACAAATGCATTAGTATGATAAAATTGCATATAGGCGATGTGATTGTTATTGTAATATTGGATCATATTATATTTGTAACCTTTATGCTGCCTTTAGGCCCAACACCTTCAAAATATTCTTATGTTGATACTTGTTTTTTTTTCAATAAAAACCTTTAGTTTAAACAAAAAACAAAAAAAAAACTGGAGAGTGCAAAATCTGGTGCAGCTCAGCATAGAAACCAATCGGCTTCCGTTTTTTTTTTTTTTTGTTAAAACTTAATTGAACAAGCTGAAGTTAGAAGCGGATTGGCTACCATGCACAGCTGGCCCGATCTTGCACTTTCCAGTTTTAGCAAATCAACCCCATAGTGTACAGACATTCAAAGATAGGTTTAAATGCATTTAGTCACTAAAGTGTCTAATCGGATCCTGGACAAACAAAATTCTGTCTCCTCTAATTGCAGCTAAACTGACTGTACATTAACACACAGTGTGAACAGTACCATTGAAAAATGAATGCATTTATAAATTTTATAAAAACGACTTGTGTGAATGAGGCCTAAAGGGATGCAGATGCTGTAGTTATTCCTCATTGCAATACTGGGACTGCACCAGGTGATTATAATGAAGGCAGAGTCTCCTCTGCCTTTAAAGCACACCTGTGGCATTACAGTGTTCTAAAATATTCTAAACAGACAGTTAGGCCGGGTTCACACTGGTACGACAAACGCTCCGACATTGGGAGCTCATGTCGCGTGACGTGTGAAAAACAATGTTTCCCTATGGGAGCCATCTTAACTGGTCTGACACAAGTCGGTCCGACTTTGAAAATGTTCCCTGCACTACTTTGGTCCGACTTTGATCCTACTTCAGCCCATTGAATATCACTGAAGTCGGATCAAAGTCAGATCGCCATCTTGACTGATCCGACTTTGGCATGCGACTTGTGCTCTGATGATTTTGAATGGAAACTTCACGCTAAAGTTAAAAAAAAACAACGGCATGGGTTCCCCCTCCAAGAGCATACCAGGCCCTTTGGTCTGGTATGGATTTTAACTGGAATCCCCACTCTGAAAAAAACGGCGTGAGGTCCCCCCAAAATCCATACCAGACCCTTATCTGAGCACACAGCCTGGCAGGTCAGGAGAGGGGATGGGGACGAGCAAGCAACGCCCCTCCTGAACCATACCAAGCCGCATGCCCTCAACATGGGGGGTTGGGTGCTTCCCCCCTCACCCCAAAGCGCCTTGTCCCCATGTTGATGAGGACAAGAGTCTTTTCCTGACAGCCCTGGCTGTTGGTTTTCGGGGTCTGCGAGCGGGGAGCTTATCGGAATCTGCAAGCCCCATTTAACAAGGGGGGACCCCGAGATCCCGGCCCCCCACCCTATGTGAATAAGTGTCAAAAATAAAGCACATTACACGTGTTTTTAAAGTAATTTATTATGGCCGCTCCGTTGTCTCTTCCAATCTCTTCTCCCCTCTCCGGCTTGTCTGGGTCCTCCGCTGACGTCATCTGCCTCTGTCGATTCTTCTCCCTTCTCTGGTTCTTCTCCCCTCTCCAGTTCTTCTCCCCTCTCCTGCTCTTCTCTGCTCTCTCTCCGGTTCTTCTCCCTCTGTCCACTGTCTTCTGATGGGTCTCCTCCACTGTGTTCTTGTTCTTTTGCCCGGTCTTCTCCGCTGTGTTCTCCGTCTGTCCCGCTCTCTCCCGCTCTAATGCTGGGTGCGTGGCGTGCCCCTACTTATAATGGAATGGGTGGGGTCACCGAGTAATGTCACCCGGAGGCCCAGCCTCTTATGATGTCACCGCCCCCATCATGCCCCAGGTGGTGATGTCATAAGGCGCCCCATGCCAATATAAGTAGTGGCACACCGCGCAGCCAGCATTAGAGTGGGAGAGAGCGTTGAGTCAACATCGGAAGAAGAACAGAGGGAAAATACAGAGGAGAAGACCCAGCAAAAGAGCGAGAAGACAGCGGAGGAAACCCGGCAGAAGACAGACCCAACAATGCAGATGAGCTGAAGGAAAGCAACTTGGGCTTCCATAACACCTCAGCAGTGTCACAGGCTTATCGCCTCCATGCCGCGCTGCATTGATGCAGTATTTCATGCAAAAGGAGCCCCAACCGAGTATTACTTTTTAGTAAGCCAACATTTCTGTATTAAAAATCCTTTTTTTATTGGTCTTATGTAATATTCTAATTTTCTCAGATACTGAATTTTGGGTTTTTACTAGCTGTAAGCCATAATCATCAAAATTTAAGATTGAATTACTGAAATAAATTAACTTTTTGATGATATTCTAATTTTATGAGATGCACCTGTAGGGCTTAGAAATGGTAGTGATGGCTTTAGCACGAGTGTTGGGAGGAGAGTCCAGAGTGTATAATATCACTTCTTCCTGATGCTTCGATAAAGATGTCCCGGTTATTAGGCCTTTGTTAAAAACCACACAATCCCTGGCTTCAGTGTTACCTTATGGGAGAAAATTTACTAAAACTGGAGAGTGTAAAATCCTGGTGCAGCTCTGAATAGAAACCAGTAGGGTTGTCCCGATACCACTTTTTTAGGACCGAGTACAAGTATCGATACTTTTTTTCAAGTACTCGCCGATATCGATTACCAATACTTTTTTTTTAATGTCACGTGACAGTGGTTTTTTTTTTTTGCTTTTTTTAACAGTGCTTTCTTTTTTTTCGGGGGGGGGGTGAACGGTGTATGTGTGTGTTTTTTTTTTATTATTTACAATTTTTATTTTTTACAATATTTTTTTTATTCTTTATTGCAATATGGTTTTTTTTTTTTGTTTTTTTTTTTTAATCAGCCCTCTTGGGGGGCTTTGGTGAGATATCCGGGGTCTTAACAGACCTCTGATATCTCCCCCTTGAGACAGAGAAAGAGACTGAGGATAGAGATTCCCCAGTCCCTTTTTCTGCAGCCTCAGCTGCACTGAGAATGAATGGAGAGAAGACAGCGGCTCCTCTCCATTCATAAACTGACACATCGTAATCACAGGAGATTACAATGTTTCAGTTATGTGAATAGACAGAGTCAGCTGACTCTGTCCATTCACAAAGGAAGGAGGAGGGGAACGGCGGAACGGAGGGGACAGCGGAGAGGCACAGCAGAACGGAGGGGACAGCGGAGGGGGACAGAAAAGGAGAGGGGAACGGCGGAATGGGGGGGGACAGCGGAGGGGGACAGAGAAGGAGAGGGAACAGCGGAATGGAGGGGACAGCGGAGAGGCACAGCAGAACGGAGGGGACAGAGAAGGAGAGGGGGATAGCAGAACGGAGGGAACAGCGGAGGGGGACAGAGAAGGAGAGGGTAACGGCAGAACGGAGGGGGCATGGAGGAGGATGCAGTGACAGTCAGCGGTGACTGATCACCGCTGTATGTCACTAAAGCCGCTGAAAGCCGCTGGGGGAGAATCTTGTAACTCCCCCACGCGCCGATCACAGCTGACTTCCAGGTATCGGCGGAAGCATCGGGAGCATTTGCCCGAGTACAAGTACTTGGGCAAATGCTCGGTATCGGTGCCGATACCGATACTAGTATCGGAACAACCCTAGAAACCAGCTTATGTTTTTTTTTTTTTGTCAAAGCTTAATTGAACAAGCTAAAGTTAGAAGCTGATTGGCTACCATGCACAGCGGCACCAAATTTTGCACTCTAAAGTTTTGGTAAATCAACCCCATTGACTGCCACTTTTCTACTACAGGGAGCAAATTTAAAAAAAAGCAT
Source organism: Aquarana catesbeiana (assembly GCF_042186555.1). NCBI lineage: Eukaryota > Metazoa > Chordata > Amphibia > Anura > Ranidae > Aquarana > Aquarana catesbeiana. The sequence goes on along the minus strand of NC_133334.1, from coordinate 54,758,386 downwards.
AATGGATTGGTTGCTATAAGCAAAAGAGATTTGATTCCTGTTTTTTTTTGTTTGTAGATTTGTTAGATAACATCTTGCCAAAACCAAAGATGCACATATCAGATTCTATGAAGTTGTTACCAAAGGTCAGGAGGTCAGATTCCCTCATCACAGCCACTGCAGAGGACACATCTGAAGGTTGGTGAAGATAAAAAAAAGTGAGTAGTTCCAGGCCAATATTACATGCTGTTTCTAATTTACGAGTCCTATTCATGGGTTGCAAAAATGTATGATTTACCACAATGTATTCTTGTGCCAATAATGTTGAATACCGCCCCAAAGTACCATAGCAGTAGTGGGCAGCAGACCACAAAGCGCATGAGCTGGGGTGTGCTGCATTTGAATAAGGGGCCATTTTTAATTTAATAATAAGGGCTGCTTTAAATTGTATGTAAAGACAATTTATTTTTTATCAGTTATGGATAGTATGGAACCCAGTGGCGGCTGGTGCTCAAAATTTTTGGTGGGACGCAAACAAACTGAAAAATTCTGAAAAGAAACCATCAATTGCAGCCACTGCGCCCATCAATTGCAGCCACTGCGCCCATCAATTGCAGCCACTGCGCCCATCAATTGCAGCCACTGCGCCCATCAATCGCAGCCACTGCGCCCATCAAATGGAGCTACTGCGCCCATCAAAAGCAGCCACTGTGCCCATCAAATGCAACCACTGTGCCCCCCCCCCCGGCAGCATTTATCCAGCATCCCCCCGCTCGCTGGTTGTCTGGCCGGCACTTACCCCATCTTGGTGGTGGGTCAGTCAGCGGGTGACGGCGGCGAGCTGTGGGACGGGCAGCGGCGAGCTGTGGGACGGGCAGCGGCGAGCTGTGAGTCAGGCATCAGCTCCTGTGTCCTCCATGATTCCGCCGTGCATCTCTTCTTTCCTCCTTCTAGGCATCCAATAGGATCGCCTGTCCTTTCAGTCAATCAGGTGACGAGTATCAGAACTGCGCTTCCTGATTGGCGGAGAGGCGATTCAGTGTTAGCAAAGCAAATATTCATTTGCTTTTCTAACACACCTAGGTTGGCTCCAAGCGCAATGCTCTGCACTCCAAGCCCACCCTATTTTGAAGCCTATTAGAGCCTCGGCTCTAATCAGGTGCTTAAAAAAAAACACCCCTGTCGCTGTAATTCACACGCCCGGCGTCCTGAAAGGGGGCTGGTGCATGAATAAGGGGTGGCCGGCGTGGCCATGGATAGATTCATGCTATGTATGAATCTATCTATTACTCATATAGTGGGCGACACCCTTAATGGATGGGCTGCCACTGGTGGGGCCCTTTGTCAGGCTTTTATTGCTGTTTGTCTCCCACTGGGGAGCTAAGCCCTCTATTTTTCTTGGTGATAATTGTTTTCTGGACAGAAAGTGTGGCGAAATCCAATATGTTTGAATTGTCTTAAGAGCAAGAGGGAAATCTTCCAATGGGAACACTTGTTCTGTGAGGACTTTATAGGATGGTAATTCAATTCAGCTTAAGGAAATTTTCTTTCATTTCCTGTTGCAATTCCAGGACTGGAATTTAAGGGAAATCTCCCCTACAGGACACACGGAGCGAAAAAAAAGTTTAAACCTCTCTCTATAGTACACCATTAAAAAAAGGAAAAAAAAAAAATTAAAAAAAAGTTTGGGCTTGACATATCTTAATGCAAAACAACACACTTGGTTAATGCAACAAAAAGTGTGAATAGGGCATTATGTTTTTCTGCCGTTTTTCAGCATTTAGGCCCCTTTCACGCTGAGGCATTTTTTAGGAGCTTTAGCGGTAAAAAAAAAGACAGCGCCTGAAAGAAGCCTCATCTGCAATCCCAATGTGAAAGCCCGAGTGCTTTCACACTGAGGCGCTGCGCTGGCAGGGCGTCAAAAGAAGTCCTGCAAGCAGCTTTTTTGCAGCGGTGAGAATACACCGCTCCTAAAGCGCCCCTTCCTGTTGAAATCAATGGGAAGCGCCTGCAAAGCGCCTTAGCAGTGGCGCTTTTAACCCTTTATTCGGCCTCTAGCGGGGGTTAAGAGCTTTGAAAAACGCTGGTAAAGCGCCACTAGTTTAAGCGGCACTTTACCAGCGTTTTTCGGACGCTGGCAGTGTGAAAGGGCTCTTAAAGGACTCAGGCTTTCACATTGGGATTGCAGATGAAGCTTCTTTCAGGGTTTTACAGGCGCTTTTTTTAACGCTAAGACGCCCCCGTGTGAAAGGGGTCTTAAGCATTTCTGGAGGGCTGGCACTCCATTGTCTCTGTGTTTATTCTTCTATTCTTTACTTTCCTAAGAATCAGTGACCCGCTAGAAGCACACAGACTGCCAGGTGCGATTTAATTTAGAGAGGAGATAAAGGCGCTCTGGTGGAGGTGGGTAGCTGGTCAGAGGATGATAGTGATGAGGTGGCACTTCTGGCAGCACTTTGGTTAGAGGAGAAGCAACTCTGAAGATATAAAAAAGGAAAAGAAAGGTGCCTCTAAGTGCAGTATGTAAAATTTAATAAAGTGTACAAAGGGTTAAAAGCATTTACAAGATCGTTGAGTGTTAAAAGACATGATAAAATCAGGAGTCCTCATCTTGTGGCATGTGTCCATCCTCAGCATGGTGGTAGAGAGCAGTGTAGAGCCGTCCAGCAGCTGTAAAGCGTTTTCATATGTGTTGGAGAGAGGAGGCAGCAGGGGAGCCTGTATTCACTGCGGGACACACAGGGCAGCCTCTCGAAATCGCTGGATCGAGAAGAAATCTTTACAAAGCAAGGGAATGCCTGGTTGTCACCAGCATCACCAGAACTAGTGTTCCCATTGAAAGATTTACCCATGGGTGCCCACTCAAAACAGGGATACAGAGATACAGACAGCAATAAAAACCTTGCAGGTGTTCTAATCCCTGTCCACTCTATCCAAAACCAAATTATCTTTTTTTTTTTTTTTTTTTAACCAAGTTCTCCATGCCTCTTAGCGGAGCCCACCTGGTAAAATTCTTGACACCTTTTCTTCGCTGCTCTGGTACACTTTAGTATGCATCTCTGCCTGGCAAAGTTACCCTTTGCAAAGAAAATATTCCAGCCAGGTCCTCTTCCTACTGCACACGCATGCTGAGCCTCCTTTAATTCCAGTGAATAAGCCATTCTCCACTGGATAGCTGGGGCCGCCCTGAGTACAGCTCATCTACAGGAATGAATGGGCGAGCGCCACGTGAGCATATTAAGAAGAGTACCCCGACGGCATGTTTACTTTGCAAAGGCTATGCAGTGATGGGCAAGGCCGCACAGTGAAGATTGTTGGTTGAAGAGGGGGGGAAGGAAAGGGCCTATCATCTCTCAGGTGTGCCGTCCTGGAAGATGATTGGGAAATAACCCTTTCCTTCATCTTGCATGGGCAAAGGGAACGGTCCCTTTAATAAAGGAAGTATTTTCCTTTAAAATGCTATTTGTTTCAATAACAAAAAATGTGAAATGTTACTAGGATGATTTTATTTTGTTTTTAGCAACATACAGTGTGATGCCAAGTCCAATATAGAGAAGCTTACAAATCCTTGGAGGACTTCTGGGCGCTAGTTCCCAAAATGAATGACTTCATCATTATTGGAGAAGGCACAGTGATACATGCCATGCTGTTACTATGTATCTAATTATGCGGCTGATCAATACTATTGGAGTTAAAGTGATTGTGTCACATGTCAATTTTTTTTTTTTTTGGCCACAAAATACCTGTATTGGATTGATATATGGTGGTGTTTGTGGGCAAAAGCTCCAAACCGAATACATTTTCAGATTACTATAAATCTGTATTTTGGGGTGAGGGGGGCTCCCAGGGTGTACAGAATGTATTGTCTATGTTTAACAATATATCATGGGACAGATTTACTAAATTAAACATGTTGGCTGTAGCAACTAATCTATATATCATTCTAGTACAGATTATCAAATAAAGGAGGAGTTTGGCTGCTACGCATAATTTTTCTTCATTCCAGACAGGCTGAAATACTGGACTTTCCTAGGAAATGCCGATTATTTATGCCTTTATGCAAAAGGTTGAAGCTGGAGGATCTAGTTAATTTTTTTCCCCACAAGTTTTTATCATCCCTGTTATGTCCCTAAAGCGGAGCTTCACCCCAAAAGGGGAAGCTCTGCTTGTTTGCACCCCCCCCCCCCCAATCGTTATAGCAAGCTACAAACATGTCTGGTCCCCCCCCAGGCTTCTGTGACAAACACAGGACCCGGAAGACATTGGGGCCATTCACAAAGAGCAGTATGACTCGCCTAAAGGCTTCTTTATTGGTATTCCTTAGTGAAGATGCTGGCGCCTGCCTTCTTCAATCGACTCAGGTGAGGATATTGCTGGATCCCTGGACAGGCAATTGTCCTTATATTAAGTCAGCAGCTATAGTATTTGTAGGTACTGACTTATTTTTTTTTTTTTTTTTTAGGGGGGTAGGGGATACTGGAGCCCCGCTTTTGGTAGATTCACCTTCTCTATTTGTCCCGATTGTATACCTGTTGGGGAGATTTCCCCTCCATTCCTGTATGGGGGTGGAAACAGTTTTGACTTCAGGTATCATGCTTCACGTTTTTTTTTTTTCTTTTCTATGAAGGAAAAAAAGGTTCACTTTAATTTTACCCTCCCATTTATCCTGGTGGTATCAATAATTTGGACTCCGCTAATACAGCACATGAGATCTGTCCTAATGTCCCACTGGGACTCCTACTATTCAGCCATGACACAGCTTCAACTGCTTCTGGCCAAAGGCAACCACTCAGGGGTTTGGAAGGGTTGCATATGTACCACTTGGTTCTGAGGCTCCAGTGAGCTGGTGGCTGTCAGTCACTGGCTCTGTAGTCTGACCCTCCAGCGCTCATGCCTACCTCAGGCACCTAGCAGCTCACTGAGAGGCTGAGCCAGCTGTTGGTCCAGGATTCTGGGTGGAAGTCAGGCTTTAACCTGCTTTTGGCTGAAAAACTGGTCACAGTACAGAAGAAGCTGCAGTCCCATGATCCATAGGAGTAGGGCCTAAACAAAAAAAGCTTTGGTCATACTTCTCCTTTAAGGCAGAACTAAACTCTCTGATCTTTTACAGCCAAGGAAGCTGCTGTTTGATCTGCAGTTGCTATAGTGCTGCACATGCAATCAGAATATCAGTCATTTGATAACTTGTCAGAGTTGCTTGTGCTCTGTCAAGCCATCATTCATAGCATGCCTTGAATGTAACAGTTTTGGGAAACCGATAAATGGACAGATGGTTGGATTTAGTTCTGCTTTAAAGCAGACCCCTCCCCCCCCCCCCCCCCCCCAAATAAAACAAGAAACCATGGTACATGTAGATCTCAAAACCTCTAAAAGACTTTAATAAAAAGGATTTATTTGGGGACTTAAGTTCTTCTAATCCCACTTCCTGGTATGTCGAGGGACTGGTGATATAGCCAGTGGCTCATAGCTGTTCCCTGGAAAGGCATTGTTACCAATTCCTTCCAGGAAGATCTCAGGAAAAAAGGCATTTTTATCCCCACAGGTGACATGTAATTTACAGAGCATGCAGAGAACAAGCATAGGCCTCATGTGTGGGCTACCAGAGCAAGCTGGCTGCCAGTTATGTTTGATTTTTTTTTTTTTTTAAATGGTGGCAGTTTGCTATCCAAAGGGGAAACAGAAAAGTGAAAATGGAGAAAGAAGCAACTAACTAATAACAACCCTATTGGTTTTGCTCTAAAGACTTTTTTTATTGTTGTAAGATTTATTAATTGGGGGGGGGGGGGTTGAAGGTCTGTTTGAAGAAACTACTTGACATTAAAATGAAAACACACCAATCAATTTAAAAGGTTGAAATGCTTTAAGTGGATGTAAACCTGAAAAAAAACATTTTTAATTAAGAACTCTACCTTGTACAGTAGAAGATGTCATGTCATCTGTGCCCAGTCTTGCCACAAAGAGTTAATCCAGCTCTGAGCAATTCTCTTATCTTTTTTCAGTTAGAACAAAAATGACACACATAAATGTGTGTCGGTTTCTTCTAGGGCTGGGGAAAAAATTTGATTCAAATCTTGGAATAGAGTTGAGAGGTCAAATTGATTAAAAATTTAAGCAAATCGAATTTTTTAGATTTTTTTTTTTCGCGCCGGTCCTGAAGAGCTGCGGGCAGGAGTTTTTAGCCAAAGCCCAAAAACTCCTGCCTGCAGCTCCCCAAGGCCGGTGCTGACACCGCGCCGGTCCTGAGGAGCTGCGGGCAGGAGTTTTTAGGTGAGGCCGTGGCTTCGGCCTAGTTCACGAGGCCGGACGCTGCGGCATAGGCCGAAGCCGCGGCATCGCCTAAAAACTCCTGCCTGCAGCTCCTCAGGACCGGCGAGGTGTAAAAAAACAAAAAAAAAAAACAACTCGATTCAAATCGTGAATAGTTTTTTTTAAGAAAATCGCAAATTTTTTTTTTTTTGAAAATCTCCCAGCCCTAGTTTCTTCCCTGTGCTGTGAGTGACAGGTAATTTCTTATCTCATGCACTAGCATCTCAGAGTTAGCACAGCTATGCCCAAATCTCCTCCCCACTACAGCCTGTGTGCGCTCGCTGCTTCTGCCCAGAACACGATGTGTCCCCTGTGCGCGTACTTCTCGTATAACAAGCGTGAGGTTCATCCTTGCGCCTGTCAGCCCAGGGGGGGTGTAGAGGTGGGCGGGAGTCTAGTGACATCACAACTTTGCCCACCGCGTGCCACAGCACAGACCTGCCTATGGATTCCCAGAGTTTTGCAGGGCTCAGTGTAGGAAAGGGGGTAACTTGTGACAGGTAGGGATATATACTTTATCATGGCAAGAGTTGATATTCATGAGTGGTGGGTTTACATCCACTTTAAGTGAAAGAACATGTGATGAAATATAACAGCTGATGTGTTCAACGCATGGAATGGTATAATTGACTAATACAGTAGAAGCAATGAGAATAGAATAAGCTACTATATGATGATTAGTTACTTCTCCCTTTCCCATTGGCTTACCCTTCTCTCCTGGGTTTTGAATGTTTTTTTTTTTTATTATATATGTTGTGTCATCCTAGACTCACTATGTCTCCAATCTAAAATACTCACATTCTGGATCTGTTTTGTATGTGCATTATCTTACTGTAAAAGATGTACCAATAAAAGCATGTGGCATTGCCTCTTGTTGTCAATGCTATTCTGACACGAGTCGCCTTTGTATAATGTTTTGTTACTTGGAGAAAAATTCTGCAATAAGAGAGACAGAAAAAGAAGAAAGGCGCCTTCCTTAGCAGCACAAACTCACCCCATACAGCTTCCAGTTTCCATCTTCAGCTCATTTATTAAACAATGAATTGGCATCACCACCTCTGTTCATCTATTAGGGAGGGGATCCTGGACCAAATGAAGCAGTTGGGGAGCTGTAATCTTTCTAATTGTGTATTGTGGCAAAAAGTGTCTGAGGTAGAAGTTTTAATCAAATTGCAGTGGTGAAAGTAAAAAAAGTAATCTACTTATAACTTTAGTGACTTGGGTCTGCTAATCACAGTGACGTGGTCCTGACGAAAAGGTTTCTTTTGCTTATGCCCATTTCATAAAATGCTGTGGCTGTATTTCCCAGTCTTATTTTAAGGGGAAAATATATTTACTATTTCAGATTTCTCAAGCATAATAAGCCCTGCCTAGGTCACCTCTCAGGTAACTTCAGTACACTTCCCCTTATATCATGGGGGTGAATAGAAAGTTTGGTGTTCTGCAGTCACACAAAGTATGTCCAGCAGCAAACAGTGGCCGCCGGTCGACCTGTCACTTTAGTGAACGGGGCAGGCAGCTAATTCCTGGTGCTACAATTGGTACTGGCCGTAATCGCTGGTGTGAATGTAGCATTACTTTTTAAAGCCGGGTTCACATATGTACGGCCACACGTTCGTGCCTCCTCACCGTTCAGGTTTAAATATTTGCCTGAATTCACACCTAAAATTGGACCCAAACACGCACAGGACTCTTTTTAAATGCAGACCGTGGCTGCCCTGGACCTGTGTGAACAGGCTCCATTGGGAGCCGGTCACACTAACCTGTCATGCCAATTGGATGTGGGGAAACCAGCTTCCAATTCCCATAGATGTGAACCTGGCCCTAATGTGGAATGCCGCTCAACAGAGACACTATAATGAGTGAGTGAGGTCAGCCTAGGATAGAAGTGTGTTACTGACAGGATCATCAGGGTAAAATTAAGCCTTAAAAGAAAACAAAAGCAGCCATCGCATCTATAGACTGGCAAGCCGCATTAGATTTTTGTATTTACATACTAAAGACCACATACAACAAACAGTGTAAAACCATGTACTCACACAAGGAATAAAAACTACCTAGATTGAAAGTAAAAATGCTTTTTTATTGGTATATACATAATTTACAACCAGTGAAAACCTGAAGAGTTTAAAATACCTTGCACCCTCTCAAAGTATGGCCAATTTTTTTTGGAGTAAAATCCAATACATACAGATTAGAATCATCTGTGGGCAGATTAAATAAAAACAAACAAACAAAAGAACACTATAATGTAAATTTTTGAAAGTGCTTTTCATCTCACGCCACCCTTTAATAAACCTGCTACAAGGTCATTCCCATCAGAGTAGAGAACCAAAGTTCCTCTTTTGAAGGGCCTACAGTAAAACTCCAGCTCTTTTATTTGGATACAGCAGACAAGGGTTAGAAGTGATTAGATTTTACAAGCTGTGTCCCCTTTGGGGGAAATTTCTCCTCACTTCCTGTTCTGACATCTGTCACCTGGACAGGAAATAAGAAGAAATCTCTCAACACAAATGCAATAAAAACATGACAGAAAATGCAACACTCCTCAAAACGGTTCTAAAGAAAGAAAAAAAAAAAAGTTCTGGGGCTTTACTGGGATTCTGCATTAGTGATCCTTTTGACAAGCTGGTCTGTGTCATAAAGTAGGACTAAATTTGCAGTAAAAATTATATGCAAACAGGCAGCTCTTTATTACAGAAAAGACATGGTATGTCTCTTCTGCAACAAGACTAACTTACATGTCCTGTTCCTAATCTTCTATGAAAGGAACACGGAGCTGCATGCTTGGCGCAGTGTGTCTTAATGAAAAATCAATCCTGTGCGCATGCATGGGAGTCATGTCATCACTGCTGACCAAGCTAAAGGCCGAAAACCCAGCACCTGGAAGAAGCCCAAGGAGAAGATCTCAGTGGTTGTTGAGGGGTCTAACAGTTGCATCGCAATAACAGAGGTGAGATCAGAACTGGGAAGGATAATTATTCTACATGAGATAACACACATAATCTGCACTAAAATGGGGCAGCTACAAATTTCTGACAGGACCAAGTGATATAACAAAAACACTGTCAATGGTACATTTACCAGACCAAAAGGGAGCAAATAGTAAATGGTCAGGGTTTTCATACACTTTAACCAGCTTTGAGGCTGCTGGGGCACTCAGAGCTGCTTGGCCTGGACAAAGGAGTCAGGCAACCCATTCATCCTACAGAAGTCCAGTGAATAGTTGTTGCACTTTATTGGTAATAGAGATGTAGATGTTCGCCAGCACACCAAGGATCATCAATTTCGTCCAAATGTTTTTTTATTCAAAGAATGATCACATCACAAAACGGTGTACTGCAATGTTTCAGAGCCACGCAGGACCCTTTCTTCAGGCATGTGATGATGGTTGTCCTGCGTGGCTGCGAAACATTGCACTATACAGTTTTGTGATGTGATCATTCCTTGAATTAAAAAAAAACAAAAACTGTTGGACGAAATTGATGATGCTTGGTGTGATGGCGAATATCTACATAGCGCATAAGTTCCAGTATCCAGGTGGCCGTGGCTACAGCACCCAATACTTTTAATGCTTATTCCAGGAACGTGTGCGATGGGAATATGGACTGTGGACTATTATTGGGAATAGAGGCACACCTCTTAAAAGTGGTCTTGTCCCCTATTCATAATGAATAGGTAAAGGAAAAAAAAATATTAAAAAAAAAAAAAAAATCACATCAAACTGCTGGCCACACACATGACAATCTTGAAAGCTTTTTATAGGAAAAAAAAATGATCTACAGCATTTTACCACAATCGTTTCCCATCATCAAGCACCCAAAACATTTTCTTTGGAAATACTGGAATGCCAATTAAAAGGCATATTCAGTTTCTACCCCAATTTTCGATCGCTTGAAATCAGGAAACGATGGACACAATGGTTGGGAGATGGATCATACATATCGATGTGACCGTTTTTTTTGTTTTCCCAGTCAAAAGCTAATGAAAAGAATACATAATTTCCACATGTATGGCTGGCAGTTGGTTTTAGCTAGTGCAGCAATATAAAGTAAATCACGCAAGCCCGCAGTTCTTGCATTTGGATATGATGTTGGACGATGGTCACCATTACACCTGAGCAGATTTTAATCTGAGGACAAATGTGAACAGCATAAAAAGGTCTGGCACTGCTTACAAATGCCGTGGCAGCACTGGGCACCTTTGTGTTTTTGCACCAAGCAGTCCGAAGTGTGAGAAAAATGATCACTCCAGAGACAGTCTGACAACGTGCAGTTTTTACCTTTTCACAGCAAAAGCAGCACTTCTCTAAATCAAAAACTATTTCTCCTACCGTGAGATGATTTGTGCCCGTGTGATATTATCCACTCTAAAAGAGGTCTACCATCACATAATTACCATCTAGTGGCTGGGTAAGAAAGGCTCAGATTGTACAAAAAAAAAAAAAAAAATATCAGAAAAGTGCCGCATGACAAAAGGGTCAACATAAAACCGCTTCACCCATTCTCATAAAGGGTCCCTTAACTGGCTCCAACTTTAGATTATAGAAGGGGATGTCTACTATGAAGGAATGTACCTCAATGTGAGGAGGATCTGGGAATAAAAGTAAATAAATACAAAATGAAATAAAACAGATTGGTTTGAGAAATATACAAAAGAAAAAAGGCAGCTTTGCATAAGAGAAGAAAAACCATCAAGGCCAGAGGGGGTGACAGCTGGTGACAAGTCGTGCCAACTCTCCGGATGACAACGCCAGTGTAGGGGAGTGGGGGCAGGGAGAAAGTTTTTTTTTTTTTTTTTACAGTAACAATTGTGAAGTAAGAAAGTATACAAGTGTACAAAAAGTGGTCACGTGCTTTTTTCCATTTTCCGCCTCTTCAATCTCTCTCGCCAGTCTGCAGGAAGGGCTTCAAAGTTGGCATTCTTTTCTGCCATGCCACTGAAATGCAGATCAAATATAAAGGATTAGGCCACAATACAATTCCGAAGGGGGGGGGGGTGAGTGAGTGTAAATGAATTTGATGATGTTACAGCAGAAACATTAACAGTATATCTGACACCAAAATATTAATGATTAGTTTTGTGTGTGGAAGGGTTGGAATCTATCATGTCTACACTGAAGAGATTCACTCCCTCAATTTGTCCCAGACAAGAAAAAGATAGAAAATCCCAAATTTTACACAGTTATCACTGGTAAATGCAGGTAACAGAAACAGGGACACCTGTTTCAGTGACAGCTATTAGGGGATTTCCTCACACTTACTGTTGTGTCTCTGAGACAGGAAATTAAGGTTAATCTCCCCAAATGGGACACAGGTTTTTTTTTTTTTCTTCTTCATTTAAAGGTTCATACATATACAAAATAGGCAGACAGACAAAGCTGCCTTAAGGACCATAACTGTAAGCCACCGGGGTATAGTAACAAGTATGAACAAGGTCAATCTATAAAAAAAAAAAAATATCAGTCTTTACTTTATTAAACACAATATCAAATGGTAAATATATGAACAGAAACCACCCACCATCACAAAAAAAAAAAAAAAAAAAAAAAAAAAAAAAGACAACGTTGTCTAAAATGAAGCAAAGGTGACGAGAGACGCTACACTCACATGTACACAACTCAATCATCCTTAATAAAGCAAAACAAATTGAAAGACTATAGGGTGGACTGTGTGTACACAAAAAAAACACCTAGAACATCTTGGCAGAATGATGCAGCAGGTACAGAGCAGTTGCATACATAGCCCACCAACATACAGAATCCAGGTCAATCAATAATCTGATTATCACATTGTGTGTCTGCCTATTTTGTATATGCATTGTGTTTTGGCAACAGAGCCCCACTTTAATAAAGTAAGTGAGTGGGTGGGTGACTGGAGGTATCCTTTTGATACCTCGTAATATGTAGGTTCCCTTTTGTTTTGTTTCTCCAATTCAAATCCTTCCATAGTAGTTTTAGCTTTAAACAAACTTTAAAGTTCAGCTGCTATGTATGACTCTTCTCAGAACACATCTGAGTATATCTAATCCTAGTATATGTTCCCTTCATATGATGCAACTGGAGTGTCCTGACTAATTAGAAGCCATGTTGTCAATCAATGCAATATAATGGAAGGGGGAGCTCAAATGCAGAATGTGAAGAGATCATTCTGTTTCGCATGAAAAGGAAAGAAAATTGGTAATGAAATGAATTCAGTGATTTCCTTAGGCCTTAATTTATACCTGCTCATCTGATGTATTTTCCACTCCTCAATACGTTTTTGGTTAAGAACACCTCGATCCTCCTCGCTGGAGCTGGAATTCTCCTCTTCGTCCAGCTCCTTCTGTATGTTCTGCCACTTCTGGACTAGAGAGGGCATCTTTACTTTACTCTTCTTAACCTACAGACAAAATCAGAGAGGATTACCAGTGAATATAAGCACATTTTATGTGACTACTTAAATTACACCAGCAGGCAAACTACAAAGATATGGTCTCTCTGCACACAGTTATTTCACATATCCTTTTTTTTACTGTTGCTTTATCAAAAAAATGAAGACTTATATGCTGGCCATTGCCAGCTCCTTCCCTCCATTGTCCATTCATAGAATACTTTCTATTTTTCGAATGGGTTCACATAATACAAAGCCTTCTAATGCCGTGTACACACGGGCGGACTTTTCGGCATCAAAGGTCCAACGGTCTTTCCGACGGACTTTTGAAAGAACGGACTTGACTACACACGATCACACCAAAGTCCGATGGATTCGTACGTGATGACGTACGACCGGACTAAAATAAGGAAGTTCATAGCCAGTAGCCAATACCTGCAATAGCGTCGGTTTTCGTCTGTCGTACTAGCATACAGAGGAGCGGATTTTTCAACCGGACTCGAGTCCGTCGGAAAGATTTAAAACATGTTCCAAATCTAAAGTCCGTCTGATTTTCCACCCAAAAAGTCCGCTGCAGGTCCGATGAAGCCCACACACGGTTGGATTGTCCGACGGATTTGTCCCGTCGGACCAGTCTGGTCGAAAAGTCCACCCATGTGTACACGGCATAAGAATTAGGCAAGAGGAGAGGAGGGGGGAGGCAGGGCAGCTGCAAACGGCTCTGTAGCTGGTCCATAGGAGACCTAAACCAGCATTAGAGCACCAGAAGGTTGGTGAAAGGAGCTAAGAAACCTCAACAATGGGACACAGAGAGGGGTTTTTAACAATTCCCTATTTTATCTAAAACAAAAAAACGGGAAAAAAAAGTATTTACATATAGTTAATGAAAAGTTCACCATTACCTCAAATTCAATAATGAATCAAAATAAATAAGGAACTCTGGCAGCTTTACACAGGATATACCTTACCACTACCATAAAGCAATTCTTGAACAAAGCAAGATAAACAATACCTTCATTTTTTTAGTCTTTTTCAGCTTCTCTGTTGCTTGTGGTTTGCTTGGAGGTGGGTGGGCTTGTGGGGGTGGGGCCTGTTGCTCTGGCACTGGAGGAGTTGGTATGTTTGCATGTGACATCACAAGTGGTATAGGTGGCACCATAGTATTGCTTGGAATAGTATATTCCAAACTAGTCATCACCATAGATGCAGGGACTTGGAGTGGAAGCCCCATATAACTGGATGCAACATTCATGGCAGTTATGGCAGGACCTGATGAAACAATGCACAGAAATGTCATCAAAGTTGCTCACAAGCTAAAAACCAATCACACTACAGATGACCGTAAACAAACGGGTGGCTTCAGTAACCAAAACTGCAGTGTTTATCCTCATGACACATCACAGGAAGCACCTCCATGGTTAACAGAGGACAGAATTAAAATTAGACTTGAGAAACTTAACATTAATAAATCATCGGGACAATATGGCTTGCATCCGAAGGTACTTAGGGAACTCAGTCAAGTGATTGCGAGACCGTTGTTCCTAATTTTTACAGGCAGTCTACTGACTGGAATGGTACCAGATGATTGGAAAAAAGCCAATGTAGCACCAATATTTAAAAAGGGCCCAAAATACATCCCTGGGAATTACAGACCAGTTAGCCTAACATCAATAGTATGTAAACTCTTGGAGGGGATGAAAAGGGACTATACACAAGATTTTAGTAGAGAACGGTATCATTAGCAGTAATCAGCATGGATTCATGAAGAATCGTTCTTGCCAAACCAATCTACTAACGTTCTATGAGGAGGTGGGTTGCCATCTAGATAAAGGAAGGCCCGTGTAGACGTGGTGTATCTGGATTTTGCAAAAGCATTTGACACAGTTCCCCATAAATGTTTACTGTACAAAATAAGGTCAGTTGGCATGGACCATAGGGCGAGTACATGGATTGAAAACTGGCTACAAGGGCGAGTTCAGAGGGTGGTGATAAATGGGGAGTACTCAGAATGGTCAGGGGTGGGTAGTGGGGTTCCCCAGGGTTCTGTGCTGGGACCAATCCTATTTAATTTGTTCATAAACGACCTGGAGGATGGGGTAAACAGTTCAATCTCTGTATTTGCGGATGATACTAAGCTAAGCAGGGCAATAACTTCTCCGCAGGATGTGGAAACCTTGCAAGAAGATCTGAACAAATTAATGGGGTGGGCAACTACATGGCAAATGAGGTTCAATGTAGAAAAATATAAAATAATGCATTTGGGTGGCAAAAATATGAATGCAATCTATACACTGGGGGGAGAACCTCTGGAGGTACTTAAGATGGAAAAGGATGCATGCAATGCCAAGCTGCTGCTAACAAAGCAAACAGAATATTGCCATGCATTAAAAAGGGGATCAACTCCAGAGATAAAACGATAATTCTCCCACTCTACAAGACTCTGTCCTGGCTGCACCTGGAGTATGCAGTCCACTTCTGGGCACCAGTCCTCAGGAAGGTTGTACTGGAAATAGAGCGAGTACAAAGAAGGGCAACAAAGCTAATAAAGGGTCTGGAGGATATTAGTTATGAGGAAAGGTTGCGAGCACTGAACTTATTCTCTCTGGAGAAGAGACGCTTGAGAGGGGATAAGATTTCAATATACAAATACCGTACTGGTGACCCCACAATAGGAATAAAACTTTTTTGCAGAAAAGAGTTTAACAAGACTCGTGGCCACTCATTAAAATTAGAAGAAAAAAGGTTTAACCTTAAGCTACGTAGAGGGTTCTTTACTGTAAGAGTGGCAAGGATGTGGAATTCCCTTCCACAGGCGGTGGTCTCAGTGGGGAGCATCAATAGCTTCAAGAAACTATTAGATGAGCACCTGAATGACCGCAACATACAGGGATATACAATGTAATACTAACACATAAACACACATAGGTTGGACTTGATGGACTTGTGTCTTTTTTCAACCTCACCTACTATATGTAACTATATGTAACTAAATCCTGACCTGCAGGGATAGCCTGCTGAGTGTAGAGCACAGGACAACTTCCTATTGTCACGGTTTGTTCCGAAAACATATCTGTAGCTTTCCTCTTTGAAGCCTTTCCAGATGCAGCCTGTTCATTTTTCACCTGAAATTACAAAAACAAGTAAATTATTTCATAGGCCACACACACACACATCTCAAGTTGTGCTCTGACTGCAGCCAAGCCCCACCCCTGCTGTTTAACAATTCAATGCCAGGGACCCTACTGACCTTAAAATATAAACTAAAAGGCAAAACCTTTTTTTTCCAGTTTTGGATAGAGGGATTAGAACACCTGTCAGTTTTTATTGCGGTCTGAGCCCCTGTTAGGGAGATTCACCCTATTTCTCCTGTTTACAATTATCATTGAAAGTAAAAGAAAATCCCAAATTTTGGGTTGTCCCCAGAAAATAGAGGGGAAATCCTCCAATGAGGACACTCATTCTGGTGACTTGGGCGTCACCACCAAGAGATTACCTTAATTTGCAGGGATTTCCTCACATCCTGTTTTGGCTATAGGACAGGAAGCAAATGGAAAAAGGGAAATCTCCCCAATGGGACAAAGATGGCAAAAATAAACAGAACAGAGGTTAAAACCCTCCACTAACCAAAATGAAAAAAATGTTTTGCTTATAGTTCTACCTTAACGAGGAACTAAATTATGGAAGCAGTACTCAAAAAAGGCAGCTAAAGGACTGGTCACCATTATTTCCTGTAATTTCCCTTCAGCCAATTTGTCCCCATCACTGATTTTTTTATGCCTTGTTCTGCACTGTGTCTCTGCATGACTGTGCAGCACAGAAGTGACACGTACAAATCTCCTGAGACTAGCAGTCAGAGAAAGCAGTGCCTTTGATCTCACACTGCAGATATACAACTATGAGGATGTAAAAAATTGAGCCATCATTACTGGCACAAGGCCTTATATTGTAATCTAGTCTTTTACAGTGTGTGTCCTCACCTTAGAGGCGGGAATCTCAGTGTTGGCAGAAGTCACAACTATGTTCTCCATTCCTGGGACTGGTGGCTCAACATTGTCATCATCTTCCATTTCAACCTCCTCTATTTCTTCTTCCTCCATGGGAGGTGGTGGTGGGGGAGGGGAGTCAGGAGGGGGAGGGGGTGGGGATTCGGGAGGGGGTGGGGGTGGGGGTAGAGGAACTTCTAAAGGCAGTGGGGGCTGCTGAACGTAGTTCCAGTTCTGACCAACTGGTGCACTGGGTAAGGTTTTAGCCAAGGTAGAATCTGGAAAAGAGAACAATGAATGTTATGAATACATAAAACATGCATCATGCCAGGTGGTGGATTGAACGTTCGTGAATCACTCATTCACTCCATACTCACTGCACCCTGCTCCTTGGCCAACTTCTCAGGTGGCCCTGAAATGCTTTTATACTCACCTGGATATTGGCACACATATACCTTCCAAACAGTCTGTGCTCAGTCCTCAAAATCTACAATCCCATGACTCCTGCTAGACAATGTCCTGATTTTTCGCCAGATCTTTGTTTTTTTGTGGTTTTTTTTTTTTTTTTAGAGAATAATGAGCACACCCCATGGTGTGACAATTTAGTAATCAGGGTTTGTTTCAAACCCGAACGTAAATACTGCTTTGATCATCTGATGACCTACTCCCCTGAGTCAACCAGCTTTCTGAAAGAGTGAAGACAGACAGCTTTGTTTGCCTCTCAGGCACACCATTGAGACATCTTATATCTGCCATCTACATGACCTATCATCTTCACACAAACAATGGAAAATACTGTAAAACACGGAGAACGAAGCCGGGGGTTGGGAATGCATACATAACGTCATAATGTCATACACAAGGCCTCCCTAAATATTTTTATCCAAGAAAATGGCTAAAAACAATATACTCATTTGTATAGAATGTCCGCCTTTTCTCCTTCATAAATCCTACTCTTTAAGTGCCAAAACACTGCTGGTGTTGTTTAGTGGAAGAAGGTAAATGTCCCATGATTCAACCATACTGGCAAAGTGTGCATCAGATCATTGAAAAAGTCACCATTTATTCCCAATACCTGCTGCATCATACAGCCATACCCGACAAGCACTATTGGAAATCCCTGGACATGGTAAATGCAGTCATAATTCGTGTTCTCACACACTGGAAGAAAACTTTAATACCTTCCTTGAAAGAGTGGTTCAATAGGTTAGAGTTGCAGAAGTTGATTTACACAAGACAAAACGTATCATCAAGAACTGAGCATGTTAGCCTTGCTTCAAATCGAAGCCCGATTATGCTATTATGTCCCAATTAGAGAAGACAACTGGTGACGTGAGAACTCTGGCAGACTGGAGAAGCTTTTTCCCCCCCATTCATACTCTCTTCTCTGCCTTTTTTTTTTTTCTTTTTCCTCCATTCCCCCCCCTCTCAATGACATATCAGTATTTTGCATTTCTCTGTGATACGCTATATAAGCCTGTACGTGCAATTTTTAATTATTTTCTTTTAACCTGTATTGTGCCTTTAAAAATGTTTGAAAAACCATTAAGGGGGGGCGATATGCAGCATTCAGTATATTAGTCCTCTTAATCTTCAAACCGGTTGCATCCAAATGTTTGAAAAATTTAGCTAATCAGTTCATGATTATGTAACCTATACAGTGATGTGTAAAAGTATTTGATCCCCTGCTGATTTTGTACGTTTGCCCACTGACAAAAAAAACGAGCAGTCTAATTTTAATGGTAGTTTTATTTTAACAGTGAGAGACATAATAACAAAAATATCCAGAAAAACGCATTTCAAAAAAAGTTATAAATTGATTTGCATTTTAATGACTGAAATAAGCATTTGACCGCTTCACAAAACATGACTTGGTGGCAATACCCTTGTTGGCAATCACAGAGGTCAGACCTTTATTGTAGTTGGCCACCAGGTTTGCACACATCTCAGGAGGGATTTTGTCCCACTCCTCTTTGCAGATTCCTCTCCAATCTCATTAAGGTTTCTAGGCTGACGTTTGGCAACTCAAACCTTCAGGTACCTCCACATATTTTCTATGGGATTAAGGTCTGGAGACTTGCTAGGCCAGTCCAGGACCTTAATGTCCTTTTTGAGCCACTCCTTTGTTGCCATAGCCATGTGTTTTGGGTCATTGTCATGCTAGAATACCCATCCATTCCAGACCCATTTTCAATGCCCTGGCTAAGGGAAGGAGGTTCTCACCCAAGATTTGATGGTACATGGCTCCGTCCATCATCCCTTTGATGCGGTGCAGTTGTCCTGTCCTCTTATCTTAGCAGAAAAACACCCCGATGCATAATGCTTCCACCTCCATGTTTGATGGTGGGGATGGTGTTCTTGGGGTCATAGGCAACATTCTTCCTCCAAACACAGCGAGTTGAGTTGATGCCAAAGAGCTCGATTTTGGTCTCACCTGACCACAACACTTTCACCCAGTTCTCCTCTGAATCATTCAGATGTTCATGAGCAAACTTCAGACGGGCCTGTACATGTGCTTTCTTGAGCAGGGGGACCTTGCGAGCAGTGCAGGATTTCAATCCTTCATGGTGTAGTGCGTTACCAATTGTTTTCTTGGTGACCATGATCCCAGCTGCCTTGAGATCATTGACAAGATTCTCCCGTGTGGTTCTGGGCTGATTCCTCACCATTCTCATGATCATTGAAACTCCACAAGGTGAGATCTCGCATGGAGCCCCAGACCGAGGGCAATTGACAGTTAATTTGTGTTTCTTCCATTTGCAAATAACCACACCAACTGTTGTCACCCTCTCACCAAGCTGCTTGGCGATGGTCTTGTAGCCCATTCCAGCCTTGTGTAGATCTACAATCTTATCCCTGACATTCTTGGACAGCTCATTGGTCTTGGCCATGGTGGAGAGATTGGAATCTGATTGACTGTTTCTGTGGACAGGTGTCTTTTATACAGTTAAAGAGCGGAGATTAGGAGCACACTCAGCTTGTTATCTGTATAGAAGGAGACAGAAATCTTGCCGATAGGGAATCAAAATACTTATTTCACTCATTAAAATGCAAATGAATTTATAACTTTTTTGAAATGTGTTTTTCTGGATTTTTTTGTTGTTATTCTGTCTCTCACTGTTAAAATAAACCTACCATTATAATATAGACTGATCATTTTTTTGTCAGCGGGCAAATGTACAAAATCAGCAGGGGATCAAATACTTTTTTCCCCTCGCTGTATACTTCATGGCTTATAGCAGTGGTTCTCAACCTCAGTCCTCAAGTAACCCCAACAGGCCATGTCAGGGGAACTTCCCTTAGATAAAATAGCTCTTATCAATACCATGTCATTGATATTGATTTAAAGCAGCTGTGCAAAAGTAAAGGAAAAACGTGAAAACATGGCCCGTTGGGGGGTACTTGAGGACCGAGGTTGAGAACCACTGGCTTATAGGACTGCTGTTGCCTTATCATAACCTTCACCTCCCTTTACTCTCCTACTGTACTGTGTATTGGCATATCTGAAAAGCATCAAAAGCCAAGTAAAGCAGACAGAAGACCAGAATCTCATTTAATCCCGTTTAGGGCTGAAACAACTAATCGATTAATCGACAACCAATCGATTATGAAATTAATCGATTACTATTTTCATAATCGATTAATCGGACAGTAACATAATGGGGTTAAAAAAAAAAAAAACTAAAATGAGCCCTTTATAGCACAAAAAGAGCAAATAATTGTTGCTGTAAAAATATTACTTTCACAGTTCTACAGTAAAAAAATGAACCCCTTACAGTAGTGATTATCTAAAGGGCTAATTTTAGTTTTTTTTTAACCCCATTATATTACTAAACGTCTTAGACCTGCTTCACACCTATGTGTTTTTGGTGCTTTTTGCAGAAACGCACTACAGTTCATTTACATGGCTTCCTATGGGACACGTTCACATCTATGCTTTTTTCAGCCGCTGCGTATTTGGAAAGGGTCAGGGACTTTTTTTTTTTTTTTCTTAACGCAAACCAGTGCTTTTTTGGTTCAATATACTTAAATGGAGAAGCTGCTAAAAAGCACGTAATGCGTTTTTGCAGCAATTTGTGTTTTTAAATTTGCCCAACAACAAATTGTCCAAAAAAAATGCAAAAACGCAAATCGCAGCAAAATCATGTGTGCAAAAATCAAAACGCACAGCAAAAAGCACTGCAGAAACGGATCAAAACCAAACTGCATAGGTGTGTACCGAGCCTTATGCTGGCCACACCGATCAATTTTCAGATGAGAATATTCAGACGAAAAATCTTTGTACATTCGCTGAATGAAAAAAATCGATCTCTGAGTCTGATGATATTTACCAGATTCACCCTTTAATAGTATATCTCCTCTAATAGTATATACAGTATATCTCTTCTAATTGTATATACAGTATATCTCCTCTGTCTTATTCTCAGAGTGGATTAGAGCTTTTGCTCCCTAACCATGAAGTTGGTAATTTATATTTACCACTGCATTGAGATATTTAGGAATACATTTCCTTTTTTTTTTTTAAACTTTACATATTAAACTAAATTATACACCACAGTTTTTTTTAAGGTTATTAACCGAATAATCGAAACAATAATCGGCCAACTAATCGATTATGAAAATAATCGTTAGTTGCAGCCCTAATCCCGTTACGTATATCTCATACTGGCTATTAAATGCATATTATACAAGTCCCTGAATTCTATATTAGCTTCCCAGCAGCACTCAGACTGTAAGAGGGAAAGGCAGCACTGCGAGCCAGTTAGGGCTCTATTGCATTTGCTGTGCTGTCAGACTAACTCTAGGAGTTTGCAGACAGAAGGAAAATGAAGAGTGATAGTCACATCAGTGCAATGATGCTAGTTCCTTGTCAAATCAGCAGACTGATGATCATAAAGTGAAATCTTGCTACTCCTGTCTGGAAAGGGGTGCTTGAATCCCAAGACTGGCTAAACAGAATCTGAAAGCCTTTTGCAATGACAGTTCACATATGAATTACAGCTGTCTTTTCAGATACTGGCCTGGAGTTCAATTTTATATGACAATTGTACCTTTGGTATTTAGTAGCTAAACTACAAATCATCAAGGTAAAAAGAAGGTAAAATATGCCCCTGCAATTCTAGGGAAAGCAATCCTGGGAAAGTTTGTGAACCAACATTACAGGATGAGTTATATACTGTACTGGCAAATCTGTACATTTTTTTTTTTGGAATGTTGCAATTCCATAGGTTTATGTTACAAATGTTATGGAGAAAAAAAATAAAATAAAAATAATGAACACAAGTCAATGTAAATAAAAAAAATAAAATAAAATGGTATACCCTTTGATATCAACATCAAAACATAAGCTCTCTGTAAAGCAACATTTTCTATTCAAGTTACCTGGGATACTTGTTGGTGGCTCAGGAGGAAGAGCCAATGCACATTCAACCTTGTCCTTTTCAGCCAATTTAGAGGCTGCTTGTATTTTATTTTGGGGTGCAGACCCCTCCTCTTCCTCATCCACATCAGGAAACTCCCACTGTGACTCTGCCGAGATGTCGTTAACATAGAAATATCGCCTATGATTCCTGAATCACAAAAAAAGAGACAAAAATCTGTAAATATTCACCCCTCGGATATTCGCCCAATAAGGTCCACACTCCTAAAGCTGGAATCAGCCAACAGGAGGGAACCTGACAAAAATGATCTCAACTTTGAAAGAAAAATGCCATCCTAAGATGGACTGGCATCGGTTTGCAGAGCATCTTTATGCAACTCTGAACACAGATCAAATTAAGATAACAAATTGCTTAAATGCTTAATACAGCTGGGGATGGTTGACACCACCATTCTGGTAATAAGTTCAAATATGATATCCACGGGATTAAAATATGTGTATACTTTTTGAGAGCTGAAAGATAAGAGAGCAAAGATCTTCAATTAAAAGCACAATGTACAGAAAAAAAAAAAAAAAAAAAAAAAAACTTAAAAAAAAGAAGAATTAAAAAAAAAAACCACAAGTATAAAAAAGAAATAATTTTGGTCTGACCTGCATCACGGGATGTATCTTGTTCTTCGCTGTCACCTTTGGGGCCACGAAGCTTGTCGGAACTTCACTGGTGTAAGATGGGAAAGGATAGGGATCCGGATCCTGAAATGGTCACAAAGCTTGCGCATGCGCATCCCCCTGTCCCTGCCCCATCAGCGCACTTGGCACTGAGAGTGAGTTCTACCCAACCTTTTTTTTTTTTATTTTTTTTTAGTCCTCTCAGGAAAGAGCTTTACATGGACAATATGCATACACAGCTATGAAAAAAACTTAAGTTTCTCCAATGTGCAGGCCCAAGTGCTCACTGTGCTCCAGGGATCTGCCCACCCAGAACCTAAAGTGCGGCCGTGTTCAGTCTCCAGACAGATGAGGTCACGAGGTCAGGTGGTGATGTCACAAGTCATGTTTTGAGATGTGAAAGGTGAAAATTGGGGAAGATTCGTACCTGTCCCAGTGGCAGGCCCAGCCTTTAGGGGTGGCGTTAATTTCATACTGTTTTATTTGTTCAGATGCGTCTTGCAATTTACGTTTCAGATAGATTCCGCTGAGCGCTCCTTCCCTCCAATCTGAGATTCGAGTCTGTTGGCGATACCAAAGAAATAAATGCAGCTGTGAGATTTCAGCAAATTGGCTTAGGGTTCAATACACTTCCAAATTACAGTCTGGGATTTTCCTCTCTAGTGTGCCAGCCTCCTCCTACCCACATTTTCTGTAAATCCCAGTTATAGTGGAAACTTTTTTTCTCCTTTTCACCCCCAAAAAAGGCCAATTTCCCCAGGTTTTTCACATGGATTGGAAGTTAACTTGCAATGCAGCCTTTTGGTAACCACTTTTACTAAAACATAGGGGTTGATTTACTAATGGCAAATAGACTGTGCACTCTGCAAGTGCAGTCGCTTCACAGCTTAGTAAGGCCCCTTTCACACGGGAGGATAGAATTGTGCTTTTAGCTGCGAACAGATGAAGTTATCTACCGCACCTAAATGCACACAATGCTTTTCTATGGCCCCATTCACAATCACGTGCAAGCAAAAATTCAGTTTTTTTTCATTCTTTGTAAAGTGATACTAAACACTGGATCAACTGCACAAGCAGAGTGAAATTGTACTTGCAAAAGTGCACTGTCTTATTTGCCTTTAGTAAGTCAACCCCATAACCCCAACACTGGACAAGAATGAACAAATACTCACCTCAGTCTGAAACAGCAGCACATGGAAGTTGGACACAGATTGCCTGTTTATGCCCAAAAACTCCAGTTTACTGATGAGATTATTAGCCAGCTCTCCAATCTGGAACTGCAAAAAAATATTAAAATAATAATAATAATAATAATAATAATAATAATAATAATAATAGTAGTAATAATGTGTTAGTTTGTAACAATTCAGTGAGTTTGTTAAACATAAACCCTATACTCCGTACAAGCAAGCCAAATACAAAAAAAGTGTCAACGAGAACCAGAGCAAATCACGCTCACATCCAATATTTCTGGTGTTGCACATTTACTCTAAACCCCCATTCACATCTGAGCGATTATCTGCTTGAAGCTCAAAAACGCTGGAGAAAAAAAAAAAATCAATTATTCTCTACGGAGAGGGCTCACATCTCCACTCAAAGTCGCCTGAAGCTCAAAGTTCTTTTTTTGTCACTAGAATCGGGCAGATTTATGAGTTTTGGGCGCATTTGTATTTCCATATAAATAAATGGAGACACACCATTCGTGCATTTCTGCGCATGTTTTTGCGTGATTTTCTGCTCAAATGAAAAAACAGTAAAAAAAAAAAAAAA
Source organism: Aquarana catesbeiana (assembly GCF_042186555.1). NCBI lineage: Eukaryota > Metazoa > Chordata > Amphibia > Anura > Ranidae > Aquarana > Aquarana catesbeiana. The sequence goes on along the minus strand of NC_133334.1, from coordinate 54,733,928 downwards.
TAGTAATATATGAAAAAATAAATGTAAAATACACAAATAACTAAACATCATAAAGAAGTAAAAATGCAATAATTAACCTATAACTTTAAAAAATATTAAATACATTATAATAATAAACAACACACAAACTCGAACAAAAAAAATACATTAATATTTTTGCGTTAGGGTGTTTATTTATATTTTTATTTTTTAATGGGTAAAAGTTAAAATTAAAGGGTTAATTATTTATTGTTACTTAGTATTTATTGAATTTATGATTCTTGTGTATTTTACACTTTATTATTTGTATAATAATAATAAATAAAAATTAAAAAAAAAAAAAAAAAAAAAATGAAATAACCCTAACCCCAACTGAACTCGAACCCCTTACGCAAACAAAAAAAACATAATAAAATGAAGAGTAATAAAAGAAGAAATAAAAGCTAATAGAAAAGCTAAAAAAGCTGAAATACCTAGCAACAAATGATGCAACAGATAATAGTTTTCTGTATTGGCTAATAAAAAAAAAAAAACTCCAAAGCCCTAAACCGCTGCATACGAAAACATGCAAACAATGCAGGAAAAAAAAAAAAAACGCTCAGACGCTACGCTCAGGTGTGAATGCAGCCTAAGGGCCCTGTCCAATCAGGTCCGCCAGTCAGTTTTTCAGGTGGACCTGACTGGACCCTCCATTCACTCCTATGGAGCGGCAGATGTCATCGTTGACATGTCCTAGAGGAGGGTGGGACCGGTCATCCACCTGCTCAGCAGAGCAATCACCCACTGAGCAAGCGGATCCCGCAAAACAGGGGCACCCGTGTGAAAGGGGCCCAACAGCCTACTTTGGGCATTTAGGCTTTCCATTATTAAGGAATGCTTCAAGAGCTTCCTGGAAGCATGGCATAAAACTGTATACATCATATTCACTAGTTAGATTAGGCACTTCATATTCTCAGCCATTGTGCATGCCACTGTATCCACTTTTGTGCTACTTTTCTCCCAATTTCTTATAACCATAACTTTTTTTTTTTTATTTTGGTCCTGCCCTAATCTGACGAATTTTTGGGTGAATATCCATACTATCACTCAGAAATTCACAGGATACAAGATACCATCAGGAGTCTAATAGGAGTGAGGTACCATCTAGTCATTATTTTGAAGTTAGTCCATTGTATTCAATCTGATTTTACAGAGGAATGGTTCCAGAGAGAGGGCAAAGAGGAGAGGGGACAGAGGGCATCCCTGTCGTGTCCCATTACCAATAGGGAAGGGGTCAGAGAGGAAACCATTTGCTTTCCCCTGGGCTGTCAGGTTGGAGTAGATCTTGGCTATCCAGCGCAGCATGGTCTCACCCAGACCAATATGACGGAGCGCCGAAAAAGATAAAATCCCAGTTCACACAATCAAACGCCTTTTTGGCGTCAGTGCTTAGGAAAACACGTGCGGTATTGGTAGAATTTGCTACATGAAAGGAGATTAAAGCACCTTGATTGTATTGTCTCTTGCCTCTCTAGTGGGGATAAAGCCCACCTGGTTAAGATGAACCAGAGTCTGTAGTTGTTGAACCAGCCGGGTAGCCAAGGTCTTAAGAAATAGCTTTAGGTCGACATTTAAGAGCGAGATGGGTCTATAGCTGCTGCAAGACATAGGGCCTTTGCCTTCCTTATGGATAACCGAGCGCTCAGGGTGTCTCTGGGGGAAAATAGAGTCTAAACCAAGCGTGCTGAAGATTCATCATATATGGGCCGAGGATTGGGAGAAGAGTTTTATAGTATTGTATAGTGTAGCCATCTGGGCCCGGGCTTTACCAGGTTTCATGGCGCCTACTGCTTTCTGGAGTTCCTCTAGGGTTATAGGGGAATTCAGCTCTTCCTGAATCTCGGTAGAGAGGGAAGGGAGTTGAGGGAAGAAATTATTTAGTCCTCAATAGTGGCTTGGGGGGGGGGGGGTGGGTGTTCGATTCGGCAGGTTATAGAGAGATGAGTAAAAACCTTTGAATTCCTGTGTAATATGTTTGGGTAGTACAGCTTTCTGACCGCTGGAGGTTACAATCTGGGGAATATGAGGACAATCTATGGTCCCTGACCATGCTAGCCAATACTTTCCCGCATTGCATTTATCTCCCGACTCAGTTAGTTTTACGGCAAAATTGTAATGCTGCTTTGGCCTTGTAATGTAGTAGCTCAGTGACCTGTTTGCGTATTAACTTCTATTTCTGTATTAGTTCTATTTCCAATGAGAGGGAGCGTGCTTGTGGCGTGACTCGGTGGCAAATAGTTTGTCTAGGAGCCGAGTGAGTTGTTCACCCCGTTCCCGTTTGACCCGTGCACCATGCTTAATGAGTGTACCCCTGAGAACTGTTTTGTGGGCTTCCCAGAGGGAACCTGGGTCGCAATCTGAGCGAGCGTTTGTTTGGAAGTAGAGGCTTAATTCCTTGGGCACATCTGCTAATATCTCTGGCACCTGTAGGCGACTTTTGCTCAGTCGCCAAAAGCGGGGTCTGGAGGAGGACATCCCAGAGAGTGCATACACCAGGGAAACGGGAGCATGATTAGACCATGTTATATGGCAAACGGAGGAATCGAACACTGCATGGAGTTATCCATGAGGAATTAAAAAGTAGTCCGTTCTGGTAAATACCTTGTGCGGAGAAGAGCAGAACGTGTAATCCCGTTCCCCAGAATGCTGCAACCTCCAAACATAGACCAGCCCTATGAAAAGACTGAGCTATTCGTTTCCAGGAACTTGGAAGGATAGAGGAAGATCCAGAGGAGGTGTCTACAGAGGGTAGCAGGGGGACATTAAAGTCTCCTCCGAGGATTAGCTGCCCCTCAGTAAAGTTCAAACGTTTTTCTAGGGTTTGGTGAATAAAGACATCCTGATGATCATTAGCAGGTGTAAAGAGTTGCCATAGTGACCTGCAAGTCAACTATCAGTCCCTTGAGGAACACATAGCGTCCATCAGGGTATTTAATAGAGTCTTGACATTTCCAAGGAATTTTACTGGAAAACAAAATGGAAACCCCTTTGGACTTGGCTGCTGGTTTGTGGAGTGATACGTCAGGGGGTAAAATCTATTTTTGAGGATGGGAAGTTTATCTTTCTTAAAGTGAGTCTCCTGGATGAAAGAAACATCCGCATGAGAGTGTCTTAAGTCATTCAGGAGCATGCGTCTTTTCGGGTATGTTGAGGCCTTTTGCATTTAACGACACTACTTTAATATTGTCCATCGTCGCCGCAGGAGGGTGGGGGGTAGAGCAAAGGTAAAGAAGGGTAATAGAAAGGATGGGGTTTAGAGAGACAGAAGATGAAAGAAATAAACTATCAAGCTAAGGGTACCAAACCCTAATGTATCCAAATCTGTAAGAAGCAAACTTGTAATATCACACATCCCCCAAGATACTGATAGACTACGTGGGGGAGTGGTTAGTCAAAGTCCAATAACAGAGGGCCCAACCCTCCCATCCACCCCAGCAAGAGTGAAGTATAACGAAAAGCAATAAACTAAAAACAGTGAAGATAACCAAAAAGAATCCCCCCAAAAAAGATGGGGGGGAAACACAAGGCGTAGAGAATGAGCCGATGGAAAAGGCTGCGGAGTGGCCCACGGAGGTCAGCGCCCCGCCCGCCCAGGGTCACCCGCCCACCATTGTGAACCACGACGAAGAGCCAACCATGCGGGACACAAGGCATCCTATTGGGGGTGCACAACCAGGGACGCCAAATGAAAGGGAGTCCTGCAACTCTGATTGGCCTGCGGGGGGGGAACTACATCCCACAGCACGCCAGTACAGCGCAGCGGCCAATGCCGGCGCGAGAAGGATATACTCCCAACCTCCCCCCCACCCAAGAACACCCGGGGGAGGAGAAGAAGGGGGGGTCCCAATCAACAGTCCCAGCATCAGTCACACCTCATAGGGACACCGTTAAAACTGTCAGGAACAAAATAACAGTATTAGCATGCAAACACACAGTATGAGATAAACCAGGGCATGCAGGCATAAAAATAACAGTGTATTCCTGGTGCAAGACAATATACAGGATACCGGGTGGACATCAGTTCCCCCAGTGCATCAGGCCGAACAGCTGGCTTATCAGCAACGCTACAGGAAGAGGAAGAAAATTGGGGGATAGTGCCAATCAGGTACCGGGAAAATGTGTAGAGCTAATGTGCTGTAGCCTCGAGAGAACAAAGAGTAATGTACAGCTACCTGGCGAAACAAGAAGGGTTGTGAGTGAAGGTGCTGTTCACTATTTACCGATCCATCTACGACTCACGCGGTCCCTTCTGGGATGGTGCTCGAGTACAGCATCGACTTCTCTGTGGTCTGGATTGATAGTCGCTGCTGGGGGTGAAATGGCCCTGGCGACCGGGTGTTCTTGGCAAGAAGGTTAGCCAGTTCGGGACTGCTATCGGGTCAGACTCCAGGAAGACAAAGAGGGCGGGAAGGGACTCCGGCGTGCAGGGGGTAAAAGATTGCTGGTTTTTACGGAACGCGACAGAGGGGGAAACCCCATTGGTAGGTGACATCAAGTCTCCTGGCTAGATCCAACAGTGGGCAAAGAAGGGCCCAGCGCTGCAGCCCTGGATAGATCTCCTGAGAATGGCTTTGTGTATGTAGTGATGCAACCAGCAGATCACATCTTGTGGTCTAGCTGGGTCATTAGTCCGGAAGGCCCAACGCTCTGTGGATCCGGTCGAGTTCAACCTGCTCCGGGGTGGTTCACCTCTTCCAGGCTCCTGAAAATAGTAGCTGCAGTGTAAGCCAAATCTTCTACTCCCGTGGTAAACCCCAGAGCTGCAGGTTGTTACGGTGGTTCCGATCTTCTATATCCTCTAGATGCAGTTGTAGGGCCACCACAGCATCTGTGTGTGATCCCTGGAGAGATTTCAGAGCAGTCATCCTCTGTTCCAGCATGGATAGTGTGGACTCTCCTGTGGCGAGTCTGGTGGTAAGGGCTTGCACGTCAGTCTTGACTGCTCGGAGTTCTTGTCTGTGCGTTTCCTCCACTCGCCCGATAAGGGCCTCTATGTCGGCCCTAGTTGGCAATGTCTGCAGGAGGGATCTTAGCTTGGCATCAGCTCGATAAGTCAAGGTGGGATGCGGTGATCCTCGCGGGTCTGATAGGAATGCAGCTGGGATGTCAGGGTAAGCCTCTGAGCCCTGGGAAACTGCGGATGAAACACGGGAGCCGTGTGGCTCGGGGGCTTCTGAATGCAGGCCTTGTGGGTCTGCCATCTTGGGTTTCGGGGAGCTTGGCATGGAAGTTTGAAAGAACCTCTGGATCTCACCCTCGCAGGGGGCTGCTTTAGTGGACTTTGTGTTCTTTTTGGCCTCCTTGGATGAGAGTCTAGTTTACAAAATTGAGCTGAATTAGCTGGGGTGGATAGGAGACAATCAGGAGCTCCTCAGACACGTCTCTACTCGGCCATGTCCAGACCACGCCCCCAAAGCAAGATTGTTTACTTTATATGTCCTACTATAAAGCTTTAGAGGGTAAGATAGAACAACCAAATAGAACAAAAAGAAAATTCTTGAACAGATCTACTTACTTATGTGATATGAAAAAACTAAGTAGTAACAAGTAGTATAAGACCAAGAGGACTCAGCAATTACCTTCAGATCGTCATCTTCCTCATCTTCTTGCTTTGGAGCCATTTTCAATGGTGCAGTGTCACTTTCTGTCTCTACTGTAGAAGCTGGACACTCTGGAGCTTCTGCCCCCATTTCTGAAAGTAAGTGACAAAGAATTATAAATAAAATATTCAAGAGATAAAGAAAATAATCTAATTGTGGGGGTGGGAAGTACATTCGGGAAGGATCTTCATATTTTCAGTGCAGCCCCAAACTTCAGTTTTGAAGGAAAGTTTTCTATGTTGATCTTAAGGGTCATGCCAAAAAAACCTCTATAAACTCTGCATTGTCTCACCGGTCTCCGGTGTTTCCCGGCCAGTCTTGGAGGAGCTGCGGCTGGTTGATTCAGGGCTGGCTGATGGAACAAATACTTTCCACTTGCTAATGACAGGCTTCGCCTTCTGAGCTTCATCCGATTGGCTGATATCAGAGCGTGGGCTGGACCCAGAAAAACTGACATCACCTTCTTCCAGTGCTCGAAGCTCAGCCTGTTAAGAGGAATATTAGGTTATCACATTTTCAAAAATGCCACTGGACATGTAGCCAACCAAAGAAGCTGTAAGGAATTACACAGTGAATGACACACTAGGGACACCTGCTTGTGCTGACTGGATCATCTGCCTTTGGTCTCAGCTATCTACAGTGCCTTGCAAAAGTATTTACCCCCCTTGGCTTTTTACCCATTTTGTTACATTACAGCCTTTGGTTCAATTTTTTTTTATTCTGAATTATATGTGATGGATCAGAACACAATAGTCTAAGTTGGTGAAGTAAAATTAGAAAAATATATACATAAAACTATTTTTCAGAAATAAAAAACTGATAATTGGCATGTGCGTATGTATTCACCCCTTTGTTATGAAGCCCATAAAAAGCTCTGGTGCAACCAATTACCTTCAGAAGTCACATAATTAGTGAAATGTCCACCTGTGTGCAATCTAAGTGTCACATGATCTGTCATTACATATACACACCTTTCTGAAAGGCCCCAGAGGCTGCAACACCTAAGCAAGGGGCACCACTAACCAAACACTACCATGAAGACCAAGGAACTCTCCAAACAAGTAAGGGACAAGGTTGTTGAGAAGTACAAGTCAGGGTTAGATTATAAAAAAAAAATAATAATATCCAAATCTTTGATGATCCCTAGGAGCACCATCAAATCTATCATAACCAAATGTAAAGAACATGTCCCAACAGCAAACCTGCCAAGAGACGGCCGCACACCAAAACTCACAGACCGGGCAAGGAGGGCATTAACCAGAGAGGCAGCACAGTGACCTAAGGTAACCCTGGAGGAGCTGCAGAGTTAAACAGCATAGACTGGAGTATCTGTACATAGGACGACAACAAGCTGTACGCTCCATAGGAGTTGGGCTTTATAGCAGAGTGGCCAGAAGAAAGCCATTACTTTCAGCAAAAAACAAAATGGCACGTTTTGAGTTTGCAAAAAGGCATGTGGGAGACTCCCAAAATATATGGAGGAAGGTGCTCTGGTCTGATGAGACTAAAATTAAACTTTTTGGCCAAAGAAAAGCTATGTGGGACGCAAACCCAACACATCACATCACCCAAAGAACACCATCCCCACAGTGAAACATGGTGGTGGCAGCATCATGCTGTGGGGATATTTTTCAGCAGTCGGGACTAGGAAACTGGTCAGGGTTGAGGGAAAGATGGATGGTGCCAAATACAGGGATATTCTTGAGCAAAACCTGTACCACTCTGTGTACGATTTGAGGCTAGGACGGAGGTTCACCTTCCAGCAGGACAATGACCCCAAACACACTGCTAAAGCAACACTTGAGTGGTTTAAGGGGAAACATGTAAACGTGTTAGAATGGCCTCGTCAAAGCCCAAACCACAATTCAATAGAAAATCTGTGGTCAGACTTAAAGATTGCTGTTCACAAGCGCAAACCAACCAACTTGAAGGAGCTGGAGCAGTTTTGCAAGGAGGAATGGGCAAAAATCCCAGTGGTAAGATGTGGCAAGCTCATAGAGACTTATCCAAGGTGACTTGGAGCTGCAAAAGGTGGCTCTACAAAGTATTGACTTTAGGGGGGTGAATAGTTATGCACACTGACTTTTTCTGCTCTTTTGTCCTATTTGTTGTTTGCTTCACAAAAAAAAAATCTTCAAAGTTGTGGGCATGTTCTGTGAATTAAATGATGCAAATCCTCAAACAATCCATGTTAATTCCAGGTTGTGAGGCAACAAAACAAAAAATGCCAAGGGGGGTGAATACTTTTGCAAGGCACTGTATGTGGACTACAGAACAACATCCTCTGTGTTTTGGAAGGGTGGAGTCCTGTAGTAGCCTGCTTCTGTTGTACCGATACATTATGGTGAGAGAGCATTGTCACCTTAGACCCAGAAGGGAGTTACAGGCAGAAAAAAAAACAAGCCTTTTGAAGAAAAGCAACTAATGCAGTCACCACATCTGGTAAGCTGCAATATACTACATTTTTGCTCTCAGGTTTGGAAAAGCTTTTTAGCAGGGCTTGTTATGTTAATGGTACAGCTGTACATTAATGGAAATGTCTGAATGCCAGACATCAGCTGCCAATGAAAACTTCTCAAGAGATGCATTTTGCTTAATAGAGCCGTTTTTAAAATACAAGGATTTACCTTCCTTCTCTCCAGCACCCTCTCCAGTTCCAAAGTATCCTCCGGCTCCTCTGCTTCTTCCTCGCTCTCGCCAGACTGCACAGTGCTACAGACATCTTCCTGGGCCTGTTCATCAGCAGCCAGCTCGCTATCAGTGCAGACAGCAGCCATGTCTTCATCGTCCTCACAGGTAGGCTCAACCACATCCTCTTTACATATGACCCGTCGCCTCCAGCGATCCTCCTCCTCTTTTACAGCATCTGGCAACAGCGGGGCGAGCAGAGATGCTGCCACACCAACTTTTTCCTCCTCTTTGTTAGACAGAGCTTGGATTCCATCATTCAACTCCTACAATACAAAAGTCCTGTTTATTGCACATGAGGATAGTTAAATTTTTACCTATTCTACATAAAAACAGCAATAAGGCCATGATAATTTTCCCTCAAAATGGCCACATGTCAAAAATGTGTTTCTTTAGCCGTCCAAGCTAGCAGTTAGTCCATTTCTGCTTCTAGGGAAAATGGCAGACATGGCTGGGCATATATCCCTTTCAGAAAAACAACTAAGAAGCTACTGCTTTCTAACTTGGCTGTAAAAGCATTCAAATATAACAAATGGTAACTAACAAATAACAGTGCAAATTATGACTATACCATATACATTACATAAAATCTTGTATAAAAGTGACCTCTTACATTTGAAAAAAAACATCCTGTGAAGGCATCTTAGTGCTTATTTCCCAAATGACCCTGTATGGTCTAGAGTGCCCCCTTATCCTGAATATACAAAGTCAGAGTCCTCGACTTTTGCTTTCACTGGTAAGCTCAGTAGCAGTATACTCATTATACTGTGGAAGGCAGAGGGCATGACAAAGCACTGAATTTAAGCATAAGCTGAGGCCTCCTTGAAGTGCAATGCAACCCAGGATCAGTGGGCTTCCTGGGTCCACACATGATCATTAGAAAAAAAAAAAAAAAAAAATTCATCTCGGTATGAGTGTGATAGGCCATTTTATTTAGGCGACTTTAGGAATCAGGGACTGATCTGAATTGTGTTTTTTAAAGTGCTGTAGAATTTCAGCATTAAAATAAATAAATAATAATAAAAAAATAAAATAAAAAGGGAAGGGGAAAAAAATAAAATACTTTCAGGCATCTTGTAATGACTACTCTAAGGCTTTACAACAACAAATACATGACCACATACCTTCTTTGGTTCTTTTTTGGGAAGCACTGGCACACTGCTGACAGCCAAAGTATCTTCTATTACCTCAGGAACAGACTCAGATGTAACCATACTGGAAAAGTCCAAAGACTCACTGCTGAAAGCCAATAACATTCCATTATAGCTTACATTTAGTATATAGGAGGAAAGGCAAAAGTCACTAAATGAAGGCCTCACCTGTTTGTATATCCTTGAGCTCCCTGTACTTGGGAAGCCAGACTTTGAGGCAGCTCCCAGGTCACTTCATTGGTCTGAATATTCCAATAGTAATAACAGCCGGTGTTCTCATCCCACACTTCCTGCCAGTCTCCCATGTCCACGTCAACTAAAGGAACACAAAATAGAAATATGTTACATCTAAAAAGCCCACATAGAAGAAGAAAGCCCAGAGCCGTTTATATTTCTTACCTCCAGCCAGAGAACAATGAGTGTCGTAATGCCATAATTCCCCTGTGGCATTTGGCTCTGCTCCATTATGAGCACCAGAGGTCACGCTGTGAGAATCTTTTGGATCTGGCTTTGGAGGAGTTGGTGGAGGAGCTGTAGAATTGGCCGTATCTTCCCCTCCAGACAATGCAGGAGCTGTGATGGCATCGATCTCCTGATAAAAGCAAAAAAAAAAACCTTTAGGATATCAAAAATGCTGAGTTAGACTTACCGGTAACTCCTTTTCTGAGAGTCTTCCAGGACAATGAAAAATGAAAATTCAGTCAGCGCAAACACAAATACCCGAATCCGAAATATAAGCAGCTGAACACTAAAGTTAAAACATATAAAACCTTTAAAAAGTACTATAAAAATAACAATGCAGCGCTATAAATAAAATCAGCAGACTAACACATTTGCTCATGGCATATATAATTAAAGTCCCCTTAAATATGGATAGTAAAGAGTAAACAGAAAGTAGTCTCCTCTACGGTGGTGAGGGTGCTCTCAGATATTCATAGGGTGCAACGAAAATCCGTGATTCCACCACCAGTAAGCCAAACCGCTCACCTCAATCAATGGACCCCTGAACTAACAGATGGGTCAGATAAAGCTTTCACCACTCACAGTGGTCATGAATGGAGGCTTGAATGGGTAGATAAATGAGGTAGGTTGCCACATCACTTTGAAGAACCGTACTCTGTTGCTCTTATTTTTCAGCAAGATGTATGAGATGTCAGGGAGGGAGGAGCGCACGTTCAGAGCATGCTCCATCAGCCTATATCATATAGCCTGATGAAGAAGCACGCATGCTCTCAACGCGCGCTCCTCCCCGCTCTCTCTCCAACTGGAAGTGACGTACACAGCTGTCTGTGAGCTGTCCTGAGTGTTCCTGAAGCGCTGGGAACCACCGGCATCCCTGGACCCATCAGCTGGCTCTTCATGATGAACCACATTATTAATCCCACATGCGCTGACATCTCGTACATCTTGCTGAAAAATAAGAGCAACAGAGTACGGTTCTTCAAAGTGATGTGGCAACCTACCTCATTTATCTACCCATTCAAGCCTCCATTCATGACCACTGTGAGTGGTGAAAGCTTTATCTGACCCATCTGTTAGTTCAGGGGTCCATTGATTGAGGTGAGCGGTTTGGCATCACGGATTTTCGTTGCACCCTATAAATATCTGAGAGCACCCTCACCACCGTAGAGGAGACTACTTTCTGTTTACTCTTTACTATCCATATTTAAGGGCACTTTCATTATATATGCCATGAGCAATGTAATAGTCTGCTGATTTTATTTATAGCACTGCATTGTTATTTTTATAGTCTTCCAGGACAGCCATGAGACCTAGGGCTCCTCCTACCAGGACAGGAAACACATGGTCCTCCAGGCCCCATGTCAGTATTCGAGAACTGTAGGACGTCCCTGTAAAGCATATGCATAATACACATAACTTCCAAGACAAAACCAGGTGGGAATCCGGCTGTCCTGGAAGACATTTAGAAAAGGAGTTACCGGTAAAGTCTAACTCAGCTTTTCTCCAAGCTTCTTCCAGGACAGCCATGAGACGATGAGCCAAAACTTACCAGTCTAGGGAGGGACAACTGCCTGAAGGACCTTACGACCAAACGCCTGCTCCTGAGCAGATAGGAGATCCAGGCGATAATGTTTAATGAAGGTCAAAAAACTGGACAATGTGGCAGCCCTGCAAATTTGTTTCAGTGAGGCTCCAGCCCTCTCAGCCCAAAGCACAGAAAAGGCACTTGTTGAATGCGCAGTGATAAAAGGCGGAGGAACTGCCCTAATTTTGTATGTTTCAGAAATAGCTTTCTTTATCCATCTAGCCAAGGTGGCTTTAGATGCACTCTTTCCCTTGTGTGCTCCTGAAAAAAGAACAAATAAGGCGTCTGTTTTTTTTAAAGGTCTTGGTGACCTCAAGGTAGACGAGAAGAATTCTTCTCACGTCTAAAACGAAATTTTCTTTCTTGGTCGCCCTTTGGCGAACTACAAAAGGTTGGCAGTACAATGTCCTGGGATCTCTGGAATGTACTGGCCACTTTAGGCAGAAATCCTGGATCAGTTTTCAAAACAACCCGATCCTCAAAAATTGTGAGGAAAGGCTCCCTCACTGATAGGGCCTGTAACTCACTTACCCTACGAGCTGAAGTAATTGCTACAAGCAAAACTGTTTTTAAAGGTAAGTAACTTAACTGAAATATCCTCTAGGGGCTGAAAAGGAAATTCTACCAGAGTTTGAAGCACCAGTGACAGATCCCAGGTTGGACAACTTCTAACCACTACTGGCCTGGATTTAGAAATTGATTTGAAAAATCTAGCTATAGTGGGATTTTCCAAGAGAGAAAAATTGGAGAAAAACACTGATAGCTGCCATCTGTACCTTTAAAGTACTAACTGAAAGACCTTTGTCGACACCCTCTTGAAAAAAATTCCAAAATTTAAGGAACATCATGAGTTAATCTTTGATTTTCAGATAACCATGAGTTAAATTTCTTTCAGACCTTGGAATATATGGCTCTAGTGACTGGTTTTCTGCAATTTACCAGGGTCTTGACTATTTTGTCAAAGAACCCCTGGGCGCTTAGTAGCTTTTCTTCAGATACCAGGCCGTCAAGCTTAAGGAAACCACCTGTGGGTGCGACACTGGACCCTGCGATAATGAGTCTTGTCTCTTCAGAAGGCTCAGTGGAGGCTCTGAGACCAGAGTCTGTAACAGGGAAAACCATGGCCTCTTGGGCCAAAAAGGGGCTATTAGGGTAAGATCTGTTTCTTCTAGAAGTGACTTTCAGAGGACTTCCGGAATTAGCCTGATCGGTGGGAAGGCATAACAGAGGCCGAATGGTCATGGATTTGCCAGAGCATCGATCCCCAATGATTGATCTGCTGGGTTCAGAGAAAAGAACTTCTCTGTCTTGCGAATGTTCTGAAGTGGACCTGGTTGCAGATCAGGACATCCCCATCTGTCGGTGAGACCCGCAAAGATTTCGGGATGAAGGGACCAATTGTCTCGACATACCCGGTAGCAGCTAAGCAGCTAAGATAATCTGCTAGACAGTTGTGTCCCCTTCAGGTGTACTGCTGTAATTGAGGCTAGATTCCCTTCTGCCCATGATGAAATCTCCTGGGCAATAGATTGAAGTATCTGACTCCTCGTACCTCCCTGTTTGTTGATGTACGCAACAGTAGCGATGTTCAGAAAAATGTTCTGGCTGTCGGCTTTTTCTTATTCTCTAGAAAGGCCTTTTTTCTATTGGCCGTGGGTTCCAGCGCCTCTTGCAATCCTGGTCCAAAAAGATGATCGCCTAAACATATTAGACCCCCCCCCACCCCACCCCAGGAAGAGCCCTAGGTCTCATGGCTGTCCTGGAAGACGCTTAGGAGAAAAACAAAATATAAAAGAACATTGCAATGTATGGACTTCCCTGTACATTGTGTCAGCGATGAGAGTGAACACACACACACACATACTGAAGGCTCCACCAAGCATAAATGTCTTCAGCTTGAAGAGGCCACTGCAGCCTGAATATGTCAGTATGCCTCTTTTAAACATTGTAATCGTCTAATACAATTTCAGCATTTGAAAAAAATATTAATTTAAAATGTATAGCACTATAACGCTAGAAAAATACTTGAGCAAATTAGTTAACAGACAGGATCTGATGCTACTAAATTTGGCCTAAGCATCTAAGAGTCAATGACCCCTGAGAATAATTTGGCCAGCTAAAATAAAAAAATAAAAAAAAGGTCTGGCCTTGGTAATGTAATGGGTCTCCAGCAGCAACAAAAAAGCAAAGCAGCTCTATAAGTGTTGAGTGAGGAGCCAGTGCACGGCACCTCTGCCAATCAAAAGGGGTAGGGGTTGAGGCAAAAGTAGAGGTTTTACTACTGGGACTGGAAATTCTTTAAAGATCTGCAGCGTAAGATCAAAATTTAGTAATATGTTGAATGAAATGTAAAGTTACCTCTGATCCATACAATATTGGGCCTATAACACAAATCAGACAATACAGGGCATTTACAAAACATGCATGGGCTGGGCATTTTCTAAAGTATGAGTTTCTATCTGAAGTACAATTTAAAGATAATTGGAAGTATTTTAGAAAGGTCAATGTTTTTTAACTGGTTATCTGCTTGTGTTTTACCCCCCCCCCCTCAGCATCCTGCTTCTGTGGATACTGGTTGACAGTTGGCACACAAATGCATTTCTATTCAACACAGTCCCCTCTCGCATTCTTTTCTAGGGATAAATAACTTAATTGCAACAAATTGATTATTAATACAAGTATTCCTACAGCTCTCAATCATAAAAACAAACAAGACCCCAAACCCTTCCTAAACAACTTTGAAACACTTTGTAAACCAGTGCTTGATATGCATCTGCATCCATCACACAAGTGTTGTTACCACAAGCTAACCACGTATAAGTTATCTTACCGCAAGGAAGTTGGCCAAAGTACTGTCAATGTCAGTAGAAGCATTTGCTTTTGTAGCAGGGGTAGGTTTGGACTTCTCTGGCGAGTCCCCATCTTCATCATCGCTGTCTGTGTATGCTCCAAGCAGACAAAGACCACCTATTGATATAAAACAGCTTAGACCAATTCTAAAGTAAGAGAATATGAAATAAACCTATTATGCCAACTGCTTTTATCATTCACTAAATCCCGCTCTGTAGAGAGGCCTCCTCTTTTACACGGACTCCTCACAAATTAATGGGATAATCTCAGTGCTCAACAGTATTTTTAGAAACATTAACATATTAAGGCAAGCAAGTTTCTAACTGATGGGATTGTCTTTAACCAGTTCCGGACCAGCCACTGCAGTTGTACTGCGGCAGGTTGGCTCCCCTGGGCGAGCCTCCGTAACTGTACATTGGCCCTTTAAGGGGCTGTAGGAGGCGCACCCGCACCGTGTGCCCGTTGGGCACCCGTGATCGCTCATGACAGAGCAAGAACCGGGATCTGTGTGTGTAAACACACAAATCCCGGTTCTCTCAGGGAAGAGGAGACAGATCATGTGTTCATACCAGGTATGAACACCGATCTCCCTCCTCCCTAGTCAGCCCCCCCCCCCCCCCCCTACAGTTAGAACACACCTAGGGAACACAGTTAACCCCTTGATCGCCCCCTAGTGTAACCCCTTCCCTGCCAGTGACATTTATACAGTAATCAGTGCATTTATATAGCACCGATCGCTGTATAATTGTCAATGGTCTCAAAAATGTGTCAAGTGTCCAATGCAATATTGCAGTCCCGATAAAAAAAAATAAATACATTTAAAAAAATAAAATAATAATAATAAAAATGCCATAAATATTTTCTCTATTTTGTAGATGCTATAATGTTTGCGCAAACCAATCAATATACGCTTATTTTGATTTTCTTTACCAAAAATATGTAAATAGTTTTTAAAAAAGAAAAAAAAAAAATTGGGATATTTATTATAGCAAAAAGTAAAAGATGTGGTGTTTTTTTCAAAACTGACGCTCTTCTTTTGTTTATAGCGCAAAAAAAAAACAAAAAAAAACCAAAACGCAGAGATGATCAAATACCACCAAAAGAAAGCTTTGTCAGTTAAAGCAACGCAGTGCCGTATCGCAAAAAATTGCCTGGTCATTGAGCAGCCAAATCTTCCGGGGCCGAAGTGGTTAATGTAGTTATTTTTCTGCTTCTTTTTGTGATTTTTTTTTTTTTTAACATTGTTAAAGGAAAACCTGCACGTTAAATATACACAATAGAGTTTGATACACTAGATGTATATATGAAATTCTGTTCATGTTATAAGCTAAACAACTACATTGAGTAGTCCGAATACAAATTATTTGACATAAAAAAAAATAAAGTCATTTAATGCCTTGTTAGCTGCTTCTTTTTTGTGAGCAAAGGCACAACTTTGGGAAGGTCAAGAAGACTCACTGTAAAGGATACCTACATTTATTTACATAAACATTTATTTTTATAAATCATACACAGAGGGGGGCACTACAATAGGTGGCAGTGCTGATGGTGCAAACAGGTTAGAGTGGCTTAACAACCACTTTAAGGTTCTACTGTAAACTCTACTGAGTGGGTGGTTTCAGATGGGGGAGGAGGTGAACAAATGAGAAGAGGGAGGTAGAAGGGACCAAAAAAAGAAAAATGGTTAGGCTGTGGGTACAGATGGTACATGTGTAGAGGGAATTCCTATCTGGAGACTCTATTGCTTCTTTCTCATTTGACTTTTGTACTGAGAAAACTAAGCCTAGAAAGACAATTCTACTTTTCTCTGATAGAATATACCTGCAGAATCAAAGATCTTTGTACATCCTGAAAAAATTTTAATGAAGGAATCCCTCCCTTGCATGCCTTTGAATGTAAATGCTCCTTAAGTTTGCTCACAATTAGCCAAGCACATATATAAAGAGCACCTTAAGAAACCATTTTTAATAGAACACCAGAAAACACTGTACCCCCTCATCTAGTCTGGTATATGCTTTCAGGCACATCACTGAAGAATTATAATGTAATATACAGAACATTAGCTTAAAGTGGTTGTTAACCAACTATATGATGATCATGCCATCCTTTCTGTAACCCTACGAGCCCCTGTGCTGTATAAAAAAAAAAAAAGCCCATTATGCTGTATATTAGAACGGCTCCTGGTGCTCATGTGACTCCTCGGCTCTCTCCTCTGCCCGGCTGACAGCTATAGTGGGCAGGGCCAAGCACTGCTGCTGTCAGCTGGGGAGGAGAGAAATCTGAGGAGTCACGTGACCGCCGGGAGACGCACTGATATATGGTATAAATCGCCATTTTTTTTATACAGCACAGGGACACATAGCATTATATAACAGAGGGGATGGCATGCTTATATTATAGATTTGATTGCACCAGGAGGGAAGGCTCGTGGAGGGGATGGAGCTGACCGGCAGAGAGGGGTGATGGGTGGAGGATGCAGGAGAGCAGGGCTGCGGATGACGGAGGCACGTAAACTGACCACGGTGTTAGGGCTCAGCAGCCATGCTATACCCTGGTCAGTTTACAGAGGGGAGGACAGAACCAGGCAGGATCAGCCAGGTTTTTGAGGCAATATGGGGGGCTAAATTACACATCACAAGCACTGTGCTGTAAAAAAGGATTTATTTTTTTTTTTAAGGGTAACAAACACTTTAAGGTTGATGGCATTAAACCCAAACCTAACCAGTAATTCTGTGCTAGGTAGCTGATAATGGGCATCTTACCTGTAGGCTTCACCACTACAGGCTGAACTTCTGGGATCATTCCAGTGGTGGGAGGAGCTATGACCTTCTGGGAATCTGCATCATCTGTCCGTGGAGAAAAAAAAAAATTAAAAAAAAAAAACGACAAGTGAATACAATTAACTTAACAGGGATGCACTAATTATACATAAAGATCCTTAAATGACCAGAAGCCAAGCTGATTTAAGCTATATTTTGTGAACAGTTACCCATATTAGCGGCGCTGAATCAAATAGTGTCCGGTGATGCTGTCTAATACTTCCATTCAGGACATTTTTTGGCTTTCATATTCGGCTACTAACAAAGATAAGATGCCCCCCAAATTAGGGCTTATGTAGCTTTGGATAAGCCCAGATGCAGACGCTCCAAATATACGAGGTCAGAAGTCAAAACATTTTTGCCTTTTATTGGCCTAAGCCAATAAAGGTCTAAATACAAAATGTTTTGGGGTCCACACCTCAACCTTATCCTGGTGACCAAACAAGAAGTGAGATTGCCATGATGGAGATGTAGACAGCAGGAAATAAAAAAAAAAAAAAAAAGACAATTTTACCGATACCAACTTTATTTAAAATGTTGTTTCATTGCTGTCTGGTCCTTGTTTAAGAGTGTTCTTCACGTTCTGTCTCAATGATGACACAAGTGAGGGAACCTTTCCCACAAAGAAAAAAAATTGTCTGGAGTTGAGTCTTAGATAGCAACTAATTCACCAAGCAGCAAATGATTGTGTTATAAAATAGGAGTACCTAGAGAAAACATAGGAAGAAACCAACTTCATACAGCACCCTGTACTGTAATGACAGGAATCACCCATACATTATGTGCAGATACTATATGAAGCTATCAGAACCAGTTTTTCTAGTTTAGAGTCTTACAACATCCATTTTTTTCAAAAATATGTTTCAAACAGCATTTAGAAGAGTTGGAAGCTAGGTAATGTTTTAAAGTGATTCTAAAAGGTTTGCTTGTTTTTTTTTTTTTTTCTTTTTTAAACAATAAACATGTTATACTTACCTGCTCTGTGCAATGGGTTTGCACAGAGTCGCCTCAATCCTCTTCTTTTTGGGCCCCCCACCGGTGGTCCTGGTTCACCCACGCTGACGAGCCCCCCAATAGCAAGCCTTTTGCTGTGAGGGCATTCAAGCAGCCTTGCTCCCTCGCTCCCGAGTCGTGCTCCTGTGAATAGACATTGTCCATACACACACTCTCTTGCAAATCAGACATGGTCAGACCGGATGCCATACAAACGGGTGAAACGTTGGTCGGTTTTTATTGAACGGGCTGATGTTGCCTGACATTTCTGTCCGTGCGTACGGACGGGGCTCTAGTCTTTGCACATGAATGATGCTCGGTTTCACTTAGACCCCTTTTACACTGAGGTGCTTTACAGGCGCTACCGCACTAAAAATAGCCTGCATAGCGCCTGTAAAGAGCTGCTCCTGTCTCTCCAGTGTGAAAGCTGGAGTGCTTTCACACTGGGTGGTGCGCTTGCAGGACGTTAAAAAAAAAACTCCTGCAAGCAGCATCTTTGGAAGGGTGTATACACTGCTCCTGCCCATTGAAATCAATGGGGCAAGTGCAGCTATACCGCCAGCATAGCACTGCTGCAGCAGCGCTTTTAACCCTTTCTCGGCCGCTAGCGGGGGTAAAATCGCACCGCTAGCGGCCAAATAGCGCCGCGAAATTGACAGTAAAGCTCCACTTTACTGCCGACGCACCCACAGCCCCAGTGTGAAAGTGGCCTTAATCCAGCACACTGAGGACATCTAGTGGCAGAAAGGAATTACTGCAGGAGACAGCATGAGAGGAGATAAGTAGCACCCAGGGCATTTTTTTTTATATATTTACTTTTTTGTTTCTAACCTCCTGAGAGACTTTTTACATATTAGACAGTGTTGAATTTTAACTGCCTCTGAATGCCAACTAGGAAGATTTCTCTTCACATTGTATGCCCGTGACATCAGGTTTAGAATTTAGGAAAACAGGCATTACCAGGACAGGAAGCCACAGATCACAATAAAATCTTAAGAAGACATTACTAAAAATGTTTGCACCCTGTTCATTTTAAAAAAAGGTGGAGTTAGGCTTTAGAGTAACCCTGATGCTAAAAATGAAAAATCACACCCCTATAAAAAGTAATTAATATTTATCCCTCCCACTCCACCCAATCGCCAAATCTAGCTGTGTGACAGGAAATGGGAAAACTCCCGTCTCAGTGTTTGAAGCGTATTCAGAATCTGGTACTGCTGACAGGGTCTGATCCATCTCTGCGCTCAACTGCTTCAACCCCCCCATTACTTCAACTTCAATATTGTGTTCTGTAGTAATGTAGGGGACGATGGGAGAAACCACTGAGCGCAGGGGGGGGACCAGGAATCTAACACTCCTGAAAGTGTTGGTTTGTGAACAGATTTTATCAGACGATTTTTCGGAATCACTGCAGAGTTTGGTGATGTGGGCAGGGGGATAGGAATATACCTGTGTACTATTTTACAGCGACATCTTTTTGGCAATTTCATTTTAGGAACAGTGTATCACAAGACTGCTTATTAGAGGTTTGCCCTTTTGATATACAGAGAAAGCATACCGCTGTTTTACAGAACCACAGACCACAATATATTGTATTCAAAGCTCATCTTGAAGCATACATAAACCTTTCTATTCAATGCTCATCTTGAGGTATACATAAACCTTTCTATTCAATGCTCATCTTGAAGCATACATAAACCTTTCTATTCAATGCTCATCTTGAGGTATACATAAACCTCCCTTCCATCAAACTTAAAAATACAAATCTGCCACCCTGGGTCCTCACTTCCAGGATTGGGGACCTGTGATCAAGCATTACAATCTGTGCATCCCGTCCTCCTCTCATCACGGTGGTGCAGTGTGTTGGAGCCAGTTAGCCAGGCAGTGACTTGGGAGCTGGTACATGACAAGACTGCAGATTAAGGTGTGTAAATGGGACTTGTAAAACTGACCGTACACTACACAATCTGATTGTACAATCTCCTTTAGATATGCCCCAACTATGTAGTGCAACGACCCTCTTGGTTGGATTAAATTTGAACGGATTGCTTAGGTTTGTCTTTGTATTACATAGTTTTTGGTAAATCTAAAACAGATTACACAGAGATTCTATGAGATTGTATAGCATATGCCCAGCTTCCCAAGATTTAGATGGGATTCACCGCCCCCCCCCCCCAGTTAAAGTGTTTCTTAACCCAGGACCCTGCATTATTCACTATATCTGGTCTCCCACAGTACATAGAAATGCAATTATTTTAGTAAATATAAACTGCTAAATACCCATCAGCAGTATATAGCAGTTTTGTGACTTCTATCAGTGTCCAGACAAGCACTGGTTAAAGCTTGTAGGAGTTTTCATTCTCCTCTGACTGTCCTATGAGGCTGCATGACCCCTGACCCTCTATCTGGACAGTGCCGATTTGCCCTGTGCCGATCACATGCAACCTCCTGTTGTCTTATGAGTTTATGTGAAATCTCCATTAATAGCTGTAAAATATTGTAATTATGAATGCATTTCATTTAGCTTGCATCTATGAAAGCCGTGCAAAAGGGCTTCACCAAAGCGCTTGTTAAGAGCAGACAATGCGGGGCAGAGGCTTAAATACAGATTTTTCCGGGTAACACTCCCAAACAAAAAAATAAGCTCTGTAGCAATACACACCAAACTGAGCATGTGCAGAGTGTCTCTTAGGGCTCTGTTCTATCAGGAGATGGATTGGGGACTGTGAAAGAAGGGGAGGATCACAGAAGACAGGATCAAACAACCTTTTCAGACAAAGCGCAGGATTAACCCCTTAGGTTCCACAGTGAGTATAACAAGCATGCTTTACTACATATACAGACTGATTTTACTGTTGTGGGTTTAGCAACATTTTAAGGCTGGCCATACAATTTGATTGTACAATCTCCAAAACTATGCCACATGAGGACAAGCCTAAACAATGCATTAAGTAAATATCAAATCGGCAGGCCCTTGCACTATATGGATGATGGTACATCTAAAGGAAACTGCACAATCAGATTGTATGGTCAGGCTAACAATATAGGGAGGTAATGTGAGTGGGTGTGTGTTGGTGTCACTGCTATAAGTAAGCGCCCTGCTATACCCAGCCTCCACCTAGGTCAGTGACTCATACAGCAATAAAACTAAAGCCTCAACATAGACAGGGAATTAGCATTGTGAAAAGTAGAGTTCAGCAAGTGTATCCTCCATGATCTCTCATGAAGGGTGAGAGTGCAGCAGATATGAGTGCAGCAAGTTTGGCTGCCTAACCAGCGACTACTGATGAGATTGGGTTCACTCTGAAGCAAGAGTTCGGATGTGACTGCTGGGCCAATAAACTGCAAGAGATTATTTGCTCCACAGCTGATGTACACAAAGGGGAGGGGAGGCTTACGACATCATTCTCATAATATGAACACATGGTCTATGTTAGGTCAAAGATGTCAGGAGCACCCCCACCCCATTGTGTACGCCGTCTGCAAGACAAGAGAAACTCCAGGTTTGGTCTGAACCCAAGCTCATTCTTACCAGAAACAAGCACTATCGGATCACATTACAAACTGCTATCCAGTAGCCTCCCCATATTTATTGTCAGCATCAAAGGCGATTGCGGAGCTCTCAAAATGCACCGGATATTGTTAGGACCTTTTGTTGTACATAATAAAGACTACCTGCGGTGCTCTCATCCTTCTACTCTTCAAATTACTCAAATTACTAGGATACTCCATTCCTCCTCTTTAGATACTAGTCTCTGACTGTCCCCCGTGTCCCGGCCCCTAGTCTCCCACCATCCCCCACGTCCCGGACCCCCTAGTCTCCCACCGCCCCGGACCCCCTAGTCTCTCACCGCCCCCCGCGTCCAGGACCCCCTAGTCTCCCTCCGTCCCAGACCCCCTGGTCTCCCACCGTCCCTCGCGTCCCGGACCCCCTAGTCTACCACCATCCCCCGCGTCCCGGACCCCCTAGTCTACCACCATCCCCCGCGTCCCGGACCCCCTAGTCTCCCACCGCGTCCAGGACCCCCTAGTCTCCCTCCGTCCCAGACCCCCTAGTCTCCCACCGCCCCCCGCGTCCAGGACCCCCTAGTCTCCCTCTGTCCCAGACCCCCTGGTCTCCCACTGTCCCTCGCGTCCCGGACCCCCTACTCTCCCACCGTCCCGGACCCCCTACTATCCCACCATCCCCCGTGTCCCGGACCCCCTAGTCTCCCACTGTCCCCAGCGTCCCAGACCCCCTAGTCTAACACCGTCCCGGACCCCCTAGTCTACCACCCTCCCCCAGCATCCCGGACCCCCTAGTCTCCCACCCTCCCCGACCCCCTAGTCTCCCACCCTCCCCCAGCGTCCCCGACCCCCTAGTCTCCCACCCTCCCGGACCCCCTAGTCTCCCACCGTCCCCCGCCTCCCGGACCCCCTAGTCTCCCACCGTCCCCCACCTCCCGGACCCCCTAGTCTCCCACCTCTCGGACCCCCTAGTCTACCACTGTCCCCCGCATCCCGGACCCCCTAGTCTCCCACCGTCCCCCGTGTCCCGGATCCCCTAGTCTCCCACCGTCCCCCGCCTCCCGGACCCCCTAGTCTCCCACCGTCCCCCGCCTCCCGGACCCCCTAGTCTCCCACCGTCCCCCGCCTCCCGGACCCCCTAGTCTCCCACCGTCCCCCGCCTCCCGGACCCCCTAGTCTCCCACCGTCCCCCACCTCCCGGACCCCCTAGTCTCCCACCGTCCCCCACCTCCCGGACCCCCTAGTCTACCACTGTCCCCCGCATCCCGGACCCCCTAGTCTCCCACCGTCCCCCGTGTCCTGGATCCCCTAGTCTCCCACCGTTCCCCACCTCCCGGACACCCTAGTCTACCACCGTCCCCGAACCCACAGTCTCCCACCGTTCCCCGCGTCCCGGACCACCTAGTCTCCCATACATCTCCCGCGTCCTTCCCCTCAGTCTTTGACCGTCTCTTATATCGTGCCCGTAGTCTTTGACTATATCCTAATGTCTTCTGGTTCTGATAATGAACATTCTCTAACTCTTAGGTGAGGCCCTTTGGTGATGTCAGGGGCAACACTTGAGGTCCCCTATATGAATTGAGTAGCCCAGCCCCCCGTGCTGTACACTGAAGGAGGGGCGCTGTGCACTCACAGTAAGTTCTCAGTCTCCGGGGTTGAAGACTGAGGACATCTAATGGTGGAGAAGAGGTACTGCAGGGGACACAGTTTTCTAGCTGATGTTTTATTTTACACTTTTTGTTTTCAAACAGAAAGTAATAATATAGATATATAATGATAACAAGGCCCAGAGGAAGTCAGCGCAGAACAGCACCCCAAACACTCACTCCGAGACCTGTGTCGGGACACACATCACTGACAGCCGGGTACTCCGCCACCCAGCCCCGATTATCAGGAGAAGAACGAGACGACGTACTCCCCTCCCCCACACCGCCACTCCCTCTACGAGGCCTGCGGGGCTTACCCTCCGAACCAGAGCCGGTCTCCTCCCGGGTGGCAGCGCGGGGTCCCGGCGGGGAGAGCTGAAGGATAGGTCTCCGGCCCGACACCGCCCGTGTCTTCTTCCCCATGAGAGCGCGCATAGGACCCCTCACACCTCGGGGCGCGGAACTAACACGTCACTTCCGGGCGCCGGTTCCCCTTCGTCATGTCGTCTAGACTTTCCCGGTAGCGCACGTGACCGTCAGAAAACCCCGCCCATGGTGTCAGTAAAGCATGCACTTTACTGCCCCCTGCTGGCACATCTATTTACTACAACCAGCTAACCATAAAGCTGCAGGGAATAATTCCCGCCCACATTGTGACCTGACTGAGCCTGAGGTGGCTGCAGTGATCTGGTCATTTGTCTTGACGTGAAATCCTTACTTTGTATCAACTGAACCCTTCATAACAAAATTAATGGAGTAATGCAGACCCCCAACAGTACCATGAATCCTGCGTGTCCACTTTCCCCCAGTGCAAATCCCCTCCATCCTGATTTGACGCATTGCCTTTGCATCGCCTGTTTTTCACACGGTAGCCCATTGACTTCAACAACTGCCTGTCGTGCAACAAACCAAAGGAGCTCAAGTACCAATTTTTGGTCCCGAGCCAAGCGTGTTTGGCGACACCTTTTTTCATGTTTTGTAGTGAGGAAAACTTGCACCAAAACACGCAACTGACACCTGCATTTGCAATTCCATTACCAAATAGCGGCACCACAAGAACGACATGCTGTTTGGAGCATTTTTCGTGCATTTTCCTGAAATGCGGGCAGAAACAAGCCACACAGGTGTGAATGCAGCCTTAAGCCTAGTACACACGATCGGACTTTAAACAAACTTTTCCGTGGATTTCTGTCCAAAGGTCGTTGGCCATGAACTTGTATTGCATACACACGGCGGGACTTTTTAGGCAACAAACACAAACGGAGTGATGTTTCAACGTACTGACGATACTTCAAAAGAGGACGTTCAATTCTCCAACGCCACCCTTTGGTCAACTTCTGTATTGTTGTCTGATCTTTTGCATTGGTTCTGAGCAGGGCCGGACTTACTATTGGGCTTGACTGGGCTCAAGCCCATGGGCCCCGCCCAATAGGGGGCCCCGCGGCGCCCACGCTATAGCTGAAAGACGGCTACAGCGCGGACGCCAATTGCCGGGAGGGCGTCCCTGGACGTCCTCCTGTTTACTTCCTCTCTGCGCGCCGCCGCGGGCATGCATCGGGGAAGTTCTGTGCTGGCCGTGTCCACAGCCAATCACAGATCATGCTAAATGGCCAATCACAGCGGCCATTTAGCACTCGATCGGAGTGTCCAATGGGAGGTGATCTCATATGTAAACATATGAGATCATCTCTCATCGCCGGCTCTCCCTCCTCACACAGAGACAGTGTGAGAGGAGGGAGAGCTTCCGTGCTGCAGTGGTGAGTGAACACTCACACTAGTTACAGTTACACTCCCCCCTCTGTCAGCTACTCGCCCCCTCTGTCAGCTACCCCCACTCTGTCAGCTACCCCCCCTCTGTAAGGCACCCCCATCTCTCTGTCAGGCCACCCCCTCTCTTACCACCTTTCTCTCTCACCCCTCCTCCCTCTCAGCCCCCTTCTCTCTCCCACCCCTCCTCTCTCTCTCTCACCCCACTCCCCCCTCACACCCCCAATCCCCTCCCCCTCCCCCTCTCTCTTTCTCACACCCTCTCTCTTCTGTCTCCTCACCCCCTTACCTCCTCCTCTCACCCTTTCTCACCTCCCTCCCCCACCTCTTCTACCCCCTCAGGGTGCGAGGGCCCCATGATTCCTAACAGCGGCCCTGTGAGTGAGTGCACAAGTTCGGATGTGTTTTGATTCCTGTGCACCTCACTACATAACATAAGTACCTTTAATTAGTGTCCACTTGTGTCATGGGTGGAGACCTTATGATTCTCCCATTTAGAAGAGTGTAATGCTCTCATGGTTCAGAGATGCAGGTTCTCCCACTCCATGGATAGTGTAGGACCCACTGATTATGGGGTACTTTGTCGTAGTAAGTGGACTTAGCACCATATAGCAATATGGTGTGACCAAATCCCCATATTTTTTGATAATGTTTTTTAGAAATGCTTAGGTGTTTTAAACTAGCCTTGCTTGAGGTAAATGTCTTTTTTGCATGTGTGCGCTGTAATATTTTCTTCTGCCGACACACTGGGCACAGCGATGCAGCACCTTCCTCTACTTTGCCTTCTCTCCAAGCCCCCCCCCCCCCCCACACACACACACACACACACACACACACAATGGAAGGAAAGAAAGAAGGAAAATAGCACTACAGTAGAGCAGCTTCGCTCCGCCCTCAAACTCTGGCTCCCACACTTGCTGGCTTGAAACGGCTCTCGGTAAGGCAGTCTAATGTGGGTCTTTAGGGGCAGGGGACACTGATGGGGGGGGGGGGTTCCCTGATCTAGAGGTCTCTAAGGGGGTGCTGATATAAGGGGACCTAATAGGGGGCCTTTATGGGGGACCCCTAAATTATGGAGGGGTAACACTGACCCGTATTTTATGAAGGGGGGTGACAATTACAATTACCCCTAGGAGGTAACACTGTCCAATAAAGCGTGCCACATTATTGCTCTCCTTAGTGCACCCAAAGGTGTCCCAGGTCTTTACAATACTATAGTGTATACTACAAAAAAAAATTGCCATGCACCGCTAAAGTGTTCGGGTTTGGCTTGAAGAAAAGGTGGCAACCCCAGCTGGAAGACCCTTCCACGACCCATCTTCAGTGTTCTGGCTGAGGGAAGAAGATTCTCATCCAAGATTTTACAAAACATGGTCCCCTCCATTGGCCTCTCGATGCAGCAAAGTCGGCCTGAACCTTTATTAGAGAAACAGCCCCAAAGCATCAGTTTTCCACCACCATGCTTGACTGTAGGGATACCGTTCTTAGGGTCATAGTCAGCATTTTTTTTCCTCCAAACACGGTGAGTCGAGTTAATGCCAAAGAGCTCAATTTTGGTCTCATCTGACAACAGCACTTTCTCCCAATCCTTCTCTGAATCATTTAGATGTTGATAGGCATCACTGTACATGTACACTGATATGTGAATATCCATAAATACATCAGGAGAACATAAAAAAAATACTTTATATCTAACCCCATTAGAACTTCCGCAGTAGATGTGGGCATCCATTCCAATCTTCGTAATAAGTCCACCTTCAACCCACTAAACACAGATAATGAATATTTGGAAGTGTTCAAAAACATTTAATGACCAGGATAGGATGAGGATAAGGAATGTAGTGGATCCCCAGTATATATTAGGAAGGGTATGGAGTCACTCGAGGAGCGAAAGGAGATTATCATACGCCCGGCCGATAAGGGAGGAGGTTTGATGGTCATTTTGGATAAAACCTATTACCAAGCAGAGATGAGTCGGCTATTGAGTGACTGTGACACTTACAAAATTCTAACTAAAGATCCAATGTTGGATTATAAGGATGAATTGCATGTGTTAGTAGAGGAAGGTAAGGCCAAGGGTGTTCTGACTAAGAAGGAGGCAGCTTACTTAGACCCCTTGTTTTGTAGGACTCCCATAATATACTGGGGGTGATTTATGAAAGCCGTGCGGCGTCAGGAGAGGCGCACTGTGAGGCGCTACGCAAATTTCCATATTTACGAAATGGTGCGCCGGTAACAGAGCGTGAATCCCCCATTTACTATAGCAATCTCGGTGCACGGGAGAATGCAATCTGTGCGCCACTATGGACATGGCGCACGGCATCTCCAAATCAATATTGACAGAAGATGGAGGTGCCAATATTATGAGGTGATGTGAGGAAGTTTAGTAACAACTGCCCAAGTAACAAATATGCCCAAAATAGAATGAGAAAGTAACTTTTTCAGAGAAAGCCTGCTGTGCCTTCAAGTACATTTAGAAACTGCGTGAGATCAATGTAAGCAGTGCGCATGCGTAAGTGGCTCTTGCGCTCGTTCACATGCGTTTGTTCGATGCGCGGCCAAAATCTTTGTAAATGTTAAGCAACGTACATGCAATTGCACGGGTTGAATGGGCGCACCTCTAAACTTGACAAATTTTTTTTTATGCTGGTTCACCTTTATGTATTTTTTTAAGGAGATTTGCACACAGGTCATGTTAGCGTGTTACGTTGCCAACATGTGACATGCACCTTGTTAAAATTATGTAAAAAGATTCTCACTCTTCTAGCTCCTCCTAAAAGGGCATTTGACCTTCCCCTTCTAATGCGTATGATTTCCTTGGGCTAGCTTTTGCTTTTAAAGGGGAACTCCACACTCCATTCTCCAATGCTCTTGTCTCCCACCTCTAATCCCTTGGATTTCCATGGGCTAACTTTTGCTTTTAACCACTTCAGCCCTGGAAGATTTGGCTGCTGAATGACCGGGCCATTTTCTGTGATTCGGCATTGCGTCTCTTTAACTGACAATTGCGCGGTCGTGCAACCCTGTAGCCAAACAAAATTGACTCCTGTTTTTCCCCACAAATAGAGCTTTCATTTGGTGATATTTGATCGCCTCTGCGGTTTTCTATAAACAAAAAAAAGAGCAACAATTTTGAAAAAAACACAGTATTTTGTACTTTTTGCTATAATAAATATCCCCATTTGTTTTTAAAAAAAGCAAATTTTTTCTCAGTTTAGGCCGATATGTATTCTTCTACATATTTTTGGTAAAAAAAATCGCAATAAGCATATATTGATTGGTTTGCGCAAAAGTTATAGCGTCTACAAAATAGGGGATAGATTTATAGCATTTTTATTATTTTTTTAACTAGTAATGGCGGAGATTTTTATCGTGAATGCAACATTATGGCGCACACATCGGACAATTTTGACACATTTTTGGGACCATTGGAATTTATACAGCGTTCAGTGCTATAAAAATGCATTAATTACTGTAAAAATGTCACTAGCAGTGAAGGGGTTAACACTAGGGGGGGGATCAAGGGGTTAACTTTGTTCCCTGGGAGGTGATTCTAACTGAAGAGGGAGGGGACTGACTAGAGGAAGTGACGAATCGTGGTTCCTAGCTAATAGGAACACACGATCTGTCACTGCTCTCAGAACAAAACACGGATTTGTGTGTTTACACACACACTTCCGTGTTCTGTCCCTCGTGCTCGCGATCGCTCATGGCCGGCGGTCATCGCGACAGCGGGCGCACGCCTGCTATCCCGATCCCGCGAGCCGACGTATAGCTATGACGGTTCGCGGGATTGTGCTGACCTGCCGCCGTATAATGACAGCGGCTGGTCTGGTCGACAAGCAGTTAAAGGGGAACTCCACACTCCACTCCATTCTCTAAAGGCTGTGAGCTGCCTTCACCAATCCAAACCACATCCTTTTTCAGAGCATACAACAGGGTCAGCTAGGAAAGGGGCAAGAAGAGCAATCGCCCAACCCCCTCCTGAACCATACAAGGCCACATGCACTCAACATAGCTGGCTGCCTTTGGGGCATGTTGGGCTCAGCCCAATACAAACCACAAAACACCTTGTACCCACTAGTTTAAAGGGGCTTTCCACATTCTGTAAAGCCCCCTGTCTGCAGCCCCCCCACAACCCCAGCCTAGGTTTGTGTGGAAGAGGCCCTTGTCCCCCTGAATATGGGAACAAGGTGGTTGACTTTTGGGGTGCCCGAGCCCCTCCTGCCCCCAAGCATCCACCCCCCTTTCATGGGCTGGCTTGCTGTGTGTTTGGCTAGGGGTTTGTTAGTGTGTGGGAGGGGCACAATATTTTTAGATTTTGGGGTGGTATTTTTCACATGGGGGTTCTCATTTTAAGCCTTAACAGACCCAAATGGCCTTGTATGTATTGGGGGGGCAGGCTATTTTTTGTTTTGGGTTAAAATCTTGCAGATTTGTAAGTTTTATCTAAAGCCATACATCTTTGAAGCAGCATTTTGGATACATGCTACAAATGAACCACTTTGCAGGCCGAGTAAGCCCCCACCCCCCCAAGTTACTAGCTTTTAAGCAAATTTGCATTTTTAAAGGCATTTCTCCTTGTTTCTTTTTTAGGGTTGTCCAAATTGGTGACATTTATATATGTCCCTCAGAGTGAGACCTGGGCCCCCATACCCATTTTAAGGCCATATGGGTATACCACATGTTATTATACATCTGTTATGCTCATTTTATTAGAAGTACACTGCTATACCACTATGACTTTTTGATATTCCAAAAAATGTTGAGATTTTATTTATTCTCTCGTTATTGCCCTTTTTATCCATAGTAGCTGTCTTTGTCCCAGGAGTGTCATTTCCTTTTGTGATTCTCCTTGGAACATTTTTTTCTTATATGCGTTGTTCTGGCTACGAATAAGCCTCTATTATGGGGAGTGGCATTGGGCGAATGATTACTATTCCATTTTATAGCATAAGGTATAAGGGTGGATCCCCCTTTTTTCGTTTTTTCTAGAGCCCCATACACACTTTTAGATTTTCTGCTTATTTTTTCCTTCAGATTTACCAAAACCATATAATATGAGTTTCAATTTGTATGAAATCAGGCAGGCCCTTGCACTACATGGTTTTGGTAAATCTGAAGACAAAAATCAGCAGAAAATCTGATAGTGTGTATGGGGCTCAAATTGGTCTGTAAAAACAGCTAATGTTGGCCTGGCAGGATGTCCAGGCCTATCATAAAACTGCCACCCTCTCAATTCAGAGAACCAGCAGATACCGGTCGTAAATACCTTAGTGCACATAAAGCTTAAACAGTGGAATAAGTATGAAATTTCAGCATGTTTCATAACTTCCAAAGTAATAATAGCGCAGCCATAATATGGACATATTTAGTTTCCTTAGATGATTTGTAACATTTCCACAAGTCCAGACACACCTATGTCAGATCATATGGGAAACCACTGGTACCCCTTATTCCTCCTAGGTAAACTAGACACTGGAGACATGGCATGTTTATATCTGTTTTGAAGGAAATCTCCTGCTGAACAATAATATGGATATTTGCAGTCTATAAACACTATGGATGCAGAGATATGAATATGTATTACAAAGTGTACCTGGGATATGGTCATGAGTGTAGACACCTCCCAGCAACCAACCCCTAAACAAGATGACCAGACGATTGGTCACTGGGCGCTGTCAACACCCCTTTGATCTGACAGAAAAGAGGAGATGCCAAGACAATGGTCAATTTCCCCTTTACCATCCAAGCAGGAACATCTGCCAAGTTTGAGAACTGATTACCCAGCTCATTGATCGAACTCTGATCAACCCTCTGACATTAATTGCAAGTATTCTTCTTCCCCGATTCTACCTTATTTCTTGGTGGCTGTATATCGTCGTTCTCTCTTTGAAACATCTTTTTTCTGTATATTTTTATGTGCACCAACTTTGACCTTTTCATATTAAACCCTTATGTTGAAAAGTGTTATCCTTGTCTCTAAAGCTCTTAATGCAAGCTATAAATGAACCTGCCTCTTGAAGAGCGCTACTGTTTTAGAGTAAGGCCTCTGAGCAGACCTGTCTGTGGTGGCAGTGTGTGTTTCAGACGCTTATTCTGAAATCATAATTGGTATCACTAAATTGATGGAAGTCCTGACCCTTCCTAAACAAATGTCAAGGGTGGCAGTTAAAGGGTTAATTGCGTAATTAGCGCAGTGACAATCGCTCTCAGGCTGCTGACACCTAGATTGTGGTCCCGCTAGCTGGAAAATCTTTGTGCTGGGCGCAGCTGAGAGTGGCATTGTTACATAAGTGACATCGCGGTGTGAGGTTGGCCGGTCCTTCGTCGCGAGGAGAGCAGGGATCTGACACTGGCGTTCGTCACAGTACCCACTTTGAAGTTCTGTCTCTACATTGGGTGAACTTGCATTTTGTGTGTTTCATAGACTGTGCATGTGTTTTCAATTGCCGCATTAGCACACAAACCTATGTTATATAAAGCTTGCAGATAGCATTTTTACCTTGCCCTGAAAAGAGGCAAGAGTGCGTGCGTCAGTCAAGAGAGTACATTTGGGTGTCCTTATAGAGTTTGTAACACATGTATTTTCTCTTTGTATTTTGTTTATGTCTTTGCAAAACAGATGTGTTTTAAGAGCAAGTATTTTTTACTTTTGTTTATTTTTTTTTATTTAATTGTCTGTGCTGCATTATTTTGCAAAATCTTCCTCAAGATGTTGTGACTAATAAATGTTTAAATCCTTAAGAGACTGTCCGTTTGTGGGTGCAGTCCTTTTAACTCCTGTTAATTTCCTCTGCAAAATGGTCAGACTTCCAAACCATATTCTGTTAGTGTCTCAAATTAACATACATGTGTTTTTTGCTTTCCTTGCTCTTTTCCAAGTCCTGTTTTGTTGACCAATACAATTTGTAGCAAATATTTTTGTTTCATGTGTTTTAACAATATTTTGTTTTGCAGATGCATGCTCAATCCAAGTAATGCATCTTACACTCCCCCCCCCCCAAACAATTTTCATGCAACAGATTTCCCAGCTGGTGACATCACTTCCCCCTCGGCACAGGAAGGGCTCGGCTCTGCTCCCTCCCTCCTGTCAATCATCTGGGACCCATTACAGGTCCCAGGTGATTGAGCGGCCAATCACGGCGCGCGGCGCCGCTCGCGCATGCGCAGTGGGTGCCAGGCTGTGAAGCCACAGCCCGGCGTCCACAGTTGAAATGCCGGCGCCGACGAGCAGAGGGGGGGGGGGGGCGAGCGGGGCTTTTATCCACTGCATCGCTGGACCCTGGGACAGGCAAGTGTCCAATTAAAAGTCAGCAGCTGCAGTATTTGTAGCTGCTGACTTTTAATTTTTTTTTTTTAATGGAGCCCCTGGGTGGAACTCTTTAACTAGGATGATTGGCATGGCAAAACAAAAAAAGGTGTGATTTGTCTAAAAGCTACTTTCCTGGTGCCTTCATGGTAGCATATGCATGGATTGGGCATATGCTGCCATGTATAGGCACCAGGAAAGGAAAATTACAGAGAGGTAAGTATTCAATTTTCCATTTCAGCGGAGTGGTTCTCAGCCTCAGTCCTCAAGTACCCCCGACAGGACATGCTTTGGGAGTTTATCTTAGTTAAAATAGCTGTCCAAAATACCAAGCCATTGACTTTGATTTAAAGCACCTGTGCAAGATGAAGGAAAACCTGCAAACATGACCAGTTGGGGGTACGTATTTAGAGCACTGAGCTAAAATCTAGCTCAAGACAATCCTATTCTAATTGTGGGCATTTGAGGGAAAACAAGTGAGTGTTAGAACCCCTGCTTTGTCTTTTTTAGGTTGTGCTTTGTGTCCCTTTTCTGAAAATTGGCTTCACTTCCTGTCACATTGACAAACAGGAAGTGAGGGTAAAACCTTACCAATGTCTTTCCTTGGGGACACACAGGTCAATCTAACTAGTGTCCCCATTAGGCAAATAGCAATCTAGCACTTTGTTGTGTACACCTCAAATTATTAGGTATTTTGGAGTTTATTAAAGGCAAATCCACTCTGCAATACAAGTGTACTCATTGTAAATCTGAGGGGAAGCACTGGTGATTTTTATCATCCAATCATGTAGAAGTAAAGATGCTGTTTTTTTATTTTCCTTGCATGTTCCCCTTGGATCTCCAGCAACTGCATTTCCAAGTGCACTTGCAGTGCAAAGTGGATTTGCCTTTAGTAAATAAACCCCAAAGTCTGAGATACCTAATAATTTGAGGTGTACACAGCAAAATGCTAGAGTGCAGTTTACCTAATGGGGAAACTACTTAGATTGACCTGCGTGTCCCCAAGGAAAGACATTGGTAGGGTTTTAACCTAACTTCCTGTTTGGCTATGTGACAGGAAGTGAATAAATTTGGTAGCAGCCAGGGAAAGATGAACATAATGCATGGCACTGGCAGGGGAAGTCACATTACTGGTGATCTGTGGACATGATCAGATGGCTGTACAGCTAACTGATGACTTCCATGTGAAAGCTGACAGTTGACTTGTCAGTAGACATGTGCAATTCGTTTTGGTCCGGACGATTTTATGGTTATTTGGAGATTCGGAAATTTTGTTGAAATTCGTTTAATTTGATTTCATATATTTGTTTTCTAACGGATTTCAAATTGACAGAATGATTCAGATTTAGATTTAGGTCAAAACATGATCAACCGATTTGAATTCTGTGTGAAGAATAGCTGGTTGTTTAACAAGCCTACACTTACCTGCTCTGTGCAATAGTTTTGCACAGAGCAGCCCCTATCCTCTTCTTCTGGGATGCCCTACTGGCACTCCAGGCCCCTCCTCTTTATCGCGTGCCCCCATGGAAAGCCGCTTTCCCTAGGGGCACCCGTGCGAGCTCACTCCCGAGTCCTGCTGCTGCGTCCATTGACACAAACAGCGGAACTCAGCCCCGCCGCCCACTCCCGTGTCACTGGATTTGATTGACAGCAGCTGGAGCCAATGACTCCTGCTGCTATCAATCTGTCCAATGACAAAATAGACAGCGGCTGGGGCTGCTGTGCTCATGCACATTGCTGGATCAGATCAGGCTCAGGTAAGAAAAAGGGGGAGGGGGTCCGAGTGGGGAGCTGCAGCGCAGAAGGTTTTTCACTTTAATGCTTAGAATGCAATAAGGTGAAAAATCTTGAGGCTTTACAACCACTTTAAGGAATGGGCTGCCGCGTCCTTAAAAACCGATGACTGTTCAGCTGTAAGCTCGTCCCCCACCTTTTCTGGCCTGCCAAGCTGCATGCTCGGATGAGGGTCTGGTATGGATTTGGGGGGGACCCCACGCTCTTTTGTTTTTTTAAATTTATGGTGTGCGGTTCCCCTTAAAATCCATTCCAGACCCGAAGGGCCTGGTATGAATTCGGGGGAACTCCGAGCTGTTTTTTATTTCTGAATTAACAACCATCTATCATTTTTCAACCCGACCAAATACAAATTGTTCTAAAAATTTGGAATTCGTTAGAAAATGTATAAATTAAATGAAATGAAACTAAATGAATCCTGAAACGAATCAACGAAATTATTAACACAACGAATCTATCCAAAACTAAACAAATTTTTCTGTTCTGCACATCTACCACCATCAAATTCTGTCCTATTTTCAAGAGAATGTTACAAAGGAGGTGTCAAAGGGGACTCCTTGGGAAGCCCATAAGGCTTTGGTGCTTTATATGAAATGGATAGCCCATAACTACAGATCCCACACATAGCCCAACAATTTAGGGAGTATTATCAAGGTCTATACCAATTAAGGCAGGAAGAACCTTTTTTAAGCTCTAGGGAAAAGGATACAGAAAACTAAAGAGTATTTAAAGAAGGCGTCTTTTACTAGTTTGGAGAAATTGAGTCATTGTGTTTTATTAATGGGGCCATTGAGTGAGTACGTTAATTTTAATCAGGAAGGTTGGAGGATATCTCCAGATGCCTTGTGGCCTCATGTTACCAAGGGGAGTGAGGGTCTTACTAAATATCAAAATTTTAGGCCTATTTCTCTGCTAAATACAAACACAAAGATTTTGTCTAAAATCCTTGTGGACGGGCTCAGACCCTATATGGCTGACTTGATATACTGGGGCTAATTAGGTTTTATAATTCAGAGAGAGACCAGGGAGTTTTTCCAAAGTGCACCTCCCATTATCCACTGGCTCCAGGCCAATGGTGTCCCCCAGGGGCGTTGCTAGGTCTACAAAAGATCTGGGGCTAGAGCCCATAGCAGCGTAGTAAAGAAAGTCATACGCTTGGGCGGGCATACACATGTATATACAGTAATATACGTGTGTGTGTATATATATATCCCCACTTACATCAGGGTCCACAGAGAGCCCCCTTACATCAGGGTCCCCAGAGAGTCCCCCCTTACATCAGGGTCCCCAGAGAGTCCCCCCTTACATCAGGGTCCCCAGAGAGCCTCCTTCTTACATCAGAGTCATCAGAGAGCCTCCTTCTTACATCAGAGTCATCAGAGAGCCTTCCCCTTTCATCAGGGTACCCAGAGGGCCCCCCATTTACATCAGGGTTCCCAGAGAGCCCCTCTTACATTAGGGTCCCCAGAGAGCCTCCCCCTTAAATCTGGGTCCTTAGAGAGCCTCTGCCTTAAAATCAGGGACCCCAGAGAGCCTCTCCCTGGCATCAGGGTCCCCAGAGAGCCCCCCACTTACATAAGGGTCCCCAGAGAGCCTCTCCTCCCCTTTGGGGACCCCTGTAGAGACTCGGGGCTATAGCCCCAAAAGCCACCCCCTAGCAACGCCCCTGCATTTCACACACATCAGTCTTTTTATATAAAAATAACCTCAAACACATGGCTGAAATATTTATACAGGAGATGTCTTATTTGACTGTCCCCCCAGTCCTGAAATCTACACAGCTCTGCCACAGAGCACAGTCCTGTCTGGCAGGGCAGGAGACCTGATTTTTCTCTGCTGTAGTTAAAGTGATTGTAAAGTCTCCTTTTAAAAAAACAAAAAAAAAAACAAACATATTATACTTGCCTCCTCTGTGCAGTTGGTTTTGCACAGAACAGCCCCCCGATCCGCCTCTTCTTGGGACCCTCTTTGCTGCTCCAGGCCCCTCCCTCCTTTCGAGTGCCCCCACAGTCAGCAGCTTCCTAAGGGGGGCATTGGAGCCGAGTCACAGCTCTGTGTGTCCATTTAGATACGGAGCCCCGCCCCCTCTTTTCTGATTGGCTGACTGACTTTAATTGACAGTTGTAGGTGCCTCAGCCAATCAGTAGGAGTGTCCCAGAAGGGTGGACATTGCTGGAGAGAGATCGGGCTCAGGTAAGTAATTACGGGGGTGCTGGGGTGGCTGCTACACACATGCATAGAATGCATTAAGATAAAAAACCTTCCGCCTTTACAACTCCTTTAAGAAAACGACTACAGGTCTCGCCTCTCCTCCAGCCTGTGATTGAACAGAAAAAAAAGCAGAAACCTATTTATCTTTCTCTCACTTCACTCTCTCCTCTTATTAGCATGCTCCTTATAAGCACTTTAGCACAACCCTACTGGCTCCTTGTTCTGCTTCTCCTTTCCTTAGTCTTAGCTCTGCTGTACAGGACTGCAAGAGGCTGATACTAAATCAAAGTTTAGGTACTTAGAATGCTTGCATAAAAAAAAAAAAAATAAATAATCATCAACAAATACATTACTGGTTACAGAGCTGCATTAGTGTCTTATATCTGCCTGGAATATTTTCAGTCAATAACACTTCCTGTCCCTGGATGGCTATGCTCACTCCCCCACTTTATCTATGGAGGGAGCAATGGTTGTCACACAGGCTGAACTTCAACTATTTGAATGTTTTCTTTACATGGGAAGATGGGATTTTACAAAATAAAAGAGAACATTATTAGTGCTTTCAATTCAGTTCACAGGATGTGATAAAGATATGGATTTTCTGGCCAGATCATGAAGGTAAAAGAATTTCTGTGTGTCACTTCCCCCACAGTCCCCCCTAATACTCACCTGAGCCCCATTTCGATCCAGCGATGTGCACAAGAGCAGCTGCTGTCAAGTCTCTCTGCCTCCTTATTGGCTCATAGACAACAGTGGGGCCATTGGCTCCTGCATCAATCATAGCCAGTGAGGAGGGAGCAGGGGGCGGGGCTGTCTTGGATCTCTCTCTCCTCATTGGCTGAGACAGCAGTAGGAGCCACTGACTCCCACTGCTGTCAATCACAGCCAGTGAGCAAATGAGGGGAGGGCAAGGCTGAGCTGCGGCTCTGTGTGTCTTAAGGATGCATAGACCAGGGCTCGGGAAAACCAAACTCGCGTTTTTGAGAGGAGCTTTCGAGCAGAAAATCACCAAAGTACCAAAATAGATAAAAATAAAACTATGAGCTGAGGGGAGGGTTTGTGAAAAAAAAAACGCTTCTGCTAAAAAAAAAAGCTCAGATAACCTCAATAAAAACACACAAAAAAAGGAGCACAAAAAAAAAACACAAGCTTCATCAAGCTTTTAGGCAGAGAAATAAGAGCTCAATTGCCTGTAAAAGCAGTTTTTTTTTTTTTTTTGCACTGCAGTGTACATGAGCCCTTACAAGCGTCGGGCATTTTTTCTGCAAAAACGCTGCTGGCTTCTAGGAGAGTTAAATAAACATCCTGTGTGCTACTCTCAATCAATGTTAATCATTTTTAAACCTTATGAGGCTAGCCTTAGTAATGCGATAAACATTTACTTTTTTGGGTGTTTTTTTTGTTTTCTTTTTTAAACCTTCACTAAGTTGCTTCCTGATTTCTGGCCAAAATTATGTCATACATCGGTCAGAAATCTTCGTGAGCATTTTTTATTTTTTGCTTTCATCTGGGAGGAGGGGCTTTCAGCTAAGCACACCATCCTGCCTACATGCCTGAGATAAGGGCAGTTGGATTCCAGGAAGTAAATGCTACATGAATCATCTGCCCTTACTCAATTTGGTTGCAGTTAGAAATACTAGAGGGGTGTATTGAAAGTGATTTCTCAACAAAATAAAGCATAAAAAAGATGGATAGGTGGGTTTGCTTTGAATATTAAAAAATGAATCAAATATTTTGTGGTGCTCAGATACAGTTAAGTTCTGCTTTAAAAAGTACATTTTATGTCTGAAGATTAGTAAAAAAAAACTATACATTTTCTGAAAAAGAAAACTGGAGAAGTAAATGCTGGTAGTTGCAATTTTATATGTCACCATGATATTAATGCACATGTTTACCAAAAAGGGGGGGGGGGCGCCCTTTTGAGAGCCCTGTAAAAGTGATCAGAGGTTCTAGAGCAGCCTGATCACTTGTATCAGAAAGCTCTTTAGTGGCTTTTAAAAGCCGATACCAAGCTCACAGCAGCATCTGTGAGTTTGATTAAACCAACGTACCTTGGAAGACAGGTGGTACAACAGTAAAATGTATGTTAAAGTGGTAGTAAGCTCGGTTATACCACATTTACCTATAGGTAAGTCTATAATAAGGCTTATCTGTAGGTACTGTGAATATCTCCTAAACTTGCACTGTTTAGTAGATATTCAGGAGTGCATGCAGCCGGTGACATCTGTGGCACATGCCCTCTGAAGGTCCGGAATACAGTGCCAGACCTTCATAGCCTGTGCCGTAAATGGCAGCTCTCATGCACATGCGCGGGAGTGTTGTCATCGCGGCTCCGGCCACTCATGTAGCCAGAGGCCACAAACCTGGAAGGAAGACAGGGGAAGATGGCAGACCTCTCAGCGGTGACAGCGCAGCGGGGGCTGAAGGGCTTGCTTTTGAAGTAAGTCTCTTTTTTTTTCCTTCAACTGTGGTTTACTACCGCTTTAATAAAGCGAATATAGATAGTTATGTAAGGAGTCAGACATGTGCAATTCAACAAGTACTCTAATGTAGGAGACCTACTTAGATTGCCACCCCCCACTTTGCAATACAAGTCTGTGAGGGACACTAATGATGTGAGGTGTGGCTGTTACTAAGCTATGACAACACAAGGCACTGAAGGATATCAGAGAAAAACATTTTTACTGAGAGACGAAACTCTCAGGCACAGCGCCGGAAGAAGAGCGCTGAATAATAACCAGTATCAATGAAGCTAGAATTATTCTACTAAACAGCAGCAATCAAGACCTACAACTACCAACATTGGAGGTAGCTCATTTGTACAAAAAAAAAAAAAAAAAAAAAAGTACTTTGCTAGGAATTGCCGCTTTAAAGTGGTTGTAAGCACGTAAAAAACATTTTATGCGCTGTTCCACCAACACCCCTCCCCCCCCCCCAATACTTACCTGAGCCCGATCTCAATCCAGCACTGTGCCAAGGACCAGTGGCACTGCTCTCTCCCCTCAATGGACTGGCTGAGAGCCATTGACTCCTGTTGTAAATCAATTCCAGTGACAAGGGAGTGTGGGGCCAAGCTGCACTGTGTGTGTCAATAGATGCACAAAGTGTAGCTTGGGATTGAGCCTCCAGGAGTGCCCCTATAGCAATCGACTTGCTATGGGGGAACTCGGCAGGGGGAGGAGCCAGGAGTGCCAGAGGAGGACCCTGAAGAGGAGGATCGGGCTGCTCTCTGCAAAAGCTATTATACAAATATAAACATAAAATGTGAGAGTACAGGGCTACAAAGGCAATAAAAAGGGATTAGACTTCCATTGGGCTTTAACTGCTGTGAGGTCAATATGGACATGCTGTCTGATAAAAGAGTCACAGTTAACATACACGTTCAGCTTTAAGCATAGGTAATTAATCCCTCTTTTCCATTTCAGTTCATAACGCCTGCCGAGGCGGTCGGCATCGTTAGGGGAGCGATCCGAGGTGAGGGGGAGGCCACTCATTCATGGCCACCGCCTCGCGATCACTCCCAACGAATGACAATCTTCCTCTGCCTCTGTAATGTAAACAGCGGAAGAGGAAGTGATGTCATCTCTCCTCGAGTCGGTCTTTTTCGTTCCGGCGCCGAGGAGAGAAGACATCAAGTAAGTGCACCAAACACCACACGTACAGTAGAACACTCTAGGCACACTTTTCACCCCCCCGATCACCCCCCCTGCACCCCCCCCCCCCCCCCCCACAGTGACACCAATAGCATTTTTTTTTTTTTCTGATTATTGCATTGGTGTCAGTTTGTGACAGTTAGAAGTGGTAGGGCAGTTAGTGTTAGCCCCCTTTAGGTCTAACCCCCCTAATAAAGGTTTAACCCCGTGATCACCCCCCGTCGCCAGTGTCACTAAGCGATCGTTTTTCTGATCGATGTATTAGTATCACAGGTGACGCTAGTTAGGGAGGTAAGTATTTATTTAGGTTCGCCGTCAGCGTTTTATAGCGTCAGGGACCCCCATATACTACCTAATAAAAGGTTTTAACCCCTTGATTGCCCCCTAATTAACCCTTTCACCAGTGATCACCGTATAACAGTTACGGGTGACGCTGGTTAGTTAGTTTGTTTTTATAGTTTCAGGACACCCGCCATTTATTAACTAATAAAAGTTTAACTCCCTGATCGCCTGGCAGTGATATAAGTTAGGTTTTAGGGTCAGATAGGGTCTGCGTCGCCCCAGGCAGCGTCAGGTTAGCGCCAGTACCGCTAACACCCACGCACGCAGCATACACCTCCCTTAGTGGTATAGTATTTGAAGAGATCAATATCTGATCAGATCTATACTAGCGTCCCCAGCAGTTTAGGGTTCCCAAAAACGCAGTGTTAGCGGGATCAGCCCAGATACCTGCTAGCACCTGCGTTTTGCCCCTCGGCCCAGCCCTGCCCAGCCCACGCAAGCGCAGTATCGATCGATCACTGTCACTTACAAAACACTAAACACACATAACTGCAGCGTTCGCAGAATCAGGCCTGATCCCTGCGATCGCTAACAGTTTTTGTTGGTAGCTTTTTGATACAGTCGCTGACAGTCAGGAGCTTTTTTGCCTGTGAGTCTCACTAGTGTACCACTAAATTTAGAGCCCAAAATGGCAAATCGACGGTACACTAGTGAAGAGGCCTACACGTTTCTGAGCATGACAGATAGTGAAGAGGAAGTCACTCATCTGTCAGGCTCAGAATACGATCCTGTAGAGGACAGCGGCTCCATGACAGATAGCTTTGACGACGGAGTTGTGGTCCCTGCCAAGGTCAGGTGTACCAGACCCCGAACTTCTTCATCTGTCCTTGATGTGCAAGAACCGCAGGTCCCTCATATGGAGCAGAGAAGTACTAGCGTTGCTATTCCTTCTGGTGAACTGGCAAGCACCAGCGGCCTAGTACACCCTGGTCGTACATCCAGCACTGCAGTAACACTTGGTGACGTGGCGAGTCCCATAAGTGCAGTTCAAGCTGGTGAGGTGGCAAGCACAAGTAGTGTCCTGCTGCCACCAAGAAGACGAACACAGGCCCATCGTGCCCTTCCTGCTGCATTCGCCAATCCTAATTCGGAACCCACCACTTCTGCAGCACCCGTACATCCCCCATTCACTGGCCAACCCGGAATTCAGGTGGAAACAGTTGATTTTACGTCACTTGATTTTTATTTGCAGGTTTTTCACCGAAGATCTCTATAGATCTATTGTGGACCAAAGCAATTTGTACGCTGGTCAACACATCGCCACTATTCCCCAGTCCCCCCTTGCCAGAGATTGGAGACCAATTACGGTCTCTGAATTTAAGCTCTTTCTGGGCCTTTCCCTCAACATGGGCATAAATAAAAAGAGTGAGTTGTGGTCATATTGGTCCACTGACCCAATTTACCATATGCCCGTGTTCTCTGCCTCCATGACCAGGGCACGATACGAGCAGATTTTGCGGTTCATGCACTTCAACAACAATGAACTCTGTCGTCCTCGTGGAGACCCTGAATACGATCGGCTCTACAAAATTCGGCCCCTCGTAAACCACTTCAACCAACGTTTTGCAGACTTGTTTACTCCCCATCAAGTTGTCTGCGTTGATGAGTCCCTGATTAAGTTTTCTGGCCGCTTGTCATTCAAACAGTACCTTCCCAGCAAGTGTGCCAGATACGGGGTCAAGATGTATAAAGCTCTGTGACAGGGCCACAGGCTATACATGTAGTTTTATGGTTTACGAGGGAAAAGATAGTCACGTTGAGCCGACAAACTGCCCTGACTACATAGGAAGTGCTGGCAA
Organism: Aquarana catesbeiana; assembly: GCF_042186555.1. Lineage (NCBI taxonomy): Eukaryota > Metazoa > Chordata > Amphibia > Anura > Ranidae > Aquarana > Aquarana catesbeiana. The sequence goes on along the minus strand of NC_133334.1, from coordinate 54,691,734 downwards.
GATAGTGTGGGACTTGGTGTCACCCTTATTTGGAAAGGGGTACCACTTATATGTGGACAATTATTACACGAGCGTGCCACTTTTTAGTCACTTGTTTGATCAGCAGATTGGAGCATGTGGCACCGTGCGACCTAATCGCCAGGGCTTTCTCCAGCGGCTTGTAGATTCCCGCCTTAGGCTGGGGGAGAGAGCCTGCTTGAAGTGTAATAATTTGCTCGCTATGAAGTGGAGGGATAATAAGAATGTTTTCGTTCTTACCTCCCTTCATGCAGACACGACGGTCCAAATTACTACGGCGACTGGTGTTGTGGAGTCCAGGAATATAACCTAAATATGCGAGGGGTGGACCTCAACGACCAGTTGTTGGCGCTGTACCTAATTGCCCGTAAGGCCAGATGCTGGTACAAGAAAGAGTCTGTTTATTTATTTCAATTGGCTTTGCTGAATGCTTATGTGCTATACAGAGCTTCAGGATGGACTGGATCCTTCCTTAAATTCCAGGAAGCGTTCGTCAGAGCCCTTCTGTATCCAGACGGTGCTCCACTTCACCTTCCCCAACCAAATGCAGTAAGCTGGCTGCATGAGAGACATTTTCTTTATGTCCTCCCGAGTACCCCTACCCCACGAGCCCCCCAAAAAAGATGTGTCTGCAGCAATCGCATATATAGGCGTGACACCTGCTATTTTTGTCCCTCCTGTCCTGACAATCCTGTTCTTTGCATTGGTGAATGTTTTGAATGCTACCATACACTAGCTGAGTATTAGCGTAGGGTACAGCACTGCACAGACTAGGATACACTTTCACAGGGTCTCCCAAGATGCCATCGCATTTTGAGAGACCCAAACCTGGTACCAGTTACAAAAGTTACAGTTACAAAAAAAAGTGTAAGAAAAAAAAAAAATAATTATATATATATATATATATATATATATATATATATATATATATATATATATATATATATATATATATATATAATAAAAAAAACAAAAATAGTTGTCGTTTTATTGTTCTGCTCTTTTTTACTGTATTCTATTCTGCAATTGTTATGTTTTATCAAGTTTGCTTTATAGGTACGCAGTTTTTTTATACTTTTACTGTTTACTGTGTTTTATTGTTTCAGGTACGCCATTCAGCTGCAGAGCGGATTTATTTATCTTGACAGCAACAGTGTTTGCTCCCACGATACATAAAGCCATGACTCCAGCGCTGTCAGAGGTGATTTCACCACCACAGTTAAAAAAAAACAGCATATATGCCGAAGCATGGGGGCAGCAGAGACGGAGGAGCGATTTGCTCCTACCTTTTGCAGGTGGATGCCCCATGCTTCGGCATATATTTTAGGCAAAGGTTGCGTTAAAAAATGTTTTATTGTTTGCTGTTTTTTTTGTATTTGCTTTGCAGGTATGGTAAGTCTTACTGTTATACTGTAATGTTACTTTGTTTTATTGTTAACCATCAATTGCTTAGCAGGTACGCCATTCAGTTGCAGCGCCGATTTATTTATCTTGACAGCAACATCGTTTGCTCCCACGATACATAAAGCCGTGACTCCAGCGCTGTAGGAGGCGATTTCACCACCACAGTTAAAAAAAGAGCATATATGCCGAAGCATGGGGGCAGCAGGGGCGGAGGAGCGATTTGCTCCTACCTTTTGGGGCGGATGCCCCCATGCTTTGGCATATATAAACGGTGCATGTATGCCCATCATTAGAAGTGGGTGAATGAAGGGAGGTATTCTAATGGTGGGCATACCCACCGATCAATCTCTTTTTTTTCGTTCAGCCCACAGGCTGCATGAAAAAAAAGTTTACAATATATGCCCAAAAAGGACCAGAAACATACTGGTATGTTGCTGGACTTTGAGTGGTTATACCAGAATGATGCCTGCAGGTTTAGGTATCATCTTGGTATCATTCTTTTCAGCCAGCGGTCGGCTTTCATGTAAAAGCAATCCTAGCGGCTAATTAGCCTCTAGACTGGTTTACAAGCAGTGGGAGGGAATGCCCCCCCCCCCACCGTCTTCCATGTTTTTCTCTGGCTCTCCTGTCCCAACAGGGAACCTGAGAATGCAACCGGTGATAGAGCTATTCAGAGACCAGAATGGCTCCAAACATCTCTATGGCCTAAGAAACCGGAAGCTACGAGCATTTCATGACTTAGATTGCGCTGGATGTAAACAGCGCCATTGGGAAATTGGGAAAGCATTTTATCACACCGATCTTGGTGTGGTCAGATGCTTTGAGGGCAGAGGAGAGATCTAGGGTCTAATAGACCCCAATTTTTTCAAAAAAGAGTACCTGTCACTACCTATTGCTTTCATAGGGGATATTTACATTCCCTTAGATAACAATAAAAATGATTAAAAAAAAATGAAAAGGAACAGTTTAAAAATAAGATAAAAAAGCAAAAAAAAATTAAAAAAAAAAAAAAAAAAAGCACCCCTGTGCCCCCCTGCTCTCGCACAAAGGCGAACGCAAGCATCGGTCTGGCGTCAAATGTAGACAGCAATTGCACCATGCATGTGAGGTATCACCGCGAAGGTCAGATCAAGGGCAGTAATTTTAGCAGTAGACTTCCTCTGTAAATCTAAAGTGGTAACCTGTAAAGGCTTTTAAAGACTTTTAAAAATGTATTTAGTTTGTCGCCACTGCACATTTGTGCGCAATTTTAAAGAATGTCGTGTTTGGTATCCATGTACTCAGCCTAAGATCATCTTTTTTATTTCTTCAAACATTTGGGCAATATAGTGTGTTTTAGTGCATTAAAATTTTAAAAAGTGTGTTTTTTCCCCCAAAAAATGCGTTTGAAAAATCGCTGCGCAAATACTGTGTGAAAAAAAAAGAAACACCCCCCATTTTAATCTGTATGGCATTTGCTTTAAAAAAATATATAATGTTTGGGGGTTCAAAGTAATTTTCTTGCAAAAAAAAAATTTTTTTTTCATGTAAACAAAAAGTGTAAGAAAGGGCTTTGTCTTCAAGTGGTTGGAAGAGTGGGTGATGTGTGACATAAGCTTCTAAATGTTGTGCATAAAATGCCAGGAAAGTTCAAAACCCCCCCCAAATGACCCCATTTTGGAAAGTAGACACCCCAAGCTATTTGCTGAGAGGCATGTCGAGTCCATGGAATATTTTATATTGTGAAACAAGTTGCGGGAAAAAGACAATTTTTTTTTTTTTTTTTTTTGCACAAAATTGTCACTAAATGATATATTGCTCAAACATGCCACTCTTCACTTACTATCACAGTTTCAGAGGCCATGGAATGCCCAGGTGACACAACCCCCTGCCCCCCCAAATGACCCCATATTGGAAAGTAGACACCCCAAGCTATTTGCTGAGAGGTATAGTGAGTATTTTTCAGACCTCACTTTTTGTCACAAAGATGCATTTTTCTTGTCTTTCTTCATTTTCAAAAACAAATGAGAGCTGCAAACTCAAGCAGCCTCTCAGCAAATAGCTTGGGGGGGGTGGGGTGTTTGTGCTATCTTGGCATTTTATGGCCTTCAAAAATATTTCATTTAGTGACAACTTTGAGCAAAAAAAAAAAAAAATTTGTCATTTACCTGCAACTTGTGGCAAAATATAAAATATTCCAGGGACTCAACAAGCCTCTCAGCAAATAGCTTGTGGCGTCTACTTTCCACAATGGGATCATTTGGGGGGGGGGGGGGGGTTTGCGCCATCATGGCATTTTATGGCCTTCAAAACTGTGATGGTTAGTGAGGAGTGAAATCAAAAATTTACGTCCTTAGAAATCCTAAAGGCGGTGATTGGTTTTCGGGTCCCCATACGCAGCTAGGCTCCCAAAAAGTCCCACACATGTGGTATCCCCGTACTCAGGAGAAGCAGCAGAATGTATTTTGGGGTGTAATTCCACATATGCCCATGGCCTGTGTGAGCAATATATCATTTAGTGACAACTTTGTGCAAAAAAAAAAAAAAAAAGTTTGTCATTTACCTGCAACTTGTGTCAAAATATAAAATATTCCATGGACTCAACATGCCTCTCAGCAAATAGCTTGGGGTGTCTACTTTCCAAAATGGGGTCATTTGTGTGTGTGTGTGTGTGTGTGTGGGGGGGGGGGGGGGGGGGTTGTGCCATCTTGGCATTTTATGGCCTTCAAAACTGTGATAGGTAGTGAGGAGTGAAATCAAAAATTTACGCCCTTAGAAATCCTGAAGGGGGTGCTTGGTTTTCGGGGCCCCGTACGCAGCTAGGCTCCCAAAAAGTCCCACACATGTGGTATCCCCATACTCAGGAGAAGCAGCTAAATGTATTTTGGGGCGCAATTTCACATATAACCGTGGCATGTGTGAGCAATATATCATTTAGTGACAACTTTTAGTAAAAATTTTTTTTTTGTTCATTATTCAATCACTTGGGACAAAAAAATTTAATATTCAATGGGCTCAACATGCCTCTCAGCAATTTCCTTGGGGTGTCTACTTTCCAAAATGGGGTCATTTGGGGGGTTTTGTACTGCCCTGCCATTTTAGCACCTCAAGAAATGACATAGGCAGTCATAAACTAAAAGCTGTGTAAATTCCAGAAAATGTACCCTAGTTTGTAGACACTATAACTTTTGCGCAAACCAATAAATATACGCTTATTGACTTTTTTTTTACCAAAGACATGTGGCCGAATACATTTTGGCCTAAATGTATGACTAAAATTGAGTTTATTGGATTTTTTTTTTTATAACAAAAAGTAGAAAATATCATTTTATCATTGAAGTGGTAAAAAAGCATTTATGAGTTTACCCAATCATTTATTTGTACAATTCGTTCCACCCAAAAATGGAACTTCCGCTTTTCGGGAATCCCCCCCCCCCTCCGGTGTAACATTTGGCACCTTTCAGGGGGGAGGGAGGAGCAGATATCTGTCTAATACAGGTATTTTTCTCCCACTTCCTGGCATAGATACCCGAGCCACCCGCGGGTATCTACGCCACTTCCAGTGCCTTCTCCGTCCCCCCTGCTGTCTTCTGGGAGACACATAGGTCCCAGGAGACAGCAAGGACCAATGGGAACGTGCAGTGCGAGTCGCACATGCGCAGTAGAGAACCAGGAATTGAAGCCACAAGGTCTGACTCAGCAGTGGGTGTATCAGACTTCTGCAATGAGAGCACTAGAGATCTTCTCCAGAAAGAGCAAGGGTCCTTTTCTGTAGTACACTGGCAGGAGATAGACTTTTCTGATTTAAAGTGTAAGTTCAGTTGGGCTTTAGGTACATTATTCGTGGGACACCACCAGCCTTACCCCACCCAGCTAATCTTTGCTCCCACCTTAACATACAGGGGCATCAATCCACTTGGTCCAAGTGGAAGGCCAGCTCCTTCTCATGGCTAGTATGATTATACCAAATTTGAGGCCACAGGAGTCTTCCCAGGTGTAGACGGTCCAAGGCCAACCTTTGCAGATGTCGCTTTCATGTGAACGAAGGTACTGGCCACATGGTTGAGCTCAGTTTACCCCAGGACAACTTCTGCAGTCTACCAGGTGTTTATTTTGGTTCCCCCCCATACACACAGAGTTTCAGTGAAGCTCCCACTTATTGGGGATTCCAAAGTACGGTCCCTCACAACTTCAATTGTTCAGGCCAGGAGTGAAAAACTCAATACTCACAAGAAAGATTACGAGATAAACACTGATTCCACAAGGGTGCCAATCATGCTTCCTGGACAGGTGCTAAACAGCAGTATTAGGCTTGGTTCACACCTAAACCGGCTGCGGATCGCACAGGAACGCTGTGCATCTCTGTTCTCTGTTTCAGGGATGAATTAGGGCCGAACCTTTGGCTGAATTCAGCCCTGAAACGGAGCCAAAGATGCAGTGCGCTCCGCAGCCACCCCGGAGATATGTAAACCAGCTCCATAGAGAGCTGATCACATTCTCCTGCCATGCAAATTGGATGCGCGGAAACCCCAGCCTGTCGGATTTTATATGCAATTATTGCTAGTGGCTACTATAGCTGCTAGCTGTAATCACAGTGTTCTCCCAGTGGGGGTGCCCCCCCGCCCAAAAGAACATAATGGGGGCCCGGGAGGGATTCTCCCATCTACACTGACTGTGTTGATGGGGGAATCAAGCAAGTTTGCAACATTGGTCCATCTATGGCTGGCTTAAACTTCCCCACATCTCATGAGGGGTGCACACGCTCCCAGCGGGCTGAATGAAAAAGAAACCGGACAGATCATCGTACCAACACAAGCGATGTAGGTGCTGGGAGCTCCCCCAATGTGTCTTCGTATTCTGACAGGGGAACTCCCTCTCTCCAGAACACTCTGATCAGCGGTCACAGCGATCGGCTACAAGCGCTAATCGGATGCGGGTCAGATGCTGGTTTTCCAGCATGCTCATTCGACAGAAGCTGGTCATGATACGGTCTTCTGTAGAACAGATAGCTGTATACATAGGCCGAAAGTTGGACAGTTCCTGCTGAACCGGACAATTTTAGGCCCGTGTGTCCAGGCTTTAGAAGCAGCTATGGAAGACCCGAGGGCCTAAAGCCATGAATAAAATCCTCATGAAGATCTCATTTTCTCATGTCCAACTTATCTTGGCTGTTTATATTAAGTCTCTTTTCTTTGACCAACTTTTTTCTGATGTTCTCTTTTATATTTTTTCCTTTGTACATGTATGGAAAACCTTATCAATAAAGAATGTAAAAAAAAAAGCCATGAATGAAGCCATCTAACCTGTTGTGCCAAATTGCATTTTATTGCATAATAGTTACAATTCATATACAACTGCAATTATACACCAAAGGTATGTCCTATGAACCCATTGTGAGATGTGTGAAATTTATATCTGCAGGCCAGAATAACATCAATTAAATCAGAGGTACAGATTCCATAATGTTAATAAATATGATTAGCAAAGTACTGAATAATGTTTGGGTCATCTTTTCTGAACAGACGGACTGCAGTATACAGAGAAGCCTTGATGTGGGCACTACAGCTTACACCTATATTTGCAAATGTGTGCAAACTAAACCCTCTGTTTTTAATGTAAATTGTTAGACAGGGTCAATTTGGTCTTTTTTGCATGCTGGCTGGTACAGTTTGTTTGTGATGTGCATTGCCCTGCCTTCCATGTGCATCTTACTGCAAAGGCTGGATATAGGTTGGGGCGGTTGCCACTTTTTTGTACATTTGGTTGATTTGGGGGCAGGGATGCACTGGATGCCTTCAGCTGCCATTGTGCTCTTGCCGGATGTCTTGTGTGTCCCTGTGTCTTTAAGTAGGGGTAGGCTCCCTCCAGGCAAACCTACCCTTAATCTATTCACTGCTATCTGTGTTCCAACTTGGAGACGGAAAATTATAGTGTTAGGACTGCAGTATACGGAAGAGCCTTGACGTGGGCACTGCAGCTTACACATATATTTGCAAATGTGTGCAAACTAAACCCTCTGTTTTTTAACGTGAACTGTTGGACAAGGTAAATTTGTTTTTTTCTTTGCAGGCTGGCTGGTAAATGTGCTGGGAAATTTTTGTTTGTTTGAGTTAAGGCTAGGTTCACACGACCACAGCTGTGGTTTGATCAGATTTTCAGTGCAATTATGTAGTACAACTTGGTTGAATTTGTTTTTAGGCGATTTTCATGCCTCTGTGTTTTTGGCTTAGGCCATTAATAAGCATATCTGCTACGACAGGGGAAAAAAAAAGCACTGAAATCGCATTAAAAACACGTCAACTGGTATATAGAGAAAAAGGGATGAGGGTGGGGAAGTAGAGCAGTTGCTGAAGCTGACCACATATTTATTCCCTACCTCAATAGTTGTGATGGACTATCTCGGTACTGATGACTAACAATGTAGTTGTTATAAAAATTATTTATTACATATAAAAAGGACATACAGGATACATTTAAAAGAACAATATTGAAAAAAATAATTTTGAAAAACAAATACTCAGGGTTCCCCCAAGAGGTATCTGTTGATGAAGTATATTTCTAGATTGGCTTTTCCTCTACTAGTTTCGCACTGCATTTACTGCTTCTTCAGGAGGAATAATCTATAAAACAAATAAGTAAGGCACAAGTCAAATGCATTACACTGGATGATAATATACAGACATAATTCAGCAAGTTATATAGATGAAAAAATAGACAAATTGCTCACCCGGTAGGTCAGTGGCCATAAGTGGAACCATGAGGCCTGAAAAGGGGTTCACCCCGCAGCGGCCAAGGGGGATGTGTGCGGGTATAGTTCTAAATAAGAAAAAAATATATAATGGTGATAAGGAAAAGGCATAGTGTGGCTGATAGCTGGTATGTTGGTATTTTTCTATTGAAGGCTACGGAGCCAAAAATCACACTGGAATTGCACCAATGCAGTACAAACCATTGAAAACAATGTGATTTCTATCGTTATGTGGTTCTGTGCGACTCAAGTGTGCACCAAAATACATATAAGTGAGTTGTTCTAACCGCCAAAGGATTTGTATTTCTGTCCATCCAGTCTTGAGATCTACACAGCCAGACATATAGTGCTACTAACAGTTATGCCGTGTACACACGATAGGATTTTCCGACAACAAAATCCATGTCTTTTTTCAGACGGATGTTGATCAAACTTGTCTTGCATACACAGGGTCACACAAATCTTGTCGGAAATTCCGAACGTCAAGAACGCGGTGACGTATACAACACGTACAACGAGCCGAGAAAAATGAAGTTCAATAGCCAGTGCGGCTCTTCTGCTTGATTCGGAGCATGTGTGGAATTTTGTGTCGGAATTGCGTACACACGATCGGAATTTCCGAATTCGGAAAATTTGAGATCCAGATCTCAAATTTTGTGTGTCGGAAATTCTGATGGAAAATGTCCGATGGAGAATACACACGGTCGGAATTTCTGACAACAAGCTCCCCTAGAACATTTTTCGTCGGAAAATCCGAGCGTGTGTACGGGGCATAAAAGTGTATGTCAAGACAATTAAAAAAAACAAACTATGAAGTACATCTCTAATACATGCACATTTCCCACATTTTATCTCTAAAGAACTTGCAAGAAAAGTACCCGTTGTTCTGCCAGAAATGAACTTGGCTCTTAACACTTCAGGATGAGCTAATATTATCCAGTCATGTGTATTCTTACTTGAATCGCGGTGTGTTATGTGTATTTCTTCCAGATCTGTGCAATAATCCAGTGTACAACTTTGTCTCTGTGCAGGAGCTTCCTGTAATAAAGACTGGTCACTGTTGCTTCCTCTCCTTGTGCGGGGTGATCGGTCTTGTATCCGCCCCTTCCTGTAGTCTTCTACAGGCGGCCTGTAGTTGGTGGGGCCCACGGCTCTGCTCTCTGCACAGGTTATGTGCAGCACAATAATGATATCACCGTCACTTTAGGTAATAACTAAATTTGCAAAGACATTTGGTATAGATTTATATTCTTGTTGGCTATTGAGCAATATTCATATGAAAATTGTCAGGCCTGAGTTCAGCTTTATGTCCTGTTGTGGGCTGACAACACACAGCATTTTTGTGGGCTGAGCGTTGTCAGCCCTGCCCACTGTCTTTGGCTAAACTGCTCAATCACACCCAAGCCCAGATATCTACAATATAAAGGTTTATCGTTCTGTAGTAGAAGAGAGTAATAGAAGTAGAAGGTCTCTTTGCGATAACACAGGTAGTGTGCACAGAACAAAGGACAGTTCTGAACTTCTTACAACATCAACAAGTTTTTTGCACTTATCATGAGGTATATTAACCACTTCAATACCGGGCACTTTCTCCCCTTCCTGCCCAGGCCAATTTTCAGCTTTTAGCACTGTTGCATTTTTAAATGACAATTGCGCGATAATGCAACACTGTACCCAAACAAAAATATTATAATTCTGTTCCCACAAATAGCGCTTTCTTTTGGTGGTATTTGACATCACAGGAGATTACAGTGTTTCAGTTATGTGAATGGACAGAGTCAGTGATCACTGACTCTGTTCATACATCAAAGGAAGGAGGATGACATGGAGTGGGACAGCAGCAGAATGGCAGGGGACAGCAGCAGAACGGAGGGGGACATGGAGGAAGAAAGGAGGGGGACAGCAGAACAGAGGGGGACAGCAGCAGAACGGAGGGGGACACAGAGGACACGAGTGTTCATCCCCAATGAATCTATGGAGATATTCCCAAATGCAGCCTTTTTTGGGGGGACCTTGGTGATAAATTCTATCCTAGAAATTGTTGTTTGGATTAGAGTAGCAAACAGACCTGTATTTTCTTGGAGAGCGGGAGAGAGATTACTCTACATGGGGCCCTAAAAAGCAAAATAACAAAGCTGGTGCATATACCGCCCATCAGTTCTAAAATGCAGGAGACCTGCTATAAATTGTCCAGGTGGTATACAGTAGCAGAACTTGTTTAGCTGTCATGTAACCCCGGGCATCTCCGAGGGCTGCTGGAGGGTATGTGGGCACTGGGAGTCTTTTTTTCAAACTGCGGTGGTAGTGCACTATTTTGAAGACTTTCAGTCCGGGGTGCCCAATATTTTGGAACAGCACTTACAAATCCAAGTTCCCTACACTCCAATGGCAATGTTATTCCATGAAACACCTACTTCTATAAAAGGTACTACAGAAAATAATTCCTAGTACCTCACCTTTTAAATGCTGCTAAATCTCTCCCACCACGTTTATGAAAATAAATAGGGCTCCCACTATTAGAGATTGGTTCTTTAGGATCCAGGAGATAATGGAAAATAAATAGGAGACTTGTCAACTCACAGATCAGTATGATATCTTTAATAGCAGTATCAAACTTAATTTAATCACGGGCCATATCAGCAGTATGGCTGCCCTCAAAGAACCACTTCTATCTGGAAAGCTAGATGTCCAGAGCACCCCACCCCACGAACATCAGATGTCAAGAGCTCTCCCACTATCAGAAGTTTCCCATCTTCACTTACATTCACATTGCACCCCTTACCTTGTGCTGCTGTCAGGAAGATGCTGGGGGTGCTGCTGGGAAGCAGAAACTGCAGGGTCTGGAGGAGGACATGAGGGCGGCTTGAGTCAGCTGCCGGAGTCTGCTGAATGCTGAGACCAGGGGTTGCAGAGATGAGGGGGGGCGCTGCGGCTGCACAGAGAGGCAAGATCTGTAGGAGGAGTTCTGTCCTCCTCTCTGCTGTTCACTGCTGAGACGGGGGAGGGCAGAGACAAGGGGGTGCTGCGCCTGCACGGAGATGCTCTGGATCTGGCTGAGGCTAATCCTCTCACTGACATCAATGATGGGGCACTATTCCTCCCACTGATATCAACGATGGATGATTATTATTCCCCCTAATACCAATGATGGGGCAATGTTCACTCCTGCTGACGCCAGGGCATTTTCTTCTCTCACTGGCCACCGTCCGCTATATAACGGCTTATCTTAACAAAAACACCTACACTGGATACATCAGTAAATGTAACAGAGGGGATTGTAGAAATTACACTCTGCTCAACCACCACTTTAACACAATTTCTATGTTGCTTAGAACTTATACAATGCTTAGTTGCTACTCAGGTGTGTTAATTCTTCTCCATGTCATAGGGACTGCAACCCCATTGCTCGAGAATGCTCCTAGGCACTTATTTTGTTAATATTTGTATTGATTTTCTTGTCGGTTCTTTTCTAACTTGTTATTATGCAATAAAATATTTGAACAAGAAAGTCCTGATCTCCACTACTCAGTTTAGAAGTTATTCTATAAAAGGGACAACACTCTTGTGCCTAGTGTAGGCACAAGAGTGCCTGGATTTGAAATACTAGGTATAACCTTGGTAGGTTCCCTACCAAGGCTATACCTAGCATGTCAAGTTCTGTTTTTTTCCAATGGGGGGGGGGGATGGGTGTATCGGGGGAGAAAAACACGATCTCTTATGTTTTAGCTTGGATGAAGGTGAGCACTTTTACACCCTCTGACACACTGGCTATCAACTACTATTTTCACAAATTGAAAACTGTATCTAGACCAGTTTCCATGGTTTTAAAAATTAGCCACCAACCCAGAACAAGCATGTGAAAGCTTAAGTCGTAACTCTAGATCTGCACATTTGTTCATAGCTCAGTGACTCAGAATGTACTGAAGATCATGACAGCCAGGCAGTAAGCATTATCACAGAAGCATTTAACAATTGCAGCCTTTTTATATCTTTCAGTACACACTTCCTTTTACTTTCACTGAACTTCAACAAATCTGTTATATACAAACATCACAGTACAATTACAAAAATAGAAGAATAGAAGATCTACAAATAACAGCTTAATAGAAAATATTTATTATTTTACAAAAAATAGCGAATTGTGACAATATTTCAGAAGTTTCCAACATAATTACAAATTTGCTGTGGAAATTGTTTTTCCAAAAATATGCAAGGCAGTGACAATGGCTAGCTTCTCTGGATGGCCTGAAGGTTTGCGGTGGAGGCTTCTAGCTGGTGGAAATAATCATCCAGTTTAGCCTTGAGCTTGTCAAGTAACTGTTAAGAAATCAAGGACAAGGGTGTGAGTGATTTTTTCAATTACATAGGCACAAACTGCAAACTTAAAGTGAAATTCTAAATATTTTTTACCTTAATATACTTTATATATGCATTAAGGTACAAAGTACTCCACGACCTAACCTAGCCCCCCTGCCCCTAAACACTTACCTGGCTCCTCTCAGTGGTCCCGAGCTGTAGCTTTACTGCTTAAATTCCTGGTCCTTCAGGAAACAGAGGCAGCAGCGAGAGCCATTGGCTCCAGCTGCTGTCAGTAAAACTTTTGTGAGAAGGAAGCGGGTCTATGCAGGGGGCACCCAGAGAAATGAGGAGTGGACATCACTGGCGGTGGGGGACACCAAAAAAGGAGAGAAGGGACCGCTTTGTACAATATCATGCTGATTAGTGTAAAATCTTTTTTATTTTAAAGAAAAAAAACATGTATTGTTTAGTATCAATTTAACTTTTTAATATTTCTCAGTGAAAATAACTTTGTATTTCAACATTTAAAAGTGAACTTTAGGGGGGCGTGGCCTGAAGCTGCATGGCGTAAGTAGTGCAGAGTGAGAGCTCCGGCTGCACGCTATCCTATAAATCGATCATGTGGGACTAAATCACCCCTCAACCCAGCACAAATTACCAGCAACACTCAGAGAAGCCACCGTGCTAATGTCGCCACCGGAGCGATCGCAAAAAACTTGGTAAATACCGTAATGACGGCAAAGACCCGGCAGGGGGAGTAGGGCCTCATACAGCTCGGGGGAGGAGGTCCTGCCCTCCGGAGACACCGCTCGCATCTTCGATGCTGTCTCAGAGCGCAGAGTCGGGCAGGTAGAAGATATCCCTTCCCTTGCAAGTCACCAGCGGCTTCAACATCAGCTAAATGACGTCCTAAGTAAACAGGACGACATGGAAAATAGACTCCGCCTCTGCAACCTCAGATTTGTCGGACTGCCAGAGGGATCGGACCCCCCCCTCTACGTTCATGGAAAATCTGCTAATCACCAACTTTGGTAGAGAGGCCTTCTCCTCTACGTTCGTGGTGGAGCGCGCGCACTGCCTGGCTTCAAGGCCTCCACCAGCTGGAGCCCCCCTGCGCACCTTTATCGCGAAGATGCTCAACTACCGGGACCGAGATACCATCCTGCGCCTCACCCATGAAAAGGGCAACCAACATCCCATTCGGCAACTCGCATATTGCAGTGTTTCCAGACTTCTCCGCTGAGGTCCAGAAGAAAAGGGCGCAATTCTCAGAAGCCAAGCGCCAGCTCTGCAACCATCTTGTCTACGCTATGCTATTCCCGGCACGCCTTCATATTATCCAGGGCGGCAGGGCTCATTTCTTTGAGGACCCTTCTGTAGTTATCCCATGGCTGGAAAGACGGGATGCAGCTGCCCCTGAACCATCATAACTTGCCGGGCATAGCCATTCACAGATGACCCTCACTAGACTGAGATCCGGAGATCCTCGTCAACGATGCCCCTTCTTGAAACAGTGAGTAGGCTCAGGCCTGTTTTCCCCTCATCTCCCCTGACCGCACTTACAGCAACCCTGGAGGCATCCACACACTGCTCTTACTCCTCTCCCCCGGTCTGCAGCATTGCTGCTGCTCTTGTTGCTCTAACGTGTAATATCCCCCAAAACAGAGCACATTTTCAGCCACTCTTGAACAATGTATCTGCAACTCCCCTTAACAACCAGATGGTAGATTTAGCACCATTGTGCACTTCTGTGCACTTTTTGTTCGCCCCCCGCCAACAGCGGACAATGGTGCACCCCGCTGTCCTCTCAAGATGTTTCCCTGGCCAGCTCCAGCCCCCACGGCTGTGGAGGGCTGCCACAAGTTTGTTATGCCACGCTGGTCCAGAGTTGCCAGCGTTTCTTTTTTTCTTTTTCTGTTTTTACAGTGTCTGACGTGTTACATTGCATTATTTATGCCGCTTTTTACTAAAAATGCTACCCGTCTGTCCGGCTCTCTGCGTGGCCCCCTGCAGGTCTGCTGCTGACGCTCCACCTCTCTCTCTGGCTTGCCTGCGGGGCTCCACTACGAAATGGGCAGTGGAACCTCTGTTCCAATGTATATATGTTAATTGCACCATATGTGATTGCAGACTCGGGCCGCCTCCTGTTAATCCAACTGATCGGCCTAACACAGCTGCTATGATGGCAACCCTTAAGTTAGTCACATGGAATGTGAGAGGACTGGGAGCCAAACCTAAACGACTTGCTGTCCTCTCCCACCTTAAACAAAAGCGAGCAGACATATCTGTTCTTGTAGAGACCCATATTACGGGCCAAATGCAGATGTCATTGAAAAAACCCTGGGTGGGCTGGATATACCAGGCCCCTTACACAAACAACTCCAGAGGTGTTGCCATCCTCATTGCTAAAACGGTCCAGTTTCAGCTCCATGGTTTGCGGTCGGATCGGCAGGGCAGGTTCCTTTTCCTACATGCCACACTGGGAGGCCTTGAGGTCCTCCTCCTGGCCTTCTACATTCCCCCACCCTTCCAGTTTGCGGCTCTCAAGGAGGGAGTGGCCTTTATGACTCAACACCCCACAGTGCCTGCCATATGGATGGGGGACTTCAATATGGTAGTGGACCTCTATCTTGACAGACTCCACCCGCCCACTACATTGCCAACTCAGCCTGCACCGACCAGGTTTGGCAGATTCCTTTTGGAATTTGCCATGAATGACACATGGAGACTCAAACACCCTACCACAACTGCTTACTCCTGCTTCACTCCCTCCCGGGCTGCCATGTCCCGTACAGACATGATAATGCTGTCCTCCACCCTGACCCTGGAGCTCCTTGAAGTGGGGTTTGGTGCCAGGGTTTTATCGGATCATTCACCTTACTGGGCTATCCTCCGCCTGCCTTCTGCTTCTCCGACCTGCATATGGAGGTTGAATCCATTCTGGCTCACGGTCCTCACTGATTTAGAGGCCGTCCTGCGTGAATGGATTCACTATTTCCACTCCAATGCAGGTTCGGCCACGACTGGGATGGTGCGGGAGGCATTCAAAATACACGCTTGTATGATACTTTCTACACGCATAAATAGGCGTAAAGCCTCCTCCGAACTCATTCTACAGCAAGCGGAGGAAAAATTATGCTCCCTTGAGCAGGTGTTCCTTGCTGACCCGACAGCTTCTAACTCTGCCCAGTTACGCCTGCATTCCAGACTCACAGACCATTTACATTTTGAAAAGGCCAAGGGGGGAATTTTTTTCAGCATGCAAAAAACCTATGAACATGGCTCTAGATCATAGCACCGCCCTGTATTGATTCAGCTCCTATCTGAAGCTGGGAGCACTCTCACAGACCCAGCACAGGTAGTCCAGGAGTTCAGACGCTTTTACTCTGACCTGTATACCTCAAGAACTAGCCGCCCCCCGAATGAGCTACACTCACTCCTGCAGAACATAGACTTCCCCTCCCTCACGGGCCCCCAAGTGGAGCTCCTAGAAGCACCCATAACAGAGGAGTGTATCGCGGAGGCGATAGCGTGTTTACCGCCATCCAAGACCCCTGGCTCCGATGGCCTCCCAATAGAATTTTATTCCCAGTTTCAAGAGGCTCTTCTTCCCAAGCTGCAAGAACTGTATTCCCATATCTACGAATCTGGCATGCTCCCACGTACCATGGGCGAGGCCCTGATTGTCCTCATCCCAAAGCCAGGAAAAGACCCTCTTTATCCCGAATCCTATCGCCCTATCTCCCTCCTACAATTAGACATTAAAATATTGGCCAAAATTCTTGCCCTTAGACTCAACAAAGTAATACTCAGCCTCATTCATGCCGACCAAACAGGATTCATGCCCAATAAAAACACTGCATTTAATCTTAGAAGATTGTACATGAACCTCGAAAGATACACGCGATAATGTTGGATCGAGGGTGGTGGTTAGCCTTGATGCCGCCAAGGCATTTGATTCAGTAGAGTGGGGCTACTTGTGGGAGTGCCTCCGTAGATTTGGCTTTGGCCCTAGATTTGTTAAGTGGCACCAACTCCTTTATCAAGCTCCCACCATCCGGATCCAGGTAAACGGAAAGACGTCTAGTTACTTTCTTCTGTTCCGATGAACCCGCCAAGGTTGCCCCATCTCCCATATGCTTTATGCGCTGGTCGTGGAACCACTGGCCATTGCCATAAGGGCGCACCCTGACATACAGGGCCTCCGCATGGGACAAGTGACTGAAGTGCTCAGCCTCTATGCGGACGATATGCTCCTCTACTTGCACCTAATCCAAACACTTTGGCGCTTTCTCGGGACTGCAGATTAATTGGTCCAAGTCCCAAAACCTTCCTATAGATGCTACTGCCCCTACTGCTGCACAGGAGGCTCTCCCCCTGGTGAGGACCAACCAATTCAAATATTTGGGCGTACAGTGTTCCCGCTCCCTTGCAGATTACACACATTTAAATTTGGAACCACTGCATGATCTTCTTAAAAATAAAACCCAGGTCTGGTCCAGACTCCCTCTTGGAGTCATGGGCCGCATCAACCTAGTAAAAATGATTCTCCTCCCCAAACTACTCTACCTCTTCTGGCATGCCCCGTTATACATCCCAGCCCACATGTTTAGAAACATAGAATCCATTCTCAACACATTCGTCTGGGGCTCCTCCAGGCACAAACTGTCATGGCAGACCTTGAAGCGTCCTATCCACCTAGGGGGCACCCCCCTTCCTGATTTAGCACTATATTACATAGCCTCCCAATTATGCCGTCTTTACTACCTCAACAGACACGACAAGCTCAGTTACTCCACACTAGTGTGTATGGCGGCTACTGTTGTAGTGGCCCATCCCTTTCAGATACTCTTCTGCAAACACCGGGGCCTCTCCCGCTTAGGCGACATATGTTATCACACCACAGCAAAATCTGGCAACTAGCGCAAACCATTACTGGGGCCCCCCCTCCTGCATGCTCACACGCCACTTTAGGACACTCCCCCACCTTCCAGAACTGATAACCATCCCCGACCACAAAATATGGATTGCCAAGAGAGTAATCTACCTGTCTCAACTTATCACTGGAGGCGCCGTTAAGCCATTCCAAGCCCTCAAAGAGGAATTTGATCTTCCCAACCATTTGTTCTTTCGCTACCTACAGGTCCGACACGCCCTTCAATCCCAATTCAATGTTTCCATCCCTAGGCTGCGATCGGTGACCTTGGCGGATATGGTCATTGGTGAAGATCCTAAGAAATTAATTTCTTCTTTGTACAATCACCTTCTCTTACCCAAGGCCACCGCCCACGCATACCAGCTGAAAACTAAGTGGGAGACTGACCTGGGGGGATAGAAGATAAGCAGTGGGGGGAAATACTAGAAGCCTCTAAAAAAGTATCACCTAAACGGTCAGATCGACTCTCCCACCTTTACATCCTCCATAAGTCTTGCATCCTTCCCGTCTGTCCAGGTACAAACCAGAAACCAATCCAGCCTACCCCAGGTGTGGCGATACTAATAGTACCTTTTACCACCTCATATGGTCTTGTCCACCCATCCAGCAATACTGGTCACAGGTCATCAAATTTCTCCACGATCGCATGGGCCCCCCCCAACACTATGCCCACGCCAATGCTTACTCCTCCCCATATCTGAGAAAGAGAAGTACCTGACGACATTGCTACAGGAAACCCTATTCACTGCTAGAATGCAGATAGCCCAACTATGACTTAGACCTGCCTCCCCTACTATTCAGCAGTGGTAGAGGGCCGTGAATCTCACCCTTCCCTACAAAAAAAGTCCTCTACTCTCACTGAGGATGCCCTGGTAAATTTAATAAAATCTGGGATAGATGGGTGGACAGCTCCTCTACTTGCACTGCCTAAGGCCAACTGTTCCTCAAAACCTGTTAACAACGCTAAGTAGCTAGCATCCTCATTGCCCATGCGAGCAAGGATTATAAGAACTCATGCTCCTAGTGCAAGTAACTATGTTTGGAAATATCCCAGCTGCTAGTACGACTTTGTCAGACAATCTTATGCATCCTGTTATTGTACATTGGTGCCTGTTGCACCCTACATCTTGTATGTAATATCCTGTATTGACTTGTATGCTCAATAACACTTACATTTTGACAAAAAAAAAAAGTGAACTTCAGGAAACTACACACACAGAGGAAGGTTTTACCTGCCAAAGAACTTGCATTTCTGTCCATCAAATTCTCAGATTTACACAGCTGTCTCACAGGACAGTATACGGGATTTTTGTGTTACAGGTTACAATTTTTTACACTGGGAAACTGGGAATGCAATATGATGCAAGGTCCAACTGAGGTGCTCAACACCTACAAAAAGCAGCAACACGGATCTCTGTTCATATAGCGAGTCCATCCCCCACACAGCAAGAAAGCATCCCCCTAGGGACACACTTAACCCTTTGATCCCCCTAGTGTTAACCCCTTCCCTGCCAGTGTTATTACAGTAACAGTGCATATTTTTAGCACTGATCACTGTAATGTCACTGGTTCCCAAAAAAAAGTGTCAAAAGTGTCAGGTGTTCCACCGCAATGTCGCAGTCCTGCTAAAAATGGCTGATCGCTGCCATTACTATTTAAAAAAATAAATAAAAATGCCATAAAAATATTCTAGTCTGTAGACGCTATAACTTTTGCGCAAACCAATCAATATACGCTTATTGGGATTTTTTTACCAAAAAATATGTAGCAGAATACATATTGGTCTAAATTGATGAATAAATTAGCTTTTTTAACATTTTTTATTGGGTATGTTTCATGGCAGAAAGTAAAAAAAAAAAAAAATTTTTTTTTTTAAATGGTCGCTCTTTTTTTGTTTATAGCGTAAAAAATAAAAACCGCAGGAGGTGATCAAATGGCATCAAAAGAAAGCTCTATTTGTGAGGGGGAAAAAAAAAAAAAGGACATCAATTTTATTTGGGTACAGCGTCACACGACCATGCAATCGTCAGTTAAAGTAAAGCAGTGCTGTATCGCAAAAAATGGCCTGGTCAATAAGGGGGTAAAACCTTCCGGGCTGATGTGGTTAAAGCATAAATAACAGCACAGCGCTTCTATTGTGTCATTTGGCCCCTGTATCACCTGAAATACCTGGCTGATCCTGCCTGGCAATGCCCTCCCCCTGTAAACTAACCACAGTTTATCATGGCTACTGAGCCTTGACACCGTGGTCAGTTTACGTGCCTCCATCATCCGCAGCTCTCCTCTCTGCTCTCCCTGCCCGTCAGCTCCGTCCACTTCTCAGCCCTCCCCCTCCTGCTGCTATCATAACTTCAATAAAAACACTGACTTTCTCAGCTCCTCTATAGCAGTCAGCTGGGCAGAGGAGAGAGCCAAGGAGTCATGTGAGCGCCGGGGGACGCTGTGATATAAGGTACAGATCTGCATCTTTTTTATATAACACAGACACTAGAGCACATAATGTTATTTTACAGAGGAGATGGGATGATTTCATTGTAGTGGCTTAACAACCACTTTAAAGAAAGCCAGTTTCTCCAAAAAAAAAAAAAAAAAAAAAAAACAGGCCGTTTCATGAATATCTACAAATCCATTCCACATTTTTGGATTTAAATAGTGTCTGCAGAGTTAATCTACTGAACTTTAAAAAAAATGACAAATTTTAGTCAAAAGCACTTGCATTACTTGTGACCTAGGTTTTTGCATTTCTCTCTGTATGGAAATTATAAACTCAAGATTGTTAAAAGAAAAAAAAAAAAAAAAGTGCACTTACATCTCTGTTGTGCTGATTATTGCTGTTCTCTTCCAATGCTTGTAGGAGATGGTCAACAGAAGAGTATGGCAACCACACCAGTGGAGAAACAGCAGATAGCGGCAGCTGGGAAGCAAGTACAGTTGATTTAAAACTGCATTCAACTAAAAGCTCAATTCTAATCTGACACCTTTTGATCTATTTAAAGTCCAGACTAATTTCTGCTGGGAAAGGCATTAAAATACCTTTTACGATTAGTGAAAATGCTGCTTCTAGCCCTCACACTGCAATGCTTTGTGCTGGCAGAGCTGAGTAGCAGCCACACCCTACATTACAAATATCCTCACACAGAAAGGTATGGCAGATAAGGGGAGGGGGCTATACCTGAACAGGTCTTTTACAGCACTGACAGCAGGGGTCCTACTCTGGTCTGTTAAGCCTAGTACACACGGACCGAATGTCGAACGGCATCAGCCGGTTCAATAGAAACAGTCCGCCATTCGGACCGTGTGTACTGCATTCTGTCAGACAGAAGTCGGCAGGCTTTTGATGAAGGGGCATGACCGAAAAAGGCTTCCTGATCAGCGCTCTCAGCCAATGGCTGAGCATGCTGACTGGAGTGTTCAGGCAGAAGGGGGCGTCCCAGTCAGAAGACAATAGCACAGCAGGGGAGATCGCAGTACCAATGTCAAATATAGTTAGTGCAACGGTTCCTCCTGAGCGGTCCATTTGCACATACCTGAAATCAAACTTGCTTTACCTTCCCTAACTGGGCAATGGGCAGGACTAGGTGTGGCCTGGTGCTGACTGACAGGCTACAGGTTTGTAAATCAGCAGTGACAATGCTTATAGCCACACCCCCTGCAACTTTTTTTTCATCCCAGTGTATTGCATGCAGACAGCTTACAGGAGAGTGACAGCTCTACTCTGAAAATTAGTTTCTGCAAATTTAACTGGGCTTTAACAATATTAGTAAAATCGGGCTGCACTACACAATTTCAAACTTACCTCTATCCCAAAATACTGATGACCTTTCCCCAAAATGGCATCCACATATTGCAATACTAAGTCTGCAGCCTCATCCAGAAGATCATACTTCAAATACATTCGGAGCAATTCTGCTGAATCCACCACCTGCAGAGAAACGTGAACATTTTTGGACAAAGTGTATAAAGGTTACTGTATTTTCTTTTAATATCAGGAAACCTGGTGGTGATGATCTGTAAAATCTAGACTAAGGATAGCAAACCGTGATATCTGGGGGTGCACAACAGTTGGAGAGAAATACAAGGTTTCCCTAAAATGTATCTTAAGTAAAGTTTTGGATGAAGTGTGAATAGTGAAAAAAAAAAAAAAAAAGCCCTTTAACTAACCAGGGACACAGCAGGAAGCAAGAGAAAAACTCTAGTGCATCCAAGACTGCTGTCCCCAGTGCATGATTTTCCCTCACGTCCTGTTCTAACGACAACTGTAAAAATTCAGATTGCCCTTCCCTATCTGTCCCAATGAATATGGCCACCAAAACAAATAGAAAAAGTGTGAATCCCCCAGCATGGGAATAGACAGATATAAAAACCCAGCAGGTGTTCAAATCCTTCAACATGCTTCCCAAAAGAAAAGTGTGGCTTTAAACTAACAATGCTCAATCCACAGCGAAACCCAAAATGCACTTTTGCAGCAATCACATTTCCTGCTTTGTTTCTATACACCTGTTGTAACATCCTGAAAGTCCGATTATGATATCACAGTTCTGCATCCAATGGCACTTACAGTTCATCAGCCATATGGTACAAAATAACAAACCTTATAGCTGTTCGTTAGCCAGCTGGGCAGAGGAACTCCATGAGACAGCAGCTTGTTAATGACACAGCGATGATACAAATTGTTCTGCGATTCATATTTTTCCAGATAGTAAGTCAGTAACCTCCAGGCTTCATCTGTGGCACTAGAGGAAAATCAGCCAACAAAATGTACTTGTCTTTATAATATAATATTTTTAATGTGACAGAAATGTCAGCATTATTTCATTCACTGGCATTGGTTGCTTCCCATTTTGCACCTCAGTTGGCAAAAACATTTTTTCCTCAAAATGCACCCAATAGTGCACACAATATAGTATAATATATGTACACACACCACATACAAGCCTCCTCTCCCCCTCCCCGCCCCCCATATACACCTGGACACATCTTGGTTGGTGACTGGGTGGGTCTGTGGGGACTGCGCTGGAGATAGAGTGTGTTAATAGCAGCTGGACATTTTTCTTTTAAGACCTGCTCTAGGGGATCAATTTTCTGTTTATGCTGAAACTTGTGATGCCACCAGTATTAGGACCTGTGTCCGTGGCATAAGCTTTAGAAGTAAAATTTAGAATTCACTGACAAGTGCATTTAAAGTTCTGATCTGCTTAAGCACGTTTTGCATCTCTATATACTTGTATAGGAGTGTGAAACTTGCTTGAAGCCAATAAAAGTCTATCCACACAGACCCTTACTGAAGGTTTGAATCCAAAAATTGTTAGAGGATAAGTTCACTTTAAAAGTAAATAAATAAATGCACATTTTTTTTGCAGGTAAAAAAAAGCGCATTTATTATTTCTTCTTTTATAAATCTTTTTGTTATTATTGAAAAAACAAAACAAAACACATTTTTTCAGTACAAGTGAATAAAAACAGTACAGAAAGAAAAGACAAAAAAAAAAAAAAGACCAGTGTGTCCAGTATTTCAATCACCATTTCTTCATTAGACCACAGAAATGTATACAACATGAAAAAATATTATTTTTCTAAGAAGCCTGCAGAGCACATTGCACCCGGAATTAGCTGATCATGGGTGCAATCTCATGCTCCCATAGACTCTCAGCATAGCTGTCTGCCTGTACCTCATACGGGTAGGCAGCTACCCGAGAGCAGGAAGATCAATGGATTACAAGAACGCTCACCAGTGCCCTTGCAACTCATTGAGAACTAAAAGCCCTCAACCACAACGGCTGGCGGTACTTGCAGACATTCATTCACAGGAACTGTGAATAAATAATGCAGCTGTGTGGGCAAAGCCTGGCACGATCACACTGTTTTCAAATTGTGACAGCCGGTGTGGGGAGAGGATCCTGCACATTTGAGGTGGATGATGGAATCCTTTTGCTGAGCTATTGTATTCTGAGAGCGGGGAGACTTCCCTGCCCTCAGAACTCACCGTAAAATCAGTTGATTGAGGGACACAGCATATCCTTTAGTCTTGACCAAACAGGGTTTTATAGAGCCACCTACAAGAGTAGGTACACTATGCAGAAAAAATTCAGCACCTCCTTTGGGCAGTCCTCTTTCTTTTAAAACCCCCTGCTTCCTCCGCTGCCAGCGCCGGCTTGATAAACTCTGATGCTTTGGGATGGCAGGTTGGTAACCCATTGATCACGATTTGGGCATGCCGACTTGCCATACCAGAACAGGACCATGTGCTTCCCTGATTTGAGGTTGCGAGCCACGGGTTGAGCCTCCCTGATGTAAGAGAACTGATCAGAACTGCAGGGTGGCAAAAATCCGACAGGACGGTTGTACAGAAGTCAATTGGTAGATTGATTTCTGTACAACCACCCCACCCATATTAATATTAGGCCCTTCCATGCTAACCCAGCTGAATTTTGATCAATGTATAGCTGGCTGAAGTCATGACCAGCAAATTTACATGAGCCTTAATTATTTTTTAACAATAAATAAGCTTGAGGAACTCAATAACAGAGGCTGGTGTCACAATCAATCCTACCTTGTTTCCTTGGTGGTGACTACAGATGACAACTGATTGGCAGACAGCCATTGCCAAGCCTCAGCTTGTGCAGTCTCTCCGCCATTTTGTAACTTAATGCATCTGTTAATCGAGAGAAAATCATGTCATATGAATCATACATTAAAAAAAATAAAAACACACACACACAATATACCCTGTTTCCCCGAAAATAAGACCTAGCGTGATTGTTGGTGATGACTGCAATATAAGCCCTACCCCCCAAATAAGCCCTAGTTAAAGTCCTTGTAGGTCTTATTTTCAGGGTAGGGCTTATATTGCAGCCATCACTGACAATCATGCTAGGTCTTATTTTCGGGGAAACAGGGTAGTGCTACTTTGGCAAGTATAATAATAAACACAGTTTGAATTACTTACTTGTATGCCAATCCTTCAAACACAGGAACCAGAGAAAGGTTGAATGTCTGACACAAGGAAATGGCAGTATCAAAGAGGCCCGCCTGAACCAACAATGCCATCATTTCTTCAGCTGATGCACTTCCTATAGAAAAGGTGTGGAAAAGGGAACAAAACCATTAAATACACTGATACAACCATAACATTGCCAGCAATAATAATCTCTTGTGATCCAAGCCAGATTTGCTTTATGGCTGGCACAACACCTTTCAGTCATTCGTACAGTCTTTGACACTGTTTCTGCCCTAATTTTTGGGCTACCAGTCAAAACCAATAAAAAGTAGATTATACCTAGCCTGAGATATCTCCTATTGTCCTTCACCTCTTTCATGGATAACATTATAGAGCAGATTTACTAATGAAAACCTGGTTTCAACTTTTAGCAGACATGTTGCACCTGAAAGTTTCTGGTACAACAGATGATTTCATGATTTACAAATGTGCAAGTGTATATAATTAAGTGGAAAGTTTCTTAAAAAAAAAAAAAAAGCAACAAACTGACATTCTAACAAGTTGTGGCCTCATCCAATGCGCTAAAAAGTCTAAGTTCAGTGTGCAATGTTTGGCTCCTGCACACACCTCTTCAGCTCTTCTCGTACCTCTGAAAGGGGTTTCAGTAGACAGCTGGAGGAATTGTCGTTGGACTACGATTACATGGATTATCACACGCTTAGTCCATTGAGAACCACAAGCTTCCTGATGCCATGGTGAAAAGGATTTGCACTTTATTCATTCACAGATCTCTCTAAATAACTGACGTGACTGTGCGGGTGGAGCCCTGCACAGCCGCACTGATTTTAAATGTGACAGAGGCTGCGGGGGAGAAGAACTCTCACATGCTGACACAGGGAGGGGGCTCTGTGGGTGAGAGGCTGGTGATTAGGAACATATTACACCCTAAATACAAGTGTAACATGTTCCTAAAGGTGAACTTAGCCTTTAAACAATGGCTCTCCAGAACTACAACTACAAAAATACCTAGACAGTCTTCCAATGCACTTCTCAGATTCTCTTACCAGCTATTGCTGCTGTACTGCTATCATGCTGAGCCAATGTCAACCGTGTCTGAGCAAGGATATACTCTTTCTTCAAGTCTTTTAGCTCCAGAATCTCAATCTGACTACTTCCTGGTAAACAATACAATGTTGTTAAAAACGTGGCATGACCTATAAAGAATCAATGAAGATTTAGAAGATCAAGAATCTCAAGATGAACCTGTAACTATTTAAAAAAAAAAAAAAGGGAAAGTTATGTCTGAGAACAGCACACTGCACCTCCCATTTTAAATTAGCCTTAAACCTTGCTTTATGAACCTGGTATCCCTTTTGTTACTAAAGGACTTCATTTACATGATTGGGGCAAAAGGCCACCTATCATTCCCTTTGAGACAAGAGGATGGCAGTTCTTGGTGCTTAGTCCCAGTCAAACACTTAGTAATAAATTTACATCAGTTTAAAAAGGAATGCAGAGTTTTTGTTAAGTAAAAGGAGATATAAACTTGATAGATTAGCTAGGGGAAAAAATGGTGGGGGGAGGGGTGTTTTACAAAGAGAGAATAAAGAATAATACCTAAATTGTCTTATAAAAAGCAACTTACTTGGAGCTGGAGGACACTCTCCATCGTGGGTCCTTTTCGGAGACGATCCTGGACGCTCATACTGTATTTACATAAGAGGAAAAAAAAATTAAAAATACATTTACATGCTATACATAAACCCAAAATCTTACAGATATGAATGCTCCTGAGATATGAACATGGTAAAAGGCAGTTTTCTGTACATAGGGGTAACTGACAAAGGACTTAATCATCCATATATCTGGAGAACACTGGTGAAGTTAGTATGCACTGGTAATGTGCAAACTACTGTAAAAATATATGAAAAAGTACACTCGTTCATACATAAAAAATAAAAAAAATTCAAGTTAGTACCACAGCTCCTGAGGCTGGCTGCACTATCCAGGCATACTCAGGGCGAATTAGCCGTAAACAACCCAGGCACGCCAAGTAAGAGTTCACTTGCTTCTGAAGACCTCTTAATGTTCGGACCTCCCTGCCAAGCCGCATCCCGTATTCAAACATGACTGTTCCAGCTGAAAAGGATACAGTTAGGTATGGTTAGGCACAGAAAAGATATAACAGTTCAAATCGTACAGTACAGTTTTGGATGGGGGAACTTACACTATATGGTCAACATTTGTGGACACCTGACCATCACACAAATAAACTTATAAACATTCCAAAACAATGTGCATTAATATGGATTTGGACCCCTTTGGGGCTATATTAGTCTGTTCTGAAAAGGCCTTTCACATATACTACTGTGCTATGAAAAAGTAGTTGTCCTATTCCTGATTTTATTTTTTTGCATATTTGTCACACCTAAATAATTCAGATCAAACACATTTTAATATTACACAAAGATAACCCGAGTAAATATAAAATGCAGTTTTTAAAACGATTTAATTTATTAAGGTAAAAAAAGCTGTCCAAATCTGACTGTGAAAAAGTAATTGCCCCCCAAACCTAATAACTGGTTGTGCCACCCTTGGCGGCACAACTGCTGCAAAGCGCTTGCGATAATTGGCAATGAGTCTTTCATATCGCTGTGGAGGAATTATGGCCCACTCTTCTTTGCAGAATTGTTTTAATTTAGCCACACTGGAGGGTTTTTGAGCATGAACAGCCTCATACCACCAGCATCGGACTTTGACTAGGCCACTCCAAAACTTTAATTTTGTCTTTTTTGAGCCACTCAGAGGTTGACTTGCTGGTTTGTTTTGGATCATTGTACTACTGCATAACCCAAGTGCACTTGAGATTGATGTCACAAACTGATCGGCGAACAGGGTTTTCTGGTAGAGCGCAGAATTCATGGTTCCATCAATTATGGCCCGTCGTACAGGTCCTCAAGCTGTAGAGCAGCCCCAGACCATCAACACTACCCCCACCATGTTTGACTGTTTGTATGATGTACTTTATGAAATGCTGTGTTAGTTTTACACCAGATGTAACGGGACGCACACCTTCCAAAAAAATCTATTTTTGTCTCATTAGTCCACAGAATATTTGCCCAAAATTAATGGGGATAATCAGTATTTTTTTTGGCAAATGTAAAACGAGCCTTTATGTTCTTTTTCGTGAACAGTGGCTTTCTTCTTGGAACTCTCCCATGGATGCCATTTTTTGCCCAGTCTCTCTTAAGCCTCGTACACATGGTTAGATTTTCAGATGACCGTTTTGTGGCATGCTAGTCTCATGTCGAAAGTGAAGGTTACTCACAATACGAAAATTTTCGTATGACAGAATACGTCAGAAGTGACGTAATGTGTTGAATAGTTTTGTATGTATTCTTTAGTTTCTGAGCATGTGTAATCTTGCACATACGATTTTTTTCGTACAAAAACCGTACTAATAAAATGAAAGTCGATCGTTGAGTTCACAGCCGACAAAAATTTCATAGTCTGCACATCTAGCTTTTGTCTGACAAAAAAAGCAAAATATATGAATAAGCAATAAATCATAAATAAATAAAACGATGCCAAGTCTCTGATTCCTTATTGCAGCAGCGCTATGTGTCAGATGTCAAGACACATTTAAATAAGACCAATGGTAAAGAAGATTTCAGGAAAGTTCAAAAAAATGTTGTAGTCTGTGAGTATGAAGAGTTTCTTTCACCAAGAGTAATCACCGTGTGAGGGGGTAACCCCCCCGTGAGATTGCACTCACCACAATTCCAGCAAACGCAAGCCTTTATGTTGTTATCTTTGATAGCTTTCCGTCTCCTCTATCCAACCACCAGATGTCGCTAACACTCTCGGTTAATATTGTGTCTGCTGTCCCCATACACACATCACCTCCAGGCAGACTCTTCTCCTCCATCAGGACAGGACTCCTGTCCTGATGGAGTGTTAGCGACATCTGGTGGTTGGATAGAGGAGACGGAAAGCTATCAAAGATAACAACATAAAGGCTTGCGTTTGCTGGAATTGTGGTGAGTGCAATCTCACGGGGGGTTACCCCCTCACGCGGTGATTACTCTTGGTGAAAGAAACTCTTCATACCCACAGACTACAACCTTTTTTTTAACTTTCCTAAAATCTTCTTTACCATTGGTCTTATTTAAATGTGTCTTGACATCTGACACATAGCGCTGCTGCAATAAGGAATCAGAGACTTGGCATCGTTTTATTTATTTATGATTTATTGCTTATTCATATATGTTTATCATCTTAAGTAGCTGCTTTGGTTTACTACAGTGGATTTTGGAGTAGTCCTTGGCGCAGAGTAATGTGAGGTAGAGGCGGTATATTTCCACACATTGTTTGCAAAAAAGCAAAATAGTCTGTCGAAAGCACCGTACTAAGGATCCAAAAATCGGCAGACAGCTTGTTGTACAAATTTTTCCATACGATTTTCGTATCGTGTGTACGGGCCTTTATTGTTGAATCATGAACACTGACCTTCACTTAGGCAAGTGAGGCCTGCAGTTCTTTAGATGTTGTTTTGGGTTCTTTTATGACCTCCTGGATGAGTCGTCATGCTCTTGGAGTCATTTTGATAGGCCGGCCACTCCTGGGAAGGTTGGCCACTGTTTTAAGTTTTCTCCATTTATGGATAATGGCTCTCACCACGGTTCGCTGGAGTGCCAAAGCCTTAGAAATGGCTTTGTAACCCTTTCCAGGCCGATACATGTCAAATACTCGGTTTCTCTCCTGTTCTTGAATTTCTTCAGACCGTGGCATGATGTGTTGCTTTTTGAGATTTTTAGTGTGCTTCACTTTGTCAGACAGCTTCTATTTAAGTGATTTCTTGATTCAAAAAGTCTGGCAGTAATCAGGCCTGGGTGTGGCAAGTGAAATTTAGCTCTGCTTACCATAAAATGTGGTTAATCACAGGTCATTCATGATTTAGCAAGAGGGAGGGGGAATTACTTTTTCACATAGGGCCAGGCAAGTTTGTACAGCTTTTTTTCCCCTTAATAAATTAAATAATTTAAAAACTGCATTTTGGATTTACTCAGGTTATCTTTGAGTAATATTAAAATTTGTTTGCATATTTGTCACTTAAATGATTCAGATCATTAAAAAAAATAATAAAATCAGGAAGGGGGCAAATACTTTTTTGCAACACTGTATGTGTTGGCTTGAAGTCAGGGCTCTGTGCAGCCCATTCATATTTCTCCATACCAAAACTATGTTTATGGAGTTGGCTGTATGCACAGTCATGCTGGAACAGAAAGGGGCCATCATTCATTAAAGCAGAATTATATGCACCCACCCCTTCAGTGATGCAACGTCAGCAAGCTCACTCGCTAGCACTGCCATCTTTCCCCATCTTTTCATGTTCGGGATCTTCGGCCATCTTAATTGGCCGTGCTAGGATAACGATCCCATGCATGGGAGGGTTCATTCAGCCTGTCAGAAGCCAAAATTGTACACTGAGCTGCATATGCAAAGCTCAGTGTACATCAAAAGGAATATTGCTTATACAATCCCATGGCTTGGTAGATGCCTGGCGGGAGCTCCATCCCCGTGACCGCGACTTCACTTACTACTCTAGCCCGCACGACAGCTTCTGTAGGATCGACCACATTCTCATCCCTCTACGCCACATCTCCAATGTCCATAAAATTACGATCCCCCCTTCTGTGTGGTCGGATCATGACCCTATCGTTTTTTTGTTCACTCTCTCAGGCCTAACACGCCCTACCTTTCAATGGCGATTAAACGACTCACTTCTTACATCACAAGACGCCCTTCTTGAAATCCATACGCGACTCCAAACTTTCTTCAAAGAAAATGTAGGCTCTGTGTCTTCGCCCATCTCTCTTTGGGAGGCCCACAAGGCTACCATGAGGGGCCACTGTATACAACTGGCATCCTCCCGCAAACGCCATAGGGAAAAGCGGACCCGGGAACTTACAGTTCTTTTGGCCTCCGCTGATGCAGAGTGGAAATCCCACCCCACGCTAGCAAATAAGAAAGCTAGGGACACCCTTGCAGCCGAATTAGACTTGTTGGCCTCCGACCAAAAGGAATATTGCAAACAAGCAAGAGAAAAACCTTTATTGCAGAAGAGAGTGTTTATATCTTCTGCAATAAAAAGCCTGCCTGTTCACACATTTGTTATGTTAAAGTAGGAGTAAACTCTCAGACACTTTTTACCTATAGGTAAGCCTATAGTAAGACTTACTTATTGGTACAGCAAATATCTCCTAAATGTCCACTGTTTAGGAGATATTTTCTTGTGAAGCTGCAGAAGGAACGGCATACTGTACAGTTCCTTCAGAGCCCTGTGCCATGAACACTCCCGTGTGGGAGTGACAACATCGCAGCTCCTTCAATCAAAGGACCACAGCCTGCCAGCCCGGACAGAAGACCAGGTGAATGTGACAGCGTGGCGCTGGAGGGCTTCGTTTTAAGGCAAGTTTTACATAATATGCTAGTATGTGATACATGCTAGCACATTATAACTTTGCCTTGCAGGTTTAAAAAAAAAAAAAAAAAAAGGCAGTTTACTACCGCTTTAAAGATCCACTTTAATTTTGAAGGGCATCCACATATTTGTGGCCATAAAGGTGTGATGATCAGGTATCTACATACTTTTTTGCTATATAGTTTACCCAATGGAACAGGAAAGCAGGGACAGCAGGAGTGGTTACCTTTCCGGTAGTTGTGCCGGTAAATATGGAAAGCATACAAGAGCTCATAGTAATTATGGGTCATCAGATCGACAGCACGGGCTCGAGATTCGATGATACTGACAACCTGTGGCAACAAAGGGATGTGTTCAGAATTATTCCAGGAAGCTGGGTTAAAATAAACACATTGACTGCTGCACTAAAGATTTTGGGTACCTCATTATGTAGATTCACATATGGAAACTCCACAAGGTCTTGGAGCTGAGAGCGTTCACACAGAACTACAACCAGCTGTCGCAAACAGTCCTGTTGCCTTTTGAGTGAAAAGCAGATATGTTGTAGATCAGTCATCTTATTAAGAAAAGCACTACTGACATTCATTTCCTTGTTTACTATACAATATAATACTACATACGACAAGCCAACTATGCAATACATCAGTCAAGTGAGATGCATAAATTGGTTACAGCTTTTTTTTTTTATTCCACTATAGACAAAAAAGGTAATTTTGGGTGGACGGTCTCCTGTATGCAACAAACCCTTTACTCCTTCCAGACACTTCAATGGCAAATTTTCCCCATACTGAATTATGATACTTCCCTCGGGCCATAACAATGGCACTATTTTTAGCTGTTCATTTTACATCAACAGAATAAATTAGAAAAAATGTAAGATAATTGGGCATTTTTATTCCCACTAAAATTTTGGAACAAGGAGTTCTCATCACCTAAACCCCAAAAAATACAAGAAGAAACCATGACAATTTACCAGCAACCACAACAATGATATAGCAGTTTTGGATGGAGCTGGCTTTCAGGCCAAGTCCATCCCAAATAAAAATATTTTTTTTTAGCTGAACACTCTACTGCCTTCTTATAGTATCAGTTTATGGAGCCAAGCTAATGCTACTCGCTATGTTCCAACTACATTACTTAGGTTAGGATGCCAAACAAGGAGCCCCAGTCATGCTGTTCACACTGAAAGAAGAAATTAATGTGCAGTAGTGAACACTGCCTTGTAATGGCCATAGTAGCTGGTAGGAATGGTATATCAATTTGGAGAGAAGTCCGATTAAGAAATAAAAAAGGCTGGTGGAGGAATCCTTTACCCTCATGGAAATATTAGTGTTGTGCAGTCTAGAAATTTAAAAGAGGACCTGTCGCTCCAATGTACACAACAGTGATCAGACCAATGCATTTTGGTAGGCATCATCTGGGCAGCTGCCAACAAGGTTATACATTAGATAAACCCAAGGCAGGTAAGGGTGAGGGTAAGTATGGCACGTGCTCTGCACAATGGTCTTAAATCAATTGTTGCCTACATACAAAGAACCCACCATGCAGCATGTGAAAGAAGCAACTGGATACTTGCCTCTCTGACTGATGCAGTGACGTAACAACCGGCAGGAGGAAATACAGCACCCAGCAGGGGACACGCTACCTGACACACCCTGATGTGTTGATTGGCAATGGCACCAGAAACCATGGAAGAAAGGGAAGATTTGGGTTTTCGATGTCCAGAAAGGGGAGTATCTAGTATCTAGCTGCTTCTTTCATAGAATGTTACATGCTGGATTCTTTTTATACAAGAGGGTTGCTCTAAGTGACCGGTTACCTTTAATTCAGTACAGGACACTAGTTACTGCAAGATTACAGATTGCAACAAGAGGAAAAAAAAAAGTTAGTGCAATGACACTGAGCACATCAAAACAATTGGTGTAATAAATAATCAATAAAAGCTTCTGTTACCTGCCGTGATCAGGAATCTGTGTCATTGACTCATAGGCTTGGTGGTTGTGTCCCAAATCCAAGTAATGTTTGAAAATTCGAGTCCTTAAAGCCGCCTAATTGGAAGGAAACAATTTGTTCAACTAACAAGATACAAGTCAACTAAATGTAAAGTTTAGCAACTTAGTATGGGCTACTACCTGACTTGTCAAGTCATCTGCAGCTTCTGTAATAGCCAGAGTGGCCAGCTGAATGACCAGCTCTGGTAATCCCATGTCCTCTAGGAGCCGCAAGACCTACAGTCACAATACAAATTACTGAGTTTAGTAGCAAAGTAAGGTAGACTTGAAGGGCATACAACCTACAACTTGCCAGTACAAAAAAAAAAAAAAAGTTTATATATTGATATATTATTATTGGTACTTATATAGAGCTGTCAATTTACGCAGTACTTTACATATATATAATTTTGTACATTCATATTAGTCTCCCCCCCTCAAGGAGCTTACAATCTAAGGTCCCCAACTTACATTCATACATACACATACTAGGGACAATTTAGACAGGAGCCAATTATCCTACCCGCATGTCTCTGGAGTGTGGTAGGAAACCGGAGGACCCGAAGGAAACCCACACAGGCACGGAGAGAACATGTGAACTCCAGGTAGGTAATGCCATGGTTGAGATTCACACCGGCAACCCTAGTGCTGCTAGGTGAAAGCGCTAACCACTTAGCCACTATGTTCAAAGTACTGTATATGTCTCATCAACCAGACAGGGGAATTCTAGTAGAGCATCTCCAAGTTTGGTAATCCAATAAAGGGTAGTGCGAGGGGAACTACAGCAGTACTCCTATAGCCATGCCAGAGGGAGCAGATAGGGACAGTAGACTACACAATCAAACTTTAGAGCACAAAGCTGAAACCAAGACTTCAGTTAATATTCAGGGGTGCAGCTCTACAGGCAGAGGCCATTTATTGCTAGGCATTCCTTCATCTGAGGACAAATCTATACCCAGAGTTTTGGTATGTGCTCAATACATTGGAAGAGAAACCTGAAACAGATTTGGGGTAGGTGTAATAGGCCAATTACAAGTAATGTTCTCAATCTGAAACCTTGCTTGCAACCACAGTTGCTTATGGTGACAACAAGTGCTTCCAACCACCAAGAGACCAGGACCACTGTGAAGCTGTGAGGAACGTATTGAACGGGTGTTCATGTGCTGCTGTCACCACGGGGACAGATTAACTTCCCGCACATCATTTTCATGGCTATATCTTCCAGTCTATGGCCACCCTAAATCTCAGCGCTTGTTTTGGATCCATATGTGTTTGTTTATGGCTAGCTCTAAATTTAAAGCGGTGTTCCACCCGCAAATTTATTTATTTTTTTTTTTTTTTAAGTGTAGCTGCTGACTTTTAAAAAGGACACTTACCTGTCTAGGGAGCCCGCGATGACGGCCCCCCGAGGCCGATCCGTCCATCGGATCGGGGGCAGGCACCAGCATTCTAATTAAGGGAAACCGGCAGTGGAGCCTTGCAGCTTCACTGCCCGTTTCCTACTGCGCATGCGCGAGTTGCGCGGCGCTTTGATATGAAGCTTTAAAAACAGCAGGGGGGGGGGGGGGCTTGCCACACAAGATGATATGACATCCTGTGCCGTGGACCGGATGGAACGGAAGTACAAGCTGTACTTCATAAAAAGGTACTATAGAAGAAATTTTTTTTTTTTTACTATCCAAAAACGAGGGGTGGAGAGGTGGACTTTCGTTTAGGACCACCTCTCAAAAGTGGGTGGAACTCCACTTTAAGTTGCACCCCAGGAAAACTGAAAAACACAGATGAAATACATAGTGAGCAGTGATGTTTTACCTGCCAAAAGATTTGTATTTCTGCCCACCCAGGATTGAGATTTACACAGCCCCATCAAACAGCACAGGCCTCACTGGTAGGGCAGTAGATTGGATTTTTTTTTCTGCTGTAGTTAGTAACCCTGTCATACAAAGTGACCTTTATGTTGACAAGGTCAACTTAAGTAAAACAGACTAGTCTGTACTACAGTCAGCTGCTCCTCTATTCACTGTCCAGTTACAAGCTGTGGGAGGGACAAGACCTATCAGTGATACCCAACTGTAGTATATAAAAATCAGGTCTTCTGTTTTGCCAGACTGGGCTGTGTGGCAGAGCTGTGTAAATCTGAGAACTGGATAAATAGAAATACAAAATTTTTGGTAGGTAGGGCTCATTTCAGGTAGGTGTCCGTGTATTAACCGGTTCAGCTCTTAACTCGAGACCGAGCATTCTCTAAACAAGCAAGTTTAACAAGTGCCTCCCATACAATACATGTCATGAGATACAGGTTATTATTACACTTACTCTGTTATAATACTGCAGACGGGCTGTGGACGGTGTATCCCCTTCTTCTACATGAATCAATTTCTCCAGGAAATCCTCTTTCTCCACTTCAGAGGCTGCCTGGCAGAAGCATTCTAGAGCCTATAGCAAAGTCACAACAGGAAATGAAGATACTGCAGTATTATCAGCATCTTAGGATACTAATTGCTATGACAAATGCAGCATGCAGTGCAAGTGAGCATTGATTTCTTATGCCTGAACACAGATTTGGGCTCCTCCTGGCAATTCTTGTTTACCCAAGTTGATAAATATGGAGACAGCTTTATGGGTCATAGCCGTCATGTAGGTTGCAAGCAGTACTAACTGTGAAATTCTTAGTCTCCATTGTGGTGGACCCCAATTTCAAACAGAGAAAGCGCATCGCTTTCAGCTAATAAGAAGCCAAGACTGAATTTCTCTAGCTGCTGCATGAGAGCAGAGAGTTTTTCCCTCTGCAATAATGAGTTGAGGGAAAAAAGTTTTTCACACAGGGTAATCAGCAAAAGGTGCTTCCCAAACAAACATGCAATACAAATACTATACATAGCAGGTGACCTAAACGTCATAACAAAAGGACTTCTCTACCTAATTAGCATGTCAACCCAGGGCCCCCCAAAAAAACAGCAGCTTTCTTTTTCAGATAATCAACATGGAATTTGCTGGATTAGTAAGCTATAACAAATGTTCTGTCTAGACTTTTATCTTATTCTGTAAAACTCACCTTATGTCCCTCACCCATGACCAAATAGCACTGGCCCATCATAAAATGACAAGAACCAACGTTCACTTGACACCACGGCTGTAGCAGTCGTACATACTCCTAAAAAGTGAAAAAAGTAATTATACATTAAAAAAAAAAATCTACTAAATTTTTAGGTGCATGTGATGTAGAAATCAAACAACTGTGAACTGCTCAGTAACCAATATATCCACAGCAGTGCGCTGCTCAACGCTCCCCACCCTATACAAGTCATGAGTGCTCACCCACTAATCTTTTTTTTCATACAGATGGAAATTCACACTTTACCAACCTCCTCCCTCCGATATAGGTTTCAATCAAGAGAGTGCTTAATTATTAGGGGCCATTTAGAGTAAAACATGTGAAAAGTAGGAGCTCAGTGTGATGCATTTTTGATGAACAAAGAGGAGAATGGTGGGCAGCCTTACTGCTAAATGGGGGTCAGTGTTTAAGCAAGAATGAGGTCTGCTAAACAGTCTTTTCTTGAGTTTATTGGTGTGGGGGGATGAATAAAGCCTAGCACACACTGCTAGTTTTTCAGCGGACTGAATAAAAAATTTAAAAAAACCTGACAGCTCAGGTTGGAGCCACTGTACCAACATTCCAATAATAGTACAGCGATCTCCCCTGCTGTTCTACTGTGTCTCTCTTCTAGTCCCCTCCCCCAAAGAGTGCTGATCGATAGCCGGCCGGCAGACCTTTTTGGTTATGCCCCTTCGACAGAAGCCGGCTGAATGACTGGCTTCTGTGGACCCGCTGCAGTACACACGGGCCGAATGACGGCCGGTTTCTATTGAACTGATGCCGCGCGACAGCCTAAAACTACAGAGCACAGTGAATTTACGAATAAAATTAAAAACGGATGCAATTTATGTCCCCCAATAAACACAAGAAACAGATTTTATAACGAGAAAGAATTTATTTTCCACATCAACTTCCATGGACATTCAGAACAGTCCTATTGAAGACATTCTAATGGTTCGTGAACCCACCTGTAGCTGAGTGTACTGACAGCTTCTCATCAAACACTCGGGAAAGAGGAAACCGGGATTGCCTGGCCATCTAGATGTATTCAAGTTAAGGACCACTGGAATGAAATCTCAAAATGCTACACTACCCAATACAACATATACCAATCTTCACATTCAAATTTAAAGCAGCCCTTAACAAAAGTTAAAATGACTGCACATTGTGAAAGAGCAGTAAATACTCACCTTTGAGGAGGGTGGAGTATGGAAACTTCAAATCTCCTAAAGCGCTATGGACATCTTTTCCATGTCAGGTAGTGTGTGCCCCCTACTAACCACTATGGTTCCTCCCGCTGACCCCTATGTCACTAGGTAAACATGTGAGTCTAACCAAGTCACACAAAGCATTTGGTTACACAGAATAGGATTCAGGTGGGGGTCTGCTCCATAATCTCCTAAAGTGTAAGTATATCTGGTGATAAAGAAAGATTAAAACGCAGGGGTCTCAAACTGGCGGCACTCCAGCTGTTGCGAAACTACAAGTCTCATCATGCCTCTACCTGTGGAAGTCATGCTTGTAACTGTCAGCCTTGCAATGCCTCATGGGACTTGTAGTTTTGCAACAGCTGGAGGGCCGCCAGTTAGAGACCCCTGAAAGTATATATATGTAATCCTTCTCCTTGTAAAACAACCCAGTTTAAAATATAAATCAAAGGGAAAACATTTGTGTACACATACAAAAGCACACTTTAAATAACTTTTTTGTTGCCCTTTTTTTCATAAGTGATATCACCTACACTCTGTTCGTAGCTTCATAAGGAGCTCAGAGATCTGGGGAGGAGAAACAGCAATACACTGAGCTTCCCAGTGAATGGCTGTGCAGGGAGCACATCAGGACAAGTCTGATTATTGAAGGGGAGCAGGCTGAGCTCCCAGCACAACCAGAAAACTGATCACGCTGTGCTCATGCCCAGTGTGGTCAGTTTCTAATAGGAAAGCAGAGGGATTGGCAGGAACACAAGGTATTTTACACAAAGGAAGCAAAACAAATAACAGGAGACGTAATCAGATACTGGTACAGCAGGCAAATATCATGAAAATGAAATGTTGGGGTAACATTCTTTAATAAAAGCTGTAGATTTGACAGGTTTCCTGTTACTTTAAATACTTGGTTTTGGCCAGGCTGGTTAAAAGAAGTTCTTACTATATCAGAAAGGTATGGCTTCTGGGTATGCTATAAAACACAGTAGTAGCATTTGCTATATACCAGTAAGTGACATTGTCTTCATGGAGGGGTACGGCCGACTTCTCCTGTGCGGCTGGAAACAAAGTCACTTGACCGTACTGGCCATTCATGAAGAGCATTGTATTTTATATCAATAGAAGGTGTTCTCTGACTGACCAAGGTGGAGAGGCGGGTGAATGTTATCACAATCTCCAATTTGGCCAATCAGAGAATGGCTAGTATTCACAGAAAAAATACAAGGTTGTTCCTGAATAACAGAGGTACTGTGCAAGCAACTCCGCAGTACAGGGGAAGTCAGCCATACCCCTTCATGAAGACAATGTCACTTACAGGTATATAGCAAATGCTACTACAGTAAATTAAAGCATCCCTAACAGCCATAGTTGTCTGGCATGGTAAGAATTCAATTTTACCAAACTGACCCAAAGTATTTTAAAGTGACAAAAAAAACTGGAGTTTATCATCATGACAAAGATTCTGTGATTCGTTTGGCTTATATACACATTATGTAGACAGACATAAGCTGGCAGAGGTAAGGATACAGATGCTGAAGAAGATAAGTGATGATATCTGTGATCAGCTGTGGCCAGTTCAGAGGAGTGTGCGTCTGCGCGGCGCTGGAACGGGCAAAGATCTGGGACAACCGTTTTCTAGCCACATCCTGGAAAAACAACTCCACGATCGTCTGAGGCCCAGAAACTACACAAAATAAAGACAAATTATTGAGCACACTCAACAAAACAAGATCTATAAAAATTTGGGGCATTATCAGGACATGGTAATTATTTTTCACCTGCAGTGCCCCCTGCTGGTGACATAACAGGATGTGATCATTTGGAATAATGGTAATCAAAAAGTTTCATGCTATTTAGAACACTGCAGCATGGTGACCTACAGTATATGTTTATGGGTATTAATGCACACAGGTGAAAACTACACATTGAAATCTCAAATGCAAGAGGATAGTGCCATAATCCCTCATGTACCAGCTTCAGAAATCCCAACTCATTTTCACAAGCTCATGTGCACTATGCATATAAGCCTTTTTTTTGTAAAAAAATATATTTATCTATGAACTGTATGTGTCTGGTTTCGGAGTCAACACGGAGTGTGCAAAACATGGGTGTAACATGTCTCAGGGAGTTAGAAGCATAGAAAATGGTGCCAGGTTGAAAGATTCCATTTGTCCAAAACATTGTTTTGTAGAACTCTAAAAGACCAGTTTCACCCTGAAATTAGTATTTCTTATTTGGGTTGACAAAATCACTCTCAAGCTCAATATAACTTCATAGCCAGTGTCATCCTCATCTGCCCATAGAGATGAATGGAACTGGGAATTCCATTAGGAACAGTTCACCCCATAGCATCCATGATGTATAAGAATCAGAAACATGATTCGATTTTATAGCACCAAGCCAAATTTAGGTGTGATAGACCAACAAAGATTTTCTGATAAATGACTATGATCCCCACACCTTGTGCTCATTTGTACAATGATCTTTCATTAAAAAAAATCTTCAGTGACCAAATTGTACATGCATAGATAGATGCTGCTTTGGAAATGTCTGTGGGTAAATTTAGTGTGAAAGCAACAGGTACACTTACTATATCTGCTTCCTGGAGTGAATGCTGGTGAATCAGACAGCTCCAAAACTGATAAGTGCTGGAGGTTAGATTCTCTATAAAAGAAATAAACAAAATAGGATGGAAGGAGAACATATTAAAATTAATCAACTTCATAAGCTGGTATAATTTAGCTCTGCCAAAGCTGAAATAAGAACTGCAAAGTCTGGGAAATGCTCATAGTTTCCTTATAGTAGTTGTAAACCCTTACATATACCCATCGAAGGGACTAGCCTCGGAAGGTTCACAACGATGAAACAAATCCACCTACATAAGCTGTATCTGCCTATCTACAGCCGTCTCTTCCCTACAATCTATCCAAAGTGCAGAAAGTGCAGAATTTGCACAGGATCTCTCAGCTCTGAAAAGCAGGGGGCGGGGAGCTAAAGTTACTAAAGAGCTAAGGAGGTGAGCTCTGAGAACTGATTGGATGGAAAGCAAACCCCCCCCCCCGACCTCCACCCAGCACACGTGAACAGAGCTGAGGCTGTCAATCAGCTGGAGGTCCCTCCCCGGTCACCATTTTTCCCTCGGTGTCTGGAAAACTCATCAGGAACAGAGCAGAGGACAGAAATTACACTTGGTGCTCTGAATTGAGACAAGCACATTATAGAGGGATATGCTTTGATCAGATTTCATGTCTGAGGTTTACAAACACAAGGTTTAGCAAATCTTAATGTAGCGTGAAGATCTGCATCACAGAAAACAAATAGGAATAGAGACTCACAGGGTGTCCACAGGAATAACAGAAGCCAGACACTGGCTTCCCCATCGAATGACATAGTAGGACAGGAGCATTTGAGAGGTGCGAGGTATCAGCTCTTGTTGGGTCTGCAACAGGTGACTTGGTCCAGCAAACACCTGTCCAAGACAAAAAACTGTTAAGTTTCAGATCATTGTGCTCCATTGTTTTTACACATGCCTCAGTGCACTTACCACATCTCCCATCCTTAGCAGGAGGTGCTGAAGGATAAGCAAGTCCCGACAAATCAAGAAGCGTGTGAGGGATATTTTGCAGACAGCCTGACATACTATGCTGGAGGCTATAGTGCTGCCATACAGACTGGAGAGGTTCATTCGTACATTCAGAGGTTGACCTAGGACATACAAAGGCAGATGTAAGACCATAAGCAGAAAAAAAAGAAGAATCTAAAAAGTCAAACCTTTTTTTCCTCCCATTCTGGATGGAATAGGGAATAGTTACTTTTTTTTTTTTTTTTCTATCTGCCTGTCATTGGGGAGATTTTACTTTATTTTAACAGGAAGTAAAGGGAAATCTTCTCTTAGTTCTCCTTGAAAGATTTCTCTTTTGACCCTTATCTGGTGGCAACTAAAAGTTTTCGATTTTCCCTTTTTCACAGTGCCACTGGACAGTGGTCACCAGGACAAACTCAGAGGCTGAGAGTGCACGCGGGCTGCGAGTGCCTGCGTATTGTCTTGAGAACCTGTGTATTGTTGAGTATTAGTGTCAGGAAGCTAGTTGTTAGTTAATTTGGACAGAGTATAACTCCCAATCCCCATTAAATTAGTGGGTACGATGCCCGGCGGCTGTGGAGATGCGACTCGGTGTACATTTTGTGGCATGTATGCGTTCCTTGATCATCTGATCAAGGGCAAATACTGCTGTGCAAAATGTAAGCACATGGTTTCCCTGGAAGCCCAGGTTCTGAATCTAGGGAAGCAACTGTCAACTCCATACTAGAGGAGAGTTGGGATCGTACCTGGCAGGTGATGGCAGGGACCAGCAGAGAGGCAGGTGGAGACAAAGCAGTGCAGGCACCAAAGCAGAGTAGATGGGTGACAGTCAAGAAAAATAGAGGGGAAAGAGTCAGGGAGGCCGGTCCTGGGCTGGAACATTCCAATAAGTACACCCCGTTGAGGGACCAGCACTGCTGGAGCTAAGTTGACTCCACTAGCTGCCAGGGGGTCGGGAGTAAAGCCTAGACAGATTCTGGTGGTAGGGGACTCAATTCTTAGAAGGACAGAGAGGGCAATCTGTCACAAAGACCTTAAGCGCCGAACTGTATGTTGTCTACCGGGCGCTCGGGTGACCCGGCTGTCATGGTGCATGTTGGCACCAATGACAAAGTCAGAGGTAGGAACTAAACTGAGGAAAAGGACCTCCAAGGTAGTATTCTCAGAAATACTACTGGTACCTCGAGCCACACCAGAAAGGCAGAGGAAGATTAGGAAAGCAAACAAGTGGCTGAGCATCTGGTGTAGAAAGTAGGGGTTTGGGGGTTCCTGGAGATTTGGGGCGACTTCTCAGTCGGTTATCAGCTCTATAGAATGGAAGGAGCAGATCTGCTGGGAGTGAAGATGGACGAAAAGTGTTAGAGGGGCTTTTAAACTAGGCAGCGGGGGGAGGGTGCAGAGGTATTGATCAGAGGCGGCTGCCTAAGGCCTCGCACTCACAAGGGCCTTGTGGCCGCCTAATTTGCCTGTGC
Organism: Aquarana catesbeiana; assembly: GCF_042186555.1. Taxonomy (NCBI): domain Eukaryota; kingdom Metazoa; phylum Chordata; class Amphibia; order Anura; family Ranidae; genus Aquarana; species Aquarana catesbeiana. Next base: position 54,649,581 of record NC_133334.1, on the reverse strand, counting down.
TCGATCATTAACACGGACTAGGGAAAAAGCGTGCGGGCAGCCATAGGGCACACCGAGCGGGCCGCAAGTCCATGCGGGGCCCTAAAGCAGCTGAGCTGATCCTTCAGCTCGCACCGCTCACACCTGGCCTCTACGCGTCTGTCCGGCTGCCTATTCGGGTCAGGAGTCGGGCCAGGCGGCGAAAACTATCCAGCTGCCCTACCACTGTCTGTGAAGGGGAAGGAGGAGCTCCGGTTGATGGGTCCCATCCCAGCGCCTTCTGCAGCCTGGCCGACCACCCAGGGAGAAAGTGAGTGCCTGGCCGTGCAGCGTTCCTGTGTGCCTGGATAGTAGGAGTGGCGGGGACAGCTGCATATGGAGGAATTGATCTTTCAATATGCCTTCTGCATCCGCTGAATGCCTGCTTCTTCTGCGGGCGTTCATTGGCTGCAGAAAGAATATGGAAAGATCAAGTCCTCCATATGCAGCTGGCCCCTCCGCTCCTACTATCCAACTTCTTTTACTGCCCCTGTTCTCCGTGGTTTCTCCCAGTTCTCCCTGATCCCCCCCAATGCTCTCTCTCTGGTCCCCGTGGCTCCCTGTCTCCCCCATGCTCCCCCCACTGTGCTGTCCACACTGCTCTGTGCTCCCCCACAGTGCTCTCTGGTCCCCTCTGTGCTCCCTGGCTCCCCCACAGTGCTCTCTGGTCCCTTCTGTGCTCCCTGGCTCCCCCCACTGTGCTGTCCATGCCCCCCCCCACTCTGCCCCGTGCTGTCCAGTCGTCATCCCCCGTGCTCTCTTCCCTCCCCCCACAGTGCTCTCTGGTCCTCCCTGGCTCCCCCATGTGCTCTCTGGCTCCCCCCAACAATGCTCCCCAGAGCTCTCTGTTCCCCTGTGTTCCCTAGCCCCTCCCAGTTCTACCTGCCTTCCCAGTGGTCTCTGTCCCCTCTGCTGTCCAGTCCCCCCCCCCAGTGCTCTCTGCCCCCTGTGCTGTCCAATCCCCCCCCTCCAGTGCTCTCTGCCCCCTCTGCTGTCCAGTCCCCCCCCCCCCCAGTGCTCTCTGCCCCGTGCTGTCCAGTCGTTCCCCCCAGTGCTCTCTGGTCCTCCCTGGCTCCCCTCATACTCTTCGACCCTGTGCTCCCTGGCTCCCCCCAACAGTGCTCTCTGTTCCCCTGTGCTCCCTAGCCCCTCCCAGTTCTACCTGCCTCCTCTGCTGTCCAGTCACACCAGTGCTCTCTGCCCCGTGCTGTCCAGGCCCCCCCCCAGTGCTCTCTGTTCCCTGTGCTGTCCAGTCCCCCCCCCAAAGTGCTCTTTGCCCCCTGTGCTGTCCAGTCCCCCCCCTCGTGCTCTCTGCCCCCTGTGCTGTCCAGTCCCCCCCCCCAAAGTGCTCTTTGCCCCCTGTGTTGTCCAGTCCCCCCCCCCAGTGCTCTCTGCCCCCTGTGCTGTCCAGTCATTCCCCCAGTGGTCTCTGCCCCCTGTGCTGTCCAGTCCCCCCCCAGTGCTCTCTGCCCCCACCATGCTCCCTGGCTCGCCCTGTGCTTTCTACTCCACTCCATGCTCTACAGCCCCCACAGTGCTCTTCAGCTCCCTCCCTGTGCTTTCTGGCCCCCACCCCACTGTGCTATCCAGCTCCCCCCCGTGCTTTCCAACTCCCCCCACCCCCCCTGTGCTCCCTGGCTCCCCCCATGCTATCCACCACACTGCTATCCAGCTCCCCCTGGTGCTCTCCACCCCCTACCCTCCCTGTGCTCTTCTGCCCCTCCCCCAGTACTCTCTGGCCACTGTGCTCTCCACCCCCCATGCTCTCTGTCCCCACCAGGCTCTCCGCTCCCGCCAGTGCGCCCCCCCTAGTGCTCTCCAGCTCTCCCAGTGCTCTCTGCCCCCTCTTGCCACCCATACTCCTGCCCCCCCCCCCCCACCCCCGCGCTGCGCTCAGCCTCACTCCCGAGCTCTCTGCCACCCGTTCTCTTTCTGGCCCCCTCACCCCTCGCAGCTCTGCTAAGACCCCTCCTCCTTTCCCTCCGGCTGCTGCGGGGGGTCTCCGGCTGGAGAGCAGGGAAGGGACCGCTATCATGGGCTGCTCAGTCTATTTTTTGTCCCAGTCCGGACATGGCGGGCAAGATAACCAGCAAAACTGGCAAGGATAAATAGTCCTGGAGGGCGAAGAGCTCTAAAGACCTCCCAGGACTGGAGGACAGGCTGACTGGGGCCAGAAAACGAAGATGGGTGAAAGGTACAGGTGACCAGGGACCACTCCATCTCACAGCAAACAGATCCTCTGGAAGGAGCAGGACACTGTCTCCACCCAGAATGAGAACGGGCCCAGTCATGAACATCCTGCTGGCATGGAAGGTACCGTACCAAGCATCACATACACCTTTCCACAGAGGGGCATGGCAGACTGGGACATGGGGCACAAAAGGGGCTGCAGACAGGGACCTCTCTCTTTCGGATCCCCCCACTCTCCTTCCTCTGTGGATGTGGAATTATTCAGTGACACTCCCTTCCCATTCTCCCAAGGCACAGGGGAAAATCCTAGGGGGGTTGTCACCTTGCTGGGTCCCAGATGATGTATTGGCTGCATATGTCCGATGGGTGAGGAGGGTGCCCTGGAAGTGGTGCTGATCGCCTGTGTGCTAGATCCATGCATCTTTCTGCAGCCATTTTTACTTGCTTGAATTTTTTTTTATTCATTGTGGGCGTGAGTGGGGCCTAGTGTCTAAATTTTGCCTACGGCCTCAAAAAGCCTAGAGCCGCCTCTGGTAGAGATAGTCAACGCGGAACATATTCTAGAGGGTAGTATTGGGGGCATTTAGTGGTAGGTTGACTAAAGGACCTAAACCCAAGGTAAGTATAGTAACAAGTCCTATTTGCAACCCCAGAGCACCCAATAAGGAGATAGTATGCGACCGGTCTAAACTATGTGGCATGTTCATCAATGCCAGGAGTCTGGCGAACAAGATGGGGGAACTAGAACTACTGTTGAACGAGGAGGATTTCGATTTTGTAGGCATTGACTTGGTTCGACAGCTCTCATGATTGGCTGGCAACTATTCAAGGGTATTCCCTATATTGCAGGGATAGAGAGGGTAAAAAGGGGGAGGGGTATGCCTGTATATCAAAAATGATGTACAAGTGAATGTGAGAGATGACATCACTAAAAGGAGCAATGGAGGAGGTGGAATCCTTATGGGTAGAGCTACAAAGTGAGGAAACGAAGGGGAAAGTAATACTGGGAGTATGCTATAGGCCCCCTAACCATAGGGAGGAGACAGACCTCCTATCACAATTTGGATTAGCGGCAAGAATGGGAAGCGTCATTATAATGGGGGGTTTTAATTACCCAGACATAAACTGGGTGGAAGGAACCGAGCATTCATCTAAGACTCGCCAGTTCCTAAATGTCGTGCAGGACAATTTCATGGGTCAGATGTAAATGCACCAACTAGAAACAAAGCATTACTAAACCTACTGATTACCAACAATACAGACCTGATCGCGGATGTGGAAATACGGAGCAATTTAGGAAACAGCGATCACGGGTCAAGGCGTTTTAGTATAAATCACACAAATAGGAAGCATAAGGGAATACAAAGACACTGAATTTCAAAAGAATCCTCCCTAAACTACGATCCTTGCTAGAAGATAATAATTGGGATAAAATGTTAGGAACAAAGAACACGGAGGAAAAACGGGTATGCTTTAGGAGTGGCTGGGTGAGTATCGTAGCCGCCTGGGATGTCTGTTGGTTCTCCACCGCTAGCATCCATTTCTCCAGCGCTGCCACCGAGGACTCACCCGACCCCATCTGATCCGAGAGTAGTTTCACATCTTTCCGGACCAATGTTATTTCTTTGCGGTGAGTTGCTTCAAGCTTGCTAAGCAGGGCCTCGATGTCTGACCTCATGGGCAAGGCCTGCAGCAGCCCCCTTAATTCGGCATCGGCTCTCAGGGTGAGCGGCATGTGTTGTGAATCCTGGGGATCCGGTCAGAACACTGCCGGGGTGTCAAGGCCCGTCTCCGAGGTAATAAAGGCCGTTGGGGAAGTAGAGGGGTCCTGAGACGGCGGTCTTCATGGTGGTCGAGCAGCGTGGGATCCGCCATCTTGGTAGCCAAGGAGGCCCCCCTGTGTATTCGAGAAGAAGGATTTCTCCACTCGACTGCGGTTTGGGGGATGTCTTGTTTTTACTATTTCCCTTCCTCTTCCTAGCAGAGTACATGCCGGGGAATTCTGAAGGATATAGGCTGGATTTTAAGCTGGTTTAGGCTGAGAAAGGCCGGGAGCTCCACAGACTCACTTCCTCACTTGGCCATGTCCAGACCACAGCCCCATCAGACTGTTTAACCAGTCTGTCTATACAGACTTGACATGGCGGCTCAGTGTATCCCAAGGGCATCTTGGTAGCACATTTTCCGCTTCCTGGGAGTGGGCTTTGGGTCTTTAGAGGGCTTTGCCTGCCAAAACATAAAACACAGGGGCCCATGGTGGTGAGAAAAAGGCATCAGCATTTACTCAGCCATTAAAGCGTGCACACCCAGTGACACCTGAACCAGTTGTAGTGCCCCAGCCTGCTAGAGACCACCACCAACTAGCCTGCTGTTCCCTATATGGACAACAAAAGGTCACCCCCTGGTGCCTGCCAGTGTCCAGCTGGTGCCTGCGTCCCTGGGAGACTGGGCAGATAGAGAGAGCTCATCTTCCTCCTGCATCCTGGAGCATCAGTGGTGATTCACTGACTCCTGCAGCCGTGTCCACGCAAAACAGCCGGCCATTCCTACTCTCTGTGCCTTTAAGGGGGCCGGACCAGCTCCCCCGGCGCACGGCGATGACATTGTCCACCCCCTGAGGTGACCTCTTCCTGGGTCAAACAGCTTCCGGCCGCGGGTACATGCCCCCCCCCCCGCCGGAGCCAGTCAAGGGGACACTGTATCAGCGCCTGGGCTCATATCAGAGGGAGCCGGAATCCGGGACACCTCCTGCCCGCTGCTAAGGAGGGTTGCCCATGGCCGCACAACCGACCTCCTCCACCACAGAACAACGGTAAGGCCCATTGACCCCCTGCCACTCAGAGGCTCCCATTCCACCTGTTATGGCTGCTGCACCTGCTGGACACCTGTCCTGGTCAGCCCTTGGGAGATGGAGCCCTTCAGGTCCTTTGGGCAACATGTCTCCTCCAGATGGAGGAAACACTGAGACTGATCAGGGACTGCCTTTTAAAGAAATTATCGGCAATGTGTTTCCTGTGTGTGAGGAAGAGCTCCATCTCCCAAGGGCTGCCCTGGAAGGCTGGGGGAAAGTAACACAAACTACATGCAAAGTGGAGACAGAAGATAAAAATTAAAAATGAATAACTGGAACCCATGTAAGAAGCTAGAAACAATTACTTTTGTATGATTAGTGCAACGTCTCATCTCCGAACCTCCAGTGTGCTAGGAACAAAAACCCAGCAATTCTGTGCTCAAACAGCTTGTACTGGTGTGTTCTTCCAATAAGAATTACAATATTCAAAAGCATAAACCACTAGTGGCTGAAACAATGGAATACAGCTATGTGTCCCCCACTATCACAACTATGGCAAAGTGAGGTAATCATTGTTCATTGTAAATCATTGCAAAAATTAAAACTAACCAAGGTCCATAGTCTGGTCTATGTCCACAGATGTCTCGTAGTCCATTTCTCGAAGCAGGTTACTAATGGCCTGGTGGGGATTTCTGATGTCTTGCAGTTTATTGTGAATGTCTTCCATGATATTTTCCCTACAAAACAAAGAGCAAAGTGAAAATTTGTATTTAAACTATGACGCTATATGGCTCTTTGATGTCTGCAAAGCAATACAATGAAAATTCAGCACACTGCCTACCTTGCCACAGCACAAAAAGTTTAACTTTGTTATATCACCTTTGAAAGCAGAATTATGCAGTACAATTAGTCAAATCTGAGGTTTTGATTGCCTCAACTAACTCAGTGTTCTTATGCGATCGGGCCGGGCACGCGTGGTGCGTCCTAAGACGAAGCTAGAATGCACGACGTACCACGCGTGCGCAGCCCGATCGCAGCCATTGGGAAATCTGGTGACCAGAGTCGGCTTCACTATGATCGGCTTCTCTGTTCCATCCTTATGTTTATAATGTGTGAGACTGGCAGGCTGGGCTGGAAACTGTGGATGTTGCTTGGGCGGACATGAATTTTGAGAGGCTCATATAAAAATGTGTGACCATGGTTGGAGTTCGTAACAAACAATTTGGAGGACTGTACCAACTAAAGCTTGTGTTGACCACCATTTTAGGGTCACAAGCTTGGGTGGTGTGACCTTTCTCCGGATGCCTGGACAGCTCTTGTAGTTTCTTCTTCTGGTGACATCTCTGCATCTATTTCAAAAGGACTGTTTCTCCACTACTGCACATTTATTTTACTTGAAACCACTACTTATACTTCAATGAGAAGGACTTTATTGTTAAATGCATTTGATGGAATTTTAGTTTATTGTACACATAAGCACTTTATTCTATATTGCTCACATTTGAGCCATATTGCACAAGGTATTTTGAGCACTATAATTTGTTAGTGCAGAACAATTTCACCTTTATATCGTGATACTTTTACCAGAGTACTGTGCCAGCAGCTTCTTTTTTTTCTAGTTAGGCACTAGTGTGAAAGTCTTTTTTTTTCTAAGCCTTACATATAACCAGCGAAGGGACCATCCTCAGATGATACACAAGAGATAAAACAAATCCTCCTACATAAGTTGTATCTGTCTATTTGCAGTCTTCTGACAAAGTGCTGAATTTATAAGCTTGTGAGCTGAAGTTACAGCCCTGACCAAAAGTTTTGAGAATGACATAATTAATTTTCACAAAGTCTGCTGCTTCAGTGTTTTTAGATATTTTTGTCAGATGTTACTATGGTATACTGAAGTATAATTACAAGCCTTTCAAAATTGTCAAAGGCTTTTATGGACAATGACATTAGGTTTATGCAGAGTCAATGTTCAACCTTCTTTTTTAAGACCTCTGCTGTCAATCAACTTCTGGGCCACATCCTGAATGATGGCAGCCCATTCTTGCATAATCAATGCTTGGAGTTTGTCAGAATTTGTGGGTTTTTTTTTTGTTCACCTGCCTCTTGAGGATTGACTACAAGTTCTCAATGGGATGAAGGTCTGGGGAGTTTCCTGGCTACGGACACAAAATTTCAAAGTTTTGTTCCTCAAGCCACTTAGTTATAATTTTTGCCTTATGGCAAGGTGCTTCATCATGCTGGAAAAGGCATTGTCACCAAACTGTTCTTGGATGGTTGGGAGAAATTGCTCTCGGAGGATGTTTATGTACTATTCTTTTATTCATTGCTGTGTTCTTAAGCAAAATTGTGAGTGAACCCACTCGCTTGGCTGAGAAGCAACCCAGCACATCAATTGTCTCAGGATGCTTTACTGTTGGCATGACACAGAACTGATGGTACCGCTCACCTTTTCATCTCCGGACAAGGTTTTTTTACGGATGTCCCAAACAATACTGTAGGAGACGGTCCTGGCACTTACTGGACTTTCTTGGGCTCCCTGACTCCTTCTTCACAACAATTGAATCTTTCTCCTTGAAGTTCTTGATGATCCGATAAATGGTTGATTTAGACACAATCTTAGTAGCAGCAATATCTTTGCCTGCAAATCCCTTTTTTGTGCAAAGCAATGATGACTGCACAAGTTTCCTTGCATGTACCCATGGTTAACAGGAAGAACAATGATTTCAAGCACCACCCTCCTTTTTAAAGCTTCCCATCTGTTATTCTAACTCAATCAGCATTACAGAGTGATTTACAGCCTTGTCCTCGTCAACACTGACACCTGTGATACCTGGTCCTTTTGTGGCAGGGCTGAAATGCAGTGGAAATGGTTTTTTTGGGGGATGGAGTTTATTTCCATGGTAAAGAGGGACTTTGCAATTAATTGCAATTCATTTGATCACTCTTCATAAAATTCTGGAGTATATGCAAAATTGCCATCTTAAAAACTAAGGCAGCAGACTGTGAAAATTAATATTGGTGCAATTTTCAAAACTTTTGGCCACGGCTGTACACTCTGTAGAGCTCAGTGAGGAGAGGTCTGACACCCGATTGAAGGGAAAAGACACGCGCCCTTTCGACAGCTCACAGGAACAGAGCTGAGGCTGCCAATCAGCTGGAGATCCCTCCCCATCACCATTTTTCTCTTGGTGTCAGGAAAACTTGTCAGAAGTGACTCGTGCCGATAGCAGAGAAACAAAGCAGCAGACAGAAATGACACTTTTAACTTAAATTTAACTATGTACACACTATAAAGGAATATGCTTTGTTCATATTTCTTGTCTGAGGCATACAACCACTTAAAGACTCCCGATTCACTCCTTCAAATCTTCCTTGTTGCCTTGTCTATACGTTTTATTTGACCTTGTAATAACCAAGTCAAACTCACAAAATAAAAAAAATAAAAAAATAAAAACCTTACACATCGTTGGCAATCATTTCTTCCAAGATTCTCTCTGCAACTCTTTCTGGGGGCTGCTGATGGCAGCATGCAGACTCAATCATGTACGCCATGTCGAAGGAAATGTAATCCCCAATCATACGCAAGCAATGCATCAGGAATATTGTGTCACTAGCAACATCTATATCTGTAAAAAAAAAAAAAAAAAAAAAAGGGTTAGCGCACCTGAGCTGTGGACTGAGCATTAACTACTTCAATACTGGGCACTTTCCCCCCTTCCTGCCCAGGCCAATTTTTAGCTTTCAGCGCTCACGCACTATGATTGACAATTGCACGGTCATACACCTGTACCCATATGAAATTTTTATCATTTTCTTCCCCCACAAATTGGTTCTTTCTTTTGGTGGTATTTAATCACCGCTCAGTTTTTTTTTTTTTGCTAAATAAAAAAGGATCAAAAATTTTGAAAACAAAAAAAGTTTTGGTTATGAAAACTTGTAAATACGTTTTCTCCTTCACTGACGGGCACTGATAGGCGGCAATGATAGATGGTATGGATAGGGTTACTGATGGGCAATGATAGATGGCGCTGATAGGCAACACTGATGGGAAGGCACAGACTCATCCCTGGTGGGCACTGATTGGCACTTGTAGGCATCTTTGATGGGTCTGCACTGGCGCCCCCCCCCGTCAGGAGAGCCGCTTATCGGCTCTCCTCTACTCACGCCTTGTCACCGCGAATAGGAGTAAAAACTGATAACTGGCACTTCCGGGGTACGATGTGAACAGCTGTGATTAGACACACCTGATCAAATGGTAAAGAGCGTATGCCATAGGCAGCGTATCCTGCTGGATGTCACATGACATGGATAATGAAACCACCAGTCAGTCGTTATTTTGCTTTAGGCCGGGCGGGATGTGGTTAAGCGCATGCGTGTTCTGGAGAAGTATTACAGGAAAAACACCAGTCTGTGTGCTGGAGGTGGGATCTCACTGGGGTAAGACCAGGAAGTGGTAGAAATCTCCAGCTCAGGAATTATATTATTAAAGAAAACTTGTACATGATGGCAGCTACATTGGATTTGCTTTGCTTATTCCAAAATATAGAACTATGCTTAAAACGGCAGCCACCTTCTAACTCCTATAGCAAATACCCTGTAAAAGGAAGATGCTTATACTTATCTATTCTCAGAGAGCTCCGTTCCAGTCACGTATTCTCCCCAGTGGCTGGCTTTAGGGGAGAGAAGAGAGCGCCAACAGATGGAATGACTGCTTGGTGATGCCACTAATAGGCTTATTATGGGGCATCCATTTCCGGCTGTCTATTCTCTACCCTGAAGCCGGCAGCCGATCACGTGACCGGACTGGAGCACCCCAAGAATAGGTATGGGTAAGCATCTTCCTTTTACAGGGAAGTAAGCATAGGAGTTATAAGGTGGGCGGGAGAAGGTTTAAGCTAAGTTCTAGCTTGGACTTCTACTTATTTTATGGAAAGGACACACTTTTGCAAGTATAGACCATTTAATGGAGCAGAACTAACAGGATCTAGCTCCAAATTTTGAGACACAGTACCGTCTTATAAAAAATATAGTATCAAGCAATTGCAACTGTCCTTTGCAATTACAAGAAAATTAAAGCACATCTATCACCAATAGACACAAATAGACTCGTATGTGAATACCACTGCCATTGGGTTTTAATTAGGAAAAAATGTCTTGCACTAGTAAATCAGAATAAAAGACAATCTTTAAAATTAGCCAGTCATAGGAAAAATATGGAGACTACCATTACTGGCTTCCTTTTGAATGCACTAGTGACCAGTATTAATGTTCCTGGTTCAAAGACAAACAACAGAGAGTGAAAGTCACTTGATCCAGGTCATCAAGTCAGAGCATTGAAGCGAAAGTGAAAGACAACCAGACAACTAGAATTTACAGGAGACGTAAGCAGTTGCAGCCTGCATCTCTCTTATGACATGTTCCCTTTTAATGCATAGTGATCTCACCATCTGAGATGACGCTTTCATCTTCTGTCAGCAAGTGTTCTGTCGGCAAGAGATACAAGTGATCAACCAATGAGCAGGGAGCCAAGAATGACACAAAACCCTGTAGAGGGAAGAACAGCACAAAATTAAAATTGGCTTTAAAATTATTTATTAGCATCACTGCATTTCTCATTGTGAGAACACTGCTTCATGATGTAAAGGTTCCTTGGTTGACAACTAAAAAAATCAAAACACTTATGCTCCAGTTTTCCAACTCGGGAATAAAAAAAAAAAAAAAAAATTAAAGTGGTTCTAAAGGCAGAAGGTTTTTTTTTATCTTATCTTTTTTATCTTATCTTTTTCCGTTCCTTTAGAGTGCAGCGCACCAGTGATGTCACTGAATGCATGTACACTAAATAGGGTTGCACTGATACAACTTTAAGTACCAAGTACAACTACCAAAGTACTCGCCGATACCAATACTTTTTGAATGTCATGTGACAGTAGCACTGATAGGTGGCACTGATGAAGCGTGGACTGTCAGTAGTTTTTTTTTATTTTACAATTTTTTATTTTACAATTTTTCTTGATTTTTCTTTTTTTGTTATTTTTTTTACAATGTTTGGAGTGGACAGGGTCAGTGTTTTTATTTTTTTATTAATTTTACAATTTTATTTTTAAATATTTATTACAATTCTTCCTTTTTTTATTTGTTTTTTTTTTTATCAACCCTGTTGGGGGGGGGGGGGGGGGGGTGCTTTGGTGAGATTTCAGGGGTCTAAACAGACCCCTGACATCTCACCTTTGAGAAAGAGAAAGGGACTGAGGACACAGATTCCCCAGTCTCTTTCTCAGCAGCCTCAGCTGCACTACAGATAAATGGACAAGAGACAGATTCCTGTTCATTAATAAACTGAAGCAGAGTAAACACAGTTTACGATGCTCAGTTATGAATGGACAGAGCCAGTGATCAATGACTCTGTACATTCGGAATAGGAAGGTACCGGTAAATGACAAATTTACCAGCTCCTTCCTCCGCTCTCCATCCCAACAGATCTGGGACAGGGGGGACCGGAAGTGGACACAGAAGGGAAGTGGAGGGGGAGCGGAGGAGGACATGGAGGGGGAGCAGAAAAAGACCAGAGAAGGAGCGGAGGAGAAAATGGTGGGGGAGCAGAGAAAGACCGGAGAAGGACACAGAGGGGGACTGGAGGAGGACATGGCAGGGGACCTTAGGACCATGGAGGAGGACATGGAGGAGCACACAGGGGACAGTCAGGGGAGATCGGTGCGGCAGTGGTTACAAGCACAGATCTCCCTGTATAGATTTCAATAAAGCAGCTGAAAGTCACGGGAGGGAGAGGAGGGGCAGCGACTGTCAGCTGCTTTACTGAAATCTATACGGGGACATCAGTACTTGTAACGGCCCCCACCGCCGCACCAATCATCCCCTGACTGCCCAGGTATCAGATTAGGCATCGGAGCATTTGCACGAGCACAAGTACTCATGCAAATGCTTGGTATTGGCACCGACACTAGTATCGGTGCAAGCCTAAACACTAAATATCTCCTACACAGTGCATGTTTAAGAGATATTTACACTACCTATAGGTAAAGTTTAATGTTGGAAGTTTACTTCCACTTTAAGGCATTAGGATAAAAAAAACAAGACAAAAACACACATTCTGGTCAGCAGCTCCCCCCATACTTACCTAAGCCCCATCTCAATCCAGTGATGTTGCACAAAAGAATGGGCTGCCCGAGACTCTCCTTCCCGATTGGCTGAGACACACAGCTGTTGGCTCCCACTGCTGACAAAGTCAGTGATCCAATGAGGAAATAGCGGGAGCAGGGCCGAGCCACTGCTCCATGTCTGAATGGACACACACAGCAGCAGCTCGGCTCGGGTGCCCCCATAGCAAGCTGCTTGCTGTTGGGGCACTCGGCAGGAGGGAGGGGCCAAGAGCGCCGGCGAGAAACCCATTAAGAAGAGGATCTGGGCTGCTCTGTAAAAAAAACACTGCACAGAGCAGGTAAGTATAACTTTTTTTTTTTTTTTTTTTTTTTAAACAAACATCTTTAGTATCACTTTAAACCACTTATATAATTTTTCATTACTTCAACAGAGCATGTCTAAAATACATCAACCTGCACGCTGTACTCAATTCGCAATGGACTTTCTTTGGCTTCTAAAAAAGCAGCATTCCGCTGTGCTCTAAAGGCAATCTATATTACCACTGTACTCTTGAGACTCACCTTTCTCAGCAGGCAGATCATGCCAGTGTAAGGGTGGACCATCAAAGCAAGGGGACGGGACAGCTCCTCCTGATACTGCAAGCAGCATGAATAGAACTTTGACCAATACTCCACTTGTAATTGACGGAACTCCTCCTGGGACATCTCGTACTCTGTGAGGTGACTGTGCAGCTATAAAAACAAGACAGACCAAAAACCAAAATTACTTTTGCTACCTTTGCAGCTTGATTCAAATCTTCCACTCATTTAACACTCATATCTGATATATAAACATTATATACAGTATATATATATTTTATAATATTTCATATTATATATACATACACTGCATATAAAAAAAAAAAACAAAACAAACACACACACACATATATATATATATATATATATATATATATATATATACATACACACACACATATACATATATACACACACACCACAGAACTTGTAGTGCTACGGCAGCACTGCTAGAGCTGCTTCTTAATTTCTTTTAAAATTTTAGGTCCTGGTAAACCACAATGGCATTTTTAAGCTTAGAGCTGAAGTACTAAAGTGACTATTTCTTTTCATCCTCTACCCCCTTTATAGTTGAATGTGCCTCCATTTGTCTCCCCTTTACTTGAGGGTGGGGTAAACATACCTCTATACCTATTGTGAACACCCCAAGCCCCTAGTGGTTGGGGGAAGTTGCTTCTCCCCTTCTCAATATTGTTGCCACAGGACAGTCATGTTAGTCTTCCTCCCCGATTTATTTCCTAAAGGGGGTGACATGCCCTTATTTAAAGCCCAACTTCTGGCAACATTGTCTTGAACTAAAAACAGGCACCTCAAAAGATAAAGATAAAAAAAAAAATAATAATAATACAGCTCAGCTGCAATGCGCAGTAGCAACATGCCCTTGTCCCCCACATGGCTCTTTGGTTGCAAGATGTCCTTTGTACGTATTCTGGGTTAAATGACGAGCAGCATTACTCAGCCTGGACGTTGGCTGCATGTCATCATGGGCCCACCCTTTGGGCAGGCAACATCGAGGCACCCTTTATTTAAGCATATGATGACGTTGGCACAGATCGCTCACCACCAGAAGAAAACCTTAAAAGAAGAAGCCAAATGACTGTCCTAAAGGTTTATGAAAAAGGTTAGAACGTTAGACTGTGGCCCATTCACAGAGAGGAGGAAGGTAGAAGTAAATTTTCTCTGCAAGGGCTCTTTTACACTTGCAGTTGGGAGCTGACCCCATAAGACAGCTAGGTTGGGGGGGGGTGGTGGGGGGTCTGTGGGGAGTTGTACACATGCAGCGATGCTTTGTTTCATTGCCATAGTAAAAATTATACCCTGTTGTGTTTGGTGGGCTGTACTGTTGCCAAATCCAAGCTGACCAAGTGAATGGAGTCACAAGTGGTTTGTGATCCGGTGTTGCAGGTTTTACAGAGTTAAAAAGGGTGGCGACTAGGTCACATATTGCCTCCACATCAGCTATCAAATGCCTTTGAAAAGCAATCCACCGTGGATCACTCAAAGGCATGGCAAACGTTGCCATAAGTGTAAACTTAGCATAATAGTGTGAAGAGTGACAAGTGTGGTTTGATAGCCGCTTAGAAGCTTTCTGCCACAGTTCTGCATTTAATTTAGGCACCAACATCCATAAATAGCTACCAGACTCCTCAAATCATGAAAGTTTTTCTATATTACCAATAGAGCATATTGCGACAGTGGATGAATGAGGGGGTGGGAGAGATGGAGGAGCAGGTGACAACACAAATATGTTTGCATTTTGAAAACCTGAAAAATAATAGGAGACAGGTTCAAAACAATGTTTTTAAGTGCAGATATCACGCCTCCCCTTGTCAGGAGACTGCTGATATGGCTTTTTGTCCCCATCTCTTCCGAAGAAAAGATAACTACACCGGTCCACTTATTAGAAAAAACAGAAGCTTAATCATACACCACATGCCGAGTACAAGGACTGAACTTTTGTATACAAGACCTAAAATATAAGGGCACATTTCCATTAAATACATAGTAATCTCTCACCTCATTTTCAACTGTTAAAGTGACCTCTTTCCTCATCTCTTCCCATGACAGGTCCATCAACTTTACAGCCCCTCTTTGATAAATCTTTAAAAAAAAAAAGATGATATATAAATTAACTGTTCTGCACAGATACAAGGTAAAGACTAGGAATAAGACAAATACCCCAATTTGCCAAAAGGAGTAGATCCTGATCACTTTCAAAGTGAATCTTAACTTTTCTAAGTGAATGTGGTGAATGAAGTACTGTAAACTGAAAATTTGCTTTGCAAAGAAAACCCAATCATGTGCATGGAAAATTAAAAAGAAAACAGTATTTTTGTTCACACATTATTGGATAACTGAAGCCAGCAAAGCATCACCTTAATCATTAGCCAAAAGTGAAACTATGCCACCTTTAAAGTGATACTAAAGTCTCATGTTTTTTTTTCCGTTAAATATAACAAACATGTTATACTTACCTGCTCTGTTGTAGTGGTTTTGCACAGAGCAGCTCAAATCCTCCTCTTCTTGGGTCCCTCTTCGCCGCTCCTGGCCCCTCCCTCCTGTTGAGTGCCCCTACAGTTAACAGCTTGCTATGGGAGCACCCGAGCTGAGCTGCTGCTCAGTGTGTCTATTCAGACACGGAGCCACAGCCCAGCCCCCTCATTGGCTCACTCACCGATTGGCAGCAGCGGGAGCCAATGGCGCTTCGCTGCGGTCTTAGTCAATGAGGGAGAGTCTTGTGCAACATTGCTGGTTGGAGATGGGGCTCAGCTAAGTTAGGGGGGCTGCTACACACAGAAGGCTTTTTCTCTTAATGCATTAGCAGAAAAAAACTTTCTGCCTTTACAACCACCTTAATCATCCAATCAAGTGCAAGCAAAAATCCTGCATTCATTTTCCTTGCACGTAACTATTTTTTGCAATAAGAATTTTCACCTCATTCACGAAGATAAGTGAAAATTCACTTTGCAGTAATTTACATAAGTAGAGCATGTTCACTTTCCAAGGCTTGTAATGATATCCACAGGTGATGGCTTTATACACAAATACACAACAAAGCTTTTCAGAGGTACAAGTATTTATTTTTTTTAAATCAGAAAATTTTGTCTGTGCAATCTGTTGAACCTACCGATGACACTGTGGAAAGTTAGCAGTGGGTTAGATCCCTGGCTTGGAATAATTGTATATACATGCCATCAAGGTATAGTCGCAAAACTGAGTATATCTGCTTGTCTTATAGTGCTGCCAATTTTACATATGAAGAATGTAATCGTCAATCCATTCTTACGTTTAAAAGGTCGTAAGTAACAGTGATTAAATAATCTGGAAGTCGCATCATCTATCGGAGCTCTATTTTTTTTTTTCTATATCTCTTTTGTAATTTTATATGTCCAGTGGGAATGTGTTGTACGTTTTAGTCCTGTTGTAAATTGCAAAAATTTTTCAATAAAAATTACTTGATAAAAAAAAAAAAAAAAAAAAAAATTAAATTTTTATTGATAAAAAAAAAAAAAAATGTGGTTACATGCGTTTCTGAATGGCACCGAAACACACCTTGCTGACAGGTGCTTGCAGCAGTAGGCACTAAGGGGTTGATTTACTAAAGCAAAGAAACTGTGCACTTTGCAAAGTGCAGTTTCTCCAGAGCTTAGTAAATGAGGTAAAGCTTCACTTTGCAAATACCACCTAATCACATAGAAGGGATTTAAAAAAATAAATAAACCACAGCATTTTTGCTTGCACATGATTGGATGATGGAAGTCAGCAGAGCTTCTGCTCACTTACTAAGCTCTGGAGCAACTGCTCTTGCAGAGTGCACAGTCTATTTGCCTTTAGTAAATCAACCCCTAGGTGTGTTGCTGAAAATGTTGCATGCAAGGTTTTTGGCCCACTGTGCTGCGATGGACAGCCTATTCAAATGAATGTGCGTTTAACGCAATGCTCCAGACTGGTGTGAATGGGCCCTTATAGTGGTATGACAAAAAAATATGTTTAATAACATTTAGCTTTTGGGCAAATTATTTTGGTGTCAGAAAAGCTAACAGTAGATAACCCCTCCATTACAGATACAGCAATGTAACTAATATAGCATAATCTGAAGAAAAATATAAACTCTGTTCTCTACCTCCTATGCAGGAGGTAGAGATATGATAGGAGCCTGGCGTCTATAATTAGAGGTATCAGATTCTTTTCCCTGTGAGAACTGCCTTTAACAGGGTTAGTCCACTAAAATTCTGATATATTTTAGTTTATGGTAGATGCTTGGGAATTAAACAGAGCTTCCTATACAATATACGTATATCTCGAGAAATCTACTGGTGAGATCTCTGCTCCTGATTTTTTCTGTCATTTTCTGCCCCCATTATAAGGGGCTCTCTCTCTCACTGGTGGACTTTTTTTAAATGTATTTTATATCATTGAGGAAGCAACAGGATGTGCTGCAACATGCAAGGGTGGGTGGGAACATCAAAACATTCCCAGGTGGACAAGAAAAGCAGCAAGGAGATCTCACAAATACATTATCCAATTACTCATAAGAAACCAGCATCTAATTTGGCCCACCAGGCTCCAACTGTGACAAATTATCACTTTTTGAAATATTCAGTTTCTCTTTAGAGATTCTACACACGGTACATTTTTTTCTCCTAAATGCCCTCAGTCTGATGGCCAGCATCATTCAACTCGTTTCCACTGAGTGGAGGTTGCCCTGGACCCACATCAACCTGTAACTGGACAGTGAAGGGAGAAGCAGCACAGCGAAGAGCTCATCTTTCCCTCTGCTTTCTTGTGAGCACACACATTTTATTTACAAACTTGTGCTGCTTCTTCCTCTCCTACCCCAGCCCTGCTGTACAGGGTCTGCAACTGGCTGATACCAGGTCAGATTCAGGTATTTACACTGCTTGAATTTCAAAAATGTATTTAAAAGTGGAAGTTCAGCCAAAATCGAACGCTAAACCTCAGCCACATTGTAAACCTAATCTAACCCTGTAAATAAAAAAAACAACAAAAAAAATGCTATACTTGCTTTTTCTGAAGCCAATCCGGGCCAGACTCCAGCAGCGGTTGCTGTGTACAGAGAAAAAGCCGGCTGTGAAATGCCTGGAAAGTGATGTTAGCCCATAGATTTACTATGGGGCTTCCATTGTCCGCTGCCTCTCCTGCAGCCTCCCACATAAAGCAGCTGCAGAATAGGCAAGTATAGCTTCTTAAGGCTCCATTCACACTAGCGCGTTTTTTGACACATTTTGCATTTTGCAGAAATGCATGGGAATTTTTTAACATGGGTTCCTATAGAACATGTTCACATCAATGCCTTTTTGTACCTCTGCATTTTTGGAAAGGGTCAGGGACTTTTTTTCATGCAAAATGCAGCGTTTTGCATGTAATAGAAATCAATGGACAAGCATCAAAAAACGCAAGTGCAGCGTTTTTGCAGCGTTTTTGGCGGTTTTTTTTTTAGACTGTATACAGTCTAAAAAAAACTGTAAAAAAAAAAAACGCAAAACGCGGCAAAAACGCTGTTCAAAAACGTGGCAAACATCACAAAAAAAACTCCAAAAAAGCTCAAAAGCAACATGCATAGATGTGAATCGAGCCTTACAGGGCTACAAAGATTAGGTGTAGAATGTGGCTAAGAGAAAGGTTAACACTAGATAGTGGAAGTTCAGCCAAAACTTAATAATAAAACTAAAGCGCTTTTTGGGTTTTGTTGCTAAATTAATAAAAAAATATGATGAATGTGAATATATGTAGTGTTTTGGGTCCGAATATTTGTGTATTAATATTGCACTCAAATGTGCTTCCATTTGCACAAACAAAATAAAATAGTGTATAAAGCTGCACCTTTAATTAGTGCTCCGATACCACTACTAAAAAAATGAAAATGTGATTAAAAAGTGCGCTGAATACGCTGCTAAATTGTGTTAGATTAACTTATAATTGTGCTAAAATTATTAAACTTATCGTGAGTACATCTTGGCAGATATAATCCATGAAAACAACTTGGCAGTAGTCCTAAGGAAGTAATAGGTCCATATACTGCATTATGAATATAAAGGCTGGTATGGAACACAGATAAGGCAAAGGAATCTCTGGTCTGATGATTATCACCTTTATGGATGGAGTTCAACATATATTGCGATTGCACTCTCTATCAGCCCACTGTTTGTATTGGCAATCCGCTGTTACTCATCTCCTGTGTTATGTTTCAATCATGCAATCAAAACAGAAAAACATTAATTGCGCAATGACCTTTACTATCTTTTGGCAGTAAACTAGATACACTCACTTGTATCAATCTGATGTGAGAGCGCATTGAACAGTCAGCCGTCCACCAACAATCTCCTCGCGATGCGAGTAACACTACGGCACTATGGATGACGTCACTTGGCTCCTCCCGACGCGTTGGGTCACATGTCACGTGACTTTACCCTTGATAGAGTCACGTGACGCAACGCGTCGGGAGGAGCCAAGTGACGTCATCCATAGTGCCGTAGTGTTACTCGCAGCGCATCGCGAGGAGGAGATCATTGGTGGATGGCTGACTGTTCTATGCGCTCTCACATCAGATTGATACAAGTGAGTGTATCTAGTTTACTGCCAAAAGATAGTAAAGGTCATTGCGCAATGAATGTTTTTCTGTTTTGATTGCATGATTGAAACATAACACCGGAGATGAGTAACAGCGGATTGCCAATACAAAACAGTGGGCTGATAGAGAGTGCAATCTCAATATATGTTGAACGCCATCCATAAAGGTGATAATCATCAGACCTGAGTTTTCTTTGCCTTATCTGTGTTCCATACCAGCCTTTATATTCATAATGCAGTATATGGACCTGTTACTTCCTTAGGACTACTGCCAGGTTGTTTTTATGGATTCTATCTGCCAAGATGTACTCACGATAAGTTTAATAATTAATTTTAGCACAATTATAAATTAATTTAATCTAACACAATTTAGCAGCGTATTCAGCACATTTAGCATATTCAGCGCACTTTTTAATCACATTTTCAGCCAAAACTTAAGTATTGACGCCGTATTTATATCTGCCTGTTATACAGTGCCTTGAAAAATTATTCATACCCCTTGAAATTTTCCACATTTTGTCATGTAACAACCAAAAACGTAAATGTATTTTATTGTTTTTTTTTTTCTGGTAGACCAACACAATGTGGCACATAATTGTGAAGTGGAAGGAAAATGATAAATGGTTACCCAATTTTTTTTTATAAATAAATATGTGAAAATTGCATTTGTATTCAGCCCCACTGAGTCAATACTTAGTAGAGCCACTTTTTGCTGCAATTACAGCTGCAAGTCTTTTTGGAGATGTCTCTACCATCTTTGCACATCTACAGAGTGGCATTTTTGCCCATTCTTCTTTTCAAAATAGCTAAAGCTCTGTCAGATTGGATGGAGAGTGTCTGAACAGCAATTTTCAAGGCTTGCCACAGATTCTCAATTGGATTTAGGTCTGGACTTTGAATGGGCCATTCAAACACATGAATATGCTTCGGTCTAACCATTCCATTGTAGCTCTGGGTGTATGTTTAGGGTTGTTGTCTTGCGGGAAAGGTGAACCTTCGCCCCAGTCTCAAGTCTTTTGCAGACTCTAACAGGTTTTCTTCTAAGATTGTCCTGCATTTAGCTCCACCCATCTTCCAATTAACTGACCAGCTTCCCTGTCCCTGCTGAAGAAAAGCATCCCCACAGTATGATGCTGTCACCACCATGTTTCATGGTGGGGATAGTGTGTTTAGGGTGATGTGCAGTGTTAGTTTTCCACCAAAGTGTTTTGCTTTTAGGCCAAAAAGTTCAATTTTGGTCTCATCTGACCAGAGCACCTTCTTCTACATCTTTGCTGTGTCCCCCACATGGCTTCTCAAACTGCAAACAGGACTTCTTATGGCTTTCTTTCAACAATAGCTTTCTTCTTGCCACTCTTCCATAAAAGGTCAGATTTGTGGAGTGCACGACTAATAGTTGTCCTGTGGACAGATTCTCCCACCTGAGCTGTGGATCTCTGCAGCTCCTCCAGAGTTACCATGGGCCTTATGGCTGCTTCTCTGATTAATGCTCTCCTTGCCCAGTCTGTCAGTTTAGGTGGATGGTCATGTCTTGGTAGGTTTGCAGTTGTGCCATACTCTTTCCATTTTCAAATGATGGATTGAACAGTGCTCTGTGACCCGTTCAAAGCTTGAGATATTTTTTTTATAACCTAAACCTGCTTTAAACTTCTCAACAACTCTATACCTGACCTGTCTTATGTGTTCCTTGGCCTTCATGATGCTGTTTGCTCAGTAAGGTTCTCTAACAAACCTCTGAGGGCTCCACGGAGAAGCTGTATTTATACTGAGATAAAAATTAAACACAGGTGGACTCTATTTACCAATTAGGAGATTTCTGAAGGCAATTGGGTTCCACTAGATTTCGGTTAGGGGTATCAGAGTAAAAGGGGGCTAAATACAAATGTACGCCGCGCTTTTCAGAAATTTGTAAAAAATCTTTAAAACATTTTAAATTTTCCTTCCACTTCACAATAATGTGCCACTGTGTTGGTCTATCACATAAAATACATTTACTTTTTTGGTTGTAACATGACTAAATGTGGAAAATGTCAAGGGGTATGAATACTTTTTCAAGGCACTGTATCTGCCTAGAGTTAAAGTGACACTAAAGTCACTTTTTTTTTTAAGCCAAAAATAACAAACATATCATACTTACCTGCTCTGTGAAGTGGTTTTGCATGGAGCAGCCCAGATCCTCCTCTTCTGGGGTCCCTCTCTGTGTCCATTCAGACACGTAGCTGTGGCCCGGCCCGCTTTCTCTCCTCATTGGCTGACTTTGATTGACAGCAGCGGGATCCAATGAGGAGGGGAGTCCTGCAACCTCGCTGGATCTAGATGGAGCTCAGGTAAGTATTATGCCGTGTACACACTTTCGGAATTTCCGACAACAAACGTTCGATGTGAGCTTGTTGTCGAAAATCCCAACCGTGTGTAGGCGCCATCGGAATTTCCGACAACAAAGGTTTGAGAGCCGGTTCTCAAATTTTCCGACAACAAAACTTGTCGGACATTTCAATCGTGTGTTCCCAATTCTGACGCACAAATTTCCACGCATGCTCGGAATCAAGCAGAAGAGCCGCACTGGCTACTGAACTTCATTTTTCTCGGCTCGTCTTAAGTGTGCAACCGTGTGTATGCAAGACAAGTTTGAGCCAACATCCATCTGAAAAAAAATCCACGTTTTTTTGTTGGAATGTCCGATCGTGTGTATGTGGCATTAGGGGGCCTGCTGCACACAGAAGGCTTTTTATCTTAATGCATTCAGATAAAAAAACTTCTGACTTTACAACCACTTTAAACTTTAGGGATGGTACCTATACACTTTCCCTGTATCTTCTATGTACACATGTTAAAGAGAATCACTAATGCAGATAGGAAAACTAAAAGGGCCCCACCAACAGACAGAACAAAAAGAAACAAAGAAAGACTTTCAAACCAATAACACACATTCCCCGTCATCCTGATTTTAGCACCTGCTACAAGTTAAGGTCTCAACCCAGAATCCTTCTAGAATGTGTCTATAAAAAACTACTTTTTACCTGTAGGGTTTTCCACAAAGCAGCGACTGTAAACCTTCCAGGGGCAAAGAGACACTCCAGGTAAGTTTCCTTTTAATAAAATACAAATACAGATTACATTTATAGAATCATATAAGGGTTTTGCAGAATTATTAAAAAAAAAAAAAAAAAAAAAAAAAAAAAAACACAAAACCTATGCAAATTTGTGTCACATGAACCATAGTCCTGGTCATATACTGACCCTTGGGTCTTGTTCATCTCCAATGTTCAGCTCTTCTTCTGGCAGAGGATTGATGAAAACATTATTCCACTGGGCAGCTTGGTTACTGAAAAACATTTATATATTTATTAAGAATCTGTGACTTGCCAATTTCTTTTCTGTAATGTGAAATACCTTACTAAACAGTCAGTAAATCAAAATAAGCTCCTGTTCAGCAAGCTTTGTAGCACTACATGTGTAGGGCAAGGAAGAAGGGATCACTGGTTAAAGAAGAACTTTAGGCCCCTTCACATTATCGTGTAGCGGGAACGACCATTCCCACTACGCGATTTTGACATGCAATTTTCACGCGATTCTGCTTGTCACATAAGGTAGCCCATTCAGTTGAATGGGCTGCCCTATGTGTGCCTGTTGCCCGAAGAAGCTTTTTGGGCAACAGGATTCAGGTGATTTGTGAAGGCGCGATTTGCAGTGAAAATAGTCAAGTAACATTACATTTCGCTGGCGTTCACATAGAAGACAAGAAGCTTGAAGTGTGACACATACATTTTAGAGATTTGCTGCTCTAGATGCATGAGGTTCTGCACATCAAGTCAAAACCATCTAACTGACTGAAGTTGCAACCTCTTGTTCTTTGGTGATCTGATGGTTTATTGTGATTCTAAAGGCTATTTTTTTTAAAATAACAAACATGTTATGCTTACCTGTTCTCTGCAATGGTTGTGCACAGAGCAGCCCTGATCCTCCTCTTCTGTGGTTCCCCTCTGGCACTCCTGGCTCCTTCCCCCTGAAAAGTGCCCCCATAGCAAGCCGTTTGCTCTGGGGGCACTCATGCATGCTCCACTGACACACACAGTGTGGCTTGGCCCCATCTCTCGGTTCACTGGCTGTGTTTGACAGCCGTAAGAGTTAAATGGCACCCATTACTGTCTCTCTGTCCAATGAGGAGAGAGAGGCTGCTCTCCTGCACATTGTTGGATTGAGATCCGGCTCAGGTAGGTATTTAGGGGAGCTTCATGTAGAAGTTTTTTTTACCTTGAAAAGCCTTGTGCCCTTAGAATCACTTTTTATGTGAGCTACATTATGTTTCCACATGGCTGTCTTGCCTCTTCCACATTTCAAACCACACACTCTTCAGACAAAATAAATAGAGATCTACTCACTGTTCAAAATTAATGTGTTTCACAATTGTCTGGTTTTCATCATCGAGCCACAGAGCCCAGATATCAGTGGTGGCCAATGTAAATGTAAAGTCAACTAATGTTTCCTTTGAAGTAAAAAAAAAAAAAAAAATTTTTTTTTTTTTAAACTGCTGAGAAATGCGCATAAGAAAATGGGTGTAAGTAAATCACATTTCCATACCTGATTTGAGAAAATTGTGGAGATATGATCTAAACTGTAGCGACTGCTTTCAGCAGTAATGAGTTGGAAAAGACAGAACTGAAAGAACAAAAAAAAAAACATGAGTATCAAGAATGTGTTTTGTACCATTTCAGTTGCCAGCCAATCTAATATACCCAAACTGATTGTTCAGACGAGCGGTCAATAACACCTGCACAATAATATTCATTAGTCTCCAAAAGAAAAAGACTGAGAGTAACTCCACTTTTGTTGAGAAAAAAAATCATTCCCCTCTGGGAGATCTGTGTATATATTAGGCACCGCTGTGATTGGACTCAGATCACAGAGCGCGTCACCCAGGGCGATCATGGGAGGAAATCCATGAGCGCCCTCCAAGCAAAGTAAGCCCGCACTGTAGTCGTCTTTTGGTTATATCGTGGGTGGAAAATGGTTACCACCACTAGAACGGTACTTTAAGCTTTGTTGCAAATAAAACCTTTTCTGTAAAGATAACCACTTCCAGACCAATGACACACCCGTATGTTGCTGGATTTTCTATGGTTATACCGGAATCATCACCCTTGTATCTTTTTTTTTTTTTTTTTTTTATAGAGCCGGTGGTTCTCCCCAGCCCACCAACCCCCCCCCCCCCCCCTCTTAGCTTGCTTGGGCTCTCATGTCCCACCAGGAGACCACAGCGACCAGCCGGTACACCCCCCCTGCTGGCTGGGCAGCTGAACAAAGCTAGGATCAGCTTTGATCGGCTCTTCGCTTGGTAACCCAATTATACTTCATCTCCAGGTGAATGGACACTGGTAGACCAAAGGTCTTTAGACAGGAAGGTATCCCCTATATAACCCCTCCCATACAGGAAGTACTTCAGTTTTGTAGTAAGCACTTAAGCCTCAAAAAGAGGGGAGGGGTCTCTGTATCCCGAGATGCACTCAAAGAAAAGGATTTTACAGGTAAGAATGATGAAAAAAATCCAATTTTCTTTTTCCTACATCACGGGGCACAGAGTGAGGCTATTATTCATTACTTACTGGGATGTCCCAGAGCAATAGACTTCAGGTGAGGAAGACACCCTGCCAAACAATAGCCATCAGACCTTATACGGTAGCCTGCAGTACACTGTTGCCGAAAAGCCGAATCCTCGGCTGCTCGAACATCCACTTGATAAAATTTTGTGAACGTATGCACTGAAGACCAGGTAGCAGCTTTACAAATCTGAGCCACAGATACCTGACGGCAAAAAGCCCCTGGTAGAATGAGCTCTCACCCCGAAGGGGTGAGCTTTATGTTTCAGACCATAGGCCTGAATGATCAATTGATAGACCCAATGGGCAATGGAAGTCTTGGAAGCTACCTGCCCCTTCCTGGGTCCTTCTGGTAAAAAAAATAAAGGAGTCTGATCCTTGGATCTTTGCACATCTAGACAGAAACTTATGCACTACATCTAAGGAGTGCAGTCGTCTCTCTTCCGCCGAATGAGGCTGAGAGAAAAAAGAAAAGGCAAAATAATGTTCCGTTTCAAATGAAAGGCCAACACCACTTTTGGCAAAAAGGATGGAACAGGTCATAACACGACCCTGTCGTGGTGAAGAATCAAGTATGGTTCCCTGCATGAAAGGACCGCTAACTTTGACACCCTTCTAGCCGAGGCAATGGCTATCAGGAAGGCTAGCTTGCGTGACAGTAAAACGAATGGAATTTCCTTGATCGGCTCAAATGGTTGTTTCTGCAACACCGACAGCACCAGGTTTAAGTCCCAAGGACACATTAGGTGACCTAATGGGGGGGGGGGGGGAGCAAACGAGTTACCCCCTGCATAAAAGTTTGGATAAGTGAATGGGAGGCTATGGGCCTTTGGAAGAATACTGACAAGGCCGAAATCTGACCCCTGATTGTACTCAAAGCCAATCTGATTTCCACAGCCGACTGTAGAAAAGAGAGAATTCTTCCAAACATATTTCCTAGGATGCCATTTTCTGGCTTCACACCAATATAGGCATTCCAGATCCTATAATAGAACTTCCTAGTGACTGTTTTTCTGGCATTAACTAGGGTAGATACCACCGGTCCTGAGATGCCACGATCCTTTAACACCCCCGGATTCAATTGCCATGCTGTCAAATTTAGAGACTGTACACTGGGGTGGAATATAGGACCTTGAGACAGTAGATCAGGGCAGTGCAGAAGCGTCTATGGACCATCTATTGCCGATCTCTGGGAACCAGGGCCTTCTGGGCAAGGCTGGTGCCACCAGGATGACTGGAACCCTCTCTCTCTCCGAATCCTGCGCAAAAAACGTGGAAAGAGAGAGATTGGTGGAAAAGCATAAACCAGGGAGAACTGGTTCGATGGAACTACTAGAGCATCTGCTCCGATTGTCAGGGGATCCCTTGTTCGGGACACAAACTGCTGTAGCTTGTTGTTGAACATGGATGCCAAAAGATTGACCTCTGGCCATCCCCAACACTGGCAGATTTAATGAAACACGTTCGGGTGTAGGGACGATCCCCCCCCCCCCCCCCCCCCCCGGGGCAGATCTGCTGGCGGCTGAGATAATCTGCCTTCCCGTTCTCTACACCTGGGTTATGGACCACCGATAGAACCGGCACATGTCCCTCTGCCCAGGTTAATATATGGTTCACCTTCTCGTGAGTTGAATAGCTCCTGGTACCACCCTGGTGGCTCATATTAGCCACTGCAGTGGCATTGTCCAAATGAACCCTGATGGGGCAGTCCTGAAGCTATTCTGTTCCGGACCGTAGGGCCAGACGTACCTCCCCTAACTTCGGGATGTTGATGGGCAGGCTTTGCTCTGCCCTTGACCATCTCCTGCGAGCCCCTCTTGGGTTGCTCCCCAGCCCGAGAGACTGGCGTCTGTGGTCAGTACCCGCCAAGACACCGGGAGGAAGGATCTTCCCTTTTGCATGTTCTGATCCTGCAACCACCAGCTTAGGAGTGCCCGGGGAGATAAGGACATGGGGTAATCCAGGGCTTGTGCTCTCCTGTTCCAAGCCAACAAGATGTCTTGTTGTAAAGGCCTGGAATGGAATTGAGCGTAGGGAACTGTCTCGAAGGAGGAAACCATCCTTTCCAAAAGACTCATACAGAGCCGAATGAAAGGTTGCCTGGTGCCCCTTACCTGACGCACCTGATCCTTCAGGGCACAGATTTTTACGGGTGGCAGAAATACCTTTGCCTAAACCGTATCCAGAATCAGACCTAGATACTAGAGACTCTGAGCTGGTCTCAAGGCTGACTTTTCGGTATTTATGACCCAGCCCAGGTTTTCTTAATACTGCACTGTGCAGGCTACACTGTGTTCCAGGGCCTGTAGTGAGTGATCTCTGAGCAGGATTATCCAAGCACCAAGATCCCCTGGGCCCTTAAAAGACCCAGTACAGGTGCTAGGATCTTTGTAACCACCCAGGGTGCTGTGGCAAGCCGGAAGGGCAGTGCCACAAACTGGAAATTACGTTCCTCTACTGCAAATCGCAGGAACCTCTGATGAGGCTGAAAGATAGGTATGTGTAAATACGCGTCCTTGGTATCGATAGAGGCTAAGAAGTCTCCCATCTGGAGCGAGGCTACTACCGAGCAGACCGACTCCATCCTGAAGGACTGGATTAACAGATGTTGTTCAGGGATCTTAGGTCCAAGATTGGCCTTAGAACTGTGAACAGGTTTGAATAAAACCCTGTGCCTCTTTCGGACACCGGAACCTGTATGATCCCTCCCTGATGCACTAACTGCTCTAGTGCCTGAAACAATAAGTTTATTTTTGGAGGATCCGCAGGAAAGTTGGATCTTGGAAACCTCCGTAATTCCAGCTTGTAACCGCGGCCCCCCTGTTGAGATGACCCACTCGTCCTGCACCACTGCTCTCCAAATGTCCGCAAATTGAAGCAGCCTTAACCTCACCCAATAGAGTGGGGGCTTCCCCTAGAAAGGAGGGCTTGGTGCCCGGTTTGAAGGAGTTCTGGATCCAGGGTTTTTTCTGAGCCTGCGGTTTGCCCCTGGCTCTAGAGCCCTGTTAGCTGCGGAACTGCCTCGGGTATTTCAGCGCAAAGGAAGTCCCTGAGGTTTTAGATGAGGGACACCTGGTCCTTCTCTTTACAGGAAGTAAAGAGCTCTTTCCTCCGAAAATCTTTTGGATATATTTATCCAGATAACAACTAAACAAACGTGTCCCATGGAATGGGAACCCTGCCAATAACTTGTTACAGGGAAGCTCGGCTGACCAGTTCTTAAGCCACACAAGTCTGCACATGTGTACAGGCAAGAGAGCCAAACGAGAAACCTGGTGTAAAGAAACCTTTAAGGCATCTACAGCAAAACACAGCGCTCGAGGAATATCTGCCTTGTTTTCAGCAGGATCATCCTCCTGGTTAGGCCTGTCAGGCTGTCTGACCTGATCCTTTAAGGACTGGCAGTCTCCAATTGCTGCGACAGCTGGCTGAATAGCTGAACTGGCCAAAGAAAAGGAAGCCTTTAATAATGACTCCAGTTTCTTGTCAGCAGGGTCTTTCAAGCCCTGTGCGTTATCAAGGAAGAGACTGCCCCATCTATGGCTGGCATTTTCCATTTCTTAAACTTTTCCTCCATGGGATATAAAAGGAAACATCTCTTAGGAGAAACGAAAATCCTGTCAGGATGTTCTCAATCAGCATGCACTGCCTGTTCCAACAGCGGGTGCAAGGGGAAAGCCTGTGCACCCTGAGGAGGCTTCAGGGAACCCAAAGAGGACAAGGGAGGCTCAGAAACCTCTGCAGGAGGTAACCTAAAGGCAGAACGAACCATCTTGGCAAGAGTCTGGATCAAAAGCCTCTGCGACTGAGAGGCTGATACCAACTGGACATTTTTCTGGCCAAGATTCCTCAGAAGCAGACTCATCTGCCAGGCCATCTCCTAAGTCCTTAGCATCTAGCTCCTCCCTGTCCTCAACCTATTCCTGCTCCAAATTAGTAGTCTCAGGGGAGGCGGATCTGTCACGCTTCTTGACACCCAGCAGGATGGAGTTAATCATGCCAGCAATCCTGTGCTCTAACCCGGCTAGGGCTGAGGACAGTTCATCCCTGGTGATAAAGGTTGAAGCAGCAGCGTTGACAGTAGGCACAATACCAGACAGGCGCATCGGCTCAGATTGCCCGGAATCCTCTGGTCTCTCAGGGGATACAACACCAGGGTTACGACTAGGCTCCTCAGGAGCTACTGACGACATAGGTGTGCCTTTCCCTGTAGTCTTTACCCCGCTCCTCTTTTTTGAAGACATTGCAAGCCACAAAAAGGGAGTACCTGGATTTAGTATCTTATCCCAGAAGGGAGATCCTTTACATAGGGCTCACCAACAATCTTGCTAAGCACTTTAGCCTGCCAACCAACACCTGGTAAATTACGTGACCCGGGTAAGGAGGAAAGAGTTGCTATAAAGTGAATGATACAGAGCCTACTCCATGTCCCGCAGCTGTCCCCCTGGAAGCATCACGTCAGCCATTTACTGTTTAAAAAATATGGCTGCACACGCAGTCATGGTGGACACACGTGGCTGTGTACGCGCAAGATCGAATCCTCGTGCGCCATCTTAGAGCTATGGCGCATGCACGGCTCGATGTACACACAAAATACTGAGTGGCAAGCAACATGCACCATGGCCGCCCAGTAGTCATGAACGATCATGCACTCTGTGCATGGACTCTTCATAAGGTAAAAAAGCAAAAGACAACAGGAAAAAGGTACCCCAATTCAAACACCAGCAGCTAGCCAGAACTCCCCCCTGCAGTCACCGATGTCCAGCCTTAGCTAGATTGACAGATTGTTACACACATAGGGCACCCCACAACAAGTAAATAGGGTGGGATTTTACTTACCCGTCCAGGCGCAGGGCAACCTTAGAAACTACAAGCCCAATCTTCACCCATTACGGCGGGTTCCTGTCACTTGAGGACCTTCAAAGACTGGGTACCCTTTTCATGTTTTAGGGTCCACTCCCTTGGACCTGTACAGCACCCTGCAGGAATGCCATAGCTCTGTGGTGTCCAGGATTCCACTACGCAGGGTCCAGCGCCTGGAGGTCGCATTACAGGTAAAACCTCGCAGGATCCTTGCGCCTTCTTTGCGAGGCTCGGGTACCATTTATCTTAACATGTAAGCTTATTTCAAATGGATCTGATCGATCAATCCCTTGATTCATTTTAGAACTGTGCTGGGACTTCAAGACCTGGAGCTCGAGAGAGCTCAAACAAACGTGCCCATCCACCTTGCAGACATTGGTAAAAAACTGAAGTACTTCCTGTATGGGAGGGGTTATATAGGGGATCACTTCCTGTCTAAAGACCTTTGGTCTACCAGTGTCCATTCACCTGGAGATGAAGTATAACCCAGTAAGTAATGAATAATAGCCTCACTCTGTGTCCCGTGATGTATGAAAAAGAAACACAGATCTTGGTGCTTTAAATGCTTTTAAAAGGGCAGAGGAGGGATTTGGGGTTTTATAAACCCCAAATCTATCCATAAAGAGTACTTATCACATACCTATTGCTGTCACATTCATTGTGACAGCAATAAAAGTGATAAAAAAAAAAAAAGTGCAAGCAACAGTATAATAAAAAATGAAGTTATAAAAAAAAAAATAATAAAAAATAAAAATTCAAAGTGCCCCACTCCCCCCACGCATAGGCAAAAGCATGCATCGGTTTTGCACGCACACAAACAGCGATCGTCTCACACCTGAGGTATCAACGTGAACGTCAGATCATGGCCAGTAATTCTAGCACCAGACCTACTCTGTACATCTAAAGTGATAACCTATAAAGGTGTTTAAAGCATCGCCTATAGATTTACATTGTTTGTCGCCATTGCACGGGCGTGCGCAAGTTTAAAGCGTTGTTACATGTAAACTAATAGTGCCGAAAAAGGCTTGGTCTGGAAGTGTATAACACAGAACCTTTGACATCAATCCTACCCAAGCAACTAATGTAAAAATCAGACAAAACCTATAACAATACATACAAAATACACACACAATAAGCTAATCCCTTTGGGAACTGAAGTCACCACCCCAGTGATAAAAAAGGTGTAGTGTTCTAAGTTGAAAAAAAGTAAAAGATTTGGAATCTTTGGCTTCAGAGATTTAGCCTGATACCTGGGAGAGAACACATACCTGTCCTTGGCTGGGTGTGTGTAGGTACAACCCAAGATAAAGTCCTATAGATGTCGAGTGTGCCAGTCTCAGCTTGTGACCAATGCCTGGAGTCTGTCGCATATCCTTACTAAAGGGAACAAACTCCAGCATATCAGACACCATAAGACACATCTGATCCTGGAATAGACAGGACAAAAACCATGAATAGGGTACATTTGTATTATTTATAATATATCAATAACACAAGTCATGCTTTGTATTATTAGTGGTACAACCAAAATGTTGTCTGCAGCAGGCACTTACCTTGTAAGACCACATGCGGAGTTTGTGATCCTGGCACAATGCAAATATTAAAGCGTCATGTTCAAGGCAGTGGACAGCTAAGCTTACAGGGAGATGTGCAGGACCATGATCACCTCTAGAGAGAAAAAAAAATTGGAATCAATATTAAATGCGGTATCGCTTTACACCTTACTTACTACTTAAAGCAGAGTTCCACCCAAAAGTGGAACGTCCACTGATCTGTCCCCCCCCCCAATGCCACATTAGGCACCTTTCGGGGGGTACCTGTTTTTGACAGGTACCCTTCTCCACTTCCGGGAGACGATGCCGTCCCTCGGAAGTTCGGCCCCCTCCTTCTTCCCCCGCCGCCGGGCCAATTAGAAAGCGCAGCACGCTTCGCGCGTGCGTAATAGGAAACCGGCACCCAGGAGTCGATCCAAAAAACGGCTGGGGTGCCAACGTCTCATGCTCCCTGGACAGGTAAGTGTCCTTATATTTAAAGTCAGAAGCTACAGTATTTGTAGCTGCTGACTTTTTTTTTTCCCCAGGCGGAATTCCTCTTTAAAAAGGCACAACATTTTCACATTTATGTCGATTTTGATATTCTACCATTAGGGAGCAAAATATCCAACTTTATTTGAGCTTCCAATTTAAAATTTGCAAAATGCATTCCGGTGCATCAAAAGATGGGGTGTGCAAAGTCTAAGGCAGCCAACAGATGATACATTTTCTTTCCATTCAACCTGCTCTGATGAAGGGGTACATATCCCAAAACAAGTAAGCCTGCCAATCTGTATCTGCTTGGGCCAGATGACGCCATCCTACAGCCGGATCAGAATTCTGTAATTTTCTACACGTAAACGTGGTTCTGGTGACACACTGGTCGTTTGTGCCCTCCTGTGTGTTTTTACAGTTTTCTCTGTGAAGACTCCCCAGCCTGAGGAGGACTGCATCAATGTGGCATAGCAGGTGGTGTAGGTGGCACCTTTCGGATGTGTATACCTACTGAGCGCTGGAGTATTCATGCACACTTCTGGTTTGGTTGCTTAAGATAACCAACTAAGACTTTTCACACCTTGTGTTTTGATTCACCTGACGCTTATTGAGACAATTTAAACTGAAGGTTCAATTGGGCTTTAAGTATTTAAAAGGTCTCTTATTCCCTTCTGGGTATGAAGATTCTGTGCTCAATGGTGTTTTAATTTTGCGTGCTACAATGAAGGAACTGTAGATGAAAATGTTATATCAATGTCAGAATTTGCAAATAAGCTATACACAGAACCCTTTGAACCCCTCTTAAACTTTTTTCAGCTTATTGATACGCATGATAAGTATCATGCGTGCATGTTTTTTGAATGTTTCCCAAACTATTTGCGGTGATGCAGAGTCGCCATTAATCACAAAAAATTGATCCCATTAAATAGCAAGATCATCGTCTTCTGGAAACAGAGTCAGCCAAAAGGAGTTCAGTCTCCATGAATTTGGAGGTCTTGTGTGTGGCAAGGAGAGTGTGGCCCAATACGGGCAGTGATCAGAGAGTGATCTAGGGTGAAATCCCACTTCCAACAATCTAGGGAGTTGTATTTTGGATATAAGAATAATATCTATGCGGGACATAGAGTTGTGTGAAGTGGAGAAGCATGAGTAGGCCCTTAATGTGGGGTGTTTATATCTCCATGTGTCGACTAGATTAAAGTCGTCAAGGAGCCTTGCAAATCTTGTTGGGTGTCGGGGTGCAGTTGTAGAGAGGGATCCAGCTAGTCTGTCTAACGTTGGGTCTAGCACAGTATTAAAATCACCGAGCCATATAGCTGGTGTATTAGGATACATAGCCATGAAATCAAATCCCTTAGTCAGGGTGGAGAACTGAAATGGGGGTGGTACATAATACGCCAGTAATAGTATGGGGTCACCATGTATTTTAGCTTTCAGAAAGACATATCTACCTTCTGGGTCTGTCTCCGAACCCTGGAGCTCAAAGTGTGTGGTTTTAGTGACTAGTATCGATACTCCTCTAGAGTGAGTGGTATGCACTGAGTGGTACGCCCATCCCATCCATGGACGCTTAAGTGTCCTCTGTACCGAACCTTCTGCGTGGGTCTCCACCAGTACCACCACATCAGCTCTTTGCTTTTTAAGTTGAGCAAAAACAGCTGATCTTTTTATTGGGTCCCTAACCCCTCGCACATTCCATATTACTAGTTTCAATGAGGCCATGGGGTGAAGTACTTATAGGAATCAGCTCCAGGATTCGGATGACCCTTAGGAGTTAGTCGGTGGTAGAAGCAATCTCCAATATGTAACTGTCAACAATAATGTCATTATTTCTCCATGGTTCCCAAAAAGACTGGTTTGTACATAATAAAAGACTTTGCCTTGTAACTTTATTAACCATAGATCCCCCCTCCCCGCCCTGCACTGTCCCCAACTGGTGCGGGCTATTTCCCTAAACTGCCAACATGGTATAAACACTGTCCAGCCTGAGAGGAGAACTGCATTAACTAAACAAATACAGAAAAGGGCGTTTGATAGCCGTACCGCGAACCCCATGTTGGTATCCGCAGACGCAGCTATTACAGCAATAATCCATGCATGTCCTCCCAGGCTGGAAACTGTGATTAGTGGGGCGGCTTTACGCTGCATAACGTAGCATTGAGTAGGTCTATGCTCACTGCTACCGTGAGCTCACAGGCATAGTGCTTCCCTCCGCCGAGGGAAATGTTAAGCAAACCTTTTTAGAGAACAAATAATGAATGTATATGTATCCCAAAATTAGTATGAAAGTTGCAGGGTTGTTTCCCCCCTCCCCTCCCCCCCCGTAGACCTCGTATAATGATACCAAACTACAATGTTTATGCAAAAGCGTCACTCTCAGCCATGTAGGAGGCATTACACTAGAGAAGTCGAATAAGTTGTTCCAGGCATAGTTACTGGTATAGTGCAACATCCCACATCACAGAGGCAGCAGTCTCAGAGAGCTATGTCTGAATGCAACCCACTGCCTCTCTCTCAGTTGGAAATATTCAAAGGAGCAGGACACCTATCTGTAGTGTAGTGACTGTACACCTCGTTTTAGGCTTGTGTACTGGTAAGTAGCTTCCCTTTGTACCACAGGAGCAACAACATCAATGAGCAATGTCTATATGCAGGCGGTTGCTCCTTTCCTTTTATATAGATGAGCATAGCGGTGTACAGTTGGGTTGCTGTGGTCAGGCAGGCATGCACACTGTTCCAATCATGTTCACTGGCATAGTACAACATCCTCCATTCCAAGAGTAACAAAAGCAGAAAACAGTGTTTATATACAAGACATAGCCCCCCTCCTCTTGTATAGCAGTGTTCAGGGGTGTATAGCTAATGCATCAGAACAGCGTATTAACTTTGAGGCACAGGGTAAGGGACATAGTTACTTATCTGCGATCTTCCCTCTGCTCCAACCATGAAATGACTGCTTCTGGATCATCAAAAAAGAAAACGCGATCATCTCCCTCTACGCGTAACCGAGCTGGGAAAAGCATTGCATATTTTACATGTTTAATGCGAAGTCTTCGTTTGGCTTCCATGAATGTTTTGCGCTTACGCTGAACTTCCGCCGAAAAATCTGGAAATACCGCGATCGTTTTGTTACCGAAAGGGATATTGCCTTTTTCTCTACTGAGGCGTAGTATGGCATCCCTGTCTTTGAAATTGAGAAATTTGGCTATAAATGTGCGCGGGGGCGCTCCAGTTGGTGGTGGTCTGCCCGACATGCGGTGCGCCCTCTCCACAAGAAAGGTGGGGGAGAAGACCTCTCTGCCATAAGTGTCACAAAGCAGTGATTCAAGAAACGTGGTAGAATCACCCCCCTCTGCTCCCTCAGGGAGACCTATGAATCTGAGGTTGCAGCGTCTGATTCTGTTCTCAAAATCGTCCTGCTTTTGCAGGATTTGGTTGACCTGTAACTGTATAGCTTCTGTGGAGTGTTGGAGGGGGGGGAGGGAGTCCTCCACTATACCCAGGCGGGTCTCAGCCTCAGTGACTCTGTCTCTCAATTTCTGAAAATCCTGTCTCACCAGGGAAATATCTACCTTCACTTCTTCAATTCGTTCTGTGAGTGTAGACTGACATGCAGCCACTGCTTCCTGGCAGATGGTTATGGCTTCCAGTACCTTTGCTGTGTCTGCATTCACAGCGGTCTCCTCTCCCCTCGTGGCGCCGCCATCTTGCCCAGAGGATTCTTTCTCCTTCTCCTGTCGGCGGTATTGATCCAGCTTGGATGTCGTTGCGGCCGGCTTCTTCGGCGGTGACATGATCCCCGCAGTAGTGTGATGCAGTCAGGGTCAGTTTGGGGTCTTGTTATTCGGGTAAATTCTCAGGATTTGTTCTTAAGGATAGACTGTCGGCGGAGCTCCGCTGCCTTGCGTCCTATCCCATGCCGCTCCAGGCCACGCCCCCCCCTCTTAAACTTTTTCCACTTAAAGGATAAGTTCACCTTTGGGAACATGTAAGGTCCCTTTCACACAGGCGGATAGAATTCAGCTATTAGCTGCGGATAGATTAAGTTATCTACCGCAGCTAAACTCAATGCTTTCCTATGGCCCTATTCACACACTGCATTTAGCAACAGTTTCGTTACATGGGTTTTTGTGCGGTTAGAAAAAATAAATTTGACTGCGTCCAGGACCGATTTATTGCAGCTATCTGCACATAATTGCAGGTAATCGCAGTGTACTATTTCTCCTGCGGATAGCAGCGACAGCAAGGAAAGAAAAACAGGAAGCACATCAGAAATGGCAAGAATGTTCCAACGCCTTTCTTGTGAAAAAAAAAAAAAAAAAGAATATTCCAACGCAGCCACATGTAAACGCAGCTAATCGCAATGTACAACTGCAAGTGATCCGCTGTGCCTGGAGTCTTGGAATTTCAAAATAATAAAACATGCTTTTAACAGTGGCAGAACAGCCGCCCGTGTAAAAGGGCCTTACACCCGATTTTAGGGTGGAACATGTGACATGTTCCCAGTACTGCAACCGTCCCCCCCTCCCTGTGGCAGCAGTACGTGGAGAAGTTCCCCGTACTAGCTTCTAGTTTTTGAAAGCTGCTCGGCCGTGCGGGGCTCCACCCACCCGGCCACGTCATTCATACACAGAGCTCTCTGTCTGAATGACCTACAAGTCCCGACAGCCTTAGCAGCTGTCGACTTGTAGTTCTCAATGAACTGACACGGTGCAGTGGAGCGCCGTGGTAATCCATTGAGTGTTTCTGTCAGGGAGTATCGGCTTACCCGATACATTGCTAGTGCAATGCTTTTCAAGCTCCTGCAACAAAAATAATAAATGCACACTTTTTTTACCTGCAAAAAAAAAAAAAAAATCTGCGTTTGATTTTTATTAAAAAAGCGAACACAAATGATCATTTGAGAGTCTATACAATAAGACAAAACCAGTAAAGTCAAAATGTTTTTGATAGTAGGGAATGCCTAAATTCTTTTAGTTTTTTTGGTGTGGTTTCCTTGTCTGAGTTTTTCCCTCTCTTCCTGTTCCAGAAACATGACAGGAAGTAAGAAGAAATCTCTCTAAAGCAAATGATAATCCCCTCTTACACAGCTGTCATCAGAACAGATGTCTTCATTGGAAGATTTCCACTCATCTCCTGTTCTAGTGACAACTTTGGATTCCACATCACTTACTGTACTTGTAACAATGGTCACCAGGACAAATACAGAGAGTGAATCTTCTCAATGGGAACACAGACAATGATAAAAATCAAAACGGTGTCTCCCCACTCCACAAAAAAAAAAATAAAAATAAAAAAGCGATGTGGTTTAGACACATTATTATTATTTACAATACGTGTTTTGTCTCATCTCTTTACATCATCAAAAAAATATAAGAAACCTGACATGACACTTTAAACAGTGAACTCCATACAGTTGAATTGTCATTAAATCTCAAGGGGCCATAGATGGGGTAGATGCGAAGCTGCTTAACTGGAGGAAGCAACTACAAATTAAACTCCTTGTGCTAAACAATACACACACCCACAGAGGAAGCCTGGGCTTAGCATATGTAGTTTGTTTAAAAACTGAACTTGTGCTTTGTCCATGACAGCTTTACAACTAGAAATTTAATAATGTATAGCTAGCCACACAAACTTACAATAGTGACAATGTTCATACTAACCGTATCACTGTTGGCATCCAGCCAGTTAATAACTTCATAACAGAGGTTTGCTTGAGTTCCACAGTAGTCACTGGCCCTGGGGATATAGCAATAACCATTGAACAGTTAAATAAATGTTCCAGTGAAATGCAAGGTCCACTTACCCTGAAACCCCTACTTCAAATAAAAGCTGAAATTTACACAATGATCTCGAATCTCTAGCTCCTTCCCAATATGTCCTGACTAAGCTGGGCCAAGCACGCTCTACAATGTGGTTGGTCAGGTTGCATTTAGCATATTTAGTACATTTTAGATGCTGTCCCGAGAATGAAGATCCAAACAGTTATGTTACTCATATGAATTAAATTATTATTGTACAAAACAAATGATGTTTGTTTCCAAACACACCTATGTCACAGGAGAGACATCTAGGCTGACCAGTCTCACAGGGACAATAGTCAACCTGATTTTCCCAATTGCATTAATTTCTTATATGCAAGGTGGGCACCAGCAGCGTCTGCTTGTATATTAACATGCAGGCTTGTCTGAAACACTCATGCACGTTTAAAGTATTACTAAAGCCAAAGTATAATAATTTTAATATAAACCATTTACATATACTGCATTATGATAAAAAATCATAATAAAAAAGTTGTCATCATTTTTTACTTTAACCTTTTTAAAAAGACTTCTCTCTTGAATGCCATGCACGTAGCTGCGGCACAGTACAATAGTATTTCCTGTGGCTGTAATCACTTTTGCATGCCAAGAAGCAGGGATACACAGAGGGGAATAGAGAGGGGGCACAAACAGACTCAGTGTATTATTGACTTTATTAATAAATAAAAACAAAGGTAAGTAGTACACTCAGAAGAGGGAGAGACAGTAGGCATGAACTGCGTGGCAGGTGAAAATCCAGGGCATGATCAGTGGATAGAGGGCTTGAAAGCACCACTGAGATGAGCGAGCATCGACATGATGAAAGGATGCTCTCGGACGGCTGTCGCTGGAATCTGATGAAGAGGAAGTTTCCATCCTCGAAAACGTGTATCCCAGAAGCCTCAGCTCTCGCCCATTGTAAGAGGAGATCCGAGCATGAATTACCTTTGTTTTTATTTGCTAATAAAGTCGATACTACACTATGAGGCCGTTTGCACCTCCTCTCTTCCAGCATTCATTTACCCTGCTGACACCTAGGTGACTGCAGTCCTCTAGTACACAGGCTTTTGTTCCGTCTTTCTTCCCCTGCCTCTGGGATCCATACTGTCATATTATTGTGATTACACCACCATCATAATCACATTAGTATTGCTGATCACAGCACATTCAGCTCATTTGTGGTCCAGCAGTTGCATGTGTACCACTTGGTGGGTTAACTTGCCATCACTCTCACTGTTTGTCCTTGTGTTACAATTTGTATACAACTTATCATTTCTCTTGCAGTTGCTACAATTTATGGTTTTCACATAAGCCCCCAGTGATCGCATGCTTTCCAATCTTTCTATATCATTTTTTTCTTCATGTGTTTATCAATAATCGGGATTAGTGCACCCTTAGCCAAGTTTATTTTAAGAAGCAAGGGCATGCCATGGCAGGGGGCGAAGCATCCTCTGGGATCCACTGACAGTCAGGGGTCAAGCCATTCTAGGCCTTGATGTTCTGTGCATTGCCATGTTCACATGCATTTCTCTTTCATTAGTGCGCAAAGCAGGGTGACAACACTGCAGCTCCATACAGTGCAAGCAAAGACATTGTTGTCATGTTATTAGAGCAGGACATTTAAATGATTTTCCACAATTCTTCCTTCTTGCACAAAAAAAAAAAAAAAAAAACAACAACATTTTTCTTCATTATGAAGATTTGGATATACTTTAAAGGCCAACCCTGGGATGGAGAAAAAATAAAACCCTTTCAGTGGGGTCACTACCTCCCAGCACTGCAATCGTTAAATGCTCATTAAGTTTGAGGATTGAGGCGATAATATTTAATTTCTACTGTTCCAAGACTGTCCTCTTCTCCCTGACATTCCTGGTGGCCCTCACAATCATCATGTACAATGCACGACTATTAACCCTGCATTTTACTTGGAAGGGGCAGGCATAAGACAGCAGGCAGGAGTGCTTAGAGAGGAGGCTTTGCGGGAGTGGTCACACGCATAAAAGGAAGCATACAGGGACTGGGAGAAAAGTATTTATCCTTATCCCTGTACCACTAGACTTAAAGAAGAACTATAAGCAATTTTTTTTTTACATTTTGGACAGAGTAAGGGAGGGTTTTAACCACTGCAGGGAAGCACTGTAATCACTGCAGAGGCTCAACATGCCCCCTACCCAGTCAGACCTATAGCTCTGTAATCAACAAAGCTCATGTTCCTCCCAGCAGGGGGTGTGTCGGACCTCAGCAAATAGATTACTGCTTCTCCAAAATGAACAAAGGTCCCACACTGTAAGACTTAAACTGATGGTTCAGGTGGGCTTGAAAAACATTTCCAAATATTTTATTCATAGCGAACACCTTTAAAAACAGAGTTGCCCTAACACTGCTAGTCATAGAAATGTGTCTCGGAGACTTACTGCATAGCCAAAGATGGACTACTTCTGGCATGAAAGCATTACTATGTGTACAATAATAAAGGCATATTACCATCTTCATCAAAATGAGGCATCTTGACAACGAGGATGCCACCGGAGCTTGATGGAAAGGCAAACAGTGCTTCTCCTTCACTGCTCAGCCACGCTGTGGATGCATTGGAGCTCTGCGCACGGCCAGGCTGTGCAGGGATCACGTAGCTGTTTGATGGGTTCTTGTAGTTCATCTTGCCAAGATCTGTAAAAATGGACTGCATCTGGTTGTCTGAAATGATCTCCTGCAAAACATATATAACAGTGGCAAAAATGAACAAAGCATTCACAGCAAAATAAAACAGACATTTTGTGTGACAGTTAATAGATTAGGAAATGGTTCCATCACCAAGACTTTCCTGGAGGATACAATGCAAATCAGCAAAGAGGTTTTGCACTTAGGCCCCTTTCACAGGGTCCATCTGTCAGTTTTTCAGGCAGACCCGATTGGACCCTCCATTAGCTCCTATGGAGCGGCGCATGTCAGCGGTGACATGTCAGCTGACACCCGCTTCTATCTGAATGGGTCCATGAAATACAAATGGATGGTGACCCTATTTTCCATCCGTTTGTTTGATCGGATGAAAAACGGACAGGCTGTCCATTTTCATCCAATTTCCCATAGAGGAGAGCGGGACTCGACAGGTCCGTCTCTGCTCAGCGGAGCGATCCACCTGTGTAAAAGGACCCTTGGTGACCAGTCACTAAGAAAACATATTTACCTAAATATCCCTCTCTCTCTCTGTAGAGCAGATCCCAACATGTTTTTTTCCTTTAACTTTGTATCTGTAGCGAGACAAATCTTTTATTACTCTGTGTGATATCACCACCAGGCTTGTAAAAGTTATGATGGGGCTGCTGCTGGGAAACTCAGTACCGAATAACATGGGTACTGTACTGCCCCAGAATTACATCTCCCAAGAGACCTTTCACCACACATAGTATGTGAGCAGACTCTTACATCATGTCGAGATAAAAGCATTGCTTTGCTGGAAAATAAATTAATGTATGCATGTGGAGAGGGACAGGGAGAGTCCTGTAGTCCAGCAGCCAAGGCTAACAAAATGTAGCTCAGCAAAGGCACGTTGTTGTCAACTCAAAGTGAGGAGCGTACCGAATTTCAGGAAGATCAGATTTTTCTGTTTGTTGTATTGTGCGGAAATACTTGGCATGATTAAGGCCATGGACTGCCAAGCATTTGAGTATTTCTGCATCTGAAATCACAGGTGTATAGGATCAGCAACAGACAGAAAGCCTGTACAAATCAATGTCAGGCACCATAGCTGTCCACGCGTATCCACCATTGAAGCAAATTGTCTGCATATAGAGCTGCTCATCTGTCAAAAATCTTATTTAAAGCGGTACTTCACCCAAAACGGGAAATTCCGCTTCTTTGCATCCTCCCTTCCCCCCGGGTACTTGGTTTTGACAGGTACACATGCCCACTTCTAGTCAGATCACTGAGGCGATCTGGGCAGAAATTCGTCCCCTGCCCCCACAGCCTTCTGGGACACATCATAGGTCCCGGAAGACTGCAGGACCATTCCCAAAGCACAGCGTAGCCTGCGCGCGCACAGAGTGAAACCGGCTGTGAAGCCGCAAGGCTCCATTAATGGTTTTCCTTACTTAAGATGCCGGTGCCTGGACCCGAAGCCGACTAAAGAATCGGCTCAAGTGAGGACAACGCTGGATCCCTGGACGTATTAGGATCACCAAGTGTCCTTATATTCAAAAAGTCAGCACCTGCAGTATTTGTAGCTGCTGACTTAATTTTTCTTGTGGAGACTGGAGCTCCTCTTTACAGCTAAATGTGTGAATTCCAATACCTGTTTTCCCTGTTGCAGAAATTTACTGATGCTCAACAGTGTATGGTCCTAACTGTTCATGTGAATGAGGCCTAAAGCAGACCTTTCACACTAAAGTAAGCCTTGTCTCTACTGTACCAGGTCATACTTACACTTCTGTACATGCGTGAAGGATGG
This sequence comes from Aquarana catesbeiana, assembly GCF_042186555.1. Taxonomy (NCBI): domain Eukaryota; kingdom Metazoa; phylum Chordata; class Amphibia; order Anura; family Ranidae; genus Aquarana; species Aquarana catesbeiana. Next base: position 54,607,559 of record NC_133334.1, on the reverse strand, counting down.
GGCAGTACAAGCCTGTGAACAGTCTGGTTTGTGACAATCATCACAATCACATTGCTGTGCGTCTCACACACGTGGACTCCTCCAGGTAAAATGGAACAATTGAGGATCTTGAGTCGGATGGCATTGTTCAGGAGGTTGGTATCCAATGACTCCTCCACCACTTCCAGCGTGTCCCCATGTGAAGTCCTGAGGGAACACAAAAGAAAAACATGAAAACAATTTAACAAAGTGTTCTTACACCGGGCTAAGGGTTGACATTAATGCAGTATGTATAGACCCAAAAATCTAGTATTCAGCACACAATTTTAAGACTTTCCCATGACAAATTAGAAATGGTTTGCATTTATACCTGGCTTCTGTGATTTGTACAGCTTTGCCTTACAGTCTAACAGCATCATGACTAGAAGTCTACGATTAGATTTACACAGCTTGTGTTACACAAAGCAAATTTACAGCAAAGTAGCCAAGACAAATCCTTAGCACACTGCTAACTATGCTGTGAAGATAAGATCTATTGCACTTATTGGTCCCTCTACATGTTCAAAGATATGGTCTTAAAGCTCAACTCCAGAAAACTTGAAGTCTCCCTTGCATTGGGGCAGAGAAAAGATGATGTACTTACCTGATCCTCTGCACTGCTAGACTGTCTGCTTGGCACCATGTTACACCCCAAGCATGGTTGTAAAAGGTGGAATGAGCCTTTAAGTGTAATCTCTCATCAAAAGCACTGGAGCCAGATAATCAGTATAGTATCCAGGCAAATTGCAATTTTGGAAGAGGAGATCAGCAAGGGAATCAAATTTGTTTCTTTTATAAGTTTCCTTTAATGGCAAGTCACAAATGTAAATTTTCACAGTGCTAAGTGAATGTTCGCTTAGCTTAGTGAATGAGGTCAAGCTATTTTGAATTCAAATGCAAGCAAAAATCCTTTTCCCTGACCAAAGTGAACACACCTTTACCTTATTTATTAAACAGTAATAAAGCCGGCCATTCATGGATCGACATTTGGCCAGTTCAGAAGGGACCGGCTGAGTTTCCATCCATGTATGGGCAAGCTGATTATACCCAAGAAAAGAAACAACTGAAATCAAACAAACACGCAGATACCACTTAACTTACCAGTGTAAGAACCGATTTCTGGTGGCCGATAGGAGATTGCTGCTATCTTTGTAATAATAACCCCCAGCGCACTCACTGGATTTCGAGCCTCCAACCACAGGTGCAACATCTACAATAGGAGGGAGATTTCACATATTAAAGACACATATAAACAGTGAAAACAAAGCTTAAAGCGGACCTTCACCCACGCTCAGCACTCTCCGTCCTGCTCCCCTCTGCAGCGCTCATATCAGGCCTTTTTTTTTTTGTCCCCATCGTAGGCTCAGCCACCCTCTGGTTTCAGGAATTTGCCAAGGCGAATGATGCAGTGCCCCCCAATGCCTACTGGGATGCATGACGTCCAGTCCCATTTAGCAAAGAGGAGGGGGCAGGCTGAGCGGCTCCTGCACCCAGAACAGCTGACGGCTGATCCGACAACATGGCAACGCTGGACCCGTGCAGCCGCTGAAGAGAGGAGAATCCCAGCGGCTCAATACTGGACCTGCTGGCTAGGCGAGTATGCTTATTGTACTGAAGAATACCCAAGGGTAAGCAGCAACAAAAAATGAAGTGGGGGAGTGAAAAGGCTGCAGTTCCTCTTTAAAGTTGCCCAGATGCTCTTTCTCTCCCAGCATCTAAATTGCAGCACTTTTTAATTTTTTTTTCAGGGAGTAACTTTTATTTTTATTTTATTTTTTTTCCACTTTCTTAATCTCCCCCTAGGCGAAGATAACTTTATCTTGGCTCACCCACATCCAGGGATGTGTGACATTATCCCAAGAGGCTGCAGGACCAATCTCCCTGTGCCGTTTGATCTCACACATGTGTAGTGGGGAGCTGGCTGTGATGGGAGTGGGAAGGACGGTGCTGGGGTCTGTGGACTGGTATCTGTTGCTGATATTTAAAGGATAAGTTCACTTTTTAGAAAAAAATAATAAATGCACATTTTTTTGCAGGTACAAAAAAAATAGCATTTTTTTTTTTGCAGCCTGTAAAGCATTGCACCAGCGATCAGCAGATAGCTGCTGCCATGCAGGCTTCCAGCAGATCTGCCAGTGTATCTGTGTGCCCCGTACAGGCAAGCAGGTACAGTCCAACAGGAAGATAGAATGAACTACCACGGCGCTCCACAGCACCATGGTAGTTTATTGAGAACTACAAGCCAAGAGCCTCAAAGGATGTTGGGGCTTGTAGTTCATTCACACACAGAGCTGTGTGAATGAATGAAGCAACTGTGTGATCGAAGCAAAGAAAACTTTCACCGCTCAGGTAGGTTTGAAACCAGGTGTACAATTAGTGTAGCTCCTTCAGAGGTGGAGAGTCCCAGGTGCTGGCTAAATACAAAGTAGAGTGGAAGTTTGGACGAGTAGATCTGGATGCTGCACACCGGATTAAATTGCAAAAACGCCTTTATTGTAAAAGCTGGATCATAAAAAAGTACAGGACAATATGGCAGGACGTACAGGCTCAGCTGACGCGTTTTGCACTCACGATGAGTGCTTACTCATAGCAGGACAATGTGGCAGGACATACAGGCTCAGCTGACGCATTTCGCACTCACGATGAGTGCTTACTCATAGCTATGAGTAAGCACTTATCGTGAGTGCAACACGCGTCAGCTGAGCCTGTATGTCCTGCCATATTGTCCTGTACTTTTTATGATCTAGCTTTTACAATAAAGGCGTTTGCAATTTAATCCGGTGTGCGGCATCCAGATCTACTCGTCCAAACTTCGACGCAACTGTGTGGGCGGAGCCCTGCACGGCCGCGCCGATTTCACAAAGTGACAGCTAGTACGGGGAACTTTTCCCCATACTGCTGTCACGGGGGGGGGGATGGGGGAGACAGCGGCTGCAGCATTGGGACATGTTATTCGGTCCACCCTAAAAATGTTACATGTTCAAAATGGTGAACTTATCCTTTTAAGCGGTCCCATTTCACAATGCGAACAGGAAGGCTCTCTATTGCAGAAGAGGCACATTATGCGTCTTCTGCCATAAAATACACCTACCTGCCTGCTCCTAGCGATCTCCGACATGGAAACTGAGCTGTACATGTGCAGCTCAGCTTGCAGCGCAATCCCTGTCTTGAGCTGATAAATAGTACCATACAGATGACCCTAAAATGTGTGATTTGCTCTTCATTCATTACTTCATTGTGAGTCTCAGGAGAGAAACATGTTTTACTATGTGTGTATGCACATAAGTGCTTTATAAAGCGTAATTTCCATCATTTTCATGTTCTTCTTCCATCTGAAGTCTGTGGTTGATCCTGCCAGTCACTTGTCTTCCTTATTGTGGAGGGGGTACGCTAAGGCTCGGTTCACACTGGGGCGACTTGTCAGGCGACCTAGTCGCCTGACAAGTCGCCTCCCGTTCTGTGCTATGGAACCGTTCTAATCGGAGCGACGCAAGTCGCTCCGACTTAGAAAAAGGTTCCTGTATTACTTTGGGGGCGACTTGGGGCGACTTGCATAGACTTCTATGCAGAAGTCGTCTCGCAAGTCGCCCCGGCAGTCGTTTGCAGGTCGCCTCGCTGAGGCGACCTGCAAGTCGTGCCGCCCATGTGTGAACCGAGCCTAAGAGGTCGAGTTGGCTGCCAGTCAGGCACCTGGATGGATCCTGAAATTAAAGAGGAGCTCCAGTCTCCTGTGAAAATAATAAAAGTCAGCAGCTACAAAAACTGTAGCTGTTGACTTTTAAACAAACAGCCACTTTCCTGTCCCATGATCCAGCGGTGTACTCACCCCAGGCGGTTTCACCCGCTGTCTTCACTATGGGTACCCGGGTGTGACAGCTTGCAGCTTCACAGCCGGGTGCCCACTGCACATTGGGAATGGTGGATGCAGTCTTCTGAGACCTGTCACGTGTCCCATAAGCCTGTAGGGGGGGGGGGATAACTTCCGCTCCAATCGCCTAGGCGGTCGAAAATCGGGTAACCGCTTCCCAGAAGTGCAAATTCTTTAAGAGGAATGGGGGACGAGTCCGTAAAGCGGAACTTCCCCTTTTGGGTGGAGCTCCCCTTTAAAGTTGGTTCTCTCTAGTCCAGTCATACTTTTGCCCGCTGTGATCTAAATACAGGTCACCGGAGTGCAGAACGGAGTGCAGCACAGGAGACCAATAACCAAATCTTCGGCCCTGCTTCTCCTTTAAAGCAGAACTGTAATTGCACACAGATATTACAGCTCACAATGCTAAAACCAGCATGTGTGTCTTTACATTGAGAGAGGTCTCTATACACTGGGGGCGGGGGGGGGGGGGGGTCAGTGTTGGAGGGTCTCTATACATTGAGGGGGGTCAGTGTTGGAGGGTCTCCATACATTGAGGGGGGTCAGTGTTGGAGGGTCTCTATACATTGAGAGGGGTCAGTGTTGGAGGGTCTCCATACATTGAGGGGGGTCAGTGTTGGAGGGTCTCCATACATTGAGGGGGGTCAGTGTTGGAGGGTCTCCATACATTGAGGGGGGTCAGTGTTGGAGGGTCTCCATACATTGAGGGGGGTCAGTGTTGGAGGGTCTCCATACATTGAGGGGGGTCAGTGTTGGAGGGTCTCCATACATTGAGGGGGGTCAGTGTTGGAGGGTCTCCATACATTGAGGGGGGTCAGTGTTGGAGGGTCTCCATACATTGAGGGGGGTCAGTGTTGGAGGGTCTCCATACATTGAGGGGGGTCAGTGTTGGAGGGTCTCCGTACATTGAGGGGGGTCAGTGTTGGAGGGTCTCCATACAATGAGGGGGGTCAGTGTTGGAGGGTCTCCATACATTGAGGGGGGTCAGTGTTGGAGGGTCTCTATACATTGAGGGGGGTCAGTGTTGGAGGGTCTCTATACATTGAGGGGGGTCAGTGTTAGAGGGTCTCTATACATTGAGGGGGGTCAGTGTTGGAGGGTCTCTATACATTGAGGGGGGTCAGTGTTGGAGGGTCTCTATACATTGAGGGGGTCAGTGTTGGAGGGTCTCTATACATTGAGGGGGGTCAGTGTTGGAGGGTCTCTATACATTGAGGGGGGTCAGTGTTGGAGGGTCTCTATACATTGAGGGGGGTCAGTGTTGGAGGGTCTCTATACATTGAGGGGGGTCAGTGTTGGAGGGTCTCTATACATTGAGGGGGGTCAGTGTTGGAGGGTCTCTATACATTGAGGGGGGTCAGTGTTGGAGGGTCTCTATACATTGAGGGGGGTCAGTGTTGGAGGGTCTCTATACATTGAGGGGGGTCAGTGTTGGAGGGTCTCTATACATTGAGGGGGGTCAGTGTTGGAGGGTCTCTATACATTGAGGGGGGTCAGTGTTGGAGGGTCTCTATACATTGAGGGGGGTCAGTGTTGGAGGGTCTCTATACATTGAGGGGGGTCAGTGTTGGAGGGTCTCTATACATTGAGGGGGGTCAGTGTTGGAGGGTCTCTATACATTGAGGGGGGTCAGTGTTGGAGGGTCTCTATACATTGAGGGGGGTCAGTGTTGGAGGGTCTCTATACATTGAGGGGGGTCAGTGTTGGAAAGTCTCTATACATTGAGGGGGTCAGTGTTGGAGGGTCTCTATACATTGAGGGGGGTCAGTGTTGGAGGGTCTCTATACATTGAGGGGGGTCAGTGTTGGAGGGTCTCTATACATTGAGGGGGGTCAGTGTTGGAGGGTCTCTATACATTGAGGGGGGTCAGTGTCGGAAAGTCTCTATACATTGAGGGGGGTCAGTGTCGGAAAGTCTCTATACATTGAGGGGGGTCAGTGTCGGAAAGTCTCTATACATTGAGGGGGGTCAGTGTTGGAGGGTCTCTATACATTGAGGGGGGTCAGTGTTGGAGGGTCTCTATACATTGAGGGGGGTCAGTGTTGGAGGGTCTCTATACATTGAGGGGGGTCAGTGTTGGAGGGTCTCTATACATTGAGGGGGGTCAGTGTTGGAGGGTCTCTATACATTGAGGGGGGTCAGTGTTGGAGGGTCTCTATACATTGAGGGGGGTCAGTGTTGGAGGGTCTCTATAGATTGAGGGGGTCAGCGTTGGAGGGTCTCTATACATTGAGGGGGGTCAGTGTTGGAAAGTCTCTATAGATTGAGGGGGGTCAGTGTTGGAGGGTCTCTATACATTGAGGGGGGTCAGTGTTGGAGGGTCGCTATACATTTGAAGACAGGAGTAACAAGCATCTATATACTGACAGGGGTAGGTCTGGGTAAGCAGTGCAGGGTGCTTATATATTGGGGTTCAGCAGTGCAGGAATGTATTATTTGGGGCGGGGGCTGCAGTGAAGAGTATACAGTGGAGGGGGTATCGTTAGTGCACGGTGTCTATACATTAATACATTATTTGGGGGGGGGGGGGGAGGCAGCAGTGACAGACAGCCTGGAGCACGGTATGGCCCAGCATGTGCACAGCTCGGTATACGGGGTCCCGGTACACACAGCCCCTCCCCCAACTCCGTACCGGGCCTCAGGCTCAGCTCCCGGAAGTTCCTCTTGGATTCCCGCTCGGTTCCGCTCAGTTCGGTGTAGCTCCGCTCCAGAATCACAGAGGCCGCCATATTCCCCCAGTGTGGGAGCCGTACAGCTCCAGAAGAGGCGGAGCTTCGCTCACATTGCCGCCCGAACCTTGCCTTCAAAATGACACTGACGTCCAGGACAACGTGCTGGAGGATTCAGAGATTCCGAATCCGCCATCTTTACTACTGGACAGGCCACTGAGCATGCGTTACCGTCCAGTAATTTGGGGACCTATAGACAGCCCTAGCGCTTGAATAAACTACTCACTAATCTCTAATTCTGGGGAGAAGGGGAGATGTATACCCCACTGACTCCCAAAACTAGGGAGGAGGGGAAATGTATACTCCACTGACCCCCAAAACTAGGGAGGAGGGGAGATTTATACCCTATTGACCCCCAAAACTAGGGAGGAGGGGAGATGTATACCCCACTGACTCCAAAAACTAGGGAGGAGGGGAGATGTATACCCCATTGACCCCCAAAACTTGGGAGGAGGACAGATGTATACCCCACTGACCCCCAAAACTAGGGAGGAGGTTAGATGTATACCCCATTGACCCCAAAAAATAGGGAGGAGGGGAGATTTATACCCCATTGACCCCCAAAACTAGGGAGGAGGGGAGATGTATACCCCACTGACCCCCAAAACTGGGGAGAATTATACCCCACTGACCCCCATAACTAGGGAGGAAGGGAGATTTATACCCCGCTGACCCCCAAAACTGGGGAGATTTCCAGCCCACTCTCCACCAATGCTGAGGAAGAGAGGAGATTTATACCCCACTGACCACCAGAACTGAAGAGGGGAGATTTATACGCCACTGACCACCACAACTGAAGAGGGGAGATTTATACCCCATTGAGCACCACAGCTGGGGTGCTTTATACCCCACTGACTCTCAAAACTGGGGATGAGCGGAGATTTATACCTCACTGACCCTCAAAACTGGGGAGGAGGGAGATTCACACCCTGTTAACCACGAAAGCTGAGGAGGGGAAATGTATACCCTACTAACCACCAAAGCTGTGATGGAGGGGAGTTTTATATCCCGCTGACCTCCAAAACTGGGTAGGTGGGGAGATTTACACCCTTCTAACCACCAAAGCTGGGGAGGAGGGGAGATTTATACCCCACTAGCCACCAAAGCTGGGAAGGAGGGTTGATTTATATCCTGCTGACCCCAATGCTGGGGAGGAAGAAGGATTTATATCTTGCTGACCACCAATTTTGAGGAGGATGGGGGATTTATATCTGAGTGAATACCAATGTTTGGGAGAGGGGAGATTTATACCCAGCAGTGTCAATATTCCCATCGCACACTTTCCAGAATAAAGCTTAGGAGTAGCGGGTGCTGAAGCAACAACCAGCTGGAACTAGAGACATCTCAGATTGTATGCATATATTTGCCAGCACACCATGGAACATCAAATAGTGCCCAAAATTTTGAAGAACAATCACATCACAGAAGAGGTAGTGGCATGTTTCAGCGCCGGGCAGGACCCCTTCGACAGGCGTGTGATGAGCATCACATGCCCAACAAAGGGGTCCTGCGCGGCTCCAAAAAGTTGCATTTGTCTTCTGTGATGTAATCGTTTTTCAATAAAGATTTTGGATGCTATTCGATGATCCACGGTGTGCTGGTGAATAAATGCAAATGATGCAAATGTAAATGTTTAAATGCAGCCTTGTAAAAAGGCTTAAATGGTGTGTGGTGTGTTTCCGTAATATTTCTGCTTTGCATATCTGACATAATCCAAAGCAGTTTCTATTTCTGGATTTGTCACCCTTTGCATAAAATGAGGGGTTAACTCCCCTCTGAAAGGTATGTTAAAGTAGAAGTCCACCCTAACACTAAAATCTGTAATCTACAGGTATCCACGATCTAAGACTAGCCTACCTAGCCCTGTAAAGAAGAAATCGCTATATATAGTTTTCTGAAGACCATCAATGTGAGGGGTAAAATGTTACTTACTCTCGACAAATACACCATGTGTGGTGTGCTTTACATCACATACTCCTGTCCCCTGGACTTTATACACTTTGCTGCTGTTACATACTTCTGGCCCGTGCGTCTTATGCTTTATGTTGTATGTTAACTGGTTTTCGCCTGGCCTATAGTAAAACGAGGACCGGGTGGGAGCTTTTCCATTCTGGATATATGTCAAAAGACGTCCTCCCAGGATCGCAGCTCATGCGTGCCCCATCGGCTGCATTGCGGCGCAATCTGTCACCCTCTGTGTCCACCGGACGCAGTGGATGACAGATCAGTGTAATGGGCCGCCGCCGGTACCATGTGATCGATGTGACCAATCACAGCACATCACATGACAATTGTACACAATGTATAAATAATAAATTACAGCACTTACAAACGTGTAGATATACCTAAACAAATATAAGTCTATTAAAAGTGCTTAAAGTGATTGTAAGGCTTTGTTTTTTTGTTTTTTGTTTTAAATAACAAACATGTCATACTTACCTCCACTGTGTTTTGCACAGAGTGGCCCAGATCCTCGACTTCTTGGGTCCCCGGCGGCGCTGGTAGCTCCTCCCCACATTGTATAACCCCCTAGGAGAAGCGCTCTCCCCGGGGGGAATGCCGGTTTCGGCCCCGCCTCCCGGCGCCCGCGTCATTGGATTTGATTGGCAGCAGCGAGAGCCAATGGCTGCGCTGCTATCAATCTATCCAATCAAGAGCCGAGACAACAGGCTTATGATATCTGGCTGCTTTGTAAGTAGAATCATTTCTTGCGTAATAAACAGAACAGTTTTTTTACAGTACTTCACTATTAGTTCCTTTCTTTTCTTACAACCTAACCACCACACTGGGGGAGATCCTTTTGTGGTCCGGTTCAAGACATCAGACACCACTGGATCATTGCCTATCTGACCCTTAGCCCGGTTTCACACATGTGCGGTGCGAATTGAAGCTCAGGTTTCACTGGGGAGATAAAAATCTCCTGTTCAAAGGAATCACTGCGTTTTAGCTCAGGATCAGTGAGCAGGGAGAGGGGGAGGGAGAGGGGGAGGGAGAGGGGGGGAGAGGGGGAGGTGTAGTGAGGAGAAGTAGAAAATCCATGTTCAGAACGCAATGCATCTGCGAAGCAGATGCGTTCCCATAGAAGATAAGGGGCTCGTAATTCGCACCGCGATGCCCAGAAAACGCACACGTTTTTTGTGCAATGCGCAGTGCGAATGCAACGCACATATGTGAACCAGATGCATTCATATGAATGCATTTTAAAATGTCCTGCGAATTAGATGCGGTGTAAGCCGCATCTAATTCGCATAGGTGTGAACCCGGGCTTAGACTGCAAAGCTAGGGGTCCTGTAGATCTGGTAAGTGGGGACACAGGAGGGGAGTGTGTCACACCACAGAGTGGAAGTTTGGAGCACGTCGCACTTTTTAAGAGGATTTGAGCACAAAAGCACTTGTATTGGGACTTTTGCAATATACAGTATAACTTCATGAATTTGATTTGTTTATTTATGATTATATTTGTTTGGAATTCATACTCGTAGCATTTAAGCACTTTTAATAGAATTATATTTGTTTAGGTATATCTGCACATCAGTTATGATTAATTATACTGCACGTTTGTAAGCGCTGTCATTTATTATTTATACATTTTTCAAGTGAACAGCACTTTGTGTACAGCTGCTACAAGTGGATCACTTTAAAAATTAATATTTTGATACTGTAGCGCGAGTTTTCACAGTTTTCACAATTGTACACAATGGATGGCTTCCATTCATGCCATGTATTGTGTACTATTGTAAAGATTTCTGTGATTGGTCACAGTGATCAAATGGTACAAACAGGGCCAATCACAGCCCATCTGTACCATGTGATTAGCTGTGGCCAGTCACAGCTGATCATAATAGTACACACTAAATGGATGGATTTCATTGAGAAGAAAATGGTTGTTTATAACAGTGATACAAAAAAATCAAATCCTGATCACCTCCCCAGAGTACTATGGTTAAATTGTATTGCTCTGGACACCGTATATTAAAAAAACAAATTGTGAGAAAAATAATTTTTTTAAATGTATTCATTTTCCAAAAAATTGTGGCAATAAATTACAACTTAGAAAAACTTGTCATGCTTCTTGCTAAATTACTTGGACTGTCTACTTTTCAAAGATGGGTCATTTGGGGGTTATTTGTACTGTCCTGGCAGTTTTGGGTCTCAGATATATATAGACCATCGTTTGTGGACTATAAAACTTTCACACAGACTAAATAATATACACTGATTTGGGTTATTTTTACCAACGAGATGTAGCAGAATAAATTTTGGTCTAAATTTATGAAAAAAAGATTATTTAGTTGCAAACTGTTATAACAGAAACAGAGAAAAGAGAAAACGATCACCGCTCCAGGAGCACTAAACAGACGAAGAGTAAATCAATCTTGGTTTGGAGGTCATAGGTGCTGGCTAATGCTGATAGCGATGAACATGAACGAATTCTGGACAGCCGCACTCATATAAAGCCTTGTGCGAAACGTCAGATCTTCTTTGCCTGCTATGATCTTTTGAATTTGATGTGCATCTTATAATAAACAAGGCTTTATATGAGTGCAGCTGTCCAGAATTTGTTCATGTTCATCAGAAACAGAGAAAACTTGCTTTTTTCTCAAAATTTTCAGTTTTTTTTATTTTGCAAAAAATAAAAAAACTCAGTGGCGATTTAAATACCACCAAAAGAAAGCTCTATTTGTGTGAAAAAAAAATTACAAATTTAATTTGGGTACAGTGTTGCAATGACTGCGCAATTGCCATTCAAAGTGCAAGCTGAAAATTGGCCTGGGCAGGAAGGGGGTGAAAGTGTTTGGTATTGAAGTGGTTCAACAGTCCTAGCCATTGAATTGTCTATGGTAGTGGGTAGTGATGCCATTTTAGGTTGGGCACTTCAGTGTGACTAGAAGTTCTAGAAAGCCGCTGCTGCTTTAAGGCATGCTCAGTATTGAGTAGGGATGAGCCGAACACCCCCCAGTTCGGTTCGCACCAGAACCTGTGAACGGACCGAAAGTTCTGGCGAACTTTAGGACCCCATTAAAGTCTATGGGACCCAAAGGTTCAAAATCAAAAGTGCTCATTTTAAAGGCTAATATGCAAGTTATTGTCCTAAAAAGGGTTTGGGGACCTGGGTCCTGCCCCAGGGGACATGTATCAATGCAAAAAAAAGTTTTAAAAACGGACGTTTTTTCGGGAGCAGTGATTTTAATGATGCTTAAAGTGAAAAAAAAAAGTGAAATATTCCTTTAAATATGTAGCTGGGGGTGTCTATAGTATGCCTGTAAAGTGGCGCGTGTTTCCCATGCTTAGAACAGTCCCTGCACAAAATTACATTTTTAAAGGAATAAAAGTCATTTAAAACTACTTGCGGCTTTAACCAGTTCAATACAGGGCATTTTCACCCCCTTCCTTACCAGACCAATTTTTAGTTTTCAGTGCTGTCGCACTTTAAATGACGATTGCGCGGTCGTGCGACGCTGTACCCAAAGAAAATTGATGTCCTTTTTTCCCCACAAATAGAGCTTTCTTTTGGTGGTATTTGATCACCTCTGCGGTTTTTATTTTTTGCGCTATAAACAAAAGAAGAGCGACAATTTTGAAAAAAACACAATATTTTATACTTTTTGCTATAATAAATATCCCAATTTTAAAAAAAAAAAAACAAATTTTTTCCTCAGTTTCGGCCGATACGTATTCTTCTACATATGTTTGGTAAAAAAAAATTGCAATAAGCGTATATTGATTGGTTTGCGCAAAAGTTATAGCGTCTACAAAATACGGGATAGATTTATGGCATTTTTAAAAAAAATGTATTTGTTTATTTTTTTTACTAGTAATGGCGGCTATCTGTGATTTTTTTTCATGACTGCGACATTATGGCGGACACATCGGACACTTTTGGGACCATTCACATTTATACAGCGATCAATGCTATAAAATTGCATTGATTACTGTGTAAATGTGACAGGCAGGGAAGGGGTTAACCACTAGGGGGCGACAAGGGGTTAATTATGTTTCCTAGGGAATGGTTCTAACTGTAGGGGGAGGGGACTCACAAGGGGAGGAGACCGATCAGTGTTCCTCTGTACTGGGAACACAGATCGGTCTCCTCTCAACTGACAGGACGTGGATCTGTGTGTTTACACACACAGATCCCCACGGTCCTGCCCGGTTAACAGGCAATCGCGGGTGCCCGGCGGACATCGCGGCCACTGGGTACACGCACCAGGTCCCGAGCAACGCGGCCCGAGACGGCCGGGAAACCCAGGACGTCATATGACGGCCACCCAGGATGGGAGATCCCATCTCAGGCCATCATATGACTATACGTGGGTAATGAGGTGGTTAATGTAATGTTGGGTCCCGGCAATATGGATGAAAATCAGTGAGACAAACGACATGGATACCCCACCCCCCCAAGCCATTACCAGGCCCTTTGGGTCTTGTATGGATATTAAGGGGAACCCTGTACCCAAATTAAAAAAAGGAAAGGCATGGGGCCCCCAGGCCCTATATACTCTGAACAGCAGTATGCAGGCAGTGCAAACAAGACAGGGACTGTAGGTTTGTTGTTAAGTAGAATCTGTTTGTAATTTTGAACTGGTACATTTTTAAAGTGTAGCTCCAGCAAAATAATCTATTTTTAAGCTTTTTGGAAAACATAGGGAAGGGTTATCACCCCTGTAACATTTGTTTTGCTGTCTGTGCACTTCTTCAGAAATATATCTCCTCACTTTCTGTCCCAATGACAAATGTTTTTAGAAAATTTGGGGTTTTTAGTGAAACAAGGATAAAGCATCAGTGAAGAGGAGACATGTTTTTCCCATATTAACTCTTACAGGAGAGAATGTCCCTTCCTAGGGGTAGATTTCATCTCACTTCCTGTTGTCTCCTTCCGTTTGCAAGTAGGAGGCGTTTGTAAGTTGGATGTGTGACAGTAGGGGCCTTCCCTATATACTCTGCAGAAATTGGGGCCTTAGGTGTTGGTGTTGCCACAACACTGTAAGCCCTCACAGTTACTCTTGGTGGGCACAGGAACGGGCCCTGCTGTGAAATATTAAATCAAGAATTTTAATTACATGCCATTGTTGAACAGTGGTGGAAAAATTGGGCCTTTGGTGGTGGTAGTGGTGCTGGTGCCACAACACTGTAAGTCCTCACAGTTACTCTTGGTGGGTGCTGGAACAGGCCCTGCTGTGAAATATTATATCAAGAATTGTAATTACATGCACCTGATGAACAGGGGCAGAAAAATTGGGCCTTTGGTGGTGGTGGTGTTGCCACAACACTGTAAGCCCTCCCAGTTACTCTTGGTGGGTGCAGGAATGGGCCCTGCTGTGAAATATTAGATCAAGAATTGTAATTACATGTCCCTGTTGAACAGAGAGGACTGAAGGTATAGTGGGGTTGGAGATCCCAGCTGATGAGGAGCAAGGAGAGGTCCGCTTTGTTCTTTGGTGTGGGTCTTTTAGGTACGCTTGCCAACTAACTGCATGGCAGGTCGACATATGTCTGGTCAAGCATGTGGTGCCCAAGCAGGTGATGTTTTGGACACGCGAGATAAGCTTGAGACATATGTTGCAAATAGCAGTGGTGGGATCTGATGCACTCGTCTCAAAAAAGGCCCACACCAAAGAACTTTTGGAATAACGCGCAGAGACAGCAGCGCCCTGCACCTGCGGAGCTCTGCAGTGTGATGCAGTCGGTGTGCTGCCCTTAAGCTGGCCCCTGGAGGGCATCCTGCCTCGTTAGAGATGTACCTCCTTCTCTCTCCTATCAGGCACCCACGTGGAGTCAGTGACCTCATCATCCCCTCCCTCCTCATCACTGGAGCAAAGCTGGCAGTATGCTGCAGCTGGGGGAACATGACTACCAGATTGCTGTCCTTCTTGGGCACCCCTCTCTCTGGGCTCATGTTACTGCCTTCCTCCAGCTGGGTACCATCATCAGAGCCTTCAAAACGCTGGGCATCCTCCTGGAGCATGTACCCAACACTGTGGTCAAACAGTTCAGGGGACTCCTCAGAAGGACATGGTGGGGCTAGGAAAGGAGTGACTGATGCCATTGAGCCGAGGGAAGAGGCCACATTGGCAGCTGCTTTGCGAGACAAAGTACCCTGAGCCTGGGTGAGAGAGGATGAGGAGGATGAGGACGGCTTGGTCATCCACTCTACCAAGTCTTCCGCATGTTGCGGCCAGCTGAAAAAAAGGACAAGCGTGTCCCACGGCCACGTGCTGATGAGGATGCACCGTCTCCACGACCAGCACTGTTGCCTCTAGACACAGAGCCTGCTTGCCCTCTTTTATTGGCTTGTGACTGTCTGCCTCTCCTTGTTGGCCTTCCAGACATACTAATGGCCTGCAGTGAGATGTAGCTGCATAAAGCTGATATGTATATATATACTGATACTGCAGCTAGCAGAATCAACTGCCTTCCTGTAGTATTATTAGTATGAGAACACCAGAAATTGTCTTCAGGTAGCTTTAGGGGAACACTGTGCAGAGGACACAGTACACTAACTGTAAATACTGTAGCTGCCTGCCTGTGGTACTAATAGGATCAGAAGAACACCAGCAATTTTCTTCAGGTAGCTTTAGGTGCACACTGTGCAAAGGACACAATCCACTAACTGTAAATACTGTAAAAACACCTGCCTGCCTGTCAGTAGGAAGAGAATAACAGGAACGAATCTAGCTAAACTGAATACAGTGTATATATATATATATATATATATATATATACTGTATATACAACACCTAGGATGCATATATATACACACAATACACTGTAAGTGCAGCTAACTGACTCGCCTGCTTACTCTATCTAAAATAAATCAAATGACACTGTCTCTCTGTCTATCTCTCCCTGCCGCAACACACTACACAAGGCCGCCACGCAGGCGGCCTTATATAGTGTGGGGCGTGTACTAAACCCCCTGAGCCATAATTGGCCAAAGCCACCCTGGCTTTGGCCAATTATGGCTCTCTGTACAGACGGCGCTGTGATTGGCCAAGCATGCGGGTCATAGTGCATGCTTGGCCAATCATCAGCCAGCAATGCACTGCGATGCCGCCGTGAATTATGGGCCATGACGCGCCACTGGAATTTGGCGCGAACGGCCCATAACGTTCGCAATTCGACAAACGGTCGAACAGGCAATGTTCGAGTCAAACATGGGTTCGACTCGAACTCGAAGCTCATCCCTAGTATTAAGCACAAAAAAGCCATGCCCGTTGGTTGCCACTGTACTCACACATGCAATCTATGCACCAAGGCAGCTCTCTTTCTTAAGTCAAGAAGCTAGAAAATATACATGGAGCAGAATGGCAGGGCAGATGAACTGATGTTTCTATACACATGCTTCTGGTCCCATTTTGTTAGGTATTAGGGGACCCAGCATTGTGGCAGAGTGAACTGATTATTTGACATTTGCTCTGGGTGAGAAAGTTGCATGCCTTTGATGTTTTTTTTCATTGTCAGCCTAGGTTCACACTATTGCCGCGTACACACGGTCGGAATTTCCAACAACAAATGTTCGATGTGAGCTTGTTGTCGGAAATTCCGAGCGCGTGTAGGCTCCATCGAACATTTTCCGTCGGGATTTCAATTTCCGACAAACAGAATTTGAGATCTGGATTTCAAATTTTCCAACAACAAAAACTGTTGTCGGAAACTCTGATCATGTGTACACAATTCCAATGCACAAAATTCCACGCATGCTTGGAATCAAGCAGAAGAGCCGCACTGGCTATTGAACTTCAATTTTCTCGGCTCGTTGTATGTCACCGCGTTCTTGACGTTCAGAACTTCCGACAACATTTCTGTGACCGTGTGTATGCATGACAAGTTTGCGCCACAATCCGTCGGAAAAAAAAAATGGATTTTGTTGTCGGAATGTGCAATTGTGTGGATGCGGCATAAGAATCGCACTTCTAAAAGACCTGCCTGTCAACTGATTTTGCATTTTACTGGCACTTTAATTAGCATGGGGCCCATAGGCCGGTGCCTACTCTGCCTATTTGGTAATCCGTCACCCGAGTGGGGTTTTGACTGAAAAAGTGGAAATGAAAGTGGCCAAAAATACGCTTTAGGTGAAAGTGATCAAATGGTTTTGCATGCCTTTAAAAGCATATGTCAGTGCTTTATAAATATTGGAAAAATGTAAAATTTTTGGTAAAGTAGATTTTCCAAACAAGGGCAGAAAAATAGTCACCTTTGTAAATAGCATCCAGTGTGTCTGTGCAGGTTCTCATTTTTATCCAGGTCATGGTATAGCTAGTATAAGCTAGTACAAGTCCAAGCATCAATTACTATTGTATCAAAGGAAATGTGTAGTGAGGGCTACAGTTAAAGCGGTAGTAAACTCAGTGTGCCCAATCCTGCTAAACACAGATCTGCATTGCAATCCACATTACAAACTAACCACATATGTTATAGTGTCATTAGAGTGTCCTTATTTTTATTTCAGCTGATGTTTCATTTCTCAGGATGCTGCTGAAGCCAGTGCCATCTTTTGGGAAACCTCCTGATGCCGTTCCGAACCCTACTTGTACCCTTCTGCTACGTCACTGCTGCAATCTCGCACATGCACGGTAGGATGTAGCCAAGCCTAATGACATGAAGGGAAGATAGTCTGAGCTCTAGTGGGACTAGGTTACGATGCTGGGGAGTAAGGATGTCACCCCGGCATGACGCTTTACACATTTACGGCACAGTCAGTGTCAATCAGCGTGCCAGAAATACTGCGCATGCTCGAATGACATCATCACACAGGGAACAGGGCAAAATCTACTAAACTGTGCATTTCCAAAAGCAGCTAAAGGAATCTACATGTAGGTTTTTAATTAAGGTTTCAAATGCAAATGAGTAAAGAAGTAGATTTTACTACCACTTTAAAGTATAACTAAAGGCAGTTTTTTTTAAGGTCTGGATAGAGTGGAGATGGATTAGAGCACCTGTCAAGTTTTTATTGCTGTCTGTGTTCCCATAGGGGAGATTCACTCTATTTGTCATGGCAACAAAACAAACAAACCTGAGAGGGCTTATAACCCTCCCTTACTCTATCCAAAATTAACCACTTGACGCCCGCTCTATAGCTGAAAGATGGCTACAGCATAGGCTTCCTTTGCAGGGAGGGCATGCATGTATGTCCACCTGTTCTCGCGCCGCCCCATGGGGCACATGCACGCGGCGCGCTCTGTGATCGCTGAGTCCTTGGGACTCAACTGATCACAGAAAAGGGTTAAGGGCCAATCACAGTGGGTCCTTTACCATGTGATCAGTTGTAAGCCAATGACAGCTGATCACAGAAGTAAACAGAAGCCGGTTACTGTTTTTTTTTTTTTTCTTCAGAAAAGAAAGCTGTTAACCGGCTTCTGTTAGAGGGACATCGGTCCCCTAAGTGCCCACCAGTGCTGCTAATTAGTGCTCTCCAGTGCTGCTAATCAGTGCCCACCAGTGCCATCTATCAGTGCCCATCAGTACTGCTAATCAGTGCCCACTAGTTCTGTCAATCAGTGCCTCCTGATCAGTGCCCATCAGTGCTGCCTATTAGTGCCCCTTATCAGTGCCTCCCCTCAGTGCCACCCATCAGTGCCCCCTTTCAGTGCCACCTATCATTGCCACCCATCAGTGCAGCCTCACCAGTGCCTCCTGATCAGTGCCACCTCACCAGTGCCCATTAGTGCCACCTATCAGTGTCCATCAGTGCCGCCTATCAGTGTAAATCAGTGCCGCCTATCGGTATCCATCAGTGCCGCCTATCAGTGTCCATCTGTGGTGCCTATCAGTGCAGCCTATCAGTGCTCATCAGTAAAGGAGAAAAATTACCTGTTTACAAAATTTTACAACAAAATATAAAAAAAGTTTTGTTTTTGTTTTGTCTTTTTTTGTTTGTTTAGCAAATAATAAAAAACCCAGTGGTGATTAAATACCACGAAAAGAAAGCTCTATTTGTGTGAAAAAAATGATAACAATTTCATATGGGTACAGTGTTGCATGACTACACAATTGTCATTCAAAGAGTGAGAGTGCTGAAAATTGGCCTGGGCAGGAAGGGGGTATAAGTGCCTAGAAAGCAAGTGTTTAAAAGGAAAGTGTTACATATAGTTCTACTTTAAATACTATTGAGAACATTTTTCCGTTCATTGCAGTGACAATTTGTGGATGGTTGCCAACCTGGATTTTTGTTCTTTAATAATGCAGTCACAAGACACTGGGGTCTGCTTGTCAATTTTTACCTGGATTTACACAACTTTCACCCAAGATTTAATTAGAAATATGTGTGAATCTTGAAAACATTGTTAAATAGTCCCCAAAAAATAATATATCCACAAACATGTAATATGTCCTTTTTATTGCCAAAAACCCCCACAATATATACGACAATCTTTTATTGAAAAAAGGATTGGCTTACAAGGAGGCGTAGGGGCTATTTATCAATGTGTTCATCCAAGAGTCATACAGCTATTATCCATGATCCATTCATTTCTAATTGAAACCCACCCAAACACAGAAAGATCATGTAAACTCCATGCAGATCGTCTCTTGGCTGATATTTGAACTGGGGGGACCCCATGATTGCAAGTCAGAAGTGTCAACCACTGAGCCACTGTGCCCCTTAGGGCCACATGTTTGTTCCATACACACATGCATTAAACATGTAGCTTTTGTTTAAACAGAGAGTATTCCTAGGGCAAAAAGATGGCTGCATCCAATTCACATGACAGGTGAGTGTGACCGGCTCTCAATTGAGCCGGTTCACACAGGTCCGGGGTGGCCACAGATTGGAATGCATGTTTGGGTCCGGTTCAGGTGTGAATTCAGGCAAAAATTTGGACCTGAACCGGTGAACAGACACGCACCGGACCCCAGGCAGGAACCCGCGGCCGCACATATGCGAACCCGGCCTTAATCGAATAAGTAAAAGTATACAAACTCTTGGGTCAGCATTTTCTTTACTTTCCACTCGGGTGCCATTTATATTGCCTGTAGTTAGAAATGGTACCAGTTTGTGCATATCTGTTGTGCTTGATAATGGTCAGTTTTATGTACTGTAAAAAGCCAAAAATGGGCTTATTTTTATAATCTTGTAACCATTTCATGTATGCTAGTGGATATCTGTGTGTGTTTATGGCATGTGGGATTACTTACACCTGCAAGGCTAGCTTAAGAGATTTATCCACATACGGTTCCCATCTCCTCTTCCGTGGCTCCCGCTCTGCTCCGACTGCACCTACCTCAACGGGAGCTACACCACTCACCTCCAGAAGATCCCGGGCACCCCATAGGTAAGATCGGTTTCCAAAAATACATATACCGATCCTTCACCGAGTTGCGGCCTTCTCAGAACATGGAACAGTACCTACTAAGGCCACAAACCCCGGCCTCGGGTACTCCAGATAACCCACCGGAACCTACTGACCCCCTAGCGTTCACGGAAGGGCTGCCTATGGAAATATCATCCATACCCCTGACAGGGTCTGCCGCAGCAGTCCGTAAAAATTGAGTTATTGCTGTATTAATAACAATATTTCAATAATTCGTATTGATGAGAAAAGTTCCAAGAAAATCTGTTCAGTTTTCGTGTAAAAACTCAAATATTGATTTAATAATAAAATAGCAAAATGTTACAAAAACAATGTCAAAATTTAAAATATAAAAATAGATTATTCTTAAAATGAAGTTTAAATCAGATATGTCTGTGTGTAAAAGTAGCATCAATGTCTTAAGATGTATGTGTGTGAGTGTGTCCTCATGGAGAGCTGGAATGAAAGTCTGCCTTTGTCCCCTCCTGTTATAAGCTTTTCCACTCCTAAAAAAACAACCCCTACCCTTTTCCTATTCAGGCTGCTTTAAAGGTTTGTTTTTTCCTTATATTCCCACAGAAAAACCGGGAACTTTGAATGAGCAATTTCCCTCCCACCTTTCTAAAAAGGTGGGTGTCACTCAATCTAACATTCCTAAGGGTGGAGCTATAAACTATGTGAGAGTGGCTAAAATAAGAATCAGTTAACTTATACATTATACACGTTTCCTTTAAACATCTAAAATCCTACCACATATCAGTATATATACATTTAAAATGCAATGTTCTTATTAATATCCTAAACAAGAAATATTGTAATATAAAGAAATTATGATCTTTACTTAAACATACTGAAACTTTGTGTCTTTGGAAAAGGATGTAACCTAATCTCTTATGATAGGGGAGGTGAGATTAATTGATACCACATGAGAGTTCTACATAGAACTGCTTTTGAAGCTACAAACAAAATATATACTTTCACAAGTATATATAAAGATCTTATATAAAACTTCACTTTTTCTACATATAGAAGAGTAATAAATTATATAAATGTATCCATGTCCATTGTTCTCAGAGACCCAACCATTCATAAATTCTGATAGTCTAACACAGTCACTGTAGAAGTTCTTGATGCTAAGCTGCAAAACCTGCTTCAAGACTTAACCCATAACATTACCAGGGAAGTGGGGAAGATAGCAAAAAAACTTAGAGAGGAAATCACCCACTCGGGGGAACGTACCGATACCCTTGAGAATAAATTTGATGAACTGGTGCAATATGTGCTTTAGAGGAAGATAATGCTGCCCTCAAACACACAGTTTCTCAGATCCAAATACAGCAGGAAGATCTAGAAAACAGGGAATGCCGTCAGAACCTGCGGATTCGTGGAGTCCCTGAGACCATTTCTGACAAGGAGATCCAGCCCTACCTTCTGGGTCTCTTTGTCACTTTGGCCCCCCACATTCCAAATATCGGCTGACGCCTCGATCGGGCGCATAGATCTCTGGCCCCTAAACCTTCACGGTGACCAACCCCAGCGACATTATAATACAATTCTATTATTATGAGAGCAAAGAAATCCTCACCGCAGCTACCCATAACAGAAGTCGTTTAGACTACAAGGGCACCAAGATCCAAATATTCGGTGACTTGTCTCCCATCACTTTGGCTAAACGTCGAAGTCTGTGACCCATTACCACTCATCTTCAAAACCACCAGATCCCTATCGCTGGGGTTTTCACTTCCGGTTGTCCACTTCCAAAGATGGGGTTCAACACACGATAGGAGATCTCTATGAAGGTGAAGCCTTCCTACGCAACTTTGGCCTTCCGCCGCTGCCTGAATATGAGCTCCATCTACCCCTTCCTGCACCTCGGCCGTTCTCCACCCCTGGGAAGATCTGGACCCCAGCTCGACAGATATCACAGAAAGCTGCTTCTACCCCACAACGGGCTGCAACTCCTCAACACCCCACCTGATGAGCTTCCTTAACTATAAAAGTTAAGATGTTCTCTCCTTACATACATGGTTGATGTTCTGTCTGTGGGCTGCGGTTCTCGGTGCAGCGATCTAGTCCCTCTACCCATGGGACTATCACCATGCCTATTTTTACATGTTTGGTTCTTCATTTAGTTTCGCTTGCAAGTTTCTCAGAAGACGACGGGACCCACAAGCCTGGTCTTGCGGGCTGCCGTGTTCCTCTCCATTAGGGATGAGCTTCGAGTTCGAGTCGAACTCATGTTCGACTCGAACATTGGCTGTTCGCAAGTTCGCCGAACAGTGAACAATTTGGGGTGTTCGCGGCAAATTCGAATGCCGCGGAACACCCTTTAAAAGTCTATGGGAGAAATCAAAAGTGCTAATTTTAAAGGCTTAGATGCAAGTTATTGTCATAAAAAGTGTTTGGGGACCCGGATCCTGCCCCAGGGGACATGGATCAATGCAAAAAAAAGTTTTAAAAACGTCTGTTTTTTCAGGAGCAGTGATTTTAATAATGCTTAAAGTCAAACAATAAAAGTGTAATATCCCTTTAAATTTCGTAGCTGGGGGGTGTCTATAGTATGCCTGTAAAGGGGGCGCATGTTTCCCATGTTTAGAACAGTCTGACAGCAAAATGACATTTCGAAGGAAAAAACCCATTTAAAACTACTGGCGGCTATTGCATTGCCGACAATACACATAGAAGTTCATTGATAAAAACGGCATGGGAATTCCCCACAGGGGAACCCCGAACCAAAATTAAAAAAAAAAAAATGACGTGGGAGTCCCCCTAAATTCCATACCAGGCCCTTCAGGTCTGGTATGGATATTAAGGGGAACCCCGGCCAAAATTAAAAAAAAAAAATGATGTGGGGCTCCCCCTAAATTCAATACCAGACCCTTCAGGTCTGGTATGGATTTTAAGGGGAACCCCGCGTCAAAAAAAAACAAAAACGGCGTGGGGTCCCCCCAAAAATCCATACCAGACCCTTATCCGAGCACGCAACCTGGCAGGCCGCAGGAAAAGAGGGGGGACGAGAGTGCGGCCCCCCCTCCTGAACCGTACCAGGCCACATGCCCTCAACATTGGGAGGGTGCTTTGGGGTAGCCCCCCAAAACACCTTTTTCCCGTGTTGATGAGGACAAGGGCCTCATCCCCACAACCCTGGCCGGTGGTTGTGGGGGTCTGCGGGCGGGGGGCTTATCGGAATCTGGAAGCCCCCTTTAACAAGGGGACCCCCAGATCCCGGCCCCCCCCTGTGTGAAATGGTAAGGTTGTACTTACCCCTACCATTTCACTAAAAAACTGTCAAAAATGTTAAAAATGACAAGAGACCGTTTTTGACAATTCCTTTATTTAAATGCTTCTTTCTTCTATCTTCCTTCATCTTCTGGTTCTTCTGGTTCTTCCTCCGGCGTTCTCGTCCAGCATCTCCTCCGCGGCGTCTTCTATCTTCTTCTCCTCTGGCCGCTCCGCACCCATGGCATGGGGGGAGGCTCCCGCTCTTCTCTTCATCTTCTTCTTCAAACACTTTTTATGACAATAACTTGCCTATAAGCCTTTAAAATTAGCACTTTTGATTATTCATGTTCGTGTCCCATAGACTTTAACGGTGTTCGCGTGTTCGAACGAACTTTCTTCCTGTTCGCATGTTCTGGTGCGAACCGAACAGGGGGGTGTTCGGCTCATCCCTACTCTCCATCATCCTTGGCACAAGCCTATGATTTCCTGAGGAAAGGATCCCCCTCAGGCCACTCACCACTGTTTTTTTTTTTTTGACCCACATCCGACACCTTTTTCCACTTTGCCCACTTTTTTTTCCCTGTTTGTTTTATGTTTTTGTTTGCTCCTTATGGACTGTTTTTTTCCATACACCATGGACTGTATTTTCCTTTTTGTATGACCAGCTTACAACGGCTTTGCTTATGTATTACCTCTTATGGCTTTACGTGTTTTTTCATGCAACATCAAGGGCTTAAATTCTATTCATAAGAGATGGCTAGCTCATAAGGAATTCAAGGCTTCTAATGCTGATGTAATCATGGTTCAGGAAACCCACTTTCGTACAGAGGGTGCTTTTAAATTTGCTTCTAAGTTGTTTCCCACTACTTTTGTAGCTTCGGGACCATCTGGGAAAGCTGAGGTAGCTATCAAATTAATTGTTTAATTAATTAATCAAATGCACATGCCCACTGCGGGTTAAATCATCTGTATTAGACCCTCAAGGCCAATTTATTCTCCTGAACTGTGCTTACATGCATACATCTCTTACTTTGGTTAACATCTATGCACCTAACTCAGGACATATAGGGTTTTTGACGGAGGTGCTTGAGGAAATATATCCTCTTTCCCAACCCTTCATGATTATTGATGATGACTTCATCATGTGCATGTCTCCAACTAAAGATAGACGTACTCTTTTCCAATCCACCACATCAACCCAAACCCATAAATTGTCCACATCTTTTTATAAAATTATTAGGTCCCATAACCTTTACGACTCTTGGCGGGTCAAACACCCAACCCATAAGCAGTATACCTTTTATTCCCCCCCTCATAAACTTTATTTCCATCTAGACCACTTCTTATCCGCCCCATTATTGCCACATTTAGTAGCGGCCGAAATAGACCCCATAACATGGTCAGATTACACCCCTATTCTCCTAGATCTTACCTTGTCTGTCCCGACTACAAAAACATGTCATTGGCGCCTCAATGAAAGGCTTTTGAGGATTCCTAACGCTAGAGATCAATTGTTACAAAAGTTATCAGGGTACGGTATCCGAGACCTCCACCATATGGAAGACTCATAAGCCCTTTTTTAGGGGTGAATGCATCTCTGCAGGATCTCGTCTGAAGAGGGAGTCTGCCCTCCAGAAAGTGCAGCTGCTCGAACAGCTGCGAACTGCAGAGACCAATTTACTCCTTTCCCCTACGGTAGACCGCTTAAGGTCTGTAGTTTCCTTGCGTAATCGTATTAAATCTTTGAATTTGGGTAAGATCTCGAAATCAATCCTGTGGGCTAGACAGAAATGTTATGAATTTGCCAAAAAACCTCATAGAATGCTCGTACAAAGACTTAAACCCAGATCCTCGCTTTACGTGTCTGACTTTCTCCTCCAACCAGATGGCACCCCTACTTATTGTCCCCACACTATGTCCAGGGTCTTGGGGGACTTCTATCAAAAGCTATATAATAGAGTGGGCACTGACCCATGCTTCCGGTTTACACAGGGGAAATTCGATGCTTTCTTTGATTCCTTACAGCTTCCTAAACTGTCCCCAACAAATAGGTCAGCACTAAATAACCCTATTACAGCTGAGGAGTTAGCTGAGGTCATCCGACATCTTCCATCACATAAATCCCCAGGCCCGGATGGTTTACCTTATTCCTTTTACAAGACCTTTCTCCCAACCCTGGCCCCACACCTGTTAAATCTCTTTGGATCCCTGATGAAGGGTACGATCCCCCACCCTCAATTTCTACATGCCCATATTACTGTCATCCTAAAACCAGGCAAAGACTTATCCCTCCCTGACAACTACCGTCCCATCGCATTATTAAATTCAGATTATAAAATCTTCACAAAAATTTTAGCAAACAGACTTTCACTACTATTGCCATCCTTAATCCATAGAGATCAGGCAGGATTCGTCCCTACCAGACATGCAGGCGACAACACCAGAACTATCAATCTCATAGATCTCCTCACTAAAACTAAACACTCTGCCATGGTTTTAAGCTTAGATGCCCAAAAAGCTTTCGATCATCTGGATCGGTCATTCATGTTTGCCACACTATCCCATTATGGTTCCATGGCTCTTTTCTCCACGCCTTGCAAACATTATACTCTATACCCACCTCCCAGGTCCAACTTGCCTCCCATCTGTCGCAGCCATTCCCCTTTCGAAATGGCACACCAGGCAGTGTTGCCCACTCTCACCCCTGCTTTTTATTCTAAGCTTGGAACTTCTGGCCGCTGCTATTCTTTCCCAACCTGATATAAGGGGAGTGCGGCTGTGACAGGAGGAATATAAGCTCTCTCTTTTCGCCGATGACATATTGTTAATGTTAACCCACCCACTTACTTCCCTTCCCTCATTACATAAAACCTTGACTTCCTTTGGTACTTTGTCGGGCTTTAAGATAAACCCCACCAAAACTGAGGCCCTTCCCATAAACATTCCCCAGCCTCTCCTAGACACCCTCCAGCAGAATTTGAAGTATCACTGGTGCTCCCATACACTCAAATATTTGGGAATTTCCAAAACCCCTCCTTATTCCACTCTTTAGGCTAATTTCTCCCCCCCTATTTACTGAAATTAATCGTCTACTGAAACACTGGGACACCCTCCCTCTCTCCCTCTTTGGAAGAATTAACGCGCTAAAGATGTCCATACTTCCTAAATTGCTGTACATGTTCGAGACACTTCCAGTACCACTCCCGCTATCCCAATTGAAAATGCTTCAAAGAACTTTTCTCAACTTTATATGGCACAATACTTCCCATAGTATAGCAGGGTCGGTGGTCCAGTCTTTGAGATCTAGAGGAGGGTTGAGCACCCCAGACTTATTGAAATATTACTATGCCACTCACTTACGGGTAATTCATTTCTTGGACATCTCGCTATGCCCCAAAAAGATGGTCCGAAGATTGAAATGGGGATCACGTCCCCTGTACACCCATGTTTTATGTTATGGGCACCCTCGGACAGACATATGCCTCAGCTGAGAAGCCTATGTCTGGCCCCTATCCTCTTTACATTGTCCATTTGGAAAAGGTGCTCTGGGAAATACTCCCTTTCTTCTCCATGTCCTCCACTATTGAATGTGCTATTTAACCCAAATATTCCAGACAGCCTATCCTACACCAGTATGTTCCCTTGGACTCAGGCTGGAATTTTTCAATTGCGCCATTTGTTGCACCCCATTACCCATGTGCTTTTGTCTTTTACAGATTTACAGTCTAAACTCCAGGTTCCGAAATCCCTCTTTTACTCTTATTTGCAAATTAAACATTTCCTATCTGTTAAATCCCCTGGCCTCTCGTTAGATAAACCCACTAGCTTTGAATTTCTATGCACTCAAGGCCCTTATGAACCCCACTTAATATCTGCTATATACAAAATTCTTCAGGCTGCCACATTGACTGAATCCAGTTACTCTTATATGGGTAAATGGGCTTGTATACTCCAACAAACCATCTCCCTGGCAGACTGGGATAAAATTTGGGAATCTTCTTCTAAGGTATCTTGCTGTGTGGCGCAGAAGGAGACAGCCTACAAAATCATTATATTTTGGTATAGGACTACTGACGTCTTACATGCCCGTAGTCCAAAGGCCTCCCGAATGTGCTGGAGATGTGTCGAGGAGATAGGTTCCCATTATCATATTTTTTGGGAATGTCCCCTCATCAAACCCTTCTGGGCCTATGTCCAGACCCTTTTACAAGACCTTTTGCACGTGACTATACCCTTAAACCCTTTACATTACCTGTTAGGACTACCTCTCCCGGGTATTCCAAAATCAGCACAGAAACTGTGGCCTTTATACTCATACTCTTAGCAGCTGAAAGAGCAATACCATGTTGTTGGCTGTCCACCTCTCCCCCTACTAGCTCTCAGCTTCTATCCAATATAGCTGACATCCGTAGGATGGAACATCTGACTGCATCTATTGATGACTCCCTGTTTAGCAAAATTTGGGGAGCCTGGGACGACTCTGACTACTGTCCAGAAAGGTCCCTTCCAGAATGATATATAGTTATCTCCTATGTTCAGTTATCCCTATAATGCTTTGCTGTTTGATTCCATAGTCTACTGACCCATGGTGTCCCTTGCCCTTTCCTTGTACTTCTTGATTTTTTCTTTTTCTTTTCGATGAACTTAGGTTTGTCAAGCTGGAGGTTAACGCTATATTAATCTGTTCTCTGGTACTATGCCGTACTCGAATCCCCCAGACTTGTCAGACGGCTACCTTTCTGTAATTTAATTGAATGTTTTAGTGTAATTCTTCTAATTTTGTTCTTCTTATTGTATCTGTCATTGATAACGTTTTGATATCCTTGTATAACTGAAAATCATTAATATATATACAATTTAAAAAAAAAAAAAAACAATCAGCTTCCAGGTTTTATTGTCAAAGGTTAATTGAACAAGCCAAAGGTAGAAGCTGATTGGCTACCTTGCACAGATGCAGAAGATTTTGCATTCTTTAGTTTTAGTAAATCAACCCCAGTGCGTCTTTGTGATTGGCATTTGGCTAAATATGTCAGTTCTCAGACAAACAGAATATGAACCAGTTTAAAGAGGAGCTATAGTCTGCTCACATAATTTGTAATAAAATCATCTTTGCCATTCTGAAGCTTCCCTCCAACAACTTTGCATATTATTTTATATATACTGTAATTATGTACTTGTCAAATATGCTGCAGAAATCTCTCTCCACTGAGTCTGGCTGCATCCATTTTAACTGTGGGCAGCTGAAGCTGCTGCCTGTTCACTTCCTGTATTTACACAGACACGCAGAGGCACACCTCCAGCTCTGCAGCTCTGATTGGCCCTCTTATGACTCATCCCCCCTCCCTTCCTGGAAAACTCTCAGAGAGTGAGAGAGAGAGAGCTGTGCATGATGTAATAAGCCTAGGCTAATGACCAGACAAGAAATAGGAAGTGGGCTGTATAAGGTATTTACTAGCAGGAAAAAAATGTTTCACTATCCAAAGTTAAAACAATAAGGGCAGAAGATTTAATAGATGGAAAGTTGAAAAAATGACTGAAGGTCCGTTTTATGTACCTGAGTACTTTAAACACGGGAATAGCAATGTAAGCTCCAGCAATGCCCAAAGAAATGTTGGTTTCTTATTGATCTTAATAATTATGTATAACTCAGTGATGTTTTAGTACAGGGATTTTTGCTTCTACAGGGATCAGAAATCTTGTGTATGAAGTCTCTGATATCTGACAGCCCTGGCTCTCTTCATGTAGATATTTAGCGTTACTGAGATCATCCCCACAGTGGCCATTACTGATAGCGCGATCACCAACGTGTTTCCATTCACCGCAAAGGTTTTCTCTTCATCTGCAAAAAGGATGGACATTTTGAAATTGTAGTGCAGAAGATACAGTCATATTTAACCAAGAAATGAGCCATATGCAGTATCCCACAGGAGGCTATTAAAAACTACCCTTCTTTGTTCTGACTACTGAAATTCAATTGGCTGCTACAGTTTTTTTTGCATATTATTTCTTAAATTGAATAAGTTGGTCATTGGGAGACCAAAACAGCACAATTATTGGTTCAAGAGCAGTACAATATAACATTCCAACCAATCACATATGTGCCTTTAATTTCTGCAGTACATTAGCACAAGACACACTAAAGCTGATAGGTCACTGTGCAATGCAGCACAATTGCAAGATTTAACAAGAAAGTATACAGTATATAAATGCTTAAAATTTTACTCAATCTTGGAGTGACCCTGTCATTAATTAAAAACTATTATAAAGAACCATAATTCAAAAATAAACAAGTACATACTTATCTTTTCTGCTGCTAAAGTACCGTAATGCCGCGTACACACGAGCAGACTTTTCGACCGAGTCCGGCAGACAATTCGGCCGTGTGTGGGCTTCATCGGATCTGCAGTGGACTTTTTCGGTCGAAAATCTGACGGACTTTAGATTTGGAACATATTCCAAATCTTTACGTCGGAACTCCGCCGGACCCAGTTCCTATAGAAAAATCCACTCATCTGCATGCTAGTCCGATGGACGAAAACCGACGCTAGGGCAACTATAGGCTACTGGCTATGAACTTCCTTATTTTAGTCCAGTCGTACGTCATCACGTACGAATCCGTCGGACTTTGGTGTGATCGTGTGTAGGCAAGTCTGTTCATTGGGAAAGTCCGTTGGAAGTCCTTCGAAAGTCCGTCGAAAAGTCAGTCGGACCAGTCCGGTCAAAAAGTCCGCTCGTGTGTACGCGGCATAACAGTCAGAAAAAATATTTGTCTGATATTTGCTGGGAAACCGACACTTCCAGGAGTGTCAAACTCATCTGCAGTGCTTACTGGTTTATCTATCTGACCTCCAATCATTACAGTAGTGGCCTCCAAATTGTGGCCCGAGAACCAGATGCTCTTGGGGCAATATTTCTCCCATTGATACAAGGCACCATTCCTCTAAAATTGGTTGCTCTATTCTCAAGCACACACCCATCATTTCCCAGATCTGGGCAAAGGCACATTTATGTGAAAGTCAACATTAGGGTGGAACCCTGGCTTACAGATCAGCCGTACACTGTGTGCAGCTGTGTAACATACAGAGTTCTTTTGTGAAGAGTTCTATCAGGAACAATTAGGCCATAGACAGTTTGAATCTCCTGCTGAACGTCCCGAGATTCAAACCATTAATAGGCAAGCTGAATGTACCAGGTTGATCAATGGATCTTACATGCGATTATAATTACTGTCTTCTCCTGATGGGGACGCCCCCCCTCCCCCCACAATTACTCTGTAGGAGGGATTCCACTGACATTGTGTTGATGAGGGAATTGAGCGAACGAGATATGGCCTGCTTTACATTAAATAAGAAGTGTCCCTTGTGCTGGTGCCAGCTATCTTTGATGAGATCTGCAGTCCTAAGCCCCTTTCCCCATGCCTCAGCAGCGGTAATCTTCCAGTGCTGTGGGGGTTATTACAGCTGCTGGACCAGTCTTAGACAATTGTCAGGAGTGCTAACTTTGCCTGCCACCTCCTCAATTCATAGAAGCTGTACCTTAACTTTCATTAATGAAAAGCACTCCATTCATAGAGCCCTTGTCATTGGTGGAAACTAAAGCACAGCTTCTATGAATAAAGAAGGGGGGCAGAAAGGGCAAAGAGGGCATAACTGGCACTCTTGATGAGTGACTATGACAGGTCCAGCAGCTGTATTAACCCACACAGCACTGGATGATAACTGCTGTGGGGGTATGGGTGGCAGAGGGCTAAAGATTTCGACAAGACAACCAGTGACCAGAGCAAGGGACACTTTTCGTATAAGTACCATCTCTTGAACTGATTTTTTTTTTTAAAGTGGAACTTTACTGTTCAGTGGCGTCACTAGGGTTGGTGTTACCTGGTGTGATAAAACATGGTGTCACCCCACCCCCCAATATTTTTTTCCCTATAGAACACTGCATATATTGGCAATAGTAGTGTCGTTAACAACAATCAAGCAATTAGCAAATTTGATTTGCTATATTAAGGCTTACCTGTAGGTAAAATGAATATCTCCTAAACACTGATGTTACCGCGCATGCGCTCTGAAGGTCCGGCATACTGTGCTGGACCCTCAGAGCACCGTGCCACAACCGAGGGCTTCCGCACACATGCACGGGGATGACGTCATTGCAGTTCTGCCCATACTTTGCATTATCTGCTGGCTGGGATATTAAGTGAAAAGTCTTTTGCATTTCAAGGATCAACCAGAAGATGGCCTAAGTGACCACCAAATCCAAGTCAGCTGTTAGTATGATGGAACTAAAGCTGCCTGTAGCTGAAAATACAGTTGTTGACTTTAATTACTTAGACTGGCATTTAAATCAACAATAAAAAAGGATTTAGGCTCTGTTTCCACTACTGCAAGTTGTTGTGCGACTTGACACATGTCAAGTTGCATGACAAGTCAAAATCCATGTATTTCAATGGTCCCCGTTCTAATTGGTGTGACTCAAGTCACAGCGACTCCAAGAAAGGTTTTTGTACTACTTTGTATGGCGATCTCTGGATTGGATCTGTTCCTGAGGACAGCAGATAATGGCATCATTGGCTTTGATGATTTGATTTGGATTTTGGAGCTGACCTGCTGACACGGTGTGTTTCTTGCTGGATGGAATCAGATGGCCACAGGAAAGATGGCAAGATGCTGCTTTGACCTTCTGCTTGCTGGACTGATCTGATTAGGGTCACTGTCTGTCTACACCTGGAAGATAGATAGATAGATAGATAGATAGATAGATAGATAGATAGATAGATAGATAGATAGATAGATAGATAGATAGATAGATAGATAGATAGATAGATAGATAGATAGATAGATAGATAGATAGATAGATAGAATAGCTGTGTGCAGCAGCAAAAACCAACCCCCCACTTATCAGACCCGCTTAGGGTGCCGGACACATATACACTCCTCTCCTTTATTACACCAGCTCTGAGCGGCCCAGGTGTAACTGGGTCTGGATGGCGACACCATGGCAACCCCAAATCACACCTCACCTCGGGGCGGTGGCTACGGCGGACACCCCTCATCGCAAGCCGACACCCCCACCTGCCCGTTACCTGACCAGCTCGGGGCCAGGGCGGCTCAGGTAAATGGTACACCCGGGCAGCAGCTGAAGAGTAGAGGACAGTGTGCAGCTGAGATAGTGACAGGCTTAGCAGTGAAGTAGGAGGATGAAGACACAGCAGCACTAGAAGAAAAAAAGGGAGCCAGGGCTTTTGTGACCCTCGGGGTGGTGTCAGCCCTCTAGCGGGGTCACCCAGGTGCGGAATGCACCTCCCCCCCCGTAGCAACGCCACTGATTATGTTTAAGCCTTATGCTGCTAGCATTAGTAAATAGATAGGAAAGTATATTATATTTACTTGTTTTGAACTTTGTTTTACATTTCTTTAGTTACTTCCTGGTGTCTTAACTAGTCAAATGATGTCTTACATACCAGGAGTCTTCAGGAGGGGAGGAGGGGTTTTCTCAGCTAAGCACACTCTCTGGCATGCATGCCTGAGCTAGGGGCAGATAGATTCCAGGAAGTAAATTTTACATGAATCATTTGCCCTTACTCAAGATGGCCATGGCCAGAAATGCTAGGTGGGTGTTTTTTTTTTAAATGCTTTCTCAACAAAATAAAGCATGGAGACCTCGATGGATAGAAAAGTAGATGGGGGAGTTTGCTTTGAATGTTAAAAATGAATGAAATAGTGTTTTTGGTTTGTGGCGCTCAGATACAGTAAACATCCGTTTTCATTTTAGATACACTTAGGCTTTAAGCTTGTCTTTACCTTTGTCAGTGGGAGTCTTTCTTTTCATGCTCACAGGGCCCTGAGAGATAAAGTGCTGCTGAGATTCCGATATTAAAGATCGTCTGTGTCTGTATTTGCTGGAAGCTTCCATTGATTTTGTGATACAGCCCTGGGTACAACGTGTATTTGGAGCTCCCGTCTTACATAAGATAACAATGCAGTTTATGTAAACCTGAAAGCAATTAGAACTTCAGCCAAAATTATCAAGATAAACATTAATAGCCTATTAAAAATGTAAATGAACAAAATCAGCTTTTTCTGCAATATTCACCTTCAGCCTAAAGATTTCCCCATTGCGACTTTAGTTTTTCTGTCAGTCTATGATTGGACAGTAAAAGGAGAAGCAGCTCAGCTCTCCCACTCTGCTTTCTCCTTCTATCAGCATGCTTCTTGTCAGCACGTGAACTGGTTGGCGTCATGAGCTGCTTCTTCCTTTTACACTTCAGCACTGCTGTACAGGGACAGCAAGAAGCTGACAGTAGTAACTAATTCAGGTACTTGCACTGTTTGCGTTAAAAAAACATATTTGATAAATATCTAAATTGAAAAATTTTTTTGTTGTTGTTTTGAGTTGAGTAGAGACTGGTTAAAACAGGAACAGGAATCTACAAAATAGGGCGAAGATGGCTAAAAAATGCAGTTTTTAGCCATCTTCGCCCTATTTTGTAGATTCCTGTCTTCCTGCCTTGTAGAAACTATTCAAAGTGAAAAAAGTGCCCTGTTAGACAGTTGCCACTAGAACAAGTGTCTCTATTGGAAGATTTTCTTTTTTTTCCTATTGTGATGGCAGTGCAAAATGTTCTTTTTTTTTGCTTACAGTCCCAGTGATAGTGGTCACCAGGACAAAGCGAAAGAGCAATCCTCATGTGAGGGGAGAGAGAAAGCTATAAAAAAATATCGACAGGGGTTCTTTCACCTCTGTGCCCAAGCCCTGGTGAGCGGGGCGAAACACGTCGGGGGGGGGGCTGGAGCGGCATGCTAATATACTGGATTAGTAAGCGGTGCCTTTTCTTCTCTTTGATAATGCTCCTATACCTCTTCACTGCAACCAGCAGGGAGATTTCTGTCTCAGCTTACAGTGGCACTGCAAGTTTCATTTGGATCACTCTAACCCTTCTCCACGTCATTGGAAACAGAAAACAAATTGGCTTTAGATACACTATAAAGTGGAATTTCAGGTTTAATATGACTTTAAATGGATTGTTTGGCCAAGATGTCCCAAATTAACTATTTTTATTACATATCTATGTGATCACTGTGTGAGCTGTAAAATACTATAGTACAGCCATGGCCAAAAGTTTTGAGAATGACACAAATATAAATTTTCACAAAGCCTGCGTCTTCAGTGTTTTTAGATCTTTTTGTCATATGTTACTATGGTATACTGAAGTATAATTACAAGCATTTCATAAGTGTCAAAGGCTTTTATTGACAATTACATTAAGTTTATGCAAAGAGTCCATATTTGCAGTGTTGACCTTTCTTTTTCAAGACCTCTGCATTTCGCCCTGACATGCTGTCAATCAACTCATGCTGGAAAAGGCATTGTTCATCACCAAACTGTTCTTGGATGGTTGGGAGAAGTTGCTCTTGGAGGATGTTTTTGTACCATTCTTTATTCATGGCTGTGTTCTTAGGCAAAATTTGGAGTGAGCCCACTCACTTGGCTGAGAAGCAACCCCACACATCAATGGTCTCAGGATGCTTTAGTGTTGGCATGACACAGGACTGATGGTAGCGCTCACCTTTAATTCTCTGGACAAGGTTTTTTCCAGATTGCCCCAAACAATCGGAAAGGGGATTCATCAGAGAAAATGACTTTACCCCAGTCCTCAGCAGTCCAATCCCTGTACTTTTTGCAGAATATCAGTCTGTCCCTGATGTTTTTCCTGGAGAGAAGTGGCTTCTTTGCTGCCCTTCTTGACACCAGGCCATCCTCCAAAAGTCTTTGCCTAACTGTGTGTGCAGATGTGCTTACACCAGCCTGCTGTCATTACTGAGAAGGCTCTGCATTGGTGGTGCCCCGATCCCACAGCTGAATCAACTGTAGGAGATGGTCCTGGCACTTGTTAGACTTTCTTGGGCGCCCTGAAGCCTTCTTCACAAATGCAGTGGAAATGTTTTTTATGGGATTAATTTCATTTTCATGGCAAAGAGAAACTTTGCAATTAATTGCAATTCATCTGATCAATCTTCATAACATACTGGAGTATATGCAAATTGCCATCATAAAAACTGAGGCAGCAGACTTTGTGAAAATTAATGTTTGTGTCATTCTCAAAACTTTTGGCCATGGCTGTAGCATTAGCCACGGCAACTTCCCATCTGCTGCTGGAACTAATTAGAGTTGGGCTGAATACTTCTCCACTATTCATGATGAACCTTGCATTTTTATCAGTGAATACAAGGCTCCCAGATAGCAAGTAATTGTGCTGCAAGTTTGAAAATTACTTGCTAAGCTATTGCTGGACTCGCCAGGCTTCCCACATTTGTTGCACAATTGCAGCAAGTCCGCATCGCATGACTCCAGATCAACTTTCTTTGCAAACATTCTGAAAGTCTGCTGGAAGTTCTGGTACAGTTATGTTGTGCAACAGTCATCCCACCACAGGGGTCACTGTGTCAGAACTTTCTTGCTCTAGCCTTGCAGAGCTCTTGCTGTAGACTCACCACTGCAACTTTACTCTTCCTAGAGACTTGCCATGCAAATTTGCTACAAATTGGAAACGTGTCAACTAGAACTTGTGCTTCAAGTGCTCTGCAAGTGTACAACTTACCAGTGAAAATGTGCAGCAAGTTAACAGACTTACAATTCAACACTGCCACAAATCTGTGGCAAGTTACCCTTGCTATCTGGGCTTCCTCTGACTGGCCGAGATGAAGAGGCAGGCATTGAACATCATTATTTCCATCTTTGACAATCAGAGGAAGCCTTATATTCACTGATAAAAATACAAGGGTTCTCCTTGTCACCCGGTGGTGGTGGAGAAGCATTCAGCCCGACTCTAGTTCCAGCAGCAGATGGAAAGTTGCCTGTATTGCTGCCAGAACACATTGCCATATACTGTATAGTTTCATAGTTGGTAAGGTTGAATAAAAACACTAGTCTATCTAGTTCAACCTGCGTAGGTGTAGGTTGCTAATGCTACAACAGTTCATTATTGCAAACAGTGGGTGCATCATTCCGTAAAAAAAAATAGTTTGTTAGGGCCAGCTTGGCCCCAACAAACTATTTAAAGTCATGTTAAAGCTGGAATTTTAATTTATGTACATTCATTTGTGTCTTTCATATCTGCCTAGAGTTCAGCTTTAGCTAAGTAGCCATAGACAAGAAGGCCTTTTCCCAGGCTTTCAATTTTGTTAGGGTCAGCTGGCATTGAGGTTGTGAATGTGTGTGTGACATCAGAATATGACATCAGAATATACTCCTGGGCTAAAGAGAAGTCTTTAGCTCAGTTGTATTTTTTTTTCTGCCAATATACAACTGTCTTATTGAGTGGCCTCACAGACCCCTGCTGACAGTTCTCTGTTCTTTTTCAGGCCTCTCAGGCAATCAAGGATGGAGGCCCTTTCCCACCTAAAGTCTTCCTGAACCTCCGAATTCCAGGTCCCAAATGAGGACTTACCAATCCTGAGAGAACTGTAAATTGATTTTCTCCTCTGCAACTGGCCCACCCCGGAACCCCTCACCCTACATGGGTGAGAACCCCTGAGATTCAAATTGTCCCACTTAAATGGACCACAACCCAAATAACGTGGAAACATACCTGCTTTCCAGGACCCATGCCTGGTGTTATATAACAATGGTTAGTATATATACAGTGTGCTTACCTCTGGATAATCTCCAATGAATGCAAAGGCCTCCATTGCAAACCTGTAATTTTTATTTGATCCGGGATAAACCACCACTGTGTTATCCTTTATACACCTGCAACAGCAATAATAATGGAACTGAATTGTTGATGTTAATATTAACCAGTTGTGGACATTGGGTGTGCTAAGCACACCCAAAAAAAACTTAATTGAAGTATTCAGGCCATGTGTGATACACCCTGTCCTTCTGCCTTGCTGCTACTCCCCCTTGTATTAGCTAGTCAAAATGACAATAAGGAGTTGCTGTGAAAATGCAACACCTGCTGTCAAAAACTGGAAATTCTGACATAATGTATAGTACAGAGGCAAGACAGAGATACAAAGTACCATGGTTACTTTATGTATCTTCTCTGTTTCATCCATCTCCAGATCAAAGGGTTGAGCTTTGAGCTGCATGTGATGTGTTCCTTTTTAACCCTCCGTTTACCCAAATCAACTCTACTTAAAGTGGAAGTCCATGATAAAACTAAAAATCCCTGCAATATAGCTACTAACATTCTAACACTAAACTCTCTAGCCCTGAAAA
This sequence comes from Aquarana catesbeiana, assembly GCF_042186555.1. Lineage (NCBI taxonomy): Eukaryota > Metazoa > Chordata > Amphibia > Anura > Ranidae > Aquarana > Aquarana catesbeiana. Next base: position 54,570,213 of record NC_133334.1, on the reverse strand, counting down.
GAAAAACTTGCTATACATATCTTTTCTACAGGTGATCCGACCCGATGTCCAGCGGTGGAAGCTCTGCAGAGAAGACGTCCGACAACGGCTGTGAAATGAATGGGAAGTGACGTCACCCATAAAGTTACTATGGGGCTTCCGTTGACGGACGTTTCCTCTGCACCCGCCCACACAGCAAAACCGCAGCTGACAGCTCGGCGTGAGATCAGAGCTTCCACCGCTGAAGATCGGGTCAGATCGCCTGTAGAAAATGTATGTATAGCGAGTTTTTCTTTTCAGGGCTAGAGAGGTTAGTGTTAGAATCTTGGTAGCTATAGATGCAGGGATTTTAATTTTATCATGGACTTCCACGTTTACTACTTTCCATTCTCCACTAAGTAATTATTTTCCTGCTGATTTTTTGGTATTTCCATTTTTCTATCCTTTAACATTTACATTTATTTTCATTTTTATTCATTTTCTTTGTTATTTTTTTTCTACTGTCACATTAAAAATAAAATGCAAAAGTTAAAAAATGATAATTGCAATGCTTTGTACCAGAATCCTAATTTAGTTATTTTTAATTGGACAAATTATAGAATTAAATGTATACTTTTTATTTACTCTATAACGTTTTTAAATACTGACCAAAATAGAAAAATCTGGGGGTTTTTTTTGTTTGTTTTTTTGTTTATGATGTGCAAAGTTGATTTTTCAATGTAGTCAGGACAAAAGCTGTTGCTTTTTTTTTTTTTTTGATTATAAAAGTATGAAAAACTATTTCCCATGAGGGCACCCTAAAAACGGATCAGATATTTTACACTGAAGACCTCCTATTGTATCCCAATTACCCCCTTTCCCTTTCCTATTGAAAATCGATTTGGACAGGAATGCACAGTTGTAAGATGCTACGCCTTACTATTATATTCTCTTGTAATAAGTCAAAGTGCTATTTCTGGGGTCCAGCCAAGTGGAAAATGCATGAATATTTTGTCTATTCTTAATATCTCAAAATATCTTTGCTGTTGTTGTTTCTTATTAAAATGTCACAAATATAATCCTGTCATTAATAAACCTCAAAAAACAAAAAAAAAAACTAACAAAAAAAAAAAACACAGAGATATACTTGTGCTTGGTGTGGCATGAGACTGCAGCACTTCAAAATATCTGAATACAGGACATTAAAAATCCTATACAAAAGACGCCTATTTAGGGTAAACGCATCGGTCGGAGCAGTTTTGTGACGTCATCTTGCATGCCAGCTGGTCCCGCAGTGGTGCTTGCTTATTGATATTGCTTGGTTGTTTCTACTGTCATGTGAGTGTATCTTCCTTTGAAATAAATTAAGTTGTAAGCATACTGCACCATGAGGCCCCTCCATTGTGTTATCTGAATACTGTTTGTGTGTCAGGGCTGGCTCAGCCCTTCCTTCTCTGAGCCTGCCGCTCAGATGCCGGCTAATTGCCAGCTCTCATCTCTCTCCACAGTTAACCAGCTGTTGTGGATCTGCTTGTCAGTCCCACCTACTTAAAGATCTACAGCTCACTTCATTCCTGCCTTCGCCTTGGTCACATCACAAGAAACCATCTCCTGCGTTCCTGTTTAAAGACTGGCTTTGCTGACATCCCTTCTGGCTCCTTATCCTGCTTGCTGTTCCCCTACTTGGATCCCTGACTTCTGGCCTGGCTGATTACCCGATCTGGTTACTGAACTTTGGCTTGGCTGACTACCCGATCCGGTTACTCTACTCTGGCTATGCTTTGACTGCGCTTACTCTATTTACCTTTTTATTTTTATTAATAAACAAGTGTGATTTTACTGTACTTCTGTCTCGGTCTGGTTCATGGTTTCTGACACTGTGGAGTACTGTGATGGTTAAAGAGTGAGATAAAGTGCCCATGAGCAATATCTATTGGTGTCATTAACTAGGAGCTGGCTGCCTGGACCCCAGTGTTATGCAAACGTACAAACTGTCCTCTGTGTTGAGATCCAAATTTCCGGTAAGAAGTTGTGCATGGAGGAGCAGCATCTGAACATTGGAAGCACTTTATATGGGTTTCAATGTCACTAAAACACCTTAATTCACTTTGTGGACTTTAGATTGATTTTGTGGACTTTTTATATACATTTATTATTCATTTCCTATTAGAACTTTTGGGTGGTTTCTTGTATTGTATGCACATGAGTTTGATTTTTAATGTAAATATTATTTATTAATGCACTTGTTATTGGATGACTTTATGATTTGATAAATTATATGTGCACTTATTATTTTGTAAAAAATGAATAAACCTCAGTTGTGTTGTCGAACTGTATGGATGGTTTCATGTTTATACTGGTGCTTTTTTTCTAAAGAAATATAAAAAGAAAATACGAAAAAAATGCATATGAATATTTTATTGCCTTCTGTCATATTTCTCTATCTTCTTAGCACCTTTGGTAAATAAAACCTGTTGCTTACATAGGTCAGTAGTTCAAGTTGAAATTTATATATATAAGTTTATGAGGCAGTGGAGTCACGCTTCCTTTATTGGAAACTCAGTTTGAGCTTTTGTTTAGACAGAGCAAGGATAACAGATGTTAACCAGAAAAGAACCCATTTTAACCTAGAAGCGCATGCATGCCACACATGTATTCCAAATACTTTTTTGCTCTCTATAGCAATTCTGTCCCCTGCAAGTTATCACCTACGACAGGATTTCAAGTGTCTGGACAACAAATTTGAAGCAAGCACTGTAGCCAGTGGCCAACGTTCAAGTGTTGTTTGTTGCCAGGGTGGATATGTAACAATGAAATCTGTGTCTGTGAGAGTATTCCTTTGATAGATTGTGCCAAATGTGTGTAGCTTCCCTCTGACAACAAGCAACAACTGGACTCTTCTTCCTTTTTTTTTTTTTTTTGGCTCACTGGATTCCTCCAAAGCCTGTACAGAGATAGCAGAACACGAGACATACTGTAGCAGACACTATTTTACAATGCTAATTAGTTCAGTGTGATGACAAATAATACAATCTGTAATTTAAGTCAAAAGTGATAGAACATACCCGTTTTCGATAATGTTATAGAAGATGGGATCGGATGGATTGTCATGTGGCGTGGCCTTACAGGACTCCACAAATAAATTGATATTGGGCACCGATGAAGAAACCTGAATCTCCATATACAGTAGCTCCTTCAGTATGACCTCCAGAGGAGACTGTGTGTTCACCTCCGCAAATCGACTGTCTGTGAAGAACTGGATCTTGTAGGTGAAATTACCAAAGCCGGCCTCAGTAAATATGAAATCTGACCTATGGGCACGGAATGAAGCCGATATTCTGTTCTTTTTAGGAAAGGAGCAGTTAAAGGGGATAGAAATCCCATTTTGTCTTGTGATCACAGCAGACATGTCGTGGTTGGTGGCTGTGTTTTTGAACACTATATTTTCCTCCGTTTCCTATAAAATATAAAAGCAAAATAGGCAATGAGGAGGTGAGTAGCAAAATAGGCAATGACAAATGCTGAAATAGATATACAGGTATACACAACCCTGCAAATGACTGGCACTTTCTTTCCATCTTTAATAAATATTATGTATTTAAATAAATGTAATCATTTTCTAGGGTTTTTGTATGGAAAGTGGTATCTCAAAGAAAAAAAAAATGTTCGTCCATACTAAAGGAGTCATTTCTTTGTTTCTGCCAACATCAAGTCATCATTTTATCTAGCACAGCCTTTCTCAACCTCTTTTACCCCAGAGGGACCCTTAAAATAAAGTTTAGGTCTTAGGGAACCCCTACTAAAATTATTTTGTGGAAAAATGCCCCTTACATTGGTGGTCAGTGGAAAGAAAGCCTATATTACAATGGTTGTCAGAATGACACCCTTACAAAAAGCTAATGCCTCATGCACACTGGGCATTTAGCCTCTGTGCATGAGATTCTAGTGTTTAGGTGTGAGCAGAAGGCACAGGCACATCATCCAGCCCCACCGCTGGCAACCTTGCTGTTACAAACAATTAGGGCAGAATGTGCTCAGGACCGAATGCGCTGAATGCAAGAAGTCTGCATACTGTCCTAACCACTTAATGCACTGTCAGCCGAAGCAGATTTGGGCCTTTCATAGAGTTTTACAGGCTGCCAGCAACAGGGCTGTATCGTTCGCCTGCGTCTTCCGCCTGTATGAAAATTCTGGAATCTTTGGAAAGCTAAAGTTAAGTGTGCATGAGGCCTGAAAAAAAAATAAAAATAATAATAATTAGGGTATATATATATACCCTTTGCAGCTATAACAGCTTCAACTCTTCTGGGAAGGCTGTCCACACAGTTTAGGAGTGTGTCTATAGGAATGTTTGACCATTCTTCCAGAAGCGCATTTGTGAGGTCAGGCACTGATGTTGGACAAGAAGGCCTAGCTCGCAGTCTCCGTTCTAATTCATCCCAAAGGTGTTCTATCGGGTTGAGGTCAGCACTCTATGCAGGCCAGTCAAATTCCTCCACCCCAAACTCACCCATCCATGTCTTTATGGACCTTGCTTTGTGCACTGGTGCGCAGTCATGTTAGAACAGGAAGGGGCCGTCCCCAAACTGTTCCCACAAAGTTGGGAGCATGAAATTATCCAAAATGTCTTGGTATGCTGATGCCTTAAGAGCTCCTTTCACTGGAACTAAGGGGCCAAGCCCAACCCTTGAAAACAACCCCACACCATAATCCCCCCTCCACTAAATGATTTGGACCAGTGGGGACAATTGGGACAAACGAATGAGCATTGACCATTCGTAGTCTCTCTCTAACGGATGCCAGTGTGTGGGTGACAATGCAGGAGAACATCTAGGGTCCTTGTTCAACACAGGAGCTTAACTGGTGTCCTTATTATCCCCTTATAACAGAAAGTGCCTGAACAAGGACTTGCATGGCAGGATTTCCTGTTATTGTAATGAAATCTGCAGTTTAATAAGATTGAAAATTACTTTTGAAATGACATTAACACATAAACTTTTATATGACATTTTAGTGAAGGAGTTTCCATATACTTTAAGGTGCCTACTAGACACCATTTATCTTATCTTTTATGGGTACCATTTTGAAAGAATGCATAATGGAAGACCCGCTTCAGCTACAGGAAACAATAAACAGTCCACCGGGCTCATGCATCTAAATAGGTGAGGAGCTAAAATTTTTAAAAAATTGCCTTCAGCTCCAAGTACAGATGATGCCTAGAAAGTCCTATCCTACTAAGCAGAATGACTCCTTTACATTACCTCAGTCACTGTCCCACAGGAGTTGTATCCAACACTGGCTATAAGGTGGGTGCTGTTGGAGCTAACCAGACATTTGGGATCATTCAGGCGTAACTGGATCTTATTAAGTTCATCATTTGCTGACGTAGCAATGGTCAAAGTCATGGTGTTATCATGGCATATCAAGGAGGTGTCTGTAGGGTGGGAAATAGTAAAGTGTTACATAAAGCTTCAGGCTCATTCAGGTTAAGCTTTCTGCACTATTTTCCAAAGGGTTTTCAATGAGAGCAACACAAGATTGTATCATCTCACAATTAAATATGTAGTACTAATACCTGTGAAAAAAATATATATAGTGCCACGTTAGTTTGTTCGTTTGTTCGTTTGTTCTTAGTTTGTTGGTTTGTCCTTTTTTTCTCTTATTTTTGTTCAGGAAACTTTTTCTCATATATAACTAATAATTAATTAATAAATATTAATAAATTGTATTATATTATAGTCTTGCAAGGTGTGCGGGTGTTAAAATTAAACTATTATGCTGCATTCACACTTGAGCTAAGCATCTTTTAATATTTGCACAGGCACTTTTGAGGGTGTCTGTGACTTTTTAAAATTTATTTCGAGCTAATGGAAGCTAGTTAATAGGCAAAAAATTAGCAATTCTGTTTTTTTTTTGGGTGCTCCCATTGAAGTCTATAGGGGCCAAAAACGCTTCAAACTTGAAGAAAATAAAACTTGTACTTTTTTGAGCTACAGTTTCAACCCTCAAGTAACACACAAAGGTGTGAATAGGGCCTTATATATTCTCTACTCAAAACTTCTTTTCTTTTTTTTTTTTTTTTTTAAGAATAAAGTTTTATTGAGTCAGTGGCACAAAAGACAATAAATGGTACAAGCACGTCTTACAGAACCAAGTCAATATATGAACAAGTTGCATACTTGTGTAACTTTAGACAATAAATATTGCCAAATGTCACAGCAAGGTAAAATAGGAACTGCAGTCCAACAGTGAGCAATTGCAGGTACAAATATCCAACTGAACAATGGCATAGGTGGTAGTAAAATCGGCATAGCCAGGGGGGAACAGGTAAGGTTCAGGCTGGGCTCCAGGGTAGTGGAGTTAGGGATATGTTTCCCTGTGAGAAAGGGTCTACTAGAATCTAGGATAAGCACAATATGGTGCCACCATTTTAGCAAATTGGTGGAGAGGGGAAGAGAGGAAGGAAAAAGGAAAGGTCCTGTCTGATGGGAGGAGGTGATTGACGCAGGTTAGTAAAGAAATGTGAGGGCGCCTACTATCTGAGAAAGGGTAATAGTTCAGGTGACGTGGAAAATTCCATTCACGCATACCATAGGTCCCAGAATTTCTTGTAGTTTTCCATCGCAACAGCCATTAACTCTTCAATCCTCATCAAGTGGTTCAATACTATGACCCATTCCCTAACTGAGGGGACAGTGGCTGACTTCCAGTGTCTGGGAATTTAAGCCCGACCAGAAAAGGCCTTGCTTGATTTTTTTTGATAAACTCCAGGATGATGGCTAAAAAGGCCTCCTCTGTCGTTTCAACACATTTCTTACCTGTGATTAGGTGACTTAACCTAAAAATGGTCTTCCAGAATGGTTAAATTCGTGGACAGTGCAACCACAGATGGGAATGTGTACCACCTGGCTCTCCACATCTCCAGCATTGGTCGAGATGGAGGGCTTTATCTTGTGAATGATCGATAGAGATCTGTACAACCTAGTAAATAATTTATTGATTTAACACAATTAGCATCATGTGGCCAGGAAAAGGAGAGATACGGTATCTGCAGACCATAGTTTCCCAAACTTGTAGACAAGACAACTCAAAAACTTTTTATTTAGTTTTGAATAGAATGTGGAAGGAATGAAACACTTATCGGGTTTTATTATGGTCCAAGGCTCTGTTAGAAAGATTTCCCTTTTTTTATTGGCCCGGGACAACCTTTTCTCAAGAAAGTGCAAAAATATATATTTTTTAAGAGCAAGGCTGATAGGTTCCATGAGACAAGAGCCAGTTATGTGAGAGACACTAACATCTCAAAGACAATGTCATGACAGAGAGACTAAAACTGAAAGATTCCACCATGATAGAGAGACAACCACAATGTCATCTTCTTCACAACCCACCAAAAGCAGGAGACTTTCTATGAGGCAGTTGAATCTATAAATAGTGTCCGAGGTACAATGTATATTATAAGAACTGAAAAGTGCAAGTTAATGTTCTAGCTGCAAAAATATAATAAAGGATTTTACCTAATTTTGAGGGTCCTATCACTACCACGACACATCGTAGTTCTGACTGGTACCTGTAGGAGAAAAAGATGATGACAAAAAGTTGGTAATTTGCCAGCGGTACCACGTGTCACCAGTGCAAGGACAGCTTCTATGTTTTATTGTCAAAGCTTAATTAAACAAGTTAGAAGCTGATTGGTTACTACGCACAGCTGTACTAGATTCTGTGTGCATCAGTTTTAGTAAATCTCGCCCAATACATCTTTTCAAAATGAGGGGAAATCCACTCTAAGTTATGCGGTATATACAGTGGGTTTCCTCATTGCAAGATTTAATTATATCTCCCGTTCTAGTAACAATTGGTCCTATCTCTTCTAAGAAAAAAATTTGGGCTATAGATACACTTTAAAGTTGAACTCAAGTCAGTGCACCTGCACAGCAAAAGGTAAAGGCTAAATTCACCTTTTTACCTTGCAGGCAGTGGATCATGGGTGCAATGGCAAATGCATGTTGGATTCTGGATGCCTATCAATGTAGTGATGCGGCTGTGGCTGTAATTGCAGGATCCCCCCCCCCCCCATTTTAAAAAAAATTATGATCCACTCCTGTTGAGGCCATTTTGGTTAAGTCCATTAAAGCCTTTTATATTACATCTTGCCATTTGGGGAGGATTTTTTTGCCATGTGTCCTGTTACTTTTTGATTGAGACCTTTTAAGGTGATTCCCTGGGTCATTCTGTAGGTAGTTTATTGCATCCCTTGTGATATATTGAACGCTGTCATGTGACTGCCCCAGGTAAAGGCATTCATCCTACATCATGTTATGCTGAGTAATTATATGCATCCTATCACTATTACTTCCCCTGAAGAAGGCTTACAACTGTTGAGTTGAAACACGTTGGGATTTTTAGTAAACTTTAAAGCGGAGTTCCACCCAAAAGTGGAACTTCCGCTTTAAGCACTCTTCTCCCCCACATTTGGCATGTCATTTTTTTTCTTGGGGGGGGGTGGGTACTTAGTTTTGACAGGTACTTCCTGTCCCACTTCCTTCTTCTGTCGCCTCGACGCCTAGGCGACTCCTCCTCTCCCCCTCCCTCTCTGCAATCTCTCTGCAATCTTCTGGGACATGTCAAAGGTCGCAGAAGATTGCCTGGCCATTAAGAGAGTGCAGCGCGACTCGAGCTTGCGCAGTGCGCACCTGGCTGTGAAGCCGCTAGCTGTCACAGCTGGGTGCCTACACTTGCAATGACGGCGCCCTAGAAAGGAGGGGGAGAGGAGCGAGCCATCGGGCAGCCGCATTGCTGGACCGTGGGACAGGTGAGTGTCTGTTTATTAAAAGTCAGCAGCTACACTTTTTGTAGTGGACCTCCACTTAAGTACTGAAGATGTCCTGTACTATACAGTATATATGGTGGTTTTGAATCTTTATACATTTTCTTTTGTTGTCTTTTAATATGTTGCAAACTATTGTCTCTTTTAAGAAATTGTATTAATAAATATTTCAAATGTTAATTGAGTTATTTGTATTCTTGGTACCAATTAAACATTCCAGGCCACTAATTCACCTTCTTGAAGGTCTTGATTTGTCAGAATGACAGGAATGACTAAGAACTATGAAATGTGAGGAGTCTGAGGACCAACCCAAATAACCCTCTTAAATACCTGTTAAAAAATATAACCTACTCAAAGTATATCCAGAATTTAATGCTAGCTATACAATGCTTGAATTTCAAGCTGTGGCTGGCCCTGGCATCACCATGCTCAACAAACTTTAATTACAAAAGGAAGATGTCGGGTAAAAAATTGCTGGCCAAAAAGCTACTACATCCAATAAAATGTAGTCATTGTTCAAGGATTCAGACAGCTGCAGCTGCCTGAATACCATAGCTGGTAATGTTTAACATGGTTGAGGGAATTGAGTGATTTCTCCTGTTTGGCCTGTAAAGCCGAATGAGAGAAATCTGTTTATGGTTAGCTTAACCGCTTCAGCCCCGGAAGATTTGGCTGCTGAATGACCGGGCCATTATTTTGTGATTCGGCACTGCATCGCTTTAACTGACACGGTCGTGCGACGCTGCACCCAAACAAAATTGACGTCCTTTTTTTCCCACAAATGGAGCTTTTGTTTGGTGGTATTTGATCGCCTCTGCGGTTTTTATTTTTTGCCCTATAAACAAAAAAAGAGCGACAATTTAAAAAAAAACACAATATTTTGTACATTTTGCTATAATAAATATCCCCATTTTTTTTAAAAAAAAGCAAATTTTTTCTCAGTTTAGGCCGATATGTATTCTTCTACATATTTTTGGTAAAAAAATCGCAATAAGCATATATTGATTAGTTTGACCAAAAGTTATAGCGTCTACAAAATAGGGGATAGGATTTATAGCATTTTTATTATTTTTTTTGCTAGTAATGGTGGCGATCTGCGATTTTTATTGGGACTGCGACATTATGGCGGACACATTGGACACGTCTGACACATTTTTGGGACCATTGGCATTTATACAGCGATCAGTGCTATAAAAATGCACTGATTACTGTAAAAATGTCACTGGCAGGGAAGGGGTTAAAACTAGGGGGCGATCAAGGGGTCAACTATGTTCTCTGCTACGTGTTTCTAACTGAAGGGGGAGGGGACTGACTAGAGGAAGTGACGGATTCTGGTTCCTAGCTAATAGGAACACATAATCTGTCACTCCACTCGGAAAAGAACAGGGATCTGTGTGTTTGCACATACACACACTTCCGTGTTCTGTCTATCGTGCTCGCGATCGCTCATGGCAGGCGGTCATCGCGACCGTCACTAACAGGTCCCACCCCTGGCCGGGGAGAAGATGCAAAGGCCATGTGGAGGAGGGTAGGCGGAGCCTCTGCCGGAGGAATAACATGTAGCCAGTCACCGCCCCACCCCCCACCCCCTCGGCCAAGTACGGAACTTTTGACAGAACACCGGCCCTCAGGGACAATATAAGTGCAGGAGGCGGCTGTGGAAGCCGGAACTCGGGAGGACGGGTGGGGCTTCTTTTTTTCGTGCGGGGGGGGGCTTTTTAACATTAGTTGTTGAGTGAGTTCATCTTCAAGAAGAAAAAAATCATCATAAAACAATTTGAATTTAGACTCAGCAGTATCATACTGACCCATTTGAAGTTTCTGCCACAAAGCAAACAGCCACGTGTTCTCCTACATTATCTTCCTTTGGTGTCCATTCCACGACCATACGCCTTGTATTAGATTTTGATGAGGATGTAAACGTCTTGGTCATGCCAGGAAGCCCACTGACTTTAAAGTCTGAAATTCTATAAAGCAGAAAAATACAATGTTTTACCACTCTCCAAGGTATTATAAAATGTGTCTAAAATAAAAAAATTAAAAGTTCTTATACTAGTTCAGCTTAATATTACATTTTAAAACAAACTTTTCAATATGCATTCAATGGCTGGGGTCTGAGAGGTGACCAAGCTGTACTGCTTTACTCCAGTAGAGAGAAGCAAGGTCACTGAAATGCCAGTGCTTTCTTTCAAGCTGACCATGCATGAAAATTTAAGGTCTGCTTATGCTGTTGATACTTTCCTAAACAGTGAAAGTAATAAAATGCTTGAATTAAAATGTTTTTTTTTTCTGATTTTCATCCTGTTTAGGTAATGGTGATGGCACTAGGCCTTCACGCAGAATGCTGGAGCATCTCCTTTCAAGATGTGGGATCCTGAGCTTTCTCTGGATTAGAGATGGGCTTGGGTATCCTCCCAACTAATTTCTAGCTGAACCTCAGCTATTTTCGAATCCAATGAGCTGTGGGTCGGGTTATTACCCACCCCGCAGCAAACAAACCGCAACAAAGGGGCGGAATCCTAGTGATGTCATTGACTAAATATGATGTGTCCATACAAGGGCACTGAGGTCACCAGCATTCACCTCTTTGTTTATGTGTTATGTGGGGTGAGGAATGACCTGGCCTACAACTCATTGGATTAGAAGATATTCAGACAGAGATGGGTTTGGAGGTCATCTGTTCTCAGGGACCTGCGGTGAGGTTCAGCAATGTCAACAGTGCCTACATAAATATTTTTCTTTACATGTCCTATTTTTTTTATAGCTTTCACAAAGCTTTTGTATGTGGGGGAGAAGGATTTTTCATACAAGGTCCATTTTAAAGGCTAGTTTTTAATCCATGTTTTGCTTCAAAACATGGCTTCGGAAACGCTTTGTTAAAGCTCTCTGAATGCCAGTCAAAGCTCCTGTCCCTAAAATGGTTAGCTTACAGTCCTGTTTACACCTTGTTTTTGCTTGGTGCTTTGGTGGGGCTTCGATGAGGCTTTGGTGGGGCTTCGTGGGGCTTTGTGGGGCTTTCATGAGGCTTCCGTAGGGCTTCAAGCGAGCTTTGCCATAAACTTTCTATGGAGACTTTGAAGACGCTTTGAAGCACCACTAAAGCTACATGGGGTATAATTTTCGAACCGAAGCCGAAGCAAAGCAAAAGCAAGGTGTAAACAGGACTGTAAGCTAACCATTTTATTTAGTGACAGGAGCTTCGACTAGCGTTCAGAGAGCTTTAACAAAGCCTGTCCAAGTGTAAACTAGCCGTTTATATGTGTTGAAGCCAAAACAAGTGTAATTGAGCCCTAAATGTCAAATTAATTTATGACAAGTCCTGGATACATACGTTGTGTGATTTACCTTTCATATGCTGCTTGCGCAGTAAGGTGAAGTTGGAATTTTTTTCCAGAGTTGACCAGCAACTTTGTTCCATGACTGGGAGTTGGAGAAAGAAATCTTGGTCTGTATTCCCCAAATGAACAGGTTGGAGCCGGACTGGTGGCTGTACAATTCAAAAAATTGTAACTGTTATTTATGAAAGAAAGAGTTGATATTCTGAACTAATGATTCGCATAGATTTATTTATAGTGACAATTTACTCAGCACTTTACATATTGTACATTCACATCAGTCCCTGCCCTCAAGGAGCTTACAATCTAAGATACATATTTGACAGGAGACAATTAAAGGAGAGGTCCAGTCTGAGCTTGTTTGGCTGGGCTTCTCCTATGGGTCACAGGAGTGCAATTTGTTTTGCAATTGGCCTGAAGTCCGCTCTCTGCTGATGACACACAGATCAGTCCAGGCATCACATCATCCCGACAATAAAGTCTGGATCTGCCAGATGCCTGGACTGATGCCCGTCTCAGCCTCTCAGCGAGCTGCTGGGAGCCTGAGACGGCCGCTCCCCGCCCCTCCACAGCTCCACAGCTCAGCGCTCCAATGAGCGTGGAGGAACAGAGAGGAGAGATGCTGACTGACAGGCAGCAGCTCTCTGCTCGGGAAGAGCTGAGAGAACCGAGCCATCGGTGATGTTCGATCTTCCGGTTCTCCGTGCAGAGGCGGAGGGGGACAGTCCGATGCTGCATCCACCTAGATAAGTATAAATCTGAAAAAAAAAACAAGATTCCCATACTTCTCTTTTACCCTACCAGCATGTCTTTGGAGTGTGTGAGGAAACTAAGGTTGCCACCTTTTCTTCAAGTCAAACCAGAACACTTTAATGGCGCACAGGATTTTTTTTTTTTTTGTAGTATAAACTATGCATATATTTTGCTATTAAATAACATTTCTAATCATATGAAGTTAATAACAAGAGTCCCCCTTTACATCAGAGTCCACAGAGTTCCCCTTTTACATCTGAACTCGCAGAGTTCCCTTTACCTGTAAGGGGGGACTCTGCAGACTCTGATGTAAGGGAGAACTCTGGGGACTCTAACATAAGGGATGCTCTGGAAACCCTGATTTAAGAGGGAACACTGGGAACTCTGATGTACGGAGAGCACTCTGATGTAAGGGGGAACACTGTGGCCTCTGGCGTATAGAGGAACTCTGATGTAAGGGGTGCTCTGAGAACGCTGATTTACCTTAGTGTACTTACTCAGAGGCAGGGGAGAAAGGGGGGAGACTTCATTCACAGACAAGGATGGAAGGTGAGCTCACTCACCCCTTGGCAGTCAGCACCTCTCATCCAGATATATCTGAGGCTGCTGGACTTCAAATTTCCAGCCCGCACTTTCCTTTTCTGAGGAACAGCCCTGGGGATTGGAGTGTGGGCAGACACAGAGGGGCGGGAGGAAGAGGTGCAGATTGAGCCCTCTCTCCTCTCCCGTCTGTGTGTGTGTTGGGGGGGGGGGGGATTGTTAGTGTTGGCTTTGGACAGCATGAAAGAGAGTGTAACAGGCACTCTCAGCTTAGACAAGTGCAGTCATCAACCCTGCTGGGAAACTAAAGTCCAGTGTGAATAATGTGTCCGGGTTTCAGGCAGTCTGAAACCCGGACGCATGATGCCAAACCCGAAAGGTCCGGGTGAATCCCGGACAGGTGGCAACCCTAGAGGAAACCTGGAGAAAACCAGTGCAACCAAATTGAGAACATGCAAACTCCATGCAGAACCCTAGCGCTGCAAGGCAGAAGTGCTAACCACTAAGCCGCTGTCTTAGTTGTTAGTTAACTGGTTAAATATTAGATAATCATCATCCTTTTTTTGATACAGATGATAATCAGGCTGTGTTTGGGGGACATTTATCTATAGCAGATGATGAGAACCTCCGTTGGGTAAAAGTTTATTTTTAAAGTTACATTTTTATTGCATACTTCAGCAAGGTAGTAAATCTTACAGAAGAGACAAAGAAATAACAAGGACTTAGAGGTACATTCAGTATCCCAGTTAGAACAGGATTAATTACAGCATTTATCAAATTCCCAACAATAAAAATTAAGATAAGGCATACCCGTCACGTAATAAATAATAATAATAATAAAATAATAATAACATTTACCTGTTGGAGAGAATCCCCTTAATAAATCAACTCGGTAAAGACATATGCGCAGAGATCATAAGATTATGCTTGTTGAGTAAAAGTTTATCAGATGGCTTTAAGCTTTTCAGTAAGTAGCCTGTTGTTCTACCTACAAGCCATTTTACTAGAGTAAAAGAGAGGCCAAGAAAATGGCGTTTACCAACTGACTTAAGCCAGCTATAGATGGATCGAATCTTAGACAGTTCAGCAGTGACCGGCAGAGATTTGATCCATCTATGGGCAGGTTGGTTGTACTGATGTCAATTCATCATTCAACTTCAGTACAACCAGCCTGTCTGATTTTTTTAATGCGATCACTGCCAGCGAGCGACTATAGCGGCCAGCAGTGATCATTGTGTTCTGCCAGTAGCAAAGGCTCCCCACTGGCAGAACACAATAGCGCTGTGGGAGGGATCTTCCCCGTCAACACAGCCAATGTAAGTGTACAGTCAAGCAATTTTACCACTTTTAACCCATAGTGAAAGGCAAGACAATTGCAGAATTTATGGTCTGCTTTACTGGTGATGGTTTATGGTAGCTTTTTTGTAAACTGGCTCTTGGGGTTCTAAACATATAGACTAGGTTTAGACACCTGTCTGAACTCACTGCTTCTCTGATAAACAATCTGTGTTTGGAACTCTTTTCAGAGGTGTTTTGAAGGCAGTGAGGAGTTGATGTTTTAACTCCATTTTTAATGAACGAACATGGCACAGCCGCATGCATTTCACACAATCAAGGGGTGTTTGCATTGTGTCCCCATTGGTTTGATTGGGTTGCGTTCGGCAGGCTTGCCACCTGCCCATAGTGATATTTTTGATTGTTTTTGCCATGGCTGTGAAGTGAAGCATTGCAACCATGGCATGTGAACACTCCTGTTCATTGCAGCTTAAAGTGCTGCAGTTGGGGGGCTCAACCACACATTTTTAATGCACCCCAACTTCACAACTAAACTTTGCTTTAGGGTTTCTTTATTTCACAGAGCGCACCCTTGATTGGTTGTTAACAAACAAAAATTCCTGCACCCTCTCTGAGGCCGACTATTACAGTTATTTTAACAAAAGTAAAAAAATACATACAGTAAAACCTTGGTTTGAGAGTAACTTGGTCTGAAAGTGTTTTCTAAGACAAGCAACATTTTTTAATAAATTTTGACTTGATATACAAGCGATCTTGTGATATACAAGTAGTGTCATGTCACAACTGAGTATAAAAGAGAAGAGAGGCGCCTGTAAGTGTAGCAATATGGTTACATTTAATGAAGGCACAACATTTAGCAACTCACATGGTCAATGATTAAAACAGACAGATCTAAGTATGCAGGCATCTGGGAAAAAGCTGTCCCCATGGACCATCCTCCTCACCACCATCAACGTCGTCCCTTCCACGAGCGCTTCAACCTTCCACGAGCGCTTCAAGCCTCGCTTTCAGATCGCTCTACTGCAGGGTAGTCTTACTGGTCACGATTGCAGGCTGACAGCAGTGAGAGCCGGCGGTGCGGAGCATGGTCTATGTCAAGGGTCTCCAACCTTTCTAAACAAAGGGCCAGTTTACAGTCCTGTTTACGGGGGCCGGACTTCGGCCATTGGGAGTAAAAAATTATCCTAGCGTCAGTGGGATTAAACAACGCATCTTTGGTATTTGGGGGGGAAGAATGGTGCTCTATCGCTGGTGTAAGTGGGAGAAATAGTGCCTCATCATTGGTGTCAGTGGGAGAAATAGTGCCTCATCATTGGTGTCAGTGGGCGAAATGGTGCCTCATCATTGGTACCAGTGGGAGAAATAGCACTCCATTGTTGGTGTCAATGGGAGAAATAGTGCACCATAGTGTTAGTAGCAGCAATTAGTGCCCCATTGTTGTCTTGCGTCAATGGAAGGAAAAGTGCCCCAAGGGCCGGGTACAGGTAGGCAAAGGGCCGCATCCGGCACTGCTGTGATTCATACTCAAGTCGTGTCCAAGTTGCCTCCCAAAGTCGCGCTGGAAGTCGGGTTGCCTCTATGTGAATGGGCTCTTACCTACATATTTACTATTGACTCTGATGAAAATTTTCTCTGATACAGAAATGGATAGGAAATCTAACATTTAGAAATGTAACAAGAACAAGAGCTTTGGTTGTAAGATTTCTGACAAAAAGGTTTATTGGAGACTACGAAGCAAACACCGGTGCATTATATTCAAGAAAAATCACAATTGAATGGGAGCAAATTTACACCTTATGTATCAGTGGAGGGTTTGATGCTCTGCTATTGATCCATCTGACATCGAGGTCCCCAACATTTTAACACAGCGGAACTATCTGTTTTTTTGATGGTGGTCCGGAGTGATCATTTCTTAACAGCTTACCCAGACCCTCTGTAGTGGGGGGGTCATGGGTCTCTGGTAAGCGGCCAGCTTCTACATTGGTGACGGTGGATCTGACACTTCAATTTTAATTATCAAGAATTTTTAATATTTATCAACACTTGGGTGATCATCGCATCAATTACATGGACTTTTCAATATGTTGTAAACTTGCACTGAAGCACATGAAAATGCACTTCTGTGTATTTATTTAATGCATATTTTCCATGAGCACTATATATATGCTTCATATATTCTTATGAGTTTTTTTACACTCTATGATGGTCAACTGTCATCTATATAAGTTTGTTCTATTAGCCCAGTTTCATTTTTTTCAACCACTGGATGTGTGCAATGTGTCCCTGATGGTTAAGCCTGGGTTCATGCTTGGGAGGATTACCCTCTCTACCAGTTCTGGTGACTGCTGTCACTGTGACAAAAAATTATAGGAAATCCCAAAAATGTACAGTTGTCACTAGAACTTCCCGCGGGTAGACTTGATATGACGTCATTTACTTTGAGTGAAGGTATCTGGATAATGCTTGCAGCTACAGGGATCATACAAATATCTTTTTTATCAGCCGGCGACTCCCTACATTGTAAAAGCCATCATAGTGGTTGTTTAGCTGCCTAATTGCTTTTACAGGTGGCGGGAAGGATTGTCAACCCCCTCCCGCCAGCCTCTGGTGCTTCTCCGGTCTCTCCCTTGCACTGGCAGCAGTTTACCATAGGGCTGACCATGGACCAGATGGTCCCCGGCTATCTCTATGACCCCCAGAGGCCAAAAAACAACGTCATGTCCTTACTTCCAGCTCCGGCAGATGTAAACACTGTCATTTTTTTTTGCTGGAAATCCTGAGATCGATTTTTTTTTTTTTTTTAGATCTCAGGCATAGAGGAGAGATTTGGGAACTTACAGACCCCAGATCTCTAAGTAAAGAGGACCTGTCATGCCCTATTCCTATTACAAGGGATCTTTACATTCCTTGTGATAGGAATAAAAGTAATCCAAAAAATAAAAAATTAAAGGGAAAGTGTAAAAATAAAAACATAAAAAATAAAATGAAACAATAAATAAAATGTTGAAAACACCCCCATCCCCTTGTGCTCACACGAAGAAGCGAACGCATACGTAGGTCACGCCCACATGTGTAAAGGGTGTTCAAACCACACATGTGAGGTATCGATGCGATTGTTAGAGAGAGAGAGAGCAATGTGTCTAGTGCTAGACTTCCTCTGTAACTCTAAACTGGTAACCTGTAAAAAAAATTAAAGGGTCGCCTATGGAGATTTTTAAGTACTGTAGTTTGGCGCCATTCCATGACTGTGTGCAATTTTAAAGCATGACATGTTTGTTACCTATTTACTCGGCGTAACATCATCTTTCACATTATACAAAAAATTGGGGTAGATAGTGTTTTTTTTTCTTTTATTCATGAAGGTTTTTTTTTTTTTTTTTTTTTAAATCACATTTGAAAAATTGCTGTGCTAATAACTAATAACCGTATGACAAAAAAAAAATGCAACAACCACCATTTTATTCCCTAGGGTCTCTGCTAAAAAATATATATATAATGTTTGGCGGTTCTGAGTAATTTTCAAGCAAGAAAAATGAAGATTTTTACATGTAGGAGAGAAATGCCAGAATTGGCAAGTGGTTAGTTCCAGCCTGGGTGAAAAAAAAATTAAAACTCAGCAGCCAAAAATACTGTAGCTGCTGACTTTTAATATGCGGACACTTACCTGTCCAGGGAGCCTGTGATGTCGGCATCCGAAGCTAACCCATCCATCCGCCCCGGGAGCGCCGATATCCTTACTAAGGTAAACAGGAAATTAAGCCTTGTGGCTGCACAGCCAGTTTCCTACTGCGCATGGACGAGTCATGCGGCGCTTTCTGAATGATCCCGTCATCTTCTGGAACACACACAGGCGGAAGGAGGAGGGCACACAAAAAACAGCGGAAGTGACATAGGATGGAAGTCCTGAGGAAAACATACCAAAAACTATCCAAAAACGGGGGGGGGGGGGGGAGTCGAATGTGCTTATGTTTTAAAAGGAGTTCAATTTTTGCCTGGAACTCCGCTTTAAGTTAAAAGAAGGATCAAACAAGTTGCTGGTTTGTCTCAGCTCCCTGTATTACCTGAACCTGTCTCCTGTGCCTTGCCTGACTACCTGTTGTGACCCAGATTTGCCATTGGATTTCTCTGCTTCTCTCCTGGACCTGACTTCAGCTTGTTTATTGGATTTCCACCAGTCTCCTGTGTTTGACCCTCGGCCTGTTACTTGGACTGCCTCCTGTCTCCTAGCCTGACTCTCTGCTTGCACCTGGACTACCCGTGTCTTCAGACACCAACCAGCAAACCCTGCAGCTCAAAACCACTGCTTACTGTGTTTGACCCTCAGCCTGGTTTTGGACTTCCTATCTGTTGTCCCAGTTGTACCTCTGTCTACCAGTACCTGCACAGCGGCTCTTCTCTACCAAGACTCTCAAGCAAATCACCAACAGTCCATTGGGGTAGCCTGTGCCTCTTCGTGCCGTTCCCTCCCTGTACCACCTCCAGGGTACGCGGACTGCGCTTAGTCGCAAGGGTGAACCGCTCTCGGCATCTCGGCCTCGGTGAGTACTATTAGTGACAATTACATTATTGTGATATAAAAAGGGAAAGAACACTGTGTTTGTAAAACAACAAAGTGTCCCCCTGAACCGGAAACACTCCCGGACCAAGGATCTACCACTGGCTGCTTTACATTTTGCATCTTTACAGAACATTTCACAAAAATATATTTGGTTTGACATTGACAGTTGTCTCTTAACTCACCTTCTACTAAAAACTGCAGAGGGATTCTACTCAAGGGGTTTGTATAGACTGGTTGTTGTTCAGTTGTGTAGAAATCCCATCCAGTAGTTTCATATGGGATGGTCACAGCCTCAGTGGAAATTTGATGAGTTGTCTCTTGATCAACAGTGGTTCCCTCAAAATATTCTGTAGTTATTTCTGCAATAGTGCCTTCAGTAGTTTCTGGGAGTTGAAAGGGTGTAGAAGTATCTATAGAAGTTTCTGTAGTGTCTTCGGGAGTATTGTAAGTCTCAGTCGTTTTTTCTGTGTCCTCTGTAAATGTGGTTAACAAATCAGTCTCAGGATAATCTGTGACAAAGTCTGTGAATTCATATGAATCTGTCCATGTTTCTTCACTTGTATAATCCCAGTACCAATACTTGTCTGATTTGTTTGGTGCTTCTCGGGTGTTGCGATGGTAAGGGCTATTTTTGTAGACCACTGTCCGGTCATAATAGGTAAGGTGAATGTTTTTGTTGGGGAAATCTTCCAAAACCATTTCCATGACATAGGAGCCTGTGCGCATCCCTGATGGAAAAGATATAATACAGCGCCTCTAGAAAAAAAAAAAGTTAAACAGATTGTTACCAGTTAAGAAAGCAATTCGTATTTGATAAGTCTGTTTTGTATTTCTGAATCTGTATTTTCAATTTTCTGTGTGCATAAAACAACATTCTTATTGAATTACATACAAGTTCATTTTTTAGATAAGCTATTTGAGTCAAATCACTTTTTATTCAAACAAATGCAAGGGTACAAACATATATAAGGACATAAATGTAAAGACTTTCCATAATAAGTCATACTGTCAATGAGGACTATAGAGAAAAAAGAGATCAAAACGGTGCAATGGAAAGATAATGTATATAGTACCCAAAAACATAGTACAAAATAATATAGATAAGTTGTTTGATTTACCGTGAAGGTGATTTTACCTTTGGTTTGTCTAATCTTACTCAGAAATATTCTGTATTTATTTATCCACTTCTGCTCCGGAAGATTTTACCCCCTTCATGACCAGGCCATTTTTTGCTATTCGGCACTGCGCTACTCTAACTGGTTATTGTGTGGTCATGGAACGCTGTACCCAAACAAAATTTATATCATTTTTTTCCCACATAAATAGAGGTTTCTTTTGGTGGTATTTGATCACCACTAGGTTTTTCTATTTTTTGCAATATAAATGAAAATTAGATTGAAAATTTTGCAAAAAAAATATATATATTTTTTTTATTTCTGTTATAAAACATAAAAAATAAAAATCAAATTTATTCATAAATTTAGGCCAAAATGTATTCTGCTACATGTCTTTGCAAAAAAAAAAAAAAAAAAAATCCTCATAAGTGTATATTGATTGCTTTGCGTGAAAGCTATAGCGTCTACAAACTATGGAATATAGGGATAGAATTTGTTTTATACTAATAATGGCGATCACTGGGACTGCAGTAGTAGGATGGGCAGTCTGTAACTAACTGACGCTGGGGTGGTACTGACGAACTGACGAACTGACATCTCCAGTAACACTAATACAGTGATGAGTGCTAATGACACTGGCTGGAAAGGGGTTAACATTTAGAGGCAATCAAGGGGTTAATTGTGTGCCTACAATGTTTACTGTGTTCACTGTGTATTGTTTTTACTCGCTACTTAGCACCCGCTGTCTGTAGAGAGCCCTGTGATGTTTAACAACACAGAGCTCTCTTCTGTCATTCACTCAGTCGATTGGTGTGTTCGAGCAAATTACAGCACAGCTGGGGCGGGGGCCGCGCATGCAGGCTCCCCTTACCCAGAAGTGCTGGATCATTTATACAAATACGTGATCCAGTGCAGCGGGGCTGCTTTAGCGTAGTAAATCTGTGGTAGGCGGTCTGCATGCAGTTATCCTATTGGGTAAAAATTATTACAGTATATAAATATATATATATATATATATATATATATATATATATATATATATATATATATACACACACTGATTAGCCACAACATCATCACATATGAATATTTACCACTTGCAGCCATCATATGGTGTGTTAAAAGTTACTGACTCTGGTTATTCTGTAATGATGTACTACTATGCTGTGATTGGCCTGTATAATTAGTTCCCCTGCTATTCAAGTCTATTAGCAATACACTGGCACAGCTTACTGAATCAGAATAAATACCCCCCTCTGCTGGCAAATATGAGTCCATATTGATTTCTGTTTAGACAGAGATAACCCAAAAGTAAAAGGCAGTACAGAACCTTGGATTACGAGCATAATCCGTTCCAGGGTAATGCTTGTAATCCAAAGTACTCGCATATCAAAGAGAGTTTCCCTATAGAAGTCAATGGTAATGAAGAGAATTCATTCCGCATTGACTTCTATTGCATGCAATACCGCATGTGGCCAGAGAGACCCAGAGAGACTCAGAAATACTCGGAGACCGTTCGGATGCAGTGTTTCCGAGCATTTCTGAACAGCTCCGAACGGCTCCGAACGGCTCCGAACGGCTCCGAAGGTCACCAGCACCCCCATACCTCAGGCCAAATGCGGTACTGCACACCGCAGAGGTTTGAATCCTGCTCGTTTTACAAGTCAACACTCGCAAACCAAGTCAGAAATTTTGAAGAAGAAGAAAAACTTGTATTGCGAAACGCTCGTTAACTGCGTTACTCGCAATCCGAGGTTCCACTGTACTAAATTTCCTTAAAATATAGCCCAGTATGTTCTGTTCAACCTTAAAGTGGAGCTTCAGTCATTTTTTTATCTTTCCATCTATTAAATCTTCTGCCCTTGTTGTTTTAATATTTGGATAGTAAAACATTTTTTTTTTTTCTGCCAGTAAATACCTTATACAGCCCACTTCCTGTTTCTTGTCTGGAAAAAAGCCTAGGACTATGACATCATGCACAGCTCCCTCCATCACTGTCGTGAGAGTTGGCCAGGAAGGGGGGGGTGAGTCATAAGAGGGCCAATGAGAGCTGGATGACCACTTGCTACCTCAAACTCAACGGATCCAAAACAGAGCTTCTCCTACTACACGCAAACCAAACCTCAAAAAACACCCCAAGCACCAAAGTCAAAAGTCTTGGAGTCATTTTTGACTCAGAAATGTCAATGGATGCACAAATAGGATCAGTAGTCAGCGGATCTCACCATCTCCTTCGCCTGCTACGAAGACTCATCCCCTTCATTCCAAAAGAGGACAAAGCGGCAGTAGCTGGAACCATCATTAACTCCCGTCTCGACTACGCAAACTCCCTCTACGCCGGACTACCTAAATACCAGATTGCACACCTACAACTCATCCAAAACACCGCAGCAAGATAAAACCCGGGGAATCCATTTCCCCATCCCTGAGGAGCCTACATTGGCTAACCATAAAGGATCGGATCACATTCAAGAACCTCTGCCTCACCCACAAATGCCTACATAGAAATGCGCCTCAATACCTATGCGAGAAAATAAAATGCTACGTACCTAATTGCAGTCTTCGATCAACCCACCAAAACCTCCTCCATGTTCCCAAATCCCACTACAAATCAAAGGGAGAACGAAGATTCGCAGTCCAAGGACCACGCCTATGGAACGCTCTACCGACCAACATCCGTATTGAAGAAAACCATCATGGCTTCAGGAAGAAACTCAAGACCTACCTCCTCTAACAAGCTGAACCCACAGGATGGACCAAGCGCCTTGAGGCAATTCAGTTCGCATTTGCAGCGCTATACAAGTCATTCATTCATTCATTCAGCTGCAGAGCTGGAGCTGTGTGTCTGTGTAAATCCAGCAAGTGAACAGGCAGCAGATTCAGCTGCCCACAGTTGAAATGGTTGCAGCCAGACTCAGTGGAGGGAGATTTCTGCAGCATATTTGGCAAGTACAGAATCACAGTATATATAAAATAATATGCAAAGTGGTTGGAGGGAAGCTTCAGAATGGTAAAGATGTTTTTATTACAAATTATGTGAATAGACTGCAGTTCCTCTTTAATACCATGCAATTGATAAAATTTTTAAAAAAAAGCAGCATGCTTAACCACTTCCCTACCGCTCTATTGTCAAATGACGCCCGCAGGAACCCTTCGTCCCTCCGGGCGGGCGTCATATGACGTCCTGGGATTTCCTGCATTGTGGAGAGCGTGCGCGCGCCGCCGGAAGTGCGCGCATCACTCGGGACCCGATGTGCGTTCCCGGCGGCCGCGATGTCCACCGGGCACCCATGACTGCCCGTTAACCGAGCAGGACCGTGGATCTGTGTGTCCTGTCAGGTGAGGAGACTGATCCGTGTGTTCCCATTACAGAGGTCTCCTCCCCTAGTGAGTCCCTTCCCCCTACAGTTAGAATCATCTCCCTGGGACACACAGTTAACCCCTTGATCATCCCCTATATTAACCCCTTCCCTGCCAGTGACATTTATACAGTAATCAATGCATTTTATAGCACGGATCGCTGTATAAATGTCAATGGTCCCAAAATAGTGTCAAAAGTGTCCGATATGTCCGCCGCAATATCGCAGTCACGATAAAAATCGTAGATCACCGTCATTACTAGTAAAAAAAATAAAAAAATAAAAATGCCATAAATCTATCCCCTATTTTGTAGGCGCTATAACTTTTGCGCGATCCAATCAATATACGCTTATTGCGATTTTTTTTTACCAAAAATATGTAGATGAATACATATCGACCTAAACTGAGGAAATTTTTTTTTTTTTAAAAATGGGATATTTATTATAGCAAAAAGTAATAAATATTGTGTTTTTTTTTCAAAATTGTTGCTCTTTTTTTGTTTATAGGGCAAAAAATAAAAACAGGTGATCAAATACCACCAAAAGAAAGCTCTATTTGTGGGGAAAAAAATGATCAAAATTGAGTACAACGTCGCATGACAGCACAATTCTCATTCAAAGTGTGACAGCGCTGAAAGCTGAAAATTGGCCTGGGCAGGAAGGGGGTCAAAATGCCCGGTATGGAAGTGGTTAAATGTGTATTTGCAAAATAAAGTGCTTACTAAGCAATAGAAAAATATATAAAAGAAGCAGTTTATAAACGTGCAAATAGCAAAATAATATAATATCAATTGGAAACTTTTATGGTTTCCCTTTAAGCAGATAAATTGGATGATTAGTAACTATTCCATTGTGGTGATTAGAAACTTGCCTGATCTACAGAAAAATATTGGTTACATAATCCGCATTCCCCAGAGTAATATCCATATCGACAGGTTACAAGGTCTCCATCGGGGTCATGGGCCAATAACGTAATAGTGGTTGCACAGTTCTGTGGAATCCTTAAAATAGAAACAGTATAAATTGTTATTTGCAACATTATTAGTAAAAGGCAAGTGCATTATATTCTTGCATAAAGCTGAATATCTAAAGATTTAGGCTTGGACTAGAGGTAGGTTCTCTGCTGTCTGCTTTGCCTGGGACATGAGCACTTACAGACATGTATAAGGCTGTATTCCACATGTCTCCTGCTTCAGAATATGGATGGATCCATACATGTCTATACCCATCTGCTATTAGATTGTAAGCTCTCATGAGCAGTGTACTCCTGACCCTCTTGTATTGTATTGTAACTTCTGAAGTGCTGCGTGACAGAATTAAGAAAAAAAACGTCATGGGGTTCCCCCCAAAGACCACACCAGGCCCTTTGGGTCTGGTATAGATTTTAAGGGGAACTCCAAGCCAAAATAAAAAAACAGTGTGGGGTTCCCCAAAAACCTAAACCACTTCCTTTGGGTCTGGCATAGATTTTAAGGGGAACTCCACGGCAAAAAAAAAAAAAAAATGGCGTGGGGTTCCCCCCAAAATCCATACCAGACCCTTAACCGAGCAAGCAGCCTAGCAGGACAGGAAAGGGGGGGGGGGGGGGGCGAGCGAGTGCCTCCCCTCATGAACCATACCGGGCCACTTGCCCTCAACATGAGGGTGCTTTGGGGTCCCCCCCAAAGCACCTTGTCCCCATGTTGATGGGGACAAGGGCCTCTTCCCGACAACCCTGGCCCTTGTTTGTCAGGGTCTGTGGGCGGGGGGCTTATCGGAATATGGAAGCCCCCCTTTAACAAGGGGGCCCCCAGATTCCCAGACTCCCCCCCATGTGAATGGGTATCTGGTACATTGTACCTCTACCCATTCATTTTGGTCTGATCCATATAATTGTATATAAAATGCACTTTCAAAAAGTGTTTCCCAGTGCTAAACCTTTCATCTGATTTCTAAATTGTTGCATTTGTAAACTTTATAAGCCAATATAAAGGAATAGTAGTGGTAAAAAAAAGCCCTTGTGGATTTATTTAACCTTTATTCTTGGTTAATTCTCCTTTAAGGGGTGTGGCAGAGGGCGTGTTCTATGCCTATATACGTTTGCTAGTAGGTGTCCCTCATTCCCATCTCAAAATGTTGGGTCAATATATTGCCAACATTTGTTCCAAAAAGATCAGAAAATGTTAAAATGTCAAAAACCTGGCTGACTCTTTCGCTGCTAGCTAATATTTCTAGGGGGGGGGGGTGTTGGTTAGGTGGAGAACAGGGCGGGCTAGAGACCCAGAAATGAGATGAGTAAGCAGGGGGGCAAAGAGGGGATAGGAAATAGAAAGAAAGAAAGGACCCCCAGGCGCTTCCCTGTCTTTCTATACTGGGACCACACAGGAGCGGTGGGGAAAATCTCATGTGAATTGGACAGGAATCGCACCACATTCCTGTTCAAATCGCATGCCATACTTTGGACTCAAATCGCACTGCAAAGGTATCGGTACCCATGAGTACTTGAACGAAAGTATCAGTACTCCTACTCACCAGCACAAAAACGGTATTGGTGTAACCCTAGTGATCAGCACTGCCATTGGCAGTCCCCTCCTTCTTCACCTCCCGCTCTCTGTACTACTCCCAACGCCTCCCTCTGAGTTCACAGGAGCCGGAACTACAGAGGAGGCATCGGGAACAGCACTGTAGACAACATTGATCAATATACATCTGTCACAATGTTGATTTGCGACAGAACCCCTGGGGACCACCAACATTTTCTTGTGAACCACCAGTGGTCCGTGGACTACTGGTGGGCAACCACTGCACTAGACCTTTGCACCCTCTTGTTTTTATCTTGTTGTTTGGTGGAAGGATTCCCCCATCTGAAGAGGGCAGCACTGATTGATTTTTGCTGTATTGATGAAACTCTCTGCCTCAACAATATCTTAGGTGTCATTATTTTGGATTAATTTGTTCAATTGAACAAGTTCACTTGAATGTGACCAACAGCAACTAGGCATTTTACATGAAAACTGCTTTACTTTTTGTAATTACTTTTAAAGGGATTGTACTGTGGGCAGCCCTGTGCTGCAGATCTCACTGCTGCAATCCTCTAGAAATATTAGCTAGCAGCAAAAGAGTCAGCCAGGTTTTTGACATTTTAACATTTTCTGATCTTTTTGGAACAAATGTTGGCAATATATTGACCCAACATTTTGAGATGGGAATGAGGGACACCTACTAGCAAACGTATGTAGGCATAGAACACGCCCCCTGCCACACCCCTTAAAGGAGAATTAACCAAGAATAAAGATTAATTAAATCCACAAGGGCTTTTTTTTACCACTACTATTCCTTTATATTGGCTTATAAAGTTTAGAAATGCAGCAATTTAGAAATCAGATGAAAGGTTTAGCACTGGGAAACACTTTTTGAAAGATAAAAAGTGCATTTTATATACAATTATATGGATCAGACCAAAATGAGGGGGAAAGAGGGACATTTCTCCAAATCAGGGACAGTTGGGAGCTATGATATTGACATATAATTTAGCATTGCGATTTCTTATATATAGTTTTCTGTAAATGTGGTACTGTACCTTATAATTGGAATAATAGTAGTCACAGGAGAGGTGTTGGGTTTCTTGGTATCAGATCTTGTTCCTAAATCCACTGCTGTTAAAAGATTCCATCCTCCATCAGTGTAAACGTTATATACCCAGCAGCAACTGCTCTCTCTGTGTATAGAGATGAAAAGTAGCACTAGTGAGCATGATAAATTATTGTATATGGGTGTAGGGCCCCCCTCTACATTGTAAAGCGCTGCGTAAACTGTTGGCGCTATATAAATTGTGTATAATAATAATAATAATAGCAGTCATTGACACATATTCTTAAGGCACAGGGGTGCTTTGAGTTTATTACCGCCATAATATTATCACAGAATGTAGCTCTGCTTACCCAAGCGTCACAAGCTCTATGCACACTGGCTTTTTTCAAAGCTCCTAGAAGCTGTTATTAGCAATTTTTTTCCTGCTCCTAGAAGCTAAATAGTAAGTGGCGGACGCTCCATAAGGGGCGCAGCCCCCCTAATCCAGGTGCCCGGCCCCTAATCTACACGAAGGGCATCGGACGCATGGATTCCAATGTTTTTTTTTTTTTTTTAACCACTTGATTAGAGCCTGAGGCTCTAATTGGCTTAAAAAAATGGTGGGCTCGGGGCACACCCAGTTGTGTGATAATAGCAAATTAATATTCACTATTGTCTTCCTGCTTCTTCTCCCAGCCAATGAGGAAGCGGGTCCTAAGATCCGATTGGCCGGGAGGAGAAGAAACCATATTGGCTGGGAGCAGGGGGGGGCGCCGAGAGGGAGATGTAAGGGGAAGCCGCTGAAGCTGCTCGTGACCTGGATGGGGTGAGTTGCGAGAATGATGGGTGGACAGACGGGCAAGCGACGGGGGAGCTGGGTTGCGATCAACTGAGCGAAGGGGGGGTTGTCCGAATGAACGAACAGGGGGGGTGAGGGAGGGGGTCGGGTGGTTTGTTTGTGGCCCCCCCCAAAAAATAGAGCCAAAAAAACAGCCGCCACTGGTTATGCCTTGTTTGTTGAGCTTCAGTGTCTAGGAGCAGAAAAAAATTGTTTTTGTAGCGTTTCTTGGAGCATTTTTCCAGCAGAAAAAAACGCTGAATGCTCCTAACTGCTCCTTACTGCTTCTAAATGCTACTAAAATACTATACTAACAGCTTTTATTAATTTTTTTTTTTTCTTCATGTACTGCAAAAACGCTAATTAAAAAAAAAATGCTTCAAAGGCTCCATGCACACTAGCGTTTTTCATAAACACAAAAAAAGCTAGAAAAAAACACTGCGTGAAAAATGCTGATAGTAGCATTTTTGTGCCAGCTTCTAGTACCATTTTAGTCACATTTAGAAACTTTTAGGAGCACTAGCATTTTATTAGCGTTTTTGCAGTACATGAAGATAAAAATAAATAAATTAAAAGCTGTTAGTAGCATTTTAGTAGCATTTAGAAGCAGTTGGGAGCGTTCAGCGTTTTTAGAAGCATTCAGCGTTTTTTTCTGCTGGAGAAACTCTCCGAAAAACTCTACAAAAAATGTATTTTTCTGCTCCTAGATGCCGAAGCTCAAAAAACACTAATAGCCTTAAGTAATAATGTGCATGGACAGACATATAGGCTAACACTATTTAGCTTCTAGGAGCAGAAAAAAGCTAATAATTGCTTCTAGGAGCTTAAAAAAACACTAGTGCGCATGAAGCCCAAATGCTTCTAAAATGCTACTAGAAGCTGGCACAAAAATGCTATTATCAGTATTTTTCATACAGCGTTTTTTTTATTTTCTAACTTTTTTGAGCTTATGAAAAATGCTACTGTGCATGGAGCCTTATGTAGCGGTGCCCCCGTTGGGGCTGCTAAGTGTTGTGGTTTGTCTGTCACCCTGTCCAGCCCGGCATTCACTCTCAGGCACTTCGTGACATAAAGCAGTCAGTGAACTTTGTTTTTTTTATATATTATTTAGGGCAGGGGTCTTCAAACTATGGCCCTCCAGTTGTTCAGGAACTACAATTCCCATCATGCCTAGTCATGTCTGTGAATGTCAGTGTTTTACAATGCCTCATGGGATATGTAGTTCCATAACAGCTGGAGGACCGTAGTTTGAGGATCTCTGATTTAGGGGAATAACTTGGATGGGGATGGGAGATATGGGTTGCCCAGCACAAATACTCAGTAATTGGTTTTGGGGCAACTATGTACACTCCCTGTACATACTCCTTCAGCCTCCTTCTGCACATCACTTGCAAATTGCTTGAAGCCTATCACTCCTTACTCCTCCAGCACATCTCTTGCTGCAGACTGTTGCTTTAGTCACCTCCAGCACATCTCTTGGTTCCCAGGATCAGCTAGCACATATTGTTGGTTGGGCCTCACACTTGCTCAGCCAGGCCCTAAGTAAACGCCCTTTTGAAGGCAGGTCCCGCGGGCCCTATACTGTAGCAGAAAGTCCTCATGCTAGCTGTCCTCACTATGGCTACTGATCCCAGTCAGCCCTCTTCAGGCCCTGCCAGCCCTCATGGCTGCAGCTGCCTTTTTCCACTGCCCATACCACAGTCCACTTTTCTGGTTCTGCACCCATCTTTGACTGCAAGCTCCCAGTCCTCCCCAGCGTGCCTCTCCAGTCCTCCTGACTGTGCCTCACTCACCAGCCCTCCTGGCTGTGACCAGTTGTCCTCCCTGGAGTCTCTCAGCAGTGCACTCTCCCACTGTCCTCTCCTTGCCCTCTCTCTCGTGCCTCCGGTCCAGGACCTTTTCACGTGTTCTTGGAAGTGGTCCCGACTGCACCTGAGCCAAGGCCCAAGGTCACCCCCCCCAGACTTGGGAGCTTCCTCAGTACAATACAGTATTTGGAAATCCGACAGACTGTTTACATGTTGAATTTTAAAATCAGAGGTGTTCTGTCACATTAGCAAACCTGTGAGGTCAGCAGGTTTGCCGCTGCTTTTAAAATTTAACATCTAAACAATTCGTCGGATTTCCAAAAACTGTATTTAAGCATATAAGCTCAGTTTTGTGTTAAAAATAACTGTAATTTGCAAAACTCCGGTGGGTGTAACAAGATGTCCACTTGCCCCCTTCTCGGTGTATCATTACTATTGAGGAGTGCGGGGTGTAGCAAGATGGCGGCGATGGAATGTCACTTCCATTACCAATTCTGACGGGTCGCCATATCTGACGGAACACCGGGACCAGAATGCCAACTAATGAACATCTTCCTTCAGGATCCTTCTGCAGTCTAGGGGGATTGCTGGGACCTGCAGTCCCCCCTGAAGATGCCAATCCTGGATACTACCATCATGGACCCAGTCAGTTATGGACTTTATTTAGTGCAGGTATGCTGGGGCAGACACGACTCTGAGTTAGGGATTAGTTGCCTTGGTTTGACTGTCATGCCAAGTTATTAAAGTAATGGTTCTGAAACTTTGCCTTTGCCTGGTCTAAAGTTACTCAAAGGGGTGTAATGCAAGTAACCAACACACATAGTCCACAGTTCGGGTCAGCTAAGCACATTGAAGACAGCAGTACATGAGTGAGATACAAGTGTTACCAAGGGTAATGAAGGATTTTCTAGCAGCCTGTCGTAAGTGTGTACATGTGGCAGAAGGCATAGCCTCTTGCAGGAGGAGTTGTTGTCGGCATTCTCTCCATGAGAAGGTCTGTCTCCCATAGCAACGTGAGCAGATCGGCCCTGCAAGGGTCTTCAGCTTGTGCACAGGTATGGAAGAGGAAGAGTTAAGTGAAGTGTACACATTGAGTCCGCACTACGTGCACGGCATGACACCTAACCGTCACTGGGAGATAGATAGCAGTGATAAGCTGGACAGGTGGAGAGGGCATTGGCTCTGCGTGTTCCTCCTACATGCATCAGTGACTGTGGTGGTGTATATTAACCACTTGCTTACTGGGCACTTAAACCCTCCTCCTGCCCAGACCAATACTCAGCTTTCAGTGCTCTCACTCTTTGAATGACCAATGCGCAGTCATACAACACTGTACCCAAATTACATTTTTATCATTTTTTCCCCCACAAATCTCCTCTGTGGTTTTTATTTTTTGTTAAAAAAATTTAAATACACAGAATTTAAAAAAAAAAAAAAAAACGTTTTATATTTTGTTATAGAATTTTGCAAACAGGTAATTTTTCTCCTTCATTGATGTACACTGATGAGGCTGCACTGATGGGCACCGATAGGCTGCACTTTTGGGCTGCACTGATGGGCACCGATGGGCTGCACTGATGGGCACCGATAAGGCGGCACTGATGGGCACCGATAAGGCAGCACTGGTGGACACTGATAGGTGGCACTGGTGGGCACTGAGAGGTGGCACTGGTGGGCACTGAGAGGTGACACTGAGAAGTGGCACTGATGGGTGGCACTGAAGGGCATTGATAGGTGGCACTGGTGGGCACTGAGAATTGGCACCAATAGGTGGCACTGATAGGTGGCACTGATAGCTGGCAGTGATGGGCACTGATAGGTGGCAGTGATGGGCACTGATGGGTAGCAGTGATGGGCACTAATAGGTGGCAATGATGGGCACTGATCAGCACTGGTAGGTGACACTGATAAGTATCACTGCTAGGTGGCACTGATAAGGCACTGATTGGCACCACTGGTGGGCATTGATAGGTGGCACTGTTTTGCACTGGTGGGCACTGGCGGGTGGCACTGGCAGGTGTCACTGGCAGGCGGTACTGGTGAGGCGAATGTGCCTCTTCCGATGTCCCTTGCACAAAAGCCGGTGATCAGCTTTGTTTTTCTCCTGACAGTGTGAGGAGAAAAAAAAAAGATTACCGAGCTTTTGTTTGCATCACATGATCAGCTGTCATTGGTTGACAGCTGATCACGTGGTGGGGCCGGGATTGGCCCCTTACATGGACCTGTGATCACCCGAGTCTCTGACTTGGTGATGACAGCGTGCGCCGTGCATGCCTTACAGGGGGCGCGTGGGGAGCGTGCAAAGGGGGGACGTCTATTGACGGCCTCCCGGCAAAGTATATCCGCGCTGTAGCCGTCATTAGGCTATAGCGCGGATGGGAAGTGGTTAAAGAGGAAGTAAGGTCTTCCTTTTTTTCTATAATAAGGCTTACCTGTAGGTACTGTAAAAATCTCCTAAACTTGCACCGTTTAGGAGATATTTACTATATACGCAAATGCCTTCGGCGCATGCGCTCTGAGGAAATGACCGCCCGTGCCTTCTCTTCAGGGCCGTGTGCCATGACTGGTGGCTCCCGGGCACATTCGCAGGAGTGACTTCATCGCTGCTCCGGACAGTCACAGCGGCGGAGCCCGCGAACCGGGAAGAAACACGGGGGAAAATGTCCGCCGTCTCAGCGGTGTGCAGGCTCCACTGAGAGAGCTTAATTCTAAGGTAAGTATTTCATAATGAGCTAGTATGCAATGCATACTAGCTCATTATGCTTTTGTCTTACAGTTTTTTTTATAGGGTTTACAACCTCTTTAACATTAAGAGACTTTACTAGAGTTCAGTCATCTGTACAAGTAAAGTTACCCCAGGTGTAAGGCAGTGACCCTGTTCAAGGTGCCTAGCGTAGCCCAGAAGAACCCACCCCAGGGTAGGCCTCCTATCTCACCCTTACTTGACGCCCTACCCTTCCAAGCACACCTTCCCAGTGAAAACTGTCTT
Source organism: Aquarana catesbeiana (assembly GCF_042186555.1). NCBI lineage: Eukaryota > Metazoa > Chordata > Amphibia > Anura > Ranidae > Aquarana > Aquarana catesbeiana. The sequence goes on along the minus strand of NC_133334.1, from coordinate 54,537,288 downwards.
AAAATGTATTTATTCTCTAGTTTTGATAAAAAAGATATTTAACCGAAGCAGCACACTCTTGGGAAAGAGACCTGGGTATAGAACTGACAGCAGAAGACTGGGAGATGATTCATACTACCCTCCACAAAGGCTCCTTTAATTACTTTTGCAATTGGACTCAATGAAGGTGTAGGTGAGCCTGCACTCCTTGCAGTTCTAAATTAATGTATTGATCCTATCTTCAGTTTTTAATTATTTGCACTGAAAGCCATAGATTTACCTGTATAAAATCTCTGTGATGTCATCAAATGTTCCTAAATATGTCCTCCCGCAGCACCAGCCCAGGGGTGGGATCTCCAGGGTGCAGCTCAGCATTCATTGCAAACTGATTTACCCTTGGATGAGTAGCTACTCACCCTTTGACAGCAAAATGGAACCAAAGAGGTAATGCTAATAGAATTTAATATCACACGGTCTTGCCTTTCAGAACCAAGTTTATAAAATAAAACTGAGTTATACTTCAACAGCACAGATCTTACCTTAGTTGGAAAGGTTTGTCGATGGGTACACGTCTTTTCATATACCCTTCATTCTGGTACCAACTGCTGGGGCTGGAGGTCCTGTTTTCCATAGGTATAATGGTGTTCTGAAACTCACTACCACAATTTCCAGAATTACAGCCCCAGGAAAATCTATATGATGGGCCAGTGAATGCTGTTTCGTATTTTAAATCAACCTAAAAAACAGCATAACAAAAATATTCAGTTCCAATCTGTTCACTCTACTCTATCCTCCTGTCAGCATGTTCCTGGTCAGTAGATTTGCACAGCAGCACAGCCTAATGAGCTGCTAGTGTTGGTCATCCCTTTTAGTGCTGGACAGTGGACATACTGTAGGTAGATGTACCAAATGGGAGTTATGGGAGTATGTTATAGGCCCCCTAACCTGAGTGAGGAGGCGGAGGTGGACCTACTATCACAATTTGGATTAGCAGCAAGGAAGGGAAGTGTTATCATAATGGGGGATTTTAATTATCCAGACATAAACTGGACAGAGGGAACCACACATTTGTCTAAGGCTCGCCAATTCCTAAATGTCTTGCAGGGCAATTTCATGGGTCAGATGGTAGACGCACCAACTAGAAATAAAGTGTTACTAGATCTACTGATTACCAACAATACAGACCTGATCACGGATGTGGAAATACAGGGCAATTTAGGAAACAGCGATCACAAGTCAATTGGCTTCAGTATAAATCACACAAATAGGAAACATAAGGGGAATACAAAGACACTGAATTTAAAAAGAGCCAACTTCCCTAACCTAAACGAACCTTGCTAGAAGGCATAAATTGGCATAAAATCTTAGGAACAAAGAACATGGAGGAGAGATGGGTTTACTTTAAGAGCATATTAAATAAGGGCATTAGCCAGTTCATCCCATTGGGTAAAAAATTTAACCACTTAAGGACCGAGCCTCTTTCTGAGATTTGGTGTTTACAAGTTAAAAACAATTTTTTTGCTCGAAAATTACTTAGAACCCCCAAACGTTATAATTTTTTTTTCTAACACCCTAGAGAATAAAATGGCGGTCGTTGCAATACTTTTTGTCACACCGTATTTGTGCAGCGGTCTTATGCCATGTACACACGAGCGGACTTTTCGACCGGGCTGATCCGACGGACTTTCGGCGGACTTCCAATGGACTTTCCCAATGAACGGACTTGCCTACACATAATCACACCAAAGTCCGACGGATTCATATGTGATGACGTACGACCGAACTAAAATAAGGAAGTTGATAGCCAGTAGCCAATAGCTGCCCTAGCGTCGGTTTTCGTCCATCGGACTAGCATACAAACGAGCAGACTTTTCAATAGGAACTGGGTCCGGCGGAGTTCCGACGTAAAGATTTGAAACATGTTCCAAATCTAAAGTCCGTCAGATTTTCGACCCGAAAAAGTCCTCTGCAGGTCTGATGAAGCCCACACACAGTCGAATTGTCCGCCGGACTTGGTCCGGCGGACCAGTCCGGTCAAAAAGTCAGCTCGGGTGTACGCGGCATAACAAGCGCACTTTTTTGGGAAAAAATGAACTTTTTTGGATTAAAAAATAAAACAACAGTAAAGATAGCCCAGTTTTTTTATATTGTGAAAGATAACGTTACGCCTTGTAAATTGATACCCAACATGTCACGCTTCAAAATTGCATGGAATGGCAACAAAATTTTACCCTTAAAAATCTCCATAGGCAACATTTAAAAAATTCTACAGGTTGCATGTTTTGAGTTACAGAGGAGGTCTAGGGCTAGAATGATTGCTCTCACTCTAACAATCGCGGCGATACCTCATATGTGTGGTTTGAACGCCGTTTTCATATGCTGGCACTGCTCACTTATGCGTTCGCTTCTGCACACAAGCTCGGCGGGACAGGGCGCATTTAATTTTTTTTTCTTATTTATTTTACCTTTTATTTTTAACTGTTCTTTAAAAAAAAATTATTGGGTTACTTTTATTCCTATTACAAGGAATGTAAACATCCCTTGTAATAGAAAAAAAGCATGACAGGACCTCATATCTCATACTTAGACCTCAGAACTCAGATCTTATATTTAGACTAAAATGCAATAAAAAAAAAAAATATTTTTTTTAATGTCATTTAAAAAAAAAAAAGAAATAGTCCCTTTAAGAGCATTGGGCGGAAGTGACGTTTTGACGTCACTTCCACCCTGCAATGATATGGAGACGGGTAGGGGCCATCTTCCTCTCACTCGTCTCCATGTCACATAAGGGAGCAGACGCGATCGCCTCCGCCGGCGGCTCCAGTAAGCGGTGGAGGGTACCGGAGAGCGGCGGGAGGGGGGGCCCTCTCCAGCCGCCGATAAAAGTGATCTTGCGGCGAATCCGCCACAGAGACCTCTTTAATCTTGAAGCGGACTGCCCACTCTTGAAGAGGATACCGGGGTTATGGTAGCTAGCTGCTACCATAACAACGGTAATCCTCTTCAAAGTAGTGACGCATAACAATGGCAGGCGGTCCGTAAGTGGTTAAAAGGGCAAAAAAAAGTCCTGGATGGCTTAACTCCAATGTAAAAATGCATATAAAAGCAAAAAAGAAGGTCTTCAAAAAATACAAGTTTGAGGGATCATCATCAGCATTCAGACTTTATAAAGAATGCAACAAGAAATGTAAGGGTGCAATTAGGGCGGCTAAGATGGAACACGAAAGACACATAGCGGGGGAGATCAAAAATAAAATCCCAAGAAATTCTTTAAGTATATAAACAGTAAAAAAGGGAGGACAGACCATATTGACCCCGTAAAGAATGAGGAAGGACATCTGGTTACAAAGGATGGGGAGATGGCGAAAGGAATTGAATTTATTCTTCTCCTCAGTCTTCACAAGGGAATCAGGGGGCTTCAGTAACCAAAACTGAAGTGTCTATCCCCATGACACATCACAGGAAGCCCCCTTATGGCTAACAGAGGACAGACCCTTCCAGCCTAACCCCTCAGTAGAAACATCCCCATCACAGACATCCCCAGAGCAAACTTCCCTCCCAGCCTAACCCCTTATTACAAACCCCCAAGTACAGATATCCCCCAGTACAGACATCCCCCAGTACAGATATCCCCCAGTACAGACATAAGACATCCCCCAGTACAGACATCCCTCAGTACAGACATAAGACATCCCCCAGTACAGACCCCCCTCCCAGCTTAATCCCGCTGTGCAGACCTCCCCAGTACAGATCCCCTCTGCCAACATATTACAAACTCCCAAGTACAGACACCCCCAAACACAGATATCCCCCTGTACAGACAACCCCCAATACAGACTCCATCCCATCCTGAAGTCGATCAGGATCCATCAGCCTGATGGATTTTTTCATGCAGGCTATACACGCCGGCAGTGATTATTGTGTTCTGCCAACACGAATAGTGCTGGGACTCCCCCATCAACACTGACTATGCTAAGGGAGGAAAAAAAGAAAATTGCATAATCTATGAGCTGCTTTAGTGTTTTGACACTTATGTATACTTCAATTATATTGAAAATATATACTGTATATTATATATATATATATACAGTATATACACTATATTACCAAAAGTATTGGGACACCTGCCTTTATACGCACATTAACTTTAATGGCATCCCAGTCTTAGTCCGTAGGGTTCAATACTGAGTTTGCCCACCCTTTGCAGCTATAACGGCTTCATATTTGTGAGAACAGGCACTACTGATGTTGGATGAGAATGCTCACAATCTCCGCTCTAATTCATCCTAAAGGTGTTCTATCGAGTTGAGGTCAGGACTCTGTGCAGGTCAGTCAATTCCTTCACCCCAAACTCGCTCATCCATGTCTTTATGTATCGGATTTTCCTTGTGTAAATGGGGAAATCCACATATGCTTCTACACACTACAAGTACATACCATGTTACTGGTTCAAATTACAATTATAACTCCAAAATCAACTACACAAAGGAAACCTATCACATGAAAAACATATATGTTGCCATTACTGACCCCTCCTTACAAAAATGCTAGTTGACTGGCTGTCATGCTAACACATTTACTTCAATACTTTCAATCACTGAGCTAGAAACGTTTAATAAGAATATGGATTCCAGGAGGAATTGAAGCAAGTGGGTAAGCCAGCAATGTAATACTTCCCCAGATGACAGTTGGTCTGATAAAACAGATGACAGTTTTATCTTTTGTAAACCTCAATCTAAAATGTGAAAATCTTATACATATATTTACCAAAATCAGGAAATCTTACCACCCATCCGTTTGAATACTTCTCACGTGCTCTGAATGACATAGACCCACCCTGCATGTGGGACCCCAGTACAGCATTGATGACCGACACATAGAGAATCAACACTTCCCGTCCTGCCATCTCTGCTCATCTGAGTCTACTTGTTGACGCAGCACCAAACTTATAAATATATATATATATATACTATATAATACCTTATTGACAGATTAATGGCTTATTATCTGTGCTGGGAGAGAAATTCCCACAATAATAATATCATAATGTATAATGACATATCCACTGATAAACGTGTTTAGAATGTATTTCATATCAAATGAGGAAGCAATTTGTTACATGAGATAAAACATTTCACATGATTTGTATGTGCTGTAAATATTGCAATAGGCCAACACATACAGTATGCTTGCCATATATATATATATATATATATATATATATATATATATATATATATATATATATATATATATATATATATATATATATATATATATATATATATATATATATATTTATTTATTTATTACATTAATTGTAACACTATTGTAGCCAATACATCCCCACAGAAGGTGACGGCGTAATATGTTGCAAGTTAATAGTCTTTTTTCTTTCAGTTGCCTGTATAAATACATTATATGTGTATATACTGTATATATATATATATATATATATATATATATATATATATATATATATATATATATTTTTTTTTTATTCCCTTTATGCACTGTACACCAGCTGAAACTTCAAGTCACCCTTACAGTTGTATGATCAGCACTGCTTCTCTAAATGGGAAAGATCAGAAAGTAAATTGCAAATCACGCTAAATTATATGTGCAGTCCTTCATGCCTGAAATGATGAACTCTCTATTACCCCCTTTAAAGTGGATCTTTACTGTATCTGAGCACCACTAACCAAAAACACTATTTTATTCATTTTTAATATTGAAAGCAAACTCCCCCATCCATACATGTCTTCCTGCTTTACTTTGTTGAGAAAGCACTTTAAAAAAACACCCATCCCCCCCCCTAGCATTTCTGGCCGTGGCCATCTTGAGTAAGGGCAAATGTAACATTTACTTCCTGGAATCCATCTGCCCTTAGCTCAAGTATGCATGCATGCATGCAAGAGACTGTGCTTAGCTGAGAAAATCCCTCCTCTTCTCCTCCCCTCCTGAAGACTCCTGGGATGCATGACATCATTTGCCTAGGCAAGAAACCAGGAAGCAACTGAAGAAATGTAAAAATAGAGTTCAAAACAAGTAAATACAGTATGATATACTTTCCTACAGTGGCGGCTGGTGGGTTTTTCTTTTGGGGGGGCAGAAAACAAGCACCCCACCGCCCCTACCCGATCTAGGGCTTGCGGGCTGTGGTGTCCTCTCCTAATCTTCTGGGGTGCAGGCAGCAGCTCCGGTGTCCACTCCTCCCACGGCTTCCTCCGCTGTGTGTCTCCTCTCTGTTCCTCCTAAGCGCTAGGCATCCAATAGGATTCAAAACCAAAAGATATATACTGCGCTATCCCTTACAGTGTTCAGTAAACCAAAAACCAAAAAACCCGTGTCTATGAAAGACTCAAAAAAGTGTTAGTGCTGCTGCAACCCTAAATGTGAGACAACCTCCATTCCAAAATATTATACAAATATTTGCTGTGGGACCATCCTGGGGAGCTGGCTACATATGTAAAAGATCATCTATAATAACCGGTGTTACCAGAAAGACTCATTGTGGAGGTTCCAACCTTTAGCCAAGATATTGGCGGAACCTTATTCATAGGATGCATTTTTTCTAACTTAATGCGTATTCGGATTTGAGTGCCAGCTTAACATCCAGCGGACCCCCTGAGTAGAGACCCTAGGAGCCTTAATTTTGATAAAGACCCAGTGGCTGGGGGACACAGCCACCTGCATATACGATCTCCTTAAACAAGAGATCTAAATATCTGGTAAGGGGCAGATCGTTTTGTTTGGTGGAGGAATTTCCCTATTATCACATTCTCCAGGGTGACAACAGTGCATGCTTCACATCAACAGAAGAGTGGTGTTTTATATCAATATTATTGATGCCTTTTCATTCTTTTACTGGTGAAAGACATTTTTTAAAAAAAAGGAACATTTTTGTATGGACCTTGTTCAACATATTTGATGTCTGATTGCACATATACAAAAAAAGTAATCCTATATGTCACGTATTTATGGTAATTTGTGTATGTATATGTTATGGTCATTTAAATGGTTTTTGACCACAATCCAATAGGATTGCCTGGCACTTTGGCCAATCGGGAAACAGGTCTCACGACCTGCCTCCTGATTGGCGGGGAGGAACTTTAGTGTGAAAATAGGGAAAATGTATTCATTATCGTCACACAACTGGGTGGGCTCGGAGCGCATTGCTCTGCGCCCCGAGCCCACCCTTTTTTGAAGCCTATTAGAGCCTCTGGCTCTAATCAGGTGCTTCAAAAAACACTCCCCCCATTGGAATCCATAGTCTGGCACCCTGATATGTAGATCAGGGGGCCGGACGCATGGGTAGAGGGGGCGGTGCCCGTGTGCCCTCTATGGATGGGCTGCCACTGCTTTCCTATCCAGTTACTAATGCTAGCAGCATAAGGATAAAAAATGTTGAATAGGAGAGTAAAGTTCCACTTTAAGGTGTTAGATACCTTTGTATTGCTTTTATAAAAATTTGGAAAAAAGCAAGCATGTATGACAAGGTCCCAACAAAAGTTTCACCCATTTTTTTCTAATCTTGTGTGGCAAAAAATTGGTGAATTTTGGGTAAGTGAATGTCAGGTGAAATCATTGATAAATAGACCCCTATTTGTACATAACGTAGTTATTAATGTAGCCATTTTTTCTCAAGTTTTATTTATGATTTGTAAATATATATACAGTATCTCACAAAAGTGAGTACACCCCTCACATTTTTGTAAATATTTTATTCTATCTTTTCATGTGACAACACTGAAGAAATGACACTTTGCTACAATGTAAAGTAGTGAGTGTACAGCTTGTATAACAGTGTAAATTTTCTGTCCCCTCAAAATAACTCAACACACAGCCATTAATGTCTAAACTGCTGGCAACAAAAGTGAGTACACCCCTAAGTGAAGACGTCCAAATTGGGCCCAATTAGCCATTTTCCCTCCCGGGTGTCACGTGACTGGTTAGTGTCACAAGGTCTCAGGTGTGAATGGGGAGTAGATGTGTTAAATTTGGTGTTATCGCTCTCAATCTCTCATACTGGTCACTGGAAGTTCAACATGCCATCTAATGGCAAAGAACTCTCTGAGGATCTGAAAAAAATAATTGTTGCTCTACATGAAGATGGCCTAGGCTATAATAAGATTGCCAAAACCCTGAAACTGAGCTGCAGCACGGTGGCCAAGCCATACAGCGGTTTAACAGGACAGGTTCCACTCAGAACAGGCCTCGCCATGGTCGACCAAAGAAGTTGAGTGCACGTGCTCAGCGTCATATCCAGAGGTTGTCTTTGGGAAATAGACATATGAGTGCTGCCAGCATTGCTGCAGAGGTTGAAGGGGTGGGGGGTAGCCTGTCAGTGCTCAGACCATACGCCGCACACTGTATCAAATTGGTCTGCATGGGTGTTGTCCCAGAGGGAAGCCTCTTCTAAAGATGATGCACAAGAAAGCCCACAGTTTGCTGAAGACAAGCAGACTAAGGACATGGATTACTGGAACCAAGTCCTGTGGTTTGATGAGACCAAGATAAACTTATTTGGTTCAGATGGTGTCAAGCGTGTGTGGCGGCAACCAGGTGAGGAGTACAAAGACAAGTGTGTCTTGCCTACAGTCAAGCATGGTGGTGGGAGTATCATGGTCTGTGGCTGCATGAGTGCTGCCAGCACTGGAGAGCTACAGTTCATTGAGGGAACCATGAATGCCAACATGTACTGTGACATACTGAAGCAGAGCATTATCCCCTCCCTTCGGATACTGGGCCACAGGGCAGTATTCCAACATGATAACGACCCCAAACACACCTCCAAGACAACTGCCTTGCTAAAGAAGCTGATGGTAAAGGTGATGGACTGGCCAAGCATGTCTCCAGACCTAAACCCTGTTGAGCATCTGTGGGGCATCCTCAAATGGAAGGTGGAGGAGGGCAAGGTCTCTAACATCCACCAGCTCCGTGATGTCGTCATGGAGGAGTGGAAGAGGACTCCAGTGGCAACCTGTGAAGCTCTGGTGAACTCCATGCCCAAGAGGGTTAAGGCAGTGCTGGAAAATAATGGTGGCCACACAAAATATTGACACTTTGGGCCCAATTTGGGCATTTTCACTTAAGAGTGTACTCACTTTTGTTGCCAGCAGTTTAGACATTCATGGCTGTGTGTTGAGTTATTTTGAGGGGACAGCAAATTTACCCTGTTATATAAGCTGTACACTCACTACTTTACATTGTAGAAAAGTGTCATTCCTTCAGTGTTGTCACATGAAAAGATATAATAAAATATTTACAAAAATGTGAGGGGTGTACTGACTTGTGTGAGATACTATATATATATATATATATATATATATATATATATATATATATATATAAAATAGCACCCAAACACCCAATGTATTTGCAGGTGCAGGAAATCGCATTGTGCAAAAAGCACCTTGCGATTTCCCTCCGGCTGCGGTTTTAAAAAGACGCAGGTGGGGGGAGGAGCTGATGCCCAAGATGGCCACGTAGGGAGATCGAGGGGCAGACACGCTGCAGATGCTGCAGATGCCGTAGAGTAGGAGGGCCTGGCCAGCTGATACACATGCCTAACTACTAGGCTGAGCGCTAGAGGCTACCTCTGACAGAGACCGAGCCATCCGATAAGAAGCCGTCACAATTGGAGCGGTGTTGTGAAGAGGCGTAAGTAGATCAGGGAGATCGAGGAAGGAACGGTACCTGTTGGGTGCTGGGAGTGGGACCGAGGACGGAGCCGAGAGATGGTGCGAAGCCGTGCGGGAGTCTCTGCCTGTCTGCATACACAGGCGGTAGGGGCGGCTCGCTGGGAGGACGCGCACTCCGGTGGAGGTTCTCGGGACACAAACAACAGGGATCAGAAAGACCAGGTGATCTCCCGGCTTTCAGTCTACATAGTCTACATAGAGGAAACTTCAGCTGCAGGGGCGTCACGGCATACCAGGTATGACTATGGAAGATATGTAGAGTAACAGCGAAATCTGCATAAAGACTGTGTAAGACTGTATAAGAAATTATAAAGTGCTGTAGTTTCTAAACTTTCTTGAAAGAGTGTCACTGAGAAGATTAAAGGGCTCTGTGCAAGTACAAACATTTATGGGGCATGTGGAGTTTATTAGAAGAGGATAACTCAATATATGTGGCACAATAATACTAAGCAAGAGCTAAGGCTGATAAGCAATCACAAAAACACATAAAATAACCATTCTACAAAAGAGAAGATAGATAGTAGCTCTAATAAAAATATGGCACCCAAGAAAGGAAATAAAACACCTCAGCTTCAAAAGAACAAGAAAGATAAAATAGAAAGTAAAAATAAAAACCCTACAGGGGCTCAATCTACACAAACAGCGGATATAAAGGAAATCTTTCAACAATTACAACTACAATCGCCCCGAACAATTCAAGCTTTACATACATCACAGGAAATCTCAAACATTGAGGAAATATCGGCAACATCTAGATCGTCAGGGGAAGAGCAAATGGTCCATCCCAGAAATAGCTCACCAATAGACACAACAGGCTCTTTAAGTGAACAAAAGGAAGAGGACAAGGAAAACTGGGATATGAGAACATACATTTAATCTCTCCCAACTAGAGCAGATATGGACCAATACGTGCACAGATTGGAAAAAACATACAAAATAGAGATTCAAGAGCTCAAGATATCCACAAAAGATGCACAAGAAAAAACATCTAAATTAGATAACAGAGTTTCAAAAACAGAACAAGAACTAACGAAGATAAAAGAAAAAATACAAAAACAAGGGAATCAAATAAATCAACTAATAAATAGCCTAGACGAACAAGAAAATAGAAGCCGAAGATCCAACATAAGAATCAGAGGTTTAAAGGAAGAAGTGAATGCTAAAGATCTTATAACAACGTTACAAAAAATCTTTCAGGAAATAATTCAGGATATGGATGTAAAAGATCTGATAATAGACCGTGCAGGAATAAGGAGAGTAGATCCTAGTAAGATCATCTGTAAGATGCACTATGCTCACATAAAAGACAGAATCATGCTAGCAGCACGTCAAAATAAAAATATCCAGCATGAGGGAGATCCGTTACTATTCTTCCAAGACCTATCGAAATATACATTGGATCGGAGGAGAGCACTAAAACCCCTGGTGGAACAACTCAGAAAGAATAATTTGCAGTATAGATGGAAATTTCCATTTCAACTACAGGCTCAAAGAGAGGAATCAACTGCAACATTCAGTGATTTGGAAGATCTACCACAGTTTTTGGCAACTCTTAAATTATCAGAAATAGAACTGCCGGACTGGCCCGTTTCTTATATGAAATTGCCTAGAAAGTTTTGAAGAGCAGTGTGTGGGGGAGAGGGGGGTGGGGGAGGATGGGTTATAAATAATTATTAACTATTTAATTAAATAAGAAGTAGGTACAATAAAAGTAAATAATTTTTTTTGGGGGGGGGGGGAGGAATTTGTAGTATGGGGGGTTCCCCCCCCTTTTTTTTTTTTTATAAATAATGTAATGATATAGCACAAATATGGTAGATATTTTGGTAGGATGTTTGCACTATTTTTGGTAGGTGGTTAGCACAATGCAAAACGTTATTATGTAACATCACTGTAGAGATCGACAGATTTGACACTGAGAGGGTTGGGGGAAATGTGGAATTGAGGGGGGGGGGGGGTGTTTTTTTTTTTATCACAATATAGAAATATAGATGTTAATTGGGTAATCTTTTAGAATATTTTGGTTGACACTAAGCACATGTTATACAGAGGGAATACACCAGGTCGATTTGACACGGGTTGTGCACGAGTGATTAAAGATGTTGGTTTAGGAATATAGGCACAAATATAGAAGTTTAGAATGAAGATGTAGCCGGATTTCAAATAATAATATGATTAGGACGGGTGCTAAGGGTCTTTCCCCGTTGGGGGTCATAAAGGGGAGAGAGGAGAAAGAAAAAATAAGGGAAGGAAGAATTTTTCTTTTTTTTCCCCCTCTTTTCTCCTCTCCCCTCTCCCTCTCCCTTCTTGCTGCGTCTCTGTATCCCCCCCCCCCCCCCGCGGTGACGGAAAGAAACTTCCCTCGTGGCGGGACGGGATGGAGAGGGGAATATAGATAAATGTATGAGATGTGTAAGTTTTGAGATGTATATGTTTAGAGAGACCTCTCCTGTGTCCCCCCTCACCCACGCTCTACTTTCTTCCCTTCCTGTTAGCTCAGGATGAGGATATGGTGAATAGTCAGCAGAGAGGGAGGAAGGAAAAGGTGAAATTAAGGGAAAAAAAAAAAAAAAAAAGATATTAAACTTTAAAAATGCAGCGTGCGCCACCGATAGAGCGGTGGATCTTGGACGTCGGTGTCCGGTGACCCCTTTATAGGGAACTTACTTTAGTTAGTAAGACAGACTTTATATAAGTCAAATAGCTTTAGGGTAGTTCGGGTGTTGGGTGTGAGTGTGTGTCCTTTCTATTTTTTTTTTTTTTTTTGTGTTTGTCCCTTCGGACTTTGAAATATGAAAATATGCTCTTACAATATTAGAGGCCTTAACTCAGCAACAAAAAGGTCTCAGGTTCTATACTCTCTCCATAAACAAAAAGTTGGTGTGATATTTTTCCAGGAGACGCATTTCCGCACGGACCATGTCCCTAAGAGCCCTTGCACACTGGGGTGGGGGGCGGCATCGGCGGTAAAACGCCGCTATTATTAGCGGCGTTTTACCGTCGGTATGCGGCCGCTAGCGGAGCGGTTTTACCCCCCGCTAGCGGCCAAGAAAGGGTTAAATACCACCGCAAAGCGCCTCTGCAGAGGCGCTTTGCCGGCGGTATAGCCGCGCCGTCCTATTGATTTCAATGGGCAGGAGCGGTAAAGGAGCGGTATACACACCGTTCCTTCACTGCTCCGAAGATGCTGCTAGCAGGACTTTTTTTACCGTCCTGCCAGCGCATCGCTCCAGTGTGCAAGCCCTCGGGGCTTGCACACTGGAATGAAAGTAGCGGCACTTTCGGGGCGGTTTGCAGGTGCTATTATTAGCGCAATAGCGCCTGCAAACCGCCCCAGTGTGCAAGGGCTCTAACCTACAAAATAGATTTTACACTACATGGTATCATGACTCCTTTATGTATTCAAAATCAAAAGGTGTCTCTATTGCAATACATAAGACAATACCACATCAAGTGCTGGAAGAATGGCGTAATAGAGATGGAAGAGCAATACTACTCAAACGTATTATTTTCGGTAAAAAATATACTTTTATCAACATATACTTACCTAATCAAGGTCAGCATAAAGTAGGAACACAAATGTTAAAGGAGCTTATGGAAAAGGCAGAGGGGATAACAATAATTGGGGGAGACTTTAACTTTGTTCTGGACAAAGAGAAGGATACTACAGCACCTTCAGTAGTACAGTTGGGTAGGGAGAAAAAACATTTTTTAGAAACAATGGCAAAATATCAGTTGATTGATATTTGGAGGGTAATACATCCAATGGAAAAAGATTTTACGTTCCACTCAAAAGTTCATGGGACATACCATAGACTGGATTTTTTTTTGATAAACCAATTGGGGATGGAGGTAACCTTATCTACCGAGATAGGTAGCTCGTTATGGTCAGATCATGCGCCAGTATTTTTGGTATTGGACCCACTTAAGAGTAGAAGTAGTAGGGGAAATTGGAAGCGTAATGATAATTTGCTGTATGATGAGAAATGTGTGACAGAAATTAGAAAGGCAATAACAGACTTTTTACACGACCACATAAAAGACACCACATCTTTGCCGAACCAGTGGGAAGCATTAAAATGTGTAATTCGAGGGTTTTTTATAAAACATGAGGCCAGACTGAAAAAACTAAAAGGTAATAGAATGATGCAACTATTAAAAGAAATACCCAAAATAGAAACCCAACATAAACAAAACCCAACACGTGAAATATTAATTGTATTAACGGAAATGAAAACAGAATTAAAAACACTGATAAACGAGCAAACACTACATATAAGGGATCGCAACCGTTCCTTATATTATCAGCAGGGTAATAAACCAGGTAAACTTCTTGCAAGGGCTCTGCGCCATCAGGGCAATGTATTGCCTATTGTCAAGATCAAGTCAGAAAAAGGAGACATGAGGTACGACTCAAAAGAGATACTAAAGGAGTTTCAGACTTTTTACACGAAATTATAGAACATACCTAATTATGGCACAATTAGTGATCCGGAGGGATTCCAACAAAATATTTATCAACATGTAAGAGAAACTGCACTCCCTGTACTAGCACCGATAGAAACGGTACAATTAGATCGGGATTTCTCGGAGACTGAGATACAAAATGTAATCGATGCATTAGTACCTGGGAAAAGCCCAGGCCCTGATGGCTTTACCCCAAGATTCTATAAAACATTTAAAGAAGAACTTACCCCCATTATGAAGCGGACTTTTAATGCAGTATCCACATCAGTGCCTTTTGTCCCACAAAGTATGCAGGCCTATATTTCACTTATACCCAAACCAGAGAAAGATCTTTGACAGGTATCCTTTCCCACTTCCAGGAATCCAGGCCGCGGCCCGTGACGTCAACGCGGGGCTCCCTCCTGCTTCCTCCTGCCTCCCCCGGCCAGTAGGAGAGAGGAGCGGGGCCTCGCGCATGCGCAGTAGGGTTCCCGGCATGAAGCTGATAGGCTACACTACTGGGTACTCTTACCCGCAATGGTGGCAGCAGCACCCGACAGCTGATGGAAACATCAGCTGCGGTGCCGACATTGCGGGACTCCAGGACAGGTAAGTGTCCGATTGTTAAAAGCCAGCAGCTGCTGGCTCTTAATTTTTTTTTTTGGGCGGAGCACCACTTTAAGCATTTTAAGCATATTTCCAGTTGATCTACAGCTAATTCTAAAATACATAAAATGAAGGAAACAATATCAGTTGCTTCAGAGTTTTATTACATATTTTTAGACATACAGCAAAATCAATGCAGTTTTCTAAACATAAAATTATGTTTTTCATAGTTTGTTAAGAGTTGCCTAAAGGAAAGGTGTCAGGACGTAAACATGGGGGCTGCCATTAAAGGACTCCTTCTGCAAATTACATCAATACTCATATTCTATTGCTGACCTGGGACAAGCATTGTGGCAAGGATTAAGCATTAAGACTTCCAGCAGAGGTAGTGCAACGACACACGGTCGGATTTTCCGACGTGAAATGTTCGATGGGAGCCAGTTGTCGGAAATTCTGACCGTGTGTAAGCTCCATCGGACATTTTCCATCGGAATTTCCGTCACACAAAATTTGAGACCTGGATCTCAAATTTTCCGACAACAAAATCCGTTGTCGTAAATTACGATCGTGTGTACACAATTCCGACGCACAAAGTTCCACGCATGCTCGGAATCAAGCAGAAGAGCCGCACTGGCTATTGAACTTCCTTTTTCTCAGCTCGTCGCACCGCGTTCTTGACATTCTGACTTTACGACAAGATTTGTGTGACCGTGTGTATGCAAGACAAGTTTGAGCCAACATCCGTCGTAAAAAATCCCAGGATTCTGTTGTCGGAATGTCCGATCGTGTGTACAGGGCATAACACTAAATGGCTGCTAACATGCTTGGGACAAACATAGATCTATACTCAGACAAAAAAGTTAACAAAAAAACAAGACAAAAAACAAACACAAAAAAAACGGGCAGACTCGATGGGTTACTTTTTTCTGCCGTCAGTTTTCTATGTTTCTATTTTAATTTTTGGACCTGTCTACTTGTTCTAGGTCAGCTCATAAATTCTTAGATGTGGTGGCTGCATTATGTTTATTTTTTAGTTTCTTTTTCCTTTTATTTTCACCTGGTCATTTGGCCAGTAAGTCTGTTGATTTTCTTCCTTTATAAGTACCAAGCTGTGCAACAAAAGTGGTAGTAAGAGGTTTGAGACAAATCATGTACCACTGACAGGGGTGCTTACAATAACCAGCTTTAATTCATTTATGTAAAACTTTAATCCCAGAAGAAAAAAACATTGCTGTAATTGCTTAACCACTTCAATACCGGGCATTTTCACCCCCTTCCTGCCCAGGTCAATTTTTAGCTTTCAGCGCTGTCACACATTGAATGACAATTGCACGGTCATGTGACATTGTACCAAAATAAATTTTGATAATTTTTTTCCCCACAAATGGAGCTTTCTTTTGGTGGTATTTGATCACCTCTGCGTTTTTTATTTTTTGCGCTATAAACGAAAAAAGAGCGACAATTTTGAAAAAAAATGCAATATTTTTTACTTTTTGCTATAATAAATATCCCCCAAAAATATATAAAAAAACATTTTTTTCCCTCAGTTTAGGCTGATACGCATTCTTCTACATATTTTTGGTAAAAAAAAAAAAAAATCGCAATAAGCGTTTATTGATTGGTTTGCGCAAAATGTATAGCATCTACAAAATAGGGAATAGTTTTATGGCATTTTTATTAATAATTTTTTTTTTTATTACTAATGGTGGCGATCTTTTTTATTCGTGACTGTGACATTGCAGCGGACAGATCGGACAATTTTGACACTATTTTGGGACTGTGACAGACCTAGCCGGGAGAGAGACTTTTGGAGGGGACTGAATGCTAGCCTCTTGCCGATCGATCGTGGGCCCTGGCATTTGGGGGAACGGTGCTCTTTGTGAGCTGTATGCCTGGGGACCCTTGAGGTGGTATTACTGTGGATTCGGGTTCTGGTCCCCCAGGACACACAGACTCTGGGGACCCTGGATTTGCCATATTAGAAATAGTGGCTGATTCATAATGCTGGGACAAATACTGTTAGGAGATGCTGATGTCAATTCCAGCCACCTGTCTGTCTGTTGCCTGCTAGAATGTGTATTGTAAATAAGTCTCTAGTATGGGATCTAAGAGTCATTAGATCCCCATTGTTGTTTGTGTTAAATAACTCTGCTATTGTGTGAAAAAGAGTTCGGTGTGGATTTGTGATAATGTTGATTGGGTTTTCTGAGCTGCAAGACGGCCAGTCTGGCCTAAAGATCATGTCTGAGTCATCTAGGCTGTCTAAAGGGATTAGTTAATTAGCCCATGTTAATTAGGTTTCTGGTCACAGGTGTATGTTCAGAGTAATATGAGCAGGAGGTATACACCTCCTCTTTTACTGTATAAAAGAGCCTGTATTTTTCAATAAAAGAGATTCCTGGTTGAACTTACATACAGCCTGCCTGGTGTTTGTTCTGAGCTACACAACTGGATTAGAACGTCACATAGCTGTAGTTCTAGTCCTGGAGCATTGGATGACCGAACCATCAGATGTTGCAATCTGCAATCTGATTCTATAGCCGCAGAGGAGTGTCGGGAGAGTGGAACCGAGCGAGCAGGGGCGCGTTACAGGGACCATTGACATTTATAAAGCGATCAGTGCTATAAAAATGCATTGATTACTGTATAAATGTCACTGGCAGGGAAGGGGTTAACACTAGGGGGCACTGAAGGGGTTAAATGTGTGTCCCAGGGAGTGATTCTAACTGTGGGAGGAGGGGACTGATGAGGGGAGGAGACAGATCGGTGTTCCTATATACAAGGACCATACAATCAGTTCTCCTCTCCCCTGACCGGACGTGGATCTGTGTGTTTACACACACAGATCCACGTCCCTGCTCTGTGATGAGCAATCGCGGGTGCCCGGCAGACATCGCGGCCGCCGGGCACGCGCACGGGGTCCCCAGTGATGCAGGGAGCACGCGCGTGCGCTCCCCACAATGCCGGGAAGACAAAGATGTCATATGACGTTCGCCTGGAGGGAGAAAGGGTTCCTGCCGCCGTCATTTTACTATACGGTGGTAGGCAAGGGGTTAAATAGTGTTGGCTGGACCTCAGCTTTACTTTGTTAGTCAAGTCATTCTAAATCTGCTAGCACATACATCCTACCCTCTCCCATAGAGCTGCTGTCCAAAGGTATCTCCAAAGGTGGAGTGGAGACACCCCTAGGACAAGAAATATGTCACTGGCCGGATCACCAGGTGAAAAAAAACAAAAAAAAACAACAAATGCAGTCATCACATTTAATTATTGGCAAGTTTCAAAATATTAAAGTTTAGTTTTGAGTTTAATCCAGTTTTAAGCCTAGAAGTCAGTTCAGTATTAAAAGCCTATTTTTCACTCATGACAGGTTTACAGCTATAAGCCTCCTATAAATTTTAAATCAAAGTTTGCAGCAAGAACTGCTTGATTTATATAAAGTGCCCAGAAGACTGAAGATGATTTTACAGATTTCAAAGTATAGAGCAATACAAAGAGGACTCCAACTCTATTGTGGACTGATTGAGGTTCTAGGTACCCATGTGCTGTACACAATCAGGTTTGGGTTTCTGTGGTTATAGCTTCTGATAGCTGGATCTTGCTGAATTCTTCGCCATCACATGAACAATGAATGCAACCAGGGCCACAATCACCACTCCGGAGACAGCGATCGTCAATGTGTTCACATTCAGTGCTGGAGGGTCTTCAACATCTGAAAGGCAGAACAGAAATGAATGACACCAATGCTTGTTGGTGCAAAGATACATCCACTAAAAGGGAATGTAGTGGTTTTGTATATAGATTACTTTATATCTTTATTTTCTTTGGTCAGGACTAAATACAGAATTTTGAGATACAGTATTCTACTTTGAGGCCACATGACAAGTACAAAAACAACAAACTGTTTACTTCTTCCTTGTTTAAAAACCCTTTCTAGCCTAATGTCGCGTACACACGGTCGGACTTTCCGGCATACTTGGTCCGGCGGACCAGAGTCTGCCGGACAATCCGAGCGTGTGTAGGCTCCGGCGGACTTTTCCGGCGGACTTTTTCCCAAAAGTGTGTAGGCTCCGGCGGACTCAGTTTCTGGCGGAAAGTCCGCTCATCTGTGTGCTGGTCCGACGGAAAGCCCGCTCGTCTGTATGCTGGTCCAACGGACCAGATACGACGCAAGGGCAGGGTATTGCATTTCGCGCTCGCTGCAATAGGAAAAACAAATTTTCCTATTGCGGCGAGCGCGGGGCATACCAGGCCCTTAGATCTGGTATGGATTATAAAGGGAAGCCCCTACGCCGAAAAAACGGTGTGGGGTCCCCCCTAATATCCATACCAGACCCCGATCCGAGCACGCAGCCCGGCCGGTCAGGAAAGGGGGTTGGGACGAGCGAGCACCCCCCCCTGAACCGTACCAGACCGCATGCCCTCAACATGGGGGGGTGGGTGCTTTGGGGGAGGGGGCGCCCTGCGGGCCCCCCCCAAAGCACCTTGTCCCCATGTTGATGAGGACAAGGGCCATTGGTTGTCGGGGTCTGCGGGCGGGGGGCTTATCGGAATCCGGGAGCCCCCTATAATAAGAGGGCCCCCAGATCCCGGCCCCCCACCCTATGTGAATGAGTATGGGGTACATGGTACCCCTACCCATTCACCTAGGGAAAAAGTGTCAATAATAAAACACTACACACTTTTTTAAAATAATTTATTAAACAGCTCCGGGGGGGTCTTCCTCCGGCTTCGGGGGTCTTCTTCTGGCTTCGGGGGTCCCTCCGGTTCCTCTTCACCCGCCGTCCGGTTGGTTCTTCTCCGCTCTCTCCGGCCTCTTCTCCAGGTGTTCCAGTTCTTCGGCCGGCTCCTCCGCTGTCTTTAGGCCGCTCTCTTGCCAGCGGAGGTCTGGACTTCTGGGCTTCTGGGCTTCTGGGCTTCTTGGCTTCTTCCCTCTTCTCCAGATGTTGACACAACGCTCTCTCCGGCTGGACTGCTCTCTAAAGGGCTCCGTTGTGACTTATATAGGCTGAGATCCTGCCCCCCTATGATGTCACAGTCCCTGGTCATGCTGGGACTGTGACGTTTTAGGGGGCATGGTCAACATTACCCGGTGACCACGCCCCCTAAAACGTCACAGTCCCAGCATGCCCAGGGACTGTGACATCATAAGGGGGCGGGGTCTCAGCCTGTATAAGTCACAACGGAGCACTCAGAGAGCAGTCCAGCCGGAGAGAGCGTTGTGTCAACATCTGGAGAAGAGAAGAGGGAAGAAGCCAAGAAGCCCAGAAGCCCAGAAGTCCGGACCTCCGCTGGGAAGAGAGCGGTCTGAAGACAGCGGAGGAGCCGACCGAAGAACTGGAACACCGGGAGAAGAGGCTAGGGAGAGCGGAGAAGAACCAACCGGACGCCAGGAGCAGAGGAACCGGAGGGACCCCCGAAGCCGGAAGAAGACCCCCGAAGCCGGAGGAAGACCCCCCTCCGGAGCTGTTTAATAAATTATTTTAAAAACCTGTGTAGTGTTTTATTATTGACACTTTTTCCCTAGGTGAATGGGTAGGGGTACCATGTACCCCATACTCATTCACATAGGGTGGGGGGCCGGGATCTGGGGGCCCTCTTATTATAGGGGGCTCCCGGATTCCGATAAGCCCCCCGTCCGCAGACCCCGACAACCAACGGCCAGGGTTGTCGGGAAGAGGCCCTCGTCCTCATCAACATGGGGACAAGGTGCTTTGGGGTGGGGGGGCCCCGCAGGGCCCCCCCTCCCCCAAAGCACCCACCCCCCCATGTTGAGGGCATGTGGCCTGGTACGGTTCAGGAGGGGGGGGGGGCGCTCGCTTGTCCCCACCCCCTTTTCTGACCGGCCGGGCTGCGTGCTCGGATCGGGGTCTGGTATGGATTTTAGGGGGGACCCCACGCCGTTTTTTCGACGTAGGGGCTTCCCTTTATAATCCATACTAGACCTAAGGGCCTGGTATGACCCGCGACAGGGCTCGCAAGGTGTCAATCTTGCCGATAAAAGCGGCAAGATTGACTTCCTTTTCTAGCCCCGTCGTACCCTAGTCACATTCAAAATGAACGGACTTGTCCATGTGTGGGCAAGTCCGTTCATTCTGAAAGTCCGCCGTAACTCCGGCGAAAGTCCGTCGGAAAGACGGGCGGACTTAACCCGCCGGAAAGTCCGGTCGTGTGTGGGCAAGTACGTTCGTTTTAAAGTCCGGCGCACCTGGCGGACAAAGTCCGTCGGAAAGTGTGCCGGACCAAGTATGCCAGAAAGTCCGATCGTGTGTACGCTGCATAAGTCTAACATTTGGTGTTTACAAGTTCAAATCCGTATTTTTTGATAGAAAATTACATTAATCCCCCAAACAATTTATATATTTTTTATCAGAGAATCTAGAGAATAAAATGGCGACTGTTGCAAAATTTTATGTCACACGGTATTTGTGCAGCAGTGTTTTAAACGCAACTTTTTGGGAAAAGGGACACTTTCATGAATTAAAAAAAAATGAAACAGTAAAGTTAGCCCAATTTTTTTGTATAATATGAAAGATGATGTTACGCCGAGTAAATAGATACCTAACATGTCACGCTTTATAATTGCATGCGCTCGTGGAATGGCTACAAACTACGGTACCTAAAAATCTCCATAGGCGATGCTTTAAATTTTTTTTACGGTTACCAGGTTAGAGTTACAGAGGAGTTTTAGTGCTAGAATTATTGCTCTCGCTCTGACGATTGCGGCGATACCTCACATATGTGATTTTAACACTGTTTACATATGCGGGCACGACTTCCGTATGCGTTTTTTTCGCGCGAGCTCGCGGGGACGGGGGTGCTTTAAAAAAAAAAAAAATTTGTATTTATTTTATTTATTTTTATGTTATTAAATTGTGTTAAAAAAAAAATTGATCACTTCTTTTGCTGTCACAAGGAATTTAAACATCCCTTGTGACAGTAATAGGTGGTGACAGGTACTGTTTATGGGGGGATCGGGGGTCTAAAAGACCCCCTCCTTTGCACTTCAAAGTATTCAGATCGTCAAAAACGGCGATTCTGAATACTGTATATTTCTTTTAAATCCAGTGCCATTGGCAGCCGAGTAAACCGGAAGTGACGTCGCTTCCGTGTGTACATTCAGGGGACCGGCTTTGTTCCAGTCTGTTTCTAGACGCCAGAAGTGCCGGATCACGGATCGGGTCTCCCGGTGGGACAGGAGGCCCAGTCAGAGCAGCGGGAGGCGGCGAGAGGGGGGACGTCCCCTCACGCTCCTCCGGGATAACAATTGAGCTGCTTTTAGCTGCATTTGTTGTTATCCCTGGAAAGCCGATCGCCCGCTCTAAAAAACGGTACCGGGATGATGCCTGCAGCTGCGGGCATCATTTCGGTATAACCCCCCAAAAGCCGAGGCCGCATATATGCGTACGCTCGGTGCGAAGGGGTTAAGTACTTGGACAGCTTGAAAAAAAGTAATCTCTTCATGACCTGAAGTTATAATGAAACTAGTGACTCTATCTCAGCGCCAGCAAACTAAACATATCCTGATCTATGAACGGAAGCTAATACAAGGTTAATGGCCACGTGATACAAGGCCACGTGGGAAAATATGTAGGTTGGCATTGCTCACCTCTATGCCAATTATTGATGATCCTCTGGTTCAATTACTTTGAGTCACTGAATAGGAACAAATATGCACATGAGTTCTGACTAGACATGTGCAGTGCCGAAAAATTTGTTCATTTTCGTTTTTGTTTCATTCTTTTTTTGCTTTTTTCGGAAATTTGAAAGTTCAGAATTCGGAAATTCGAAAGTTCAGAATTCGTAAATTCGAAAGTTCAGAATTCGTAAATTCGAAAGTTCAGAATTCGGAAATTAGAAAATTTGGAATTCGGAGATTCGAAAATTTGGAATTCGGAGATTGGAAAATTCGGAATTTGACAATTCTGAAATTCAAAAATTCTGAAATTCGTAAATCCGAATTTTCAGATTTTCGAATTTCCGAATTTTGGAATTTACAATTTTCGAATTTTCAAATTTCAAAATTCCAATTTTTGGATTTCCAATTTTCGGATTTCCGATTTTTATATCTTCGATTTTTCAAATTTTCAAATTTCCAATTTTCGAAACTCCGAAAATTCTAAACTCTAAAAAAAAGAAAGAAAATCAGTAAAATTCGAAATGATAACTTACTAATAATAACTATTAAATTATAGGTATTGGGATTTCCTGAAGTTACAAATTATCCGAAATAACGAATGCCGCATCTAAACAAATGGAATGGAACAAATTAATAATAAATAATAATAAAACGTTTTTATTATTATTATTTATTATTATTAGATCGTTATGTTCCATTCATTTAGATGCGGCATTCGTTATTTTGGATAATTCGTAACTTCGGATAAATTTGTATTCGTTACGTTCACTAACAGCCAAATTTTTGAATTCCTAACTTTGAATTTGGGAATTTCCGAATTTTGGATTTTCAAATTTTTTAATTTCGAATTTTCGAATTTCGTTTTTTTTTCATTTAGAATTTTCAAAAATTTCAAGTTTCCTCACTTCGAATTTTTGAATTTTCAAACGATTGAATTTCCGATATTCCTAATTTACGAATTCCCAAAATGTAGAATTTCCGAATGTTCGAAATTTTGAATTTTCAATTTTCCGAATTTCCGAAATACCGAATTTCTGAATTTTCGGAAATTTGAAATTTCGGAAATTCAAAAATTCAGAAATTCGAAAATTTGAATGACAGAGCTCAGGCCTTGCGATTAGCTGTTAGTCCTGGACAATGTCACAGTGGAGCATCATGTCAAATGCAAGACACATTCCCTGCAGAATTCCTGGCTTGAATGGAGAAAGAAGCATCAAGGCAGCGCAAGCAAAGTGAGTATAGGTGGGTTGGGGGTGCTCTTTAATGAGGCACTGGCACTTAGCCCTGAGTGGGTAAGGTGGCAGTGCTGCATAATGTTAAGGCATAGCTCCCAACTGTCCCTGATTTGGAGCAATGTCCCTCTGTCCCTCATTCCTCCTCATTTGTCCCTCATTTTGGTCTGATCTATATAGTTGTATAAAAAAATGCACTTTTTATCTATCAAAGAGTGTTTTCCAGTGCTAAACCTTTCATCTGATTTCTAATTTGCTGCATTTGTAAATTGGAAAAGCCAATATAAAGGAATAGTAGTGGTAAAAAAGCACTTGTGGGTTTAACCAATCTTGTTTTTTTTTTGTACAATTCTCCTTTAACCACTTGCCTACCGTCGTATTGTAAAATGACGGCAGCAGGAACCCTTCCTCCCTCTGGGAGGACATCATATGACGTCTTTGTCTTCCCGGCATTGTGGAGAGCGTGCGCGCCACATCTCTGGGGACCCGATGCGCGTGCTGGGCGGCCGCGATTGCTCATCACAGAGCAGGGATGTGGATCTGTGTGTGTAAATATATAGTAACACTGATTGGTCTCCTCCCCTCATCAGTCCCCTCCCCCCACAGTTAGAATCACTCCCCAGGACACACATTTAACCCCTTCAGCGCCCCCTAGTGTTAACCCCTTCCCTGCCAGTGACATTTATACAGTAATCAATGCATTTTTATAGCACTGATCGCTTTATAAATGCCAATGGTCCCAAAATAATGTCAAAAGTGTCCGATCTGTCCGCTGCAATGTCGCAGTCACGATAAAAATCGCAGATCGCCACCATTAGTAGTAAAAAAAAAAAATGTTAATAATAAAAATGACATAAATCTATCCCCTATTTTGTAGACGCTATAACTTTTGCGTAAATCAATATATGCTTATTGCGACTTTTTTTTACCAAAAATATGTAGAAGAATACATATCGGCCTAAACTGAGAAAAAAAAATAGTTTTTTAAAAAAAAAAATTGGGATATTTATTATAGCAAAAAGTAATGAATTGTGTTTTTTTTTCAAAATTGGCTGTCTTTTTTTGTTTACAGCGCAAAAAATAAAAAAACGCAGAGGTGATCAAATACCACCAAAAGAAAGCTCTAATTGTTGGGGAAAAAATGATCAAGATTTAATTTAGGTACACCGTCGCGTGACCGCGCAATTGTCATTCAAAGTGTGACAGCACTGAAAGCTGAAAATTGGCCTGGGCGGGAAGTGGGTGAAAATGCCCGGTATTGAAGGGGCGTGGAAAGGGGTGTGTCCTATGCTTGTATACTTTTGCTAATAGGTGTCCCTCATTCCCATCTCAAAAAGTTGGGAGGTATGGTTAAGGTGTAGGTGGGATAAGAAATGTTGTAGCTGGAAATCTCCTTGCTGTTATCCTGTCCTTACCTGTGTTATGTTCAGATGGTTTGTTCAGCCGCAGAGGACCCTGGGAAATAGAATGCTGCTGGGATTCAGAGCCTACTGATCTCTTCGATCTGTGATTCTCTCCCATTGAACGGTTGATGCAGCCTTGACTACAGCGTGTATATCCTCCCACCTTACACAGCATGACCGTGCAGCTGATGTAAACCTGCAAAATAAATATTGACAAGATGCAAGTACTTCTAATAATTGATTCAGTGTTATAGGCAAATAGTTAACACACAAATGAAATATGTATAAAGAAGCTGTTTTCCTGTTCATCCGATTGTGTGTAGGCTCCATCGGACATTTGTTGTCAGAATTTCCGACAACAAAAATTTGAGAGCTGGTTCTTAAATTTTCCAACAACAAAATCTGTGTGTACACAATTCCGACGCACAAAATTCCATGCATGCTCGGAATCAAGCAGAAAAGCCGCACTGGCTATTGAACTTCATTTTTTTCAGCTCGCCGTACGTGTTGTACGTCACCGCGTTCTTGACGTTCGGAATTTCCGACAACATTTGTGTGACCGTGTATATGCAAGACAAGCTTGAGCCAACATCCGTCGGAAATAAATCCATGGTTTTGTTGTTGGAAAATCCTATCATGTGTACATAGCAATACAGTTATGTAACACTAAAGCCCCATACACACTATCATATTTTCTGCTGATTTTTGTCTTCAGATTTACCAAAACCATGTAGTACAAGGGCCTGCCTGATTGCATACAAATTGAAACTCCTAAGGTTTGACCTCATATTATATGGTTTTGGTAAATCTGAAGACAAAAATCAGCAGAAAATATGATAGTGTGTATAGTGTGTTATACCGGAATGATGTCGCGTACACACGATTGGACTTTACGGTATACTTGGTCCGGCGTACCGGATTTCGTCGGACAATTCGATCGTGTGTGGGCTCCAGCGGATTTTGTTTTATCAAAAGTTTGACGAACTTAGATTTGAAACATGTTTCAAATCTATGCGGGGACTCGAGTCTGGTCGAAAGGTCCGCTCGTCTGTATGCTAGTCCGACGGACAAAAACCGAGGCTAGGGCAGCTATTGGCTACTGGCTATGAACTTCCTTGTTTTAGTCCGGTCGTACGTCATCACGTACGGATCCGTCGGACTTTGGTTGATCGTGTGTAGGCAAGTCCGTTCATTCGGAAAGTCCATTGTAAAGTCCGTCGAAAAGTCCGCCGAGCAAAGTATGCTGTAAAGTCCGGTCGTGTGTACGCGGCATTTGTTCTCTGTTAGCCTATGAGACCTGTACAAAAATACAACTGTGGTATAGATAGAACCAGAGCTGAAAAAGAAGGCTCAAAAAAGGAAACATTAATTTCCCTTTTTGAGCCTTTCTTTTCAGCTCCGGTTCTATTTATACCACAGTTGTATTTTTGTACATATTGCTTGCCCTTTGGCTCCAGGAAGCCCACCCCCTAGTTCGGGATGAGTCAGTGGTATATTTGTTTGTATGAATTCTTTTTACGGTGAGCCTTTTCCCCTTTTTTATATTTTTTCTGAGTTATAGCATATGAGAACTGCATCCCAACTAATTTGTCTCTTAAAGTGGTTGTAAAGATCTTTATTTTTTTTAAATAACAAACATGTCATACTTACCCCCACTGTGCAGTTCGTCTTGCACAGAGTGGCCCCGATCCTGCTGTTCTGGGGTCCCGCGGCTCCTCCCCACAATAGCTAACCCCTTCAGGGAAGATCTTTCCCGAAGGGGGATACCTTGCGGGCGTGCCCCCTCGGCGGCCGCGTCATTGGATTTGATTGACAGCACCGGGAGCCAATGGCTGCGCTGCTATCAATCTATCCAATCAGCGCCAAGACTCCGCAGTGAAGAGGACGCCTTGGACGCGCAGAGCAGGTGAACTGGCTCAGATAAGTAAAACGGGGGGCTGGGGGCCCGTGATTGCCAGGTGTTTTTTCACCTTAACCGCTTGCCAACCGGTTCACGCCGATATACGTCAGCAGAAGGGCACGTACAAGCATATTAACGTACCTGTACGTTGCCCTTTAAGAAGCGGTTTGTGCACGCGCGCGCGCCCGCCGCGAGCTTCGTGAGTGTGATCGCGGGTCCCGCGGACTCGATGTCCGCGGGGACACCCGGGATCATCTCACGGAGAGGAAGAACGGGGAAATGCTGATGTAAACAAGCATTTCCCTGTTCTGCCCAGTGACAGGACACTGATCACAGTTCCCTGTAATCAGGAGCGGTGATCAGTTTTGTGTCACACGTAGCCCCTCCCCCCCCCACAGTTACAACCACTCCCTAGGACACACTTAACCCCTACAGCGCCACCTAGTTGTTAACCCCTTCACTACCAGTCACATTTACACAGTAATCAATGCATTTTTAATCGCCCTGATCGCTGTATAAATGTGAATGGTCCCAAAATAGCGCCAAAAGTGTCCAATTTGTCCACCATAATGTCACATTGACGATAAAAATCAATCAATAAACACTTATTGCGTTTTTTTTTTAACAAAAATATGTAGAAGAATACATATCGGCCTAAACTGAGGAAAAAAAAAAATTTATATATTTTTTGGGGATATTTATTATAGTAAAAAGTAAAAAATAATGCTTTATTTCAAAATTGATGCTATTATTTTGTTTATAACGCAAAAGATAAAAACCGCGGAGGTGATCAAATACCACCAAAATAAAGCTCTATTTGTGGGAAAATAAGGACATCAATTTTGTTTGGGAGCCACGTCGCAAGACCACGCAATTGTCAGTTAAAGCGACGCAGTGCCGAATCGCAAAAAGTGCTCTGGTCTTTTGCCAACCAAATGGTCTGGGGCTTAAGTAGTTAATGCATAGGATGCATTAAGGTGAAAAAACACAAACCTTTACAACCCCTTTAACTCCATGTTATGGGTGCTGAAAAGCCTGTACTAAAATATCTGTTAAGTTCAGTGCATTTATTTTACTTACTTCTTCATGGTACCCAATAAATGCGAAGGCCTCCATTGAGATCCGGAACTGAGTTGCGAGTCTAGAGTAAGGGACCACAGTATTGTCTGTTATACACCTAGATAAAAACATAACAGGCAATTATAACCTTTGGGATTATTTAACAAGGCAGTCAAAGAGTAAAAATGATGCTCAAAGATGCACCAACTGAAAAAGCTTTTGCAATTAATCATTTTAGAATAGTTTAGTAAGTCAGAACCTGTCTATCATTGTCTGCTTTGTAGTAAAAAAAAAAGAAAATTTATGTGTACAGAGCTCAATATCACAAGCTGAAATTAACATATCAACTTGATGAGCTACACCCCTTACCAAGGGAAGAAAGTAGAGCACTGTAGGGGCAGATTATCTGCAGATTAGTGCCTCCATTAAAGTCAACCAGTTACTTTGCCTACTATGGGCAATGCTTTAATGCACTTCAAGTGAATGAAGGCCTTGGTGTGTCACTCTACTATTTGTTACATTTAAAGATGTATACTATATTGCCAACGGTATTGGGATGCCTGCCTTTACACGCACATGAACTTTAATGGCATTCCAGCCTTAGTCGGTAGGGTTCCAAATTGAGGTGGCCCACCTTTTGCAGCTATAACAGCTTCAACTCTTCTGGGAAGGCTGTCCACAAGGTTTAGGAGTGTGTCTATGGGAATGTTTGATCATTCTTCCAGAAGCGCATCAGCACTGATGTTGGATGAGAAGGCCTGGCTTGCAGTCTCATTTCAAAGGTGTTCTATTGGGTTGAGGTCAGGACTTGGAATGCTGATGCCTTGGAGTTCCACCCAAAAATGGAACTTCCGCTTTAAGTGATGGTGACCCCCTGACATTCCACATTTGGCATGTCATTTTTTTTGGGGGGGGGGTGGATACCCTCTTTTTAGATGCATCCAGCGCCCACTTACTACCGGAGCTCCACGGCGCCAGAGGTCACCTCTCCCTCCTCCCTCCTTGTAATCTTCTGGGACACGTCACAGGTCCCAGAAGATTGCCCGGCCATTCACAATGCACAGCACATCTAGCGCATGCGCAGTGTGTGACCGGCTGTAAAGCCACAGCTGGGCACCCACAGTAAGAATGCCATTAAAGGCTGGCTGTTGCTAGGAGAACGGTACTTGCCTGACTGCATTGTGCGAGGAGAGGAGGGGGAGAGGAGCGGGGCTTCGTATGCCCGTATCGCTGGACCGCGGGACAGGTGAGTGTCTGATTATTAAAAGTCAGCAGCTACACTTGTTGTAGCTGCTGACTCTTTTTTTTTTTGTTGGAACTCCGCTTTAAGAGTTCCCTTCACTGGAACTAAAGGGCCAAGCCCAACCCCTGAAAAACAACCCCGCACCATAATCCCCCCTCCACCAAACTTTACACTTGGCACAATGCAGTCAGGCAAGTACCGTTCTCCTAGCAACAGCCAGACCCAGACACGTCCATTGGATTTCCAGACAGAGAAGCGTGATTCATCACTCCAGAGAACATGTCTCCACTGCTCTAGAGTCCAGTAGTGGTGTGCTTAACACCATTACATCCAACATTTTGCATTGCACTTGGTGATGTAAGGTTTGGATGCAGCTGCTTGGCCATGGAAACCCATCCCATGAAGCTCTCTACGCACTGTTGTTGTGCTAATCTGAAGGCCACACAAAGTTTGGAGGTCTGTAGCTATGGACTCTGCAGACAGTTGGCGACCTCTGCGCACTGTAAGTTTCAGCATGCGCTGACCCTGCTCTGTCATTTTACATGGCCGACCACTTTGTGGCTGAGTTGCTGTTGTTCCCAGTCGCTTCCACTTTGTTATAATACCACTAACAGTTGACCATGGAATATTAAGTAGCAAGGAAATTTCACGGATGGACTTATTGCACAGGTGGCAACCTATCACAGTACCACTCTTTAATTCACTGAGCTCCTGAAAGCGAACCATTCTTCCATAAATCTTTGTAGGAGCAGTCTGCATGCCTAAGTGCTTGATTTTATACACCTGTGGCCATGGAGGTGATTGGAACAACTGAATCCAATGATTCATAGGGGTGTCCCAATACTTTTGGCGATATAGTGTACTCCAGGCAAACAGCTAAATATACCATTTAAATGCACATATAGTAGTTGTTTCACATGCCAAAGAATTTGTATTTCTACCAATCTAGTCCTTAGATTTACACAACCCTCCAGAACAGCACAACCAGCCAAGTGACCTGACTTTTCATTGCTACAGTTAAACAAAAGTGTATGATCAGCTCCCTACCCTAAGGTCGCGTACACATGAGCGGGCTTTTTGGCAACAAAAGTCCGACGGCCATTCCGGCAGACTTTCGTCAGACTTTTGACGGACTTCCGACGGACTTTTGAACAAACGGACTTGCCTGCACAAGATCACACCAAAGTCCGACGGATTCGTACGTGATGACGTACAACGGACTAAAATAAGGAAGTTGATAGCCAGTAGCCAATAGCTGCCCTAGCGTCGGTTTTCATCCGTCGGACTAGCATACAGACGAGTGGATTTTTCGACCGGACTCGAGTCCGTCGGAAAGATTTGAAGCATGTTTCAAATCTAAGGTCCGTCAGATTTTCGACTGGAAAAGTCCGCTGAAGGTCTGATGAAGCCCACACACGATCGGATTATCGGTCCGTCGGACCAGTCCGGTCGAAAATTCCGCTCGTGTGTACGCTGCATAAGCCTGTGAGTGGACAGCGATGGAGCAGCACCACACTGTTGAGGTCAGCACTCTTCTCGTGTCAGTAGTACGTTCCTTGTCAGCACATATGAATGTAGCACACCTAACTGGCTCATAGTACAGCTTCCAAACCCTCCCCTACTCCTATTCTGATGTTCTGCTGTGCAAGGGATTACACAACCCTAAAATCATGTCCAATCCAAGCAGTTACTTACACTGATTACATTTACCAATATTTTAAATTAAAAAAATACATTCTTTTTTATATCTGTCTAAGCTTTAGTTTTAAATGTTGTTACAAGAGAAATGAACACATTTATAATCATACCCGTTTCGTATGATATCATAAAACACAGGATCGTTGGGATTGTCATGTGGGGTGGCTCTACAGGACTCCACAAACAGCTCAACGTTGGGTATAGCTGAAGATACCTCAATCCCTAGGTAGAGAAAATCCCTCAGAGAAACCTCTAAAGGATACTGATTGAGTTCTTCCACAAACTGGTCATCTGTATAGAACTGGAACGTGTAGTTAAAATGACCAAACCCAGCCTCCACATATTCATAATCTGCTCTGTGTGCACGAAAGGATGTGGAAATCCGGCTCTCTTTAGGGAAGGAGCAGTTCATGGGGATGACTATGTGGTTTTTCCTTGTAATGACCGAATCCATGCTATCAAATGAGGTAATCCGGTTGGAAAATATAATATCTTCCTCAGTTTCCTGCAGACAGAAAAAAAAAAGTGAGCGCACAGAATATAACCGGCTATTAATATTTGTAAGATATAACACTGTTGATTTTTGATCCAATTGCCTTAAAGGATTGGGAAGGGTTTTTTCCCTTTTGCAGCAAATTGGACCTCTTTGCAGCAAGTTTGCCTTGCCAGTGAAAATGGTATCTGATTAAGGCCCCTTTCACACTTATACGACTTGTCCCACGATTTTGTACTGCAAAATCGTATGACAAGTCATTCTCCACGATTTTCAATGACTACCATTCATATTGGCACGACTTTAAGTCATGCCGACTTCAAAGTAGTCCCTGCACTACTTTGGTCCAACTTCCATGCGAGTTGTACTCCATAGACCTCAATGTTAAACCCTCAAGTAGCATGCAAATCGTACCTGAATAATATAGACATGATTTCAGTACAACTTTGTAAGCACAAGCTGTAAGCACAAGCCTCACACCATGTATGTTTTCATTTGTTAATGCCAAAGTTGTGGCAAAGTAGTACTGCTCTCAAATCGTGGCAAAATTGCGGCAAAATAGCGGCCGCGAAATTGCGGTAAAATCGCCTAATTCAGATTATTAGGGGGCCTAATTCAGATTATTTCCCTCAGTGGACTTTTGTTAGTTGGATGTCTGACATGAACCTATGGTTAGGATCATAAACCATGCCTTGAAACCATGTTTTGTTGGGTGCTCACAGTTCGTCCATGGCTGGCACAGGTATGTTTGTTGTCAACAAGTTATCAGCATGTTTGCTTTTGTGCATGGAGTAAGTGCACAATGTGAATCAATAAAGTTGTGGTCTTGCCCTTCCAACTAAGAAGAGTTATTATTATTATTATACAGGATTTATATAGCGCCAACAGTTTACGCAGCGCTTTACAATATAAAAGGAGACAATACAATTACAATACAATAAAATACAAGAGGATTAAGAGGGCCCTGCTCAGAAGAGCTTACAATCTAATAGGGTGGGGCAGGTGGTACAAAAGGTTGTAACTGTGGGGAATGAGCTGATGGAAGTGGTAGGAGATTAGTTGGAGACATGATAGGCTTCCCTGAAGAGATGAGTTTTCAGGGATCGCCTGAAGGTAGCAAGAGTAGGGGATAGCCGGACCAATGGAGGTAGCGAGTTCCAGAGGATGGGAGAGGCTCTGGAGAAATCCTGAAAACGAGCATGGGAGGAGGAGACGAGAGAGCTTGAGAGTAGGAGGTCTTGAGAAGAGCCGAGAGGACGATTTGGGTGATATTTGGAGACAAGATTGGCGATGTAGCTCGGGGCAGAGTTGTGAATGGCTTTGTATGTTGTGGTTAGTGTTTTGAATTTAATTCGATGGGTGAGTGGGAGCCAGTGATTAGTATTGCCATTATTGGGGTTATGATATTTTATCTAGTTGATCAAATAATTGTTTATGCCTATGCTCTTGCCTTCCTCCTGATCATTTGTCAGTTTAGGGTTCTGTGGTTGCAGATATTTGAAAGAACAGGACAGGAACCAGCCCTCCCTTCAAATTCAAAGGTCTGTACAGTTCGATCATCTCTGTCTCCCAGCCCCATAGAAGTTTATGTGAATCGTCTGCATGGTTCAACTAAACTGAGTAGCTGGAATTATCTAGAGAAAAGTGGACCTGTAGCTTCTAAAAGCCAGGGGAATTGTCAGTAACAGGTTTTTTTTCAGCATATTACCTCAATTTCTGTGCCACAAGAGTTGTATTCGAAACTTGCAATTAAATGGGTGTAGTTGGTGGTAACAAGACAATTTGGATCAATTAGGTGCAGATGTCCCTCATACAGCTCAGTGTCCCGTGTCTTTTCAATTATCAGAGCCATAGTGTTCTCGTTACATATCAAAGTTGTATTTCCTTATGAAAAGAGGAAAATGACAATACATTATTCAGTATCTGTGGTAGAGCTGCATGATTCTGGCTAAAATGAGAATCACAATATTTTTTGCTTAGAAGATAGATCGCGATTCTCTCACGATTCTCGCGGCATCAACATAATCTTTCACATTAAACAAAAAAATTGGGCTAACTTTACTGTTTAATTTTTTTTTTAATTCATTGAAATGTATTTTTTCCCAAAAAATTGCGTTTGAAAGACTGCTGTGCAAATACAGTGTGACATAAAATATTGCAACAATCGCCATTTTATTCCTTAGGTCTCTGATAAAAAAAAAAATATATATATATAATGTTTGGGGGTTCCAAGTAATTTTCTAGCAAAAAATACTGATTTTAACTTTAAAAGAAACAATGTCAGAAAAAGGTTTAGACTTAAAGTAGTTAAACTTCCTGCATTTACACACAGAAGTTTATCCCTTTGATCTAAGGAGGAAGAGTTACAATGTTTCTAGTAGCACTGAGGTTTTTTTTTTTTCACAGCTGAGTGAGCAGAGAAGTCTCTACACTTGTTATGAAAGAATCAGGAAACTCCGCAATAGAGATCGTAAGGGGGTTGAATCGAGATCACGATTTTTTAACGATTAATTGTGCAGCTATAATCTGTGATTGTAAATGATTGGGTAGTAGGTGGGGATGACTATATCTCAAAACAAACCTTTTTTTGGATAGTGTGGTGAAGGTTTAGAACCCCTGTGGGGTTTTAAAAGCTGTCTGTATCCCTGCTAGGATGATTCATTCTTATTATTTGTCCTGGTGACACAGCGAATTGGAAGATCCACATTTTTTACTTGTCTCCAGAGTTTTTCCCACCACTTCCTGTTGTGTCTACAGGTCAGGAAGTAAAGGACATAAAAAAAAATAGGCAGCATGTGTATTATGTTCCTGATTAGGTGGTAGAATATGGGGCTATGACTCTTTACCAGCACCATAATGAAGAGGTGGGGCCCCTGAGTCTGTGGCGGTGTACATTCACAGGGGGATAGTCTGCAAAGAGGAATTGCATGGCTTTTTGTTCTTGTTTCACTGGGACCCAGATCTATGTTCACTTGCTGACATTGGGAAGAATTTGTCTGGATTCAACATTAATATGGTCATTGATGATTACACAATGCAAATTTGAGCCTGTGTGCTCAGGATTCTGTGTGAGTGCATTATTTGGTTTTTGTTTTGCTTTAAATAGATAGTATAAGCTCTGCTTTGCTGGGACCCTATGGTGTGTCATATTGTTTTTATGTGTGCATTACAGCCATCCATTCACCATAGCGGTTTGTCTGGAAATATAATCTAATCCCAGTGAGGCTTTAATAAGTTAAACAACGTTTAAAGCCTTGACTAAAGGACCAATAAGAATGTCTTTAGAGTAATAGTGTATTGGTTTTCAATGAAGCACAAATTCAGGTCCAAATATGTCATTCAGGTTTTCTCATTACTGGGGAATACATTTTGCCAAAATACTGAGCTACTAAAAGAGCTCTTCAAAGATTTTCTGCATTTAAAAAAAAACTCTATTATATATCTATAAAAGTGCAGAAATTTTATGAAGTCCCATGATACATAGTGTGTATAACCAAATGCCCAACTAAACACTCTCAACTATGTATCCAATAAATAATGTACATTATTGATTGCCAATAAATAAAATTCATACCTAAATTGCTGGGTCCAACAACTACAATGATGCATCGCATTTCTGACTGGTACATAATGAAAAAATAAGATGCATAGTTACATCAGCAATAAAAAAAAAATGTGATAAGCAAAAATTTATTGTGCAAAATGTTGGCCTATAAGACGTGTACAGATCCAAAAACTCAATTTTGGGTGGACTGACTCATATTTAAAAAAAAAAAAATCACCAATATTATAAGCCACCTAGATTAGAAATTAAAAAAACAATAAACCTAAAACATATCACCATATGGATGCCTCAATAACCAAAATAAACAACAGTTAACATTATGTCCTGATTAATATAATGTATCAAGCAGTTAAACTTTCCCCTACTCTGCTTGCTTGCCTACCAATCCACTTTGTCAATGTAAGTAAGAAGTGTGGGGGGGATGCAACAAGGAAAGCACTGCTGAAAAGACGCAATAGAAAACATATATTGAAACTTCTGGGACTGTGCTGGGTGAGATGCAGCAATGAAGATCTGCTTAAAGGGGTTGTAAAGGTTCACGTTTTTTCACCTTAATGCATCCTATGCATTAAGGTGAAAAAACATCTGACAATACCGGCCCCCCCAGCCCCCCCAGTTTTACTTACCTGACCCCTCGAAAGTCCTGCGCTCGCTCCCGACATCCTCTTCGCCGCTCAGCCTGGCTGTTCATTGGCTAGAATGGATGGATTGAAAGCAGGACAGCCATTGGCTCGCGCTGCTGTCAATCACATCCAATGACACGGCGCCCCGGGGGGCAGGGCCGAGTGATACAGTCAGCGGCTATAGCCGCCGGCTGTATAACGGGAGCACGCCCGAAAGAACTAAACACCATGCGAGAGAGCTCACATGAAGGTGTTTAGTTTATGCGGAGAGGAGCTGAGACAGCTGCCGAGGGACCCCAGAAGACCAGGTTCGGGGCCACTCTGTGCAAAACGAGCTGCACAGTGAAGGCAAGTATAACATGTTTGTTATTTAAAAAAATACCTTTACAACCCCTTTAAAGCATTTTTTACCCCAACATTTCATATTCCTGATATATGCCTGCTATACTATTCTTTGTGTATTGCTTCCTTTGTGTGAAATCCCTGGTGTTCCTGCCAGTCCCTCTGCTTTACTATTAAAAACTGACCACACTAAGCAGGATATCACAGCATAGTCAGTTCTCTATCTATGCTGGGAACTCAGTATGCTCTACTCAGACTTGTCCTGACCCCCCCCCCCACCCCCGCACAGCCAGTCACTGGGAAGCTCAGTGTGCTGCTAATTCTCCTTCCCCCAGCTCTATTGCAGCTGAGAACAGAGGGAATGTGACCACTTATAAAAAAGGGAAAAAAGGTGTTTACAATGTTTTTTTTATATATCTATTCATGAATGTTTTGCCTTCATTTCTACTTTAAACTGAATGGGTTGTTTTACAAGGTGATTGTTTACAATCACTTTAATACTGGGGGTTGCTATGTCAGAAAACCGATTCAATGGCTATTCATATTAGGGTTATTTTCACCACTTTTTAGCAGCAAGGACTGCAGATTGGCACTTTTGGAATCTACTCCATTGCTTTCTGAGGTTGGCAATTCACTTTGTTACCACTTATTAAATATGGAAAATTATGTCTAGCAAATTGCCACAATAATGGCAAACAGAATATGATGAATGTGTACATATCTGCCACTCTTTGTATATAGACATTACACTGAGCGCAAATTGATTATCTTTATTTAAACCTCTGTCAAACTCATCTGGGAATAAGGTAGATAAAGTCAGAATACCATAAATTACAAGGTTTAATCCAATACAAACCCAGAGTGTGTTTCTCCAACAAAGCATATCGGAATGGGATCCCCAACATCCCTTTCCCGTGGTGTCCATTTCAGTACAATATGTGTTGTGTTCAAAGGAAATGTTTCATACATCTCTTCTTTGAACATTCCAGGGGGACCACTAATCTTAAAGTCTTGTACACTGAAAGGAAATAAATAATGATGACCAGTATCATGTTTTCAAGGATATAATACACATAACACATACATTAACATTTATTATAAGTAATGTACATACAAGAATGGTTACAACCCCTCTCACCTTTGTAGGAAACCTAAAAAAGTTTAAACCTAGTTGGTTAGGCTGGAATTCCACTGTAAGTCTCATTTCTTTTTATTTAATTATATTCCCATAACCTAGTATGTTATGGTTTCTGACTGAAATTTGCTTATAAATAACCTTTTATATAGTGAAAATGCTTCCTGGGCTCACAGTGCAGCTCTTGTGCTAGCAGAGTTAAATAGCAGCCACAACCCTCGTCACAAGTGTCCTTACCAGGGGCGTAACTACCACCATAGCGACCCATGCGGGCGCTATGGGGCCCGCAGCCAAGTGGGGTCCAGTGAGGATGAGAGCACCGCCGGCACAGTCTCCCAGCCAGGGGAAGAGAGAGGAGAGTAAGAGGCAAGCTGTGACCTGTGCCCAATGCAGCGTTACCTGTGCCCAATACAGCGTTGCCTGTGCCCAATACAGCCTGGTCTGCCTGTGCTCCATACAGCCTCACCTGTGCAGAGGAAGAGGCAAGCCACCCGGATCAGCAGAGAGCTGAATTGCCCGATGTAATAGCTTTCATTAGAACTTCCAGTTTTCCTGGGGCTCACGTCACATAGCTCCACCTCTTGGCCCGGCGCCTTTGATAGACAGAACGCCAATCAAATGCGGGACGTGTGACGTCATCAAAGGCGTCAGGCCAAGAGGTGGGGCTATGTGACGATGAGCCCCGGGAAGACAGGAAATTCAAATGAAAGCTATTACAGCGGGCAATCCCGCTCTCTGCTGATCCTGGTGGCGTGTCTCTTCCTCTGCACAGGTGAGGCTGTATGGGGCACAGGCAGACCAGGCTGAATTGGGCATAGGCAATGCTGTATTGGGTACAGGTCACGCTGCATGGGGCACAGGTCACGCTGCATGGGGCACAGGTCACACTGCATGGGGCACAGGTCACGCTGTATGGGGCACAGGTCACGCTGCATTGGGCACAGGTCACGTTGTATGGGGCACAGGTCACGCTGTATGGGGCACAGGTCACGCTGCATTGGGCACAGGTCACGCTGCATTGGGCACAGGTCATGCTGCATTGGGCACAGGTCACGCTGTATGGGGCACAGGTCACGCTGTATGGGGCACAGGTCACGCTGCATTGGGCACAGGTCACGCTATATGTGGCACAGGTCATGCTGCATTGACACTAGGGCAGCTGTGGGGGGGCTGTTTGCAGGGGGGCCCCATACAACATTTTGCTATGGGGCCCTGCTATTTCTAGTTACGCCCCTGGTCCTTACACAGACTTTTATTGAAGAGAAGAAGATGGGGGGTATAGCTGACCAGACCTGTGTAAATCACTGAGATGACTACTGACTGCCCTGGACATAGCTCTGGTTGCCTATTAGACCAGGGGTAGGCAACCTTAGAGAGATGGAGATCTACTTGAACAACACTGATGAAGTCAAAGATCACCATGCTCAGTGTCCTGTTGTTAGGGCCGGTTCACATCAGAATGCGATCCCAGAAAGGCATGTTCCATGTGGGTTTTCTGCACTGTGTTCAAACGCACTGCCTTTGTGATCTACTGTGGGTGATGATACATTGTTAACCCCAAATGTAGATCACAAACGCAGTGGACAGAAAAAAAAAAGTATTACAAGAGAGTGCAGGATTTGGGAGTACGCTCAGAATGCAGGGTTAAAGAGTGTGTTATGCTCAGAATGTAGGGTTCAGGAGTGCACTGCACTCAGAATGTTGGGTACAGGAGTGTGTCGCGCTCAGAATGCAGGGTTCAGAAGTGCGTTACGCTCAGAATACAGGGATCAGGAGTGCGTTACACTCAGAATGCAGGGATCAGGAGTGCGTTACGCTCATGTAGCGGTACCCCCCCATGGAGACTGCTGTTTGACTCTGTACCCCACTGGCCATACCGACTCTGCAGATCCTTTCTTACCTCTGACACCTTGGGTTCCATTCTGAAAGGTTGCGTTAGTAATGAGAAACTCACACAGTATCACTGAACCACTCAGAAATGTTTACTGAGGTAAAGAACAAACACAATGAAAGGTATGAATAAAATATGAATGACTACAGTCTATGATTGACAAAAGTATCACTCAGTGCACATACATACATATACGTGTAACCTGGTAATAACCTGAAGGGGTATATGTGGACAGGTGCACAGGGGGATAAATATATAATACCTTTAACACATGTATTGAATACCTTCCCACTGAGGCCTCAGCACACAAACCAGCGTACAATACACAACATATGCATACAATGACACAGTGCAAGTTCTTATAATGTCTTACTAAATGGCTCCCCCTATATTGTAATTCAGAGCTCAACTCCAATGTAGAACACTAAAGCCTAGTAAAAGAAGAAAGTGGTGAATGTTCCTTAAATTCCGGATGTCTTCAGCTAGTCTGACATTTATACTGCAGTGATGATTTTTTGTGTTTGCTTGTAATCCAAAGGGGCAAGGAAAAAGGCTGCAGAACAAAAGTTGTGCTGATGATTGCCCAAACTGAAGAACTATCCCCACTTGTAGATTCCTCTTTACATGTTTGAGTAATACAGTACTGACCTTACAGCACAGGGAAGCAAGGCAAGGCCCCAAAATCTAACTGTATGATGCCTGTGCAAGAGCAGATCCACATCCTTGGAAGCGCAAGTCTCACCAGCAGTCTGTAGGAAAGAAACTCACTCAGCAATACTGCAGTCTCTACTTGGATGGGCATGTGCCCTCTCACCACAATGGATCACAGCAGATGTTAGACTCCGTCCAGAATCTCCTCCTGGTGTCTCTGTTCAGTGAAGATGGCGGCGCGCTGCAAATCCCGGTGGGCTGGATTGCAGGTGGCTCCAAATGCTCTGTAGCATAGGCCAATCCGCCTGCTAGATTAGCGTGGGTGTCCTCCAAGATCCCTCTGAGGCGGGTGATCCGGCTCCTCGCTGTGTAGACCGCAGTATCTCACTCCTGGTTACACACAGACCTCCTGCTGGCAGGTGTTGAATGGCGTCCAGAGAGACCGAAAACAGGGCGCGCCTGTCCTTTAATCTCTCCTCCCAGCAGGCTGTTTTGTGAGCTTTGCATTGTATGGCCTGTAGTCCAGAGCTGATCCAGCTAACAGAGTCACTTCCTCATCCAGACTACATATCCCACAATGCACGGCTCTGCTCACTTCTCAAGAAGGAAGGAAAAATC
The DNA here is from genome assembly GCF_042186555.1 of Aquarana catesbeiana. Taxonomy (NCBI): domain Eukaryota; kingdom Metazoa; phylum Chordata; class Amphibia; order Anura; family Ranidae; genus Aquarana; species Aquarana catesbeiana. The sequence continues at coordinate 54,497,061 of NC_133334.1, read as the reverse complement.
CTGACAGAGTTCAGCAGACACTAGGGGGAGCCAAACTCTTATTCAAGAAACAATGAACCGTTCAACATAATAACAACTGTAACAACACCAGGGCTACACTCAGAATGCATGGATCAGGAGTGCGTTGCGCTCAGAATGCAGGGATCAAGAGTGCGTTGCGCTCAGAATGCAGGGCAAAGGAGTGCATTGCTCTCAGATTTCAAGGTTAAGGATCGCGTTGCATTTAGAATGCAGGGATCAGGAGTGTGTTGCACTCAGAATGCAGGGATCAGGAGTGCGTTGCACTCAGAATGCAGGGCCAAGGAGTGCGTTGCGCTCAGATTGCAAGGATCAGGAGTGCATTGCACTCAGAATGCAGGGTTTAGGAGTGTGTTGCACTCAAAATGCAGGGATCAGGAGTGTGTTACGCTCAGAATGCAGGGATCAGGAGTGCATTACGCTCAGAATGCAGGAGTCAAGAGTGCGTTACTGTTCTGTCTCTCCAATCTAAGCATTGAAAGTGTGATCTTCGTAACTTACAGTTAGTTGTATTGAGATGTCGATAACCCCAATCTTATTTGGATAAACAGATAGTGACTCGATCCAGGCGACACCTTGTTGATCTTGTGAAGTTTAATCCATAAACTGTGAGGATCTTACAACAATGAACATCAGATAGGTCAAAAGATCATAATGTGATCCAGTCCAGACGTGCTGAGATGCATTACTGAGAAAGTGAACAAAGGGTGGGGCTAACTATACAGGATAAGCTGAGAAACAGGAAGGGGAGGAACCAGGGACAGAATAATACATATAACATTTAAAGGCATATCACAAAGCATGTGAAATATGACAGTTACGCTCAGAATGCAGGGTTCAAGGGTGCGTTACACTTAGAATGCAGGGTTCAGAAGTGCGTTATGCTCAGAATGCAGGATTCAGGAGTGCGTTATGCTCAGATTACAGGGATCAGGAGTGCGTGACACTCAGAGTAAAGGGATCAGAAGTGAGTTATGCTCAGAATGCAGGGCCAAGGAATGCGATGCGCTCAGATTGCAAGGTTAAGGAGTGCATTTCGCTCAGAATGCAAAGTTAAGGAGTGCGTTGTGCTCAGAATGCAGGGATTGGGGGGGGGGGGTGATGTGAAAGGTGATAGAGGACACTGCTATGGGCCCTGCCCAAAGCAGTGTCCGCTGCCCCCTTGAGAATGTTGGATTTGGCGGCACAGACCCATTCCTGGTCCACCTGTCACCTACCTGCGGTCAACAGGTAGCCCGCGATCGACCGGTTTGCCGACCCTGGTATTAGACAGTCATATATAGACACCCTGCAAAACTGCTGTAACAGGAAAGTGGAGGTGAGATTAGAATGATGTCTATCTGATTGTATATATACTTTTGTGACTTTAGGTGAGCTTTAATGACCTGAGAAAACTGCAAATGTCCAAGTCTTTTTTTTTTTATTGTAGGGACTTATGCAAACAAAACTATGGTGCGCTGTCACTTTAGCAATTATTATACAGGATTTATAGAGCGCCAACAGTTTACGCAGCGCTTTACAACATGAGGGCAGACAGTACAGTTACAATACAATTCAATACAGGAGGAATCAGAGGGCCCTGCTCGTTAAAGCCTACAATATAGAAGGGAGTGTCACGTAGAACAAAAGGTAATAACTGTGGGGAATGAGCTGATGGAGAAAATGAAAATACAGTTGTTAGGTGTGGGTAGGATAGGCTTCTCTGAAGAGGAGGGTTTTCAGGGATTGTCTAAAAGCTAAGAGAGTAGGAGATAAATCGGACAGATTGGGGTAAGGAGTTCCATAGGATTGTCGAGGCTCTGGAAAAGTCCTGGAGATGAGCATGGGAGGAGGTGACAAGGGAACTAGAGAGCAGGAGGTCTTGAGAGGAACGAAGAGAACGATTAGGTTGGTATTTTGAGACTTTGAGACTAGGCTTTATAAGTAGTTGTTAGTATTTTAAATTTGTTGGGCGAGCGGAAGCCAGTGGGGGGATTGATAGAGAGTAATAGCAGACACAGAGCGATTGGTAAGGTGGAGGAGTCTGGCAGCAGCATTCATGATGGACTGAAGGGGGGATAGACTGTGTAGAGGTAAGCCAATGAGAAGGGAGTTGCAGTAGTCGAGGCGAGAGATGACCAGGGAGTGAACTAAGAGCTTTGTTGTGTCATTGGTTAGGAAGGAGCGTATTTTGGAGAGGTTGCGGAGGATGAGGCAGCAAGATTTGGACAGTGATTTGACGTGGGGCCTAAAGGAGAGTTCTGAGTCCAGGACTACACCTAGGACTTTGGCATGCGGGAATGGGCTTATAGTTGTGCCATCGATTTTGACAGAGAGATCAGGTGAAGGGGCACGTTGGGGAGGAAACATTATACGTTTTGGATAGATTGAGTTTGAGGAAGTGGTGTGACATCCAGACTGATATTTCTGCATAGGATTACATAATCAGTTTTTATGTTATAACCATTTTTAAATTATCAAACACATAGTTGTTTCTTATCTGTGTGAATCACAGTGCTCAGTATTCATCAGTGACAAAATTAGTGATAAACAAAGTCCATCAACATGTAAAAAAACAGCATGCTTCAAATAATCTGGGAATTCTCAGTGCAAGAAGCTGTCCATCCAGTGCTCCTCCACCTACACATGAAACTGCTTACTAGAGCAATAGACCCCACAGATGTAGAGGTCTTACAGCGCTTAATATGGATCAATACACTCCCATTTATTCAGACAACAATCGCAGTCTTTAAAAGCTCAACCATGTCACAGAATACGCTGATGCCCCAGAAAGACGTCCCTTGACACAAAACGTGTGTAGGGCGAAAAGCATTGGTGAAGTCATCATGTCCGCAGTGGACGGTGGAGTGTCCCTCTGTCATACTATAAAATTTGTAATGTTTGCGACCACCGATTTTTTTCTTTAATAAATGGTTGCCATTATTACTACACTATGCTTTGTCTTGTGTTCCCTCTGTGACATGGTTAAGCAGTTGGATGTGTAGGTGAGGGAACGCTGGATGGATGGCTTTTTGCACAAAGGATTCACAGATTCTTTGAAGAATGCTGTTTTTTACACATTGATGGACTTTCATTAGATGTTCAGTGGGGTTTGAATTATCAGCTCATCTTTTCTATTCAGTCTATGGCAATTTGTGTGTATTATGGCTTGGCACTTTCCTTGACGTCAAAATTTCGATTTAGTCTTAGTCATAGTCTTTTGACTAAAATTCCATTTTAGTTTTAGTCATCTGAATTGCTTTCGTTTTAGTTGTATTTTAGTCTACTACCATCTAATAGGTTTATTTAAATTGTAATGCATTATCTAAGCATTTTTCTAGAATTTCCAAATTCATTATACTGTATACTCCCAGAGTAAAAATCAAATAACATGTTATTTTTTTTATTAAGGTTTGCACCTGTCATAGAGCGTATATGCTGAGAGTCGTATCTGAAACTCAGATCCAGCTTTAGCATACAGCTTTTCCCCTTGTCTTGGTGTTGGTGGAAGAAATCTTGGTATCCAGTCGCCGGCAACACATGAATGCACTACATCAGTAACTGTTCAAGAGACAGGAAAAAAAAAAGGTAATAATGGTAGTTTTTGCAACTGAACAAGTTTCACAATCCTTTCCCCCATCTGCTTGCTAGATATACATAGAAGGGTATTGAAAGTTTTCTTTGTTCAGTTGAGGAATTTTACAACACATAGATAGGCTAACAAGACACTTTCAACCTGCAAATATATTTTGTTGAAAGTAGAACTAAAGGCAACTTTCTTTTTTCATTTTGGATTGAGTAAGGGAAGGTTATAACCCCCGTCAGGTTTTCTATTGCCATCTTGCCTTTACTTCCTGCCCCATAGCCAATACAGTATGTATAGGAAAATCCCCCAAGGGCTGAAGGAATGATTTGTTGTCACAGAACTAATTTCCCCATTGAAGATTTCCCTTCTATTTCTGGGGACAAAAAAAAAAAATTTGAATTGACTTTCTTTTGGTGTTACTGGAAACAGGACAAATAGAGAGGATTAAAGTGGTTGTTAACCCACTGCAACTAATTATCTTATTCCCTCTGTACGATAATAACAAGTGTCCCTGTGTCTGTGTTATTTAAAAAATCTTTCCGATCTGTACCTATATGAGCTCCGCTCCCGGCGCTCAGCTGTTTCCACGGCTCTCTTCACTCTCTGGCTCACAGCTCCAGTGGGCAGTGCTGAGCACTTCCGCTGACGTCAGCCGGGGAGGAGGAGAAGAGAGGAGAGAGAGAGAGCCGACAGTCAGTTGAGCGCCGAAAGCGGAGCTCATATAGGTACAGATTGGAAGATTTTTTACATAACACAGGCACAGGGACACTTGTTATTATGGTATAGAGGGGATAAGACGATCTAGTTGCAGTTATGAGAGCAGCAGGTAAGGGGGGGCGCTGGTTCGAGCAGACAGGCAGGGAGAGGAAGGGGAGGAGGACAGAGGAGACACAGGAGACAGATAGCAGGGCTGCGGATGACTGAGGCACGTAATCTGACCACAGTGTCAGGGCTGAGCAGCCATGATACACCATGGTCAGTTTGTAGAGGGGAGGGCATAGCCAGGCAGGATCAGCCAGGTTTTTTAGGTGCTACAGGGGGCAAATGAAACAGCACAAGTACTGTGCTGTATAACATGCTTTAAGGGAACAGGATCAGTTTTTTTTTTGTGTTAAACGCTTTAATCTCCCTAACGAGGGCACGGACAGCAATACAAAATAAACTGGCAGCATAATGGCCCTGTAATCTGTTTTGTATGAAATTGTTTCTTACTGTGTTTTTATGCCTCCTTGTACTGTTCTCCATGAGCTGCCAAACCTCTCCTTTTCTTCCTCAATTCCCTTTGTTTGCAACAAGCTGTGCTTGCTCGTTGCGGTCATGTGCACTGCTCCAAGCACACTACAAATCCCATAGTCCTTCTCAGGAGTGGACAAGAGAACATGGCTATGTTCCTACATGCAGTGGTACCATGGAGAATGAATGTAGCCACCCTCTAAAAGGAAGTCAGATCACAGCAGGAAAAAAAAAGCTATTTGGACAAGCTGAGAGCAACAGAAGGTACTTTTAAGAATAAGGAAAGGAACGGTCAGCACTCAGGATGACATCCAAAAAAATAGTATTCCTTTATTGAAAAGACATGTACAGAACTGTAAAAACAGCCTACACCAGTAGCGGAACTACCAGGGTTGCAGCATTCGCACTTGCAACTGGGCCCTGGAGTTCCACCACTGTGAGGGGGCCTGTCCGTTCTGCCACTGAGGGATGGGGGGAAGCGGCCGGCTGTCCAGTCATCGCCTATTCTACTTAGAGCTGGCAATAGATGGAAGTACACTTACTGTGGCTGAGGGGAGGTTCTGGCTGAGCACTGTCATTGCGGAACGCCCCGCCTATCCTCTCTGCCCCGCTTATCCTCTCTGCCCATAGCTTCAGAGAGAGAATCCATGTCGGGAGAAGGAAACTAAAATGAGAAAGTCAGTTAACCAGCTGACAGCCAATAGAGTGAAGGGGGAGGAGCTTTCGGCTCTTTGCGGAGATCCCATGTTAGCAGAGGAAGGAAGGAAGGAATCAACTAACACAGTGATCAAGCAACCAAGTAATTAACAGTGCCACTGATCCCACCCTCCCCACCTCCACAGCTTACTGATAGTGATGAGTTCAGTGGTGATTGGGGGAGGGGGGATAGGGATGAGATCAGTGGTGAGATCAGTGGCACAGGCTCTGCCACTGATCTCTTTCCTATAACCCTCCCCCAATAACCACTGATCTCATCCCTATACCCCCCTCCCCCAATCACCACTGATCTCATCACTATCCCCACCACTGCCACTGGTCTCATCACTACCCAACCCCACTGGTCTAATCACTATCCCCCCCACCACCACTGGTCTCATCCTTATCCCCCCCCACCACCACCACTGGTCTCATTCTTTTTCCCCCCCACCACCACTGGTCTTATCCCTATCCCCCCCACCACGACTGGTCTCATCCCTATCCCCCCCACCACCACCACCACTGATGTTACCCCTATCCTACCACTGCCACTGATGTCATCACTATCCCACCACCACTGATGTCATCCCTATCCCACCACCACTGTTGTCATCCCTATCCAACCACCACTTCCACTGATGTCACCCTATCCTGCCACTGATGTCATCCCTATCCCACCACCACTGCCACTGATGTCATCCCTATTCCACCACCACTGATGTCATCCCTATCCCGTCATCACTGATGTCATCCCTATCCCACCACCACCACAGTTACAGTAAGTTTAAATCAGAAACAGAAATGTTTTATATAGTGAATTTTTTTTTTAATCAATATCATGCTTTTTCGAGAGGTGGGTACCTTCATGGTTTCTTGCATCGGGCCCTAAATGTTCTAGTTATGTTATGTGGGAAGGTTGTAGCACCTACACACCTGTTTTACGATCTTAACAAATACTTTTAATAATACATATTTACATAGATTTTTTTTTTTTAACAAGAATTTAGTGTCACCTTGGAGCATTTATAAGATTAGTTAGGTGGTGCTTAGAATTCTAATTTAAAGTTTATTATGAGAGAATGAAGACAAGGAAAAATAAAGTTTAAAGCAACTTAGCCACCACAGCCACAACAGTGTAAAATTGCAACCCAGCAAATGAAGATTAACAATACTTATATGTCCCTTGAAGGTGGTGACTTCAGTCCCCGTTGACTTGCAAAGTTATGGCTGTGGAAACATTTTCAGCATCTCACACACTTTGAATGTGTCAGATGCTTGTTTCTCAATGTGAGATGTGGTTCCAAGCCGCCAGACGCTACATCATTACAGGACACAGTGGTGTGTCTGAAGATTCTTTGGTAGTTGTAGCTCTTCAACAGCCCATTGGTGCCTTTTGACACATTAGTCATTTGTATTATATCAGGTAAATTATAACAGTAAATAATACAGAATAGATCTTAGCACAGTAAAGGCATGTTATGTGAATAAACAAAACTTACCCTGTAAAATAAATTGCAGTGGTATTCTACTAAGTGGTTCTAATGGTGGCAAAGTTGTTTGTGTTTGCCAGTTATATGGGGTTGTACTTTCATGTGTTCTCTCGTTCAATGATGTTTGCATTGTTACAGCCACAGTAGTCCCAGTAAACATAAGAGGGGTTGTTGTAGTAGCCAAATCTTCAGTAGTAGTCTCCTGAATTCTGGTGTAAGGTACACCTGTCACCAGACCTCTACTGGTGTAGGATACATCGGTGACGGACTCTGTTTCTGTGTAAGTGAAGCTGGAAGGAGATGACTCTGGGCTAATAGACCAGCGATATCTGTCAGAGTCCTTTGATGCTTCCCTATTTTTGTGGAAATAAGGTCTGTATTTATAGCGAATTGTCCCATCGTTGTATGCAAGATGAATGTTCTCTTTCGGAAAATCTTCTAAAACTATTTCAAAGATATACGTTGCGTGAAACCACCATTCATGAAACGACAGAGTACATGTGTCCTATGGTAAAGGTGAACAAATACATTATTTTGATTTCAAAACCCAAATATGAACTGCTCATTGTACAGTACTATAAATTCTCTCTTTAAAGTGAAACGTGTTGGAATTGATTATGGACTTTACCATTGCTCACTTAGAAGTCCTTTTCAAGACTTTTTAATTTAGTGCATCAGTGAACTAGAACAAGTAAGGAGCCAGTAAAATAAGGATTCTCTGAGCTCTAGCCCTATGTGTTCCCGATCCACAACTGATTAGGTATTAAAGTCATGTATACTTTTAGATAAAGAGGTGAATGTGATCCGCGTAAAGGAAATAAGATTACATTTTGCCTTTACATTTTCACCACATAGCATGAGGTCAAACCTAAACACTTTCAATTTGTATACAATCAGACAGGCCCTTGCATTACATAGTTGAAGGTAAATCTAAAGGAAATTAAATAAGAAAATTGTATAATACATGGCCAGCTTTAGGTAGATATGAAATATTGAAAGAACCCCTTGACCTCCAAAATGTTTTAACCTCCTTCAGGACCAGAGCATTTTTTTCTATTCAGCACTGTGCTACTTTGACTAGTTGATGCGCACTGGGATTTCTTTATTTTTTAAAATATAAACGAAAAAAGACTGAACATTTTGAAAAAAAATATTTTCTACTTTCTGTTATAAAACACATCCAATAAAAAAATTAAAAATATAATTTTTTCATAAATTTAGCCCAAAATGTATTCAGCTACATGAATTTGGTAAGAAAAAAATCCCAATTTGCATATTAATTGGTTTGTGTAAAAGTTATAACGTCTACAAACTATGGGATATATATTTGAAAATTGATCTGTCCTGATGTACTGACAGCCTGTCTAATTTCTTGAGGCGCTAAATTGCCAGGACAGTACAAATATCCACTTAATGACCCCTTTTTTGGAAAGTAGACAGTCTGAGGTATTTAGTAAGAGGCATGGTGATTTTTTTGAAGTTGTAATTTTTTTGCCCCATTTTTGGGGGAAAATGAACAAATTAACCACTTCCCGTCCACCCACAGCTTATAAACAATGGACGGGAAGCAGTGCAAATGCAGGTTAACGTACCTGTATGTCAGCCCACATCAGTGGCTCCTGAGTGGCTCACAGAGTACGCACCCGGGAGCCCGATGATCGGTGAGTCCCCTAGACACAGCGAATCACATTGCCACTGTGTTCAGGTGATCACATGGTCTTGAACCATGTAATTTCTGTGTCCAATCACATAGTACTCAAAGGAAACCAAAAGTAAACATCGGTTCTCTCTGCTCTCACACAGATCTTTCACAGATCATCTGTCAGAGCTGAGAGAACCGATGCTGCAGCCTGTGAGTGTACAGCAGCCTGTCACACTGCATGTACACTCACAGCCTACAGCGCCAAACTGCCACAGTCTCTCTGATCACTGGCCCTAGTATAATACAAATGAAAGGTGCAGTTAGCCCCCTGTCACCTGGACCAGTGTCACCAGTGCTCATGCCATACACCATACCAGTGTCCAGATCACCACCATACCAGCACCACGATCACCGCCATTCGTCGTACCACCATCCTGATCACCACCACCTCATACCAGCATCTTGACCACCACCACCTCATACCAGCATCCTGATCACTGACATACGCCATACCAGTGTTCTGATCATGGTCATACCCATACCAGCATCCTGATCACCTCCATACACCATGCCAGTGTCCTGATCACTGCCATACGCCATACCAACGTTCTGATCACCACCATATGCCATATCAGCATCCTGATCACCGCCATACCTCATACTACTGCCATGATTAACACCATACCAGATTTCTGATCACTACCATAACTCATACCAGTGCCCTGATCAATGCCATACACCAAACCAATGTCCTGATTAATGCCATACCTTATACCAATGTCTTGATCACCGCCATAACTCATATCAGTGCCCTAATCACCGCTATACACCATACCAGTGTCTTGATCACCGCCATACTCATACGAAGATCCTGATCATCGTCATTACCCATACTAGTACCCTGATCACCGCCATACCTCATACCAATGTCCTGATCACTGAAATAACCCATACCAGTGCCCTGATCACCACCATACATCATGCCAGTGTAGCACTGCCCCCTAGGGAGTTTCTTGGTATTGTATGTTCTTCTGTGCAGCCTTGACCCTGTGAACTTCCCAGCCCTTTTGACACTCTAGATTCAGATATGTTCTGTATACCTTTAAATAACACACTGACACAATATAGAGAAGAGGCTTATACAGTGCCTTGCAAAAGTATTCACCCCTTGGCATTTTTTGTGTTTTGTTGCCTCACAACCTGGAATTAACATGGATTGTTTGAGGATTTGCATCATTTAATTTACAGAACATGCCCACAACTTTGAAGATTTTTTTTTATTGTGAAGCAAACAACAAATAGGTCAAAATATCAGAAAAAGTAAATGTGCTTAACTATTCACCTCCTAAAGTCAATACTTTGTAGAGCCTCCTTTTGCGGCTATCACAGCTCCAAGTTGCTTTGAAAAAGTCTCTATGAGCTTGCCACATCTTACCACTGGGATTTTTGCCCATTCCTCCTTGCAAAACTGCTTCAGCTCCTTCAAGTTGGATGGTTTGCACTTGTGAACAGCAATCTTTAAGTCTAACCACAGATTTTCTATTGGATTGAGGTCTGGGCTTTGACTAGGCCATTCCAACACATTTACATGTTTCCCCTTAAACCCCTCAAGTGTTGCTTTAGCAGTGTCTTTGGGGTCATTATCCTGCTGCAAGGTGAACCTCCGTCCTAGCCTCAATTCACACACAGAGTGGTACTGGTTTTGCTCAAGAATATCCCTGTTTTTAGCACCATCTATCTTTCCCTCAACTCCGACCAGTTTCCCAGTCCCGGCTGCTGAAAAACATCCCCACAGCATGATGCTGCCACCACCATGTTTCACTGTGGTGATGTTGTTCTTTGGGTGATGTGATGTGTTGGGTTTGCGCCAGACATAGCTTCTTTTTTTTTTGGATGGCCAAAAAGTTCAATTTTAGTCTCACCAGACCAGAGCATCTTCCTCCATACATTTTGGGAGTCTCCCACATGCCTTTTCGGAAACTCAAAACTTGCCATTTTGTTTTTTGGTGAAAGTAATGGCTTTCTTCTGGCCACTCTGCCATAAAGCCCAACTCTATGGAGCGTACGGCTTATTGTCGTCCTATATACAGATACTCCAGTCTCTGCTGTGGAACTCTGCAGCTCCTCCAGGGTTACCTTAGGTCTCTGTGCTGCCTCTCTGATTAATGCCCTCCTTAACCGGTCCGTGAGTTTTGGTGAGCGGCCGTCTCCTGGCAGGTTTGCTGTTGTGCCATGTTCTTTCCATTTGGTTATGATAGATTTGATGGTGCTCCTAGGGATCATCAAAGATTTGGATATTTTTTTATAACCTAACCCTGACTTGTACTTCTCAACAACATTGTCCCTTACTTGTTTGGAGAGTTCCTTGGTCTCCATGGCAGTGTTTGGTTAGTGGTGCCTCTTGCTTAGGTGTTGCAGCCTCTGGGGCCTTTCAAAAAGGTGTGTATATGTAATGACAGATCATGTGACACTTAGATTGCACACAGGTGGACATCATTTCACTAATTATGTGGCTTCTGAAGGTAATTGGTTGCACCAGAGCTTTTTATGGGCTTCATAACAAAGGGGTGAATACATACGCACATGCCAATTATCAGTTTTTTATTTCTGAAAAATAGTTTTATGTATATATTTTTCTAATTTTACTTCATCAACTTAGACTATTGTGTCCTGATCCATCACATATAATTCAGATTAAAAAAAACATTGAACTAAAGGCTGTAATGTAACAAAATAGATAAAAAGCCAAGGGGGTGAATACTTTTGCAAGGCACTGTAGAAGTATTAATCAGCCAAGCCCTGGATAAACAGCCAATACTTAGCTGAGATAATTCTTAGAGCAAATAAATGACAGTCAGTAATAACAGATAAAGCATACCAATATACAAAGTAACAGACAGTATGCAAATGGATTCCTAAAAGGGGTCATTAGTTGCTGTCACTAATGCTGCTGCTAAAAGGGAGAATCCAAGCTGGCCTATAATACCTTTAATCCTAATGAGAGATAAAGCAATATACTGTATCTCACAAAAGTGAGTACGTCCCTCACATTTTTGTATTTTGTATTTTGTATATTTTATTATATATCTTTTCATATGACAACACTGAAGAAATGACACTTTGCTATAAAGTAGTGAGTGTACAGCTTGTATAACAGTGTAAATTTGCTGTCCCCTCAAAATAACTCAACACACAGTCATTAATGTCTAAACCGCTGGCAACAAAAGTGAGTACACCCTCACTTGGATTTTAGGTGGTTACATGTTTAAAACAGGTTTTTTTTTATAGAAAATTACTTAAAACCCCCAAACATTATATATTGTTTTTTTTCTAACACCCTAGAGAATAAAATGGCGGTCAATGCAATACTTTTTTTTGCACAGTATTTGCGCAGCGGTCTTATAAGTGCACTTTTTTTGGAAAAAATTCACTTTTTTGAATAATAAAAATAAGACAACAGTAAAGTTAGCCAAATTTCTTTTCACATTGTGAAATATAATGTTACGCCAAGTAAATTGATACCCAACATGTCCCGCTTCAAAATTGCGCCCACTCGTGGAAGGGCGTCAAACTTTACCCTTAAAAATCTCCATAGGCGACATTTAAAAAATTCTACAGGTTGCATGTTTTGAGTTACAGAGGAGGTCTAGGACTAGAATTATTGCTCTCGCTCTAACGGTCGTGGCGATACCTCACATGTGTGGTTTGACCACCGTTTTCATATGCGGGTGCTACTCACGTATGCGTTCGCTTCTGCGCGCGAGCTCATCGGGACGGGGCGCTTTAAAAAATTTTTTTTTTGTCTTCTTATTTATTTTACTTTATTTATTTTTCACAGTTTTTTACAAAAATAATTTGGATCACTTTTATTCCTATTACAAGGAATGTAAACATCCCTTGTAATAGAAGAAAGCATGACAGGTCCTCTTAAATATGAGATCTGGGGTCAAAAAGTCCTCAGATCTCATATTTGCACTTAAATGAAAAAAAAAAAAAAAAAAAATGTCATTTGAAAAAATGACAACAAAAAAATATGCCTTTAAGACATATGGGTGGAGCTGACGTTATGAGAGACCACCATTATCGTAAAAAGAACCACCGGCCCTAAAGATGGATACCTTGGTTGTGGCAGCAGCTGCTGCCGTTACAGAGGTATCCACCTTCAAAGAAATTATGTATATATACAGTGGCTGGTCGGTAAGTGGTTTTAAGCATGTACATGATAAACTGCAGCGGTTTCCTCCTCAGCAGCTGTCTGATCTGGCTGCATTAGGGGACGGTGTGTCGTCGATTCAGCGCATCACACAGCTTCCTTTTTTTCGCTGAACTTTATTCAAAGTGTACAAGAGTACACTTCATTCACATCACTGTACAGCAGCGTGATTAGTACAATTTTCTGTGTGTTCTTGTGGTGACCAGGGTTTTGCAATGCAGTAAACTGACAGCCACCGCACATAGTGTGAATTCAGCCTAAATCTTCTGAATAGTTTTTCCAAAACTTTAACGGAAAATTGTATTAAATACCGTAATTTACCTTTCCTGATGCCAAACCATGGCAGTATACTAGTGATAGAGCTCCGCCTCTTGACAACTCCCTCAGGACCAGTAAATAGCATAAAAAAAGGTCTAGTTAGCCTCTCCGGAGTTCTTTGTAACAAGCTACATACCAAAGCGTACAGGGTGGGTCCGTATGCTGCCATGGTTTGGGAACAGGAAAGGAAAATTACGGTAAGTATTTGATACAATTTTCCGTTTTCCTGAAGCCAACATGACAGCATACTAGTGATAAATAACTAGCTGACAGGGTGGGTTCTACTTGCCAAACCAATGTTCTAATTAGGATGGGACAGAGGACTAAATAGTCCTTCCTACAAAGTCCCCTGATGACAAGGTGCCCGGGTCTACTCTGTAAAGTTTGAGTAGGTATGCTGGGATGACCATGATGCCTCTCTACAGATGGCCACCATAGATGCTCTTAAATGTGCTGCCTATGATGCTGCAACCGCTCTGGTAGAGTGCGCCGCCACTGCTGGTGGAGGCTCGCGACCCCTTGTCCTGTATGCATCACCAAGCCTGCTAGAGTCCAGGCAGTAACCTCTTTTCCTTGATGATTTCCAGCTGGAATGACAAAAGGTACTTCTTTAAAGTTCTGAAAATGACCGATTTGTGTGACTTTCCTTTGTGATGTTCTGGAAATTTAGGCAATGTCCAGATGTCTGCTAAATAGAGGGCTGTTGCTACTTTTGATGCAAGATGATCTACAAGACTCAACTATACTCCTTCTGGAAAGAAAACAATATATATATATATATATATATATTTTTTTTTTTTTTTCTCTTTCTTTGAAGCTCCAAGAACTTGAATCTCAGACAACCTTCTGATTAAAGTTCTTGCAATAGATACTGCCTTGTAGGTAATGGCCCGAGCCCAACACTGCTCTGTTGGAACAAAAGGTTGAACTGACATGAGATCCAGCAACACCAATAGATCTCTTTTCCTTAGTGACCAAATCTTCACGACATAGCCGACAATTGCAAGCTCAATGAGGATAGGCTAAGGCTCATGTCCAATACAGCCTAGAGGAAATATAGAACAGCTGTCAGCGGAGGGGCAGTAGGATCAATGTCTCGCTTTTTGTAGCTGCTGACTTTTATATGGGTGTAACTCCGCTTTAAGAGGAATCTCATTGCGAGAGATGTTGGGGGAAAAAACATATAGGCTAGATAGCAGCCCCAAGGAAAGACCAGAGCATCTGTCCCCTGCGCCTTGGGGTGCGGAAACAAGGTCAGACATACCCAAAGTTTGTGATTACTATGGGAAGCGAAGAGGTCTGTCTGTGGTAGGCCTCACCTGTGGACCAGCTCAGAGAAGAAGACCTGGGACGTAGACCCACTCTGGGTCTGGGAAGCTTGCCCGATAGTCGGTCTGTCTGGGTGTTCAAAAATCTGCTGGGAGGTAAACTGCTTCTGGAATTTGCTGGTGATCTTCCGTCCCAGACATTATCGGTTTTACCTCTCTCAATAGCATATTGCTGCGAGTTCCTCCCTGGAGCTGAATATAGGCAACTGCTGCCCTGTTGCTCAACTGCAAGGAGACTAGTTTCCCTTGATTCTGTGTAGCACGGCCAAAGTGCTAAAAGGGCTGTTTGGACTTCCAGCGCAATCGAGACTGCCCTCCTTGGCTGGGAATCTCTGCTTGCCTTGACCGACAGTCTCTTGCAGTGCACTTTCCAGGCTGCCTTGCAGACAAGATTTGTAGTAATTATCCAGTCTAACGGTTCTAATGGGCCATGACTTCCTCAAGGTCTTTCCATTACCGCGGACCGCTACTCATACTGAGTGACACTGTTATTAACTGTGCTAGATCCTGTTTCCTCCCTTGCACCAAGAATCCTAGTTGAAACTTGCGCAGGTGTCCATGCGCCCAAGGAATCATCGGTATGCATGACGACGTTGTGCCCAGATGAGAAGCCATCAAACAAGCGGAAGTATCTGTCCTCAGAATTCTGTTCCTGACTGTCACCACTTTCTCTGATGGAAGCCAAACAGAGGAACTAGCAGAGCACCCCCAGGTACACTAACCATTGGGTTGGAGAAAGTTGGCTTTGCTTTATTTTTATTTTTTTTTTGGAAGTTGATAACTCAGCCATATCTCTGCCGGGTATATATGAGGACCTCTTGGTGCAACAGCAATTGTTCCAGTCCTCTGGATAGAAGAAGAATGACGTACAGGTAGTGGCGAACCTGTTCTCTGAGTGGAGCTGATAGGGCACTGAGACCCTTGCAAGCATTCTCAGAGATATTTATAAGCCAAAAGGTAGGCTGTTAAAGTAGAGATGCATCTAACTGATCGCCAAACTCACTTATTTTGGAAGGAAAAGAAAAAAATTTAGTATGTGAGGATAGGCATCCTGACGATCCAGCAGTAGCATCCAGACGTCTGGTTGTACTGTTTGAATGGACTCAATCTTAAAGGTCTCTAAGAGGGCCAAAAAGGTTCAACCTCCTCCAATCTGCAACTGGACGCTAGCCACCGTCCCCTGCGAACTACAAACAGGGTTGGGTGGAAAGCATGCAATCTTTCCTGTGAATGGGACCGGGACAAGGACCCCCTGAGTCTGAAGTGTCTGTAAGTATTGTAGAAGCCCACCCGCTTTTGGGGTGGATTTGGCAGCTCCGTGGGAGAGAAATGGTCTGGAAGAGGAGAAGTGGATTTCAGTGATGCTATATCCGGTCTCTGGCAGGGATAAAACTTGTAAAGACAATCAAACGAGAAACTCTCTCTGGACTTTGCCATCCCTCTGATTAAATTTCTTCCATGAAACGAAGAAGGGATAGCCATTTTGAAGAAAGGGTAAATATGAGTTTGTCTCTTTACCCATGTAATGGCCTGCATGGCTACCAGGATACACTGTTCTACGAAGGAAAAAAACTGAAACCATGCAGCTCTGGGTCTTCCTCTGATAAAGAGGAGCTACTATTATCTGCAGGCTGCCCACTCGCCAGAACTGAGTGGTTGAGTGCCACATGCCAAGGTGCCAGGTTGCTCTTCTAGTAGCAACTAGGAGGGGGCTGCCTGGCTGGGATAATTGAAGTGAGTTCAAAATAGAATCTCGTACCATAAATAATAAAGACATTTGCTGTTACCTGTTAACTGCAAACTCCTCTGGGCAGTCTTTACTCACCAACCTATTGGGTACAGGCGCTGCGCCACAGGCTCAGCAGGACACTTGCTGGGGCACTGGCATTGCTCTGGGGAAGAGGCGATAAGACGTCTTCCTTAGAACTTTTTCATTTGAGTGGGTGCGGGATCTAGGGCTATGCTTTTCCAAAGACAGTCTGCCTTTCCCTGGCTCTTGATCTTTGAGAGCATAAGCATGAGAGGCTGAAAAAACTCAAAGCAATCCGCATAAAGAGGCACTCTTTTCCTGCAAACTTACCAACACTGTGGTCCCTTACTTTTGAATTTGAAGGTCCTTTTTAAATGCGTAGCTTGAAGCTTGTGGGCCCCGATGCAAAAGTTGACCTGGGCCCCCCCCTCCACTTCCACCCACCACTTTCACCGTGCGTGCAGATACACCCACCGCACAGCAAGGTACTCAAAGTGGCTTAAGAGTTTTGCGTCCCCAGAGTTCCTCCTTACATCAGAGGACAGGGATCACCGCTGGAGAATCAGAGGACAGAGATCACCGCTGGAGAATCAGAGGATAGGAATCACTGCTGGAAAATCAGAGGACAGGGACCCCTGGCGGGTCACTTGGCAGAGCTCCTTTCCCATCCCAGCACTGTATACAACCCCCCCCCCCACACTACACAGGGCTGAACTCGAATGCCTTTACACACAGTCTGTCAGAAGTCACTGGGTGTATCTGGCTTTTATGTTACCGTTCTGACCTGTGAAATTCTCTGGTCGATACGGCAGTGTAGTTGCAGTAAGCAGATACACCCTGTGCAGATCGTAGCTAGCTGGATGTGTTGTAAAGGAATGTGATTTTAGCCCTGCAGAGGAGCAGTATAGCGTGCTGTAATAGGAAAGGAGCTCAGCAGCCAGGCATACCATCCAGGGTGGAGGGTGTGGTCAGGGGGCTTTGGGGAGGTGCAACTTAGATCTGGTGGGGCAAAGCCATGTGACACAAAATCTGGAGCCTGCAGCCCCTCAGGGGCCCCTCAGGAGGTGTTAAGGGATTTGTTTTAGCAATTTCTGAAGGTTTCTCTGTCAGTGATGGCAGGTGTTGGGAGGAGGTCACCTCCCGGAGGTATTTTACCCTGTTGTCGGGGAAGTGGGGTAAGTGGAAATCCCCGGGTGGGTAAAGAGAATCCCAGCTGGTGACTAGGAGACACTGAACAGTGTCATACTTCACCAATGACATCGGTCCCATAGTGGCTGCAGAATGGCACTCTCCTCCTCTTAACTCACTGAGCTTGGTTACCATTCCATGTTGCCTGCCAGCACAGAGCACAGACAATTTCCTATCCTGGGCTGTTCTCACCCCATGCTTCTCTTCATTCAGGAAATGGCTCACAGGTTCTCCCCAGCCAATGAGAACAGATGGGTGTGGACTGTGGAAGGTAAAGTGGAAGCCTAGCACTGGAGCATGGCTGTGGGGCTCTAGGGCAGATCGGAGCTGGACTTTGTGGAGGAT
The DNA here is from genome assembly GCF_042186555.1 of Aquarana catesbeiana. Classification (NCBI taxonomy): domain Eukaryota; kingdom Metazoa; phylum Chordata; class Amphibia; order Anura; family Ranidae; genus Aquarana; species Aquarana catesbeiana. The sequence continues at coordinate 54,479,275 of NC_133334.1, read as the reverse complement.
ATGATAATATGACACAGAGGCTGCAGGGGCCCCCTGGGGCTAGGGGCGGGGTTGCAATTGTGACCCCTGCAACCCCTTATGCTACGCCCATGGTCTTTTTGCGATGACTGACTCATGGCTTGAGAACAAATAGGATGGCCAGCTGAAATGAGAATAGCCAGAAAGGAAAATAGCACTAGAGAGAGAAGGGCTTTTGACTAGAAAGAGAGGAGAAAACAATAAAATATGCCTTCATAAAAAACAGAATATATATAAATATATATATTTTTTAAACCATAAATAAATAAATATATATATATATATATGCATGTCTCTCTTTTTTTTTAAACCAAAATAAATAAACATATTAATTAACATATATGCATTTCTCTTTTCTTTTTTTTTTTTTGTGTCCTACCTGTTAAAAAGCAGTAGGGGCACAGCCTGATGATGTCATCAAGGGTGCCCTGGCCAATGAAAAACAGCACTGGGCGGCCATTCTTTCCTATAGGGAGGCCTGGGACGTCCCAGGCAGCACGGTCTAGATCCCCACATGGGCAAACAAGAGGGGAACAGAACACTAACAAATATGAAGACATGGGAGGCACTCAAAAGAGAAACAGACCGAGGTAAGGGAGAACACATATGAGGAGATAGAAAGAATAAAAGGGATAGGAAACCTTGTATGGTGCAAGGAACCAAAAAAAGAGGAAAAGGAATGAACTAGCTGGCACCCCTAAGCCTCAGCCTGCAGACACTTACATGATGGCAGATTTTGTTCCTAATGAGGAAACACTGCAGGGCCCCATCAAGACCCACAGAAGGGGTTCCCAGGCTATTAGCACATTTAGCAGCCTGAGCGATGGGACTTTGCACTGGGAGAGGCTAAACCCAGATGGCTACTGCACTCAGGCTGAGGTGGGGACATAGAACTGCTTACTCTTCACGGGTGCGTGGAGGAATGAGGAAAAAAAGAAGAATGGGGGGAGTGGCTAACTAGTCCTTTTTTTATGCTATTCACTGGTCCTGAGGTAGTGGTCAAGAGGTGGAGCTCTATCACTAGTATGCTGCCATGTTGGTGTCAGGAAACAGGATTTGCTGGAAATAGTGGTGGGGGGGGGGGGGAGTAGCAGTGTGTGACCAGACATAACTGGTACATTGGGTTGTTTTTATACTTTACCTTTGGTCTATGAGTCAGCCCAGTCCTTTTCTTATAAATCTTGGAATTCTAATATACTTCATGAATAATTGTGTAGAGACCTTATTGCCTCTGACTAATCTTACCTGATCTAAAATGAAGCCTGAATAATGATAGCAATGTCCACATTCCTCCCACCAAGTGGTTGCATATCTGCATCTCACGAGGTCTCCATCACTGTCATGTGCTATTAATTTAATCAATCCTGGACAATTGTAAGGAACCCTTTAAAAAAAACAGGAGACAATTGTAATTTGCAAATACCAATGATTAGACTGTCAGGAACCATGAGTCAGGCTGAGACAGAAGTGCAGTATAAATCACACTATTTAATAAAATGGTAAAATGGTATAAAAAGAGCAAACATAGTCAAAACATAGTCAGAGTTTGTTAACCAGGACTGGTAGTCAGAACAAGCTAGAGAAACAGGAGTCCAGAGATCAGCGAAGTTGGGTGCAGCAAACAGGATCAAGAACCAGAAGGGAAGTCAGCCAAGCAAAAGTCTTTCACAGGAAAACACAGCAGAGAGAGTCTGGATATGTTGACCAAGGCAAAGGCACAGAAGATCTGATCCAAGGGGCTTATAAAACCAGCAGCTCTAGCTGACGAGCAGGAAATGAAGACCAAGTGAGTCACTGTGGAAGGAAGAGTCTTTGGCAATTAATGGTCAGCTGAGCACAGAGCTCTGAGAAGGAAGGGCTGAGCTTAGCCCTGACAGTACCCCCTCCTCAGAGGACCATCAGGTTTGAGGGGAAAATGTCTATGGAAGGCACAGAGGAGGACAAGAGTATGTACGTCTGAGGATGAGACCCAAGAGCGTTCCTCTGGACCGTACCCTTCCAATGAACCAGATACTGTATGCGCCCATAGAAGCTACGGGAATCAGTGATAGATTGTATCTAATATTCCTCATGGTTCTCAACCTGAACTGGGTGAGGACGTATTACCAAAGGTTTTAATAAGGAGACATGAAATCTGCATAACAGAAGGAGGGTCTAAAGCGTAAGCCACTGGGTTGATCCTACGAAGAATACAGAAAGGCCCAATAAACCATGGTGCCAGTTTTAAGGAGGGAACACAGAGTCAGAGGTTGCGAGATGACAGCCAGACCCTGTCCCCAACTTGGTAGGAAGGCGCAGGTAGGTGTCTGTGGTCAGAATGGAGTCTGTATCTATCATTGGAACGTTGCAAGGACTCTTGCACCTGTACCTAAGTGGAACAAAGGCCACGGAGATGCACCTCCAATGCAGGAATGCTCTGAGGAACAAATGAGTCAGGCAACATGGATGGTTGGAAACCATAATTCGCCATGAATGGAGACAATCAGGAAGCAGTATTGATGGCAATATTTAAGCAAACTCCGCCCAAGGTAAGAGGTCTGAGCAGTTGTTATGGTGGTCAGAAATGTAGCAATGTAAAAACTGTTCCAATGACTGCTTGGCTTGGTCTGTGGCCCCATTGGTTTGCGGGTGATACGCAGAGGAGAAAGAAAGCTGAATTCCCAACTGTGCAAAAGTGGAATACAATGAGACATTTTCAAGAAATGGTCAACCACCATAAGGATAACTGTGTTGCCCTGAGAGTTGGGTAACTCAACAAGGAAATCCATTGACAGGTGGGTCCAAGGCCTCTCTCCATTGGGTATGGGTTGTAGGAGGCCCACTGGAAGGTGTCGTGATGTCTTACTCTGAGCACACACTGAACAAGCAGCTACTAAGGCGGCTACATCAGCACGTAGACTAGGCCACCAGAATTTTTGGGAAATGGCCCAAAAGAGTTGATTCTTTCCTGGGTGGCCAGCAGCCTTGTGAGAATGGTAAGTCTGGAGTACGGCAGTACAGAGACTCTCATGGACAAAGCAGCGGTCACAGGGTTTCTCAGGAGGAGAATAGATATGAGCGGCAAGAACTTTGTCACCCAAAGGAGAAGTGAGACTGGTGCGAACCGTAGCCAGAATATGATCGGGAGGAATCACAGGAACAGGAACCGGAACCGACTCCATCTTGGAAGTGGAGGAAAACTGTTGCGACAAAGCATCAGCCCTTACATTTTTAGTACCGGGTAAGAATGAGACTATGTAATTAAAATTTGACAAGAAAATAGCCCATCACGCTCTTCTGGGAGAGAGGCGTTTAGCCTCAGACAAGAATGTGAGATTCTTATGGTCAGTCAGAATAAGAACCGGCACAGTAGTACCTTGGAGGAGAGGCCTCCATTCTTTAAGGGCTAAAATGATCGTTAACAACTCTCTGTCCCCAATCTCATAATTGCATTCCGCAGGAAATAATTTCTTGGAAAAGTAGCCACAAGGATGCATAGCGCTCTCAGAGGTAGGACGTTGAGACAGCAAGGCATCAACTCCAGTCTTAGATGCATCAACCTCAAGGATGAAGGGTACCATAGGATCAGGATGTACCAACATAGGCCAACAAGCAAAGGCAGCCTCGAGACTCTCAAAGGCATTAATGGAGTCTGGAGACCAATTCTGTGGGTTACCGTCCTTTCTGGTCATATCAATCAGGGGTTTGACCAGAGACGAGAAGTTACGAATAAACTTCCGATAATAATTGGCAAAGCCAAAAAAATGCTGCAATGGTTGTAAACCCACGGGTAGTAGTTTCTCTAGGTCCATCGAAAAACCAGCAGTGGAAATGACATAACCAGAAATTTAACCTGTTCACAATGAAACTCGCACTTCTCCAATTTGCAATACAGGTTATTATCTCTCAAGCTCTGCAAACACATGGCAGACATCTGTATGATGGCTCTCTAGGGACTTGGAAAATATGAGAATATCGTCGAGATAAACCACCACACATAGCTGCAACAAATCTCGGAGGATATTGTCAATAAATTCTTGAAAAACTGCTTGAGCGTTGCAAAGACCAAACGGCATAACTAGGTATTCATAATGGCCTGTTCTGGTATTAAACGCAGTTTTCCATTTGTTGCCCTCTTTGATCCTCATGAGATTGTATGCCCCTCACAAATCAATATTCGTAAAAACTGTTGCTACCTTGAGGCGGTCAATTAACTCTGTAATCAAATTAATTAGATAAGCGTTCTTAAAGTGATTGTAAACCCCCCCCCCAAAAAAAATTGATAAAAAACCCTGCAAGACAAAGGCATAATGAGCTAGTATGCATAGCATACTAGCTCATTATGAATTACTTACCTTAGATCAAAGCCCCCACAGCAGTCCTTGTCCCCCCCTCCGGCAGCAACATCTCTCCCGGGGGTTACTTCCGGGTATCGCAGCTCCGAAGCTGTTATTGGTCGATGCCGCGATTACATCACTCCCGTGCATGTGCCGATGACATCGGCACATGCATGGGACAGAGGATATCTCCTAAACTGTGCAGGTTTAGGAGATATCCTGGGTAGCTACAGGTAAGCCCTAATATAGGCTTACCTGTAGCATAAAGTAGTTGTAAAGGGTTTACAACCACTTTAATTGTGAAGCGATTGAGACCCCTATAATTAATACAAGGTCTCAGTTCACCATTCTTCTTTTTTCACAAAGAAGAAACCAGCACCAGCAGGAGGTGAGGGTCTGCGGATGGATCCTTGAGAAAGTTCATCGGCCACATACTCCTCCATGGCTTTGTCCTCCGAGACCGACACAGGGTGGACCCGACCACGAGGGGGTATGGCGCCAGGTTGAATGTCAATTGTGCAATCATACGACCAGTGCGGAGGCAAACTACCTGCTTGACCTTTGTCAAAGGCATCGCAAAATTTGCAGTACTCCTCCGACAGGGCGGAGAGTGAAGGGGTGCACAAGACCTTTGCCACTTTCAGAAAACATGTCTCCCTGCATTGTGGTGACCAGGAAAGAACCTCAGCTCGAAGCCAATTAAAAGAGGTGTTATGCCTCTGTAACCAAGGATAATCAATAACCACTGGAAAATGAGGTGAGGAAATTACTTGGAATTGGATTATCTCATGGTGAAGAGCCCCTACGGCCATGGTCAATGGAACAGTCTCATGAGTCACATGGGCAGGCTGTGGAGGTCTCCCATGAATAGCCTCAATGGCGAGTGGAGTGGCAAGAAGCTGCAGCGGAATAGAGTGCTTGGACACAAAGGCACCATCTATGAACAGGCCTCCAGCCCCAGAGTCGATTAGACTGCAAAGCTCGGAGCCAAATGTACAGGAGGCTTCCGCAAGCACTCCTTAAAAGAGGGTCGCTCTCGGAGTCTGGAACCAATGAGGATGGCAAACGTGATCAACTTCTCCAGCTCAGTGGGTATGTCTCGGGCTGCTATCTCATCCGAGAGACCATAAGAAAAAGAAGCCACGAGGGCCTCATTGTTCCAAGCAACCTCTGCTGCCAAAGTACGGAATTCAATGGCGTAATCGGCAATAGTTCTCGTACCCTATAAAAACAAATAAAATGGTGCACTATATTAAGATTACCAATGTGATATGACGCATATAAAATGCATGAATATCTTCAATATAGTGTAGCACATTTCATCTGTTATTGTTTTAATTTGCCAGCACAATGGACATTTTATATATTATATGTTATTATGTTTAATATTGTGCATCGAGTATATGTGTCATATCACATTGGTAATCTTTATATAGCGCAGCATTTTATTTGTTTTTATATATTTATGCATTTATGAGATTGTGATCAGTGCCAGCAGCTGTATCAATTAAGAAGGTTCTGAATCATTAGTTTGGTTTGCTCGCAAGCTTATCCATTTTATCACCTTAGTTCTCGTACCCTGTTTGGAGGACATCAGGCCTTTGGCGGCAGACGTGGAGTGTGCGGGAAAGTCAAATACCCTCTTAAAGGAACCCACAAACTCTGGGTAACTCTGGACAACTGGTTTTTGCGTCTCCCATAGAGGGTTTGCCCAGGCCAAGGCTCTCTCAGAAAGCAAAGATATCATGAAGCCTACTTTGCTTCTGTCTGTGGGAAATGCCTGGAGCAGCATCTCAAAGTAAATCTCAGCCTGGTTGAGGAACCCTCTGCTTTGAACTCACTCGTCCCCGAATCACTGGGGAAGCAGAGCGGAACCAGACATACCTCTTATAGAGGTAATATTCGAGGAGGGTGCCAGCACAGAGACCGGAGCAGCAGCAGGGATGGCTTGCACACAGGCTGTACCGGAGCAGCGTCAGTGTGAGGTTCTAGGTGAGCAGTGAGATTCAGGAGCGTGCGTAGTGGCATGGCAAACTGATCCATGCGGTGATCCTGCTCATCCAATCTGGAAAAAATATTACCAACATGTGGATTGCCTGCAACTTCTGAATTCACTATTTAATAAAATGGTAAAATGGTATAAACAGAGCAAAACATAGCCACATTTCAGTAACCAGGACGGGTAGTCAGAACAAGCCAGAGAAACAGGTGTCCAGAGATCAGCGAAGTCGAGTGCAGCAAACAGGATCAGGAACCAGAAGGGAAGTCAGCCAAGCAAAAGTTTTTCACGTTAAAACACAGCTCCCCGTCAGAGCCTTTCCACACGTCTGTGTCCCCATCAGAGTCTCCCCCACATCTGTGTCCCCCGTCAGAGCCTTTCTGCACGTCTGTGTCCCATCAGAGCCTTTCCGCACGTCTGTGTCCCCGTCGGAGCCTTTCCGCACATCTGTGTTCCCGTCAGAGATTTTCTGCATGTCCGCACGTCTGTGTCCCTGTCAGAGCCATTCCGCACATCTATGTCTCCGTCAGAGTCTTTCCGCACGTCTGTGTCCCCATCAGAGCCTTTCAGTACGTCTGTGTCCCATCAGAGTCTCCCCCACATCCGTGTCCCATCAGAGTCTCCCCCACATCTGTGTCCCCCATCAGAGTCTCCCCCACATCTGTGTCCCCCATTAGAGTCTCCTCATCTGTGTCCCCCGCACAACTTTGTCCCCCATCAGAGTCTCCCCCACATCTGTGTCCCCATCAGAGTCTCCCCATTTGTGTCCCCCATCAGAGTCTCCCTATATGTGTCCCCATCAGAGTCTCCCCCACATCTGTGTCCCCCATCAGAGTCTCCCCATCTGTGTCCCCCACACATCTTTGTACCCCATCAGAGTCTCCCCCACATCTGTGCCCTCCATCAGAGTCCTCCCATCTGTGTCCCCATCAGAGTCTCCCCCATCTGTGTCCCCCATCAGAGTCTCCCCCACATCTGTGTCCCCCACCCTGATTACACCCCCATATCTCTCCACTAATCGCACCCCCCCTCCCCTTATATCTCTCCCCTAACACACCCCTCCACCTTCGCATCACCTTTGGGTTTTCCAGTCCTGCAGACAGTTCCTCCCAGTCTTGCAGCTCCTCCTCCAGATGATGTCAGTGGAGGAATCTGCAGCACACCAGGGTGGGTTAGCTGTCACTGACTAGACCCCCATCCAAATCTCTGGTGGCAGTGGCAGCTGCACAGAGCGGGGAGCCTCTTCCACCCTGACCTCCTCCTCTGCCGGCACCCCCCCAGCCTGACTTCAGCATGCACAGCCAGCCCACACATACGTGTTGCCTGAAAGCGGGCCCCCGCCTCCTTCCTGCACACATGGGAATCTGGCTACCACTCCACCAACCTCTGCCTCATTGGATCCGCTCTGACAGCGGTACACACACATCACCCCACCTGACTTCTTCTCTGTCCCCTGACAGTAGCCTGCCTAAAATGCATGGGGGGGGTGCTGGATTGAAGCTAGCAGTCTGGCAGTTCTGTCCCAACAGTATTTGAATGAGCTTCCGGCCAGATAAAACATACAATCGGGCCGGTTGTGGCCCAGGCCTGGGTTTGGAGATCCCTGGTAAAGGCCAATGCTTTAATATTATTTTTAAAGACTTTATATATTGGCGAGTGAAACCTGTCATAAAAGCTACTCCATAATCCCTCTATTTAATTTCCATCTTTTTAAACAAGTTATCTTTGTCCATATCTCATATCATACCTTTTAATCTTTTTAGATCTTTTAGATTATAAACCTTTTCTTGAAACCTTTCCATAATTATTTCTGTCTGTGCATTATAATCCTCTCTTGTATCACAGTTCCTCCTGACCCTCAACATTTGGCTTTTGGGAATAGCACCTAGCCATCTTGGATGATGAACATAGAACTTGATCTGAATTGTTTTTTGTCCAACTGGTAAAATAGGAAACATAAGATAAATGAGCACATGGTCATTTTTAATTATATAGTATTTTTTTATATACAATTTGCTATCTGTACAATATGTATACACAAGAGAATTTTGTTTGTTCATAATTTTTATTCATTTTCATTCCCATTCATTTTTTGTTTTTTTTTTATTTAATTTTGTTTTTTGTTTGTTTTCCATGTTTATTTTTATGTTTATTTTAATTTATTTAATTTTTATCTTTTTTAATATTTTTCCATTTTTATTCTTTGTGGAAATGGTGTTTGCATTTATATATTTGGAGCCTATTTGCATAATATAGTGTTTTTATTGATTCTAATGGTATAGTTTATGAGAGAAGCAATATTTTAATATGTTCAGGATGTGATATCACTTGGGTGAAATGAAGCTAGTGCACCCATTAGAAATGATGTAATCCTATTGGCCAACACGAAAGGGAGTATTCTCTCCTCGTGTATAAATTAGACTTTAGAGAAACCAGAAATTATGTCCTTGGTGAAACGCGTTGGTGTAATTTCCGGTTCCATAACCAACGACGTCACTTTCGCCCTCCATGGAATGCACGCCTAGCTGCGGCGAACCCGAAAGAGCCTCATGATTGTTTTATGCCTGGAATCCTGTAAGTGGATTTATGTTATTGCGCAAATAAATAGTTTTTACAGTGTTTCACTATGAGTACCATTCTGTTTTATTGAGTTTGATGGACATCACAGCCATCCCAAGATTAACATTTTGCAGACCCTACTGAGGACACCTAGAAGTCTAGCACTCCCCACATCAGATATAAGTGTGTTTGACCCCCAGACTGAAAAGCTGAGGGTCCATTTTTTTCTGGTGAGAGGGGATATGAGAGGGGAGTGTGGCTAGGTGCACAGCATGTATATGTGAAGCACTTCAGCACTTTTGTATGGAATTTGGAGCACCAAGCACGTTATATGAAGTTGTTGGAATGACTGATTTTGTTTATACCTTTTACTTTTTGCAATGTTTTATATATGCATATAATTTGATCTGCAAGTGCTGTATTATTGAGATTACATTTGCGAGGTGATTTAGCACTTGGTGGACAGCAGCTGCAGAACGTTTGGATTTTACACAAATTAAAATATAGCGCAAGTATTTATATGTTTTTTATAGTAACACATTATAAATAGTGGTAAACATCACCTTAGAACTGGTAATGTAGTGGTCACAGGGGAAGTATTTGGACGGTTATTGTCAGATCTTTTCCCTAAATCCACCTTACTTTGAAGAGACCAATAATTACCAGTAAGCCAACAGCAGCTATCTGACCTGTAAAAAAACACAGAAACATCAACCGTAATCCCATAAAGTAAATGAACAAATTAATAAATAATTAAAATACAGCCAATCTAGGAGACATGCAGAGTTTCTTGCCGAAAAAAAACACTGTCCCCATGCTACTAGCAGTTTTCTTTTCCTGTGTACGCTGTATGGCACAAGCAGGATGGTTTTGGCCGAAGCAGTATATATTGTACTGTATATGTAAAAGTGTCTCCCACTCTTGCTCCTGTATTGTTACCTTGTCATAAGCCCCCAGTGGAGATCATTGTCAGTAAATCTGTCCAGATCAATGGTGTGCAGCTGATTGTGGACTAAGTGCATATCGACAGGAATTAGCTGAAAGTAGCTGGGGAAGATCAGAAGCACAATGGGGGTTATTTACTAATAGGAATGGGCTATCTGTTTGAGTTGAACATGAGTTCGACTTGAACACTGGCTATTTGCCCGTTTGCCAAAACAGCGAATAATTTGGGGTGTTCGCGGCAAATTCAAAAAGCCGCGGAACACCCTTTAAAAGTCTATGGGAGAAATCTAAAGTGCTAATTTTAAAGGTTAATATGCAAGTTATTGTCATAAAAAGTGTTTGGGGATCCGGGTTCTGCCCCAGGGGACATGTATCAATGCAAAAAAATTTTTTTAAAACAGAGGTTTTTTCGGGAGCAGTGATTTTAATAATGCTTAAAGTGAAACAATAAAAGTGAAATATTCCTTTAAATTTCGTACCTGGGGGTGTCTATATTATGCCTGTAAAGTAACGCATGTTTCCTGTGTTTATAACAGTCCGAGAGCAAAATGACATTTCTAAAGGAAAAAAAAATCATTTAAAAGTACTAGCGCTAGTGCCGGCTATTAATGAATTGTCGGTCCCGACAATATACATAAAAGTAACTGAAAGGCATTGAAAAAAAAAAGAAAACTCCGCGCCAAAACTTTTTAAAAAAATGACTTGGAGTTCCCCCAAAAATCCACACCAGACCCTTATCCGAGCACGCAACCTGGCAGGCCGCAGGAAAAGAGGGGGGGACGAGAGAGCACCCCCCCTCCTGAACCGTACCAGGCCATATACCCTCAACATGGGGAGGATGTCCCCATGTTGATGGGGACAAGGGCCTCATCCCCACAACCCTTGCCTGGTGGTTGTGGGGGTCTGCGGGCGGGGGGCTTGTCAGAATCTGGAAGCCCTCTTTAACAAAGGGGACACCAAGATCCTGCCTCCCTATGTGAATTGGTAAGGGGTACATTGTACCCCTACCATTTCACAAAAAGAAAGTGTCAAAATGTTAAAAAAACCACAGGAGATGGCTTGGGACAAGTCCTTTATTAAAAATAAAAAATAAAAAAGAGATTCCAGCGATGTAATCCAATAAATCCATGCTCCTACCCCAGCGTAATCCAATTCTTGATCTCCAGCGATGGATGATCTCCAGCGACTCCAGCGAGGAACACCCACAGGATCCTGCCTCCACCGGAGGCACCCAGCCAATGATGCTGCGCCAGCTTGACAGCTCTTATGTAGCTGAGGGCGGGGCCACCCGTCACGTGACCCCATCCCCCTCTGACAAGGGGAAACACCGGGGTTTCCCAGTGACATATACGGGGGACCCTGCCCCCCTCTGATGCAACGCAGGATTCTTTTTTTTTTTTACTTACCTTTTTATGCCTGTTGCTATGTGGTCCCTCGAAATCTGCCACCTTCAGCGCCTTGGTTCCTGACGTCACTTCCCTTGCGCAGGAAGGGAGATCACCTCTCCCCCCTCCCTCTAGGCAATCATCTGGGACACGTGACAGGTCCCACATGATTGCGCGGCCAGTCACGGCACGCGGCGTGGCTCCCGCATGCGCATTGGGTGCCCGGCTGTGAAGCCACAGCCGGGCGCCCACGGTTAAAATGCCGGCGCCACCGAGCGGAGGGGGAGACGAGCGGGGCTTAGATCCACCGTATCTCTGGACACTGGGACCTGTAAGTGTCCGATTATTAAAAGTTAGCAGCTGTAGAATTTGTAGCTGCTGACTTTTATTTTTTTTTATTTTTTTTAAGCGGAATTCCGCTTTAAGGCAACAGCCATTTGATGGCTTGACAGTTTGGTTGAGAGCACAAGCAACTGTGAAAATTTTTATTCATGGCATTCCCTGAGTGTAACTGTTTCTGGAAACAATTCAGTTGATTTGCTTAGTTCCGCTTTAATTTCTATTGCTTATCTGAAAGCCAGTGGAATGCAAGGCACACTTGTAAAGCACATTGCTATTCTTCATAAAGATGCATACAGGCGGTCCCCGGGTTACAAACAAGATAGGGACTGTAGGTTTGTTCTTAAGTTGAATCTGTTTGTAAGTTGGAACAGGTGTATTTTTTAAGTGTAGCTCCAGCCAAAAATTCTATTTTTAAGCTTTTTGGAAAACATAGGGAAGGGTTATCACCCATGTAACATCTGTTTAGCTGTCTGTGCTCCTCTTCAGAAGATTTCACCTCACTTTCTGTCCCAATGACAATTGGATTTTGAAAATTTTGGGCTGTTAGGGAAACATGGACTGGTGATAAAGCATCTGTGGAGACACCTTTTTCCCATATTAACTCTTACAGGAGAGAATTTCCCTTCCTAGGGGTAGATTTAATCTCACTTCCTGTTGTCTCCTTCCGTTTGTAAGTAGGAGTCGTTTGTAAGTTGGATGTTTGTAACTAGGGGACCGCCTGTATCTCTTTTTTATTTTTGAAGAAACTACAGCCATACCGCTGCAAGGGTTCAGACCTACTTTATCTATTAGTGACTGTCTATTACTTACCGTTGGACATTCACTCTTTGTAATGCTTTGGACAACATAGATTGGGACCTATTATGGCCTCACTTCCAAGAAGACATAAAAAGGTGATTGAACTTACCCGAAAGAAAAATCTTTGTCTGTATGTACAATAAAAACAGAGTAACTCTCTGATTGGTACCAGGGATGATTAAACATGTTCCCAGAGCTGTTATCTAATGGCTCAATACCATATTCAGTCTGATAATATGTGAAATAGCAATTGTAGCAGTAGACAGAGCCATAATCTATATACGTATAAGTAAAAGCTCTTTTGTATTTTACTTCAACCTGAAAGATATTAAAATGTTTTGTATTTAAAATATGATGCCAAAAGATTAATAAAACATCAGTTACATGTAGGACATGTGTGTGCAAATCTTCAATGATCTTAAAGCGTTTGTTACCCCAACACTTCATATTAATGATATGTGCCTGCTATACCATGTGTACTTGTATGAAAAAGTATCCTGTTCTCTTTGTATTGCTTCTTTTGTGTGAAATCCCTGGTATTTCTGCCAGTCCCTCTGCTTTCCTATTAAAAACTGACCACACTAAGCAGGAGAGCACACCATGGTCAGTTCTCTAGCTATGCTGGGAACTTAGCCTGCTCTCCTCCAATGATCAGACTTGTCCTGAAATGCCCCCGATTCACAGCTATTCACTGGGGAGCTCAATGTGCTGCTGCTTCTCCTCCCCCAGCTCTTACGCAGCTGGGAACAGAAGGAATGTGATCACTTCACTTATAAAAAAAGAGGAAAAGTATTTATAATGTTTTTTTTTTTTTATATCTATACAAAAATGTTCTGTGTTTCATTTCTATTTTAAACTGAATGGGTTTACATATACTTTAAAGAATATGTGAACTATTTCTTGATAAAGAAAAAAAAAAAACATTAAGCATTGTGAAATGGTAATACAAGGCAACACATTTTAATAAAACAAAAAAAAATATTATCAAGCAGGAAAATGACTGCTATTTAACAGAGCACCCAGAGGTCAAAGGGATGGTGGAGTCGACTTTTGCCAAAGTCAGAAACCCTAGCTGCTTTCACTCAAACTTTGTAGGGCCCCAGGAAACAGGGAAGGGAAGTCATGTCAGCAGCAGCATAACCACATCCCTGTATCTCCCATATACAGTGCCTTGCAAAAGTATTCACCCCCCTTGGCTTTTTACCTATTTTGTTACATTACACCCTTTAGTTCAATGTTATTTAATCTGAATTATATGTGATGGATCAGAACACAATAGTCTAAGTAAAATTAGAAAAATATATACATAAAACGATTTTTCAGAAATAAAAAACTAAAACTGATAATTGGCATGTGCGTATGTATTCACCCCCTTTGTTATGAAGCCCATAAAAAGCTCTGGTGCAACCAATTACCTTCAGAAGTCACATAATTAGTGAAATGATGTCCACCTGTGTGCAATCTAAGTGTCACATGTTCTGTCATTAAATATACACACCTTTTTGAAAGGCCCCAGAGGCTGCAACACCTAAGCAAGAGGCACCACTAACCAAAAACTGCCATGAAGACCAAGGAACTCTCCAAACAAGTAAGGGACAATGTTGTTGAGAAGTACAAGTCAGGGTTAGGTTATAAAAAATATCCAAATCTTTGATGATCCCTAGGAGCACCATCAAATCTATCATAACCAAATGGAAAGAACATGGCACAACAGCAAACCTGCCAAGAGACAGCCGCACACCAAAACTCACGGACCGGGCAAGGAGGGCATTAATCAGAGAGGCAGCACAGAGACCTACGGTAACCCTGGAGGAGCTGCAGAGTTCCACAGCAGAGACTGGAGTATCTGTACATAGGACGACAATAAGCCGTACGCTCCACAGAGTTGGGCTTTATGGCAGAGTGGCCAGAAGAAAGCCATTACTTTCAGCAAAAAAACAAAATGGCACGTTTTGAGTTTGCGAAAAGGCATTTGGGAGACTCCCAAAATGTATGGAGGAAGGTGCAATGTCAGGCGCAAACCCAACACATCACATCACCCAAAGAACACCATCCCCACAGTGAAACATGGTGGTGGCACCATCATGCTGTGGGGATGTTTTTCAGCAGTCAGGACTGGAAAACTGGTCAGAGTTGAGGGAAAGATGGATGGTTCTAAATACTGGGATATTCTTGAGCAAAACCTGTACCACTTTGTGTGTGATTTGAGGCTAGGACGGAGGTTCACCTTCCAGCAGGACAATGACCTCAAACACACCGCTAAAGCAACACTTGACTGGTTTAAGGGGAAACATGTAAATGTGTTGGAATGGCCTAGTCAAAGCCCAGACCTCAATCCAATAGAAAATCTGTGGTCAGACTTAAAGATTGCTGTTCACAAGCGCAACCATCCAACCTGAAGGAGCTGGAGCATTTTTGCAAGGAGGAATGGGCAAAAATCCCAGTGGTAAGATGTGGCAAGCTCATAGAGACTTATCCAAAGCGACTTTTAGCTATGATAGCCGCAAAAGGTGGCTCTACAAAGTATTGACTTTATGGGGGTGAATAGTTATGCACATTGACTTTTTCTCTTATTTTGTCCTATTTGTTGTTTGCTTCACAATAATAATAAAAAAAAAAATCTTCAAAGTTGTGGGCATCTTCTGTAAATTAAATTATGCAAATCCTCAAGCAATTCATGTTAATTCCAGGTTGTGAGGTAACAAAACACGAAAAATGGCAAGGGGGGTGAATACTTTTGCAAGGCACTGTAGAAGGGAGAGATTCTCAGTGGTTCCTCCTTCTGCAGAAGTCACATCCCACATGCAGTCAGTCCCTCAATCTGTACAGGGCTGGATGGGGGAGTGTCAGAAGAAGTCTGATGTTAAGTGTATACAAAAGAAGAACTTTTTTGTAGTTGAGTAGGGATAGGTTAGACCCTCTGCCAATTTTTTATTGTTGTCCATATCCCCACTAGGGAGACTCCCCCCTTATTTGTTTTAGTGACCATTGTCAGCAAGAGCTGTCACCATTGGGGATCTCTTCAGCATGGAAATTCTGGAATGTAACCCTTATTTACACTATCCAAAGCTAAAAAAATTCACATTTTACATTTGTTTTTAAAATAAGTCTTCCGTGGAAGAGATATCGGAGGCCTCCACCATACCTCCCAACATTTTGAGATGGAAATGAGGGCCGCCTACTTGCTATGATGAGCTGCTGGTTTTAATGGTTTATGAGTCAGTAACCTGTAACAACTATGTAGATTGAAAAACATACTTACATAGTTGGTAAGGTTGAGAAGAGACATTGGCACATTAAGTTCAACCTGAGTGTATGTTTATGTCACTCCCTGCATAATGTGTTTGCTAAGAAACATCCCTAAACTTTTTTTGAATTTATCTACATGCCCCATTACACCAGCAATTGTGGAAATCCAAAATCCGTTGACAGAAATTCCGATCGTGTGTACACAATTCCGAAACACAAAATTCCACGCATGCTTGGAATCAAGCAAAAGAGCCGCACTGGCTATTGAACTTCATTTTTCTCGGCTCCTCATACATGTTGTACGTCACTGCGTTCTTGACGATCGGAATTTCCGACAAGATTTGTGTGACCGTGTTTATGCAAGACAAGTCTGAGCCAACATCCGTCGGAAAAAAACATGGATTTTGTTGTCGGAATGTGCGATCGTGTGTACGCGGCATAACAGTAAAAAATCTTGTCAAACTTCATTGTGTGGCTGCGCATCTTCTTTAGAAACCTTAGGTTATATTTTCCTCCCAATAATACTGACACCATTAAAAGATTTCTGTATTGAGATCATATATCCTCCTAAGTGTCTCTTCTCCAGGAAGAATACGTTGATTTTTTGTGGGGTTTTTTTATCATAACCGAAGTCCTCCAGCTTTGTTGACCTTCTCTGGACTCTTTCTAGGTCAAGGACATGCTTCCTGGGGATCTTTGACCAAAACTAGACCATATACTCAAGATGTGCCCAAACCAAAGTTTTGTAACTGTACTTTTTTAGTGTATAATAATCTGCTAACCTTGCTTCCTGCAGCTATTGCTGAACCTGAGATTAACCAGGACCCCCAGATCTTTTGCCATCTTGGATTCACCTAGAGGTTCTCCTCCAGCATGTAACTTGCATTAATATTTTTAGCTCCCAAGTGCATTACTTTACATTTTCAATATTAAACCCCATCTGCCATTTAGCTGTCCACCCCTCTATTTTAACTAGTTCTTCTTGTAAAGTTGCTATATCTTGTGAACTTATTGCCCTGCTCAGCTTTGTATCATCAGCGAACACCGAGATTGATCTTTTTATTCTAACCTTTATATCGTTTATGAATAGAATAGAAGGAAGGGGGCTAAATATTATGTCGTACTGCGCTACTCTTTGAGCCTTTACCTCTAAACTGTAGGTGAGTCTCTATTTATATCTATCCCAGGAGCGTATAATGAAATTAGAGGGCCCTTGTGCAAGATCACAAGTGGGCCCTAGGCATGGCAAAAAACTTAAATGCAGCGTGCGAACAATGGGTGTGGTTTAAATTGCGCTAAATATTGGGAGCGGCTTAAATGGGGTGTGGTTAGTGTCTGAGATGACTTACATAGTGCAGAATGTGGTTGTTAAATAGAACGTTATAGAATAGAATGTTAAATAGGCAATGTACAGTGCGGAGTGCACAGCAGTGGGTAATATCTGCAGAGAGAGGAGTGCAGAGTGCATGGCAGTGGGTAGTATGTGCAAGAGAGGAGTGTGGAGTATATGGCGATGGGTAGTATGTGCAGGAGAGGAGTGTGGAGTATATGGTGATAGGTAGTATGTGCAGGAGAGGAGTGTGGAGTATATGGCGATGGGTAGTATGTGCAGGGAGAGCAGTGTGAAGTGTATGGCGGTGGGTAATATGTGCAGGAGAGGAATGTAGAGTGTAAGGCGGTGGGTAGTATGTACAGGGAGAGGGGTACAGAGTTTATGGTAGTGGGTAGTATGTGCAGGAGAGAATTGTGGTCTGTATTGTGACAGGTAGTATGTACAGGTGAGGAGTGCGGAGTATATGGCGGTTGGTAGTATGTGTAGGAGAGGAATGATGCAGAGTGTATGGCGGTGGGTAGTAACGCAGAGAGAGGAGTGCGGAGTGTATGGCGGTGGGTAGTATGTGCAGGGAGAGCAGTGTGGAGTGCATGGAGGTGGGTAATATGTGCAGGAGAGGAATGTAGAGTGTAAGGCGGTTGGTAGCATGTGCAGTAGAGAAGTGAAGAGTGTATGGCGGTGAATAGTATGTTCAGGGAGAGGAGTGCAGAGTGTATGGCGGCGGGTAGTATGTTCAAGGAGAGGGGTGTGGAGTGTATTCACTGTGTTCCATGGTATATCTAATGCCTTGGAAATGATTTTGTACCCTTCTCCTGACTGATACTTTTTAACAATGAGATCCCTGTGATGCTTTGGAAGCTCTCTGCAGACCATGGCTTTTGCTATAGGATGCGACTAAGAAAATGTTAATCAAAAGGCACTTTACATGATGGCAGGCGTGTACTGACTCCTATTTAACATGCGTTTGAATGTGATTGCTTAATTCTGAACACAGCTACATCCCCAGGTATAAGAGGATGTGCACACTTACGCCCTGTACACACGGTCGGACATTGATCGGACATTCCGACAACAAAATCCATGGATTTTTTCCAACGGATGTTGGCTCAAACTTGTCTTGCATACACACGGTCACACAAAGTTGTCAGAAAATCTGATCGTTTTGAACGCGGTGACGTAAAACTTGTACGTCATGACTATAAACGGGGCAGTAGCCAATAGCTTTCGTCTCTTTATTTATTCTGAGCATGCGTGGCACTTTGTGTGTTGGATTTGTGTACACACAATCGGAATTTCCGACAACGGATTTTGTTGTCGGAAAATTTTATAGCAAGCTCTCAAACTTTGTGTGTCGGAAAATCCGATGGAGAATGTCCGATGGAGCCTACACACGGTCGGAATTTCCGACAACAAGGTCCGATCGCTCTTTTTCCTTCAGAAAGTCCGACTGTGTGTACGGGGGGCATTATGCAACCACATTATTTTATTTTTTTTATTTTTACTTCCCCCACCTAAAAGATTTCAGTTTGTTTTTCAATTGAGTTGTACAGTTTATAAGTCACATTAAAGGTGGAAAAAGTTCTGAAATTATTTATCTTTGTCTCATTTTTTTACATCACAGAAACCTGACATTTTAACAGGGGTGTGTAGATTTTTTATATCCACTGTATGTATATTTTCTCTATGCCAAAGCTGGCAGAGCTAGCATAAGATCCTGCATAAAATATGCACCTCAAGCAGTGGCAGTGCGTCCATAAAGGGCACAGAAGTGCCGCCCCCCACCCCTCCTGCACCACTCTATTACCATAGATAGATTCATGCATTGCATGAATCTATCTATGGTCTCCGCTGACAACCCCTATTCAGGTGTCCGGCCCCTTTTTGGGAGCCGGGCACCTGAATTACACCGGCAGGGGTGTTTTTTGGAAGCACCTGATTAGAGCCATAGGCTCTAATAGGCACCCAAAAATGTGAACAGCGGGTGCCATGCTGGGCATTCGCTGTTCACTCAGCTGTGTATTAGCAAAGTGAAGGAATTCACTTTGCTAACACTAAATCCGCCTCTCAGCCAATCAGGTTGTCAGGTCTGTTACCAGTCACCTGATTGGCTGAAACGTCAGGCGCTGTGAGGACGCCTGAGAGAGGACGGAAGAAGACATGAAGGATGTGCAGGAGACCGCCGCTGACCCGCTCCAAGACAGGTAAGTGCAGGCAGCATCTGATGGGGCACGCTGGTGGCATCTGATGGGGCACACTGTCAGCATATAATGGGGCACGGTAGCGGCAATTGATGGGCACACTGGCAGCATCTAATGGGGCACAGTAGCAGCAATTGATGGGCACACTGGCAGCATCTGATGGGGAACAGTAGCAGCAATTGATGGGCACACTGGCAGCATTTGATGGGGCACAGTAGCGGTAATTGATGGGCACACTGGCAGAAATTGATGGGCACAGTGTCAGCAATTGATGGGCACAGTGGTGGCAATTTATGGGTACAGTGGCTGCGTTTGATGGCACAGTGACTGCCTTTGATGGCACAGTGGCAGCGTTTGATGGCACAGTGGCTGCGTTTGATGGGCACAGTGGCTGCGTTTGATGGCACAGTGGCTGCGTTTGATGGGCACAGTGGCTGCGTTTGATGGCACAGTGGCTGCGTTTGATGGGCACAGTGGCTGCGTTTGATGGCACAGTAGCTGCGTTTGATGGCACAGTGACTGCATTTGATGGCACAGTGGCTGCGTTTGATGGCACAGTGACTGCATTTGATGGCACAGTAGCTGCGTTTGATGGCACAGTGACTGCATTTGATGGCACAGTAGCTGCAATTGATGTTTTTTTTTTCAGTTTGTTTGCGTCCCTCCCAAAAAATTTTGAGCACCAGCCGCCACTGACCTCAAGTACTTGCATTTAGATTTATTTAGACATGCATCTTCTGGTGCTTATGTGGCCACATGTGTGGATATATATTCCTGCAATCAGGAGACACTGTGTGGCTTTGCTGCGGGGGAGTTGTTTCCCTCTAGTGCTGAGTTTGACGCTGACCTATTACCTTTTTGATACCGAGACAAGGCAGAGCAAAGCATCTTGGGACATGTAGTTCAAATGGATAGGATTTGCCCTCTTGCTAAATCATCAGGAACTACAACTACCAGATGGCTGATGGGGAAGAACAGACTGCTGGGCGAGTCTATAAAGGGAACTAGTTGAGGCCTGGTATGCACTCTTGGGACCCCGGTGTGGATCTGAGTGCAGGGATTCTGTGATAGTGCATGCTGCAGTCGAGTCGCGGCCTGCACCAGCAGGATTATCCAGCGGATATTCGGAGGGATATCTGCAGGCAGCACTCCTTAGTTGTTCGGCAGCAGCCTTGAGGCCGCTCCTATTCCATATATCCTGCAGTATCAGATTTGGGTGAGCCGTAGTGCGGTGGAGGCCGGATACCACCCCTGATCCACATTCCCAAGAGACAGTCATTATCATCATCACCGTCATCATCATCTCTTGTTCCAGTGTAGTGAGCGGGCAATAGCCCAACTTTATAGAAACTGTATATAGACACCATTGTCTCTTGCATCATCTATCATCCTTAGTGCCAAGGATCTAGGTCAAACATCATAGGCATTCTTGCCTTCCATTAGCCGTTGTTACTTGTAGTTCTACAGAGAGCAACATCTTTAAAGGGGTTGTAAACCAAGGGCTAGCTGAAGATCAACCGGATTACCTCACAGTAATTCTGGACTACTTCCTACCTCCCTCCCCACTTCAGGGATCTGCTTCTACTGAGTTCACATAGCTACAATTCACCAAGAACTCTCTGAAAGAGCAGGTTGAATTTTAATACAGTTTCTTACTCTAAGGCCCCTTTCACACTGGGGCGGTGGGGGCGTCGGCGGTACAACAGCGCTATTTTTAGCGCTGCTGTACCGTCGTTCTTGCAGCGGTATTCGGCCGCTAGCGGTGCGGTTTTAACCCCCGCTGGCGGCCGAAAAAGGGTTAAAATCCCTCGTACAGCGCGGCTATAGCCGCGATATTGCCGCGGTATAGCCGCGGTATAGCCGCGCTGTCCCATTGATTTCAATGGGCAGGAGCGGTGAAGGAGCGGTGAATACACCGCTCCTTCACCGCTCCAAAAAAGCGGTTTGCAGGACTTTTTTCACCGCTCTGCCTGCGCACCGATTCAGTGTGAAAGCCCTCGGGCTTTCACACTGAACAAACAGCGGAGGCTGTTTAGGGGCGGTTTGCAGGCGGTATTTTTAGCGCAATACCGCCTGCAAACCGCCCCAGTGTGAAAGGGGTCTAAGTGCCGGTTCACACTGGTGCGATGCGAGAACACTGCGAATCCACTGCGTGTTCCCGCATCGCATGTCAGTTCACACTGCCATATGCGAATCGATGGGGAGTGTCAATACATTGTTAACGACACCCCCAGTTCAGCTTGCATATCGCACTGCGAACTGACAGTTCGGACATGAATCGGATCGCATATGTGTGAACACACATGCGATCCGATTCTGGTCCGAACAGAAAAAAGGGTCCTGTGCGTGTTTGCACCCAATGCGGTGCGATATCAGCCATACTATCTCTATGGCTGATATCGCACCACACAGACATCGCATGTAATGTGAACGGCAGTGCGCTGCGAATTACATGCGATGTCTGTGCGATGTTTGGCATCGCACCAGTGTGAACCGGCACTAAAGGTTTTACGTTGTATTTTCTATACTGCACCTGTGTGTTGAGAAGCAGAAGAGAGGGGTCTGACACCAATAACAGCCATTCCTCTACCCTTCTGTAACCTGTTCACATAGACATTGTATGTGCCTTGCTGTGTACAGAAATTATTGTCCTCACTGTTGAATGTTTATATTGATATGTGATTGCCATATAGTTACTGATAATGCTCCTCTAAGAAATATCATTCTAAGCTGTAAACTTGTGTTGATTTTTTCCAATCATTTTCACTTCATTAAGTAAACAAGTTAATTGGTTTAATCAATTCTAGTGTATCTATTTTATTGTTATCATCGCTACAAGAGAAAATGTATGGACCCAGGGTGTCAGAGGTGGCGGAGAATTTGCAGGGTCAGGGCAACCAGAGGGGTACTGATTTAACCAGCGACCCTCACGAGGGCAGCGCTACACATGCATTTATGTGCATACATACATAAACTCTGCATATTTGTGCAGCTCTGGATGAAACTGTGTCTTAGTTGTTGTAAATACAACTAAATGCAGTGCACATTTTTGCTTGTGGACAAAGCCCATTGAGTGCTGCATTTCAATGCCCAGGTGAATGAGCTCTAAGGGTTCCACTCTGCAACAGGCTGACAGGGAAGTTGAAGAAAGGTGTGGGGTGCTGGACCTCTTAACCACTTCAGCCCTGGACCATTTGGCTGGCCAAAGACCAGAGCGTTTTTTGCAATTCGGCACTGCATCGCTTTAACTGACAATTACGCGGTCGTGCGACGTGGCTCCCAAACAAAATTGACATCCTTTTTTCCCCACAAATAGAGCTTTCTTTTGGTGATATTTGATCACCTCTGCGGTTTTTATTTTTTGCGCTATAAACAAAAAAAGAGCGGCAATTTTGAAAAAAAGCGCAATATTTTTTACTTTTTGCTATAATAAATATCCCCCAAAAATATATAAAAAAAATTTTTTTTTTCCCTCAGTTTAGGCCAATACGTATTCTTCTACATATTTTTGGTAAAAAAAATCACAAGCGTTTATTGATTAGTTTGCGCAAAAGTTATAGCGTCTACAAAATAGGGGATAGTTTTATGGCATTTTAATTAATATTTTTTTTTTTACTAGTAATGGTGGCGATCTGCGATTTTTATCATGACTGCGACATTATGTCGGACAGATCGGACACTTTTAGCGCTATTTTGGGACCATTCACAGTTATACAGCGATCAGTGCAATTAAAAATGCACTGATTACTGTGTAAATGTGACTGGAAGTGAAGGGGTCAACCAGTAGGGGGCTCTGCAGGGGTTAAGTGTGTCCTAGGGATGTGTTAGATTTCCGTTTGATGGGCACAGTGGTGGCAATTTATGGGTACAGTGGCTGCCTTTGATGGCACAGTGGCAGCGTTTGATGGGCACAGTGGCTGCGTTTGATGGGCACAGTGGCTACAATTGATGTTTTTTTTTTTCAGTTTGTTTGTGCCCCCCCCCCCCCCCCCCCCCAAATTTTGAGCACCAGCTGCCACTGACTTCAAGTACTTGCATTTAGATGTATTTAGACATGTATAATTCTTCTGATGCTTACGTGAACACATGAGTGTGTTTACACGTGTAGCCAGGAGCTGGATATATATTCCTGCAATCAGGAGACACTGTGTGGCTTTGCTGTGGGGGAGTTGTTTGCACTGAATACTGTGTAAATGTGACTGGCAGTGAGGGGGTTAACCAGTAGGGGGCACTGCAGGGGTTAAGTGTGTCCTAGGGGTGTGTTCTAACTGTAGGGGGATGGGCTACGTGTGACACGATACTGATCACTGCTCCCAATCACAGGGAGCGGTGATCAGTGTCCTGTCACTAAGAAGAATGGGGAAATACTTGTTTAGATCAGCATTTCCCGTTCTTCCTCTCCGTGAGACGTTTGCGAGTATCCCTGCGGACATCGAGTCCGCAGGACCCACAATCACACTCTTGGAGCTCGCGGTGGGCACGCGCCCACAATGCCGCGTCTTAAAGGGCAACGTACAGGTACGTTAATATGCCTGTACGTGCCCTTCTGCCGACGTATATTGGCGTGAGCCTGTTGGCAAGGGGTTAAAGCAGTAGCTGTTCTAAGTCAGGTCTTGAGAAGTGAAGAGGGCATGATTTTCCTTAGGCATCACTCCCAGGAGTGGAGGGTGAAGGTTGACTCTTTGCTGCAGTGGGCTTAACCAGCATCATATTAACTACCCCTTGGGACCTCTCTAATTATATCAGTCCAGTACACACTTTTTTCAACAGACCCAAGCCATGATGAAGAGGAATCATTTGAACCCCTGAAACGTACTGGATGTTTATGATTTAAGCATTTAAAAAAAAAAAAAAATTATATATATATATATATATATATATATATATATATATACACATACATACAGTGTGGACGGAAAGTATTCAGACCCCCTTAAATTTTTCACTCTTTGTTATATTTAGGCGATCCCTGAAAACTTTCCTCTTCAGAGAACCCTATCCTGCCTCCATCTAACAACTGCACTATTTTCTCCATTAGCTCATCCCCCACAGCTATTACCCTTTGTATAACTTGACCCTCCCTCCTAGATTGTAAGCTCTAATGAGCAGGGCCCTCTGATTCCTCCTGTATTGAATTGTATTGTACTTGTACTGTCTGCCCTAATGTTGTAAAGCGCTGCGTAAACTGTCGGCGCTATATAAATCCTGTATAATAATAATATTGCAGCCATTTGCTAAAATCATTTAAGTTCATTTTTTTTTCCTCATTAATGTACACACAACACCCCATATTGACAGAAAAACACAGAATTGTTGACATTTTTGCAGATTTATTAAAAAAGAAAAACTGAAATATCACATGGTCCTAAGTATTCAGACCCTTAGCTCAGTATTTAGTAGAAGCACCCTTTATGAGTCTTTTTGGGAAAGATGCAACAAGTTTTTCACACCTGGATTTGGGGATCCTCTGCCATTCCTCCTTGCAGATCCTCTCCAGTTCTGTCAGGTTGGATGGTAAACGTTGGTGGACAGCCATTTTTAGGTCTCTCCAGAGATCAAAAGGATTGGAAGCCAGATCCCCAGTCAGGCGACCAAGAAGTGGGGGCATGTTGGACTATTCCGGTACGATGAACAGAGGTATTGGTATGAAATATAAAAAAGCAGTAATAAAAATTATAATTGTTTTTATTGATGCAGAAGACACAACAATGGTAATACAATAAAACATAATAAAAGTACAGGTATATCACCAGTAAGATCATTGGTATACAGTACAACACAAAATCTCAGATATCATATCCTCGACTAGTTTCGCGGACATAAACCTTGGCTACCCGCCCCCTTATCCACATGTTTTTACCCATTCATGTGGCTCTGTCCTTGGCCCTCCTTACTTATATGCATGTATGCTATTAGGTGTTTATGGGTCTATGCCTCGGAGGGTTTATTGCACCGGTCTCTAGGGTATTTACCAATCCCTAGCTCATCTATTTAAGCCTTTCAACTTGTTCTACCATTCTATTATTCTTTTTTATTTTGCTTAAACTTCCTTATCGTTGCTTTTTACCCATTCTGTATTGTGACTCTGCTTTCCCATTCCCTGGCTCCGCCCAGGGCACCGGCGCGGGCCCCTCCTCCCTGTTCTCCCGCGGCGGCCTGGTGAGGTCCCTGGTGGAGGGATTGGTCTCGGACACGGGACCGCCCCCTCCTCTTGCATAGGTCTTGGTGGGGAGGTCGTCCCCGTGGCCAGATGGCCAGTGCGCATGCGTGCGCGCGCGATCTCTTCGTGCGCGCGCCATGTGGAACCTCCGACCCTGTGACGTCACGCGCCAGCGTCCCACAGGGGCGCGGCGCAGCGTCGCAGGGTTGGGAGCTACAAATGGCAGGTTAGTCCTGCTATTTTGACGGTCGGTTCATCACTCCTAGGTCTCCATACCCAAATCAGCCTGGCGCAAGTCTGAGGTTAGTACCTTTCTATCTTTTACTCAAGTCCCGTACCTCTGGGCACTAGCATCGACTATTCAACATACTATTTTTTCCCCTCTGCAGTTGCCCTAGGCTGAGTTGAACGTGCTGTGATCTGTGCTCACCCATCGCTCACAGCCTCTATTACCCTCTTACCCATCCCATCATGGCACTTGCTTTGGCAGGATGCCTCCCATGGATATCCATCCACGTTTATACCAGCATCAGGTAATCCACCCCTCGTTCACTTAGCCCCCACTGTCACATCCTCCCTCCCCCCTTTCCCTCTCTCCCCCTCCCTGCCTTCCTCCCCTTCTATTCTCCCCCCTTGTTTTCTTCCCCCCCTCCCTTCCCCCCCCCCTCTTCCTCTGGCCCTCCCTTCCCCCTTCTCCCCCCCTCCCCTTTCCCCCCCCTGGGCTTCCCTACCTCCCCACCTCCCTTTCCTCCTCTCCGTCCCCAGCCCCTCCCCCTCCCTTTCCTTGCCCCTATCTTTCCTTTTCACCTCCCCACTGTCTCATATTATGCACCACCATGCCTTTTGGCCCTTATCACCTATCCTCACCCTTTCGGTCACATACTCATCCTTCTATTCTCGTACACTTAAGGTTCAAATTATGCCATTTCATATCCCTCACCAGTCACTCCCTTTATCACTACCTTTTAGTATCACCCCCACATTTTTATTATTCATTATTATTTATTATTTATTCATTATTTTTTATTTCTACCTCTGTGCGTGATAATTTAGGTTACCTTATTACCCGATAATATTTACTTTACGCTTATTACCCCCGTCATTCTGTTAGCTCCCCCAGGTCGCCGTGGGAGAATACTCTTGGGCGGTGGGGCCGCGCGCCTGGGACCTGTTGGGACTTGGGTAAGCGGACTCTCTCCCCTTCCCCCTAGAACGTTGCATTACCCTTTTTGTGAACATTGATGCTAGATTATAATTATATTAATTATGTAATTTGGTAATTCTATTGTATATCCTCTATTTGCTAGGTTGAGACTGTTTTGCTCAAAATCATCTCCAGATTCCCTCCTGACGAAGCGGTTTATGTCCGCGAAACTAGTCGAGGATATGATATCTGAGATTTTGTGTTGTACTGTATACCAATGATCTTACTGGTGATATACCTGTACTTTTATTATGTTTTATTGTATTACCATTGTTGTGTCTTCTGCATCAATAAAAACAATTATAATTTTTATTACTGCTTTTTTATATTTCATACCAATACCTCTGTTCATCGTACCGGAATAGTCCAACATGCCCCCACTTCTTGGTCGCCTGACTGGGGATCTGGCTTCCAATCCTTTTGATTATTCATTTCTGGATGATGGTACACTTATACAATTTTTGTTACTCTAATTACCCATTATAGAGGCCACTTCACTAATCGTATACATTGGGTGGATAACACACCCGGCATCATGTCGAGTGGGATACTGGGGTGGGCTGTTATAGGGGATGGGTCATTTTTTGCCCTCTACCCTACAGACCCCAGTTGCCCCACCCTTCATTTTTAATTTACCCCCACTGACACATATAGTTTGTGTTTCTCTGGGGGGGCCTCTTTCTACATGCAAGTTTATCCTTTGTTATTACCACTACGGCCAATTGCCAGCCCCGTTGCAACCCTCCGAGACAGACGCCCATTAGGTCGGCCAGACACTTTTACTTGGCTACCCGCCCCCTTATCCACATGTTTTTACCCATTCATGTGGCTCTGTCCTTGGCCCTCCTTACTTATATGCATGTATGCTATTAGGTGTTTATGGGTCTATGCCTCGGAGGGTTTATTGCACCGGTCTCTAGGGTATTTACCAATCCCTAGCTCATCTATTTAAGCCTTTCAACTTGTTCTACCATTCTATTATTCTTTTTTATTTTGCTTAAACTTCCTTATCGTTGCTTTTTACCCATTCTGTATTGTGACTCTGCTTTCCCATTCCCTGGCTCCGCCCAGGGCACCGGCGCGGGCCCCTCCTCCCTGTTCTCCCGCGGCGGCCTGGTGAGGTCCCTGGTGGAGGGATTGGTCTCGGACACGGGACCGCCCCCTCCTCTTGCATAGGTCTTGGTGGGGAGGTCGTCCCCGTGGCCAGATGGCCAGTGCGCATGCGTGCGCGCGCGATCTCTTCGTGCGCGCGCCATGTGGAACCTCCGACCCTGTGACGTCACGCGCCAGCGTCCCACAGGGGCGCGGCGCAGCGTCGCAGGGTTGGGAGCTACAAATGGCAGGTTAGTCCTGCTATTTTGACGGTCGGTTCATCACTCCTAGGTCTCCATACCCAAATCAGCCTGGCGCAAGTCTGAGGTTAGTACCTTTCTATCTTTTACTCAAGTCCCGTACCTCTGGGCACTAGCATCGACTATTCAACATACTATTTTTTCCCCTCTGCAGTTGCCCTAGGCTGAGTTGAACGTGCTGTGATCTGTGCTCACCCATCGCTCACAGCCTCTATTACCCTCTTACCCATCCCATCATGGCACTTGCTTTGGCAGGATGCCTCCCATGGATATCCATCCACGTTTATACCAGCATCAGGTAATCCACCCCTCGTTCACTTAGCCCCCACTGTCACATCCTCCCTCCCCCCTTTCCCTCTCTCCCCCTCCCTGCCTTCCTCCCCTTCTATTCTCCCCCCTTGTTTTCTTCCCCCCCCCCCTCTTCCTCTGGCCCTCCCTTCCCCCTTCTCCCCCCCTCCCCTTTCCCCCCCCTGGGCTTCCCTACCTCCCCACCTCCCTTTCCTCCTCTCCGTCCCCAGCCCCTCCCCCTCCCTTTCCTTGCCCCTATCTTTCCTTTTCACCTCCCCACTGTCTCATATTATGCACCACCATGCCTTTTGGCCCTTATCACCTATCCTCACCCTTTCGGTCACATACTCATCCTTCTATTCTCGTACACTTAAGGTTCAAATTATGCCATTTCATATCCCTCACCAGTCACTCCCTTTATCACTACCTTTTAGTATCACCCCCACATTTTTATTATTCATTATTATTTATTATTTATTCATTATTTTTTATTTCTACCTCTGTGCGTGATAATTTAGGTTACCTTATTACCCGATAATATTTACTTTACGCTTATTACCCCCGTCATTCTGTTAGCTCCCCCAGGTCGCCGTGGGAGAATACTCTTGGGCGGTGGGGCCGCGCGCCTGGGACCTGTTGGGACTTGGGTAAGCGGACTCGCTCCCCTTCCCCCTAGAACGTTGCATTACCCTTTTTGTGAACATTGATGCTAGATTATAATTATATTAATTATGTAATTTGGTAATTCTATTGTATATCCTCTATTTGCTAGGTTGAGACTGTTTTGCTCAAAATCATCTCCAGATTCCCTCCTGACGAAGCGGTTTATGTCCGCGAAACTAGTCGAGGATATGATATCTGAGATTTTGTGTTGTACTGTATACCAATGATCTTACTGGTGATATACCTGTACTTTTATTATGTTTTATTGTATTACCATTGTTGTGTCTTCTGCATCAATAAAAACAATTATAATTTTTATTACTGCTTTTTTATATTTCATACCAATACCTCTGTTCATCGTACCGGAATAGTCCAACATGCCCCCACTTCTTGGTCGCCTGACTGGGGATCTGGCTTCCAATCCTTTTGATTATTCATTTCTGGATGATGGTACACTTATACAATTTTTGTTACTCTAATTACCCATTATAGAGGCCACTTCACTAATCGTATACATTGGGTGGATAACACACCCGGCATCATGTCGAGTGGGATACTGGGGTGGGCTGTTATAGGGGATGGGTCATTTTTTGCCCTCTACCCTACAGACCCCAGTTGCCCCACCCTTCATTTTTAATTTACCCCCACTGACACATATAGTTTGTGTTTCTCTGGGGGGGCCTCTTTCTACATGCAAGTTTATCCTTTGTTATTACCACTACGGCCAATTGCCAGCCCCGTTGCAACCCTCCGAGACAGACGCCCATTAGGTCGGCCAGACACTTTTACTTGGCTACCCGCCCCCTTATCCACATGTTTTTACCCATTCATGTGGCTCTGTCCTTGGCCCTCCTTACTTATATGCATGTATGCTATTAGGTGTTTATGGGTCTATGCCTCGGAGGGTTTATTGCACCGGTCTCTAGGGTATTTACCAATCCCTAGCTCATCTATTTAAGCCTTTCAACTTGTTCTACCATTCTATTATTCTTTTTTATTTTGCTTAAACTTCCTTATCGTTGCTTTTTACCCATTCTGTATTGTGACTCTGCTTTCCCATTCCCTGGCTCCGCCCAGGGCACCGGCGCGGGCCCCTCCTCCCTGTTCTCCCGCGGCGGCCTGGTGAGGTCCCTGGTGGAGGGATTGGTCTCGGACACGGGACCGCCCCCTCCTCTTGCATAGGTCTTGGTGGGGAGGTCGTCCCCGTGGCCAGATGGCCAGTGCGCATGCGTGCGCGCGCGATCTCTTCGTGCGCGCGCCATGTGGAACCTCCGACCCTGTGACGTCACGCGCCAGCGTCCCACAGGGGCGCGGCGCAGCGTCGCAGGGTTGGGAGCTACAAATGGCAGGTTAGTCCTGCTATTTTGACGGTCGGTTCATCACTCCTAGGTCTCCATACCCAAATCAGCCTGGCGCAAGTCTGAGGTTAGTACCTTTCTATCTTTTACTCAAGTCCCGTACCTCTGGGCACTAGCATCGACTATTCAACATACTATTTTTTCCCCTCTGCAGTTGCCCTAGGCTGAGTTGAACGTGCTGTGATCTGTGCTCACCCATCGCTCACAGCCTCTATTACCCTCTTACCCATCCCATCATGGCACTTGCTTTGGCAGGATGCCTCCCATGGATATCCATCCACGTTTATACCAGCATCAGGTAATCCACCCCTCGTTCACTTAGCCCCCACTGTCACATCCTCCCTCCCCCCTTTCCCTCTCTCCCCCTCCCTGCCTTCCTCCCCTTCTATTCTCCCCCCTTGTTTTCTTCCCCCCCCCCCTCTTCCTCTGGCCCTCCCTTCCCCCTTCTCCCCCCCTCCCCTTTCCCCCCCCTGGGCTTCCCTACCTCCCCACCTCCCTTTCCTCCTCTCCGTCCCCAGCCCCTCCCCCTCCCTTTCCTTGCCCCTATCTTTCCTTTTCACCTCCCCACTGTCTCATATTATGCACCACCATGCCTTTTGGCCCTTATCACCTATCCTCACCCTTTCGGTCACATACTCATCCTTCTATTCTCGTACACTTAAGGTTCAAATTATGCCATTTCATATCCCTCACCAGTCACTCCCTTTATCACTACCTTTTAGTATCACCCCCACATTTTTATTATTCATTATTATTTATTATTTATTCATTATTTTTTATTTCTACCTCTGTGCGTGATAATTTAGGTTACCTTATTACCCGATAATATTTACTTTACGCTTATTACCCCCGTCATTCTGTTAGCTCCCCCAGGTCGCCGTGGGAGAATACTCTTGGGCGGTGGGGCCGCGCGCCTGGGACCTGTTGGGACTTGGGTAAGCGGACTCGCTCCCCTTCCCCCTAGAACGTTGCATTACCCTTTTTGTGAACATTGATGCTAGATTATAATTATATTAATTATGTAATTTGGTAATTCTATTGTATATCCTCTATTTGCTAGGTTGAGACTGTTTTGCTCAAAATCATCTCCAGATTCCCTCCTGACGAAGCGGTTTATGTCCGCGAAACTAGTCGAGGATATGATATCTGAGATTTTGTGTTGTACTGTATACCAATGATCTTACTGGTGATATACCTGTACTTTTATTATGTTTTATTGTATTACCATTGTTGTGTCTTCTGCATCAATAAAAACAATTATAATTTTTATTACTGCTTTTTTATATTTCATACCAATACCTCTGTTCATCGTACCGGAATAGTCCAACATGCCCCCACTTCTTGGTCGCCTGACTGGGGATCTGGCTTCCAATCCTTTTGATTATTCATTTCTGGATGATGGTACACTTATACAATTTTTGTTACTCTAATTACCCATTATAGAGGCCACTTCACTAATCGTATACATTGGGTGGATAACACACCCGGCATCATGTCGAGTGGGATACTGGGGTGGGCTGTTATAGGGGATGGGTCATTTTTTGCCCTCTACCCTACAGACCCCAGTTGCCCCACCCTTCATTTTTAATTTACCCCCACTGACACATATAGTTTGTGTTTCTCTGGGGGGGCCTCTTTCTACATGCAAGTTTATCCTTTGTTATTACCACTACGGCCAATTGCCAGCCCCGTTGCAACCCTCCGAGACAGACGCCCATTAGGTCGGCCAGACACTTTTACTTGGCTACCCGCCCCCTTATCCACATGTTTTTACCCATTCATGTGGCTCTGTCCTTGGCCCTCCTTACTTATATGCATGTATGCTATTAGGTGTTTATGGGTCTATGCCTCGGAGGGTTTATTGCACCGGTCTCTAGGGTATTTACCAATCCCTAGCTCATCTATTTAAGCCTTTCAACTTGTTCTACCATTCTATTATTCTTTTTTATTTTGCTTAAACTTCCTTATCGTTGCTTTTTACTCATTCTGTATTGTGACTCTGCTTTCCCATTCCCTGGCTCCGCCCAGGGCACCGGCGCGGGCCCCTCCTCCCTGTTCTCCCGCGGCGGCCTGGTGAGGTCCCTGGTGGAGGGATTGGTCTCGGACACGGGACCGCCCCCTCCTCTTGCATAGGTCTTGGTGGGGAGGTCGTCCCCGTGGCCAGATGGCCAGTGCGCATGCGTGCGCGCGCGATCTCTTCGTGCGCGCGCCATGTGGAACCTCCGACCCTGTGACGTCACGCGCCAGCGTCCCACAGGGGCGCGGCGCAGCGTCGCAGGGTTGGGAGCTACAAATGGCAGGTTAGTCCTGCTATTTTGACGGTCGGTTCATCACTCCTAGGTCTCCATACCCAAATCAGCCTGGCGCAAGTCTGAGGTTAGTACCTTTCTATCTTTTACTCAAGTCCCGTACCTCTGGGCACTAGCATCGACTATTCAACATACTATTTTTTCCCCTCTGCAGTTGCCCTAGGCTGAGTTGAACGTGCTGTGATCTGTGCTCACCCATCGCTCACAGCCTCTATTACCCTCTTACCCATCCCATCATGGCACTTGCTTTGGCAGGATGCCTCCCATGGATATCCATCCACGTTTATACCAGCATCAGGTAATCCACCCCTCGTTCACTTAGCCCCCACTGTCACATCCTCCCTCCCCCCTTTCCCTCTCTCCCCCTCCCTGCCTTCCTCCCCTTCTATTCTCCCCCCTTGTTTTCTTCCCCCCCTCCCTTCCCCCCCCCCCTCTTCCTCTGGCCCTCCCTTCCCCCTTCTCCCCCCCTCCCCTTTCCCCCCCCTGGGCTTCCCTACCTCCCCACCTCCCTTTCCTCCTCTCCGTCCCCAGCCCCTCCCCCTCCCTTTCCTTGCCCCTATCTTTCCTTTTCACCTCCCCACTGTCTCATATTATGCACCACCATGCCTTTTGGCCCTTATCACCTATCCTCACCCTTTCGGTCACATACTCATCCTTCTATTCTCGTACACTTAAGGTTCAAATTATGCCATTTCATATCCCTCACCAGTCACTCCCTTTATCACTACCTTTTAGTATCACCCCCACATTTTTATTATTCATTATTATTTATTCATTATTTTTTATTTCTACCTCTGTGCGTGATAATTTAGGTTACCTTATTACCCGATAATATTTACTTTACGCTTATTACCCCCGTCATTCTGTTAGCTCCCCCAGGTCGCCGTGGGAGAATACTCTTGGGCGGTGGGGCCGCGCGCCTGGGACCTGTTGGGACTTGGGTAAGCGGACTCGCTCCCCTTCCCCCTAGAACGTTGCATTACCCTTTTTGTGAACATTGATGCTAGATTATAATTATATTAATTATGTAATTTGGTAATTCTATTGTATATCCTCTATTTGCTAGGTTGAGACTGTTTTGCTCAAAATCATCTCCAGATTCCCTCCTGACGAAGCGGTTTATGTCCGCGAAACTAGTCGAGGATATGATATCTGAGATTTTGTGTTGTACTGTATACCAATGATCTTACTGGTGATATACCTGTACTTTTATTATGTTTTATTGTATTACCATTGTTGTGTCTTCTGCATCAATAAAAACAATTATAATTTTTATTACTGCTTTTTTATATTTCATACCAATACCTCTGTTCATCGTACCGGAATAGTCCAACATGCCCCCACTTCTTGGTCGCCTGACTGGGGATCTGGCTTCCAATCCTTTTGATTATTCATTTCTGGATGATGGTACACTTATACAATTTTTGTTACTCTAATTACCCATTATAGAGGCCACTTCACTAATCGTATACATTGGGTGGATAACACACCCGGCATCATGTCGAGTGGGATACTGGGGTGGGCTGTTATAGGGGATGGGTCATTTTTTGCCCTCTACCCTACAGACCCCAGTTGCCCCACCCTTCATTTTTAATTTACCCCCACTGACACATATAGTTTGTGTTTCTCTGGGGGGGCCTCTTTCTACATGCAAGTTTATCCTTTGTTATTACCACTACGGCCAATTGCCAGCCCCGTTGCAACCCTCCGAGACAGACGCCCATTAGGTCGGCCAGACACTTTTACTTGGCTACCCGCCCCCTTATCCACATGTTTTTACCCATTCATGTGGCTCTGTCCTTGGCCCTCCTTACTTATATGCATGTATGCTATTAGGTGTTTATGGGTCTATGCCTCGGAGGGTTTATTGCACCGGTCTCTAGGGTATTTACCAATCCCTAGCTCATCTATTTAAGCCTTTCAACTTGTTCTACCATTCTATTATTCTTTTTTATTTTGCTTAAACTTCCTTATCGTTGCTTTTTACCCATTCTGTATTGTGACTCTGCTTTCCCATTCCCTGGCTCCGCCCAGGGCACCGGCGCGGGCCCCTCCTCCCTGTTCTCCCGCGGCGGCCTGGTGAGGTCCCTGGTGGAGGGATTGGTCTCGGACACGGGACCGCCCCCTCCTCTTGCATAGGTCTTGGTGGGGAGGTCGTCCCCGTGGCCAGATGGCCAGTGCGCATGCGTGCGCGCGCCATGTGGAACCTCCGACCCTGTGACGTCACGCGCCAGCGTCCCACAGGGGCGCGGCGCAGCGTCGCAGGGTTGGGAGCTACAAATGGCAGGTTAGTCCTGCTATTTTGACGGTCGGTTCATCACTCCTAGGTCTCCATACCCAAATCAGCCTGGCGCAAGTCTGAGGTTAGTACCTTTCTATCTTTTACTCAAGTCCCGTACCTCTGGGCACTAGCATCGACTATTCAACATACTATTTTTTCCCCTCTGCAGTTGCCCTAGGCTGAGTTGAACGTGCTGTGATCTGTGCTCACCCATCGCTCACAGCCTCTATTACCCTCTTACCCATCCCATCATGGCACTTGCTTTGGCAGGATGCCTCCCATGGATATCCATCCACGTTTATACCAGCATCAGGTAATCCACCCCTCGTTCACTTAGCCCCCACTGTCACATCCTCCCTCCCCCCTTTCCCTCTCTCCCCCTCCCTGCCTTCCTCCCCTTCTATTCTCCCCCCTTGTTTTCTTCCCCCCCTCCCTTCCCCCCCCCTCTTCCTCTGGCCCTCCCTTCCCCCTTCTCCCCCCCTCCCCTTTCCCCCCCCTGGGCTTCCCTACCTCCCCACCTCCCTTTCCTCCTCTCCGTCCCCAGCCCCTCCCCCTCCCTTTCCTTGCCCCTATCTTTCCTTTTCACCTCCCCACTGTCTCATATTATGCACCACCATGCCTTTTGGCCCTTATCACCTATCCTCACCCTTTCGGTCACATACTCATCCTTCTATTCTCGTACACTTAAGGTTCAAATTATGCCATTTCATATCCCTCACCAGTCACTCCCTTTATCACTACCTTTTAGTATCACCCCCACATTTTTATTATTCATTATTATTTATTATTTATTCATTATTTTTTATTTCTACCTCTGTGCGTGATAATTTAGGTTACCTTATTACCCGATAATATTTACTTTACGCTTATTACCCCCGTCATTCTGTTAGCTCCCCCAGGTCGCCGTGGGAGAATACTCTTGGGCGGTGGGGCCGCGCGCCTGGGACCTGTTGGGACTTGGGTAAGCGGACTCGCTCCCCTTCCCCCTAGAACGTTGCATTACCCTTTTTGTGAACATTGATGCTAGATTATAATTATATTAATTATGTAATTTGGTAATTCTATTGTATATCCTCTATTTGCTAGGTTGAGACTGTTTTGCTCAAAATCATCTCCAGATTCCCTCCTGACGAAGCGGTTTATGTCCGCGAAACTAGTCGAGGATATGATATCTGAGATTTTGTGTTGTACTGTATACCAATGATCTTACTGGTGATATACCTGTACTTTTATTATGTTTTATTGTATTACCATTGTTGTGTCTTCTGCATCAATAAAAACAATTATAATTTTTATTACTGCTTTTTTATATTTCATACCAATACCTCTGTTCATCGTACCGGAATAGTCCAACATGCCCCCACTTCTTGGTCGCCTGACTGGGGATCTGGCTTCCAATCCTTTTGATTATTCATTTCTGGATGATGGTACACTTATACAATTTTTGTTACTCTAATTACCCATTATAGAGGCCACTTCACTAATCGTATACATTGGGTGGATAACACACCCGGCATCATGTCGAGTGGGATACTGGGGTGGGCTGTTATAGGGGATGGGTCATTTTTTGCCCTCTACCCTACAGACCCCAGTTGCCCCACCCTTCATTTTTAATTTACCCCCACTGACACATATAGTTTGTGTTTCTCTGGGGGGGCCTCTTTCTACATGCAAGTTTATCCTTTGTTATTACCACTACGGCCAATTGCCAGCCCCGTTGCAACCCTCCGAGACAGACGCCCATTAGGTCGGCCAGACACTTTTACTTGGCTACCCACCCCCTTATCCACATGTTTTTACCCATTCATGTGGCTCTGTCCTTGGCCCTCCTTACTTATATGCATGTATGCTATTAGGTGTTTATGGGTCTATGCCTCGGAGGGTTTATTGCACCGGTCTCTAGGGTATTTACCAATCCCTAGCTCATCTATTTAAGCCTTTCAACTTGTTCTACCATTCTATTATTCTTTTTTATTTTGCTTAAACTTCCTTATCGTTGCTTTTTACCCATTCTGTATTGTGACTCTGCTTTCCCATTCCCTGGCTCCGCCCAGGGCACCGGCGCGGGCCCCTCCTCCCTGTTCTCCCGCGGCGGCCTGGTGAGGTCCCTGGTGGAGGGATTGGTCTCGGACACGGGACCGCCCCCTCCTCTTGCATAGGTCTTGGTGGGGAGGTCGTCCCCGTGGCCAGATGGCCAGTGCGCATGCGTGCGCGCGCGATCTCTTCGTGCGCGCGCCATGTGGAACCTCCGACCCTGTGACGTCACGCGCCAGCGTCCCACAGGGGCGCGGCGCAGCGTCGCAGGGTTGGGAGCTACAAATGGCAGGTTAGTCCTGCTATTTTGACGGTCGGTTCATCACTCCTAGGTCTCCATACCCAAATCAGCCTGGCGCAAGTCTGAGGTTAGTACCTTTCTATCTTTTACTCAAGTCCCGTACCTCTGGGCACTAGCATCGACTATTCAACATACTATTTTTTCCCCTCTGCATTTGCCCTAGGCTGAGTTGAACGTGCTGTGATCTGTGCTCACCCATCGCTCACAGCCTCTATTACCCTCTTACCCATCCCATCATGGCACTTGCTTTGGCAGGATGCCTCCCATGGATATCCATCCACGTTTATACCAGCATCAGGTAATCCACCCCTCGTTCACTTAGCCCCCACTGTCACATCCTCCCTCCCCCCTTTCCCTCTCTCCCCCTCCCTGCCTTCCTCCCCTTCTATTCTCCCCCCTTGTTTTCTTCCCCCCCTCCCTTCCCCCCCCCCCTCTTCCTCTGGCCCTCCCTTCCCCCTTCTTCCCCCCTCCCCTTTCCCCCCCCTGGGCTTCCCTACCTCCCCACCTCCCTTTCCTCCTCTCCGTCCCCAGCCCCTCCCCCTCCCTTTCCTTGCCCCTATCTTTCCTTTTCACCTCCCCACTGTCTCATATTATGCACCACCATGCCTTTTGGCCCTTATCACCTATCCTCACCCTTTCGGTCACATACTCATCCTTCTATTCTCGTACACTTAAGGTTCAAATTATGCCATTTCATATCCCTCACCAGTCACTCCCTTTATCACTACCTTTTAGTATCACCCCCACATTTTTATTATTCATTATTATTTATTATTTATTCATTATTTTTTATTTCTACCTCTGTGCGTGATAATTTAGGTTACCTTATTACCCGATAATATTTACTTTACGCTTATTACCCCCGTCATTCTGTTAGCTCCCCCAGGTCGCCGTGGGAGAATACTCTTGGGCGGTGGGGCCGCGCGCC
Organism: Aquarana catesbeiana; assembly: GCF_042186555.1. Taxonomy (NCBI): domain Eukaryota; kingdom Metazoa; phylum Chordata; class Amphibia; order Anura; family Ranidae; genus Aquarana; species Aquarana catesbeiana. The sequence continues at coordinate 54,441,255 of NC_133334.1, read as the reverse complement.
TGGGACCTGTTGGGACTTGGGTAAGCGGACTCGCTCCCCTTCCCCCTAGAACGTTGCATTACCCTTTTTGTGAACATTGATGCTAGATTATAATTATATTAATTATGTAATTTGGTAATTCTATTGTATATCCTCTATTTGCTAGGTTGAGACTGTTTTGCTCAAAATCATCTCCAGATTCCCTCCTGACGAAGCGGTTTATGTCCGCGAAACTAGTCGAGGATATGATATCTGAGATTTTGTGTTGTACTGTATACCAATGATCTTACTGGTGATATACCTGTACTTTTATTATGTTTTATTGTATTACCATTGTTGTGTCTTCTGCATCAATAAAAACAATTATAATTTTTATTACTGCTTTTTTATATTTCATACCAATACCTCTGTTCATCGTACCGGAATAGTCCAACATGCCCCCACTTCTTGGTCGCCTGACTGGGGATCTGGCTTCCAATCCTTTTGATTATTCATTTCTGGATGATGGTACACTTATACAATTTTTGTTACTCTAATTACCCATTATAGAGGCCACTTCACTAATCGTATACATTGGGTGGATAACACACCCGGCATCATGTCGAGTGGGATACTGGGGTGGGCTGTTATAGGGGATGGGTCATTTTTTGCCCTCTACCCTACAGACCCCAGTTGCCCCACCCTTCATTTTTAATTTACCCCCACTGACACATATAGTTTGTGTTTCTCTGGGGGGGCCTCTTTCTACATGCAAGTTTATCCTTTGTTATTACCACTACGGCCAATTGCCAGCCCCGTTGCAACCCTCCGAGACAGACGCCCATTAGGTCGGCCAGACACTTTTACTTGGCTACCCGCCCCCTTATCCACATGTTTTTACCCATTCATGTGGCTCTGTCCTTGGCCCTCCTTACTTATATGCATGTATGCTATTAGGTGTTTATGGGTCTATGCCTCGGAGGGTTTATTGCACCGGTCTCTAGGGTATTTACCAATCCCTAGCTCATCTATTTAAGCCTTTCAACTTGTTCTACCATTCTATTATTCTTTTTTATTTTGCTTAAACTTCCTTATCGTTGCTTTTTACCCATTCTGTATTGTGACTCTGCTTTCCCATTCCCTGGCTCCGCCCAGGGCACCGGCGCGGGCCCCTCCTCCCTGTTCTCCCGCGGCGGCCTGGTGAGGTCCCTGGTGGAGGGATTGGTCTCGGACACGGGACCGCCCCCTCCTCTTGCATAGGTCTTGGTGGGGAGGTCGTCCCCGTGGCCAGATGGCCAGTGCGCATGCGTGCGCGCGCGATCTCTTCGTGCGCGCGCCATGTGGAACCTCCGACCCTGTGACGTCACGCGCCAGCGTCCCACAGGGGCGCGGCGCAGCGTCGCAGGGTTGGGAGCTACAAATGGCAGGTTAGTCCTGCTATTTTGACGGTCGGTTCATCACTCCTAGGTCTCCATACCCAAATCAGCCTGGCGCAAGTCTGAGGTTAGTACCTTTCTATCTTTTACTCAAGTCCCGTACCTCTGGGCACTAGCATCGACTATTCAACATACTATTTTTTCCCCTCTGCAGTTGCCCTAGGCTGAGTTGAACGTGCTGTGATCTGTGCTCACCCATCGCTCACAGCCTCTATTACCCTCTTACCCATCCCATCATGGCACTTGCTTTGGCAGGATGCCTCCCATGGATATCCATCCACGTTTATACCAGCATCAGGTAATCCACCCCTCGTTCACTTAGCCCCCACTGTCACATCCTCCCTCCCCCCTTTCCCTCTCTCCCCCTCCCTGCCTTCCTCCCCTTCTATTCTCCCCCCTTGTTTTCTTCCCCCCCTCCCTCCCCCCCCCCCTCTTCCTCTGGCCCTCCCTTCCCCCTTCTCCCCCCCTCCCCTTTCCCCCCCTGGGCTTCCCTACCTCCCCACCTCCCTTTCCTCCTCTCCGTCCCCAGCCCCTCCCCCTCCCTTTCCTTGCCCCTATCTTTCCTTTTCACCTCCCCACTGTCTCATATTATGCACCACCATGCCTTTTGGCCCTTATCACCTATCCTCACCCTTTCGGTCACATACTCATCCTTCTATTCTCGTACACTTAAGGTTCAAATTATGCCATTTCATATCCCTCACCAGTCACTCCCTTTATCACTACCTTTTAGTATCACCCCCACATTTTTATTATTCATTATTATTTATTATTTATTCATTATTTTTTATTTCTACCTCTATGCGTGATAATTTAGGTTACCTTATTACCCGATAATATTTACTTTACGCTTATTACCCCCGTCATTCTGTTAGCTCCCCCAGGTCGCCGTGGGAGAATACTCTTGGGCGGTGGGGCCGCGCGCCTGGGACCTGTTGGGACTTGGGTAAGCGGACTCGCTCCCCTTCCCCCTAGAACGTTGCATTACCCTTTTTGTGAACATTGATGCTAGATTATAATTATATTAATTATGTAATTTGGTAATTCTATTGTATATCCTCTATTTGCTAGGTTGAGACTGTTTTGCTCAAAATCATCTCCAGATTCCCTCCTGACGAAGCGGTTTATGTCCGCGAAACTAGTCGAGGATATGATATCTGAGATTTTGTGTTGTACTGTATACCAATGATCTTACTGGTGATATACCTGTACTTTTATTATGTTTTATTGTATTACCATTGTTGTGTCTTCTGCATCAATAAAAACAATTATAATTTTTATTACTGCTTTTTTATATTTCATACCAATACCTCTGTTCATCGTACCGGAATAGTCCAACATGCCCCCACTTCTTGGTCGCCTGACTGGGGATCTGGCTTCCAATCCTTTTGATTATTCATTTCTGGATGATGGTACACTTATACAATTTTTGTTACTCTAATTACCCATTATAGAGGCCACTTCACTAATCGTATACATTGGGTGGATAACACACCCGGCATCATGTCGAGTGGGATACTGGGGTGGGCTGTTATAGGGGATGGGTCATTTTTTGCCCTCTACCCTACAGACCCCAGTTGCCCCACCCTTCATTTTTAATTTACCCCCACTGACACATATAGTTTGTGTTTCTCTGGGGGGGCCTCTTTCTACATGCAAGTTTATCCTTTGTTATTACCACTACGGCCAATTGCCAGCCCCGTTGCAACCCTCCGAGACAGACGCCCATTAGGTCGGCCAGACACTTTTACTTGGCTACCCGCCCCCTTATCCACATGTTTTTACCCATTCATGTGGCTCTGTCCTTGGCCCTCCTTACTTATATGCATGTATGCTATTAGGTGTTTATGGGTCTATGCCTCGGAGGGTTTATTGCACCGGTCTCTAGGGTATTTACCAATCCCTAGCTCATCTATTTAAGCCTTTCAACTTGTTCTACCATTCTATTATTCTTTTTTATTTTGCTTAAACTTCCTTATCGTTGCTTTTTACCCATTCTGTATTGTGACTCTGCTTTCCCATTCCCTGGCTCCGCCCAGGGCACCGGCGTGGGCCCCTCCTCCCTGTTCTCCCGCGGCGGCCTGGTGAGGTCCCTGGTGGAGGGATTGGTCTCGGACACGGGACCGCCCCCTCCTCTTGCATAGGTCTTGGTGGGGAGGTCGTCCCCGTGGCCAGATGGCCAGTGCGCATGCGTGCGCGCGCGATCTCTTCGTGCGCGCGCCATGTGGAACCTCCGACCCTGTGACGTCACGCGCCAGCGTCCCACAGGGGCGCGGCGCAGCGTCGCAGGGTTGGGAGCTACAAATGGCAGGTTAGTCCTGCTATTTTGACGGTCGGTTCATCACTCCTAGGTCTCCATACCCAAATCAGCCTGGCGCAAGTCTGAGGTTAGTACCTTTCTATCTTTTACTCAAGTCCCGTACCTCTGGGCACTAGCATCGACTATTCAACATACTATTTTTTCCCCTCTGCAGTTGCCCTAGGCTGAGTTGAACGTGCTGTGATCTGTGCTCACCCATCGCTCACAGCCTCTATTACCCTCTTACCCATCCCATCATGGCACTTGCTTTGGCAGGATGCCTCCCATGGATATCCATCCACGTTTATACCAGCATCAGGTAATCCACCCCTCGTTCACTTAGCCCCCACTGTCACATCCTCCCTCCCCCCTTTCCCTCTCTCCCCCTCCCTGCCTTCCTCCCCTTCTATTCTCCCCCCTTGTTTTCTTCCCCCCCTCCCTTCCCCCCCCCCTCTTCCTCTGGCCCTCCCTTCCCCCTTCTCCCCCCCTCCCCTTTCCCCCCCCTGGGCTTCCCTACCTCCCCACCTCCCTTTCCTCCTCTCCGTCCCCAGCCCCTCCCCCTCCCTTTCCTTGCCCCTATCTTTCCTTTTCACCTCCCCACTGTCTCATATTATGCACCACCATGCCTTTTGGCCCTTATCACCTATCCTCACCCTTTCGGTCACATACTCATCCTTCTATTCTCGTACACTTAAGGTTCAAATTATGCCATTTCATATCCCTCACCAGTCACTCCCTTTATCACTACCTTTTAGTATCACCCCCACATTTTTATTATTCATTATTATTTATTATTTATTCATTATTTTTTATTTCTACCTCTGTGCGTGATAATTTAGGTTACCTTATTACCCGATAATATTTACTTTACGCTTATTACCCCCGTCATTCTGTTAGCTCCCCCAGGTCGCCGTGGGAGAATACTCTTGGGCGGTGGGGCCGCGCGCCTGGGACCTGTTGGGACTTGGGTAAGCGGACTCGCTCCCCTTCCCCCTAGAACGTTGCATTACCCTTTTTGTGAACATTGATGCTAGATTATAATTATATTAATTATGTAATTTGGTAATTCTATTGTATATCCTCTATTTGCTAGGTTGAGACTGTTTTGCTCAAAATCATCTCCAGATTCCCTCCTGACGAAGCGGTTTATGTCCGCGAAACTAGTCGAGGATATGATATCTGAGATTTTGTGTTGTACTGTATACCAATGATCTTACTGGTGATATACCTGTACTTTTATTATGTTTTATTGTATTACCATTGTTGTGTCTTCTGCATCAATAAAAACAATTATAATTTTTATTACTGCTTTTTTATATTTCATACCAATACCTCTGTTCATCGTACCGGAATAGTCCAACATGCCCCCACTTCTTGGTCGCCTGACTGGGGATCTGGCTTCCAATCCTTTTGATTATTCATTTCTGGATGATGGTACACTTATACAATTTTTGTTACTCTAATTACCCATTATAGAGGCCACTTCACTAATCGTATACATTGGGTGGATAACACACCCGGCATCATGTCGAGTGGGATACTGGGGTGGGCTGTTATAGGGGATGGGTCATTTTTTGCCCTCTACCCTACAGACCCCAGTTGCCCCACCCTTCATTTTTAATTTACCCCCACTGACACATATAGTTTGTGTTTCTCTGGGGGGGCCTCTTTCTACATGCAAGTTTATCCTTTGTTATTACCACTACGGCCAATTGCCAGCCCCGTTGCAACCCTCCGAGACAGACGCCCATTAGGTCGGCCAGACACTTTTACTTGGCTACCCGCCCCCTTATCCACATGTTTTTACCCATTCATGTGGCTCTGTCCTTGGCCCTCCTTACTTATATGCATGTATGCTATTAGGTGTTTATGGGTCTATGCCTCGGAGGGTTTATTGCACCGGTCTCTAGGGTATTTACCAATCCCTAGCTCATCTATTTAAGCCTTTCAACTTGTTCTACCATTCTATTATTCTTTTTTATTTTGCTTAAACTTCCTTATCGTTGCTTTTTACCCATTCTGTATTGTGACTCTGCTTTCCCATTCCCTGGCTCCGCCCAGGGCACCGGCGCGGGCCCCTCCTCCCTGTTCTCCCGCGGCGGCCTGGTGAGGTCCCTGGTGGAGGGATTGGTCTCGGACACGGGACCGCCCCCTCCTCTTGCATAGGTCTTGGTGGGGAGGTCGTCCCCGTGGCCAGATGGCCAGTGCGCATGCGTGCGCGCGCGATCTCTTCGTGCGCGCGCCATGTGGAACCTCCGACCCTGTGACGTCACGCGCCAGCGTCCCACAGGGGGCGCGGCGCAGCGTCGCAGGGTTGGGAGCTACAAATGGCAGGTTAGTCCTGCTATTTTGACGGTCGGTTCATCACTCCTAGGTCTCCATACCCAAATCAGCCTGGCGCAAGTCTGAGGTTAGTACCTTTCTATCTTTTACTCAAGTCCCGTACCTCTGGGCACTAGCATCGACTATTCAACATACTATTTTTTCCCCTCTGCAGTTGCCCTAGGCTGAGTTGAACGTGCTGTGATCTGTGCTCACCCATCGCTCACAGCCTCTATTACCCTCTTACCCATCCCATCATGGCACTTGCTTTGGCAGGATGCCTCCCATGGATATCCATCCACGTTTATACCAGCATCAGGTAATCCACCCCTCGTTCACTTAGCCCCCACTGTCACATCCTCCCTCCCCCCTTTCCCTCTCTCCCCCTCCCTGCCTTCCTCCCCTTCTATTCTCCCCCCTTGTTTTCTTCCCCCCCTCCCTTCCCCCCCCCCTCTTCCTCTGGCCCTCCCTTCCCCCTTCTCCCCCCCTCCCCTTTCCCCCCCCTGGGCTTCCCTACCTCCCCACCTCCCTTTCCTCCTCTCCGTCCCCAGCCCCTCCCCCTCCCTTTCCTTGCCCCTATCTATCCTTTTCACCTCCCCACTGTCTCATATTATGCACCACCATGCCTTTTGGCCCTTATCACCTATCCTCACCCTTTCGGTCACATACTCATCCTTCTATTCTCGTACACTTAAGGTTCAAATTATGCCATTTCATATCCCTCACCAGTCACTCCCTTTATCACTACCTTTTAGTATCACCCCCACATTTTTATTATTCATTATTATTTATTATTTATTCATTATTTTTTATTTCTACCTCTGTGCGTGATAATTTAGGTTACCTTATTACCCGATAATATTTACTTTACGCTTATTACCCCCGTCATTCTGTTAGCTCCCCCAGGTCGCCGTGGGAGAATACTCTTGGGCGGTGGGGCCGCGCGCCTGGGACCTGTTGGGACTTGGGTAAGCGGACTCGCTCCCCTTCCCCCTAGAACGTTGCATTACCCTTTTTGTGAACATTGATGCTAGATTATAATTATATTAATTATGTAATTTGGTAATTCTATTGTATATCCTCTATTTGCTAGGTTGAGACTGTTTTGCTCAAAATCATCTCCAGATTCCCTCCTGACGAAGCGGTTTATGTCCGCGAAACTAGTCGAGGATATGATATCTGAGATTTTGTGTTGTACTGTATACCAATGATCTTACTGGTGATATACCTGTACTTTTATTATGTTTTATTGTATTACCATTGTTGTGTCTTCTGCATCAATAAAAACAATTATAATTTTTATTACTGCTTTTTTATATTTCATACCAATACCTCTGTTCATCGTACCGGAATAGTCCAACATGCCCCCACTTCTTGGTCGCCTGACTGGGGATCTGGCTTCCAATCCTTTTGATTATTCATTTCTGGATGATGGTACACTTATACAATTTTTGTTACTCTAATTACCCATTATAGAGGCCACTTCACTAATCGTATACATTGGGTGGATAACACACCCGGCATCATGTCGAGTGGGATACTGGGGTGGGCTGTTATAGGGGATGGGTCATTTTTTGCCCTCTACCCTACAGACCCCAGTTGCCCCACCCTTCATTTTTAATTTACCCCCACTGACACATATAGTTTGTGTTTCTCTGGGGGGGCCTCTTTCTACATGCAAGTTTATCCTTTGTTATTACCACTACGGCCAATTGCCAGCCCCGTTGCAACCCTCCGAGACAGACGCCCATTAGGTCGGCCAGACACTTTTACTTGGCTACCCGCCCCCTTATCCACATGTTTTTACCCATTCATGTGGCTCTGTCCTTGGCCCTCCTTACTTATATGCATGTATGCTATTAGGTGTTTATGGGTCTATGCCTCGGAGGGTTTATTGCACCGGTCTCTAGGGTATTTACCAATCCCTAGCTCATCTATTTAAGCCTTTCAACTTGTTCTACCATTCTATTATTCTTTTTTATTTTGCTTAAACTTCCTTATCGTTGCTTTTTACCCATTCTGTATTGTGACTCTGCTTTCCCATTCCCTGGCTCCGCCCAGGGCACCGGCGCGGGCCCCTCCTCCCTGTTCTCCCGCGGCGGCCTGGTGAGGTCCCTGGTGGAGGGATTGGTCTCGGACACGGGACCGCCCCCTCCTCTTGCATAGGTCTTGGTGGGGAGGTCGTCCCCGTGGCCAGATGGCCAGTGCGCATGCGTGCGCGCGCGATCTCTTCGTGCGCGCGCCATGTGGAACCTCCGACCCTGTGACGTCACGCGCCAGCGTCCCACAGGGGCGCGGCGCAGCGTCGCAGGGTTGGGAGCTACAAATGGCAGGTTAGTCCTGCTATTTTGACGGTCGGTTCATCACTCCTAGGTCTCCATACCCAAATCAGCCTGGCGCAAGTCTGAGGTTAGTACCTTTCTATCTTTTACTCAAGTCCCGTACCTCTGGGCACTAGCATCGACTATTCAACATACTATTTTTTCCCCTCTGCAGTTGCCCTAGGCTGAGTTGAACGTGCTGTGATCTGTGCTCACCCATCGCTCACAGCCTCTATTACCCTCTTACCCATCCCATCATGGCACTTGCTTTGGCAGGATGCCTCCCATGGATATCCATCCACGTTTATACCAGCATCAGGTAATCCACCCCTCGTTCACTTAGCCCCCACTGTCACATCCTCCCTCCCCCCTTTCCCTCTCTCCCCCTCCCTGCCTTCCTCCCCTTCTATTCTCCCCCCTTGTTTTCTTCCCCCCCTCCCTTCCCCCCCCCCTCTTCCTCTGGCCCTCCCTTCCCCCTTCTCCCCCCCCTCCCCTTTCCCCCCCTGGGCTTCCCTACCTCCCCACCTCCCTTTCCTCCTCTCCGTCCCCAGCCCCTCCCCCTCCCTTTCCTTGCCCCTATCTTTCCTTTTCACCTCCCCACTGTCTCATATTATGCACCACCATGCCTTTTGGCCCTTATCACCTATCCTCACCCTTTCGGTCACATACTCATCCTTCTATTCTCGTACACTTAAGGTTCAAATTATGCCATTTCATATCCCTCACCAGTCACTCCCTTTATCACTACCTTTTAGTATCACCCCCACATTTTTATTATTCATTATTATTTATTATTTATTCATTATTTTTTATTTCTACCTCTGTGCGTGATAATTTAGGTTACCTTATTACCCGATAATATTTACTTTACGCTTATTACCCCCGTCATTCTGTTAGCTCCCCCAGGTCGCCGTGGGAGAATACTCTTGGGCGGTGGGGCCGCGCGCCTGGGACCTGTTGGGACTTGGGTAAGCGGACTCGCTCCCCTTCCCCCTAGAACGTTGCATTACCCTTTTTGTGAACATTGATGCTAGATTATAATTATATTAATTATGTAATTTGGTAATTCTATTGTATATCCTCTATTTGCTAGGTTGAGACTGTTTTGCTCAAAATCATCTCCAGATTCCCTCCTGACGAAGCGGTTTATGTCCGCGAAACTAGTCGAGGATATGATATCTGAGATTTTGTGTTGTACTGTATACCAATGATCTTACTGGTGATATACCTGTACTTTTATTATGTTTTATTGTATTACCATTGTTGTGTCTTCTGCATCAATAAAAACAATTATAATTTTTATTACTGCTTTTTTATATTTCATACCAATACCTCTGTTCATCGTACCGGAATAGTCCAACATGCCCCCACTTCTTGGTCGCCTGACTGGGGATCTGGCTTCCAATCCTTTTGATTATTCATTTCTGGATGATGGTACACTTATACAATTTTTGTTACTCTAATTACCCATTATAGAGGCCACTTCACTAATCGTATACATTGGGTGGATAACACACCCGGCATCATGTCGAGTGGGATACTGGGGTGGGCTGTTATAGGGGATGGGTCATTTTTTGCCCTCTACCCTACAGACCCCAGTTGCCCCACCCTTCATTTTTAATTTACCCCCACTGACACATATAGTTTGTGTTTCTCTGGGGGGGCCTCTTTCTACATGCAAGTTTATCCTTTGTTATTACCACTACGGCCAATTGCCAGCCCCGTTGCAACCCTCCGAGACAGACGCCCATTAGGTCGGCCAGACACTTTTACTTGGCTACCCGCCCCCTTATCCACATGTTTTTACCCATTCATGTGGCTCTGTCCTTGGCCCTCCTTACTTATATGCATGTATGCTATTAGGTGTTTATGGGTCTATGCCTCGGAGGGTTTATTGCACCGGTCTCTAGGGTATTTACCAATCCCTAGCTCATCTATTTAAGCCTTTCAACTTGTTCTACCATTCTATTATTCTTTTTTATTTTGCTTAAACTTCCTTATCGTTGCTTTTTACCCATTCTGTATTGTGACTCTGCTTTCCCATTCCCTGGCTCCGCCCAGGGCACCGGCGCGGGCCCCTCCTCCCTGTTCTCCCGCGGCGGCCTGGTGAGGTCCCTGGTGGAGGGATTGGTCTCGGACACGGGACCGCCCCCTCCTCTTGCATAGGTCTTGGTGGGGAGGTCGTCCCCGTGGCCAGATGGCCAGTGCGCATGCGTGCGCGCGCGATCTCTTCGTGCGCGCGCCATGTGGAACCTCCGACCCTGTGACGTCACGCGCCAGCGTCCCACAGGGGCGCGGCGCAGCGTTGCAGGGTTGGGAGCTACAAATGGCAGGTTAGTCCTGCTATTTTGACGGTCGGTTCATCACTCCTAGGTCTCCATACCCAAATCAGCCTGGCGCAAGTCTGAGGTTAGTACCTTTCTATCTTTTACTCAAGTCCCGTACCTCTGGGCACTAGCATCGACTATTCAACATACTATTTTTTCCCCTCTGCAGTTGCCCTAGGCTGAGTTGAACGTGCTGTGATCTGTGCTCACCCATCGCTCACAGCCTCTATTACCCTCTTACCCATCCCATCATGGCACTTGCTTTGGCAGGATGCCTCCCATGGATATCCATCCACGTTTATACCAGCATCAGGTAATCCACCCCTCGTTCACTTAGCCCCCACTGTCACATCCTCCCTCCCCCCTTTCCCTCTCTCCCCCTCCCTGCCTTCCTCCCCTTCTATTCTCCCCCCTTGTTTTCTTCCCCCCCTCCCTTCCCCCCCCCCTCTTCCTCTGGCCCTCCCTTCCCCCTTCTCCCCCCCTCCCCTTTCCCCCCCCCTGGGCTTCCCTACCTCCCCACCTCCCTTTCCTCCTCTCCGTCCCCAGCCCCTCCCCCTCCCTTTCCTTGCCCCTATCTTTCCTTTTCACCTCCCCACTGTCTCATATTATGCACCACCATGCCTTTTGGCCCTTATCACCTATCCTCACCCTTTCGGTCACATACTCATCCTTCTATTCTCGTACACTTAAGGTTCAAATTATGCCATTTCATATCCCTCACCAGTCACTCCCTTTATCACTACCTTTTAGTATCACCCCCACATTTTTATTATTCATTATTATTTATTATTTATTCATTATTTTTTATTTCTACCTCTGTGCGTGATAATTTAGGTTACCTTATTACCCGATAATATTTACTTTACGCTTATTACCCCCGTCATTCTGTTAGCTCCCCCAGGTCGCCGTGGGAGAATACTCTTGGGCGGTGGGGCCGCGCGCCTGGGACCTGTTGGGACTTGGGTAAGCGGACTCGCTCCCCTTCCCCCTAGAACGTTGCATTACCCTTTTTGTGAACATTGATGCTAGATTATAATTATATTAATTATGTAATTTGGTAATTCTATTGTATATCCTCTATTTGCTAGGTTGAGACTGTTTTGCTCAAAATCATCTCCAGATTCCCTCCTGACGAAGCGGTTTATGTCCGCGAAACTAGTCGAGGATATGATATCTGAGATTTTGTGTTGTACTGTATACCAATGATCTTACTGGTGATATACCTGTACTTTTATTATGTTTTATTGTATTACCATTGTTGTGTCTTCTGCATCAATAAAAACAATTATAATTTTTATTACTGCTTTTTTATATTTCATACCAATACCTCTGTTCATCGTACCGGAATAGTCCAACATGCCCCCACTTCTTGGTCGCCTGACTGGGGATCTGGCTTCCAATCCTTTTGATTATTCATTTCTGGATGATGGTACACTTATACAATTTTTGTTACTCTAATTACCCATTATAGAGGCCACTTCACTAATCGTCTCTCCAGAGATGCTCAATTGGGTTTAAGTCAGGGCTCTGGCTGGGCCATTCAAGAACAGTCACGGAGTTGTTGTGAAGCCACTCCTTCGTTATTTTAGCTGTGTGCTTAGGGTCATTGTCTTGTTGGAAGGTAAACCTTCGGCCCAGTCTGAGGTCCTGAGCACTCTGGAGAAGGTTTTCGTCCAGGATATCCCTGTACTTGGCGGCATTCATCTTTCCCTCGATTGCAACCAGTCGTCCTGTCCCTGCAGCTGAAAAACACCCCCACAGCATGATGCTGCCACCACCATGCTTCACTGTTGGGACTGTATTGGACAGGTGATGAGCAGTGCCTGGTTTTCTCCACACATACCACTTAGAATTAAGGCCAAAAAGTTGGAAATGGGCCTGCTAGAAATACCTTCACACTGCTCCATGGTAAAATTGTTGATAAAACTATGGACAGAGCTAAAGCGCAGGTTGGGTCTTACTGGCTTTATCCCATATACACCTATATGGCATAATAGGACCTACAGAGAGTTGGCTAAACTAAAAGTCTAATCAGTGGCGGCTGGTGAAGTTTTAAGAAGGGGGAGACCCTGCCCACCCCGTCCACCCCTTTGAGCCCTTGGACCCCACCCACTTCTCATAAGCCCCACCCCTAATATAATCCACCCTCTCCGTCCCCTGTAGTACATCATATACCAGGCTCTACATTATACACCGGGCTCTGCACATCATATACTAGTCTGTACATATCATATACCAGGCACTACATTATACACGGTACTCTGTACATCATATGCCAGGCTGTACATTATACACCGGGCTCTGTACATCATATACCAGGCTGTACATTATACACCGGGCTCTGTACATCATATACCAGGCTGTACATTATACACAGGGCCCTGTACATCATATACCAGGCTGTACATATCATAGACCAGGTACTACATTATACACAGGGCTCTGTACATCATATACCAGGCTGTGCATTATACACCGGGCTCTTTACATCATATACCAGGCTGTACATTATACACAGGGCCCTGTACATCATATACCAGGTTGTACATATCATATACCAGGCACTACATTATACACAGAGCTCTGCACATCATATACCAGGCTGTACATTATACACAGGGCTCTGTACATCATATACCAGGTACTGCATTATACACAGGGCTCTGTACATCATATACCAGGCTGTACATTATACACCGGGCTCTGTACATCATATACTAGGCTTTGCATTACAGCCATGGCCCTGTACATCATATACCAGGCTGTACATATCATATACCAGGCACTACATTATACACAGGGCTCTGTACATCATATACCAGGCTGTACATTATACACAGGGCTCTGTACATCATATACCAGGCTGTACATTATACACAGGGCTCTGTACATATCATATACCAGGCACTACATTATACACAGGGCTCTGTACATCATATACCAGGCTGTACATTATACACAGGGCTCTGTACATCATATACCAGGCTGTACATTATACACAGGGCTCTGTACATCATATACCAGGCTGTACATTATACACAGGGCTCTGTACATCATATACCAGGCTGTACATTATACACAGGGCTCTGTACATCATATACTAGGCTCTACATTACACACAGGGCTCTGCATATCATATACCAGGCTCTACACTATACACAGGGCTCTACTATAACAGATGAATCATGCCTATCTATTGTATAACCACATTTGGCACCTCTGCCAATCGATCTACCAACTGGCTGTTTTTGTACTAAATTTTCTTACCAATTCGTTCACTCACAGAGCACCCAGGATGGGAATGCCTAAGGCATAGAGAGCACAGACCCTGCATAGAGACAGGTTTTCTTTAGCTGCGCCCTAGAAAGAAACATGTCCCCCCCACTTTTTTTAAATTTTGCATACGGTATCACAGGGAACTGAAAGTAAAAAGAAAAGCTAACATTCTAGGTCATCACCAGAGCTGGCATCTCCCAAACTAAACGCAGATGGCAAAAAAACAGGGTTTCACCATTTGCTATCCTGTCCAATAATAAAAAAAAAATGTGGGCTTTAGATATACTTTAAATGCTGACCACCCACTGCTTATACTATCCTCCATTTCTCTTCTGCTTCTTTCACCTAAGAACTAAGTTTGCTCTGCACAGAGTTTCCTCTTGCCCCCACTAGACAGCAATAGCATCTGGTGCTTGACCACTTAGGCACTCGGCTCTGATTTGTGGGAAGAAGTGGAGAGCGACATGATTCCAATACCTAGAAATACTGGGTATTTCTTTTTCCTCCATAAACATCAAAGAGGGCTAGGGATGATAAGTATATAAAAGTCATGGGGATGCCATTTAAGTGAGTCCGATTTCTTTATTAAAATGAATAAAGCACAATGAATATTAATTTATTATTATTAATATGATCTGGGGTCTTTTGTGCTCAAGGTGGCTCAAATTATGCAGACAAAATTGTTTTCAATTAACTGAATTTTGGTAAAATGCAAGCAGTTAGGGCCCTTCACACTTGTGCGATACGAGAACCCTGCGAATCCAGTGTGGGCCGCATCGCACCTGAATCACACAGTGGTTCACACTGAGAACTGCGAACTGCTGTGGGTGTCAATGTAAAGTTAAAGACACCCCCAGATCGGTTCACAGATCGCAGTGCGAACTGTAAAATGGTGCAGGAATCCGATGGCATAAGTGTGAACACCCCATGCGATCGGATTCCAGTGTGGACCACAAAAAGGGTCCTGCACCATTCTGGTGCCAATGCGATTTCAGCCATACAGTTTGTATGGCTGAAATCGCATCGCACAGACATCTCATGTGATGTGAACAGCAATGCGGTGTGAATCACATGCAATGTCTGGCATCGCACTAGTGTTAACTGGTCCTTAATGTTTGTATTAGAGAACGAGTGTGCAGAGTTGCTGCAGAAAATTCCACTGTAGGCTGAAATGTTCAATCTTACTGAGATTTGGTGTCAGTGCATCCATCATTTGCAGAGCACACAGTGTGCAGCACATTCAGCCCTAGCAAAGCACACAGTGTGCAGAGCATTCAGTATTTGCAGAGCCAAACGTTGCAGAACATGAATGATTTGCAGAGCACTATAGTCTGCACAGCATATAGCTGAACACAGGGTCTGCAGCACAT
Organism: Aquarana catesbeiana; assembly: GCF_042186555.1. NCBI lineage: Eukaryota > Metazoa > Chordata > Amphibia > Anura > Ranidae > Aquarana > Aquarana catesbeiana. Next base: position 54,425,946 of record NC_133334.1, on the reverse strand, counting down.
TCAGCCTTCGCAGAGAACACAGTGTGCAGTACAAAAAAACGAATACAAACCAACTCACGGCTATGCTGACATTGTGCTCTATTTCGTGTTTTGTCTTAATTAGGGTATTGTAATTGTCTCGAACAATATAAACGCCCATCTATATTTTGTGTATTGCAACTTTATCTCGACCAATACTGTCTCAATTTTATCCTGAAGAATTGCTATATTTTATGATACTGCAACTATCTCTCACACAATGAAAAACGTCTCACTGCTATACTAACACACTCCTGTAGAATTAGGTTGTGCTACTATCTCTAAACTGACGTGGATGATAAGGGACTATATACAAGATTTTATTAATAAGAACGGTATCATTAGCAGTAATCAGCATGGATTCATGAAGAATCATTCTTGCCAAACCAATCTACTAACCTTCTGTGAGGAGGTGAGTTGCCATCTAGATAAAGGAAGGCCCATAGACGTGGTGTATCTGGATTTTGCAAAAGCATTTGACACAGTTCCCCATAAACGTTTACTGTACAAAATAAGGTCCGTTGGCATGGACCATAGGGTGAGTACATGGATTGAAAACTGGCTACAAGGGCGAGTTCAGAGGGTGGTGATAAATGGGGAGTACTCGGAATGGTCAGGGGTGGGTAGTGGGGTTCCCCAGGGTTCTGTGCTGAGACCAATCCTATTTAATTTTGTTAATAAACGACCTGGAGGATGGGATAAACAGTTCAATCTCTGTATTTGCAGACGATACTAAGCTAAGCAGGGCAATAACTTCTCCATAGGATGTGGAAACCTTGCAAAAAGATCTGAACAAATTAATAGGGTGGTCAACTACATGGCAAATGAGGTTCAATGTAGAAAAATGTAAAATAATGCATTTGGGTGGCAAAAATATGAATGCAATCTATACACTGGGGGGAGAACCTCTGGGGGAATCTAGGATGGAAAAGGACCTGGGGGTCCTAGTAGATGATAGGCTCAGCAATGGCATGCAATGCTAATCTGCTGCTAACAAAGCAAACAGAATATTGGCATGCATTAAAAAGTGGATTAATTCCAGAGATAAAACGATAACTCTCCCGCTCTACAAGACTCTGGTCTGGCTGCACCTAGAGTATGCTGTCCAGTTCTGGGCACCAGTCCTCAGGAAGGATGTACTGGAAATGAAGCGAGTACAAAGAAGGGCAACAAAGCTAATAAAGGGTCTGGAGGATCTTAGTTATGAGGAAAGGTTGCGAGCACTGAACTTATTCTCTCTGGAGAAGAGACGCTTGAGAGGGGATATGATTTCAATATACAAATACCGTACTGGTGACCCCATAATAGGGATAAAACTTTTTCGCAGAAGAGAGTTTAACAAGACTCGTGGCCACTCATGAAAATTAGAAGAAAAGAGGTTTAACCTTAAACTACGTAGAGGGTTCTTTACTGTAAGAGCGGCAAGGATGTGGAATTCCCTTCCACAGGCGGTGGTCTCAGTGGGGAGCATTGATAGCTTCAAGAAACTATTAGATGAGCACCTGAATGACCGCAACATACAGGGATATACAATGTAATACTAACACGTAATCACACATAGGTTGGACTTGATGGACTTGTGTTTTTTTTCAACCTCACCTACTATGTAACTATGTAACTATGTGAACCTGCTATCCCGACAATCCGTCTCCTTCTGATATGTTTAAGATATTGCAACTATTTTACATCTACATTTATCTTACATCTTAATGTAAACCTTCTCACACCCTTAACAGACAGTGCAGAGTTCAGATACATTGCTTACCAAAATAGCTCCGCTCATGCCGCGCGTTCCACAAAGCTGCTGACGTCACTTCCGGTTTATTACTGGCACAGGGAAACCGGAAGTGACGTCGTGACTCAGAGGGAAAGCACTGCCCATGTCCTAGGGAAGTGCCAATCTAGAACAAAGCACCCGTAGTGATACTACGGGCGGAAGTTTTCCGGCGCAATGGATTGCGCCACAAGGCAGGTCAAAACCCTGCAAATGAAGCGTCTCGTTTGCAATCTCGTGATTGCATAGACGTCTCACTTCCCATAGTGCACTGTGTCTGGCGCCTGAACACAGTGCACTTAAAGGACCCTTTTTTCTATTTTTTTTAAAGGGCCTTTTTTAAAAAAAATTAAAAATACAATTTCATTCTTTATTTTTTTGTGACTGCCTGGGGGGGGGGGGGCACCTTGCGCCTCCTATGGACGGGCCGCCACTATGCCCAATTGGACTTTAGTAGTTATGCTATGGAGCTCCCTCGCTACAGTTCTGGATACAAAATACAGACGTTCGTGTCTTACCTCATATGATCCATTAAAGTCAGTCTGTCTTGGGTGGAAGGACATGGTTCCCCCCATATAGCTCCATCCAGACACGACTGTTAATGCAGAAATGCTCAGAATTACTGTTCGAAGAACCATCATTGTAGTCGCTCTGAATGCGTGTCATGAAGCAGCGGACGGGAACAATTTATATGTCATCACAGAAAGAAGTTCAATCATTTTTATTTGACAAATTAGGGGAGGCATGATTTGCAAATCATAACAAATTTACTGTATTCTGTATTTACCTAAAATATACCATACTACATATAAAAAACAGGGAAACGAGTTATTATCTAATCTTTATACAGTGAAAAGTAAAAAATCATTTTGATCATATCTTATCACCTAAGCAAAGTGTTAAATCATATGTTACACTATCTATGTAAAGATTTATACAATTCATAAATGGCAACTTTTTCTGATCAGGAGATAATCAAACTCATATTTATGGTTTAGGCGTTTTAGTGTTTGCGTCATTGTGCACGCAAGAGCCTAGAAAAAAGTCTAGAAAAAAAAGTCACAGATGACGTGCTTATAGGAAATTTTAATATAAATTTTTGTTTTTGATGCAGAAGAAAAGGGATGGAACTGGGATAAAAATACTCTTTTTTAGTTAAGGATAGTGTGGTGAAGATTAACAATCTATCGTAGTTATATTTTGAGATCTGAGATTGAGGCGCCACACGGAGTTAAAATGGTTGTAAAGGCTTAACATTTTTTACCTTAAAGCGGACCTTTAGTCATTTTTTCAACTTTCCATCTATTAAATCTTCTGCCCATGTTGTTTTAACTTTGGATAGTAAAACTTTTTTTTTTCTGCCAGTAAATACCTTATACAGCCCACTTCCTGTTTCTTGTCTGGTCATTAGCCTAGGCCAGTGATGGCGAACCTTGGCACCCCAGATGTTTTGGAACTACATTTCCCATGATGCTCAACTAAACTGCAGAGTGCATGAGCATCATGGGAAACGTAGTTCCAAAACATTTGAGGTGCCAAGGTTCGCCTTTACTGGCCTAGGCTTATGACATCATGCACAGCTCTCTCTCTCATTCTTGGGAGTTTGCCAGGAAGGGAGGGGGAATGAGTCATAAGAGGGCCAATGAGAGCTGCAGAGCTGGAGGTGTGTCTGTGTAAATCCAGGAAGTGAACAGGCAACAGCTTCAGCTGCCCACATTTAAAATGGCTGCAGCCAGACTTAGTGGACGGAGATTTCTACAGCATATTTGGCATGTACAGAATCACAGTATATATTAAATAATATGCAAAGTGGTTGGAGGGAAGCTTCAGAATGGCAAAGATGTTTTTATTACAAATTATGTGAGCAGACTGCAGCTCCTCTTTAATGCCTTCTCTATATTAAGGTAAAAAAACTTTTAGGTGCCGCTCCCCCCCTCTGCCTCTCTAAAAATATTAACCTGAGCCTGACCTCGATCCAGGAGTGCTCTCTCTCTCTCTCTCTCTCTCTCCCTCCTCACTGGACTCAGTGAGGAGCCATTGGCTCCTGCTGCTGTCAATCAAATCTAGTGAAGAGGGAGCGGAGGCCGTGAACGAGCCACAGTATGTGTGTCAATAGATGCACACAGTGTGACTTGGGAACAAGCCCACACAAGTACCCCCACCTAGACAGTGGCTTGCTAGGAGCTCCACAAAAGTACTAGCCCTGGACCACAGAAGAAGAGGATCTGGGCTGCTCTGTGCAAAACCATTGCACAGAGCAGGTAAATATAACATGTTTGTTAATAAAAAAAAATAAAAAAAATTCTTTCTAATCATTTTAATTATCCAGATATAAACTTATTGTACTAAAAAATATTATAGACTTTGTCACAGAGTCAAAGCATTTTGGAGGCCAGAAATCATCCCCTTCATAAAGGTTTTGGGACGAAACAGTATGTACTGTTTTGCACTGGAATTGAAAATACAAAAGGTGCAGTGTTTTGACCAAACAAGTGTAGAAAAACACAGAGCCCACCAGCAACCCTAAGGAAGGGGCAGCTTCTGGGCCCCAGAAACACATTGGTTCTATGACAAAGTCTTTTAATCAGGCTTTATAGTGGAAAAAATTTGTATCTTTTAACCAATTAACTTGGGACATCTTAATCTCAGATCAATATAGTTACAAACCAAGGAAACTGCTTAGCCAGAATCCAGATACCTGTCCAATAACCACTAAAACTGCTGTACTGATAAGACAACCTTATGGCCCGTACACACGATCCGAATATCGTTCGAAAACTGTCGTCCGAGGAAGAATCATCCGATAATCGGATCGTTAGTACAGAGCTTTCAAGAGCCGATCACGACAATTCATTCCGATATTATTCGATCGGACAAGCACAAAACTTTTCCTCGTACGATACCAGATCGTACGATTTTCATTTAGTCAGTACAGTTGTCGTCCGAAAATACAATACAAACATATTACAACACATGACATCACTTCCAATAGTTTTTTCTCTCGTACGAGAATTTTCGTGACTTTAGTAACCTATTCAATGTCTACTTGCGACTATTTAGCGAAAAAATTCTGTCATACAATTTTCGGATCGTGTGTACGGGGCATTAGGGTTCCAATGCTGCCTTCCCATTAGTCTCACCATGAAATTTTTGTGACCCCAATTGGGGAGATTTGAACACTTACCTCCTGTCCTTGTGACACCAGTACATGAAATGGTGGGAATGATTGTCACCAGGACTAAACTATACAGACAACAATAAAATTATTGTAAGTTTTAACCCTTTCCCCATCCTAATTCTGAGTTCCTTTTTTTTTGTCTGCATTTGTACTGGAGAGATTTTCCTTCCCATCCCGAAAGGAAATGATATGTAATCTAAAGGGGGTGTCAGAATACTCTTTTTTTGCTTCATTTAGAGGATGTGAGTTTTTTGGTTTCTTTTATCTACATACACACACAAGCACAATGTATTCAATGTAAGATAGTTTATTTATTTTTGCTAAACTTGATGAAGTTCAAACCGAGCATCAGAATGGGGAGGAAAGGGGATTTAAGTGACTTTGAAGGTGGCATGGTTGTTGGTGCCAAACGGGCTGGTCTGAGTATTTTTAAATCTGCTGAGCTACTGGGATTTTCACGCACAACCATCTGTAGGGTTTACAGAGAATTGTCCGAAAAAGAGAAAATATCCAGTGAGCATCAGTTGTGTGGATGAAAATGCCTTGTTGATGTCAGAGGTCAGAGGAGAATGGGCATCCCTGAACACACAACATATTGAACCTTGAAGCAATTTGGCTACAGCAGGAGAAGACCACATCGGGTGCCACTCCTATCAGCTAAGAACAGGAAACTGAGGCAAAATTGAACAATATGAAATTGAAGAGTGGGAGGAATCCAATCACCAAATATATTGTGCAGATGTAGAAAGAGTCACTCGTCACCACGTGGTAATGTAGTCTGCTTACCAGAAGGTGTTAAGGATTAGGCATAGATGATAAATTCTCAATAGCATCCAGCAAATCCAGCCCACTGGAACCCCTCATCAGACCACAACATCCGTGGGATTTCATTCACATATAAACATCTCCCAATGGTCACTTCAGAATGAGGCATTCAGGCATGTAGTCATCATATATCCGAGAAAAGAAAATGAAGGACCCATAGTGAAGCCCGTAATGATAGATAAAAAAACTTTTATTGTAGTAACTTACAGTTGAAGCTTAAAACAGCATGCATCAATGATAGGAACAAACGGCTGCAGCAATCAGCGTACGGATGTCAGCCTGCCTGACATGTTTCATCATAACAGATGTCTTCAGAAGACATCTGGATATATGATGACTACATGCCTGAATGCCTAATTCTGAAGTGACCATTGGGAGATGTTTATATGTGAATGAAATCCCACGGATGTTGTGGTCTGATGAGGGGTTCCAGTGGGCTGGATTTGCTGGATGCTATTGAGAATTTATCATCTATGCCTAATCCTTAACACCTTCTGGTAAGCAGACTACATTACCACGTGGTGACGAGTGACTCTTTCTACATCTGCACAATATATTTGGTGATTGGATTCCACCCACTCTTCAATTTCATTTTGAACTTTTCAGCGCTGCAATAATTTTTATGCATGTGACTTTTTGTTTGTTATCTACGAACTTTGCTGGCCGCTTGCTTTTTTCAGTTCAGCGCGAATTTTTACTTGTTTTATGCCAAAATTGAACAATAGAAGATTAGAAAAACATTGTCTGGTCTGATGAGTCTCGATTTCAGCTGTGACATTCAGAAGTTGGATCAGAATTTGGCGTAAACAACATGAAAGCATGGATCCATCCTGCCTTGTATCAACGGTTCAGGCTGGTGGTGTAATGGTGTGGGTGATATTTTCTTGGCACACTTTGGGCCCCTTAGTACCAATTGAGCATCATTTAAACACCACGGCCTACCAGAGTATTGTTGCTGACCATGTCCATCCATTTATGACTACAGTGTACCCATCTTCTGATTGCGACTTCAAGCAAGATAATTAGTTCACGTGTACAAAGTTAGCTCCATGAAGATGTGGTTTATTGAGTTTGGTGTGGAGGAACTCAATTTTCCTACACATAGCCCTGACCTAAACCCTACTGAACACCTTTGGGGTGAACTGGAATGCTATAGGTGAGCCTGGCCTTCTTGATCAACATCAGTATTTGACCTCACAAGTGCTCAGTGCTGAAAGGTCATCCAGTGATTAAAGTGAAGATGGCAAACTGTGCCCCCCTCCACTCCCTCCTACCCATGTGGAGGAGGAGATGGAGACAATAACCAGCACCAAAATGTATGTAATTTTTATGACATGTGCCAAAATGTTACTAAAGCAGGGCTTATCAAATTTGCTTTGAATCTAGGAGACAGTTAAAAGAGTTACGAGCCAGTTTGTGTGCCTGCACGGCGATATGTAACATGTGTTTTGCAATCAAAGTTTTCATGCGCCCCAACGCGTGCATATATGTGGGGGTGGGGGGGGGGGGCAAATCGCACTGCATTACATTCTTTCCCAGCCATGCCAACCTGAGAAACTGTCAACGGGGACCCGGAAGTAATGTCATACGCATTGCTTCTGGGTCAGGCACAAGATGGGGAGGAGAGCGGACATGCGTAGTGGTTTTGCACAGAGCAGCCCCGATCCTCCTCTTTTTAGGTTCCCTGCTGGTGCTCTGGGCCCCTCCCCCATGCCAAGTGCCCCCATAGCAAGCTGCTTGCTGTGGGGGCACTTGTGCTTGCTTGCTCCTAAGCTGATTCTCTGCATCCATAAGACAAACAGAGCATGGCTCTGCCCCCCTCCACCTCACTGGCTGTGATTGACAGTAGCGGGAGCCAATGGCTCCTGCTGCTGCTGCATATCAACCAATCTGGAGGGAGAGACCCGGGAGAGGCTCGGTTTTGTGCACAACGCTGGCTCAAGTTCGGGTTTAGGTAAGTATTAGGGGGGCTGAGGGGGGAGCAGCACACTGATGGTTTTTTACCTTTATGCGTAGAATGCATGAAGGTAAAAAACCTTCAGCCTTCACAACCACTTTAACCACTTCAGCCCCGGAAGGATTTACCCCCGTCCTGACCACAGCACTATTTGCGATTCGGCACTGCGTCACTTTAACTGACAATTGCGTGGATGTGCGACGCTGTACCCAAACAAAATTGACATCCTTTTGTTCTCACAAATAGAGCTTTCTTTTGGTGATATTTGATCGCCTCTGCGGTTTTTATTTTTTGCGCTATAAACAAAAGAAAGCGACAATTTTGAAATAAAAGCAATATTTTTTACTTTTTGCTATAATAAATACATTTTTTTCAAGGGTTGTGGGGATGAGGCCCTCGTCCCCATCAACATCGGGACAAGGTGCTTTGGGGGGGACATCAAAGCACCCTCCCCATGTTGAGGTCAAGTGGCCTGGAACAGTTCAGGAGGGGGGCCGCTCTCTCATCCCCCTCTCCTGCGGCCTGCCAGGTTGCGTGCTCGGATAAGGGTCTGGCATGAATATTGTGGGGGGTCCCACACCATTTCTTTGTATTTTGGCACAGGGTTCCCCTTAAAATCTATACCCGACCTGAAGGGCCTGGTATGGATTTTGGGGGGGGGACCCCCCACGCCATTTTTTAAAAATTTTTGCCTGGTTCCCCTTAATATCCATACAAGACCCTAAGGGCCTGGTAATGGACTGAGGGGCGACCCACGCAGTTTTTATCATTGATTTTTTTATGTATATTGCCGGGAAACGGCAATACATTACAGCCACGAGCAATTTTAAATTATATTTTTTCCTTTAGAAATGTAATTTTGCTGCGGGACTGGAAAATGCGCTACTTTATAGGCAGACTAAGGGGACGATATATAAAGGAATATTTCATTTTTATTGTTTCACTTTAAGCATTATTAAAATCACTGCTCCTGATAAAATGGCTGTTTGAAAAAAAAATGAAAATTATAACAATTGAACAGTGTGCTAGCCTGCCAACATCCTACATAACAACATAGAGAGAAAAATGCAAAAAAATTCACTAAATGGACGTCCCCTTGGACTTTAAAGGGCAGGAGAGAGTAAATGGAGAGTAGATAAGTATAAAAGGCACAAGGGTGACAACTTTATTAATATACAAAAATAGAAAAATAGTTTTAAAACTGGAAATAGTTCATAATACAAACAGTGCACCAATGATAAAGTTTTTTTTTGCATTTTTTTGCCCTTTTTTTTGCATTGATACACATCCCCTGGGGCAGTACCCGGGTACTCAAGCACTTTTTATGGCAATAACTTGCATATAAGCCTTTAAAATTCGCACCTTTGATTTTTCATGTTCATGTCCCATAAACTTTAACAGCGTTCGCAGAAATTTCTGCTGGGAACCGAACCGGGGGGGGGTGTTCAGCTCATTCCTACTCCCAAACAGTTAACCCACTTCAGCCAGAGCCAGTACACTGAGCTGCACTTATCTGCCTGACTTCCCCAGCTCTCTCGGGCTGGCCTCTGCATGACGTCATGCCGCTGGGACATCAAAGGGAGGAGCGCGCTCAGCCTCAGCGCACTAGTACAGAGGCTGTGCAGCGCAGTGTTCTCTGCAAGGCAATGTATATAGCGGCCGCCGCCGTGGGCTGGCTCACTGTCTTGGGCCTATAATTCAGCTGTCTGGCGAGACTGCAAGGCAATGTAGCGGCTGACGGCCGGCTGGTAATTGTGTGTAGAATCTCTGTATTGGGCCGATATTATGGTAGGGGCCTGGAGCTGCAGCTCCAATAGCTCCTACGTTAATCCGGCCCTGGGAAGAAGAGACCCTGGTAAGTCAGTGCCTTGCTGCCCACCCACTCACAAGCGTCCCCTTCATATGGCACCCATGGCAATTGCCATATGTGCCATACCCTGGATACGCCACTGGGAGGAGGAGCTGCCTGGAGTATTTTGAGGGCCCTGACCAATCCCCAACAGATGGGTTGGCAGGGGGCAGGCCCCCTCATATACTCAGGGTCAGCCCAGCTGGGGAGTGTGGAGTTTGGGTGGAAGATGGAGATGGAGTGTTAGGCTATCGGTGGCCCTTGAGGGAGCCCCGAGTGTGGGAGGGGTGACCTTGGGCCTGGGCTTGGGTGCGGAGGCACCCCATCTTATAGCACTTGGAGGGATCTTGACCAGGTGGATTTTATTATATCTTTTCATGTGACAACACTAAGAAATTACACTTTGATACAATGTAAAGTAGTGAGTGTACAGCTTGTATAACAGTGTAATATTGCTGACCCCTCAAAATAACTCAACACACAGCCATTAATGTCTAAACTGCTTGTAACAAAATTAAGTACACCCCTAAGTGAAAATGTCCCAATTGCGCCCAAAGTATCAATAATTTGTGTGGCCACCATTATTTGCCAGCACTGCCTTAACCCTCTTGGGCATGGAGTTCACCAGAGCCTCACAGGTTGCCACTGGAGTCCTCTTCCACTCCTCCATGACAAGATCACAGAGCTGGTGGATGTTAGAGACCTTGCGCTCCTCCACCTTCCATTTGAGGATACCTCACAGATGCTCAATAGGGTTTAGGTCTGGAGACATGCTTGGCCAGTTCATCACCTTTACCCTCAGCTTCTTTAGCAAGGCAGTGGTCGTCTTGGAGGTGTGTTGGGGTTGTTATCATGTTTGGAATACTACCCTGCGACCCAGTCTCTGAATGGAGGGGATCATGCTCTGCTTCAGTATGTCAAAGTACATGTTGGCATTCATGGTTCCCTCCATGAACTGAACAATGCCGGTGTTCTGCCGAGAAAGTTCCCCCCGGCGGATAATGACACCCCTGTACAGCGCAGGCGCAGCGCTTGCGCAGTACGAGCCACCGAAAATAGCCGAAGCTGAACAGCTGAGAGTCAGCTGTACACGGCGCCTGTAACAGGGCCCCTCGCGGGCTTGCTTTGCTTGCCACGCTTCGGGCACGGCCTCGCTTCGCTCGGCATAGTTTTGTTCAAACTCTATGTCCACTTGGATGGTGGGGCTTGAACCTGGACTCAGTGCGCAGGCGCCGTGTAGAGCTGACAATCAGCTGTTCAACTTCAGAGTCTTTCGGCAGCTCTGTAGTCGTTTGTACTGCGCAAGCGCAGCGCATGCATAGTACAGAGGGGACCTTATCCGCCGGGGGAACTTTCTCAGCAAGACACCGACAGCCCTCATGCAGCCCCAGGCCATGACACTACCATGCTTGACTGTAGGCAGACACACTTGTCTTTGTACTCCTCACCAGCTTGCCACCACACACACTTGACTCCATCTGAACCAAACAAGTTAATCTTGGTCTCATCAGAGCACAGGACAGGGTTCCAGTAATCCATGTTCTTAGTCTGCTTGTCTTCAGCAAACTGTTTGCGGGCTTTCTTGTGCATCATCTTTAGAAGAGGCTTCCTTCTGGGACGACAGACATGCAGGCCAATTTGATGCAGTGTGAGGCGTATGGTCTGAGCACTGACAGGCTGACCCCCTACCCCTTCAACCTCTGCAGCAATGCTGGCACCACTAATACCTCTATTTCCCAAAGACAACTTCTGGATATGACGCTGAGCATGTGCACTCAACTTCTTTGGTCGACCATGGCGAGGCCTGTTCTGAGTGTCCTATTAAACGGCTGTATGGTCTTGGCCACCGTGCTGCAGCTCAGTTTCAGGGTCTTGGCAATCCTCCTATAGCCTAGGCCATCTTTATGTAGAGCAGTAATTCTTTTTTTAAGATCCTCAGAGAGTTCTTTGCCATGAGGTGCCATGTTGAACTTCCAGTGATCAGTTTGAGAGAGTGAGAGTGATAACACCAAATTTAACACACCTGCTCCCCATTCACACCTGAGACCTTGTAACACTAATGAGTCACATGACACCGGGGAGCGAAAATGGCTAATTGGGCCCAATTTGGACATTTTCACTTAGGGGTGTACTCACTTTTGTTTCCAGGTATTTTGAGGGGACAGCAAATTTACACTGTTATACAAGTTGTACACTCACTACTTTACATTGTAGCAAAGTGTAATTTCATCAGTGTTATCACATGAAAAGTTTAAATAAAATATTTACAAAAATGTCAGGGGTGTACTCCCTTTTGTGAGATACTGTATATATTTATACTGTATTTTGCATTAAAATTTGCATTAAAATAACTCATACATGAATAAATATATAAAAGAAAAATACCTAATTTAGACTATTATCATAGATGTATGACATTTGTGTATGGAATTTATGTTTTCATTCTGTACAACTGAATTGAACTCAGAAAAAGGGAAGGTAATAGCAGTTTTACACATATAACAGGCGTGACAACATAACTAATCAGTGCTTTCCTGTCACTATACAGAATAAAAGGTAGTAAAACAATAAACTTGTATCTGTACTAATTCTGTACATTCCTGTTCAACAAGGAATAAGCATTTGCACATGGCAACATAATATTCAGTAATTAAAGTATACAGTATACAAACCAGGGGTGTTCAGAGAGGGTCAGATTTGATGAAGTGAAAATGTGTGAGGGCCGAACATTTTGCCTGACATTTTTTGAACCATTAAAATTAAATGCAAATTAACTAATACACTGTCCAACAAGAATTCTCTTGCCTTTGTGGCTGTGTGTGATGAAGAGTCTAAGGATGAGCTCGGGCGTGTTATTTGGATATACTGTATTTATCGGCACCGGCGTATAACACGTACCTTCACTTTAAGAGGGAATTTTCAGGAAAAAAATAAAATTTTAAATAAAGAACTGTGAAGCAAAATAAGGGTCAGTGCCCATCAAAGCAGCCTAATCAGTGCCCATCTGCAGCCTCACCATTGCCATGAATTCAGCCTCACCATTGCCATGAATGCAGCCTCTGAATGCAGCCTCACCATTGCCATCAGTGCAGCCTGATCGATGCCCATCTGCAGCCTCGGAGGAGACAGGCGCCAACAGACTACATACAGGACAATCTCCTGTTTACTCGGTGGCCTCATTAATACCAAGTCCCGCCTCCTATGATAGACAGAACAGTCATCCAATGCCAGCCCAGGAGATGGGACTTCCTATTACAGACACCACCGAGTGAACAGGAGATTCTCCTGTATGTAATCTGACGGCACTTCGTCACGCCCCCTCCCTGTCCCCTCCGAGGAACGATAAATACAGTATATATATCTTTTGTGGCCCCCCAACTAATCCGAATTCATTGGAGACCACAAAAGATATATATATCCAAATTACCAGTGGGGCCGTATGAAACTGGACCACGAGCCGGACTTTGGACATGCCTGATATAAACCTTAACTGAATGACATATACTGTAGTTTGCTAAAGAACCGTGCATCATAAACACCTGTCATTTTTTTTCTACAAGAAATGTATTTGGTTTAAGATACGGTAGAAAGATACCAAGAGTGATTACCACAATGATACTGTAAATCATAGATAAAAAGATAATGTAAAAAGACATTTAGACCATTGTGTATTTACACGACAAGACATAAAGAAAACTTTATACATTTTGTCATTGCTTATTTTATAGTCGCATAGACCCTTGAAGCAAGAAAAGAGAAGAACGTTTTTGCTCTTTACTCACTAATACATTTGCAATGCACATGGAGTCTATATATCACTGTTTTCACACAAGATCCACACAACTTATATCCAAGATTCACACATTTTCACCATATGTCACTCTTTGGTGAAAATCATTATAAATCTACCTAAAAAAAATCACAACATACTTGTAATATTGCACTTTTTGTTGAAAGAACACAAAAACTAAACAGTTTTCCTGTAAACAGGGAAATTCCTTAGGAAAAAATGTTAATCTAATGAGTAAATACATATATACAGAGCGTTGGGCCAGCATTTTCATTACATCACACTCAGGTGCCATCTGTATTGCTTATAACCCAAATGACCCTTTCACTGTTTATTGTCCTTGTGTGCTGGGCTAACTTTTTGTGTTGTGTTAAGGCAGGCTAATCAAATGAAGGCTCCAATGAAGAATAAAGCTTCCAAAAGGTGCTGGGACTTTGATGTGAGTTCATACAATGTAGTGAGAAGAAAAATACATTCAGAGACCTCACCATTGGGTACCCAGCAGATTACCAGAAAAACATGCACCAATGGGAGGAGCACCAGACCAAATGATAATGAAAAGTGAGTCCAGAGTAATTATTTGCACTAAAAAACATCCAACACTTTTTGGGGCAAACACTTCCCCTTCATCAGAGCTTCAGCTAAATTGTAAAACTTGAATGGATTAAAAATAAGGCTTTCCTGTGCAAATCAATGTAGGTAACTTGATTGCTAAGAGAGATACTAGAAAGCAGCATCTGTATGAGCAAGCAAGATCCGCCTTACACCAGCCAATGAAAAGCTTCCTCACTGTCTGTCAAACACAATAAGTGTTCTATTGTCGATTACTTTTCTGAGGTGTGCCAAGGGCTGCTGCACTTGTGAATGAGCCCATAGGGCCTATAGAATACTCTAATTATAGGGAAAGCCATCTATGCTCCAATGACGCTTAACCCTTACCGTGAAAAACCACCCATTTAGTTTAAAATAGAAATGCAAGGCAAAATGATTGTATATATATATATATATATATACACACACAGTATATACTCCCCTTTTTTATTTTCCTAGAATTGATCACATGACCTCTGTTCTCAGCTGCATAAAGGGCTTGGAGAGGTGGGTGTGGAAACTAAGTCTTGGCCATTGCAGGACAATGTGCTTCCGGCACAGCCAGAAAACTGACCACACTAGGATAGATGTGCTTCCCATGCCTAACATGTTCGGCTTGAAATAGGAAAGCAGGGGGACTGGCAGGATCACAATTCAAAGGAAGCAATTCAACAGAGAACAGGATACTTTTTTAAATAATAAAGTTTTATTCGTTTTCAAGCATACAAGTATAGACATTGAAATATATATACAAAGATCAAATGTCAGCTTCATTCTTTGGTGGCCTGGGACTATGAAAATGATTATACGAAGAGAAACCGCTTAGAATTGTGGGTAAACCGAAAAGTAAAAAAAGGGAGAAGGTATAGTTGTTAAGTGAACCCCAAAATATGGAAAATAGAAAGGAGAAGTGACCAGCTTCATTTGAAAAAGTGTGTTGCAGAGGTCTCTGTAAGGGTCTAGGATGGTAGACATCAGAACAGAATAGTTTTTAACACAAGCACATGGTACAAGAAACACATATCAGAAATATAAAATGTAGGGGTGACATACACTTTAATACTTAAACATCTATAATTCACACGTATTGCAGTAAAGTTCCTTTTTGCTCCAAGAGATCAGAAATCTTGTGTATTAAGTCTCTGGTATCCGGCTGCTCTGGGTCTCTTCATGTAGATATTGAGTGTTATGGAGATCAGCGCCACAGTGACCATTCCTGATAATGCAATCACCAGTGTGGTCCCATTTACCGAGGAGGTTTTCTCTACACCTGCCGACAGAACAGGAATGAGAAATTATAGAGAATAAGAGTCATATTTAGCCAAGAAACTAGCAATATGCAAACTACAGTATCCCACGGGAAACGTTTAAAAACGACCCATCGTTGTTCTGTCTACGTAAACAAATCCAACTGGATTCTACAGTTTATGGCATTTTGCAAAACTGACTATTTAAATGCTAGAACACGCCTCCGTTCAGCAAAATCTCTTTTGTCCCCCACAACTGTCAACTTCCATGTCATTATAGGGTACAGCAGTAATGTGGAGGTCAGCAGTTAAAATCAGTGAGAGCTACGAGGGACCCAGGTTATCAACACTCTCGGAATGTCGGTTTTTCTGCGGACCTCAGGGGAAAATTTTTACTGAATGTACCAGGATTCTGGTTGCTTTTTTTCCAGGTACGCCTCTTTGCAATCATTTTTCCTAATGACAGGGTCACGTTAAAGCATATCTATGGTCAACATTTTAAATCATATATTCTTTTCCACTTTGTATTTCAATTTCTTTTTAGTCTGTTCCTAAGAACCTGAACGATTTTGAAGATTGTAAATTTACTTTGTGAAGATTCCCACACATTTACTTCCTTGAATTCTGTGACATGTGGGTAGGCACTGCTGTGTCATACATATCACAGAGTCTGCTTTCTGAACTACAGAGCTGCTGAGAGGAGGAGTTTCAGGAGGCGGAGTTAATAAAGGAAGCACTGCACGCAGCCAACAAGGTACCATGGGATATGTAGTCCTTAGAATATTAAAGTAAACAGCTGAGGAGACACTGAAAAGCATGCAGGTAATCTAGGAAATTATGGAAAGAGATGGCCAGCAAATAGGCAGCACTCACAACATGAAAGGAGATTTTTCATGTAAGCTTATACAGGATTGTGAAAAATAACTATTGTTTGTACTGGTATTACAATGCTGATGTTATAAAATGAAAGCATGTGATGTGACCAATGGACTCTTTAACTGATGTAAAATCAGGACACAAGTGGAATTAGTGTTGTATAGTGTCATAAATACTCAATAGACCACCACCAATAACAAATATATCTGTCACAAATTAAATGATCTCTGATCTAATAGAAAAGCTTGACTTTATTTTGTAATCAAAATGTGTAACCATTTATTGCCTTTACCCTTATTATTAGTATTTTACTCCTAAAATCATCTGCGTTATTTTTAAGTTGACTTCAAATGGACCCTAAATTAATCCCACTGCAGCCAATTGGCAAGCACGGAACTAAAGACAAGGTATCTATGTAGCTCCAATAACTAAACGTATCAATTTCTCTGCTTTTTAAGGAAACAGTTTTTTTTGGAGATGTTGAAAAATCAAACCACCTGACAGTTTCCATTATCTATTAGGGCTGCACTGGTGAGATTCCTGTGCTTGATCTCTTTGGCCTGCACTCCTCCCCCCTTCCCTGCAGCCATCACAAGGAGGACCCACCCATCTTTTAGGGATTTTTATCTACTCTATAGTGTGGAAAATGCAGTAGGAAACCTGGTACCAACCCAAGATGGTTGGCAACAACAAAAGCTTCAAAGTTGGCTAAATTATGTGCCATCAGTTCTGAAAACTTGCCAATGGTGTCCGCAAGAAATATAAGAAGTCCTTGAGCGACTAGACTCCATTAGTAAGTTAGAAATCACTATTGGGTGGACTGAATTATGATTCAGTGTTATCATCTTTATATACTTCAATATTTGAGCTTCTTCTCACCTTTGTCAGTCGGAACCTCTCTCTTCATTATTACAGGGCCCTGAGAGATAAAGTGCTGCTGCGATTCAGATACTAAAGATCTTCTGTCTCTGTGATTGCTGAAAGCTTCCACTGATTTTGTGATACAGCCCTGGGTGCAACGAGTATTTGTAGCTCCCATCTTACATAAGATAACTGTGCAGCTTATATAAACCTAAAACATACGGAATAATTTAAAACAGAACCTCAGGCAAAAATACCAAGATAAAAATGAACAGCCAATTGAGAGATAACATAAAAACAGTTTTTACAATATTGAACATTAATCCAGAGATGACTGCATGCAGTACTTATTTCTGCGGCTAGATTCCCTCAGTCTGATGGCCAGCATCATTTAGCCACCAACCGTCTGGGTTATTGTCATATTTGTGCCATTTGTGGAGATTTTTCTTCACTTCTGGCTCTGGAGACACAATAGGAAATTTCTTCAAAATGAACCTAGTGCACTCCTAGTTGTCCCCAGAACAAGTGTAACTTTTGGAAGATGTCCCTTTTATTCCTGTTCTGTTTTTCACCAGGACAAAAAGTGAAGGTAAATCCAGCTAATGGGTGGGCAGGCAGCAATGCGAACCTGACTGGGTTTTAACCTTTCTCTACTCCATTGAAAAACAAAAAAAAAAGAAGTTTGCTGTAGGTACACTTTAAGGACATAAGATGGCCTTCTTCCAGTCTTGCTATTTTTTGTCCGAATCAAGTGATTTCCAGGTTGCAAATGAGCGTGACATCAGAATGGCTAAAATAAGTCTTTAGCCAAGTTGGAATTTTTTTCAGCCAATGGACTATTGTTTTCCTGAATGGTTCCAACAATTATTTTTGTGAACACTAAAAGCAACATGGGCATAAATGTCTTTGAGCTTTTGCTCAGTAGTTGGATGGAATGTTATAGTCTGATTGTACAATCTACTTTGGGTTTACCAATATGTACAATATGTAGTCGAGAGCTTACCTGGCTGGATATAATTTGATTTGATTGTTTTGGCTGCCCCTTGTAGCCATAGCTGGCCTTTTTTAAAAAAAAGGAGATTGCACAATCAGTATGTATTGCATGTGACTTAGAGGAAAAGGATAGCGTATTTTCTTTGAGCGCATGTAAATAAAAGACTGGGAGGGGGATGGGGTACTCATGGGGAGGAGGGGGGTTAAGAGAAATAGGTTACATTTTAAAAAATGTTGATTTGTATATACAGTATATCAGTATTCTGCTCCAGTGTGCTTACCTCTGGATAATTTCCAATGAATGCAAAAGCCTCCATTGCAAATCTGTACTGTGTTCCCGATCCGGGATAAACCACCACTGTGTTATCCTTTATACACCTGCAACAGCAATAATAGGAGAACTTTAATTCACCAACCAATTGCTTATAAGTTACTGCATAGGTTTTTAAAATGTGAGTGCAATATTTTGTTCTATTAGTTCAACATTAAAGAAGATTTCTACTCAATGCCATGTGTTCTATTTGGTTACCTTATGTTTCCTAGCTAAAGAGTGGCTTTTATAGATCTAGAACTCTTCATAACAATAACTGAGTGACACTTGGCTCATTCAACTAGCAAGGAAGCAACACTGTACAAATAGGCATTTTTCTGCCCTCTGTAGGATGACATGGGCTTAGCCCTCTACCCATCTCCCCAGAGCAGGGATCCTCAAACTACGGCCCTCCAGCTGTTACGGAACTACACATCCCATGAGGCATTGTAAAACACTGACATTCACAGACATGACTAGGCATGATGGGAATTGTAGTTCCTGAACAACTGGAGGGCCGTAGTTTGAAACCTGTGTGAAGCCATCATGCGTGGTCCGGATCTTCATTCTTTAGCAGCGCAGGGGGTTGATCATCAAATATAAGAAATGACGGAAGCGCCACCCAGCTTATAAATGTCTAGAACGATTATTTAAAAGTGACAGTCAACAAAAGCAAGCCAGTGTGTTTAGGAGACTACAAATGTCCCCCTTCATCAGAGCTGAGAACTGGTAATTCTGAAGTCTTGACTGCTGTGACAAGAATATTCCATTCCTCATATAGGCCAGCAATTTGGCAGGAACAGATTTCCTGTCTGTAATATCGCTCACAGCAATCCTGACTTCAGAGATACCACTTCCCTGTCCTGATGAAGGGGGATTTTTGTAGCCCCAAAACACATTGGATGCCTGCTTGTTGACCTTTACGTTTAATAAAAACCGGAATACTTACTATTGGGTTGGAGCTTCCATCATTTTTTTATCTTTGAAGGGGTCTAAAAGGACCATTTGTAAAACCCCTGTATGGATAGGAATCTGCTAGCTAAACTCAGGAATTAATACTAGAGTACATCCTACTATAATGTGGGGGGATGAGTCTGCAGGGCTCATATACCTCTCATATAACCCGTAGGACTGTTTTGGAAACTGGAAGGCCAACTAGGGTGACCAGTCTCCTCAACATGAAAAATTAAGGTAGCCTGGGGCAGCTTGAATAATTGCCCAAATAATAATGCTGGGATCCTTGCCTCAATTAAAAAAAATAAAAAATCAAGACAACAGCAAGCACTGTAGCAAGTGACAAAAGTTCAAATTCCTTTTGTTGCCAAAGTGGATATGTAGACAAGAAATGCTGTGTCCATACAGATGACTGTATACAGATGTGTGTGTATATAGTTTCCCTTTGACAAAGCAACATCTGGACATTTCTTTTTTGACACAATAAATACTTCCAAAGCCTGTACATACATACAACAAAATAAGTATCAGACACTATTTTCGATGCCGATTATTTTCCCATGATCAAATTAGCCAGCAAATGTTTAAAACAAAGATTAAAAAAATGATAATTAAGACATGATAAAACGTACCCATTTTGGATGATGTCGTAGAAGACGGGATCAGATGGATTGTCATGTGGTGTGGCCCTACAAGATTCCACAAATAATTGGACATTGGACAATGATGAATTAACCTGAATCTCCATATACAACAGTTGTTTCAGTACGACCTCCAGAGGAGACTGGGTGTCCACATCCACAAATCGACTGTCTGTGAAGAACTGGAACTTGTAGGTGAAATTACCAAAGCCGGCCTCAGAGAACACGTAATCCGACTTATGGGCACGGAATGAAGCCGATACTCGGTTCTTTTTGGGGAAGGAGCAGTTAAAGGGGATAGAAATCCCGTTTTGTCTGGTGATAATAACGGACGTGTCATAGGAAGTGGCTGTGTTTTTAAACACTATATTTTCTTCTGTTTCCTGGAAAATATAAAAGCAAAATAGGCAATGCCACAAATACTGACACAAACAGATATACATACAGCCATGCACATGACTGGCACTTTCTTTCAATTTTTAAAATATTATGAACTGTAATCATTTTTCAAAGGTTTTTGTATGGATTTTAAATGGCTTAGTTAGTATCTTGAAATAAAAAAAGACTTTCAGCCATACTAAAGGAGACAATTCCCTGTATCTACCAACATATTATCGGATCATAATATTATCTAGCAGCAATGATACCAACTGTCACTTGCTGATTCTCCATATACAGTATATGGGGGGAAAAAAATGGACTAAATGACACTACTGTCGAATATAAGTTACATCATGATGTGATGGAGTTTAGACTTCAGTTGAAAAATCTACCGTCTAGGGTTCCCAAACTTTTTGAGAAACAAGCTGGAACCCAGTGAATTTCAAATGAAACTGAGAAATATTGAGTTTTGGGTGAATGATGCCTTTTAAAAGAAATATGTAGTGGGCAAAAAGTTATTCATCTAGCTAGTAGATGGTAGACACTATAGATGCCTATGGTACAGAATCATCAGCGTGTTACAAAATGTTGTGAGTATGGTGAGAGTAGATCCACTACCAACAGTGGAAGGGGCCAGAATGACTTCAGACACAGTCATGTGAAGGCTTTGGGACCTTTGTAAGCTCATATAGATATGATAAGATAGTATTTACATATGACCTGGGTGGTAAGGTATGATCTAGCTCCTGAAAGTAGAAGTAAACCTGACCGTATTACCATTTAGTTTGCTAAACCCCTATATATGTTTAGCGGTATCCTCGTAAGGGCTGCTGAGTTGGTTATAGCAATCCGCCAATCACCTTGCTGCTGACCTCCCCATCACCATGTAGAAGACATTAAACAGTCAATGATTTCGTTTTCTTTCTCTTTATTGCCAGGATATAACTTGGAAAAAACAAAGGAAGTATGAGATGCCCATAGAGATTTCACTTTGACGGGTATTATCCATGGTCTTGGCCTAGTAAATGGATTTTCCCTGTAGAATCCTCACTGCAGACTATTGCTTCTTCTATCACTCGGCATATCTGACTGAAGATTTTCTACTCACTGCTTCCAGTTGAGAAAAGAAGAATCACTCTGAATAATTCCCCTCTAGATTGATGTGGTTTTCCTGTTACATGTCAGAGAGCCAAAGGCCTATACCGCCTATCTTCCATGGCTCCAAGAACTAAACAGCCTCACAGTCTATGAAAGTTACTGTCCACTTCTGTTCATACTGTGCTCCCTGGCCACACAGCACGCTACATTACTCGGTCCTGCTTTTGCTCCTTTATGTTACACTGACCTTCTCCCTTGGATCAAAGTTCTGTGTTCCCCGGTCACAGGACGCCAATCTACTTCCGCCACTTCACTGCTACTTCTTTTATTTGATCTTCTCCAGCATGCAAGTCCTGTGTTCCCCGGTCATAGAAACTTGATACTTTCTCATATAGATGAAGATCTTTCCCTAGGACTCCTTCCTAGCGGCTCCTCCATTCCTCCTCCACACACGGCGCATCCCCGCATGGGGACGCCCAGCGCAGCACCTCAGCACTCCATGCTGTCTTTCCTGTACTGCAACTCCAGACTCCCTTGGAAGCATGTGACCCCAGCTTATATGGGAGGCCTGCCCCCTGCCAATGCAAGTTAATGATTGCTCAGGGCTCCTCACATTAGCTGCCTGCCACTCAGGTCTCAGGTCCAACCTCCCTTCCAGAACAATTCTTCTGTAAGCAGAGGAGGATCTCTGAGCCAGAGTACAGGTGGCCACACACCCCACTATACTGACACTCCCATTATAATATATTATATATATATTATATAAAACATTTTTTTTTTCTAAAATAAAATTCTTGTTTTTACTTTTTTTTTTTTCTCTCAGTGATGCAATCTCCTGCACTCACTTTGCAGCTACTTTCTGCCCACATGGGCTCCAGTATTACATGACATTTCCCAGTTTGTGTGCTGAAACGGCCATTAATAATGTCCATCAAAAGCCCATGTGACAATTTAAGAGCACAATTGGAAGACAGGAACAGACTGTTAGATTATAACGGGAAGTGCCTGAACAAGGACCTTCATGGCAGGATTACCAAATGTTATTTAAATAAAATCTTCAGGTTTAAAACTGTTTGAAATGATTTCCAAAATAACATTAACATGTGAAAGCATACACTGTATGAGATTTTAGTAACTGGCCACTTTATCTTATTTGAATTTTTTTTTTGGTATAGGTACCATTTTGAAAGAGCTTGAGCAGGTAAAATAAATATGAAAAACAATTCTACAAGCAACGGGTGACAAAAACGAAAATTTGAAGTTTGCCTTCAGCTCCTAGCAAAGGTGAAACATAGAAAGTACTGTCCTACTAACCAGAATGACTCCTTCACATTACCTCAATCTCTGTTCCACAGGAGTTGTATCCAACACTTGCTATAAGGTGGGTGCTGTTGGAGC
The DNA here is from genome assembly GCF_042186555.1 of Aquarana catesbeiana. Taxonomy (NCBI): domain Eukaryota; kingdom Metazoa; phylum Chordata; class Amphibia; order Anura; family Ranidae; genus Aquarana; species Aquarana catesbeiana. The sequence goes on along the minus strand of NC_133334.1, from coordinate 54,403,205 downwards.
TAACCAGACACTTGGGATCATTCAGGCGGAACTGGGTGTTATTAAATTGAGCATCTGCTGATTTAGCAACGATCAAAGTCATGGTGTTCTCATGGCATATTAAGGTGGTGTCAACTGGGTAGGAAAGAGTAAAGTGTTAAAAATTGCTACAAGCTGATTTGGATAAATGTTTCTGCATTATTAATCCAAAGGGTTTTCATGAAGAGCAACATAGGAACATGTCACAAATAAAAAATTTTTTAAATAGCTTTTTTTTTTTTTTTTCCTCTGGTTCCATCAATTAAGGGGTGTGGTTAATTGCTCACAGGTGCCTATTTAACTGGTTGTAGGACTCAGTCTGAGCGTGCTCAGTCTGAAGCTGTGGAACTTGGTGTAAGTGGAGCTGGAATAAGTGGGAGTTAAAAAAACAGAGTTAGAATGTACAAGTCTTGCTGTTTGTTTGCTGTTTGTTTGCTGTTTGCTTGCTGTTTGTTTGCTGTTTACTGTTTGTTTGCTGTTTGTTTGCTGTTTGTTTGCTGTTTGCTGTTTGTTTGCTGTTTGATGTTTGCTGTTTGTTTGCTGTTTGCTGTTTGTTTGCTGTTTGCTGTTTGTTGCTGTTTGTTTACTGGGTTGCATTTTTGGGGCTTTTCCTTTTCGTTTTTAATTTGCCTTTTGCTGTCACTTTTTAAATAGCTTTTTTTTTTTTTTTCCCCTCTGGTTCCATCAATTAAGGGGTGTGGTTAATTGCTCACAGGTGCCTATTTAACTGGTTGTAGGACTCAGTCTGAGCGTGCTCAGTCTGAAGCTGTGGAACTTGGTGTAAGTGGAGCTGGAATAAGTGGGAGTTAAAAAAACAGAGTTTAAAACAGGAGGTTATAACAGGGGTCATAGTACCTGTGTAGTGTGAGTATCTGAATGTTGTCTGAGTAGTGTGTGTGGATCGTTAGTACTTGTGTATTGTGTACTGTATACTTGTGTATTGCGAGTGCACGTAGGTCTGTGAGTACCTGTGTATTGTCTTGTTGTGTACCTGTGTATTGTCTTGTTGTGTACCTGTGTATTGTCTTGAGTATTAGTGCCAGGAAGCTAGCTGTTAGGTAATTTGGACAGAGTAAAATCTCCAAATCCTCACTATATTCAATAGGTACGATGCCCGGCGGGTGTGGAGAGGCGACTCTTTGTACATCTTGCCGCATGTATGCGTTCCTTGATCATCCGATCGAGGGCGAATACTGCTGTGCAAAATGTAAGCACATTGTTTCCCTGGAAGCCCAGGTTCTGAATCTGGGGAAGCAACTGTCAGCACTAAGAAGTCCCTCCATACTAAAGGTGAGCCAGGAACGTACACGGCAGGTGCTGGCAGGGGCCAGCACAGAGGCGGGTGGAGACAAAGAGGTGCAGGCACTAGCAAAGAGTAGATGGGTGACAGTCAGGAGGGGTAGAGGGGGAAGTGCCAGAGAGGCCGATCCAGGACTGGAGCATCCCAATAAGTACGCTCCATTGAGTGACATTGGTGAAACCAGTCAGGGACCAGCACTGCTGGAGATGAGGGACTCTCCTAGCTGCCAGGGGAAGAACTCCTCCAGTGAGAGTGGGGGGGCAGCAAAGGGAAAGGAAAGACAGATTCTGGTGGTAGGGGACTCAATTCTTAGAAGGACAGAGAGGGCAATCTGTAACCAAGACCTGAAGCGCCGAACAGTATGTTGTCTACCGGGCGCTCGGGTTCGGCACATCACGGATCTTGTGGACAGATTACTGGGAGGGGCTGGGGAAGACCCGGCTGTCATGGTGCACGTTGGCACCAATGACAAAGTCAGAGGCAGATGGAGTGTCCTAAAGAACGATTTTAGGGATTTAGGTGCTAAATTGAGGAAAAGGACCTCCAAGGTAGTGTTCTCAGGAATACTACCGGTACATCGAGCCACACCAGAAAGGCAGAGGGAGATTAGGGAAGTAAACAAGTGGCTGAAGAGCTGGTGTAGTAAGGAGGGGTTTGGGTTCCTGGAGGACTGGGCCGACTTCTCAGTCGGTAACCGGTACTATAGAAGGGACGGACTGCACTTAAATGAGGAGGGTGCAGATCTGCTGGGAATGAAGATGGCCAAAAAGTTAGAGGGGTTTTTAAACTAGGCGATGGGGGGGAGGGTCCAGAGACAGTGATAGCCAGCGCGGAAGATATTCCAGAGGGTAGTATTGGGGGCATTAGTGGTAGGTTAACCAAAGCACAAAAACACAAGGTGAGTATAGTAGCAAGTCCTAGTTGCAATCTTGAAACACCCAATATGAGGACAATATGCGACCGGTCTAAACTATGTGGCATGTTCACTAATGCCAGGAGCATGGCGGACAAGATGGGTGAACTAGAGATACTGTTGTACGAGGAGGATTTGGATTTTGTGGGAATTTCAGAGACCTGGTTCAACAGCTCTCATGATTGGCTGGCAAACATTCAAGGGTATACCCTATACCGCAAGGATAGAGAGGGTAAAAAAGGGGGAGGGGTATGCCTATATATCAAGAATAATGTACAAGTGAATGTGAGAGATGACATCACTGAGGGAGCTAGGGAGGAGGTGGAATCTTTATGGGTAGAGCTCCAAAGGGATGAAGCTAAGGGGAAAATAATACTGGGAGTATGCTATAGGCCCCCTAACCTGAGGGAGGAAGTGGAGACGGATCTCCTATCACAAATTGGATTAGCAGCAAGGATGGGAAGTGTTATCATAATGGGGGATTTTAATTATCCAGACATAGACTGGGCGGAGGGAACCGCGCATTCATTTAAGGCTCGCCAGTTCCTTAATGTCTTGCAGGACAATTTTATGGGTCAGATGGTAGACGCACCAACTAGAAATAAAACATTACTGGATCTACTGATTACCAACAAAACAGACCTGATCACAGATGTGGAAATACGGGGCAATTTAGGTAACAGCGATCACAGGTCAATTAGTTTCAGTATAAATCACACAAATAGGAAACATGAAGGGAACACAAAGACACTGAATTTCAAAAGAGCCAACTTCCCTAAACTACAAACCTTGCTAAAAGGCATAAATTGGGATAAAATCTTAGGAACAAAGAATACAGAGTAGAGATGGGTTTGCTTTAAGAGCATATTAAATAAGGGCATTAGCCAATGTATCCCATTGGGTAATAAATTTAAAAGAGCAAACAAAAATCCTCAATGGCTTAACTCCAATGTAAAAATGCATATAAAAGCAAAGGAGAAGGCCTTCAAAAAATACAAGGTTGAGGGATCATCCTCAGCATTCAGACTTTATAAAGAATGCAATAAGAAATGTAAGGGTGCAATTAGGATGGCTAAGATAGAACATGAAAGACACATAGCGGAGGAGAGCAAAAAAAATCCCAAGAAATTCTTTAAGTATGTAAACAGTAAAAAAGGGAGGACAGACCATATTGGCCCCATAAAGAATGAGGAAGGACATCTGGTTACAAAGGATGGGGAGATGGCAAAGGTATTGAATTTATTCTTCTCCTCAGACTTCACGAGTGAATCGGGGGGCTTCAGTAACCAAAACTGCAGTGTTTATCCTCATGACACAACACAGGAAGCACCTACATGGTTAACAGAGGACGGAATTAAAATTAGACTTGAGAAACTTAACATTAATAAATCACAGGGACCAGATGGCTTGCATCCGAGGGTACTTAGGGAACTCAGTCAGGTGATTGCCAGACCGTTGTTCCTAATTTTTACAGACAGTCTATTGACTGGAATGGTACCAGCTGATTGGAGAAAAGCCAATGTAGCACCAATATTTAAAAAGGGCCCAAAAAACATCCCTGGGAATTACAGACCAGTTAGCCTAACATCAATAGTATGTAAACTCTTGGAGGGGATGATAAGGGACTACATACAAGATTTTAGTAATAAGAATGATATCATTAGCAGTAATCAGCATGGATTCATGAAGAATCGTTCTTGCCAAACCAATCTATTAACCTTCTATGAGGAGGTGAGTTGCCATCTAGATAAAGGAAGGCCCGTAGACGTGGTGTATCTGGATTTTGCAAAAGCATTTGACACAGTTCCCCATAAACGTTTACTGTACAAAATAAGGTGCGTTGGCATGGACCATAGGGTGAGTACATGGATTGAAAACTGCCTACAAGGGCGTGTTCAGAGGGTGGTGATAAATGGGGAGTACTCAGAATGGTCAGGGGTGGATAGTGGGGTTCCCCAGGGTTCTGTGCTGGGACCAATCCTATTTAATTTGTTCATAAACGACCTGGAGGATGGGATAAACAGTTCAATCTCTGTATTTGCAGACGATACTAAGCTAAGCAGGGCAATAACTTCTCCGCAGGATGTGGAAATCTTGCAAAAAGACCTGAACAATTTAATGGGGTGGGCGACTACATGGCAAATGAGGTTCAATGTAGAAAAATGCAAAATAATGCATTTGGGTGGCAAAAATATGAATGCAATCTATACATTGGGGGGAGAACCTCTGGGGGAATCTAGGATGGAAAAGGACCTGGGGGTCCTAGTAGATGATAGGCTCAGCAATGGCATGCAATGCCAAGCTGCTGCTAATAAAGCAAACAGAATATTGGCATGCATTAAAAGGGGGATCAACTCCAGAGATAAAACGATAATTCTCCCGCTCTGGTCCGGCCGCACCTGGAGTATGCTGTCCAGTTCTGGGCACCAGTCCTCAGGAGGGATGTACTGGAAATGGAGCGAGTACAAAGAAGGGCAACAAAGCTAATAAAGGGTCTGGAGGATCTTAGTTATGAGGAAAGGTTGCGAGCACTGAACTTATTCTCTCTGGAGAAGAGACACTTGAGAGGGGATATGATTTCAATTTACAAATACTGTACTGGTGACCCCACAATAGGGATAAAACTTTTTCGCAGAAGAGAGTTTAATAAGACTCGTGGCCACTCATGATAATTAGAAGAAAAGAGGTTTAACCTTAAACTACGTAGAGGGTTCTTTACTGTAAGAGCGGCAAGGATGTGGAATTCCCTTCCACAGGCGGTGGTCTCAGCGGGGAGCATTGATAGCTTCAAGAAACTATTAGATAATCACCTGAATGACCGCAACATACAGGGATATGTAATGTAATACTGACACATAATCACACACATAGGTTGGACTTGATGGACTTGCGTCTTTTTTCAACCTCACCTACTATGTAACTATGTAACTATGTAAAATAAAACAAAGTCAATTTGGATCACTCTGGGAGAGCTTTAAAAATACCAAGTAAAAGTCGTTTATATTCTGAATCTTTTGAATTGTCAAAAAACTGTGGTCTTACCGATTTAATTCATTTTTATTTTTCAATGTGTTTGTTAATGTTTTCATGAAAAACAAACGTTTGCACTAAATTCTAGGTACTATAAGAGTCACTTAGTGGATCTTGTTGGTTTGTTTGTTCTTTCTGCCCAGGTATATAATATTGTATCACATACAATTTGGGTGTTAAAATTTGAATTGCTATATTCCTATTTTTATAATTGTATATTTATATTATGAGCAATAAGATCAAGATTTATGTCCAGCCCGTAGAAGAAAACAGGTTAAAAAAGTTTGGGATGGAGGGTAACTCCACATTGGTCATTTTAGTCTATTGAATTGTATTGTTTCCCTCCCAATCAGAGCATTTGTTTGCTGCCTAGAATGCTGGAAAGTTTGTCATTAATCAGAACCAAAATTTTTTTACAAATTCTAAAGAGATGATGGTCTTTTCCCAGTGTTTGGTATAATTTTTCTTAAAGCCAAAAAGATATATGAGATAATTTGTTGAAAGTGTATTGGGATTAATAAACTTAGTATGTTTATTGAATAATGGCTTCATTGAGGATTTGTGAAAGTTTATCTGGGTCAGTGAATTAATTAAGGAAAACATATCTATCCTTAAGGGGATTGTAAAGTCTCAAGGTTTTTCACCTTAATGCATTCTATGCATTAAGGTGAAAAACCTTCTATGCTGCTGCTGCCCCCCAGAACTCCCCCCTTTTTTTTTCTTACCTGAACCCGTCTGTTCTGTCTCTGGTCCTCATTGAATAGATTGATAGCAGCAGGGCTCTCGCTGCTGTCAATAAAATCCAGTGACATGAGAACAGGGGGTGGGGCCAAGTCCTGCTGTCTATGTCAATAGACGCGGCATCAGGAATCAGGAGCACGCTCGCACGGGTGCAACCAGGGAAAGCGTCTCTCCTTGGGGGCACCCGATGAAGAGGAGGAGCCGCCGAGGCACCCCAGAAGAGGATTGGTGCTGCTTGGTGCAAAACTCTTGCACATATCAGGTAAGTATAACATGTTTTTTATTTAAAAAACAAACAAACTTTACATTCACTTTAATCTGCAGACCTGCGGGCAAGTCCACCATATATGAAACATGGTACCCACTTGTCAACCGCCTTTAAAACACATATTAGAAGAAATATATTGTATATACATAACCATCAAGAATGGCTTGATTCTTTATTATATTCTCTCTCCGTCAGAGCAAAAGTAGCAGGCTGTATGATCTTGTTTGAGCTCAGAGCTCACAACACAAGACAATCATAATAACTAAAATGGGCAGATTACATTTTCTGTTGCAACTATATATTAAACAGTAGAAGACAATACCTAATTCTGAGGGTCCAACCACTAAAACAATACACCGCATTTCTGAATGGTACCTGTAAGAAAAAAGACAAAGATACAAAATAAAAGTTGATTAGGTGGTCAGCTGCACCATGCATGACCTAAGAGTCATAGGATGCACAACATATTTGAAAATTTCTCATTCCCATCCCACTGAATGACATACACTCCTCTACACTGCAACTCATTTTAAAGTATATCCTAAGACAACTTTATTTAAGTTTCGGGTAAAGTAGGGGGAATTTTCTGCTCTCAGTAACTCACTGGGGAGATGTTCTTTACCTTCATATGACAAATGATAGCACGCCAATATAGTGTTTCCGCAAGATTTGTATTGTGTACTTTTAATAAGCATAATACACATAGATAACCCTACTCCAATCATCAGTTATCGTAAGCATTGGTGGAGGAATCCTCCTACTGTGCCATTGTAGTCTGACAATGGGGAGGCTGTTGGAGATTGGAAGTCAGTAGATCGACTTCTGTTCAACCACCCTGCCCATACATAGATTGAAATTTGCCTGGTTCCTGCTGAACTGACCACATTTCTATCCATGTATGGCCAACTTTAAGGCCACTAAACAAAAGCCAATTAGTGTAAGCATTATATAATGCATAGTGAATAGATTGACAGGAAGATATAATAATCAGATAATCAGATAATCTGCAGTTAAGACCATCCAAAAAAAAAAAAAATGCAATGTATATACAGATCTGATGTAGAATGAAAAATTTCAGGGCTAGACTTGATAAAAGGGCTTTATTAAAAGTTGTTAATCAATTTTAAGGCCGGCCATATATTATATATTTTTTGTTCAACCAGCTGGTTGAAAGAAAACAAGTGTGCCGATTCCCCCAACCACACATTTGATGTGAAAGGTGGAATCACTCCCGCAGCATTATTGTGTTCTGCTGGTGAGGACACTTCCCGGCGGTATACACTGATCTGTGATGCCAGCTATAGCCAGCGGTACTGGTTGTTTGGGAAAAAACGGAAAAACAGGCTGGTTGTAGACAGATCGATTGATAGAACAACTTGTGTACAACTAGAATGCCCATATATTGACCTCAAAATTTGGCCAGTCCCTGCTAAACTGGCCATATTTTGATCCATTTGTGGTAGGCTTAATAATTGTACTTTTATCATTGTACTTTCCAACCTCCCTATTCACTATATGCATTAAATGTACTGTTTACACTAGTTGCCTTTTGTATAGTGGCTTCACATAATACAAATCATTGAGAAAAATCTATATTAATGTGCTAGCTTTCTTATTATTTGTCTATGGATCTTTTTTTGGACTTATAGGATAATCTATTTATCTAGCTTTTACATCTTTGAGTACTGCAAGCTATAGTGTGTGCATATTTCTTATAAATGTATATGTTATCCCAAACTTCCTGTCCCAGAGACAAAACAGGAAGGAGGAGATATCCCCTTTTGGCCAGTTGTACCTGAAACAGGTCTCCCCACTGGAAGATTTTCTCCCATGTCCTGTTCTGGTAACAACTGTAACATATTGAATTTCTCCCAACAAAATAATGGCCGTCTGCACACAGACATCGACTCCCTGTTGCATAAATATAAATGAGATGGGTAAAAGATGGCTTTAACTCCTGTTCTCCACCTGTAGAGCACTCCACAGATGCATTTTGCTCTACGATTAAGGCCGTAAAGGGCGAAACACATCTGAGGAGTTGTCTACAGGTGGAGAACAGGAGCTGAAGTCATCTTTTTCCCATCTCGTTTACATTTATACAATAGGGAGTTGGTGTCTGTGTGCAGACGGCCACCATTTTGTTGAAGCCTCCTAGAGTCTAATAAGCCAATTCTGTCTGTCTAGTACCAGTCCTTTCACATGCTGATCTGACTGATATGGGTTTTGAATTTCATTTATTGTTTTGAATTTTTCATCACTTTCTTTCCAAGTAAAAATGGCCACTAGGACAAATAAAGGCGTGAACCTCCCCAGACAGGACACATACAGCACTAAAAAACGAAGTAAAAGCGAGGTGTTGGATACAGATTTTCAACGGGTCAATCAAATTACCCTTGGTTTCAATAGCTCTGATTTGGCAACACTCCACAAAAAGTGGGACACCACTTAGAAATAGGGTTGCTACCTCATCCCTTTAAACCCGAACACCTTTGAATTACACGGGTTCTGAGGCTAATTAAATGCAGATAAGGCACCAAGTGCAGTTTAATTCCCACCTTAATCAGCCACAGAACCTGTGAAATTAATACGTGTTCGGGTTTAAAGGGATGAGGTGGCAACCCTACTTAGAAACAGGGGAAAACCTGTAGTTGAAAAAACACATATATACAATCCAATTAGAGTGCCAAACAAACATTCAGTTGTCCAAAGTTTTATCGATTAAATTGGTTCACAGTAAAAAAAAAAAAATCCAACGTGTTTAGAGGGCCAAACAAACTCCCCATTCATCAGGGCTCAGGAATTTTGTCTGTGACTAAATGGACTAAGATAAGTAACTACCAGACAAAACTGTACTATGTTTTCTTGTTTGGATCAGTTTTAGAAGGATGGATATCCCAGTGTTAAGACATGTAACAACAGGCTTTCCTGAACCCTGATGAAGGGGGAATTTGTTTAACACCTCAAATGCATTTGAATTGTTCTGCTGTGAACCAATTTTACCCCTAAACTTTGGACTTTTGGATATTTGTTGGGTGCTATAATTGATCTTCCCTACTCCAAATCCCAAACTATCCAAAACTGAGAAAAAAAAACATTGGCTTTAGATCTGTTGTTGCAGATTAGAAATATAAAGTACATTTTACACCATAGTCAACCACTTTTCCTTTCAATTTCCAATAAAAATATGTTCAAATAAGGACCTTAGCAGGCCACACAGAGAGATTTTCATTCATCAGACTGACACAATTTACCAATAATTAGTGTGAGGGCCAACCTAATCAATCCACTCAAATTGTGTTCAGCCCATACTAATCATAGATGATTGAGAACACAGAAGATAGATAAAACACTATAAAATAACTGGAATTTCGGTAGCACCATACTGACCAATTTGAAGTTTCTGCCACAAAGCAAACAGGCACGTGTTCGTCTATATTATCCTCCTTTGGTGTCCATTCCACCACCATAGTCCTTATATCAGATAGTGATGTGGATGTAAATGACTTGGTCATGCCAGGGAGCCCAGTGACTTTGAAGTCTCTAATTCTTTAAAAAAGAAATGCAACATTTACCACTCACCAAACAAACAAACAGAGGTATTATAAAGTATATTTAAGTTTTCCTTTTGGAAGTTCGCTAAATCATCCATGCAAATAAAACAGATTTGCTACTATGTCTTCCTTCCCTTTTTTCTCTCCTTTCATCAATAGCATTTCTATATACTTTAAAGACTCATGCCTCATTCACACAATGAGATTATCGGACCAACGACCATCCTTTTTTTGTTGCATGCTAGTCTCATGTCGAAAATGAAGAGGTAACCAGTAGCTGGTGGGGGGTTTTTTGGGGGGGGGCGGCAAGGTAACTAAAGTTACGAAAATTCTCTTACTACCAGTGTTAATTTCGTCGACTAAAATGACTAAAACATTTTAGTCGACTAAATGAATATTATTTTAGTACGACTAAAACTAAAACAACTGAGATGACTAAAATACGACTAAAACTAAAATGGCATTTTAGTCAAAAGACTAAAATGGGACTACAACTAAAATGCCATTTTAGTCAAAAGACTAAAACTAAATTGAAATTTGACTTCAAAATTAATACTGGTCTGTAGTGCATCTTCATACCTCAATACCATAATAAATAACATATTTTCACTCCAGCAGTATATAATGAGTTTGGAAATTGTAGCGACATGTTAACTAATGCATTACAATTTAATTACACCCATTAGGTTTTAGATGACTAAAATTAGTTTTAGTCGACTAAAATGCACTGGAGGTTTTAGTCGACTAAAACGTAGGACATTTTAGTCGACGAAAACGTAGGACATTTTAGTCGACTAAAATGTACTGGAGATTTAGTCGACTAAATACGACTAAAACAATTGCAGAAGACTAAAATGGGACTAAAACTAAAATTCTTAAGACTAAGACTAAAACTAAATCGAAATTTGCTGCCAAAATTAACACTGCTTACTACAGAATAAAAATTCTGAAGTGATGTCATATATTGTAGTGTATTTGCATTGTATTTTCAGACGAAAATTGTACTGATTAAACGAAAATCGTACGATCTGGTATTGTATGAGAACATTTTTCATGCTTGTCCCTTCGGATAATATCGGAGGAACTGTGGTGATCGGCTTTGGAAAGCTGTGTACTAACCATCAGATTGTCATACGATCGCTTTGAAAGTGGTATTTTTCATCCAATTTTCTGATCGTGTGTACACAGCATTACTCAATCCAGATGGTTTCCCCCCAATGGCACCATATACCCATTAAGGTTGTACATTTTCCATGTGACCTATGCTTGGTGATGACCTTGACTTTTGATATTGTTTATTGTATTTACTTCTCTATGACTTGTAAAACAATAAAGATATTTTCACCTCTAAACACTAACTCAAGGCAAACAGGTAAGTACACAGACACAACATACTGTCCTCATATTTACACAGCACTGCTGAGCCAGAGCCACAAAACAGCTGAGCCAGGCTGGTGACCTGACTTTTCTCTACTGTGGTTAAGCAATACAGCTAGGTCACCACCCTACCCCCAGCCTGTGATTGGACATAACTCCCAGTTTATGACTGTCTTCCTTTCAGCAAGTACAGTAAGTGTCGTCCCCCTAGTACAGGAAGTGTGTTACCGACAGGATCACCATGTAAAACTAAAGAAAAAAAAAAAAAAACACTAAAAAAAGAAAAAAAAAATAATGTAGCCATCTCTAATTAGGACTGCTTATCTGCAATATGTTACATTTTTTCTTCTTGGGTTTACATATGTTTTAACTGGGTTTATTTTTGCCTGGAGGCTGCAAGGGGGAGGGACAGCAAAGCATTAGGAGCTATTTGGGTATGCTGTGCTGCATGCACAAGGGCTGACACTGAACATCACAGCAGAAGCGAGCAGAGTGACCACCTCATCAGTGGTTTGCTGCTCCTTCAATATGCAATCACTGGCTGGGGTCTGAGAGGTGACCAAGATGCATAGCTTTACTCCTGTTATGCCAACAGGAAAAATGTAAAAAATGCTACATTTCTCTTTAAATATATGTTTGAGTTTTCACTAATAGTTTTAAGGTAGGGGATTTGAAAGGTCCCCTTTAAATGTTGGATTATGCCTTAAAACATAGGTTGTAGCTTTTCCCATTCATCTCCCTTCTGCATGTTCGGAGATTTCCGCCCTCTCTATACGCGTTTTCTTTCTTTTTTTTTTTACAACTGTTCCTGCTGTGAAATCCTGCTCAGGTGTGGACCCTCCTTTCTCTTTTCCTTCTTTCTTCTATTTCTCTTACTTTTTCTTATTATCCTTCTCTTTTTCGTATAATTCCTAGTAGCTTTCCTTTACTATGTTCTCTATGTTTAACCGGTTCAATACAGGGCATTTTCACCCCCTTCCTTCCCAGACCAATTTTTAGTTTTCAGCGCTGTTGCACTTTAAACGACAATTGCGCGGTCGTGCGACGTTGTACCCAAAAAAAAATTGACATCCTTTTTCCCCCACAAATAGAGCTTTCTTTTGGTGGTATTTGATCACCTCTGCGGTTTTTATTTTTTGCGCTATAAACAAAAGAAGAGCGACAATTTTGAAAAAAACACAATATTTTTTACTTTTTGCTATAATAAATATCCCAATTTTTAAAAAAAACAAAAATTTTTTCTCAGTTTCGGCCGATACGTATTCTTCTACATATTTTTGGTAAAAAAAATCGCAATAAGCGTATATTGATTGTTTGCTCAAAAGTTATAGCGTCTACAAAATACAGGATAGATTTATGGCATTTTAAAAAAAATTTTTTTTTTTTTTTTTACTAGCAATAGCGGCGATCGCGTTTTTTTTTCGTGACTGCGACATTATGGCGGACACATCGGACACTTTTGACACATTTTTGGGACCATTCACATTTATACAGCGATCAATGCTATAAAATTGCATTGATTACTGTGTAAATGTGACAGGCAGTGAAGGGGTTAACCACTAGGGGGACACAAGGGGTTAACTATGTTTCCTAAGGGAATGCTTCTAACTGTAGGGGGCGGGGACGTACAAGGGGAGGAGACCGATCAGTGTTCCGCTGTACTGGGAACACAGATCGCTCTCCTCTGAACTGACAGGACGTGGATCTGTGTGTTTACACACACAGATCCACGGTCTGGCCCGGTTAACGGCAATCGCGGGTGCCCGGCAGACATCGCGGCCGCCGGGCACACGCACCGGGTCCCGAGCAACGCGGCGGGCGCGCGCGCGCCACCTAGGCGGCCGGGAAGCCCAGGCCGTCATATGACGTCCACCCAGGATGGGTGATCCCATCTGTGGACGTCATATGTCTATGGCCGGGTATTGAAGTGGTTAAGGACACCATGAGGCTCTAACATGTTGAGTTAATCATCTTAAGGTCATCACAGAGGACAGGGGGCCACTCTTTACATCTGGAGGTAAAGAGATTTCATCTCCAAATACGGAAAGGTTTAGAGCTGTGAAAATGTGGAATAGACTCCCTCCAGAGGTGGTTCTGGCCAGCTCAGTAGATTGCTTTAAAAAAGACCTGGATTATTTCCTAAATGCACATAATATAACTGGATACTAATATTTATAGGTAAAATTGATCCAGGGAATATGCAATCGCCTCTCGGAGGATCAGGAGGGAATTTTTTCCCCTGTGGTTGCAATTTGGATCATGCTTTGCTGGGGTTTTTTGCCCTTCTCTGGGTAAACTGTGGGTATAGGATTGCGTATATGGGATTGTGTGGTTGTTGTTTTTTTGGTTGAACCAGATGGACTTGTGTCTTTCTTCAACCTGACTAACTATGTACCGTATTTATCGGCATATAACATGCACTTTTTTCCCCTGAAAATCAGGGGAAAATCGTGGGTGCGTGTTATAGGCCGATCCCTGCCAATTTTGTGTGATCGGAGCGATCGCGGCGATTGCCGGGATCGCCGCCGACGTACACAGCCGTGTGTAAATTCAAATATGGCGCCGAGACTGCAGGGACTCGGCAGAGCCGAGATACACATACCCGAGAGTCCTCGGCTTTTCTCGGTGCCGCTTACAGTCCCGCCCAGTCCCGCCATTGGACCTGTGTGATGTCCATCATAGGGCGGGACTGGGCGGGACTGTAAGCGGCGCAGAGAAAAGCCGAGGATACTCGGGTAAGTGTATCTTGGCTCCGCCGAGTCCCTGCAGTCTCGGCGCCATATTTGAATTTACACACGGCTGTGTATGTCAGCAGGAATTGCGGCGATCCCACAAGGCTGCACTGGGGCAAGGCTGCACTGGGGCAAGGCTGCACTGGGGCAAGGCTGCACTGGGGCAAAGCTGCACTGGGGCAAAGCTGCACTGACATGGCTGCACTGACAAGGCTGCACTGACATGGCTGCACTGACAAGGCTGCACTGACATGGCGGCACTGACAAGGCTGCACTGACATGGCTGCACTGGGGCAAAGCTGCACTGACAAGGCTGCAATGGACACTGGGGCAAGGCTGCACTGACAATTCTGCACTGGGGCAAAGCTGCACTGACAAGGCTGCAATAGACACTGGAGCAAGGCTGCACTGACACTGACAAGGCTGCAGATGGACACCGATAACGCTGCATTGATGGGCATTTTAATGTAAGTTTTTCTTCCTTAAACTTTACTCCTTAAAGTTTTTTTCCTTTAAATTCCCTCCTAAACTTGGGGTGCGTGTTATACGCCGGCGCGTGTTATACGCCGGCGCGTGTTATACGCCGATAAATATGGTAACTTGATTGTCAGTGTTTACATTTCATAGCCTGTGCTTTGGTAGTATCTGCTCATATGTGATAGTTGTTAGGATTGCTCTTTTTTTTTTTTTTGGTCTCATTACTTCAGTTGTTTTAATTGCTATATAACTGCCTTGTTGTCAATTATGTTACCACCCTGGTAATTCATCTATGTGCTATACTACTTATGGCTATGCAAGCCTTCCATTTGTCCAGTAATGTTTTGTGTTCTTTTTTATTTTACAATTAAAAATATTTTCACCCCTAACCCTAGGTTCACACCTATGCGTTTTTTAGTGCGTTTTGCAGTTTGCAGAAACGCACTACAGCAGAAACGCACTACAGTCCATTTAACATAGTTTCCTATGGTACAGGTTCACAGCTATGCGTTTTGGGGCTGGTGCATTTTTGGAAAGGGTCGGGGACTTTTTTTTTTGCGTGTAAGTGTTTTGCTTGTGATGCAATTTTTGATGTGTTTTGTGTTTCCCAGTTTTTATTTTTCAGTTTAAAACACTGTATATAGCTGGTTGCTAAAGAGGGGGCCGGGAAGCCGGCCGCCGCGTTCTTAACAAGCAATGAGTCATCAGCTGTCAGAGGGTATCCCTGCTGAAAGCTAAATGTAAAAAAAAAATTGCTGGCAAAAAAATTTGCGAAAAAAACAGTGTGGCGTTCCCCCGCTGGTCCATTCCAGACCCTTCAGGTCTAGTATGGATTCGGAGGGAATCCTCCCACTCCAAAATGTTTTTAAAAAATTATTCAATAAGAAGCAGCGCTGTGACAACAATGGTATGTATGATAAAGACCAAACAAAATAAATGAGTATTAGACCCAAAATTGGGATAAATTACAAAAGTTCATAATAAGGTTCATATTAAACTAATAGAGAAAAAAAGTCCTATCCAGAATCAAATTCAGATAGTGGATATTGTGAGAAAACGTAGATAGGTGGGAATGCATATAAATTCAGTATGTCCTTCACCGCACCACTGTGTTAATAGTAGGAATGCGTGCTTACCAAACGGCAAGCTTAGGGGAGCTTGCGACCTTAACCCGGTCGGGGCCTTTCAGGAATGGAAACACCAAAAGACACACCACCTCCGCTTGAAATAAGCACGCTGTCCACCAAATATCCAGTATTCACTGTAGAGATATGCCCTCCTGGCTAGGGGTAAATCTCAAGGGAGGTACACCAAGGAAAGAAGTAGAGCAACATAGCGTAATCCTGCTTTCACCATTTATTAAAGGAATATTAAAATCGCACTTACACTTGGATGAATAATAAAAGCATGTAAAGCCGGCCAGCTAGAAGCGAACGCCCGTCCTACAGACGGTAGATGCAGCACGTCAGCACGTCAGCACGCCCGACGTACGTTTCGTCACACTCTGACGTCATCTGGGGCACGGGCGACGCACTGACGTGTCGCACATAAATAATAAAACATCGTAACCAGGCCTCGTACTGAAGATGGGACCGGAAATCACCTTGCGTTCCACTAGATAGGGGCGGATGGCAAAGAAACGCCATCTTAGATGAGGGATTATACATTACATCATATACCCGTTTCTAGTGCAAACAAGTATGGACCAAATGATAATATCCCGTAATATATTAACATTATAAGTTAGTAGACCCATAGACTGACAGGAGAATCAAAACCTTATAAATAAAAATAGACAAAATTAGGAAATAATTAAAAAATGATTAAAAAATGATTAAAAAATAATAATCGAATGACATCCTTCCACATTATAACAGACCTAATTGGAATTAAGTAGTTAGATGGCGTCCTTATACAATATACCACGTGTGGATGGCTCATTACAGCAAGAAGTCAATCGCTTAGAGGGTATGACAGAGGCGTACTTAAAGCTCCTCTTATCTGTTCTAGATTTTAAAAGACAGGTGAAACAAAACGCACAATACACCCTGGTATAAATTAGGCTAGATGGATAGTCCTAGGGGAGAGGAAGGTGATTTCGTTCCCCAAATGTAAATATACAGAGCCCATAATACAACATAGACCTTAATCACATACTAAATATCAAAACAGAATAGTATTAACATTTATTAAATGTATAGAAAATAATTCTTAGAGGTATCCCAGGACACTAAGTGAATAAAGGACTGTTTGTTAGACCAGAAATTTAAAGGGTTTAATTATTTTCCTATGAGTTATCAATAAAAGCATTGGTGTCAGTATCCACATTGAGCCCGTGTGGGGCATAGCACTTAATTTTATGTATCCAGAGCATCTCAAGTTTAGAGATGCTCCTGACCAAAGAGCTACCCCTCCAATGGGGCCGATACCTATCAATTCCCAGAAAAAGTGTTTTGGAGGGGTCCTTACTATGGGTAGTCAAGTAATGCTTTGAAACCGAATGCTTGGGAAAGCCATTTAAGATATTGGTGACATGTTCATTTAAACGGACGGAAAGGGGTCGCCTAGTCCTGCCCACATACTGTAACCCGCACGGGCACTGCAGCAGGTAGACGACCCCCTCCGTTGCGCAAGTGATAAAGGGCCTAATATCATGCTCCTCATTAGTACTATAGGAGATGAATTTCTGGGTTCGCCTGGATGTCGCAGAATTAAGCCTACAAACGCGACATCTACCACATTTATAATACCCCTTCAAATTGTCAAAAAGGCCCTGAGTGCCT